>NC_138974.1:59277500-61677500 GCF_055761805.1 Camellia sinensis
TCGCGTGTTACTCGATGTGTTTAGGTTGTTTACCTTTTGTTTTTCGTTGTTGAGTCGTAGTGTGTTGTATTCAGTCGTAGGCTCAATACCCAGTTGAGACCTTATTCTCACTCTCAATTTCAAAAAATCGTTTTGTGCTCAGAGTGCCGTGCTGTTCTCCACATTTGTACAAAACAAGATTTTGTTCTTTCAAAAACCGCAGGGTTCAACCCGGGTCATGTGGGAACAGTAAAACTAGGATCTATCTGAAGCTATATTGGTTCCGGACTGCAAAGCAAAAGAAAAGAGGAAAAAATCGGAGCATCTGAGTTTGTTTCAAATTCCATGATTATATTCCGGATGCATCTCCTCAGGTCTTGCCAATGCTCCGAAGTATGAGTGTGCCTCTACCTCAAAGCTCAAGATCAAGTCTGCTTCAAGCCAGAATGGCGATCGGAAGTGCTCTCCTCGAGTACTGTTTCATGCCAGGGACATCTTGGTCGTGTTTGCAATGAGTTCCTAGGAGACCGACTGCGACGGTGGAAACTAGAGTTCGAATGGCTGATGTCTAGAACGCTAAGGTTCGGGATTTCCGAGACTAAAGTCTGGTTTAAATACCCAGGGGTGTATCCCCGGCTTGAAATCTGTATAGAAGCCCCATAGGTTGAGATAGCGTGTATGCACCTCAATTCTGGATACTGAACCAACCTAGTCTGTCACCCCGTTGGAGAATAGGGAAAGTTGTGAATATGATCAGGAAGAAAGGCAGCATCCAAAGTGTTCTATGTGAAGAACCCTTGTCAGCATTTCAAAGACTTTGTACTATAAGTTGAAGGTAAGTGTTCGAAGAGCACAAGGGGAGATCCCCATCGGAGAAGAGCGGTACACCGCCACTCACCTCATGAGGTGCTTTCTAAAGCACCGTTTTGTCCATTTATTGCTTTCCTTAAGCATCATGCATTGTAATGCATTGTACCTATCAAATTTCTTTCTCAGTCATGCACGATATTGTATGTACGGTTCATTCAAAGAAGTTCCGTTTAAAATCATTTACTTAGTGTATCAATCACACTTCATTCATTTTGTGTATCTATTACACACATTCTCATTTTGTGTATCTATCACGCACATATTCACTTTTGTGTATCTATCACACACCTTCTCATTTTCTGTATCTATCACACTCCATTCAGTTAGTGTATCAATCACACTTCATTTATTTAGTGTATCAATCACACCTCATTCACCCTTAGTATATCAATCACACTTTCTTCATTCGTTTAGTGTATCAATCACACTACATTTATTTAGTGTATCAATCACGCTCTCTTCACTTAGTGTATCAATCACACATTTTCACTTAGTGTATCAATCACACATTCTCACTTTGTGTATCTATCACACACATTCTCATTTTCTATATCTATCACACATATTCTCATTTTCTGTATCTATCACACACATCCTCATTTTGTGTATCTATCATGCACATATTCACTTCATTATCCTTTTGTGTATCCATCACACTTGTTCACTAAGTGCATCTATCACACTTTGTGTTCACCTTTAGTATATCAATCATACTTTGTTCACTAAGTGCATCTATCACACTTCGTGTTCACATTTAGTATATCAATCATACTTTGTTCACTAAGTACATCTATCACACTGTGTGTTCACCTTTAGTGTATCCATCACACTTGTTCACTAAGTGCATCTATCACACTTCGTGTTCACCTTTAGTATATCCATCATACTTGTTCACTAAGTGCATCTATCACACTTCGTGTTCACCTTTAGTATATCTATCATACTTTGTTCACTAAGTGCATCTATCACACTTTGTGTTCACCTTTAGTATATCAATCATACTCTGTTCACTAAGTGCATCTATCACACTTCGTGTTCACATTTAGTATATCAATCATACTCTGTTCACTAAGTGTATCTATCACACTGTGTGTTCACCTTTAGTGTATCTATCACACTTGTTCACTAAGTGCATCTATCACACTTTGTGTTCACCTTTAGTGTATCCATCACACTTGTTCACTAAGTGCATCTATCACATTTCGTGTTCACCTATTATGTATCCATCACACTTGTTCACTTAGTACTTTGTGTTTGCCTTTTGTGTATCCATCACACTTTGCTCACTTCACCCTTTGTGTATCAATCACACTTTGTTCATATAGTGTATCTATCACACACTCGTTTTGTATCAATCACACACTCGCTTTGTATCAATCACACACTCGCTTTGTGTATCAATCACACTACACTCGCTTTGTGTATCAATCACACACGCTCGCTTTGTGTATCAATCACACACGCTCGTTTTATGTATCCATCACACGCTCGCTTTGTGTATCCACCACAGGCACGCCTTGTGTATCCATCACATGTTCACTTTAGTGTATCCATCACACGTTCGCTTTGTGTTTCTAACACACATTCACTTTGTGTATCCATCACACACGTTCGCTTCGTGTATCTATCACACATGCACACTGTATTCGCAGTGAGAATTGCAATAATTCTCTTACACCTATTCTGCATTGTAATGTAGCTTGTTTTTTACTTGCTCAAAATTGTTGCATGATTTGCTTCATTACAGCATTCTTGGAATAATCATAAGTCAAGCTCTTGCATCTTGCACACCATTTGCGTTATGCCCCAGCCTTCGGGCACATCTCTCCATGCCTATATTGATTGATTGTCTGAGTCTTCGACCTTGTCAAAAATGGGTCGTCTCTGGGCTTTGACACTCACTCCCGTCACTTTGTGACTGTCGAGTTCTGTCAAAGAGAGACAACTGTAGACACCCCATTTTTGACTGTCCTCGAGACTTGGTTGTGCTTGCAGGTACACCCAATAACTAGTTCGATTGCTCGTTGAGTACTCGACTGTCGCGGTGGAATGTCACCGGTTCTAGCTTCCTGGACCCTGTATCCTTTCTGCCTTTTTCTTTGGACCTTGACTAGGTCCTGTTAGAGTGGACCCTGTGGTGCACTGCCGGCCATGGCATGGCACTGCCGACCATTTACTTGTTCCTGCCGGCCATTGATGAGGCCCTGCCGGCCATCAATGAGCCACTGCCGGCCATTGATGATGGTCGGCACCCCCCTATCTCAGCTGGTTTTCCTTCAGATCTTTTAAGCCAGCTGGATTTTCATTTGCTCCCCTCCATACACGTGTATGGAGGGATGGAAGCCTTAAAAAGCTTCTTGAAGAAGCTTTGGCTTTTCATTCCTCTATATAAGCAGGAGGGCTCCCTCTTTGCCAGAGGTTTTGAGTTTTGGAGAGCAAAAACTCCCTTTCTCTCTATATTGTTTATATTTTGTGCTTAGAAATTGGATTTCCATGCACTTTTACACTACAACACCTAGATATACACCACCACCATTGAACCAAGATTCTTGGGAGGTCTTCTTGAGGTTTGAAAGCAAGCTTCCACCCCCTGAAATTGCTGATTTCGAAGAGGGTCTTCAGAGGTGAGCATTTCCTCCATTTTTGCACTTTTTTGCACCTTGCTTTAGCCCTCTTTGCATATTGATTTAGGCTTTGCTTACAACTGGAAAAAGTCTTGTTTTTAAGTTGTTTTTAAGTTTGGTTAAGGTCATTTTACTGTTTGGGGTGTGTAGCCCCCTTGCATGCTTTGTTTGGCTTTGTTTTAAGCCATATCTTGAGGCCTCCGAGCTAGCCTTGGTTTGGCCTTCCTACCACTGAAATCCAGTGGGATTTTGGTGGTAGAGGTGTGGTTTTGAGGTCCTAAATCAGAGGGTGCAGTCCCCTCTCTTTGTGTCCCTCTTTACTTGCATTTTTGGCCTTCCAAACGACCATCCTTCTATGTATTTTTGAGGCTTGGTTCAGGCCTATTTTTGTGCCTTTTAGGACCT
Organism: Camellia sinensis; assembly: GCF_055761805.1. Lineage (NCBI taxonomy): Eukaryota > Viridiplantae > Streptophyta > Magnoliopsida > Ericales > Theaceae > Camellia > Camellia sinensis. Next base: position 59,281,379 of record NC_138974.1, read on the forward strand.
GCCTTGGCCCTGTCCAAAGCTGGTTTGGTCATATTTTGCATGCATATAGTATCTGTAGTGTAACTCCATCCATAGCTCATCATACTAGCATATTTTGGCTTTGCTCAAACTTGATTTTATGCTTATTTTGAAGTGTTCTAGGACTGTTTTGGGCTGCCATGGCCATATCACTCATGCTTTGCATAGCTATAGTGTAAATGCTTAGGCTAGTCTTGGGTTTTGAGGCCTCTATCATGCCATACATGTGATGTTTGCATGCCTTGCCCTCATTCCACATGCTATTTTAGTCCATGAAATATTGTTGTTCACTCGCATTTGACATGCCTTGAATGCTTTGTATAGCTTGTGCTTTATGCTTCAAGAATGGATTTTTGTGCATGCCACTTAGCCTAAGCCTTTGGCTCATCATTTCAGTACATTTTGGGTCCTAATATACCATGATGTAACTCTGTTTTTGGTTGTCCAAGTCATGCCATGATTGGTTCTCATAGGTGTAGTGCATTGCCTCTCTTGTAGCCTTGCATGTCCTATGTTTTAGCATTGTATGCTAGCTTGCTTTGGCTTACTTCCATGCATGTTTTAGTCTCATATCAGTATGTACTAGGACTGTTTTGGGTTGCCCTTGCCATATGCTTCGTGCTTCGTATAGCTGTAGTGTAATTGGCCTTGCAAGCTTCGTGTTTCGGTGATTCGCGCATGCTATCCTTGAGCTATTTAAATGATTTGGCATCATTTATCATCTCATTTCAGTGCATATAGTGTTGTTACACTTGCACATTTGTCACTTCTTAGGCACTTTTGAGAGTTGCCCTTTTAGGCCCCTTTGATGAACCTTTCGCATTTCGCATGCTTGAGTGTGTTGTGTGGCTTAATTCATCGCTTTGGCTACTGATTTGGACCTAGTTGAGAGCCGTCCATCTTTGGTGTAAGCCCATCTTACCATGTTGTCGCATGCTTGTTTCATTTTGTATGTTGTCGCATACTTGTTTAGCTTTGCATACCTTGCATGCTCACATGTTCATGTTGCATTTTTTCATGTTGTCCAAGGTCATCACCTCACATCATGCTTATATGCTTGTTGCATGCTTGGTTTAGTTGCATGTTTGCTCATTTAGGTCATGTTGCATGTTTGCCATGCTTATGAGTTGCATTGCTTGGATTAAGCGTTAATCTGAGCACGAGGAACGAGGGGCGTTTCATACTTCAAGTGATGGAACATGTCTCAATTCTTGGTCGCCGAAGCTCTTGATGATTCATGATAAAGTTCTAGGCTTTACTTGCTTTATTTGTGCATTCATTTTCATATTGATTGGCATAAGTTGGATCTTTGGCCATCATGCATCGGGATGCGTGATTGATGGTCGTGGATCCGACTAGGCCTCTCCCTTGATGTCTTGAGGTGATTTGGAGTGCCACGATGCGTACATATCCTTGGGAAACCCTCCATTTTCTCTATTTTGTGCTTCATTGTAGTTTGGTGTCACAGCACACCAGTGGCCGGCAGTGTGCCACCCTTGGCCGGCAATGGACCACCTTTGGCCGGCAGTGATCCTTCCATGGCCGGCAGGCCACTGGTGACTTCCCCTGCAGTGTTTTGGTAAGGTCCAGCAACAAGCGCTGAAAGACACCCTGCAAATAGAGCCTCTAAAGAGCAACCGGAAGGCGTTTCAAGGCAAAGAACCGAAGCGAGCATGCATGCCTCCCTCCTTCAAATAGAGCTGGAATAGCACCGTTTACTGCTTTCCCTGCCTGCTTGTTGTCATTCAATAGTTAGTTAATTAATTTGTTAATTAATAAAGTTGTGTAATAATTATTTGCAGCTAGTTATTCAGTTTGGTTCTGTAATAATTAATTAGCTTGTGAGTTAGTTAATTAGGTGGCTTGTATTATTTATTCGGTCCCTCCGAGTGAAGGCAAATTTGTAATAACTGTGGGTGCGTGTGTGCATGTCTTCCAACCCCATTTCTTTCTCCCTTTTATTTACCCGCTTATGATGGTTAGATTTAGGGCATATTTCAATTAGCATACCTTATGCTATGCATGCGTGCATTCATTCATCTGTATTGCATGCACCGGGCTCGGCGCATCATACTAACTGCATAGTATTTCAAATCTAACTTGAATACGTGTTATCTGTTGCATTCCTAGGATTAGCCGAGCCTATTCTAGACTGCATTCTGCATGCGATACATTAGGCACTTAACATGGACTTGGATCATGCATGATTGCTAACGAGTTCTCTGTTTTGGCACGGAGTACGATGTAAGTATTTATGCTTTAGCGTCTCGCATGAGTGTGATTGTTAACATGACAGCATGCTTACCATGTGGCTATATGCTTATGTGATATACCTACCTGAATGCCTGTGGATGAAGGTTGGATTACTTGAATTGGGATAATTCATTGAAATCTGCATTTTGGCCTACTTGCGAGTAGCAAACTTCAAACATTTCCAAACAAACGGATATGCAATGCTTTGTTCCAAATTAGGCGATCTAGTCTATACTTGTATGCTGTGCGCATCACATAGTAATTCTAGATAATTAATCGGAATAAGAATGCATGTGTTTTCGAAAACGAGATATCATGGTTAGTAGAGGCCGATCTTCAGATCGGGCGAGCGGGGGTGCTCACGAAGTGACCTTCTCTAATCGTACCCAAGTTCCCGAGCTGAGGCAACTTTGGTGATGATAGACACGTGGCCTTAGGCAACGAGTCAGGGTTTCCTAAATTTCCCAAAATAAAATATTTAGGTGGCGACTCTGTATCTGGCAAAGCAGTCCATGTTTGGCACTTCTTTCAAAAAAATCTGTTTTCAAAAATGATTTGCCGGATTTGGACTCTTTGATGATTCATCGGTCTTGCATTGCACTTTGCGAGATTAGATACAGGACTGTGACTTTGAGTCCTGAGATTACCGAAGGCCTACTTGACAGTAATACAGTAGAACAGAGTACAAGGCCTGGCGGAAGCCAAAACAGTAAATAAACAATGTCCAATGAGCTGTGACAGTCTGTATGCAAAAGACTTTCTATATATATAAGCAGTCAGTAACAAACAGTATGTACAGTATTTACAATCGTTCAGTACAGGGACTCAATCCCTTACAGAGTAGTACAGTACAGTGCTAACCGTCTATACAGTTCACAAAACAGATACAGAGACAGAAGGGGAAATAAAAGACCCCTAAGCCATAGCATGGCAGGTTCGGAACCTCGCAGTGAGGCACATAGGTTGGCTTGACAAAACTGGAGTTACCCCGATGCTTCTAGCTGCGGTCTGGTGCCTGCACACCTACATATATATATGAGCAGTGAGCTAAAGCCCAGTGAATAACACAATGCGTAAAGGGGTTAAGAATGAATGTCCTTACAGTAATGAAAACAGTTCATTAAATCAGTATTTCAGTCGTTCAGTTAGTACAGTCATATGTGGTACATCCATTAGCATATCAGTGCAGTAAACAGTAGGTCTTGAAAGACCGAGCAGTAAATGATGGCCATCAGTCAGTAACAGTAGTAGTTCCAACGAGGGAACCGACAAAGATCTCTGTAACAGTATCAGTAAACAGTAGGTGCTAAGGATGCCACAATACAGTTCAGAATATAGGACATACATTCATTCAGTTAACAGTAGTCAGTTCAGAAAGCAGTACAGTTCAATTGTTCAGAAGATAATCATTTTTGAACATATCTTTACACATTTGTTACTCACAGAGTTCTGGGCTACAGTAAGCTAGAGCATCTCCTCAGGAAGCCAATCCTACACAGTTAACAGATTGAACACACACTAAGCTACACAATCGGAAGAGATAATAACTTAATCCCTAATTTGCCTCAGTGTGTTCTACATCTATATCCTCATTAAGATGCCTTAAACTAGGCCCAAGAATGCCTAGGATGGGATGAGGATGCAAAGATGTGATCAGAAAACAGTTTCAGGATTTTCAGAAAAGCAGAGTCCCGCTCGAGCTCAGGTTTCCCCACTCGAGCGGACATGCAACAAAGGTACACGCTCGAGCGGCAAATCCCCCGCTCGAGCGTACTGTAAAAGTACTGGATGGGTGAAATCTCCGCTCGACGGAAGCTCGACGCCCGCTTGAGCTGGAGATGCATGACTCCGCTCGAGCGGACAGTAAAACAGTGCAGAGATACTGGATGCTCGGATTCCACGCTCAAGCGTCACTTTCTCCGCTCGAGCGGGAGTGCAAAATCTGGAAATTCCAGATTGCACCTCCAAGCTCAAACTCAAGTTAAAATGCATCAAAACCGATCCTCTTGGGCCCATTTTCTGGAAAACTCTTATAAACTCATAGTTAAACATGATTCAAAACTCAATTTGAGAAATCAAGGCACAAGGGTGTTTAATTCAAACCCAATTTCAAACCAATTTCATGAACAATATTTCAAACATGACATGCATGAATTCAAACCAATTCAAAGCTTCAATTTCATGCTCTAGTGAGCCAAATCTTTCAAAAACATGATGAGTTCATGGTCTATTCTCAAAACGTGGACATGCATGCAAAAATCTATGAAGAACAACCTCAAGAATGCAAGAGTATGCCATGCATGCAACAATTAAGCTATAATTCAACAATAATGAACCTAAATCACTAGAGGCTCAAGAATCTTGCATGAATAAGCTTAAACACAACAATGAGAGGTTGAATTCCTTACCTAGAGCTTCAATTACAAGTGTAGAAGTCCAATTAGGCAAATCTCCTATGATCTTTTCAAGCCTTTCAAGCCAATTCTCTAGAGCAATTCAACTCTCTCCCTTCCTCTCTCTCTATGGCCGGTTGAACAATGAGAAGGGACTAATGAAATGTTTTGATTCAAGTGTGCAAAGGTTCAATATGTGTGAAGTAGTGGCCACTAAGTGGTCTAAGTGTAAATAAGTCCAATTCATGTAATTTGGTACCATTAATCTAATTTAATCATACCTAATCAGTTTTCAGATAAATATACCATAAAATCACATAAATTACGATGATCATAAAACACTAATCAATTTCTGGTTCGGCCGTAGATAAGGCCTTCAATTAGCAGTTTAAACACTAAAATACGAACAGATCAAATAAACAATCAACAGATAGAACGCAATTCAAACAGATGTACTCAATCACTTCAGTTTCAAATTTCAGTCAGTCAGTTCAGTATTTTATTCAGTTCGATTACTTCAGTTATCAATCACAATTAGTCTCAATTTAGTTGTAATCAGTAGCCATCAGTAAACAGTAACGAGGGTTGTTACAGTCTCCCCTCCTTAAAACAGAGTTTAGTCCTCTAAACTCGAGTTACCTTCGTTCTGGAAGAATGCAGGGTTCAGTGGAAACAGTTCAGGGTATCTTTTGGCCATGTCATCTTCCCTTTCCCAAGTGGCATACACGCCACCATGGTTTTGCCATTCGACTTTCACTAGCGGGTTCTCTTTGTTTCTCAATTTCTTGATCCGTCGGTTTACAATCTGAATAGGCCATTCCTCAAAAGTGTAGTCGTCACTCAGTACTACACGAGTTGGGTCTATCACATGGAAAGGATCCCGGAGGTAGTCCCTCAACATAGAGATGTGGAAGACGTTGCGCATATGCTCCATTTCAAGAGGAAGCGCAACTTGATACGCCACCGGATTAATTTTCTCGATAATCTCGTATGGTCCGACGTATCTCGGTGCTAACTTGCCTTTGACTCCAAAACGAGTCTAGCCTTTCATCGGTGTCACTTTCACAAACACGTGATCACCCACTTCATACTCTCTGTCTCGTCTTCTAACATCTGCATAGCTTTTCTGTCTGCTCTGTGCAGTTTTCAGTCTCTGTTGTATCAGTTTCACTTTCTCGGTTGTTTCATATACAATCTTGGGCCCAAGCAAAGGCCCATCTCCAACTTCTGCCCAGCAAATCGAAGATCTACATTTTCTGCCATACAATGCCTCGAAAGGCGCCATACCAATACTTGAATGATAGCTGTTGTTGTAGGCGAATTCGGCCAATGGCAAGTGGCTTTCCCAGTTTCCCTGAAAATCAAGGACACACATTCTCAGTAAATCCTCTAGAGTCTGGATGGTTCTTTCTGACTGGCCATCTGTCTGAGGATGATAAGCACTACTCAATCTCAATTCAGTACCCAATGCAGTCTGTAAGCTTTGCCAAAATCTCGATGTAAACTTCGAATCCCTGTCAGAAACAATGGACACAGGCACTCCATGCAGTCTAACAATTTCATCAATATAGAGTATAGCCAATTTGTCCGCATTATAAATTGTCTTAACAGGTAAGAAGTGAGCAGATTTAGTCAGTCTATCAACAATAACCCAAATTGAGTCCATACCTTTACTAGAGCGAGGCAATCCCACAATAAAATCCATGGTGATATGTTCCCATTTCTACTCCGGTATGGGTAAGGGCTGCAATAAGCCTGCGGGTCGTTGATGTTCGGCTTTAACTTGTTGGCAATGAAGACATTTCGATACAAAGTCAGCAATTTCTTTCTTCATTCCCGGCCACCAGAAATTCAGTTTCAGGTCTTGGTACATTTTCGTATTCCCTGGATGGATAAAAAATTTTGAATTGTGGCCCTCTTGCAGAACTCTTCTTTTCAATTCAGAATCATTTGGTACACACAGTCTTTCTTGAAATTTCAGTACATTATTTTCAAACTTGAACCCCAGTCTCAGTTTAGATTCCCTTTCTTCGATGATCTTCTTCAAGAAGTCATCCTGTTGCTGTTTCTCTTTAATTTCTTCAATCAGTGCCGGTTGAGCAGAAATAGCAGCTAAGGTTCCACCTTGTTCTCGCAAAACAATTTCAATTTCAGATTTTTCAAGGTCACAAAGCAACTCTTTCTGTCCAGTGAGTAAACAGGCTAAGTTTCCAATCGATTTCCCGTTCAGTGCATCGGCAACGGTGTTGGCTTTTCCCGGATGGTACAAAATCTGTAGGTCATAGTCTTTAATCAGTTCTAGCCATCTCCGCTGTCTCATGTTCAGTTCTTTCTGTGTGAAGAAATACTTTAAACTCTTGTGGTCGGTATATACTTCACATGTTGCCCCATACAGATAGTGACGCCAGATTTTCAGCGCAAATACTACTGCAGCAAGTTCCAGATCATGGGTCGGGTAGTTCTTTTCATGCGGTCTGAGTTGTCGGGAAGCATAAGCAATAACTCTCCCATTCTGCATTAGAACACATCCCAAACCCTTATGAGAAGCATCACTAAATACAGTATAACCATCCGTACCTGAAGGTAAGTTAGAACAGGTGCAGTCACTAATCGAGTTTTCAACTCCTGGAAAGCAGATTCCCTTTGGTCAGTCCAGTCAAATGATATCCCCTTCTGTGTCAGTTGAGTCAATGGTAAGGCGATTTTGGAGAAATCTTTGACAAATCTTCTGTAATACCCGGCTAGTCCCAAAAAGCTTCGGATTTCTGTCACATTTGTTGGTCTAGGCCAGTTCACTACAGCTTCAATTTTCTGCGGATCAACAGAAATTCCATCTTTGCTAACAACATGCCCCAAAAACATAACATGATCGAGCCAGAATTCACATTTAGACAGTTTAGCATAAAGTTTTTGTTCTCTTAGAGTCTATAGGGCAAGTCTCAGATGATGTTCATGTTCTTCTACACTTTTGGAGTAAATCAGTATGTCATCAATGAATGCAACAATAAAGTCATCAAGGTACGGTTTAAAGATTTTGTTCATTAGGTCCATAAATGCAGCAGGTGCATTGGTAACTCCGAAAGGCATAACTAAAAATTCATAGTGTCCATACCTCGTTCGAAAAGCAGTTTTATCAATGTCTTCTGGTTTAACTTTCAACTGGTGGTATCCGGATCTGAGATCGATCTTAGAAAACACTTGCGCACCCTGTTACTGATCAAACAGGTCATCAATACGTGGCAATGGGTATTTATTTTTCACAGTTACCTTGTTCAGTTCACGGTAGTCAATGCACAGTCTTAGTGAGCCGTCTTTCTTCTTTACAAATAAAACAGGTGCGCCCCACGGTGAAGTACTGGGCCTGATGAATTTTTTGTCTAACAGTTCTTGCAGTTGCACTTTCAGTTCTTTCAGTTCAGTCGGAACCATTCGGTAAGGAGCTTTAGATACTGGCTGCGTTCCGAAAATCACATCAACAGTAAATTCAATCTCCCTGTCAATCAGATCCCCTGGCAAATTGTCTGGAAAGACATCTGGGAATTCTCTGACTATAGGAATACAGTTCACATTAGCACTATCATCAGTAGATACAGTCAATACAGAACACAGATATCCTCTACATCCCTTTCTAATCAATTTAACAACTTTCACAGATGAAATCAAATACGGGGGAGGTACTACTCCAACCCCATTAAACACAAATTCAGGCAGACCAGGTGGACGGAAAACTACTTGTTTCGTTACACAGTCTATGGTGGCATGATATTTCGTTAACCAGTCCATCCCCAATATAACGTCAAAATGGTTAATGTTCAGTGGCACCAAATCAATAAATAGATGTGCATCTCCAACAATAATTTCACAAGCAGGACACATATATGCACAGGTCATAGATCCCCCAACGGGTGAAGATACAGCTAACAGATAGTTCATAGGTTCTAAGGGTCTATTCAATTTTCGAGAAAAGGCATGCGATACATATGAATATGTAGACCCCGAATCAATCAGTACATAAGCATTTTGAGTACAAATAGAGAGAATACCTGACACAACGATCTCGGTATTCTGCACGTCTCCCGGTACTAGGGCAAACACTCGGCCCTGCCTCATAGGCTCTTTCCCGGTAGCTTTGGGGTTCGATTTTGGTGCAACAGTTGATGCTGCACCGCTGGCTGCAGCTTTACTACTGGTTTGCGGAGCAGAGAGTTATTGCTTATATTTTGTAACAAACTCCCTTGTGATTTTTACCACATTCAGAACAGGGCGGTATTGAACGGTTCCCTTGACTGGAAGTAGTCGTTGACCTTGTGTTTTGTTTCTTATTCAATGGATTATGTTTGCCTTTCTTAAACTTGAGACCCTGTCTTTTACCCCGCCATTCAGACGCTGGTGTTTCAGTTTTCAGTGCTTCGATATTCGATTCTGCCATCAAGGCTCGGTCAAGAACATTCACATAATTCGGTAATTTCAAAACATTTATTCTGTCAAGAATTGCAACATTAAGGCCGCCTTCAAACTTTCTGGCCTTCTTGTAATCAGTGTCCACCATATGTGGTGCATAACGGGCAAGTTCAGTAAATTTTGTTTCATATTCAGCAACGGACATTGTGCCCTGCTTCAGCTGTTCAAATTCAGTCACTTTTCTGTCCCTGACACACTGGGGGAAATATTTCTCGAAGAAGGCTCCTTTGAATTGAGCCCAAGTCATAACTGTATTTTCATTACGAATAAGCATCCACCACCTTCTAGCTTCTTCTTGCAGAGTAAAGGTAGCTAACAGTAGCTTGTGTGCTTCAGAGCACGGAAAAACCTCAAACAATTTTTCAGTCTCAAGAACCCATGCTTCAGCTTTTAACGGTTCAAGGCCTCCCTGAAAGGATGACGGTTTCATCTTGCTAAACTTCTGGGTGAGAGCAATTATATCCCTATCATTAACATTCACATTCTGTTCCGGTTGTACCGGAGGAGGAGGCGGGGGCTGTTGATTCTGTTGCTGGTCTAATCTTTCAGTTATCAGTTCCATCACCCGTTCTAGTCTGGCCATTCTGGCCTCATAGGATGAGGATTCAGTTTCATTTGCAGTTCTTGTATTATCCATTTCACTATAAGCAGTTATAACAGTTATTAACATAGGCAGTCATTTGTTTAAACAGATTAACATATCAACATATATTCAGTCATATCATAACCACACACACTTATCATGCTCAGGTAATGCCCTAATCACTTTTCAAGGACATCCTATAGCTCATTTGGACACGTGTGTGCGGTATAACTCGTGGTAAGTATCGCTCTGATACCACTCTGTCACGACCCAAACTCGGCCCGATGGGTTTAGCACCGTAACCGGCCAGTAATCCGAGATTACCGAAGGCTTGCTTGACAATAATACAGTAGAACAGAGTACAAGGCCTGGCGGAAGACAAAACAGTAAATAAACAATGTCCAATGAGCTGTGACAGTCTGTATGCAAAAGACTTTCTATATATATAAGCAGTCAGTAACAAACAGTATGTACAGTTTTTACAATCGTTCAGTACAGGGACTCAATCCCTTACAGAGTAGTACTGTACAGTGCTAACAGTCTATACAGTTCACAAAACAGATACAGAGACAGAAGGGGAAATAAAAGACCCCTAAGCCATAGCATGGCAGGTTCGGAACCTCGCAGTGAGGCACATAGGTTGGCTTGACAAAACTGGAGTTACCCCGACGCTTCTAGCTGCGGTCTGGTGCCTGCACACCTACATATATATATATATATGAGCAGTGAGCTAAAGCCCAGTGAATAACACAATGCGTAAAGGGGTTAAGAATGAATGTCCTTACAGTAATGAAAACAGTTCATTAAATCAGTATTTCAGTCGTTCAGTCAGTACAGTCATATGTGGTACATCCATTAGCATATCAGTGCAGTAAACAGTAGGTCTTGAAAGACCGAGAAGTAAATGATGGCCATCAGTCAGTAACAGTAGTGGTTCCAACGAGGGAACCGACAAAGATCTCTGTAACAGTATCAGTAAACAGTAGGTGCTAAGGATGCCACAATACAGTTCAGAATATCGGACATACATTCATTCAGTTAACAGTAGTCAGTTCAGAAAGCAGTACAGTTCAATTGTTCAGAAGATAATCATTTTTGAACATATCTTTACACAGTTGTTACTCACAGAGTTCTGGGCTACAGTAAGCTAGAGCATCTCCTCAGGAAGCCAATCCTACACAGTTAACAGATTGAACACACACTAAGCTACACAATCGGAAGAGATAATAACTTAATCCCTAATTTGCCTCGTTGTGTTCTACATCTATATCCTCATTAAGCTGCCTTAAACTAGGCCCAAGAATGCCTAGGATGGGATGAGGATGCAAAGATGTGATCAGAAAACAGTTTCAGGATTTTCAGAAAAGCAGGGTCCCACTCGAGCTCAGGTTTCCCCACTCGAGCGGACATGCAACAAAGGTACACGCTCGAGCGGCAAATCCCCCGCTCGAGCGTACTGTAAAAGTACTGGATGGGTGAAATCTCCGCTCGACGGACGCTCAACGCCCGCTCGAGCTTGAGACGCATGACTCCGCTCGAGCGGACAGTAAAACAGTGCAGAGATACTGGATGCTCGGATTCCATGCTCGAGCGTCACTTTCTCCGCTCGAGCGGGAGTGCAAAATCTGGAAATTCCAGATTGTACCTCCAAGCTCAAACTCAAGTTAAAATGCATCAAAACCGATCCTCTTGGGCCCATTTTCTGGAAAACTCTTATAAACTCATAGTTAAACATGATTCAAAACTCAATTTGAGAAATCAAGGCCCAAGGGTGTTTAATTCAAACCCAATTTCAAACCAATTTCATGAACAATATTTCAAACATGACATGCATGAATTCAAACCAATTCAAAGCTTCAATTTCATGCTCTAGTGAGCCAAATCTTTCAAAAACATGATGAGTTCATGGTCTATTCTCAAAACATGGACATGCATGCAAAAATCCATGAAGAACAACCTCAAGAATGCAAGAGTATGCCATGCATGCAACAATTAAGCTATAATTCAACAATAATGAACCTAAATCACTAGAGGCTCAAGAATCTTGCATGAATAAGCTTAAACACAACAATGAGAGGTTGAATTCCTTACCTAGAGCTTCAATTACAAGTGTAGAAGTCCAATTAGGCAAATCTCCTATGATCTTTTCAAGCCTTTCAAGCCAATTCTCTAGAGCAATTCAACTCTCTCCCTTCCTCTCTCTCTATGGCCGGTTGAACAAGGAGAAGGGACTAATGAATTGTTTTGATTCAAGTATGCAAAGGTTCAATATGTGTGAAGTAGTGGCCACTAAGTGGTCTAAGTGTAAATAAGTCCAATTCATGTAATTTGGTACCATTAATCTAATTTAATCATACCTAATCAGTTTTCAAATAAATATACCATAAAATCACATAAATTACGATGATCATAAAACACTAATCAATTTCTGGTTCGGTCGTCGATAAGGCCTTCAATTAGCAGTTTAAACACTAAAATACGAACAGATCAAATAAACAATCAACAGATAGAACGCAATTCAAACAGATGTACTCAATCACTTCAGTTTCAAATTTCAGTCAGTCAGTTCAGTATTTCATTCAGTTCGATTACTTCAGTTATCAATCACAATCAGTCTCAGTTTAGTAGTAATCAGTAGCCATCAATAAACAGTAACGAGGGTTGTTACACGAAGTGACCTTCCCCAATCGTACCCAAGTTCCCGAGCCGAGGCAACTTTGGTGATGACGGACACGTGGCCTTAGGTAACGAGTCAGGGTTTCCTAAATTTCCCAAAATAAAATATTTAGGTGGCGACTCTGTATCTGGCAAAGCAGTCCATGTTTGGCACTTCTTTCAAAAAATCTGTTTTCAAAAATGATTTGCCGGATTTGGACTCTTTGATGATTCATCGGTCTTGCATTGCACTCTATGAGATTTGATACAGGACCGTGACTTTGAGTCCTGAACTGTAGTGAGCCCATAATGAACAAAACGGGGGGGATTCCCTCCCGGGACGTTCGGGGACGTCTACACCCAACTGTGCTTAAGGTCAACAAGCTGGAGAAGCTATTCAAGAGAGCAAAAGGTGTTTACTCCATGCCCGACATAGATGACGGGTATACCGACTCTACAGTGACTTTGCCAGATCGGTTCAAAATGCCAGACATCGATTGATTCAATGGCTCCGCAGATACCATGGTTCGTCTACGGCTGTTTTTAAACAGCCTGTGACCGATAGGCCTGACCAGATTGCAGAAACTCTCTCTCTTTGGCTGTACCATGTCTGGTATAGTGGCCATATGGTATGCGAAGTTGGAGGATTCTGTTATGCAGAACTGGGAGGAAATGGCCGAGGTCTTTATTGCTCAGTACTCGTATAACATGCAAATCGAGGTCACAACTCGTGATCTTGAGGCAACGCATCAAGAGCCAAAGGAGGGTTTTTCAGAATTTATGATGAGGTAGAGGGCTAAAGCTTCAATGATGACCACAAGGCCTTCCGAGAAAGATCAGATAAGGATGGTAGTCCGCAATTTGCACAGGAAGTTGTTGTAGAAAATGATCATCCTACCTCTATTCACATTCACCCAGCTCTATGAGATGGGCGTTCAGATCGAAGACGCCATGAAACAAGGGCTGATTACTGATGAGAAAGAGCAGGCAAAAAGGCCTTTTGTTCACAATTCCAATGCTACCACTAGCGGTAGCACAGCTGCAAAGCCGTCGGATGTGAACGTTGTCACCACCACAACCAAGACTACCAATCCCTTTGCCAACACAGCTTCATAAACTTCAGCCAACTCTGCCTGATCCTAGAGGACCTTTACCCTACTCTACATGACCCTATCTCAAGCCATGAGGGTGCTAGTAAAAAAAAGGCACCTCAAACCATTAGAGCCTCGTCCACTACCTGATCCTCTTCCACCCAAACACAACCCAGCGAAGTACTGCGCATTTCACCAGCAGCATGGTCATGATACAGATCAATGCTTCCGACTGCATCATGAGATTCAAAACCTCATTGACAACAAGGTGATTGCATCACCCAAAAACCAAATGTAACTACAAACCCTCTCCCGGCCCACAATCAAGTTCCTCCACCTCAAAATCTAAACTTAATCCATACACTGGTCATCCCCTACGACCCCAGCGTATATATTACCCCTTTCCACCTACCAAGACCGACAGTGTTCATTCTTGAAAGCACAAATTTATGTATGATGGACACGTCCGCACTTCAACCTAAGCTTATGGTGGTGACAGTTACAGTAGAAAGGAGGCTGGTCTTAGAGGAAAGTATGAGTCCTTTGCCAAAGAGCTCCGAGGACTTGCCTAAGGGGATGTATGATCCAAGCCGCTACATTGTGCCGATTGATCAAGTCAAGCTAGAATTGGTGTTGCCAACTGTAGTAGAGGTTCATGTGGTTAGGGAGGATGGCCCAAGCCCAGGGTTGGATGATCTAGCTGTGATGACCCTGACCCCCAAACTAGTACATTATATAATTTAAATAAGTTTAATTGCATGATTATGTGCTTGATTGTGTGATTATGTGTTTAATTCTATAATTATCTGTTGATATATGGAATATCTATTTAAATCGATAACTTAGAGGTGGAAATTGAAAGCCTAGATGGCTTCAGAAGCTAAAATTGACTAGCCCAATAGGTTAATTGGAATATTTAGCATTTTATGGTGACCTCAATTGAAATTTGATTGGATCAAAATAATTAGAATAAACTGATCGAATTAGTTAGAGTTAAACCCAATTCATTAAACCTAACCATATTTGATTAGGCTAACTTAGTCACTTCCTATATAAGGCTCTAACTAAGCTCTTGAACTCATTTTATATGCACACTCAGCTGAGAATTGAGAGAGAGGAGAGCTTAGTTCAACATTTAGAGTGGTAAAGAAGAGATTGTAGAGAATTGTGGAAGATTGAAGGGTTGGAGCTATAACACACTTGGATTCACACAATAGGTATGAAATTCATCCTAAATTCTTAGAATTGAACCATGTAGAAACTATGTTCATGGAGTTATAGGATCATTAGATTGAATTTGAAAAGGTTGAGCATGAGTTGTTATGAATAGGATGAATTCGAGTTGAATTACACACATGCATGAAAATTTGAGTTTGAATTCATGAAAATCCTACATGCATGGCACATTTACACCTTAATTTGGAGAATCCACCATGTTTTCATGCTTCTCATGCCACTTGATCATGTTTTGAATATGTTTTGAGGAGATATGCATCCAATTTGAATTAATCATTATTTTACAACTTGAAATTGAAGTTAATCGTTGAGAATTTGCCATGATTTTGAATAAATGGTTTCAATTTGAAGTGTTTTCGTGTTATATAGTGATTCTCTATGTTTTGTACCAAAACCCCAAGATTTGAGACTTTGAATATCAAGTTTGAACTTCAAACACAGTTCTGGAAATTCCAGAATCTGTGTTGTCCGCTCAAGCGAGGGAGTCCACGCTCGAGCGTGGAATTCGAGCTCCCAGAAGTTTCTAAAATTTACAGTCCGCTCGAGCGACCATCGAGCGGGAAATTCATGTATCTAGTACTTTTGCAGACTGCTCGAGCGACGAAAGTTACGCTCCAACGACCACCCTTGTTTTTGGACCCCCGCTCGAGTGAAGGAAGTCACGCTCGAGCGGAGACCCTATTTTCAGCAAAATTTTACCAACTCTTCTAAGTGCATAATTGCATTTTCATGCCACTCCAAGCATTCTTAGGCACCATTTGGACTCCGTTAATCATACAATAAGTTAAAGACGCATAAAGAGAATTGAATTAAAATGAAATGAAATTTCATTTGTTGTTATGTGCTTCGTTTAGGTGGACGTCGAGGCTAAGTGTCACCGCAAACCACTGTGAGTAATAACCTTATAAAGATATGTTCAAATTATCTTTACTTTCGAAAATGTCATTGCTATCAAAATGGATATGTGATTGATGGAATGAATTCTTAAAATGATTTTATGATTGATAGCATGGCTTGTTGAAATGTTATGACCTATAATGAATGAAGTTCTGTTTTGAAACGATATTGTGGCATCCATTGAATATAGGCCCTTGCCTGGAGGTAACAATACCATGGCTATAGGCCCTTGCCTGGGGGTAACAATACCATGGCTATAGGCCATTTGCCTGGGGGTAATAGTACCATGGCTAGGCCCTTGCCTGGGGGTAACAATACCATGGCTATAGGCCCTTGCCTAGAGATAACAATACCATGGCTAGGCCCTTGCCTGGGGGTAATAATACCATGGCTAGTACGATACGTCATCATTGGAATGAAATTGTCATTTCACGGATGTACCACAAATAATAGTACTATTGGCTTTTGTTACTACAAAGAGATGCTTTTATGGCTAATCAAAATATTTTGTTGTGAATTCGATCTATTATGGTGAATGCCTCCCTTGAAAATGATTTAAGATTCATTTCGGAACTGTAAGACATGTTTTTGTACTATTGTCGAACTTCATTCATTTAACCTCTTTATTCTGTTATTACTCATTGGGCTTTAGCTCACTATTTACTTACATATGTAATTGTAGGTGGGCAAACGGAGCCTCAGAGTTAGATAGCCTCGAGTTTACCCGGGTCAGCCTTTTGTGGAGCTTCCAAGTGAAGTAGTCAGGCTTATGTGGAGCCATGCTTGTCAAACCCCTTTTGTGTGGATTTATGGTTTTGTATTTGTACATAGATAGGGTTGTATTTTTTTGTAGACATGAATTGTACTCATGTTGGGTGTAACTTGAAACAAAGCCTTGCTTAACATATTTGCTCTCCTCATATATGCACAGCTCAATGGATGAATTTTATAACATTGTAGACTTCCGCTAAGCCTCGTATTTTATTTTAAAGGTTTATTTGCATAGAGGCCGTTAGTAATCTATGATTACTGGCCGGTCATGATGCTAAACCTATAGGGGCGGGTTTGGGTCGTGACAGAGTGGTATCAGAGCATGAGTTATAACTCACTCCGTCCATTGAGCTATAGAGGGTCTAGAAGAGACTTCAGGAATGCATTCATGTGCATTTGATATGTTGAGTGAGATAACCTTGTGATTATATATGCAATTGTGTACATGATTATTTGTATATATATATATATATATAAATTGTGGTTGTTATAATACAAAGCTTCATATAGAAAATTGTGAGAACCAGAGGTGATGAAAT
Source organism: Camellia sinensis (assembly GCF_055761805.1). Lineage (NCBI taxonomy): Eukaryota > Viridiplantae > Streptophyta > Magnoliopsida > Ericales > Theaceae > Camellia > Camellia sinensis. The sequence continues at coordinate 59,298,276 of NC_138974.1, forward strand.
AGAGGAGGCAACCTCCTCAAGACTAGATAGAATGGAACGAATGATGCATGACATGGTTGAAGCCATAAGACAACAACAACAATGGCAACAACGACAACAACAACCACCTTCCCCACCTCCAATGCCTGTACCACCTCCAACTCTAGGGTGTTAGCCAGAGACCCGTACTATTGCCTTAACCAGGGAATTTAAAAAGATGAAGCCACCAGTGTTTCATGGTGGAATTGAACCGTTGAAGGCCAAAGCTTGGGTCTTGGGCATTGAAAAGTTGTTTGAAGTGTTCCTATGTATCGAAACTCAGAAAGTGCAATTAGTAGCATTCACCCTAGAAGATGATGCCAGACGTTGGTGGATGTTAGTGCAAGATGATAATAAGGATGTTACTTGGGCTCGATTTCTGGAAATTTTCTATGAGAAATATTTTCCCCAATGTGTGCGAGATAGAAAGGCAGCTGAATTCATGGAACTCAAATAGGGAAATAAGTCAATTGCTAAATATGAGGCTCAGTTTATAGAATTAGCTCGCTTTGCACCCCACATGGTAGACACATATTATAAAAAGGCCAGACAGTTTGAAGGAGGGTTGCGTGATCCAATTTTGGATAAAATCAATGTACTCAAATTACCGACATACGTGGAGGTACTTGATAGGGCACTAATAGCGGAAAGAAATGTGGCCAGCCGTAAACAAAACTTCGAATGAAAAGGCAGAAAACAGAATTTTAGTAAGGGAACTACGTCATCAAACAAGAAGTTCAAGTCAGGGAATTCTGGTAATACTGGTTCAAGCCAAAGTGGTGATTCAATATCAGCTTGTACTACTTGTGGAAAGAAACATACAGGAGTATGCTACTGTGCAACAGGGGCTTGTTATCACTGTGGGAATTTTGGGCACGTTACCAAGGATTGCACTCAACCACGTCAGGGTGGCAACCGAGGTGCCACAACCTCAATTGGGTCAACTCCCGCAACAAAACCAGCTGCAACATCACCCACCACAAGAAATGAACAAAGGCAAGAAAGGGTTTTTGCACTGATTCTGGGGGATACTCAAAATACTGAGGCAGTGGAGTCAGGTACAATCACCTGCTTATACTTTAATTGATTCCGGGTCTACACATTCGTTTATTTGTATGGCTTTTGTTGAAACTTTGGATAGACCTATGGAAACATTGAATTATATGCTATGTGTTAGATCACCTGTGGGGGGATCCATGCTATGTTTAACTATGTTTATTGCATGTGAATTATTTCTCGGGGATGCTACTTTGTATGCTGATTTAATACCTTTAGACATGGGACATTTTGATGTTGTTTTGGATATGGATTGGCTAACTAAATACTACGCAACTGTTGATTGCGCCTCAAAACGGGTAATATTCCGACCTCCCGGCAAGATGAATTTATTTTGAGGGAAAGGGAGTAGTCTCACCACCATACCTTATATCTACTATGAAAGCCCGGAAACTAATGAATAAGGGTTGTCAAGGGTATTTGTGTAGTGTAATAACCAAACCAACAGTAGACATTACTCTAGACAGTATACCAGTGGTGAAAGATTTTCCTGATGTGTTTCCGAATGAATTACCCGGCCAACTTGTTGATAGAGAAATTGAATTCATAATTGATGTAATACGGGGAACTTGACCAATTTCTAAAACTCCCTACCGTATGTCTACTACCGAAATGAAAGAATTGAAAATTTAGTCGTAGGAATTGCTTGATAAGGGGTTTATCAGACCAAGTGCATCCTTATGGGGCACACCGGTACTTTTTGTTAAAAAGAAAGACGACATTCTCCGATTGTCCATTGATTACCGAGAGCTCAACAAGGTAACAGTGAAAAATAAATACCCTTTGCCGCGTATTGATGACCTGTTTGACCAGTTGCAGGGGGCACAGATATTTTCAAAATTTGATTTGAGATCTGGATATCATCAATTGAAGGTTAAAGCTGAGGATATTGAAAAGACTGGCTTTCGAACCTGGTATGGGCATTATGAGTTTTTAGTCATGCCATTTGGAGTGACGAAAGCGTGATCTAAAAATTAAATCTAACTTCCCCAAAATGGCTTCCCTCAATGAAGAAGGGTAAAAATGTCCACCAAATCATACCAAAAATAAAATAAGATCTCACGGTAAAAATGTCATAACAAACCAGACCTATCAGTGTATTAGAAAATTCATAAGACTAATTAGAATAGCTGAACATTAGCTTAAATAATTTTTTGTTTAAAAAATAAATAATAATAATAATAATAATAATAATAATAATAATAATAATAATAATAATAATAATAATAATAATAATAATAATAATAATGTCGTCACTGATAAGCTACTTAAGCTACCTAATGATCAAGCTAGACTTAATGATCACGATCGACCAACTCATCAGTTGCAGCTCCAAACACATCAGCTGCAGCTCAAGTCACACATGCCAAAGCTAGATACAGGATAGACAGCAACCAAATGAGCTGTAGCTTCAATTACAGTCTTACAGTCTGCTGTAGCTTAGTTAGCCAAAAGCTTGAAGTTTGTTAGTTTGTTAGAACTAGAGTTAGATAGTGGTTATGGTTAGGTCAAGTAGTTAGTAGTCATGGTTAAGAGATTGCATCACATGTATATATACGATTGAATATCTTTGTAATGTGTTGTTGAATAAAGTAGATCACAATTTCTTTAACGTATCAAAGCTATAGGCTCCTACGAGCAGAGATACTTTAAGATCTTTCTATGGCTACTTCAAACCCTATACCTCCACCAACCTCCATGTTTATACTTTCAAATACTTCAAGTTCTTCACATTCTTCTTCATTACCTGCAAATCTTACACTGTTGATTTCCAATCTGAATGCCTTTGTGTCTATAAAGCTTGAATCAACTAATTACATTGTCTAAAAGAGTCAACTACACAACATCTTGAAAGCTACGAATAGGGTTGGGTATAAGGTTATCTGACCCGCCCAAATGGCCTTACCCGATCCGACTCGCACACATATGGGCGGTTTCGCAAATACATTAGGGTCGGGTGCATTTTGGACTTTGGCTAATTTTCAGGTTGCAGGCGGGTTGCAGGTTTGAACCACATCCGCCCAACCCACGCATATTAACATTTTTTTTTGAATATTTTAAATCTAGACCATTCATCTTCACTTCATCTATACCCAAACAAACAAAAACCCTAATCTAATCTCTCAAACTCAAAAACGCATCTGCGCAGCTCTCACTCTCTCATTTTTCAGTCTCTCACTCTCTCGTTTTTCATCTGGACCGATTAACCTTGCAAGAGATCGACTCCCTCTCATCGTAAGATCGACCGATCGACCACACTCTATCATCACACCGATCAACCTCGCAAGATCGAATCTCTCTCCAACAACTCTCAGGTACATGTCTCTCTGTCTCTCTCCCCGATCTCTGATTTTTTTGTGGGCATTCAGATATATGTCTCTCTGTGCGCAGCCTCTCTTCTAATCTCACTCTCTCGCTCTTCCATCTCCCCCCCTCTCTCTCTCTGTGTTGACCAGCAAAGAGATCGATTGACCTTCGCAAGATCGACTCTGCTCTGCAACTCACAGGTAAGCCTCTCTCTCTCTCTCTCTCTCTCTCTCTCTCTCTCCCTATCCCCGATCTTTGATTATTTTTTTCTTAGGCAATCAGATTCAGATATGTGTCAATGGTATTTTTGTGTGTGTGTGTGTGTTATTGGAATTAAATCTGTTTTATTAGAATTTCTGTTTATTTGTTCATTGGAATTAAATCTGTTTATCTGTTCATTAGAATCTCTAAGTTTATTTATTTTTTATTTTTTCTATTATTGGAATTAAATCTATGTCAATGGAATTAAATCTGAGTTTATTTGTTCATTTCCATTTTTTTTAAAAACTGTTATTCAATCTGTGTTAAATCTGAGAGTTAGAATTGAATCTGTGTTATTGGAATTAAATCTATGTTATTGGAATTTCTATTTATTTGTTCATTGGAATTAAATCTATTTATTTGTTCATTGGAATCTCTGAGTATATTTTATTTTTATTTTTATTTTTTTGTTATTGGAATTAAATCTGTGTCAATGGAATTAAATCTAAGTTTATTTGTTCATTTCTGTTTTTTTTTTTTTTTAATTTGTTATTCAATCTGTGTTAAATTTGAGAGTTGGAAGTGAATCTGTGTTATTGAAATTAAATCTGTTATTGAATATGTGTTATTGAATCTGTTAGAGGGTGATTGAATTTGTTATTAAATTGAATCTATTATTGAATTTGTTAATAAATCTGTTATGTTATTAAAATTGAATTTAATTGATCTGTTATGTTATTAAATCTGTAATGTTATTGAATTTAATTGATTTGTTATGTTATTAAATCTATTATGTTATTAAATTTAATTGATCTGTTATGTTATTGAATCTAATATGTTATTAAATCTGTAATTATGTTATTAAAATTGAATTTGTAATTTTTGTAATCCAGTTTAAGTGGAGGATAGTGTTTAATCTCCCGCAATCAATCTTTTACCTCTGGAATCCTCTAATTCTCAAATGAATCTCCCCTTAGCCGAACCCGAACCTGAACCTAAGCCTCCTAGACCCCCAAAGAGAGAGTGGGGGTGGAGGGGGGAGAGCACCATCCACAGTTTGGGATCATTTTGATAAGGTCATATGGACCGATTAGAAACGTAAAGTTGTATGAAAATATTGCAAGAAAGAGTATTTGGCTGACTCTAGAATTTATGGGACTAGCAATTTGAGAAGTCATACGCCCAATTGTAAAGAATATTCAAATAGGGATAGAAATGGTCGACAAACATTAAGTCTGAAAAACCTAAGTGATTCGTGATTAGATCAAGATTTAATTGTACCAATTCCCAAACAATTAAAACTAACAATCTAAATCATCAAGCCTGTACGAAAGTGATTTAGATTGTTGTTTTAGAAACAATAAATAGACACAAAAGATTTTTACGTGGTAAAAATCATTATTGTAGCACCTTCAATTGTGATTAAAAAAACCACAAGCGAAACGCCACAAATCAATCCACTATGAAGGAAAAAAAGAATACAAAATACCTAAACTTTGTCAATTTGTCTTCAACGCTTTGTATATCTTCCACCGCAACCTTCATCTCAGAATTGATTAGATTGATGTTGATTCCACAACATCCACGTCGACTCAACGACCGTGCACAACTTCAAACACCTTCGAACACTCCACGCTTGAATCTCCGGATTCCACCAAAGAAGAACACTCTTGAAGATGATCACTCAAACAACCCTTTGATGTGCATTATCAAAGCATGTAAGTTTAAAATTCAAGCAAACATCAAAGAAAAACTAGCAAACTAGCCTCAAAAGAAAACCCTAGAGCTCCAAAAACAGGTCTAGAAGCCTTAAACCTAAAAATGGACTTAAACACATATATATATATAGAAAACAGGGGCCGCATACCCCATTCGAGGGCAAGACTTGCCGCTCAAGTAGAGTCACTAAAATGCATGTGATAAAACAGAAATACGCTCAAGCGCTAGAACTTACGCTCGAGCGCAAAAACACGCCTCCCAGTAGTTTTACAAACAAGCCAAACTACTGAGAAGGTGCAAACTCCGCTCGAGCGCATCTTTTTCCGCTCGAGCGGGACAAGCAAAAACCAAGGAAAAATTTCAACTCAATTAAATGAAGTTTGTTCACGGAATTGACAACAAGTAGGGACCTAACAATCTCCCCCTTTGTCAATTCCCAGACAAAACTCTTCTAACAATTTTTCCTAACAAACACATGCACTAGACACACTAATTAACACAAACACAAGATCCAACCTATCAGACACAAAACAAAATCTGCAAAACCACAAAAGCCGATTTGATTGATTAATATTTTGAACAATGTAGAACCATCCACCTGTGAAACAATGATCAACATACCACAAAAACCAAAACTGTTGAACTCAATAAGATAATAAAAAGCAACAAATATGAAAAAACAAAATAGCCAACTATACTAGTTCTAAACCAAAGAAAACAATGTATAGGAGATATGAAAAATCAAAAATCCAACTGTAGCAGTTTTAAACCAAATCAAACAATATATAACCCAAAAATTCTCCCCATTTTTGGCCGAGAGACAAACAGTAACAAAAAACCAAAACTACCTGTGTTGGTTTTAAGCTTGAAGCTGCTCATTCATATGTTATTATCTTGTTATCTTGCTTATTTGCACTTGTTATTGTTTATCGCATCATCTTGAATGAGCATGAGTTTTCAAAATAGTCGGCTTCATGAAACGTGTGAGTCCAGCTTTCAAAGTTACATTGTGCATATCATTTGCATCTTACCCTAGAACTACGCTAATTTGATTCCTTGCAAAGGGATATATAGGCAGCCTACGGATGTAACCATTTATTTCTGTCTTGATTATTTGTCCAAGTCTTACGGCCTTGTCAAAATGGGTCATCTTCAGGCTTTGACATTCACTCACGCCATTTCATGACTTCGAGTTCTATCAAAGAGGGGCAACTATAGACACCCCATTTTTGATGACCCTTATGACTTGGACGTCATCGCTTGCACATCCGATGATGAATGCATATGCTGGTCAAGTGCTCGAAGTCCTCAGAGGGAATGCCACAGCTTTGAGCCTTTCAAACCTTACACCCATGTTGTCTTGTTTCTGGACCAAACCTTGGATTTTCAAGCCTGCAACCCCTGGTGGCCTGCCGGCCACTACTTTAGGCTGCCAGCCATCACTCTTGGTTGCCGGCCACCAATGTCTTTTGCAAATATTTTGTGACAGCTGCGCTAGCTGTTTGCACAGATGCATGCATCTGCTCTCACATGTATGGTTGGATGTTTGTAAGGGAGATTCATGTTCTCTATATATAGATTACCTCCCTCTCATATTTTGGGGTTAGAAAAATTTTAGAGCAAAATTTTTCCTCTTTCTCTACAATTCTCTCTATCTCCTGCAAATTTCTTAACCCTTGCTTATACATCCTTCAACTTTGCCTCTACACTCTTAACCAAACCTCTTCATCTTTAAGTTGAGGTATCTTTGAGCCTTGTTTGAGCTCTTGAGGGAGTGTTTGCCTTGATTTATTGCTTGGAATTGGTTCTCCTCTTCAAGAGGTATAAGGCTTTGCCTCTTTACTTGTTGTATTCACTCATTTTCTTGCTATTTTCCAACTGTTTTTAGGCTTTAAAAACTTTGTATTTTTGGGTTGAAACTTGGGTTTTAAGGCCAATAAAGGTTGAGGGGTGGTTCACCATTCTTTACACATTTTTCTCAAGGCCTTTTCCCTTGTGTTTCCCACCTTTGCACTATCTTTTTTGAGCTTTTAAACACTAATTTTCAAAGTTATTGCAGTGGCTAAAATCATGTTTTGAAGTTCAAAATTGAAGGGGTTAGCCTCCACTCCTTGTGTTTTGCTTAGTAGCCTATTATGATCCATGTTTTAGCTTATTAATCCAGCCATTTTTGTCTTAATTCCAGCATGTTTTACGATTGTTTTTAAACTATTTTAGGATTGTCTTTAAGTGTTTGCTGTATTTGAGCTTTGTTTTGCATGCTTATAGTGTAATTGTCCTCATAAGCTTGGTGTTTTAGACCTTAGACACCATCTTATTTGAGTTGATAGTGTTTATTTATGGCTTTCCATACTTGTGATCACTCTTAATCACCTCTGCAATCTCTCTCCTTTCTTGGCTTTTATTTTGCTTTGAAAGTGGTTTCAAACTGCTTGTTTGTTTAAGCATGAGATTGAGGTGTCATGCTTAATGGTTTAATCTCGTTGGGGGTTCATTACGAATGGTATGATGTCTCTTTCATGCCCAAAACAACTCTTAGTTTGAGCCTTCTTTCCATTAGAGGACTTAAATTCACTTTTGGACCCAATTGACTAGAGAATGGTTAGTAATCTAAAATGAAGTAATAAAATTGGTGATTAAAATGTGCAAGATAATAACTTGTTTAGGTTCAATCGGATGTTAATTGAACCCTTGAGTCTTGAATCATTTCATACTCATTAGTGATGAAAACGATTCAAGATTCATTGTCAACTACTTCTCTTGATCTTTCATGATAGGGAGGTGGTTTTGAGAGTCTCATTTTGTTGCATTAATTGAACTTGCACACTTTGGTTCAGAGGCCATCATGCAATGAAATTACAACGATAGATAGTTTGTAAACCAAGTTTACTACTCCTTTGATGATAAGGTGGGGTAAATTGTGCAAACAAACCCTTGAGAATACTTTGTCCCTACTTTGTGTGTACTCTATTGTAGCAGGAAAGCCCAGTCATCAGTGGCCGGCAGGCCACTATTACCGGCCATCTTTTGTGGCCGGCAAGCCATCATCAGTGGACGGCAGGCCCCTTGCTGGCCACCCATGCAGAATCTAGCAGTGTACTCCCCCAACAGAACAGAGTTGGTCTGGAGGAGAAAATTAGTGCAAGTGTTCTACTGTGCAACAGAGGCTTTCAGCAGCAGAAACAGTGGCTTTTTTTAGAGGAAACCGCATTCATGCATAAGCCTTCCATCGATCCTCGGGAGCCATGTAGTATATATTAGTGTTGTGCTTAAAATAATGTTTTTGTACCTAATTAGTTAGAATAGCCAATTTGTCTCAGGTTGTAATTATTTTAATTAGCTAGATTAGTTAATTAATTAGTTCATTTGTTTTGTAGTTAAGTAGTTTAGCTATTTATTCATTTCATTTTGTAATAGTTAATTAATTAGTTTAGCTTTAATTAGTTAGCTAGTTAGTTCATTCAGACTCTCCTTCATGAGAGCGCCATGTTGTAATAACGTATATGTCTTCCAACCCCACGTCTTTCTCCATTTTACTTACTAGCTTATGATGGTTAGTTTAGGACATCATGTTTTGTTTAGCATACTTCATGTTTGCATCCACTTGTATTGCATACACCGAGGCTCGGTTCATCATTCTCACTTGTATTGTTAGTTTAAATACTTTTTTGAATACGTGCTTAGACCGCATGCTATTTAATTGATTCGTATGCCATATTAGTAGCCAAGCCTAGTAATTGTATATTCCATGTGTTGCATTAGTCATATTGCCTAGTTAGGATCATGCATCTTTCTAACTTTATCATCTTTTTGGCTTAGAGTACGAAGTAAGCCTTTACTCGTTTTACCATATGGCATGTGTGTGATGGTCCCCATGTTTAGCATGCTTGCCATGAGGCTGATTGCTTAAGTGCTATAACTGCTTGAATGTCTGTGGATGAAGGCTAATTTCTTGAATTTGAATAATTTGAGTAATTTTTATATGCGATCACTTTTTCAAGTGGTACATATTTGAAACAATTTTCAAAACAAACATGAATCAAGTGTTCCAATTCTTGCAAATTAGTCTATACATGTGTGTGTGTGCATCACATAATAACGCTAGCCTAATAAATCGAAACAAGAGCATATAATATAAATAAGATTCATATCATGATTAGTAGAAGCTGATCTTTGACCGAGCGAGCGGGGGTGCTCAAATCATGACCTTCCCCTCTCGTACCTAAGTTCTCGAGCCGAGACAATCTTGGTGATGACAGACACGTGGCTTTTGGCACAAGTCATGGGTTTCCTAAATTTCCCAAAAATATTTAGGTGGCGACTCTGTATCTGGCAAACCAGTCCATTTTTGGCAATTTGATTCAAAATCGATTTCCCAAAAGATTTGCCGAATTGGGACTCTTTGGTGATTATCTATTTCACATTACACTTGTGAGATCAGATTCAGAACCGCGGGAGTCCAATATTGTAGGGCTTATTCGTCTTCCGAAAGGGGGCAAGAAAAAATCGAGCTACAAGCGCATGAATGGCCACTCGAGCGGGGATGCGAAAACACGTGTTCCAAACCAGGGTTCACGCTCAAGCGCTGAAACTTACGCTGGAGCGTAAAAACACACCTCACAGTATTTTTGCAGATGAGGCAAAGTGCTGAGAAGGTGGAAATGCCACTCGAGCGTAACTTTTCCCACTCGAGCAGGAAGACCAAAAACAAAGGAAAACTTACAACTCGATAAACCCAAGCTTGTTTGCGAAATTGGCAATAAGTAGGGTCCTAACAATCTCCTCCTTTGTCAATTCCTAAACAAAACTTTCTAACAATTTTTTCCTAAAAATACATGCACTGGACACACTAACTAAAGCAAACCAAACAGGTCAAAGTGAGGTAGTAACACCAAGAACAAACCAAACCACCTATTTTGAAAACATCACACAAACCAAAACTGTGAAACAATATAAGATGAACATATAGAGATAAGCAAAATTGCCAAATATAAATAACCAAAGCTGTCTATTCCAAAAGTCCAAACATATCCCAATATCCATGTTCATGTGTTAGCGAAACCAAAAGTCTAATGTCTAGCAACAAAACAAATCCTAGTAATCATGCAAAACAAACCCAAAAAAAAAAACAACCAAACAAAGCTACTCTCCCTTTTTGTCCGGGAGGCAAGCACAACAAAAAAAAAAAAAAAACAAAAAAAAAACAAACATAAGAAAAACAGGAATAGAAACTGTGCAAAGAAAAAATATACTATCCAAGGAGAGAGAAACAGGTATCAAAGATCCGGTGGCGGTAGAGGCTGCTGTAGCTGAAGCAGAGTCAAGATCTGAGCAATCTGCTGAGAAAACTAAGCAACACTCCTCAATGTGACTGGAAGGGGCCTCCAAGGCAGTGAGCTGGGCATCGGTGGAGGCCTCAAGATTAGTAAGCTGAGCATCAAAGATATCCATTCAGCCCTCCAAGTGATCAAAACTGGAAACCATGGCCTGCTCAAACTGACATAGCTAGCCTCTGATAGAACGAGCTGGATGAGGTTGCTCCCCCTCACTTGTAGCAACAACATCAAACTCTGCTTCCTCAACCAGAGGATCATCACATGCACCAGAACCACCCACCCCAGAAGAACCCCCATTAACATGTGACTGACTATGGGAGATGGTCTTTTTGGTGAACGGTCGGGTAGGAAAGGCAAACTAGTCCTCATCAAAAATTGGAACCTCAAATTTAGACAATAGACGGTTGATTAGACAACCATACAGTAACCCTAACTGCATGTTTCCTATAACAGCGATCATCTTGCGAAGGATAAGAGTGGCAAGATTGATGGAGAGATGGCGAGCTATGCAGAAGAGAACAAAACCTTGTTCTTGATTGATTTCAGAACAATGAGTGGTGACTATGATATTTACACTGACAATAAGATTAAGCAAACGGAACTGGGAAAGGAGCTCATTTTGTTTTATCAAGGCTCCCTTGAGCCAAGGACGGGATGTTCCACACAATGAAATGGCCACCTCGTTGAAATCACACATGGGTCGGACACGGAAGGGATAGTGATAGGGAAAGATTTGGCCAATGCCTACTAGCTCACGAATAAGGTCAGAGGAAATGGTGATGGAATTAGACCTAACCCAGGTAGTGAAAGAATGCCCAGTATCATCAATGCCCTCGATGTTACAATAAAACTCCCGGACCCAGTCAAGATTTTGAGGACCGGAGAAAGAAAGAACCAAGTCACCCCCCGATGGATCAAACAAAGGCCAGATGGGAATGGGCTAACATGTAGTGGGTTGCATATTGTGTTCTAAGTGGACAGGGAAACGGTCAGAGTTATAAGCAGGGCGGTAGGCCGTAAACTTACGGCATTTGGAAGTGGACATAGCTAAACCAAAAGACAAACCCAATGACAACCACACCCCTAAACCAAAACAAGAACCAAAACCATTAGGCACAAAAGAAAGCATTAGTAGCAAAGTCCAAATATATAAGATTCAAAATACCAAAAGAAGTGATCAAACTAGTAGAATCAAACCCCAAAGAACCAAAGTGGAAAACACAGTATAACATGAGCTACTAAAAAATAAATCAACCATTAAGATCATAGTGCACAGCAAGAGCACAATAAAATGCAAACCCAAAAGCTATGAGTTACCAACATCCTAATATAGCATGAGGCATAGTACCAAATACAGAACACAAGAATTCCAATAAGAACCAAAACCAATTAGTGATCAAAACCAAAACTAACAACACCAAAAAATAAATAAATCAGAAAATAAAGCCAATGACCAATCCAATCGCAGACCCAAGCAGAACCAAGAGAAACACGAAAACTATTTAGGCCTACGGTGGAAGTGTGTGAGCAAGGGAAAAACCAAAAACAAACAAAAACCAAACTACCCCACCCAAGTCTCAAAACAGATAAGAATAGAGAGAGACAAACCAAAAAAAAATAAAACAAACCAAAAAGAATAGCAAGAAAACGAAGGAAGACATACCGGAGGCAAAATGGACGACTGGAGGGAGAGAAGAGCACACACAGAACAGGGAGACCAAGAGAAAGTCGCGGAGAATGAGAGTGCAAGAGCAGCCCTAGGAGAGAGACGACATAATTTAGGGAAAATAGACTGAAAGGTCAAGGGCTAGGTTTAAAAAGAAATGCAGTCTGCTCGAGCGAGAATTTGGAAGCTTGAGCGTGCTTCTTTACGCACGTGGCTTCGCTCGAGCGAATATTTTTGCGCTCGAGCGCAAAAAACAAGCCTGTAGAATCTCATGTAGTTTGCAAAAATGCTGGAAGAGTGAAACCTCCGCTCGAGCGCTAGATTTGATCCTCGAGCAGGTAAGAAAAAATAACAAAGCCAAACAAACGCCCATCTAAGCAAATAAAAGCAACTCACACTAACAAGTGGGACCTGAAACAAGAAAAGATTTGAACAATAGCAAGAATGTGATACTAAGATGAGATAATCCACAAACCATGAAGCCTACAACCTTGCAATTTTGACAATATGAAGCACAATATTCATGAGCAAAATAGATAAATATTGAACAATGAGCATAAGCTACATAGGAAAGCACAACTCAAAGACAAACATGAGAGCTCACAAAATGAGTGTGTGTGTGTGTGTGTGTGTGTGTGTGTGTGCAATCCTTGAGAGGCCACAGAGCTAGAGTTAATCCTCGTAGTGATCGGATGGCTGGACTTCCAGCAAGAGTTACTAAACATCACTAAGAAAAGTCAAACCACTAGACATCAAGGGATATTTGTTGAGTAAAAACGAAGGCTCCCCCTCAATCAATGAGTCCCTGTTTTTTATGTTATGTTTCTTTATTTGATTTTTTACTTTTCTTCTGTGGGACTCACGAGTGGCATGCATGCTCAAGAGTTTGGAGACCAAACCAGAGAAGCATGAAAACAATAAGGATGACCTGGTTGGTGCCTCTGAGTTAGCCTTTTCCTAATGCCCGGACTTCAATGAACTGAGGAAGGAACCGTGAAAGTGAAAAAAAGACTCAACATCACCCATGATATGCCAGTATAGGTCAATTTCTCTGAAAATGTATACGAGACACTATTAGAGGTCCATAGAGAACTTTGATCACTTGTGCGAAAACCCCTGCAACAGTTTATCTCAATGATGTGTACAGAATGAGATCATAAAGTCAATGAGTATAAGCATTTAGAATGAGCTATGAACAAAGAACCATGAAATCTTGCAAGCAGCATGAGAGGTGGTCATATGAGTCTAAATGCAGAGATGACCGGAATAAACAACAATGAGATTATAGCATCCAAGAACAAATAAAGCCAATCACTCTCACCCACTCAAGTAACAGGTAACACCCTAGTGACTGAGCACTACACCCAAGGCCTTTCTAAGGAACTCAAACCTAAGAAGATCAAGGGGTTTTGTAAAAATATCAGCTTTTTGATGCTCAATGGGTACATGTTCAAGAACAATAAGGCCCTCCTCCACTAACTCTCGAATGAAATGATGACGAATGTCAATGTGTTTGGTGCTAGAGTGTTGGACAGGATTTTTAGAAATGTTAATAGCACTTGTGTTATCACAGAAAAGGGTGAGAGTGTTCTAGTCTATACCATAATCATGAAACATTTGCTTCTTCCACAACATTTGTGCACAACAACTCCTTGCGGCATGTACTTAGCCTCAGTGGTCGAAAGGAAAATGGCATTTTGCTTTTTGCTTTTTGCTATGCCAGGCAACCAATTTATTCGCAAAGTAAAAACACCCTTCGGATGTGCTCTTACGATCATCAGCACACCTTGTCTAGTCAACATCAGAAAAACTAGTGATTTCAGCGGTAGTGTCTGTCATGAACCAAATCCCATACCCTAATGTCCCATTAGCATACTTAATGATACGTTTGACTACAAGCAAACGAGACTTTTTAGGACAGACTTGGTAACGGGCACAAACACCTACACTAAATTTAATGTCAGGATGACTGGCTATGAGGTACAAGACATTCCCTATCATACTCCTATAAAGGGTAGAATCAACATCAATACCAGAGGAACCTTTGGAAAGTTGAAGGCTAGTGGTCATGAGAGTGAAAACTTGTTTGGCTGACTCTAGACCGAACTTAGACACAAGGTTTTTGGCATACTTGGTCTGAAAAACAAACATACCCAAAGGAGATTGTTTAATTTGAAGACCTAAGAAGTGAGACAACTCCCCCATCATGCTCATTTTAAACTCATGTGTCATGCAATCCGAGAAATATTTCACAAGAAAATCAATAGTGGATCCAAACATAATATCATCAACATAAATCTGAGCAACAAGTATATGAGACTTGGTATGCTTCACAAATAAGGTCTTGTCCACACTACCCCTTTGAAAATCATTATCAAGTAGAAAGGTAGTAAGTCTATCATACCAAGCTCGAGGGGCTTGTTTTAACCTATATAATGCCATGTCTAACTTGTAGACATGGTGTGGACATTTTGGGTCTTCAAACCCTTTTGATTGCTCAACATAAGCCTCTTCTTTCAAGTACCCATTCAGAAAGGCACTTTTTACATCCATTTAGAACAATTTGAACCCAAGAAAGCATGTAACACCCAGTAAAATGCAAATAGATTCGAGATGTGCAACAAGGCAAACGTCTCATCATGATCAACACCCTTTACTTGAGTATACCCTTGAGAAACCAACCTCACTTTATTTCTAACCACAGTACCATTCTCATCAGATTTATTTTTAAAGATCCACTTGGTACCTATCACATTCAAGTCTCTAGGTCTTGAAACAAGAGTCCAAACTTTGTTACGTTCAAATTGACCTAATTTTTCATGCATAACATTAACCCAACTATCATCTAGTAAGGCCTCTTTTATATTTTTAGGTTCAATTAACGACACATAGCACATGTGAGATACCTTTTCCCGAATTTGTTTCCGGATTTTCATTCTGTTAGAGACACTTCCAATTACCTGCTGAGTTGGATGATTCAGTCTTACTCTTGCTGATGGTTTTAACTCTGGACTAGTAGTGACGGAAGCATTAGAGGTGGTACTTCTTTGTGCATTCTTTTGACTTGGACTTGCCATTAAAGTTGGTGCCGGCTCACCTTCTTGGGCTTGACCCTGTGCTTCTCCTTGTCTTTGTGGTTCAGTATCCAAGATTGGAAACTCACCATATTCTTCTTCATGTATTGCTAGCATAGAAGAACCTGTGTCATCTATAACCACATTGATTGATTTCATTAGAGATAAAGTGCGCAGGTTATAGACACTAAAAGCTCTACTAATGGTTGAATACCCTAGAAAAATACCGTCATCACTTTGGGAGTCCAATTTCCCCAACAGCTCTCTATCTTTGAAAATATAACGTTTACTCCCAAAAGTTTTGAAATATTTTTCATTATGTTTCAACCCTTTCCACAGTTCATATGAAGTTTGTAAAGTGTCGGGCCTTAAATACACACGATTCACAACATAAACAACGGTATTTAAGGCTTAAGCCCAAAACTTAGGAGGAACTTTCTTGCTAAGGAGCATGACCCTAGCCATCTCTTTAACAATCCCGTTCTTCCTCTCAACAACTCTATTTTGCTGTGGAGTAATCGGAGCAAAAAACTCATGTTTTATTCCATGCATATCACAAAACTCCAAAAACGAACTATTTTGAAACTCACAACCATGATCAATTTGGATTCTTATGATACGCCCAATAGAGACACCCTGTTCATTTTAGATTTTAAGGACTAAGCCCTAAAAATCATCAAAACATATCAAAATTTTCTTTTAAAAAATTAATCCATGAAAAATGAGTGTAATCATCCACAGTTAAAAAAATGTATTTTTTTTACCTCCAATGCTTTTAGTGCGAGTGGGTCCCATAAGATCTATATGAATCATTTCAAGAGGGATGTTTGGTTGTGAAGTTGTTCACCTTTTTATGAAGGGCACGAGTTTGCTTCCCAAGTTGACATAGTCCACACACATGGTTCACATTCTTACCCATTTTGGGTACTCCTCTCACAAGCTCTTTGTTAGCTATCTTGGTTAGGTCCTTGAAATTCATGTGACCTAATCTTTGATGCCACAAGTCAAGATTACTTATGACGGCCAAGTGACAAGTAAGATCATTAGTGGTAACAATCTCATAGCAATTATCAGATGTGCGAACCCCATGCATGACAATATTTCCCTTCTTATACAAAATTTCACATTTATTTTTTGAAAATAATACTTCATGATGGGAATCACACATTTGACTAATGCTCAAAAGATTTGCTTTAAGGCCATTAACAATGAGGGAATTTTTGAGCTTAGCAAGACCAGCTATACTTATAGAGCCCTTACCAATGACTCTATAAGTGCCACCATCTCCAAAGGTAACAATTTCTCCTTCATATTTTTCAAGAGATGTGAAGTAGGATTTATCACCAGACATGTGACGAGAGCACTTACTATCAAGATAACACATGTGTGAGTCACGTGCTTGCAGTGCAGTGTGAACAACAAAACAAGTTAAGTCACTGTTTCTTACCCACATCTTTTTGGTCTTAACAGAAGCAGGACTGGCAGGCTTGGTAAACGTCTTAGCGTTGTGAACACCCTCATGAATCTTGGTGTTCCACCTAAAGATGTAAGGTTGTCTCCTAAACCAAAAAGTATTAGAATTTCTACCCTTGTGAGACAACTTACCAAACAACTCAAAACCTTAAGGATGAATGTGACCATGCCTACCATAATGATGACAAACAAAAACAGGTTTTACCTCCTTTTTGTTGATCTTACCCCCGTTAGGTAGATGAAGAGATGGATCACCCTGTTGAACCTTCAGTTTTTCCTTTGTTTAAGTCTTGATGTCATGTAATGTAGAGGTCTGTCCCTTTTGAACTATTGCATTACCATAGCCTAGCCCACTTTTGTCACAACTCATCTGTTGAGACCTGAGGATGTCTTCCAATGTCTTTGACCCTTTGTTCCACATAGTAATTGTGGCTCTAGCATCTTTGAGTTCTTCATCTTTCTGACCGATCATCTCTTCTAATGCAGATTGTGACATCTTAAGGATTTCAATCTTCTCTTCATATGTGGCATAGATTTTCAGAAGTTCATTCCTTTCAGTCTCACAAGACAAAAGTTTTCTACATAGGTCTTGCCTGTCATTGGAGATCTTGATAACATGCTGTTTGGCTGTTGCAACCTCTCCCTTTAGCTTGACATTCTTACTTTTACATGCTTTAAGCTTGCAAGTCAGTTTGTCATTGATCTTGGACAAGTTCAGAGATTCATCATAAAGCTTTTCATAAGCTTGTTGGAGGTCATCACCATCAATCTCATCATTGTCTTCCAAGGTTTCATTATCATCTTTTTGCTCCTCTTTCTTTTTGATCTCATCCAGTCAAGCAACTAAAGCATGAAAGTTGATGGATGGTTGTGAAGATGACTCACCTCTTTCATGGACTTGACTAAGAATGTCCCATGCATCTTTGGCCTTCGTGCAGTGAGCAATCCGTTGTTGTTTTTCTTCAGAAATTGCTTCACGGATTGTGTTCAGAATTCTTTGATTGCTCGGATTGACAGAACTTTCAGCACCCTGTTCAATTACTTGCCAACCTTCAGAGTCATGAGCTCTAAGATACATCATCATTCGTATCTTCTAGAATAAGTAATCACTCCCATCAAAGGTAGGAGCACAGTGCAGACTCTAACCATGAGCAAACTCAACTGGCTTTGGAGATGGTTGAGTGGCAGTAGACCAGAATGCCATGTAGGTACTATTTCCATCTTCACCGAATTTGGTTTCTTTGGGTTCTTGCTCTAACCTGCTTTTATCATCCCAAGTCACAGTATAGACTTTCTTGCGATTCTTTTTTGATGGACATTCAAGTGCAATATGTCCAAACCCTTGACATTCATAGCACTTGACACCTTACCCCTTCACAGTCTTCTTCTCAGTATTTGAAGTAACTTTTAGAGGAAAAGTTTTGAATTTTTTGTTACCCTTTTCTTTTGAACTAGAGTCCTTGAAATTCGACTTCTTTTTGTTCAAGAATTTTTTAAACTGTTTGGTAAACATAGTCGTCATTTTAGACTCTAGATCAAATTCAACCTCAGGAGTCTTGGTAGTCTCATGAGTACTGGTAAAAGCCACACTATCTTTTTGTTTTTTCTTAAAAATTTGGTGGGCTTCATAAGTCTGCAAGTTTCCAACCAAATGATCAAGCTTGAGGGTATTAACATTTTGAGCCTCCTCGATAGCTGTAACTTTTGATTGGAACCTCTCATGTAAAGACCTCAAAATTTTTCCAACAACTTTAGTTTTAGGGATTTTTTTCATCGAGAGTGAAATAGGAATTCACGATGTCACTAAGTTTAGCATAAAAATCATTAAACGTCTCATCACCACACATAAAAAGAGTTTCAAAAAAGGAGGTGAGATGTTAAAGTTTTGATCTTTTAACAGCCGTAGTACCCTCGTGAATAGTTTTAAGAATGTCCCAAGCCTCTTTTGCTACCTCACACATGGAGATACGACGAAACTCTTTAGGTGTGACGGAGCAAAAGAGGGAATTGAGAGCTTTACTGTTCCAACTCGAGTTTTGATAATCGATTGTGTCCCATCTATTGAGTGGTTTGGAGATATCAGCACCATCAATGGTGACAACAGGTTCACTCCGCCCATAAAGCACACAATGCAAAACTTTCTCATTGATAGATTTTAAAACACCCTTATACGAGCTTTCCAATAAGAATAGTTTGTACCATCGAGTAATGGAGGTCTATGGGTCGAGTTACCTTCGTGAATTGAATCAATATCACAAATCACACAAAATCACACTCCTATAGTTTTGAGAAATACGAAGAGTGACCCGCTTTGATACCAATTGAAAAACCTAAGTGATTCGTGATTCAGACTAGATTAATTGTAACAATACCTAAACAAATAAAATAGACAATCTAAATCATCTAGCACATACGAAAGTGATTTAGATTGATGTTTCAAAATCAATATATCAATACAATAGATTTTTATGTGGAAAAACCACAATTGGAGCACCTCCAATTGTGATTGAAAAACCGCGGGCTAAACGCTACTAATCAATCCACTATGAAAGTAAGAAAGAATACAAATTAACCAAATGAATTACCCAAACTCTGTCAATCTGTCTTCAACAATCTGTATCTCTTTCACAGCAACCTCCGTCTCGAAATTGATCAGATTAATGTTGAATCCACAACATCCGTGTCGAATTAACGAATGCGCACAGCTTCGAACTCCTTCGAATACTCCACGCTTGATTCCCCGGATTCCATCAAAGAAGAACACTTTGAAGTAGAACACTCAAACAATCAAACTCTTTGATGTATGTTTGTCAAATCATGTGAGTTTAATACTCAATCAAGCATCAAAGAAAACTAGCAAGATAGCCCCAGTAGAAAACCCTAAAACCCTCAAAGAAGATCTAGAAGTCGTGCCCTAGATTTAAAGCAAACTGTAGTTTTATAGTTGCTGAATTCGCGATCCCCGCTCGAGCACAGGAATGGCCACTCGAGCACGGATGCTAAAATGCATATTCCAAACTAGGGTTCATGCTCGAGTGCTGAAACTTACGCTCGAGTGTAAAAACACACCTCATAGTATTTTTGCAAATGAGCCAAAGTACTAAGAAGATGGAAATTCCGTTCAAGCGCAACTTTTCCCGCTCGAGCGAGAAGACCAAAAACAAATGAAAACTTACAACTCGATAAACCCAAGCTTGTTTGCGGAATTGGCAATAAGCAAGGTCCTAACAATCATGTATTATGCTTATTTTCCATTAAGTCAGTGATGCTTTCATCCTTTCATCTATACCTCATTCTTTTAGTTGCAGTTCACATAATTTAGCTTTTTTCCCTTTTTCTTCAGTTGCTTCAACTAATTTTGGAAATTAATTGGATTTTGACTCGATGACTATATGAATGCATGTGGTACAAAGATATGGCCAATTAACAATATTATTTTTTCAACAAAGAGACTCAACTTATGATCTTGAAGCTGGCCCCAGAAGAATCGCTAACACTTTATGTTATTACTTCCATTCACTACAACAAAAAAACATTTTTGGCGACGTTTTTTGGCAACTAAAATAGAAATTAGTCGCCAAATGCACATAATTGGCGACAATATATTTTTTGGTCACCAAAAACTAAACTATTGGTGACGAATTAAAAATTTGGTCTCTGTTGAGTTTGGCGCCAAGTGAAATTTATAGGTGGGAGCTAAGGAAAATTTTCTACGACCGAACTAATATATGGCAACGAAAAGTTTAGTCACCAAATGTATTGTTTTTGGCGATACCCATTGCTTAGTCACGAAAAATATAAACAACATTCATGGCGACTTAATTAATTTAGTTGCCAGTAATTAATTTCTTAAACTACGCCATTTTGTATGTGTTCTATAACTTTTAAGTACTAGAAATGACTGTGAATAAAGAGGTAAATTGCCCCTTGAACTCCATCTCATTTGCTTCGCTCAAGACCTCAAACAACATAAGGTATTTCTTCTCTTCTTCTTCTCCATCTCTCTCTCCCTCTCACTCTATTTCGTTGTCGACTATAGAGAGAGTGTCGTCGACTACGCACCCTAGAAACGGTGTTGCCCCTTCATCTCTTGCGTAGCCGATTATGAGCCTCTCTATGGTCGCTGCTATCTATCCTCTCTGTTGTTCTTCTTCATATTTGTTGGAGAAAACCATAGAAAATCTGTTGTTGTTCTCTATGATATATATATTCTCTCTCTCTCTCTCTCTCTCTCTCTCTCTCTCTCTCTCTCTCACACACACACACACAAACACACACTTTATTTATTTATTTTGCATTTTTATCTTCAAGGCTTGAATCTCATGCTCTAGATCGACGACCCTCTGTGATCTCCAAATTCGTTCTTAATCTCCAAATTTGATTCCCTCAAGTAAAAGTTCTCTCCTTTGTTTCATGGTTTATATATGTGTTTGCTTAATTTACTCTATAAATTTCTTCTTTTCACCTTCATTTTTGTTCTACATCTCTTCTTTATCTTTTATTACATTCACTAAACTTAATTGAATTCATTGTTATTGTTTATGTGTGTGTATATATATATATATATATATATATATATTTGTCAATTTGTGGTGATTTGTGATTTTGTGTTTTTGATTTAGGGGTTTCATCATTTCATTATAAAAAAATTTCGATTAATTCCTGTGAAATTTTTATCCCAATATATATAGAACTAGGTTTTTTTTTTTTTTCCTCTTGCCCTTTTGATTTAGGGGTTTCATGATTTTGTTTTCATTATAAAAAAAAAAAAAAAAAAAAAAAAAAAAAAA
Organism: Camellia sinensis; assembly: GCF_055761805.1. Taxonomy (NCBI): domain Eukaryota; kingdom Viridiplantae; phylum Streptophyta; class Magnoliopsida; order Ericales; family Theaceae; genus Camellia; species Camellia sinensis. The sequence continues at coordinate 59,319,916 of NC_138974.1, forward strand.
AAAAATCGATTAATTTCTTTTTGGAAGATTTACGATCAATTTGGCTCACTCAATGAAGTGAAATGGAATGTAATGGACATTCCTTAGGCTCCCATATAGAATGAATATTTTCTTATAGTAGTAAATGATGATTCAATTTCTAATGTATTTTTCAGTATTTTTTTTAAGTCAACCAAACATGGAAATTGACAATCATTTTCTTATATTGATAAATGATGTTTCCATTTCTAATGTATTTTTCATTATTTTTTTGGTCAACTAAACATGGGAATTGGCATTTTGATAAAATGATTCCATTCTACTTTATTCCAGTTTAGTTCTTCAACATTTCCTTGTGAAAATCAAAGTAAATTATTTAGTCGCAAAATTCTAAAATTATTACTCCCCAAAATGAGTTTACAAAGCAAATTGTAACGGTTAATCCCACAAATGGGTTTTATAGAGTAACTTGCATATAACCTAAAATTTTGCATATCATATTATTGTTTTCATTTTCAAAGTTTTGTAATAGTTTTATGTCTTCATTATTTTTTTAATCAGTAGTTTTATCTGTGCTTGATTTCATGAAGTAGTACATATATTTATGTATTTCATTATTTGTGTTTTATATGGTCTTTGAAGAATTTCTTCAATTGCTACTAAATTAATTAGTTGAACATTTGCTTTTCAAGTGTTTGTCTATCCAATATCCATTATACTTGTAGAGCTTGGAAAGCTCAGCTTAATTGATTGGAGTTGAGTGAGTTGATCAAAGTGAGATTGGCTTTGTTGTTCGAGTATAATATGAAGCAAGTTGATTACTCTGTTATGGACTTGGTGTATAGATTGAAATCTATTAAGGATTGTGCTTGGTTATAGCATCTTGAATGGAAGCATGCTTGTGGAGTGCTGTTGTATAGCTTTGATATGGGTGTAGGCTTGGTGCTTAGTTTTTCTTTTTTTTCTAAATTGGGTTGTATATGGTGCACTCATTGTCTAGCCCATTAATCATAAGTTTGACCACTCCTATGTGACAAGGTCAGTAAAAATTATATGCATTTTTGCATATGAATAACAAAATAATCATTAACATATCAATTGTATAGACTTGTTGGGCAAGTGTTCCATTACTTTGACTTTTGGCCCATCATCTGCCTAAGAAATGGCCTTTTGGTTAAATTGAAAAAGGGATTAGTTTATGGTTAGCATAATAATATGTTTAAGCTTGAAGATTAGCTGCACTTAATGGTAGTAGTTTGTCACTTTAGAAGATGGAAGTGGGCTTAAGCAACTCGAACATCTTATTTTGAAGGTCTTTAAAGAATCTCATGTTTAATGATCTTTCGCTTTGCTTTTGTACTTGGTTTGCTTAAGAAACACATTGCTTTCCATATTGCATGAGCTAGAAGGTGCACTTTGTTTTTCCTTTTTTGTTCATAATTGAAAGATGACTATTGTGTTATCTTTTTTGGTTGATCTACAAGGTAAATGATGGATCTGTTACAGCTTTTATTGTTTGCTTCATTGGAACAACAAATACAAAATTAATCGAAGGAAATTTTAGTTGGTCTATAAAAGAAATTATATGATAGAGTAATTTATGATCGAATCCCAACCTCATTATTTTTGTTTCTGGATGGCAGGGTAATATTTGTTGAAGTGGCAAAACCTAGATCTAAGCTCTGCCAAGATGTGAAGAAAAGGCACATACGGCATTGACAATGGAAGTGATTTCATTTGCACTATGGCAGTAATTCATTTCCCAATTGTTGCTATATAAACTAGCAACGTCTCTCTCTCTCTCTCTCTCTCTCTCTCTCTCTCTTGAATTTACTAATTTTATTAAATATTCTCTGTTAATACGAACAATTAATTAAGATAATTATATATGATCATGAGTATAATATTGTTGATATGTGGTTATGCATTATAATTTGTCATGTGATTGAGAAATTAAGGTTGTGAAATTGAAGATTTCAATTGAAGATTTCTAGAGAGAGATGAGAGATTCTACAGTTGAATTAATTGAGTTGTTGCTATTAATTTTTGTTCTCTAACTTAATTGTAATTTTATTAGAGTTTTGAATTAATCCAATGTATATAAAATATATATTATTATGGTGAAATTGATTTACAATATTATTATTGCTTGCAGGTTGCCCAACATTTAAGGAAGTGAAGATGCATTTATACTATTAAGAAGCAAATTCGAACTTATTTTGTTGAACAAGTTTTGCTATCTTAAGGAGTGGGGATCATTAGTTAGGGTAGTTTTATATAGAAATGGTTACAACTAACTAACTCTAACAAATTCAAGATTCTAACTTCCACAACTAACACAGTTATAACAAAGATATTTATCACTCAAGTATATATAAAGTTAGAAACAAACAACACCTCAATTGGGCTTTTGGTTAGGAAATTAGAAGCAAATTAGCAAACACCAAGCACTATGAATGAGCTGTGTGAATTAATCAAAATTAGAGTGGCCTTATGGATGAAGTCAATAAGCCCTAAGGAATCTCATTTCACAATTCATGACCTTATTTATAATTTGAGGCATATTAGAGTTTGCTTAGGTGAAAGCGTAGGGTAGTGGCAGAGCTGATCCTTTGTTGCTGCAACTGGTTTTGATTGGTTGAGGATTAGCTAGTGATGCTATTGGATGGTTTGTAGTTTGTTTGGTATACATCTGATGGAAAGCGTGGTGGCTACCCTTTAAGTTGGATTTGTTTGCTGTTTGTTGGTTTTTTTTTTTTTTTTTTTTTTTTTTTTTTTTTGTTCTATTCTCTAGTTTGTTTGGTAGTTAGTGCCTTACCAACTTGGCATTGTGCTAGCAAAATGCTAGCAACTTGGAACCTTGTAAATTAACTTACAACAAGCATATATAATTTGGTGGGTATGATGTGGCAGAATGAGCAATTCCTTCAAGTACAGATACCGATCAAGGATATATATACCACAAATGAACTTCTAAAACATTAGGATGCAGATATGCGAAGAACACCGCAAGACATATATATATATATATATAGTCTAGTATATGCATGTGTGTGTATACAACTAAAGAATAACCTACTATAGACTTATGCAACAAAATCTTTCCTTCTGAATCTTTCAAACATTCTAAAATTTCTAACTTGTAATACAAAATTCACAAAAGCAAATTGAGAGTAATGTTTTGTGGACACGATCTAGGGACCAAAGATGTGTTTTAATCTCATTATCCCAATGTTTCTTCACTAAGAAGTCGTCAAAGTTCAGAAACTCTTGTTATGTTTCCTAAGAACACTATAATCCTATACTAGAAATGTCACATATCTCATAATTTGCTTTTGCAATATCAAATAACTAATTATCACAACATATCATCGGCAGTAAAGTACGATTTGTGGGCACAATGCTATCAAACTATTCATATTCATTCTTTTTTTTTTTTGGGGGGGGGGGCAACCTTTTGACCTTAATGTAAGTGAAAGCAACCTCAAGTTTAAGATTTAGATCCTTCTGATTTCAATTTAGTCATGAAAGTAAAGGTAGCACTTTGGATGAAATCTCATTCCATTGGTAGCTCCTACTCAGTTAATATTTGCTCTTGTTTTGGAACCTTTTGAAATTAGATTTGATTAGTATTCCATTATGACATAATTTGAGCTAGATTTTGGTTGGACAATATGCGACTGATTTACAAACTTGTAGAGATATTGCTTGTAATTAGTTCATATATGCCAAGTTTTAACTGGTGAATCACGTGTTACTTTTTTATTTTGGTATATTGAAATCTTATAATTCACCGTAGGAAAACTTGCTCCTAATTTGTTAATCTATAATGTGAAACCAATGTTTTTAGACCAAGAACTTTATTATTAACATTTTAGCATTGTAATTTTTTTCATATGTTTGACAGATTGGCAATGGATGGAACATAGTACGGGGAGCATCAAAGGAGCAAGTTTAGATGTTTGAAGTTATATTTGAAGTTTGGGAATTTGCAAGCTTAGAAGTTTTGTCATAGGTTAGAAGTTATAGGTTTTTGTTATGAATTTGCAAGCTTAGAAGTTTTGTTGGAATTACATGTTTGAAGTTTGGGATTATAAGGGATTTGTACTTATATTGGATGTTTTGGATTTGATATTTTGCTTATATTTAATATGCTACTACTTTTGAATTAGGTTTATAATTTGGATGCTTTGCACAAGTGTGTTAATTTGAATTATATTTTGCTTATGTTTATAGGTTTATGAATTATGTACTGAACAGAGAAATTGTAAAAAATAAAAAATAAAAAAATAATTATAAATAATGAATTTTTGGTGACAAGTTTTTCAGTTGTAAATTTATTTTTGGTGACACTTTATTTCTATTGCTGAAAGTCTGTGTGAATAATTTTTTTAGCGACCCAAAACTTGATTGGTCGCAAAAAGTTTTAACATTCAACAAACAATTCATTTAGTCACTAAAAGATATTTTTAACGACACATTTATATGTCGCTAAAACCTAACATGTCATCCGCTTAATGCTACTTGTAGCGACTGAATGTTAATTTTTGGTGACGAAATTTTACTCTTTTGGAGACTGAAATATTTTGTTGCCGATTTATTTATAAGGCGACCAAAATTTATTTGGTCGCCGAACCATTTAGTGACAAGCCTTCAACGACTGATTCGTTGATGTCGCAAATACTTTAAGCAACCAAAATTACACTTTTGGTGACTAAGAAAAGGGTCACTAAAAGTGCTTTTCTTTGTAGTGATTCGACTGAAGAAATGTGTTATTTTTCATTATTCATAACATGAAAGTTTAAGGATCAACGGAGACTGAAGTCTCATGCATGGGTGCATTGGTAAGAATGTTGGCCTTCAGGGTCTGTGGCATTGAGAAGGTGTGAAGAATTGTGTTTGGAGTTTGTTTGTTATGCATATATGGTTTCTAAAATGAACATCAAGTCTTCTCTTCCGAAGGCCCAATAATTCCGAAGGCCCAATAATTCTGTGCTTAACTTGGAAGAGCAAAGACATCAGGCTACAAGCATTTCAAATTGTTGTTTATCCTAATGTACATGAATACTTTTAAGTGTTGTCTATCTAAAGTTTTTTTCAGGTGTTAACTTTAATGCTATATAGTTGCAGTTTCGGGGCAAGTTGCTTGCATGTTTGTATATGGATTGGTGGAAGGTTGAGCTGAAGTAGTAGAGAGCTTGTTGGTTTATATTTAGAAGAATGTAAATAAGAATATGATGATGATGATATCACTACAAGAAATTACAGTTTTGGCGACTAAAAATAATTTAGTTGCCAAAAGTTGTGGAATTGGCGACCAAAAATTACATTTGTCGGCAAAAGTACAAGATTTAGCTACTAATTTTTTTTATTCGGGGTATATTGGTTATTGGCAACTAAAAAAAATTAGTCACTAAAAATGGCATTGCATCCTTCGGCTACTAAAATGTTTGGTCATAAAATACCATGAAATGAAAATATTTAATCTTTTGGCGACTAAAATGTTTAGTCGTGAAACTAAAACCAACTAAAGTATTTGGTCGCAAAATGTATTATTATTAATGACTAAAATTTTTAGTCGATAAATGTATTAGTATTAGCGGCTAAAATGTTTTGGCGACTAAATATTTTAGTCACTGAAAGAGAATTTCATTTTGATTTAATTGCTTTCAATGACTAACTGTTTAGTCGCCAAAACGTTATGTTTGGCGACTACCTCCGTTTTAGTAGCCGAAGATAAGATAATCGACGACCAATGTCAATTTAGTCACCATTGACTATTGCCGACAAGGCTTTGGCAACCAACGGGGCAACAAAGAACTTTAGTCACCATTGACTTTCGGCGACTAAAAATTTGGTCGCCAAAAGTGTAATTTCCTGTAGTGTCATTGTTGGAATGGAATTGGAGAAGGCTTAGAATAGAAGACATAGTATCCCTTAATTTAAAAAATTCAAAACTCAAAACTCCATTCAAAAATTATTTTCAAAAATTTTCAAAAGTGCAATATTATTTTGAAAACAAAAGTGGAATATTATGAGATGGTGATACATATATAAAATTTTCAAAAATTAATCAAACACATAACTCAAAACTCAATTCAAAATTTTTCTTTTTTTTTAAACCTCATAACCAAACACATAACTCGAAACTCCACACCACTTTCAAAACTCTACACACAAATCGCAATCAAACACATAACAAAAAAAATTAAAAAATTAAAAAAATATTTATAAAATAAAATAAAATATTTAAAATAAAAATTATATATTTAAAATAAAAATAATAAATCTTTTTAAATTTTTAAATATTTAAAAATATATTTAAAAAATTTTAAAAATACAACATAGAAATGTATGAAATATAGTGCACATTAAAAGAAATAAATAAATATTTAAAATATAAAATATTTACCCTAAAAAAATAAATTCAAAAAATTTCAAAATACAACTCAAAACTTTTTTTAAAACTTATAACCAAACAAATTTTCTCTTTTTAAAACTCATAACTCAAAATACGACTCTACACTCAAATCATAATTTTAAAAATAAAATACATAAATATTTTTTAAAAAAATTTCTTTTAAAATAGAGTTTTGAAAAAAATTTGATTTTGAGTTTTGGAAAAAGTTTTAAATTGAGTTTTGAGTTGTGTGTTTGGTTATGAGTTTTGAAAATAATTTTTGAATTGAGCTTTGAGTAGTTTTGAGTTGTTTATTTAGTTATGAGTTTTGAAAAGATTTTTGAAAATTTTTAATTGGAATTGTGATTTTAAAAGAGAACCAAACATGTTTCTTTGTTATTATTTGGCTAATTAATTGTTTATGCTTCTAGTGCTCACCTCGCTGTAAACTAAAATTTTGATTGGAGTAATACTATAAAATAAATAAATAAGAATAAATTTTAACATGAATTTTAATAGTCGTGGATAACCTATCTGTTGTTGTGTTTTTAAATAAAAGGTTGCAACTGTTAAAAAAAAAAAAAAGCATTGCTCCAGACGTCTGCTCGAATGACTAATTGGACATTCGACCAGCCAACATTTGGTATTGATATATATAGATGGGTTGAAGACATTTAAGGGCATTATGGGCATTTTAGTGTGTAACTTTGATAACATCAGAAGGTTCTGTGAAGTGTGTAACCGGCAGTCAAAAAATGAGAGAATCTTTACATTGTCAAATAAAATAAGGAAGGTTACTATAATTATAAAAACTACATGAGAGATCCTTGTATTTTTCAAAAATTTAAAGGAAGGTAAGTGTAATTTACCCCCTATTTTTCTATGTTTCTAAAATATGTGTTGACTTTGTTGTGTGGTGTGTTTGTTTAGGGAGAGATTTGAAGAGATAGGAAAGAAGATCAAGAGAGAGATCAACGATGTAACTTGTTCTTCTGATCATAATAATAATCAAATAATAATCAAAGTAGCATATTATATCATTCGTGTTATGTACAGGATAAAATAATATATTATTTATTAAAAATATGATAATTATATTTAATTTTTTTATATTTTATTTCTCGTAAATAAAATTTTATATATAAGTTTAGGGCTTTGACAGAGACCCCCTCCAATCACCACCCCCACCACCCCACACACACGTGGCGGGTGGTGATTGGAGGAGAAGGAAAAAAAAAAAAAAAAAAAAAAAAACTGGCCAATCATGTTGAGAGGGGGTCAAAGGGGGTGGAGGGGAAGGGGGTCTGGAACATTTTTCATAAGTTTAACAATTTTGTTTCAAATGTTTGTTTACTATAGCATATAGTATAAATAGATTAAAATTGTTTTATTGACAATTAATAATTAAAATCATACATGTTATAAAAAAAATGGCATAGTTATAATATTTCACTATTTTAGAATAAAAATATATGAATTTTAAAAAATGTCATATTGGTTTTTGAAAGGGAAATAATTAAAGAAATTTTTAAAACTTAGTGAGTAAGAAACAATCATCGTAACATGTAAAACAGCTAAAATCATGGTTAAACCAACAAATTATTCAAACCAAAAATGGTTTAACTTTATCAATTAGGTCAAAAGACCAACCAACTTACACAAAAATTAATTAATTAAAACTTTTAAATTTTATTTTATTAAAATTTAAACTGTCACTAAATATGGAAAGCAATCTATTAATTTAAATTAAAAATTGACACAATATAAATTTAAAATTATAATAATCTATCCCATAATTTTTATAAGTTTTAAATACAAATTTAAAATTATCATAATTATCTCATAATTTTGTATTAAGGCGCAGTAAGAGTGACATTGAAATTATCAATATATCTATATATTTTTTCAAAATAATATTTTTAAGGAGAGATATTATGAGAGTTTCAAAATCTCATATAAAATTATTTTTAAAATTAAAACCTCTATGTGGGATTGTAAAATAAAAGTTAAATGAAAGCTGGTCAATCGAGATTTTCTTAATTGTTTAAAATTAAGAAAATGAAAAAAAAAAATAATATGAGATGTTGAACATAAGGCTTCTCACTAAAAATTTCCTTTTGCTTATATAAATGGGAGCATAAGATTCACTTTACGTAAGTGAAACAATTCACTTTTTCCTTCTTTTTTTAATGGGGGATTGTAAAATAAAATAATAAATGGAAGCTAGCCAATGAGAATTTTCATAATTGTTTAAAATTAAGAAAGTTCAATAATTTATATAAATGGAAGCATAAGATTCATTTTATGTAAGTGAAACAATTCACCTTTTTCTTCTTTTCCTGATATGGGATTGTAAAATAAAAGTTAAATGGAAACTAGCCAATGAGAATTTTCTTAATTGTTTAAAATTAAGAAAATTTAATAATTTTAGAATGAGGGTTTGGGGCTCCTACAAATCTTCTCTCTAAAAATCTCATTTTCCTTATATAATATACTAGCATAATTACCCGTGCTATGCACCGGAATAAATAAATAATCAAAACTAATTTTTAAAATTAAATAATAATCTAAAAAATTTATCTATAATATTTAGTAAAAATAATTTAGAATTAATTAAATTTTATTCATTTTTTATCACAGTTACATATAAGAGAATTTTTTTTTTATTCTTATGTCATTAATTGTGTGCTCTGAGTTCTTAATAATAAATATATGTCATAATTTAATTGATAAAAATTAAAAAATAAATCAAAAAAATTATATTTATGATAAAATATAAATATATTTCGTCTTATGAGTTTCGTAAATTTAATTTATCATATTATAGTGGTAAATTACATTTGTCAATATATTAATTTTTTTCATGTTTTGTAAAGTCTAAAAATTTGTCTTGCATCAAAATTATAATTTATCTCATGTTATAAGATTTATGTAAAAATGGATTAAAATTCACTTGTGATATTACATTTAGGCTTAACATAAGATTTATGCCAACTTGTCTTTCACCTAATCATTAAAAATTATCTTTATCTATTCCCCACTTATATGAATAATTTGACCTATCTATTTATTAAATTAGTAAATAGATATTTGTAAGTATTTTTTATAATAATTAAAAATTTTGAACTTAGTTTAAAAAAAACTATATATTTATGTTTAAAACAATTAAATGAATAGTTAAATATATTTATGGATGAAAAAATTATCTAAGATAGAGCCATCCTAAATTGTAGGTCATATTCTAGTCCTAATAAATTTAAATTTTATCATAGCTTATCAATACGTAACTGATATGAGCAAATTTGGGTTGTTTTAATATTGGATTAAACACTAAAATGTAGTTAAGAAAATTTAGCTCATGTCGATTTTTTTGCCAATAATTCTTGATTTAAGCCTAGTCCTTGGAGAATTGTCTAATTCATGTCCAATCCATAAGTTAGTAGATCCACTTATTTATTTAATCTTTAATTTGTAAATACATTTTTTTAAAAAATTTATAACAAAAATAGGAATTATGTACATATTTGTTAGGTTCATTTATTAACAATTTTAAAATTAATTAAGAAATTATGTAGTTATTCTTAAAAGAATAAATTATAGTGGTAGTTCTTATATTTTAACTCGTGTTATTTTTGTCCTTGCAATTTTAATTTGCTAGATTTTGATCCTAAATTTATAATTTTGTCTCAATTTAGTCCAATTTTTATAATTGCTAGTGTTTTTTTATTGAAAATACACACATAAGTAGCATCTGTTATAATTTTATAGATAAAATTATAAATTTGTTCAACTCAGTAAGTGAATGTCAACCAACTCAATAACTATTTTATTTTAAAAACCTTAACCGACATTATTAATTGGACCAAATTGATACAAAATCTGAAATTAATGGTCAAAATCAAGCTAATTAAAATTACAGAGATCAAATTGACACAAGAGAAAAAATGCGGGGACTATCGATATAATTTACTCTTCTTAAAATATGTCTAATATTGATTGTATCAATATTAACAAATATTTATATTTGAAAACTATTTAAGACCAGATCAAGCTAGAACTTGAATAAAAAATTGATGGCTTATTAAAAATATTTAATAATTATAAATTTAAATTTGATCAATTTTTCATTTAATTTTTTTCGTAATAGAATTAGATTGTTTGATAATTATAATTTATAGTTCCAATTTTTCTTTATATTTTTCAAAAAATATTTTAAAATTATATATAATTATAATTTCTTTTGGAACTTTCCTTTTCAATCTCAAATTAGTTATAACTTGAATTATATATAATTTATTTTTGAGTTCTCATCTACAAAAACTAACAATAAACATAAATTGTTTTTTGAACATTGTAAAAAATAAATAAAGAAATATATTATCAATAATAATAATAACAAAACATATTGTTATTTATCATGTGACATCTCACCACTACATTGATAATAGACATTAAGAATAAAACTCATTACAATAATACAATAATAATATATCAGATGATAAATACATGTGATCACAATACTTTTTTTATAGTTACACAAAAGTACCCAAAATGATATATAAAATATATATATGATCTATATTCAATTTTATTATAGTAAAATTTACACATAATCTCAACCACACATTAATTTTCTAAATCAATTCATCACCCAAACTATTTATTTTTTTAAGTAATATTCACATTTTCAAAACTCACCCAAACAATACTCTGACCGAGCTCATCATCATCCTTGTTGTTGCCATGCTCACCACCTCCACTAACCACTACGCAACTCGAATATAATTTTTTACTTTTACAAATTTAAAAGACAATGTTGGGAAAATAAAAATGTGCAGTTAAAGTTTTAAAGAGTTAAAAATAAAAAATAAATGTGTGGTTTTAGTTTTTCTTATTCCATATATGGTGATAATTTTTTTAAAAATCCATAAATTATGGAGCAATGTTCATTATTTAAATTTTTATTTATTGATGGGCAAGTCAATTAAATGTTTTTATTTTTTTACAAATAAAAAATTTTGAAAAATTTGTTTAAGAAATTTTTAAAAAATGGCCAAATCATAAAGAACAATATAAGATGTTATATTCTATTAAAAAACTCATAACAGTATTATCAATTTAAATATATCAAAAATAATAATAGCAACAATATAAAAAATACAAAAACATCCACCAAAAAAATAAAAATAAAATTTCAATTTAACTCCCAAAACAAAGATAGTTAAATAGACATATATATTTGCATCAATTTAGTTGGGGGAAAAAAAAAAGTCATATAGAGAAAGAAAAAAAAAATACTCACACGATAAAATAGAAATTTACAAAAAATAAATAAATAAATACAAACAAACAAACAAAGTTCAAATAAGTTTGGACTATTAGTAAAGAGAGAGACTAATCTTTGTGTAACGCCCTCAAAATAATACATAAAACCCAACATTTATTGACATGCATAGACATAAGAGAATAAAGCATATTTCTATTTATCAGAGTATTCATTACAAAAGTATTACATGTTGACAACAAAAGTAAATGCCCTACGGGCTTACAACTTTCCAAGCCAACACTTGGTTACAAAAGAAGAGAGTACTAACGCAAATACACATTAAGCCCGTGGCTTGAATTTACGTGTAATACCAAAAGAGAACAACAAAAAGAACTATCAGTCCCAAGCCTCCCAAGCTACGTCCTTGGAGGTGGCATATCACCTGGACCTGAAAATGATGTCCCATATAGGGTGAGCCACAGCCCAGAAGAGATATACTAAACCAAATATGAGTAGTGACTAAAAACAATAGCATTTGATAGATGGTCAATACTTATAAACCAATTTATCTCACAATACAATTCCATGACAATTATGTCCATGTTACATTCTACTTTCTTTTACTTATCCAAATCATTTCATAAACATGGCTCAGAACCTGGCCAAACAATTCAGTGAGACTATAACTCATATAAAGACACTTCCATACTTCACAATTTACATGAGATTACAACTCATATTAACAACACTTCCAAACTTCAAATGATACACATATTTGTTGTATCAATACTTTAATTTAATACACACATTTGCTGTATTAATGGAGTCCATCCCCTAGCTCCTCCCAAATAGGTTTGAGAGTCCATTCCCTATCTTCCTTCAAATCATGGAGTACATCCCCTATCTCCTCCCACACAATATACATATTCCAAGTATATAAACACTCATCATATACAAGGATTAATCAATACACATTTTTTATGTATTATTCCAACCGTCATATTCAATGACATATTTAATGTGACTAGTTTCAGTTTTCCCTGATCAACATACAGTGTCTACAACAATCAAGACTATCCTCCACCGATAGCCCAAAGCAGTTATTTCTAAACCGGAAATAAATGCATCAAATAGATATAATATCAATATTTTCCAAAGGTGAGTGATTAATTTATCCAACTACACCATTCAATCCCATGATTTTCCAATTTCATTATTCTCAACTCAATTTCATACTTCCACATTTTCCCAAATTAATTATACAAATTAATTTATTACAATAGTTAGGACATTATTCCCCTTTTCTCAATATCAACTCTAAGGTTCAATTTCACCAATCTAACAACAATAATTTCATTTTCCAATGCCTCACATACATATGGGTTTTAATATTTGAAAACCCCTCTTTTATAAATTACATAACAAACCCTAACTTTCCCAATATTACCCAACAATACCAACTAAATCAAAATAACCAAAGTTTATGTAAAAACTCATAAGATGGAGTAGGGTATCCCTACCTCGAAATTAGAAGCCCAAAGGAGAAGATGGTGAAAATCTAAAGTGCTCCAAATCCACAAATTTTCAGATTAAAAGAAAGCACACACCACCCTCTATCCTTCTTACAAAGAGACTAGGGTAGAAACACTCAAGAACTAGATGAAACCCTAGAGAGAAGGAGTATAGAGAGAGACTGTGCAGCCGGATCTAGGGTTTGAAATGAAAAGAGATGAAAAAGTGAAGTGTAATCCCGCTGCTACCAATTGATATATACAAAGCTCGCTCGAGCGAAGGAATGGTCGCTCGAGTGATCAGACACAAAGAAACCTCGCTCGAGTGTAGAAAGCCTCGCTCGAACCAACAATTCGAAGCTTCAGGTCTACAACCCAGAAGCACGCTCGAGCGAAAGAATGCTCGCTCGAGCGAAGAAACCCAAAACATACAGCTCACTCGCTCGAGCAAAGGAAAGCTCGCTCGAGCCAAGAAATGCAACTCTCAAGTCCAAACCCAGACGCAGACGTACGCTCGAGCGAAGGAACCCTGGCTCAAGTGAAGGAGCTAAAACACAGAGCTCGCTCGAGCGACAAAAGCCTCGCTTGAGCGAAGAACCAAAATTTTGGACAGCAACCATTTGCTCCCAATCACACCCAACCTGTAACAATCCTGCCCAAAACATCCTATAACCCAAATACAAAGTATTGAAGGAAGGAAACAAGATATAAACAACAACCGACACCCACGGAACCAAGTCTGGATACAACAACCAAAGGAAGAAGAACCGAGATCGTTATACTTTGCATCATTACATTTGGAGAGGAGTTGGCCGGGTTGAAAAAAAGATCAAATATTGACTATTCTAAAAAGATAATTGTATTGAATTTTTAATTTGATTGGGTTTTTAAAATTTTAGTATATATATTATTTTCGGAAATGATGAGGGTGACTTACCGTATTATTTTAAATTTTGAAATTTAAAATCATAGATAATTCGTGTCTTTATTGTTTCTTTATTTGAATTATTTTGATCAATATTATTTTTGAAAAGAGTGAGGATGACTTAACATATTGTTTTTAATTTTAAAATTCAATATTACAGATGATTAGAGTTTTTTTTTTTTTTTTTTTTTTTTTTTTACTTAAGGATCTAAAAAAATTAACAAATTAACAAAATTAGTTTGAGAGTTTTGAGCTCCCACAATCAATGTTCTTAAAAAGTCCATTTTCCTTACATATATAGATAAGAAATAATGTTATATGGTGATGCTACATGCACCAATTAGTGTACTAACTATTGTACCAACACTAGTTATGACATTATTATTGATTGATCTCACTCATTATACAAATTACAAATATCAAAAACATCTTAAATTATGTCACATCATCAATGCTATATGTACCAACTATTATACTAATTGGTGTACTAATTGATGATGTGACATAATTTAAAAGGTTTTTGATATTTGAAATGTAATTAATGAGTGGGGTCAATTAATAATAATGTTATAACTAGTGTTGGTACACTAGTTAATATACTAATTGGTGCATATAGCACCATCGATAGATAAGTGAAATAACTCACTTTTTCCTTCTTTTTCCAATGTAGAATTGTGTAAAATAAAAGCTAATAATTGTTTGGGCAGAAAATTTATTTCGAATCAAGCAATCTCATCCGTTTAATCTATAATTAGGTCAATCTTTAATTTATTTCGAATTAAACAAATCTAACCAATATATTTTGATAAAACCGCAAAAATCGCGATTAAACTAGCGACTCAATCAAATAAAAAACGGCTCACTCTATCGACTAGGTCAAAGGACCAATCAACTTATACAAAAATTAATTAATTAAAACTTTTAAATTTTATTTTAATTTTAAAATTTAAACTGTCTTGAACTAAAATATACACTACACTATAATATTAAATGGGAGCATAGGATTTATATAGTGAAACAACTAATTTTTTCCTTCTTTTCCTGATGTGAGATTATAAAATAGAAGTTAACAGTTGTTTGGACGGAAAGTTCATTTCTAATCAAGTAATCTCAGTCATTCATTTTTAATAAGGTCAATCTTTATTTATTTCAAATTAAACAAATTAGGCAATATATTTTAATAAAACAACTAAAACCGTGGTTAAACTAGTGATTCAATCAAATCAAAAACGATTTAGCCAAATCAGTTAAGTCAAAAGACCAACCAATTTACAACAAAATTAATTAATTAAAACTTTTAAAATTTAAACCACTTTGAACTGAAATATGTACAATACTACAATATTAAATGGGAGTATAAGATTCACTTTATATATGTGAAACAACTCACATTTTCTTTATTTTCTCAATGTGGGATTGTAATTATTTTAAAGTTAAATATTATGAGAGTTACAAAATCTCATATAAAATTATTTTTAAAATCAAAACCTCTATGTGGGGTTGTAAAATAAAAGTTAAATGGAAGCTAACCAATGAGAATTTTCTTAATTGTTTAAAATTAAGAAAATAAAACAAAAAATAAAACAAATTGGAATGAGATATTGATCATAGGATTTCTCACTAAAAATATCATGTTGCTTATATAAATTGGAGCTTAGATTCACCTTATGTAAGTGAAACAATTCACTTTTTCCTTCTTTTTTCTGTGTGAGATTGTAAAATAAAAATTAAATGAAACTAACCAATGGGGATTTTCTTAATTGTTTAAAATTAAAAAAAAATCAATAATTTATATAAATGGGAGCATAAAATTCACTTTATGTAAGTGAAATTTTTTTTTTCTTTTTTTTTTTTTTCTAATGTGGGATTGTAAAATAAAATGTAAATGGAAGCTAGTCAATGAGAATTTTCTTAATTGTTTAAAATTAAAAAAATTCAATAATTTTAGAATGGGGGTTTAGAACTTCTAGAAGGCTTCTCCGTCAAAACCCCCTTTATAAAATTCACTTTATATAAATGAAACAACTCACTTTTTCTTTCTTTTCCCGATATGGGATTGTAAAATAAAAATTAACAATTGTTTGGGCGAGAAGTTTATTTTCTAATCAAGCAATCTCAGTTCTTTAGTTTATTTTGAATCCAACAAATCTAACCAATATATTTTGGTAAAACTAGCAAATCATTCAAACCAAAAACAATCTAGCTTAATCAGTTAAGACAAATGACCAACCAGCTTACACAAAAATTAATTAATTAAAACTTTTAAATTTTCTTTTAAAATTCAAACTGTCACTAAATATGGAAAGCAATCTATTAATTTAAATTTAAAATTGACACAATATAAATTTAAAATTATAATAATATACCCTATAATTTATAAGTTTTACATACAAATTTAAAATTATCATAATTATCTCATAATTTTTGTATTAAGGAGCAGTAAGAGTGACGTTGAGATTATCAATATATCTTTATATTTTACAAAAGAATACTTTTAAGGAGAGATATTATTAGAGTTTCAAAATTTCATACAAAATTATTTTTAAAATCAAAATCTTTATGCGGGATTGTAAAATAAAAGTTAAATGGAAGCTAACTGATGGGGATTTTCTTAATTATTTAAAATTAAAAAAATCAAAAAAATTAGTATGAGATATTGATCATGAGGTCTCTCACTAAAAATCTCATTTTGCTTATATAAATGAGAGTATAAGATTCACTTTATGTAATTAAAACAATTCGCTTTTTCTTTCTTTTTTCGATGTGAAATTGTAAAATAAAATATAAATGAAAGCTAACCAATAAGAATTTTCTTAATTATTTAAAATTAAAAAATTTTAATAATTTTAAAACAAGAATTTGAAATTCATAAAAAGTTTCTCCCTAAAACTTTATCTTTCATTATGTAATATATAGATAGATGGGGGAGGAGACGATCTTGAACACTATCACACCATGTGCTGCATGTAAACTCTTGAGAAGAAGATGCGCCGAGGAATGCCCTTTCTCTCCCTATTTTTCCGAATTTGGGGGTTGTTGTGCAAGTGCACAGTAGTTAATGTTGTACAGATAAATGGTCTATTTTGGGACATATTTTGATAATTTGAAACGTTTATATTTTAGAATATATCAAATAGAAAATACATATAAAAAATTAAGTTAATCAGATATCGTTTATCTATTTATTCACTCATATTTATATCTATAAAAATAGATAACAATTGTGATTTAAAATATTAAAATGAATACAAATGTGAGTAGATGAAAAAATAAACGACATCCGATTAACTTAATTTTTTATAAGTATATTCTCCTTAATGTATTGTAAAATGTGAACGATTCAAATTATCAAAATAAATCCCAAAATAAACCCATTTAACTGCACAACAGTGACTGTTATGCTCAAGTCTTTAGTTTAAGCAACATCTCCAAGATGCTCATGGTAATTGTGTGTGTTGATTTCTAACCACACTGCCAAACAGGTACTCAGTTGGAGAATACCGGCAGAATAGACTGTGCCCGAACGACCTGTCACAAAAAGATAAGACTCCAGCGGTAGTTCTTCCACCCGAGGGCACTCCGATGATCAAGTCAGTACTCAATTATTTATCAAAGATAGCAAATAGTGCTTTAACTCACTAGCCAGAATACAAAAAGCGTACCTTAGACCCACGAGGGTGCCTTATTTTTATGGCCAACACTAACCTGATTACTCTAGAAGCCTAGCTTCAATAGACTCTGGCTCAATGCCTATCTTGGACTCCCAGTTAGATAGAGATAAACTCCCTAAGAGCTTTATCCTTATCCAGACTAAGGTCTTCTCCCATTCTAGGACTCTTTTCCCTTATCCACACATCTCGGATTCCGGTATCTCCGTAAATAACCTCAGCCTAGCCGAGATCACCTCGGCGCCATGACCAGGACACGTGGCACCTCGGCTGGCACTTTAGTGCCACCTTGGCCACGTGTTGTCATTCACAAATATATGCCCCCACAACTGCCCCCTAGGTTCTCTTACCTCAGCATCCTGAGGTGATGGAACCTATATCATTCGATCACATAGCATGTCAGCTAAGACTTACTCTACCCTTCATTACCGAGGTCGTCACACATCGGCTCCATATGACCAAGACTATAGTGTGTTTTCTCAAATGCGTTTAGAACCAAGAACCAAGTTTTTCAAGTTCTTTAACCGAGATCGTCCCCCAAGCCGAGGTCTTTACATCATTAAATCAAGAACTCTAAAAGTTCCATCTGCGTATGAGCTGTCATGCATGATATCTCAACCATTTTTGCCACGCGTCTTTTCCTTATTGATCCGTACCTTACACGCGCCATCAAATCGTGTCGTTTTCTGCGTGCGCCGCCTGACAGACACATCGTCCTAGGCACACTAATTGTGATTTTGCCGCATTTTCGTGTTTTAATCAAAAACTCCTCTCTCCCTCTCTCCGTCTTTTCACCTTTGCATCTTCGTTTTCTCCCATGTTTTCTCTCTCTAACACTTATCTCCCAAATCCTCAATTGTTTCAAGCTCTCATGCTCTACAACTTCCTTCGTTCATCCCTTCTAGTGAAGCATTCACTGCTCCGCTCAATTCACCGTCGTCATCCGACTTCGGTGAATCTCACACTGGCGCCATTTTTTTTGGTAAGTCACTGCTCCCCTTGTTTCGATTCTTTATTTACTTCAAACTTTGCTGTGCTTGTATACTACCATTTGCGAATCCATTCATGCTCTTGATTATACTTGCTTGTATTTTGAATTCCATCACTTTGAGTACCAAACATGCTTTGTTTGGGATTTTTAGTTTGTTCAATCTGCTTTTGATTCATAGCCTTTATGTACACATATGCACTATTTCACGTGTCCCGATGTTTTTGATAGTTTATCACTGTTCTTTATTTTTAATCTGTGTTCTTGAATTTCTGCTACCTTCTTGAGTCTGAATCATACTCTTTGCCCTGTTTTCTTGTTGGATTTTCCAGATTCATGCCTTTAATTCTTGTTCCCATAGTCTTAGGCTTAGGATTTGTTCTAGAACCCTTCCCTTAGGAAAAACCGAACCAACAACCTCTAAGTTTTTTCAGAAAAATTCACCTCAGTGCTCTCTAGGGTTTTAGCCGAGGTCCCTGAAACCCACACAAACCTCTTTTTTCTGAATTCCCTCACCTGGCCCCTCTTAGCCGACATCATGGGTATGTTTAGGTAGAGGGTAGACACCCCAGAGAAGCTTGAATACTTTAGGCAAGAGTTCTCCATCCCTGTCGACGTTCATCTTAGGCTGGCTGGGGAGGAGGACTCCACCATGCCCAAAGACAATTCCATGCCCGTCCTAGTTATAGCTTTCATTGAGTGCAGACTTAGGTTCCCTCTTGACATCCTCTTCCGCCAAGTCCTTCACTACTATAAGCTTAACCCGATGCAATTAGCCATTAACTCTTATCGAGTCATAAACGGTATAATTGCCTTAGCTAGCAAAGAGAACGCTAGGATTACTCTAGCCGACATCCAATACTATTACACCATATGTGGCCTGAAGCCAGAAAAGGGCTATATCTATTACCTTAAGTCGAGATCCACAGAATACAAACTCATCGCCGACCTCTCAAACTCCAACAAGGGTGCTGGAGACGATTATTTCAGCGTCTCGGGCAACTGAAAGTTCCCACCAGATGACGACCTTCACCTCCACCCCTTAAGCCGAACAGTGTTCAAAGAGGGAAATTATAAGAACCAAGTGTCACTTTACTTGTTTTTAAGTCTTTTTTATTTTAATACTTTTGTATGTTCTAATGTCTGTTTTTTACTTACGGTCCTTCCTCAGCCACCCAAAGACTTTTACAAGACATTCCTCCCCAGCAAAGAGTTCAAGAGGCTGCTGGGCTTGCCTGTCAATCAGCACAAGGCTCCTCTACTACTGAACTACATCCTGACTTACAAATCCATCCTTCCCGACGTCCTTAAGAAGAGCAAGTCTCTACCTTCTGCGACAACTCCCCCAACTACTTTATCGCCAAAGCCAGATCAGGCCTCAACATCTGACCCAGCAGAGCAGCCATCGACATCTGCTCTGCAACTAATTCCTCCAGCCCAGCGTCAACGCTGACGTCGAGCTCCACTGCTCGCCCCCGCAAGTAGAACTCGTAGCCGAAAATACCAAAGTACTGAGATGTCGGCTTACGATCCAGCCAACCCTCCAACTGCACTTCGGCACCAAAGTCACTATCGCCATCGCCGCCGATAAGATAGGGCGCAAAAAGGCCATTGTTGAAGACCTTCTAGCCAACATCCCCAATATTGTCACAGTCTAATCTTCACCATCACAGTCCCAGCCCAAACTGAAGCCAAAAAAGGTAAAGAGGGCCAAGGCAAAAGCCTATTTCACCCAGGTTGAGTCTGAAGACACCATTCCAATCTCAAAACTTACCGAGGTTGAGAAATCAAGATCTGCCGCCGAGAAGAGGCCCGCCGAGGCTAACCCTTCTGAAAGTACTCGGTCAAAGAAGCCGAGATCTGAATCAGCAACCACCTCGGGTCCACAAAGACCTGATGATCCCTGGGCCCCATCAATCACAATTGAAGTCAAGCCAGTCAGAGCTAGTGATAACACTACTAATATTGAAGTCGGCGTCGCCCTCTCTATTGCATCGCTCCTCCCTAATGACCTCAACCGAATGGCCAAGGTCAGCGAATACGGAAATTTTGCTCTGATGGTGTAACACTCTGTACTGGTAAACCCCTAACACTTGGTACTCTCCATTCTCTGTTTTTCATACTTTAAAGAGTTTACTAACTTTGTTCTTTTCATTTCTAAGCAATCCAGCACACCCACTCATTCGCAATGCAGGCAAAAGAAATGAAGAAGAAGCTGGTCCACAAGACCAAGGAGGATGCTGGCTTGCTTAAGTCCCAAAACAAGGCCGAGGCTAAGATGAAAGCCTTGATAGATCAGGCCAAAGCAGCTAGGTAAGCCCAAGATGAAGCCGAAGAAAAGGCCGGTGCTGCGAAGGCTGTTACTGAGGTTCTCAAGGTGGAGAAAAAAGAGACTGAAACAAAAACTGCCAAAGCCCAAGTCGAGCTCTGAGCTACTTTGGCCACAAAAGAAGCCGAGATCAAAGCAGCGGATGAGAAGGCCTATGCCGAGAGGCAGCCGACGTCCGTGAGGAATACAATAAACAAGTCAGATAGGCATGCAACAACGGTTACACCCTTGGTTGGATGGCTACTCTAAAGAAGTCGGCTGTCCCCGAGGACTCTTCGCTCAAAGACGAAGGCCGACTTGCGTTGTCATTCCCTCTCGCTTCAAGCCAATCTGAGGCTAAGGCTGGGGGGAAGAAGAAGAAGAAGAAGATGAAGAGGAAGACGAAAAGGCCAAGGTGGTAGCTGATACTGAAGTTCCTGCTGGGGCCAAGTCCTCAACTCTAAATGAGCATGTCTTAGACTTGACTCAGGATGAGGAGGATGAGGTCTCAAAAGGTGCCTCCCCCAAGAAGACAACATCCGAGGTGCCAATCGCCGAAAAGAGCCTCGATCAGACTCTACAAGAGATCGACGTCGAGCTCGAGGCTGAGAAAGCTGCAGAGAAAATTTCCCAGTTGTCTTCTGGGGTCGAGACACAGCCTGCCACCGACGCCGAGTAGTCTGACTATAAGATTTTTCTTTGTACTTAGTACTTTTCTGAACAATGTTTTTTGTTTTCATATTTGGCCGACGTGCCGCTTTTGTAATCTAAACAAGTAATCCCTCTATAGGCCGAAGTGCCCTTTTTCTTCTTTTGAATGCAAATATAACTTCTTCTTTCAAGTGTTTGTATGTCTGTATGCTTTACTGCTTCCATACTTAGAATAATTTGCATGTCTTCAGTTTTATTCTTTTAGCTGTATAGTCTTCTCGGAGTAAAATACCTCAGACATAACTTCGAACTTGTTTATCTCGGCCTTGTCTTAACACTTAAAAATATTGTAAAAATATTTTCACAAGTGTTATCTAAAACTTGCCACTTTATTTAATGTTTCCTTTCAAGACTTCAATCTCCAATGCTTTCCAAGCTTGGCAACCTAGTAATCTCAGCACGTACATAGATACTTCTTTCAATATCGCCTCAGCTTGACTTCAACTTGTAAATTTTTCTGAAAATTTCAACAAGTGTTGACCCAAGCATCATTCTCCAGCTCTCTGCCCCCTAATGTGAACTTAAGTTTCACTTAGGTTCTCATTAAGAATGTGGCTATGACCTTGTTGCCAAAGTTATATTCAAACAAAGACTAGCCGAGGTTCTCAACCTTGGTTCCTCTGTTAATCTTACTCAAATGCACTTAGTTTCAATCTGTGTTTGACTCTGCCAATATGGCAAGTCCAGGTTAATCCAACTTAGTTCAACTCCATTATATGCAAGTATAATTTCACCTCTGCCATATAATGAGTCTAAGTTATCCGTCATGTTTCAATCAGAAATATCGCCGACTTAGTTCAACTCTATTATATGCAAATATAATTCAACTCTGCCATATAATAAGTCGAAGTTATTCGTCATGTTTTAATTAGAAACATCGCCAACTTAGTTCAACTCTATTATATGTAAGTATAATTCAACTCTGCCATATAATAAGTCTAAGTTATTTGTCATGTTTCAATCAGAAACATCACCAACTTAGTTCAACTCTATTATATGCGAGTATAATTCAACTCTGCCATATAATAAGTCTAAGTTATTCATCATGTTTCAATCAGAAACATCGCCAACTTAGTTCACCTCTATTATATGCAAGTATAATTCAACTCTGCCATATAATAAGTCTAAGTTATTCGTCATGTTTCAATCAGAAACATCGCCAACTTAGTTCAACTCTATTATATGTAAGTATAATTCAACTCTGCCATATAATAAGTCTAAATTATTCGTCATGTTTCAATTAGAAACATCGCCAAGGGACTGGTCAATCATATTACAGAAGTTTGAAATTAAAATCGAGCTAAAATTTTATTATTACTTCGGCTAGTAACAAAAAAAAATTTAAAACAAAAAATCTAATGATAGAAAAACTTCAGGTTGCAAGTGTTCCAGGGTCTTGGCAACTCTTTGCCTTCACTGTCTTCAAGCCGATATGTCCTATTGCCCAGGACCGAGATGATTCTATAGGGTCCCTCCCAATTTGGGCCAAGCTTGCCCTCTCTGGGATCATTCTTGTTGCCGACGACCTTTCTCAAGACGAGGTCCCCGACTTGAAACTCTCATGGGTTGACCTTCTTATTGTAAGCCCTAGCAAGCTCCTACTGGTATACCCCTAGCTGAATTGTTACTTTCTCCCTTCTTTCTTCTAATAGGTCCAGATCTCGGGCCAAAAATGCCTCATTAGTTCCATTCTCTACTTCCTAGGTTCTGATCCTTGGGATGCCGACTTCCAATGGGATTACTGCCTCTGTGCCATAAGCCATGGCAAATGGGGATTCCCCAGTTGATCTTCTCGGTGCAGTTCGATATGCCCAAAGTACATTGGGCAACTCTTCCACCCAGTTCCCCTTTGCTGCTTCCAGTCTCTTCTTAATCCCATCCAAGATAGTTTTGTTGGATGCTTAGGGAAGCTTGGTGTGGAATAGTAGTTATTGATTTTGTACTTTGCATAGAAGTTCTTGATTAGCTTACTGTCAAACTGCATACCATTGTCTACTATTGTCGCCCTTAGGATCCCAAACCTGGTGATGATGTTCTTCCATATGAAGTTCTTTACATCAATGTCCCGAATCTTTGCAAGGGGTTCAGTTTCTACCCACTTGGTGAAGTAATCTGTTACCACTAGCAGGAACTTCCTTTGTCCAGTCACTCGAGGCAGTTGTCCAACAAGATCCATGGCCCACTGGGCAAATGGCCAAAGGCTAGACACTGGGTTTAAATCTGCCGCTGGTTAGTGTATCAAAGGTGCAAACCTCTGACACTTCTCACACTTTCTGACATAAGCTTCAGCATCTTTCTACATATAGGGCCACCAGAACCCCTAAACAATGGCCCTATGATCAAGTGACTTGCCCCCAGTGTGGCTTCCATATAATCTTTCGTGTATTTCATACAGGAAGTCTTCAACTTGTGAAGAATGCACACACCTCAAAAGGGGACCAGTAAAAGATCTTCAGTAGAGATGTCCTTCTGCTGTTAGACTAAATCTTGCTGACTTCAGTCTGATCTTGTGTGCTTCTTTATGATTATCTAGCAGTTTCCTATCTCTAAGGAATACTATTATCGCATCCATCTAACTTGGTCTCATCTCTACACACATTGCCTCATACTCTGTGTTCAGTGGTTTTACACTTGGACCTGACAAATAGTCAACCATTATTGTCCTTGCCTATCCTGGTTTTATTGCACTAGCCAGGTTGGCCAAGGCATCAGCATGGCTGTTGTCATCTTGGCTAACTTGCTGTAGTCGACAATTCTGGAATAATACTACCAATCTGCCCACCTTCTTTACATAGGCCATCATCCTTCCATCTCGGGCTGCGTATTCGCCTGTTGCCTGGTTGACGATAAGCTGGGAGTCATAGAAGACCATCACCTCGTCGGCTTCCATTGTTACTTTAAACTTCAATCCTACGATCAGTGCTTCATATTCTGCTTCGTTGTTTGAGGCCTTAAACCCCAAATGAATGGATTGTTCCAACATCCGCCCATCTGGCGATATTAGCACTACTCCTGCCCCCGCTCCTTGTCGGTTTGAACTCCCATCAACAAACAGGCAGAAGGAGTCACCGATGTAAATACCGCAGGGCCTGAGTTTCTCTTTTTTCTTCTATTCTGCTATCCCCCGCTGGTTTCTTCTTGTTCATCTGGACATCCTAAACCGCGACTCAACGAAGCCCGATGTACAGTGGCGCCTGGTGTGAACTCGGCCATGAAGTCGGTCAAAACCTAGCCTTTGATTGCTGTTCTGGGTCTGAATTTCAGATCATATTGGCCCAACACCACTGCCCATCTTGCTATCCTGCCGGTCAGATCTCCTTATTGTAATAGGGACTTCAAAGGATGCTCAGTTAATACCACAATCTTGTGGGCTTGAAAGTAATGATTCAGCTTCTTGGAAGCCATTACTAAATCCAGTGTCAGTTTCTCCAAAGGTAAGTATCTGGTCTCTGCATCTTCTAGGGTTTTACTTATGTAGTAAACAGCCCTTTGTTCTCTCTTTTCTTCTCTGATTACCACTCCACTCACTGCATGCTCTAAAACTGCCACGTATATGAACAGCTCCTCTCCAGGTACTGGATTTGAGAGAACTGGAGCTGTGGTCAGGTATTTTTTCAAGTCAGCCAAGGTGACTTCGCACTCTTCTATCCATAAGAAGTTTGTGGCTTTCTTTACTAAACTAAAGAAATGTTTGTATTTGTCTGAACTTCTGCTTATGAACCTATTCAGGGCTGCATCCTTTCTAGTCAACATCTGCACTTATTTTGCCGATGTTGGGCTCTTCAAGTCCAAGATGGCTGTCACGACCCAAACCCGGCCCTATGGGTTTAGTACCATAACCGGCCAGTAATCCGGGATTACCGAAGGCCTGCAGAACAGTAATACAGTAAAACAGAGTACAGGGCCTGGCGGAAGCCAATACAGTAAATAAACAGTGCCCAATGAGCTGTGACAGTCTGTATGCAAAAAGACTTCTCATACATTTATACATAAATAGTATAGAACAGTATGCACAACATTTACAATCACACAGTACAGGGACTTAATCCCTGATAACAGTACAGTAAACAGTTGACAGTCTATACAGAACGGTAAGACAGTACAGAAGGGGAAAATCTAAAACACCCCTAAGCCTTAACGGTTAGGCTCGGAACCTCGCAGTGAGGCACATAGGCTGGCTTGACAAACTGGAGGAATCCTGACGCTCCTAGCCGCGGTCTGGTGCCTGTACACCTACATATATATATATGAGCCGTGAGCTAAAGCCCAGTGAATAACATAATGCGTAAAGAGGTTAAGAATGAATGTCCTTACAGTATGAAAACAGTTCATTTCAATCAGTCATTCAGTTGTTCAGTACAGTAAACAGTCATATGTGGTACATCCGTTAGCATAACAGTAAACAGTAGGTCTAGAAGACCGAACAGTAATGATGGCCATCAGTCAGTAAACAGTAGTGGTTCCAACAAGGGAACCGACAGAGATCTTTGTAACAGTAACAGTAAACAGTAGGTGCTAAGGATGCCACAATACAGTTCAGAATATAGGACATACATTCATTCAGTTAACAGTAATCAGTTCAAAAAGCAGTACAGTTCAGTTGTTCAGAAAATAATCATTTGTGAACATATCTTTACACAATCGTTACTCACAGAGTTCGGCCTACAGTATGCTAGAGCGTGTCTCCCCAGTCGCCAACCCTACACAGTTAACAGATTGAACACACTAAGCTACACAGTTGGGAAAGATAACAACTTAATCCCTAATGCCTCGGTGTGTTCTACATCTATATCCTCAACAAGATGCCTTAAACTAGGCCTAAAAATGCCTAGAATGGGATGAGGATGCAAAGATGCACATTTAAAAGCATTTTCAGGATTTTCAGAAAAACAGAGTCCCGCTCGAGCGCAGGTTTCCCCGCTCGAGCGTACAGGCAAACAAAGGTACACGCTTGAGCGTAAACTTTCCCGCTCGAGCGTACTGTAAAAGTACTGAATGGGTGAAATCCCCGCTCGACGCCCGCTCGAGCTTGAGACATGACTCCGCTCGAGCGCCCAATCCTCCGCTCGAGCGGACTGTAAAACAGTGCAAGATGCTGGAAGCTCGATTTTCCCGCTCGAGCGGCACTTCCCCCGCTTGAGCGGACAACTGAAATATGGAAATCCCAGATTCGAGCTCCAGGTTCAAAACCAAGCTCAAAAGCATCAAAACCAATCCTCTTGGGCCCATTTTCTGGAAAACATTTATAAACACATAGAATATCATGTTTCAAAGCTCAATTTTAAGAAATCAAAGCCCAAGGATGTTTAATTCAAACTCAATTTAAACCATTTTTCAAGCACAAGATGAACATGCAAACATACATGAATTCAAACCATTTCAAAGCTTCGATTTGATGCTCTAAAGAGCCAATTCTTTTCAAAACATGATGAGATCATGGACTACACTCAAGACATGAACATGCATGTAACATTTTTCCATGAAAACAACTCAAAATCCAACAATACTACCATGCATGCAAAGATTGGGCTTCAATTCACCATTAATGAACCAATTCATGACTTAGCTCTACAATTGGACATGAACCATGCATGAATCAACTTAAACACAAGTCAAAAGGATGAAATTCATACCTAGGTTCCTTGAATGCAAGTCTAGAGGTTCAAATTAACAATCCACGCTTCAATCTTCAAGCAATTCTACCAATGAACTCAAGATCCACTCAATTCTCTCTCACTTTCTATCTTGGTCGGTTGAGTCTAAGGAATGAGCTGATGGAATGTGTATGAATGAGTGTAATGAGGCTCAAAGATGATTCAAGTAGTGGGCCACTTAAGTGGCATTAAGGTAATTAAGCCTAACTCTTTAATTAGCTTATTTTAATCTAATCTAATCATACCTAATCAATTTTCAAATAAATATACCATAAAATTACATTAATTATGACGCTCATAAAACATCAATCGGTTACTAATTCGGCCGCCGATAAGGCCTTCAATTAAACGCTCAAACATGAACAGATAAAATAAACAATCAACAGATAGAATGCAATTCAAACAGATGTATTCATTCAATTCAGTTTCAATTTCGGTCAGTCAGTTCAGTACTTTAATCAGTTCAACTATCAGTCATAATCAGTCTCGATTAACAGTAATTAGCAGTTAATCAGTCATTAATCGGTAAACAGTATGAGGGTTGTTACAGTCTCCCCTCCTTATAAAGAGTTTAGTCCTCTAAACTCGAGTTACCTTCAGTCTGGAAGAAAACAGGGTTCAGTGGAAACAGTTCAGGATATCTTTTAGCCATGTCATCTTCCCTTTCCCAAGTAGCATACATACCACCATGGTTCTGCCAGTCAACTTTCACTAGCGGGATCTCTTTGTTCCTCAGTTTCTTAATCCGTCTGTTTACAATCTGTATGGGCCGTTCCTCGTAAGTGTAGTCATCACTCAGCACTATACGAGTAGGCTCTATTACATGGAAAGGATCCCGGAGGTAGTCTCTCAACATGGAAATGTGGAAAACATTATGCATGTGCTCCATTTCAGGAGGAAGCGCAACTTGATACGCCACCGGATTGATTTTCTCAATAATCTCATATGGCCCGACGTATCTCGGTGCTAGCTTGCCTTTGACTCCAAAACGAGTCCGGCCTTTCATCGGTGTCACTTTCACAAATACGTGATCACCCACTTCATACTCTCTGTTTCGTCTTCTGACGTCGGCATAACTCTTCTGTCTGCTCTGCGCAGTTTTCAGTCTCTGTTGTATCAGTTTCACTTTCTCAGTCGTTTCATATACAATTTCGGGCCCAAGCAAAGGCCCATCTCCAACTTCTGCCCAACAAATCGGAGATCTACATTTTCTGCCATACAATGCCTCAAAAGGCGCCATATCAATACTCGAATGGTAGCTGTTGTTGTAGGTGAATTCAACTAATAGAAGATGACTTTCCCAGTCTCCCTGAAAATCAAGGACACACATTCTCAGTAGATCCTCCAGAGTCTGGATGGTCCTTTCTGACTGGCCATCTGTCTGAGGATGATAGGCACTACTCAGCCTCAATTCAGTACCCAATGCAGTCTGTAGGCTTTGCCAAAACCTCGATGTAAACTTCGAATCCCTGTCAGAAACAATAGACACATGCACTCCATGCAGTCTCACAATCTCATCAATATAAATCACGGCCAATTTATCCGCATTATAAATTGTCTTGACAGGTAAGAAGTGAGCAGATTTAGTCAGTCTATCAACAATAACCCAAATTGAATCCATACCTTTTCTGGAGCGAGGTAGCCCAACGATAAAATCCATCGTGATATGCTCCCATTTCCATTCTGGTATGGGTAGGGGTTGCAATAATCCGGCAGGTCGTTGATGTTCCGCTTTGACCTGCTGGCAATGAAGACATTTGGACACAAGGTCGGCAATTTCTTTCTTCATTCCTGGCCACCAAAAATTCTGTTTCAGATCTTGGTACATTTTCGTATTCCCTGGATGGATAGAAAATCTTGAGTTGTGGCCATCATGCAGAACTCTTCTTTTCAATTCAGTATCATTCGGTACACACAGTCTTCCTTGAAATTTCAGTACATTGTTCTCGAATTTGAATCCCGGTCTCGGTTTAGATTCTATTTCTTCGATGATCTGTTTCAAGAAATCATCCAGTTGCTGTTTTTCTTTAATCTCTTCAATCAGTGCCGGTTGAGCAGAAATAGCAGCAAAGGTTCCACCTTGTTCTCGTAAAACAATTTCAATTTCAGATCTTTCAAGGTCACAAAGCAACTCTTTCTGTCCTGTAAGCAAACATGCTAAGTTCCCAATCGATTTCCGACTTAATGCATCGGCAACGGTATTGGCCTTTCCCGGATGGTACAAAATCTGTAGGTCGTAGTCTTTAATCAGTTCTAGCCATCTCCGCTGTCTCATGTTCAGTTCTTTCTGTGTGAAGAAATATTTTAAACTCTTGTGGTCGGTATATACTTCACATGTCACCCCGTACAGATAGTGATGCCAGATTTTCAGTGCAAATACTACTGCAGCAAGTTCCAGATCATGGGTCGGGTAGTTCTTTTCATGCGGTCTCAGTTGTCGGGAAGCATAGGCAATTACTTTCCCATTCTGCATTAAAACACATCCCAAACCCTTATGAGAAGCATCACTATATACAGTATAACCATCCGTACCTGAAGGTAAGGTCAGAACAGGTGCAGTCACTAATCGAGTTTTCAACTCCTGGAAGGCAGATTCCCTTGGGTCAGTCCAGTCAAATGGTGTCCCCTTCTGAGTCAGTTGAGTCAATGGTAAAGCAATTTTGGAAAAATCTCTGACAAATCTTCTGTAATATCCAGCCAAACCCAAAAAGCTTCGGACTTCAGTCACATTTGTTGGTCTAGGCCAGTTCACTACAGCTTCAATTTTCTGCGGATCAACAGAAATTCCATCTTTGCTAACAACATGCCCCAAAAACATAACATGGTTAAGCCAAAATTCACATTTAGACAGTTTAGCATACAGTTTTTGTTCTCTTAAGGTTTGTAGGGCAAGTCTCAGATGATGTTCATGTTGTTCTACACTTTTGGAGTAAATCAATATGTCATCAATAAATACAACAATAAAGTCGTCAAGGTATGGTTTAAAAATTCTGTTCATGAGGTCCATAAAGGCAGCAGGGGCATTCGTGACTCCAAAAGTCATAACCAAAAATTCGTAGTGTCCATACCTTGTTCTAAAAGCAGTTTTATCAATGTCTTCCGGTTTAACCTTCAGTTGATGGTATCCCAATTTGAGATCAATCTTGGAAAACACTTGTGCACCCTGTAACTGATCAAATAAGTCATCAATACGTGGCAAAGGGTATTTATTTTTCACAGTTACCTTGTTCAGTTCACGGTAGTCTATACACAACCTCAACGAGCCATCTTTCTTCTTTACAAACAAAACTGGTGCACCCCATGGTGAGGTACTGGGTCTGATGAACTTTTTGTCTAACAGTTCTTGCAGTTGCACTTTCAGTTCTTTCAATTCAGTTGGAGCCATTCGGTATGGAGCTTTAGAAACCGGTTGTGTTCCGGGAACCACATCAACAGTAAACTCAATCTCCCTGTCAATCAAATCTCCTGGCAAATTGTCTGGAAAGACATCTGGGACTTCTCTGACTATAGGAATACAGTTCACGTTAGCATTATCATCAGTAGATACAGTCAATACAGAGCATAGATATCCCTGACACCCCTTTCTAATTAATTTAACAGCCTTCACTGACGAAATCAAATACGGAGGAGGTACTACTCCACTCCCATTAAACACGAATTCAGGCAAACCAGGTGGACGGAAAACAACTTGCTTGGTCACACAATCAATAGTGGCATGATATTTTTGTAACCAATCCATCCCCAATATTACATCAAAATGATCAATGTTCAATGGTAGTAAATCAATAAACAGATGCATATCCCCAACAATGATTTCACAAGCGGGATACATATATGCACAGGTCATAGATCCTCCTACGGGTGATGATACGGCTAGCAGATAGTTCATGGGTTCTAAGGGTCTATTCAATTTCCGTGAGAAAGCATGCGATACATAAGAATGTGTAGACCCCGAATCAATCAGTACATATGCATTTTGAGTACAGATAGAGAGAATACCTGACACAACGGTCTCTGTATTCTGCACATCTCCCGGTACTAGTGCGAACACTCGGCCTTGCCTCATAGGCTCTTTTTCGGTAGCTTTAGGGTTCGGTTTTGGTGGAGCGTTTGATGCTGCGCCGCTGGCTACAGCTTTGCTATTGCCCTGAGGAGCAGAAGCACAATCTTTAACCATGTGGCCCACCTTGCCACACCTGTAACAGGCTCCTGATAATTTGTGACAAATCCCTCTATGCTTGTTACCCATACAGAGCAGGGTGGAATGAACCCACTCCCTTGGCTGGGGCTAGTCATTGATCCCGTGTTCTGTTTCTTGTTGGCTGGGTTGTGCTTGCCTTTCTTGAATTTGAAACCCTACCTTTTTCCATGCCATTCGGTTGTTGGTGTTTTAGATTGTTTCACTGCTGCAATATTCGACTCGGCCATCAACGCCCGGTCGAGAACACCGACAAAATTCGGTAGTTTCAAGACATTTATTCGGTCAAGGATTGCAACATTAAGGCCGCCTTCAAATTTTCTGGCCTTCTTATACTCAGTATCCACCATATGCGGTGCATAATGGGCAAGCTCAGTAAATTTTGTTTCATATTCCGCAACGGACATTGTGCCCTGCTTCAGCTGTTCAAATTCAGTCACTTTTCTATCCCTGACACACTGAGGGAAATACTTTTCAAAGAAGGACTCCTTGAACTGAGCCCAAGTCATAACAGTATTTGTGTCGCGGATCAACATCCACCACCTTCTAGCCTCTTCTTGTAGGGTGAAGGTAGCTAACAATACTTTATTCGCTTCTGAGCACGGAAACCCTTCAAATAATTTTTCTGTTTCAAGCACCCAAGCGTCAGCCTTTAGCGGTTCCAGTCCTCCCTGAAAGGATGGCGGTTTCATCTTGCTGAATTTATGGGTGAGAGCAATAATATCCCCATCATTCACATTCACATTAGGTTCCGGTGCAGCCGGAGGAGGTAGGGGCCGTTGATTTAGTTGTTGGTCCAGTCTAGCAGTTATCAGTTCCATCATTCTTTCCATTCTTTCCATTCTTGCCTCAGTAGATGAGGATTCAGGTTCATTTGCATTGTCCATTCCACTATAAGCAGTTATAACAGTTATAACAATTGTAGCATAAACAGTTACATATTTAGACCGGTATCACATTAACATGTATTCAGTCATAACATAGCCACACACTTATCATGCTCATGAGATGCCCTAATTGCTTTTCTAGGACACCCTATAGCTCATTTGGACACGTGTGTGCGGTATAACTCGTGTTTAAGTATCGCTCTGATACCACTCTGTCACGACCCAAACCCGGCCCTATGGGTTTAGCACCGTAACCGGCCAGTAATCCGGGATTACCGAAGACCTGCAGAACAGTAATACAGTAAAACAGAGTACAGGGCCTGGCGGAAGCCAATACAGTAAATAAATAGTGCCCAATGAGCTGTGACAGTCTGTATGCAAAAAGACTTCTCATACATTTATACATAAACAGTATAGAACAGTATGCACAACATTTACAATCACACAGTACAGGGACTTAATCCCTGATAACAGTACAGTAAACAGTTGACAGACTATACAGAACGGTAAGACAGTACAGAAGGGGAAAATCTAAAACACCCCTAAGCCTTAACGGTTAGGCTCGGAACCTCGCAGTGAGGCACATAGGCTGGCTTGACAAAACTGGAGGAATCCTGACGCTCCTAGCCGCGGTCTGGTGCCTGTACACCTACATATATATATGAGCCGTGAGCTAAAGCCCAGTGAATAACATAATGCGTAAAGAGGTTAAGAATGAATGTCCTTACAGTATGAAAACAGTTCATTTCAATCAGTCATTCAGTTGTTCAGTACAGTAAACAGTCATATGTGGTACATCCGTTAGCATAACAGTAAACAGTAGGTCTAGAAGACCGAACAGTAATGATGGCCATCAGTCAGTAAACAGTAGTGGTTCCAACAAGGGAACCGACAGAGATCTTTGTAACAGTAACAGTAAACAGTAGGTGCTAAGGATGCCACAATACAGTTCAGAATATAGGACATACATTCATTCAGTTAACAGTAATCAGTTCAAAAAGCAGTACAGTTCAGTTGTTCAGAAAATAATCATTTGTGAACATATCTTTACACAATCGTTACTCACAGAGTTCGGCCTACAGTATGCTAGAGCGTGTCTCCCCAGTCGCCAACCCTACACAGTTAACAGATTGAACACACTAAGCTACACAGTTGGGAAAGATAACAACTTAATCCCTAATGCCTCGGTGTGTTCTACATCTATATCCTCAACAAGATGCCTTAAACTAGGCCTAAAAATGCCTAGAATGGGATGGGGATGCAAAGATGCACATTTAAAAGCATTTTCAGGATTTTCAGAAAAACAGAGTCCCGCTCGAGCGCAGGTTTCCCCGCTCGAGCGTACAGGCAAACAAAGGTACACGCTCGAGCGTAAACTTTCCCGCTCGAGCGTACTGTAAAAGTACTGGATGGGTGAAATCCCCGCTCGACGCCCGCTCGAGCTTGAGACATGACTCCGCTCGAGTGCCCAATCCTCCGCTCGAGCGGACTGTAAAACAGTGCAAGATGCTGGAAGCTCGATTTTCCCACTCGAGCGGCACTTCCCCCGCTCGAGCGGACGACTGAAATCTGGAAATCCCAGATTCGAGCTCCAGGTTCAAAACCAAGCTCAAAAGCATCAAAACCAATCATCTTGGGCCCATTTTCTGGAAAACATTTATAAACACATAGAATATCATGTTTCAAAGCTCAATTTTAAGAAATCAAAGCGCAAGGATGTTTAATTCAAACTCAATTTAAACCATTTTTCAAGCACAAGATGAACCTGCAAACATGCATGAATTCAAACCATTTCAAAGCTTCGATTTGATGCTCTAAAGAGCCAATTCTTTTCAAAACATGATGAGATCATGGACTACACTCAAGACATGAACATGCATGTAACATTTTGCCATGAAAACAACTCAAAATCCAACAATACTACCATGCATGCAAAGATTGGGCTTCAATTCACCATTAATGAACCAATTCATGACTTAGCTCTACAATTGGACATGAACCATGCATGAATCAACTTAAACACAAGTCAAAAGGATGAAATTCATACCTAGGTTCCTTGAATGCAAGTCTAGAGGTTCAAATTAACAATCCACACTTCAATCTTCAAGCAATTCTACCAATGAACTCAAGATCCACTCAATTCTCTCTCACTTTCTATCTTGGTCGGTTGAGTCTAAGGAATGAGCTGATGGAATGTGTATGAATGAGTGTAATGAGGCTCAAAGATGATTCAAGTAGTGGGCCACTTAAGTGGCATTAAGGTAATTAAGCCTAACTCTTTAATTAGCTTATTTTAATCTAATCTAATCATACCTAATCAATTTTCAAATAAATATACCATAAAATTACATCAATTATGACGCTCATAAAACATCAATCGGTTACTAATTCGGCCGCCGATAAGGCCTTCAATTAAACGCTCAAACATGAACAGATAAAATAAACAATCAACAGATAGAATGCAATTCAAACAGATGTATTCATTCAATTCAGTTTCAATTTCGGTCAGTCAGTTCAGTACTTTAATCAGTTCAACTATCAGTCATAATTAGTCTCGGTTAACAGTAATTAGCAGTTAATCAGTCATTAATCGGTAAACAGTATGAGGGTTGTTACAATGGCCTTGATCTTATCCGGGCTCGCTGTAGACGCGCCCTCCGGTCTCAGGCTACAGTTCGGACTCGATTTGTGTCACGGTCCTGTATCTAATCTCGCGGCGTGCAATACAAGACCGATGAATCATCAAAGAGTCCAAATCCGGCAAATCGTTTTTGAAAACAGATTTTTTTAAAGAAGTGCCAAACATGGACTGCTTTGCCAGATACAGAGTCGCCACCTAAATATTTATTTTTGAGGAATTTAGGAAACCCTGACTCGGTGCCTAAGGCCACGTGTCCGTCATCACCAAAGTTGCCTCGACTCGGGAACTTGGGTACGATTGTAGAAGGTCACTTCGTGAACACCCCCGCTCGCCCGATCAAAGATCGGCCTCTACTAACCATGATATCTAGTTTTGAAAACATTATGCGTTCTTATTCCGGTTATTAGCCTAGATTTACTATGTGATGCACACAACATACAAGTATAGACTGGATCGCCTGTATTGGAACGAAACATTTCATGTTTGTTTATTTTGAAAATGGTTTGATGGTGCTACCCGCAAGTAGGCTAAGACGTGGATTTGCCACCCTCGGGTGGGCTTAGAAAACATGGTTTTGCCACTATCTAGTGGGCTTAAAACTCACAGTCAATGCATTATTCCAATTCAGATAATCTAACCTTCACCCACAGGCATTCAGGAAGATATATCACATAAGCAATTAGCCTCATGGTAAGCATGTTATTATAGCAGTCACTCACACACATGCAAGGATGCTAAAACATAAATACTTGCCGAGTACTCTAAGCCAAAACAGAAGCTATGTTAGAAATCCATGCATGATCCTAACTATACAGAAATGCCTAATGCAACACATGCAAAATGCAACTAAGATAGGCTCGGCTATTCTAAAGATGGCATGTGAAATGCTACAACTAACAAGTATTCAACTCGGAATTGAAATACAAATGCAGTTAGTATGATGCGCCGAGCCCGGTGCATGCAAGACAGATGAATGAATGTAAACATGCTATCATACTGTATGCTAATTGAAACATGCCCTAATCTAACCATCAT
This sequence comes from Camellia sinensis, assembly GCF_055761805.1. Taxonomy (NCBI): domain Eukaryota; kingdom Viridiplantae; phylum Streptophyta; class Magnoliopsida; order Ericales; family Theaceae; genus Camellia; species Camellia sinensis. The sequence continues at coordinate 59,356,087 of NC_138974.1, forward strand.
AAGCTGGTCAATAAAAGGGAGAAAGACATGGGGTTGGAAGACATACATCACACGCACGCACACTTATTACAATTGTGCCCTCGCTCAGAGGGTCCGAATAAATAATACAGTCCCGAATAAATAATATAGTCCGAATAAGTACAAAATCCTAATTAATTAACAAATTAACTAGGAAAGCGGATAAATTAGCATGAAAGCTATGGACCGCCTCGGCTCTGTTCCGAATGATGAATGATGCATGCTCGAGTTGCCTTCGTCGGGAAATTCTTTACGATGCCCCGGTTTGCCTCTGTTCGCAACTGTTCTCGGAATATTGTGCAAAGCTCCAGAAGGTTGCTGATTTCTGATTTGCTGCAACAGAGAGCAACAAAGGAGCATGGCAAAGTATTTTGACATATGTATGCATGCCTCGATCCTCGTGCCACCAATCACGTATCTCGATGCATGATGGCTGAGGAGTCGAATTGCACAACTCGATGTGAAATGAATGCACATATAAACACAACAAGGCCTAAACTCCATCATGGGTAATCCGGAGTGTCGACGACAGGGAATTGAGACACGTTCCATCACTCGGAGTACGAAACGTCCCTCGTTTCCCGTGCTTAGGCTAACTCCTATCCCAAACACGATGCGAATGAGATGGCATGCACAATGCGACTAACATACAGCCTAGCATACGCAATGCTATGAAATGGCATACACAATGCTCGATGTAATGGCATACACAATGCTCGATGTAACATGGCATACACAATGCTCTAAGATGCAACCTAGCATACGCATTGCTATGGATTGAAATGGCATACACAATGCACGATAGACTTACACCAATATGAGTGGACCTCAGCCACACTCACATCAGTGGCCATGAGACGAAAAAAGAGACAACCGAAATGCATGCACACGTGCACGCATACCGAGGACCGAACCTAAGGCATAAAATGCCACTCTACCAAAGCATGGCAAGGGATGAAAGATGACATACAAACATATAATTTCCAGCACTAAAACATGATGCTAAATGATCCCGAAACATGGAAATATGACACCCGATGCATGGAATAAGCCTCGAAACTCAAAACTAGACACATGTATTGAACTACAAGTATACAAAGAAAGCATTATTTGGTCATGATGTCAAAAGACAGAGCCAAGGCAATCCCGAAACATGCACATTTCTAGTTTAGAGCATGGCCAAAAGATGCTAACATGATGGACTAAAATAGCATGCAACATTGGCTAGCAAGCATGGTTTACATGGCATGTATATGAAGCAAATAAGAACTCATCAAACCAGCCAAAAACAGTGAATAAAACATGCCAAAATATGCCCAAATAATCACTTAAATGCAGCCAATTCATGCAAAAATGAGGGGCTTCTTTGGAAGGCCATTCAAGGGGTTTGTTAAGCACATATAAGATAGACACTTAGCATGACTAAACCAACTCTGGAAATGAGTTATAACAACCCTAAAACTCACAAAATTGGCCCTGAAATCAGTCTAGGAAACATGCAAAGAAAGGCTCCTTTGAAGAGCCTTGGATGGGATTGCTCTACACATGCATTGTAGCCATAAAATATGATCAAAAGGGCCCCGGATAGACTTAAGGAAGACCTTAAAACCCACAAAATTGGGCCCAAAAAGTGACTCCAATGCATGCAAAATAGAGCCCCTTTGGAAAGCCAATGATGCTAGTAAAGAAAATGAGGGGTGAGAGGGTCACCCCTCTATGATTTCAAAGCTCAAAACCTCATCAAAGCCACTGAAAATCCCCTGGATTTCAGTGGCTAAGAGGCCAAAACAAGTCCAATGCAAATGCTCTAATGCATAGCCCTAATCATGAAGAGATGAAGCATGCAAGGAAGGAGACGACTCCAAACAGAAAAGTGACCTCAAGAAAAATTAAAGAGGAGGTCAAAACAAGGCTTTTTCCAGTTTATAACAAATCTCGAAAATGTTCACAAGTAAGGCTAAAGTATGATGCAAAAACAACCCTAAAAGAGAGATAGAGGGTAAGGGGAAGTAAATGACCTCAAACAGCAAAGTGCCCTTAAACAAAGTTGAATAGGGGGTCAAAATAAGACACTTTACAGTTTGGGTCGAAGCCTAAAAATACTTGCAAATAAGGCTAACCAATCATGCAAAAAAATGTGAGTTTAGGGGAAATAGGCACTTACCCTTGAAGAGCAGGTTTCCAGCAGCTTCTGGACCAAGTTGGTGAACCTTCAACCTCTAAAAATCAGCTTCAAGGGGCTGGAATAGATGGTGAAGGTGGTAGGCTAGGAGTTGTAGTGTAGAATGGCCAAGAACAAGGATGTTTGGAGGCTTGAAGTGGAAAGATGGAGGTTTGTATGTATATATCTCAGCCCAAAGCTTCTAATCTTTGCAAATGGAGGTGGAATGTGTGTTATATAGAGGGAGAAGGGTGAGGCTTCTTGGAGAAGCCAAGAGAGGGGTTCAAAGCTTCTAAAGGAAGCTTAACCAAAGGGTCAAGCTTCTTGAAGAAGCTAGACCAAAAAGGGAAGAAGCTTGACCAAAGGGGCCAAACCACCTTCCTCCCTAAGCAAAGGGGTCAAAACCCCCTTTTAAGGACCAAAACAGGGACAAAACCCTCGGACAGTGGGTCAAGTGCAAAACAGCTGGCACAATTGTGTTGCACTTGAGAAGAGCAAAAAGTAGGAAGCTGGCCGGCCAGCTAAGGTGGCCGGCCGGCCAGTCCCCCTGGTCGGCCGACCAGGGCTCAAAAAGGCCAACAAAAAATTCTGACCGGCCACCCCAAAAAGGTGGCCTCCCAGATGAGTGCAACACAGCTGTGGTATGAAAAGCCAGAAAATGTGGCTCAAAAGTGAGAAAAACCAGTTTTTTGTCAGAAAAACCGGCTTTGGAGAGAGAAAATGAGAAAATTGGTTTTTTAGGGGAAAAGGTGGCCATCCACCATACTACCCCCTCCCTAATAGTGAAAATAGGGTCTCTACCAAAAATGGACCAAAACGGATGCAAAACGAAGGTTCGGGGGCCAAAACGCGCGGTTTGGGGCCCCGAAAACAGGCTGATAGGCACCGGAAGTGGCGTATGACCACGAAGGTGGTCTCCCGGGCCACAGTGTCCCTCTAAAGGGAGGAAATAAGGCGTGTGCCAAAAACCGAAGCAAACGGAGATAGTTAAGCGGTCCCGAACCGAGGCACACGGCCGACGGCTCCGAAAATCGAAAACTGGGCTCCAAACGAGAAAAATGGCCTACGACCACGAAACGTAGCCTACGGCCACTGAGAGATGGTCTTCAAGACCTCTCCCTCCTTTGGGAAGAGAAAACGGAGAAAACAGGACCCGATTCGCAAACCGAGGCAAGGCACAAAAAGAGCCCCGAAGTCCGGAGGCAAGGCTCGCAGCCGAGACTCTGAAACCTCAGAACGAGCACAATATGCAACATCACCGAGCGCTCCACTGGTGACGTCTGAGTCTTGAGGTCGGTCAAAAATGGGGTGTCTACACTCGCCTCAATGCCCTTTTTGGTAACCAAGTATCCCAGGAACTTTCTTGACCCAACTCCAAATGCGCATTTTGACGCATTGAGTCGGAGCCAAAATGTCCTCAAGATATCGAAGACTGTTTCAGGTTAGCCAAATGATCCTCAAGTTCCTTGGTCTTCATGACAATGTCATCAATGTATACCTCCACTATTCTGCCTATTAGATGTCTGAACATCTTAGTCACCAATGTTTGGTAGGTTGCTCCTGTATTTTTCAACCCAAAAGGCATTACTCTGTAGCAATACAGCCCTTTTGGGGTGATAAATGCAGTCTTCTCCTCATCCAGGGGGTACATGGCTATCTGATGGTACCCCCTGTAAGCGTCCAAGAAGCTCATCCTTCCATGCCCTGAAGTGGCATCCACCAATTGGTCAATCTTGGACAGTGGGAAATTGTCTTTGGGACAAGCCATGTTTAGGCTGGTGAAGTCCACGCAGACCTTCCACTTCTCATTCTTCTTCTTCACAACAACTGTGTTTGATAACCATGTTAGGTAGTTTACCTCTCGAATGGCTCTGGCTTCCAGAAGTTTATCCACTTCCTCTTCTACTGCCTCAACATGCATCAATGTAGGCCTCCTTGCTCGCTGGATGACAGGTTTGGCTGACATGTCCACATTCAGTCTATGGCAAGTGACCTCGAGGTCAATGCCAGGCATCTCCTATGGTGTCCAGGCAAACACCTCAATGTTTTCTCTCACGAACGCCTCTAACTCTTTTTTCTCTTCCTCAACCAAGCCTGAGCCTAGAAGGAAGAAGCGCTCTTCATCCCCTTGCTGGACTAGGATCTTCTTCAGGGCTTCCTTACTCTTCATCCCCTTGTTGGACTAGGTTCTTTGCCTACGTCCTCTAGGACCTCCATGTCCTCGTCCTCAATTTCTGCTGATTCTGCTCCTCGCACGCTGCAGGTGGATTTCATTACTGCCATGGAGCAATTCTTTACCTACACCTGATCCCCTCTGACCTCCTCAATTCCATGCTTTGTTGGGAATTGCAACAGCTGGTGCAGTGTTGAAGGAAAAGCCCCTGTTGAACGCAGCCATGGCCTTCCCAGGATAACATTGTAATGGGAGGAGGTGTCAATTATTGTGAACTCTGTGTTTACCTTCTTGGTGCCAGGCTGCACCTCTAAACTTATTCCTCCCAGGGGCCACATTGGCGTTCTGTTGAACCCAACCATTGGACCATTGGACTACTCCAGATCATCTTGGTGAAGGCCAAGCTCTTTGTAACACCTGACATACATGATGTCACAAGAGCTGCCCTAGTCAATTAAGATGCACTTTACATAACACTTTCCAATCTTGAGAGATATTACCAGGGCATCATTGTGTGGATGTTGCACCATGTCTAGATCGTCTTCAGTAAAGGACACCATTGGTCCTTGGTGCTCATCTACCCTAGGTCTTTTCTGCCGAACCTGATACACATGTTGCAAGTGTTTTACCTTCTGAGTCTCCCCTCGTATCTCGTTCTCATTAACCTTCGAATGAATCACATTAATCACTCGAGGTCCGCCTGCTTACGGTTGTGGTGCTGGCAGGGGTGGTGCTGCTAGTGCCTGAGGCAGTCTCGCTTATTCCTCCCTTGTCCTGGCCTCATCTACTAGGTCCCTTAAATGACCTTGTCTTACCAGGTCTTCCAGATGTGCTTTTAGGGCTCTGCACCCTTGAGTCAGATGCCCACCCTCATTATGGTAGGCGCAGTGCTTCCCCAGACTTCTTCCCATAAATTTGTGAGGAATTTTCTCTGGTGCTCTATAATAGGACAGATTCCAGATTCTTTCCAAGACTTTGTAAACCAGAATTCGGAATACGGTTGTGACTGTTTGTGTAGCCCTCAGTCCTGTCTTTTGCTTGTTATATCCAGTGTTACCTCGGCCTCGCTTCGGCGAGCCGTTTCTCTTCTCTTGTTTTGACGCCTTTGTCCTTGGTGTGTCTTCCTCGGCTCTTGCATACTTCTCTATCCTGGCCATTAGTTCATCCATACTTTTTGGCAATGTCTTTGCCAGTGATTTTCGAAGCAGATAATCATCGTTCAGGCCGTTCTTAAAAGACACGACCATCACCTCTTGGTTGCATCCTGGTATTCGGTTGAACACCTCATAATACCTTTTGGCATAGGCCCTAAAGCTTTCATCCTCGCCAATTCTCAAAGCCATCGGGGAGTCCACCCTCAACAGCTGTAGTTTGTTTGTCACAAACCTGGCCACGAACATCTCGGCCAGACCTTCCCAACTTTTCACAGTTCCTTTTGGCAACTTGTGAAACCAGTCTGATGCGATTTCCCCAAAGGATGAAGGGAACACCTTACAAAGCAACGGCTCGTTCCCGGTGTACAGTGCCATTGAGTTAATGTACAAGCCGGCGTGAAAGTTAGGGTCAGACTTACCGACGTATATCTGGAATCTCGGCATGTGGAACCTTTTTAGAGCCTCAAATTTGTCCAGTTCTACCGAAAACGGCATTCTCAGTTTGACCAGGGAGGTTACCTCGGCGTCGTGTCGCTCCCTCTAGTGGTAGTCCCTTAAATCTTCCTTGGTCCGCCCAGGAGCCCAGCTCTCAACGGATTTTAGCCTCTTTGGTGTGCTACTCCTGGTGTCATTATGAGTCCTCTTGAACCTCCCTCCATTAGTCGTGTCAAAACAAAGCTTCTTCCCTTGAGCATGCCGATGTTCTTTGGTATAGGCTTCTTTGGTACGATATGTTTTCCAAGACTCTCCCTTCATCGACTCTCCTCGCCCGACCTCCCGTGAAGGGCGGTGAGAATGTTCCTTGGTCTTGTCGTGCTGAGGGACTACAGGAATTGTTTTCTGCCCCCCTTTCTGGGCATCTTTCTTGGCCGCTGGAATCGGCGTATCTTGTAATGGAAACGGTGGCTGCATGACGTTGTTCTGCATTATGAAATTGATGACCGATTGCAAGTCTGCCAATTTGTTTACCATTCCCTTCATCTCGTCATCCCTCTGGAGGCATCTATCTTTTCATACCTGGAGGTCGTCCTCGTTATAATACCCGCCACGGTCTCCCTTCTTTGGTACGTCTCCTTCCTGGCTGACGCCTTTCTGTCCGGGATTCTTATCCCGAGTTTCTTCGTTGCAGTTATCTTCCTCCTCGTTAGGGTCAATGTGTTTTCAGTAGGGATGTTGTCCCCGGTCTTCTCTTTCTCTCCGTCGTTAGCCATCTATTCTCCTTTCTTTCCCACAGACAGTGCCAAATTGTATGTGTTGATTTCTAACCACACTGCCAAATAGGTACTCAGCTGGAGAATACCGGCAGAATAGACTGGGCCCAAATGACCTGTCACAGAAAGATAAGACTCCAGCGATGGTTCTTCCACTCGGAGGCACTTCGACGATCAAGTCAGTACTCAATTATCTCTCAAAGATAGCATATAGTGCTTTAACTCACTAGCCAGAATACAAAAAGCGTACGTTAGACCCACAAGAGTGCCTTAGTTTTATAGCCAACACTAACCTGATTCCTCTAGAAGCCTAGCTTCAATGAACTTTGGCTTAATGCCTATCTTAGACTCCCAATTAGATAAAAATAAACTCTCTAAGAGTTTTATCCTTATCCAGACTAAGGTCCTCTTCCATTCTAGGACTCTTATTCCTTATCCACTCATCTCGGATTTCAATATCTCCGCAGATAACCTCGGCTTAGCCGAGATCACCTCGGCGCCATGATTAGGACACGTGGCACCTCGGCTGGCACTTCGGTGCCACCTTGGCCACGTAATGTCATTCACAAAAATATGCCCCCACAGTAATATTACTCTCTGTCTCTCTGTCTCTGTCTCTCTCTCTCTCTCTCTCTCTCTAATTTTTTTTTTCATTTTTCAAATTTTTGAAACAAAAATTGACAGAAGATCGGAAAAAAAAAGAAGCTTTCTTTAAAAAAAATTCTACGATTCAAAGAATAAGACCAAAAAAAAAAAAAAGAAGATAACTTTTATTGAATTCAAAACACTTTTCATTACATCTAATATATTTTTACTTTTTTCACTTATTTTTAAGATATTTTTTACTAAGCATTGCTCCAGGCACTAGTTATTATTAGTCTTTAAATATGAAATAACAATACTACAAATTAAAAATATATATATTTTTAAAAGTATTCCAAAAATGCATATATGTTACAATCATTCTAGATAGAATGTACATTACATCAATTTGAATTCTTTTATTGGTAAAAATTAGCGATTAATTGTTAATAGGAGGAGTTAAACTCACATCCTCTCGTTAGTAACCAAAAGATTAGCCACACAAATTGCAACATTTTAGTTTCACATCAATTCTAAATTCACACCATACAACTCATTTGGGTTATGTTTTCATGGTCCATTGCATTTTTAGTTAAACTCTTTTGTCTTTTTTTCAAAAGCAGTTTTTAGAAACAGCCAAACAATTTTCCTTTTTTATTTTTTCCCCGAAAAATGAAAAAGGAAACCAAAAAAACAAAATGACCCTATCTAAATGGATCATCCCATTTAGAGAGTTTAAAGAGTTTTTAGGGTCATTTTTTGTACTTTTTTAAGGAAAATGATTTGAGGGAAAAAAATGTTTACTTCAATAAAACAATTATTGTGAGCCTTATATTTTTTTTTTATATGGAAAACAAATTCTTTTTTTTTTCTTTTCTTTTCTTTTCTTTTCTTTCCCATCAATTGAAGGCAACCTTAGTCTTTTTTCTTTGTTTTTATTTTTTATTTTTTTAATTATATTTATGGAAAGGCAACCTTATTCTTGGACTTAGGTTATAAGAACTGCCACACACGAGCTAGCCATCGTAAGATATTCATGAAAATGAAAAGTAATATATTTGGTAATATTTATAAAACATAATAATAATTGCACAATAGTAACAAAAGACGATCACTCAGTCAAATGATGTGCCAGTGATGTGAGGGGAGACGACCCAGACTGGATGAACTTTAGCTCAATAATAGAATTCAATTATATTATTCCTTTATTACACAATTAATTAGAAGTGTCCTAAGAAAGCAACGTCACAATTTTTTGGCAATGTATAATTTTATTTTCTTTTTTGGAGAAGGTGGCAATGGATACTTGAAAGATATATATTATTAAAGAAAAAAAAAAGAATTATGTTAGATAAATAGAATTTATATCTAGAATGACATTAGGAAAGTAGTGCTCGTTAATAAGAAAATTATTTAATAATTCCTAGGCTATCATGTTGGATTTTTATCTTAATTTTTAGAAAATATGAACCCATGGTCCCACATTGTATGGGTTTCCAAGATCCCACAATTGATAATTCAAGAATATGAACCCATGGTCCCACGTTATATGGGTTTCCAAGATCCCACAATTGATAATTCAAGAAAATTATATCTTTTAAAAAAAAGTTATTACCACATAAGTCACTTATAAAATTATGTATTGATTTTTTTTTTTTTTATTTTATCAAAACACTAATAGATTAATTATCTGATGTCAAAGTAATTCTCCTACCAAAACTTATCGATTAGGATTCCATCAATGCGCTTGTATACCTTTATTGAGCTACCATTGTTTGTTTTAAAAGTGCATCAGGACTCCAGGCCACTTTTTTTTTTTTTTTTTTTTTTTTTTTTTTTTGATCGGCAAAGAAAATCTTTATTGATGAAGGTATGCAAAAAGTATACAGGACATCAATAAAGAGGAGCTTGGAGCTAACTGAAGCTCCAAGCGCCAGTTGGTGAGAAACCAACAACAAACCAAGACAAAAAGAAGCAGAAGAGGAGCAAAAACAGAAAAACTAAACTTCACTGACTAGACCAAGACCACTGACATCATCAATTCACCCAAGCCATCACCAATCCACTGAGTTGATATACCTGGACAGCATCTATAGCACTGCAGTTATACACTGACTACTGTGAGGAACACAACCATTGAGAATAACACATCCACCCCACCAATTCACCAATTCAGAACCACAACCTGGAACAGAACCACTGACCTCACCAATTCACCCCAGCAGACTATTCATCCATTCCGCCCCAGCAGATCAAACTTACAATAGGAGCAGTCCCTAACCAAAGTAGGACTCCAGGCCACTTGTCAAGAAGAATAATCAGATTGTTTGGTTTGAATTTTTAGGATTCATTTTTTAAAAAAATTTAAAATTTAAAATTTTTTATTTTTCATATTTTTCTGTTTTTATTGAATTTTTTTAATATTTTAAGTATTTTTTTTAATTTTTAAATACACCTAACATAAGTATACTTAAAAAGTATAAATTTGTGAATTTTTTTTTTTAGAAAATTCACTAAATACCAAAGATATAAATTAAAAAAATTCAAGAATTAATTACATTGTTCGTATTCTTGTATATTTATTGATTTTTGAAAATATTTTTTTTACAAATATTTTACTTTTTAGATACATCTAAGTAAGGTGCATCTAAAAAAATTTATAAAAAAAATTGATCAAAAATTTAAAAATATTCACTAAAAACCAAAAAAAAATAAAAAATAAAAAACTCAATTTCTAAAAAATTAAATTCAAAAAATTGAAACCAAACACTTTGAATCCTTTTTCAAGATGAAACCAAAATTTAAAAAGGTCATACAAAAAGTGACAGCGTAATGCCTCGGTTGGGATTAAATATTTTATTCAAAAAATTAAAAAATTATCATAAGTTATCATATTACTCTCTCTATTTTTTTTGTACATCTTTTCGTAAAAAGTCAAAAAATTACTAAAATGACATATTTTGAAACGAGACCTAATAGTCTTAAGGCCGATGCTAGATAATGTGTTTGTTTCACGTTAGGCCACCACCTCAATCTTAGTGTTCTATCTTGACAAGCGGAGGCGGATCTCCAGATCACAAGTTGAAAAGTACGGAGTAGTGGAGTTTTGGATGAGTTCGGTGGCGACTTGGATTTGGTTTTTTTCTATTTAATTTTCTTAGTTTTCAGTTTTTCTCTGTTTGATTTTCTTATTTTTTTAGTTTATTGATGTAATAATCCTTCATGTATAGAGGCTTGTTTCCCTCCCCGATGGAGGTCTTTTCTCCTCCTTTATGTAGGCTTAGATCCTTCTTTTTATAAAAGTTATTTATCTCTTTTCAAGAACTTATAATACTGTTATATCAGATTGATTCGATCTTTTTTGGTTTTACAATAAAAACTTTCTTTTCAAACTAAAAAAAAAAAAGTGACACTAATGAAAAAAACCACATGGATTGTGAACTTTACTAGTCAAATTTAATTAATAATCTAATAATTTTCACATACAGGGTTAATCATGTCATAACAATCTATATGAATGGTAATATGGTAATAACAAATGTGCAATCTTATTCTGTTATTTATTTATTTATTTTATTTTTATGGAGACATCAATTTTCATAACTAAAACTCTTATCCACAATATTAAAGGTGTGTAGCACTTCTCATCGCATTAGATCATAAAATTTATTTAGAAAAATAATACACTGCTCATATTCATATAAATATAATTCAAATTCAATTCTTATATGGCCAGAACACATTTAAAATCAATCTAAGTCATCCTTTTTTTTTCTAAATAAATTTCTCAGTCCATAACATCACATGTAGTAGAATAAACCGACAAAATTTTTGATGTCTCAAACCTTCTAAAAGGAAAGAGTCAATCAAAAACCTTCTAAAAGGAAAGAGTCAACCAATCACTCCAGACAACAAACAAATTATTTTCGTTAAATGAGTAGAATGGAGATATTTATTTTCAAATTAATTATTGTAAAATAGCTGTGTAAATATGTCTCTATTTCAAATTCAAAATCTTAAAAAGGTGGATTTTAAAATTTTTATTGATGACTTAACAATTATAGATCATTGAATTTTAATGATGTCTTGCATTTTTATACATTGAAAAGTGTAATGAGCCAAATAAGGGTACCAGGGCCACTGTGGAGTGCATTATTGTAACTCAGCCTGGACCTAAAATTACATTATAATACTAGGTCCAATAAACTCATATATTGAATAGAAAATAGCTTACAAAATAAAAATTAATAACCTTGTACTTCAGTTGGCACAAAAATTTTTCTTTTGTTCATTATACATCTTAAGTTCAAAGGTTGGTGGATGTATTTCTCCTCTTATGCGCATTTTTTTTTATTTCAAACAAAAATAAACAAATAAAATACATCAAATCGATCCAGGTCAGACTCAAGGATTATTCCTAACCCCATTTCATTTTATAAATAAGCCTATAAAATTAGTCTAACTTGATTTTATGGACTTAAATATCAATTTTAAATTCTTAAGTGATGGTCAATGTTAACATAATGTGAAGTCATTTTTTTTTTTTTTTTCACTTTTCGATCTAACTTGTGAAACCAGAATATTAGTAGAAGTATATATTTCCATGTTGTGGTAAAGATATTTAGAATATTCCTAGACTTTCCAACTCCAGCTTTTGTAATCCTATATCCACAAACTCTTCATCCCCATGTTTTCTATCCCCTCTCTCTCTCAAACAAAATAAGAACAAAACTGTGAAAAGAATTAATAAGGCATTAAGAGGGAAGGGAAAAAAAAAAAAAAAAAACATATAAAAAAAAGGGGGGGGGGGGAAGAATTTTTTTTTTTTGGATCAGCAAAAAGAGAGATTTATTGTCGATAAAAGTAAAGTACATGCAAATTCCATCAACAAATTAAGAAAGTGCACCAAGCATCATAGTCACTCCACAATCCCAACTAAGTTGACACCGCAAAAGAAGCACAATTATCTGCGAGCACTTAACCTACGATTGGTGAGAAACCAATCCAGAGCAACTAAAACCAGAAAAAAAAACAGAACAGCAACACCAAACAGAGCAGCATACAACAGCATAGATTACCTGTTGAAAGTTTATACTTATTGTGCGTGCAATATATGTTAGTGAAGGTTTGTTTTGTTTATTTTATTTTTTTTGGTCTTGCAGTCTCAACTATATCTACATGGGGTTCGAAGTCACAACCTCCATTCTAAATTGGAAAGTATATGATTGTGGTATATGCCAATGCACCTGATTTTATGTTTTTATTCTTTTTATCCATTAGTGATCATATTATTTCAATAATATAGATAGAATAAACACTTTGTTTTTGAAAAATAAAAATAAAATCTACAATACAGATACAAATTCACGAACTGACAGTGACCACTCTTTGTGAATATGTATCAATTTAATTAATGACAATTTTGAAACCAAAAATAAAATTGAAAGTTTTCTTTTCTTTTGATATCTATAATTTTGATAGGGAAAAAGATAAACAAGCCCACTTTTTAGACGCATTTTTTAGACCCAATGATGTATATGTAATATGATTAGTTAATAATTAGAGAAAATATGAGAGAGTGTGTTGTTTTTAATATTCTAATTGATTCTCATCATTGAGTTTGAATATTAGATCTAACTTTTCGTCTTAAATGGCAATAATCTGTTGACAATTAAAATCCTTGTTTGTAAAGCTAATTCAAATTTATGCCCATATAAAAAATAAATAAATAAATAAACACTAAAATTTATGGCTCAAAACTACTAATACAAGACCTAACACATCAGTTACATGCCAATATAGCAAGCCTAAGAAGAGAATAGTTCATTGCCGCTGTTAAAAATCAAAACATTTCATTCTCATATATTTTTATATATTTAAATAATTGTTTTTATATACCAAAATACTAACATTAATCACCATTGTAAAGATTTCCCTTTAACTAAAATGGTGCTGGTTTGCTTGTAAAAATATTCTTGTCGTCGTCATCTAATTCAATACTGATTTAGAAATGTGACAAAAAATATCTCACCCACCAATTCGACCCGAATTTGGGGATGCTGCTGCGCGGGATGCGCAGCAGCATCTGCTGTGCGGTGAAATGGGCCCATTTCAAGACCCATTTTGATAATCCGAACCATTCACATTTTAGAATACTTCAAGTAGAACATGCCTGCAAAAAATTAAGTTAATCGGATATCGTTTACCTATTCATCCACTCACATTTGTATTTATTTTAATACTAATCACAATTATTATTTATTTTTGTAGATAGAAATGTGAGTGGATGGATGAACGATATCCAATTAACTTGATTTTTTTGCAGGCATGTTCTACTTGATATATTCTAAAATGTGAACGGTTTAAATTATCAAAATGAGCCCCAAAATGGGCCCATTTCTCCGTACCCCGCGCAGCAGCATCTCCCATCCCCAATTGACCCAGCTGTAGTTTCAAGTATTTAATGGTTATTATTATTCATGTAACACTTGACTGGAAACCATATTTGATTTTTAGTACATGATGTGTCACGTGATGATAAGCTCTGCATTAATGGATGATTATCTATAGGAGATGTCCTCTCTCCTATTGGTGTTATTTGGAGTCTTTTTTATTTATTTGAATCATTTATTTTATAAATTTTATTAAAAAAATAATTTATATAAAAAAATTATGTCCATTCAATAATTTATGTAATCTTATGTCTTCTCTGTTTTTTTTACTAAATATATAATCCTATCTTATGTCCATTCAATAATTATTTATTTTAAATAATGTTGGGTGAGCAAAGTTCTGTAACTCCATGTGACAAACGATACTATGCATAAAGGATACTATGTATTTTATGAAATATTTCAAAACAAAACAATACAAATGAATACGAAGAACACACCCATAAATATAATTATTTTAGATAATTTTATAAATTTATTCATAAATAACTAATATCACCTTACTAGTACACAAACAAACATATTTTTATCTTACATCTTTAATTTAATATTACCCCACTAATAATCTTTTCATCTAACTGATTCATCTTCCCTCAATACAAAGCATACTTACAACAAGAAAATCAATAAAGAAGCTTTCCTCTCTTTTTAGGTAATTCTGAATTTTTCGTTTATGGAGTTTAACTCAAGTTCAAGTTTCGTCATCATCATTCACTTTGCTACACTCTTCTTCATAGTTCACCTTCCTACAATTCTTTCTTATCTCACCCTTTGATCCAGTGAGGGGTTTAATGTCACCCATCTTAATCATTGCTGCAGCAAAATCAGAGTAGAAGGCTTCGGGATCTTTGCTATATATTTCAACGAGGGATTTGCTATATTTTTCAACGAGGGGATCAGTTGATCCATCGCCGTGCAACACTTGATCAGAGTGAAGGAGTCCCTTTTGAATGATCAGGTTCTTGTAGTAGTTGTTGTCAAAAATTTTGGGACTTTGATAATCTAGAGGAGCAAAATTGTTGCCCCTATAGCCAGTACTTGGACAGTTTTCTTGCCTTCTCTTAGCAAATGAACTGTTAATGTTGGTATCGTGATAGATGCGATCTTGGAAGACGACACACCTTGCTTGCCCTATTGTGTGGGATCCTGGTTCCAGAATGAAACTATTTAGATGGTGAAACATTGACATATATACTGTAACACTAACACTCCTCTCTTTTGTCCTATACACTCACATGGATTATGATCTAATTTTTAGTTAATTTTCAATTTACAAAATTTAGATCAATCGTGTGATTGTGAGTAATGGTAGAAAGCAACAAACACTTCTTTTAAGAGAGAGAGAGAGAACCGGATAGGGCAACCATGTCCTTGGTAGACAGTCCTACACGTTTGAATGTATGGATGAGTTCTTTGAGGGTAGAAGTAAAAGCTGGAAGTGCACTATCATTGGCAAGTGAAAAACTGGCTGTTTTAGAATCCCTACGTCCAAGTTTGACATCCCAAGTTGGCCCTCCAAGCTGCAACAAATTACATAAAAACAAAAATTAGAGTAATAACCAAAGACAACCAAATTATACATAATAATCTTGTAAACATGATTCTTGATACAGATGAATGGGTAGGGATGGAATCTATACTTACAATGACAGTGGAGTCACGAGCTGCGATAGTTGCAATATCAGCACATGAGACTACGCCAGGGCAAGCAGCCTCCACCTTGGACTTGATATAATCAATTACATTATATCCTCTAACGGATTTATAGTTGGGACCTGCAGTTTTCTCTCCTTTGAAAGATGAAGTGTCGTCAAGGAGTATTGACCCATCACAACCCTATAATCAAGCATGAGACAATTCCATAAGGTACAAGAAACCTCTATTAAAATATACTTTTTTGAACTAGAAGAAAATGCATATTTATATTCAACACAATGGGCGAATACTCAACGGAGGAGCTTCTAAATATGCTCACTAGATTTATGTTTATACCTATCACATTCATTATTTGGTAAATATGTTTAGAAGCTTCCATCCAATAGGGACTTACCAATTTCAAACAGAGTAATCTAAACATTAAGGAGATGTAAAGCCTTATACCTATCAAAAAAAATTATGCACCCAAAAAAGTTCCCAAGTTAAGCATTTAAAAAATAGTGTACATCATGTATATTCAATTAAGGTGTGGTGTAGAGCAGAATTTATGAATCTAGTACACATGCATTTCTTAATGTATTTTTTTTAAGGTACATATCATTTCTGTATGTACCACATACATACTAACTAACAGAAAAAACTAGTTTAGCATGGAATATAAGTAAACAATTGGACTAATTCAGTTAATTTTAACCCTTGCATCTTATTAGGAGGTCAGAGAGTCAACACTTGCAATAGATAAGAGATAAAGGTTCTTCAATCCCCCTTTCTCTAAGTTACAATATCTACTGGAAGAAGGAAAAAAATATTGTGTTACACGTAGCAAGCATGCTTATTTTCTACCCTATGTGTTAATCATGAAGAAGAATATATATACACCACTTATATACTTGTAATAAAAAAAAATGGCATCACTAATTTCTGTGAATAAACAACAATGAAGAAGAAGAAGAATTTACGTTGACAAAGCAATCATGGAAGTGGAGGCGAAGGAGAGAAGCACCCATGCGCTTTTCCTTTGACACTGCACATTTAACCGTTGATTTCACGATACTATGTAGATTTGGACAAGTCTTAGAGTAGAATTTAGTTGAGAGTTTAGCAGAGGAGGTTGTACTACCCATTAAGAGCACAAACAACATGAATGTGACATTAATCACCATTGAAGAAGAAGAAGAAGAAGAAGAAAAATATGATGATGCACAAGAAGCCATTTCTAAGTACAGTGAGAGAGAATGTGTTGAGAACATGCCACTTGCAGGATTATATACACTTACAAGGTTAGGTACAAAAGAATGTTGGTATTTTTTTTTATTAATAATATTAGAAAAATATATTAAATTAAATAATAATGACAAAAGAAACTTTTTTTTTTAATTAAATAATGAAATACAGAATAAACTACATGGAACATATTTCAAGACGGATTCACATAGATACACAAAATAATATACAAGAAATAGTTTAAATCTAAAAGTTTGAAGAATAAAAGATAAGAGACACAAATTGAAACATGTGTAACCACAATTTTCTTAAAACAGATTCACTATCTCTTGATGGGTGCTGGAGGTACGCCGGCATCTGTTTCCCAGGATACGACAGTCAAAACCAACTAATGCAGAATCACCTTTTGAATAGATTCGGCAAACTTGATAATGACAGCACTCTCTCTTTAACAAGAACAAAAGAATGGGCTAGCAAAGAAGATAGGGAAAACAATCATCTCCAATTTTATTATGAGGACTGATTAAGACCCCCTTAAAACTCCCACCCCCACCACCCCCACACACACGTGGGGGTTGGGGATTGGGAGAGAAGAAAAAAAAAAATGGAAAAATTGACCAATCAAAAGTAAAGGGGGTCGTGGGCGTGACCCCTAAAGGGGGTCCGAATCTTTTTTCTTTTATTATCTCAAAACACCATCTCATTTCTCATCAAAGATCTCTCCAAAATTATTCTACTAAGTTAGAGAGGAAAATCTCTATTTATACTTGTACGGAAGAACCTTAGCCATGAAATCTAACATCAATAGGATCATCAAATTGCCATTAGCCAAAGCCATCAAATCTAGCCATTAGAGTTAGAGTTACAAAGGTTAAAAACTCATGGTCACTAATATGGTTATCAACTCCATCAACGAAAGATGAGAGTTACGAAAGTTTAAAATTTTCATGTACTTAAAATATACAAATAAATATGTATATAATGATGTTTGAATAATTCTAACAGACGAGTCGCAAAATAGATACGGGTATTTTGTCACAATCGATCCAAACTCAGTCTAAAATATATACACAAGATAAGCCCAGCCCAAGATAGCACAACCTGACCCATGCCTTAGGCTAAGTCCAAGCATTCACATACACAAGCCTAAGCCAATGCAAGCCAAGACTAAAACTAAGTTCAAGTCCAAACCAAGGATCAAGCTCAACTTCTATTAATGCCCACTTTATGAGACAATTCTCATTCACAACCTAATGATTTCGACTCATTATTTATGTATTACAATAGTCTCACTTAAAAGAATACAAAACCACTCAGACTCACCTCAACCAATAGTTGGGTCCCACTTTAGTTTCGAATTAAAGTTGCCCGAAAAACCATTATTTTTCAACAAAGAATACATGTGCAAAAAAATGGACTATTAAGGCTATATTGTTTCATGGATTTAGAGAAAGATTTGAAAAAGGAAAGAGAAAAAATATGTGAAACCCTGATGAAATATAGTTGAAGTATGCGTAAACTGGTCTGGATACCTGATTATCAAATATATATAGTTATATTTTATTTATATTTAACCAACTATTTTTCATTTTATTTTCAAATCTCACTCTAAATTTATGGATCAAATACTGCCTAAGAAATTTTTAAAACAAAGTGAATCACATTAACTTATGTTAAAATGTGAAAGAAATTCATTGAAGTACTATAAATTTGATATAATTATATTGAATTTCTATAAGATTTTAATTCACACAATATTTATTTTATTTTTCATTCATTAAATGGTGATTGCCATTCTTTTACATTGATATATATTTTATCGTATTTATTCATATGTCTACACATCATCTGTAATAGTTTTAGGTATTTTAATTTTACTAAAAGTGAAATCAATATAATTATAACAATTTGAGCAATTAATTTTTAAATTTTAGAAATAATTTTTTGATATTTATTTTCATCGAACTAATTGAAATAAAATTTGAAAAAACAAACAAACATAATAAATTTATATGTCATTTGATCTAAAAATAATAATAAGTTAAAAACGAATTCATCAAGTCAATAGTGCAAATAAATTCACATAACGAAACGATGGCCACATATTTCTACATCAAAGGCTTCTAAAAAAAATAATAAATTAAAAATGAATTGATCAAGTCAACAGTGCAAATAAATTACATAGTAAATGAAACGATGGGCACATATTTCTACCTCATAGGCTCCATTTCTTTTACAAACAAACAATGGTCATTAAAAAAAATATTGCAAACATTTAAGATTACTATTAAAGATTGTAAACAATTTTGGCTCTTTTTAATTGGAATCCTTAAAATCAGCTCAATTAACATTACTTAAAATCGACTAAGCTACTAAGATTCGTACTGTGACTAGCTGCAAAGAGATTGTAGTGCAGCTCTTTCTTTTGTGTTTCTGTTCTTTGTTTTGGTTGTTGTTGTTGTGTGAAAAATCTAGAAATCTCCTAAATATTGATTTGTGATTATGTATCAATTTTAAGCAGCAAATAACAATCCCAATCAAACAATCAAGACAAATCGACACAACAATTTTAAGTGGAAAAACCACAATTGGACAACTCCAATTGTGATAATAAAAATCACGGGCAACAGCCACAAAACAATCAACTAAGAAGATATAAAGGAATTACAGAGGTATACTCTCAATTACCTAGCGAATCCACGCCCGAATTGAACCAGCCTCTATGCGTCTCTTCCAACCCCGTCTTCATGTCGGAATTGTCTTGACGATGAGCCACTCTAGAATCCACCAAAGCTTCAGGCTCAAATTCTTCAGAATCCACCGAAGAACAATTCTCTCTTTTGTATAGAATGAACAAGCAAACCTTTGATGTATTCTTCTTAACCCATGAGTTGAATACTCAATTAAACATTAAAGAAAACTAGCAAAATACCCCCAGATATAAACCTTAATATCCAAAAAGTAAATCTGGAGCAGTAATCCTAAAATTTGACAGAAACACGTACTTATAGAAATCTGAA
Organism: Camellia sinensis; assembly: GCF_055761805.1. Taxonomy (NCBI): domain Eukaryota; kingdom Viridiplantae; phylum Streptophyta; class Magnoliopsida; order Ericales; family Theaceae; genus Camellia; species Camellia sinensis. The sequence continues at coordinate 59,375,738 of NC_138974.1, forward strand.
TCGCGATGCTCGCTCGAGCGAAGACTCTCTTGCTCGAGCGAGGAACCAAAAACGCGTGTTTTCCATAAGTGGCTTCGCTCGAGCCAAACAACCTACGCTCGAGCGTAAAATCATCATTTTCAGGTTTTTTGCTAGACGCAACCTTCGCTCGAGCAAGAAATCCTTCGCTCGAGCGAGCAAGGGCGGGCATGCAACTTCGAATGCAATTTTTCATTTTGCTTCGGGGGCAATGCCCCTCGACCCCGCCTGGGCGCTGCCCCGAACCCGCTAAGGGGTGCTACCCCCTGGACCCCTGCGAGCTGACCGAGCAGCTCGATCCCCGTCATAATCAGTGAAGTGGCAATCTTGAAAGCATTAACATCACAAACTTCTCTGCAAGGCACAATTCGGGTTGGATTCGCATCTAAATACTCATAGCCTCACTGAAATAAAATGTGCGAAAATAAGTACAACTGAAAGGAGTTTTGTCAAATAGGATTGCCAAGAATAAAACCTAACATTGTGGTTGGATTGTCTCCAACGGTGTGGTACTAGCAAATTGGACTTGTTAGTTGGTGTCAACCTAATTAGAACTGGCTACTATATTTTTGATACTTTTTGCACCTCTATCTTTATTGACGTGGGTCATTATAAGTGTATTGCTTGATTAGTATCAATAAAGATTTCTTTGGCCATTTCAAAATAAATAATACTTAAAATTAGAACAAAAATAACGCATTTTATGGTTGATTATAGGCCTCGTTTGTCAATAGGTGATTTTAGTTAAAAAATTACTATAAATTGTAATATCATTTTCTCTATTTTTTTACATGTATTTTTATAAAAAATAAATAAATAATTTATTAAAATAACTAATTTCCAAACAAACCTTAAAGTTTTAAAACTTTATAATTTTATAAGCTCAATTGAACAGATAATTATTACTCAGCTTGACTTAAGTGACTTGATGGGGGTTTCAAACTTGTCAGCCATAGCCCTATGTTCGATAGTTTGGAGGCAGAGTTTACAAAACTTGAAATCCTATCAGCTATCAAAGAGTGTGATGGCAACAAAGCTCCAAGACCAGATGACTTTAATTTATTTTATTTTCAGATGTTTTGGAAGCTTATTAAGGGTGATGTGGTTCAATTTATGAAGGATTTCCATAAAAATGGAAGTCTGGTAAAAGGCATCAATAGCTCTTTCATAACATTCATTCCGAAAAAGGAGAACTCTATGGAACTAGTAGATTTTAGACCAATAAGTCTGGTGGGCTCACTGTATAAGATCCTAGCTAAGGTACTTACTAGTAGATCGAAGGCTGTCTTACCTAAAGTTATCAGTGAAGCACAGTCAGCATTTTTGGGTGGTAGAAATATACTTGATGGAGTCTTGATTGCCATTGAGGTAATGGACTGTTGGAAGAATATAGACGTCCCCGAACGCCTCGGGAGGGAATCCCGTTCTGTTCATTTGGGCTCACTATAGTTCAGGACCCAAATTTGTCATGGTTCTAAATTTGAACCAAAGAGTCCAAATCCGGCAAATCGTTTTTGAAAACAGATTTTTTGTAAAGAAGCTCCAAACATGGACTGCTTTTCCAGATATAGAGTCGCCACCTAAATATTTTATTGGGGGAATTTAGGAAACCCTGACTCGTTTGCCTAAGGCCACGTGTCTGTCATCACCAAAGTTGCCTCGACTCGGGAACTTGGGTACGATTGGGGAAGGTCAGCTATGAGCACCCCCTCTCGCCCGATCAAAGATCGGCCTCTACTAACCATGATATCTAGTTTTGAAAACATTATGCGTTTTTATTCCGATTAATTAGCTAATCTTACTATGTGATGCGCACAACACAAAAGTATAGACTAGATCGCCTAATTTGGAACAAAGCATCGCATATCTGTTTGTTTGGAAATTGGTTTGAAATTTGCTACTCGCAAGTAGGCTAAAACATGGATTTCGACGAGTTGTTCCAACTCAAACAATCCAACCTTCACCCACAGGCATTTAGGCAGATATATCACATAAGCATATAGCCACATGGTAAGCATGCTGTCATGTTAACACTTACACTCATGCAAGGATGCTAAAACATAAATGCTTACCGAGTACTCCAAGCCAAAACAGAAACTAGTTAATAATTATATGCATGATCCTAGTTCATGTTAAGATGGATAATGCAACACATGCAAGATGCAACTACAATAGGCTCGACTATTCTAAGATGGCATATGATGATGCTACAACTAACACGTATTCAACTTAGAATTGAAATACAATGCAGTTAGTATGATGCGCCGAGCCCGGTGCATGCAATACTGATGAATGAATGCACGTATGCATAACATAAGGTATGCTAAGTTAAATATGCCCTAATACTAACCATTGAAAGCAGTTAAGTAAAAGGAAGAGAGAAGTGGGGGTTGGAAGACATACACACACTCACACACACTTATTACACAATTGCCTTCGCTCGGAGGGTCCGAAAGAATAATACAGACCGAATAACGAACCAACTATCCTAGCTAATTAATTATTACAAAACTTCTAATTAATTAGCAAATTAATTACAAAAACAGCCTAAATATGAAACTAAAAGAGACCGCCGCAGCTCTACCTCGGAATGCGTGGATGATGCATGCTCTATTTGCCTTGCCCGGAAGCTCGCTGCCATGCCATTGTTGCCTCTGTTTGCACTGTCCTATACCTCTGAGGACTGTGAAAACCCTGGAGATGCCTCTGAATTGCTCCCTGAGCATTGTGAGATGCCACCGACCAAGGCATAAGATCACCAGCCATTGATAAATGGTCATCGACCAATTGTTGAGCCGTCGGCTAATTATTTTTGGTCGGTCGGCACTGTAGGTAGCCGGTCGGCCAAATCTTCCTGCAGAATCCTGTTTTGACTGTAGCAGAGGGCAGACAAGGCATGGCATGGAATTTTCAAGCAAATATGTGCATGTCCACTCTCCCTATCATGTTATGGACTCAAGGGGGTGTGGACCTCGGTACTCGGGCCACCAATCACGCATTTTGATGCATGGTGGCCAAAAGTACCAAGCTTGCAAGTCAATGTATTGAATGCAACAAAAACACATGAGTGCTACATGCCCTATCATGTTGAGATCAAAGGCATCAGCGACCAAGGATTGAGACATGTTTCGTTACTTTGAGTACGAACACATTTTATTCCTCATGCTTGGTTTGACACCCCAAACCAAGCAAAATGTAATGCATGTATGCAACGTGGCTCAAGTATGTACATGATGCCAAGGTACAAAACATGCCAAATGCAATGTAACCTATCATGCAAGTGTGCAATGTGCCAAGCATGCAATGCTACAATGCAACCTAGATAGGCAACTAGGCAAAGTGATAAGCATGTAACAATGTACTAACTACAAGGATGCAACAATCATACAATGTAATGAGCATGCTACAAGATGCAAATGCATGATCCATGGATCTACACTAAGATGGAGGAACCTCAGCCACACCCCAAAATAGTGGCCAAAAGTACTAAAATGATGATGTCAATCATACAAAATAAACATGCAAACCAATGAGCCTAAGGCTAAGGTATGAAAGGCAAGTTTCAAGAGCACTCACATGATGACAAACATGGATGCTTGACTAACATATTAAGCTCTGAAAATGTATAGAGGATGATGCCAAATCAACCATGTCATGCAAGTAAGGCATGCAACCATGACCAAAACTTGAAGCCAACAAAGGGGTCCAAACCATAGCTATGTTAACCAAATACCAAAGGACCAAAATGACTTAAAGTAGTCCTAAGGCACTCCAAAACAAGACTAAAGCATGCATAGATCATGGTCAAGACATGCTAAGAAATGGATGCAAAACAAAGGGGGATTTAGGGCCACAAAGAGGGCACTCTGTTACAACCACCCCAACCACACGTGGCATGGACTAACCAATGCAAAATCAGAGTTTTAACATGCAAAATAAGCCCCCAAAACCCACTGATATGGCAGCCCAAAGACTAAACATGGTATCATACACAATGACCAACTCTTGAGGCATAAAACTACAACACTTTCAAGCATTGAAAGAGAGCCAAATGCAAGTGCACAAGCATGGATTATGGACTGAAATATGGTCTCCAATGATGCCAAATCATGAGAATAAACTAAGTAAAGCATGCTAATGACCCACACACTCAAGGCTCACAAATCAAAATACAAAGGGGCTATACCAAACATGGCAAACATGATCAAATCAATACTCAACAGACCTCAAGCATGATGAAATATAACCAAAAGCTTCACAAAGCTAGGCAAAAACATGCAATCATGATGGTTTAATGTCAAGATGCATTTCTAGGCAAAATAGAGGAATACAAGGCAAGTATATTATGCATGCAAGGGGGCATTAATCCGACCAAAAACAGAGGTATATTATGACCAAATATCACCCAAAAACCTCTGAAATGGAGCCAAAAACAACTAAGCATGCATGCTACCCTTATGAGCCAAAAACATGAACAAATGAGACACAAAGGGAGAGGGGTGTCCCTCCCCTATGCAAGACCTCAAAATCTCTTCTTCACCACTGAAAATCCTCTGGATTTCAGTGGTGAGAAGGCCAATGCACAAAGGTTCCCAAAGCTCAACAAAGAAAGCACAAAAAGGGCCAAACAAGGCCTAAGAGGGGGAGGTCGACCCCCAACACCAAAATAACCTTAATGAAGCATCTTAAACACAAAAAAATAGAATTTTTATATGTTATACACAAAGCTCAAAACAGCATGCAAAGGGGGTTAAAATCTAGTGCAAGAATGGGGAATATAAAGCAATAGTGTTACCCTTGGAGAACACTTCAAGAACAGCAAGTCCAGCCCCCTTCTTCTGATCAAAACCAGCTCAAAACTCCAAGAACAAACTCTCAAGACCTCAATAACCCAAGTATGGTGTAATACTAGGTGCCTTAGTGCAAAACTAAGAACAAAACACCCTTTTAAGCCCTCTAACACACACAAATGAAGAGAGAGAGGGAGATATAGAGAGAGAGTAATGTATATATGCTATATAACTCTGATTTTGCTGAACCTCCTCAAAGGAGGAGGGAGGCCTTCTTATATAGAAACGGCAAAGGCCTAAGCTTCCAAGAGAAGCAAAACAAAAAGGGTCAAGGCTTCTTAAAGAAGCTAAGGCAAAGGGGCCAAGGCTTCCTGAGAAAGCTGAGATAGGGGTCCAAGCTTCTTGAGGAAGCTAAGACAAAGGTCCAAGCTTCCTCAAGAAGCTAGACCAAAAGGGTCCAAAGGGTGTGCACTCCAGCTGGCACAGCTAGCATGCATAATGCTTGAAAAAGGCAAAAAGGTGGTACCGGCCAGAAAAGGTTAAATATCAGGGTGTTACAACTTGTATGCTTACCAAGAATTTTTTGGAGTGACAAAAACGTAATCTAAAAATTGAATCTAACTTCCCTAAGATGGCTTCCCCCAATAAAGAAGGGTAAAAATGTCCACCAAATCATACCAAAAATTAAAATAAGATCTCACGGTAAAATTTTCATAACAAACAAGACCTATCAGTGTATTAGAAAATTCATAAGATTGGTTAGAATAACTGAACGTTAGCTAAAATAATTTTTTGTTTAAAAAAAATAATAGTAATAATAATGTTAATAATAGTGTCGTCACTGATAAGCTACTTAAGCTACCTAATGATCAAGCTGGACTTAATGATCACGATGGACAGACACATCAGTTATAGCTCCAGACACATCAGCTGCAGCTCAAGTCACACATGCCAAAGCTAGATACAAGACAGACAACAACCGAATGAGCTGCAGCTTCAGTTACAGTCTTGTAGTCTACTGCAGCTCAGTTAGCCGAAGCTTGAAGTTTGTTAGTCTATTAGAACTAGAGTTAGATAGTGGTTATGGTTAGGTTAGTTAGTAGTTATGGTTAAGAGATTGTATCACATGTATATATATGATTGAAGATCTTTGTAATGTGTTGTTGAATAAAGTATATCACAATTTCTTTATGGTATCAAAGCTATAGGCTCCTACGAGCAGAGATCCTTGGAGATTGTTCTATGGCTACTTCAAACCCTATACCTCCACCAACCTCCATGTTTATACCTCAAAAACTTCAAGTTCTTCGCATTCTTCTGCATCACCTACAAATCTTACACTGTTGATTTCAAATATGAATGCCTCTGTGCCTATAAAACTTGGATCAACTAATTACATTGTCTGGAAGAGTCAACTACACAACATCTTGAAAGCTACGAAGTTTCTTGGATTTGTTAATGGTATATAGAGGTATGTCCCTCATCTGTTATCCTCTTAAAGAATTCCATTTGTTTATTTTACAACCAGAGGCAACTATAGAGGAGTCACAGAGGTTCTTTTTGAGGCATAGGTTCCTCCAATTTTTTTAGAGGTCGAGAAAGTGGTAGATTTCAAGAAAGTTCACAGAGTGCTCATTCTTTCAGAGGAGGAAGTCAATATCAAAGAGGTAGGTCAAACACTAATGCTATGGTCTGTCAGATTTGTGGAAAACTAAACCAAACTACCCTAGATTGCTGGTACAGATGGACTCATCTTTTCAGAATAATCAACATCCTTCATCTTCTACCTATACATCTTCTTCTACACATCAACTCACTCCTAAGGCTTATGTTGCTTCAGCCCCAGCCTCATCTGTAGCCTCTGCACCTTTATCTTCTTCTAACTGGTTTCTTGACTTTACTGCAACTAGTCATATGACTAATCATCTCACTAATCTCCCCTATTATCAACCTTATCCAGGCCAAGATCAAGTTGCTATTGGTGATGGCACCACCCCTACCTATCACTCGCACTGGTAATGGTTTCCTTCCAACACCTACATTTCCTTTTTATCTTAACAGCATACTTTATGTTCTTTCTATTTCATCCAATTTGGTTTCAGTCCATCAATTAGCTAAAGGACAATGACTATTCTGTTACGTTTGATGCCAATTCTTTTATGATCCAGGATAAGACTACTCAGAGGGTGCAGTATAGAGGTCCTTATGCTCATGGTCTCTATCCTCTTTCTTCATCATCTTCTTCTGCACCTTCTTCTTCACCTGCTTGCCTCTCCTATATAAGGAAGTCTACTTCAAACTGGCATTTTCGACTAGGCCATCCTTCTTCTAAGAAGTTTCATCATATTATGGCTCATGATCAATTAATGACTCAAACTTCTATACATAGTAATAATAGCTCTAGTCTGTGTGAACATTGTTATGTGTCCAAAAGTCACAGATTGCTTTTTTGCTTATCTAATTCTTCTATTGACTAACACTGATGTTTAGGGTTCCTTTTCTTCTTCTTGTTCAGGTTATAAATACTATGTTCTATTCATTGATGATTTTAGTAAGTTCACTTGGATTTTTCCCCTTCATTATAAGAGTGAGGTTTTTTCCAAATTTCTGGAATTTAAAGCCTTTGTTGAAACACAATTTACTACTAAACTTCAGATTTTGAAGAGTGACAATGGGGGTGAATATCTCAGTCTTCCATTTCAAAATTTTCTCAAACAAAAAGGCATTGCTCACCAGTTAACTTGTCCTCAGACACCTGCTCAAAATGGTGTCGCAGAAAGAAAACATAGACATTTACTTGAAACCATCATCACTTTCATGCATCACTCTTCCATGCCCTTGATTTACTGGTTTGATGCCCTTGCTACTACAGTCTTCTTGATCAATAGATTACCTACTCTTAAACTGAAAAATCACACTCCATTTGAAGTCTTATGTCACCAAAAACCAGATTATTAGTTTTTAAGAGTCTTTGGTGTTACCCTTGGCACAAGCCCTATACTTCACATAGGCTTCAACCTAGATCTATACCCTGTGTGTTTACAGGCTATCAACCCTTTACTAAGGGCTATGGGTGTCTTGACCCTATCACTCATAAAGTCTATGTGTCTAGACATGTTACGTTTGATGAGTCTATTTTTGCTTTCGAAATAGCATCATCTAGCTCCTCTTCTTCACCTGATTTTCCCACTCTAGTTAATTTTTTCTTATCTTCTTTTCTTCAATCTTCATCATCTCCTTCTTCTTCTTCCCAGACTGCTCCTACAACACATGTTTCTCCCGTCTCTCATTTCCTACATTGTCCTTATGCTCCTATCTCTTTTTCTTCTCCAGTTTCCTCTTACTCAGTTATTTCTATTTCTCACTCCCCTCCTATATCTGTAGCAGCTCAACCTCTCATATATGCTCCCTCTCAGGTGCTTTCTTCTTCTTCTCAGGTGCCTATTTCCTCTCTCTATTTTGATCTTCCTTTAGTACCCTCTTCTCACACTCATTCCATGATCACTAGGTCCAAGAGTAAGTGTCCTACTACTTCTTCTTCTTCTTCTCTTTGTCTCTTTGCTTCTACAGATCACAGCGAGCCACAGACTTACCAAGCAGTTGCTTAGTCTCCAGCTTGGCAAGCTACTATGTTAGATGAATATTAGGCCCTTCAGAGACAGGGTACTTGGTCATTGGTATCTTTCCCTCCTGGTAAACAAGCTATTGGATGCAAATGGGTTTTTAGGCTTAAGAGAAACTCAGATGGTTCTATTGCTAGGCATACAGCCCGACTGGTTGCTAAAGGATTTCTGCAAACTGAGGGAGTCAACTATTATGAAACATTTAGTCCTATTCCTAAACAACCCACAGTTAGGGTTCTTTTATGTTTAGCTCTCCGTTATCATTGGCCTATTAAACAACTTGACATTTCTAATACCTTTCTTCATGGCATTCTTGAAGAAGAAGTCTATATGCATCAACTCCAAGGTTTCATTATGTTACTCATCCATCTCTTGTTTGCAAATTGAACAAAGCCCTCTATGGCTTAAAACAAACTCCAAGAGCTTGGTTCTCAAACTTTTCTTCTTTTCTTCTTTCCCATGATTTTATCGCTAGCCACTGTGACTCTTGTTTGTTTGTTAAGCACACTTCTACTTTCATTACTATTCTACTTGTTTATGTTGATGATATTCTTCTCACTAGCAGTGATCCTCTTTATATCTCCACTCTTGTTTAACATATGCACTATGCCTTCTCTATGAAAGAATTAGGCCTCCTCAATTACGTCCTTGGCATTTTTGTTGTTTTTTCTTTTTCAGGCTTTATTTTGTCTCAGCAAAAATATGCTTCTAAAATCTTAACAAAAGCTTGTATGAGTGATTGTAAGCCTTATTCTTCTCCTATGGCTACTAAGGTTGTTAATTTAGAGATTGATTCTCATTTTTCTCAGCCCAGTCTTTATAGAAGCTTAGCGGGTGCTCTTTAATACTGTACTCTTACTCGACCAGATCTCAGATTTACTGTCAATTATCCGTGTCAGTTTTTACAAAACCCTTTGAATAGTCATTTTGCAACAGTTAAAAGACTCCTCAGGTATCTCAACAGCACATTGAGTCATGGCTTGCATTTTATGTCTGACCCTCTTGTTCTTAATGCTTTTTCAGACTCAGATTGGGCTGGTAGTGCTCTTGATAGACAATCTACTATAGGGTATTGTTTGTTTCTTGGTCCTAACTTAGTTTCTTGGTGTGCTAAGAAACAAACCACTCTTTCCAGATCTTCATTTAAGGCTTAATATCGAGCGTTAACTTAGGTTTCTGCTGAGTTGAGCTAGCTTGGCATGCTTCTTGCTGAACTTCATGTCTTTGTGACTATTCCTACTCTATAGTGTGATAACTTATCTGCCATAGCCTTGGCTCATAATCCAGTATTTCATGCTAGGACAAAGCACATTGAGGTCGATTACCATTTTGTCTGATAGAGAGTTGCTGCCAAGAAGCTTGTCATTTGTCACATTGCCTCTATTGATCAAATTGTAGATATTCTTACTAAACCTCTCTCTGTCTCTCAGTTTTAATATCTTCAGGGCAAACTTCAAGTCCTTCCATGTTCCCAAAGTTTGAGGGGGACTGATAAGCTACTTAAGCTACCTAATGATCAAGCTGGACTTAATGATCACGATGGACAGACACATCAGTTGCTGCTCGAGACACATCAGTTGTAGCTCAAGTCACACATGCCAAAGCTAGATACAGGACAAACAGTAGCCGGATGAGCTGTAGCTTCAGTTAGCCAAAGCTTGAAGTTTGTTAGTTTGTTAGAACTAGAGTTATATATTGGTTATAGTTAGGTTAAGTGGTTAGTAATTACGGTGAAGAGATTGCATCACATGTATATATATGATTGAAGATCTTTGTAATGTGTAGTTGAATAAAGTAGATCACAAGTTCTTTAATCACTACCCAACCCAGCAACTTTGAAGTTGCCGACCTAGTTTCGGAGAAAATCCGGTTGCCAACCCAATTGTGGAAAAAAGGATTGTATATTATTATTGTTTAAAAATCAGGACGTTATAACTTGGTATGCTAATCAAGAGTTTTTTGGAGTGTAACATTAAAGTGACGAAAACGTGATCTAAAAATTAAATTTGACTTCCCTAAGATGGTGTCCCCTAATGAGGAAAGATAAAAATGTCCACCAAATCATACCAAAAATTAAAATAAGAACTCACGATAAGATTGTCATAACAAACAATACCTATCAATATATTAGAAAATTTATGAGACTGATTAGAATAACTGAACATTAGCTGAAATAATTTTTTATTTAAAAAATAATATTAATTAGTTTGTTTAGTTTTAGTTTTCAGAATTTACTTTTCAAAATTTTCTACTTTTTATTTTTCGTATTTTTTTTTGTTTTCACTAAAATTTTTAATATTTTAAGCAATTTTTTTAATTTTTAGACACACCTAACATAAATACATTAAAAAAGTATAATATTTGTAGAAAAAAACTTTAAAAATTTCACTAAATACCAAAAATATAATATATATATATATATATATATATATATATAAACTCAGTACATTTTTTATATTTTTATATATTTATTAATTTTTTAAAATATTTTTTCACAAATATTTTATTATTTAAATACATCTAAATAAGATGTATTTAAAAAAGTAAAAAAATTACTTAAAATTTTAAAAATATTAACTAAAAACAAAAAAATATAAAAAATATAAAAAATTTAATTTTCAAAAAATTAAAATCAAACCGACTGAATAATGTCAGACACTACCTGACCCGGCAGCTTTGAAATTGCCGACCCTGTTGCGGAGAAAATCCGTAACGTGAGTTCTCTGGCATCCATGTATTCCCGCACAGCAACCTGGCGCGTGAGCACGTGTCATCTTCTCCACGATGGCGACACCAGAGTTGGGAGGATTGGACGCTTCGCTGGTTCAACTCACCAGCGATCATCAACACAACTCTTTCAGACTCCGCGACCACACTGATTCATCTCTTTCACCACATACATATACACTTACACATACACATACACATTTCCATTTCATTCATATTCTCTCTAAGCTAGGGTTTCGTATTCGTAAAGTGACCTCCCTACTTGATGAGTCTCTATGTTTGTAATTTTGTGAACAAACAGAGAGAGCGAAGAAAGATGCGATTAGAAGCGCGATTCGTGTTTCGGATCTGTAGGTGGATGCTGCCACCGTCATGAGATTCGTCAAGCAGACCGATCGGTGGCTTGCCGCTTCTCATGCTATCAACACCATAGTTCTAAATATCGGCCAATACGCTACGTATCGGCCGATACGTATCAGAAAAATGGGGTGCCGCGACGGATACAGGCCGATATACCACTGAGATTAAAAATCGCAGGAGTATCGGCCGAGTCCCGGTACGTATCGGCCTGTAAGCGTTACACAAGCCGTTACACAAGCCGCGACGGGCCGATACTCACCGGTTCGGACCGGTACGGGAAAGAAAAAGTTGAAAAACCTTTGAAATGTTTTTTAAAATTTCACCACCGCGACACCCGATTCCCGATACGTACCGATCGATACTACCGATACCGATACTCCGCGATCGATACCGTTACGTTACCCGATACCGCGATTTAGAACCTTGATCAACACTGCCATCAAGGTCCCTCCAATATCATCACCACCACTTTTTACCAATTATATAGCAAGGTTTTGTTAGATTAAAACTGGAATTGGAGTTAGTTTCACCTAGAGAAAATTCTTGGATGATTAGAGCCATATGCTTTTCAATCATAGATTGAAGAATGGTCATTACCATTTGCTTAGTTTTATGGCCACATCTGCTGGTCTACAATGCTTGAGGTAGTTTAAGCATTATGCTCCATTTTGTTCACTATAATGAAGTGAAATGCATAATAATGATTTTATCAAAATGTACATTCTCACGTTTGATCTTCTAAAAAAAAATGGATAAAATATATATTACAAATAGAATCATCAGCAATCATTATTGTAACGGAATGACAATGTCCTTCCATTCCAATCCACATTCATTTCAATGTACCAAACGTTGCCCAAGTGTTACTTGGTCTGTGCTTTTTGCTGTGGGATTAGTGAAAGCCTCTTGATATTGCTAGATGTGTCCACTCTATACAATATTATTCGTTTTGGGCTAAGCCCACAAGGCTTTAAAACGCATATAAGTTACTCGACACATGCGTCACTAGGCAATGTGAGATTTGGCACTGTGGTCCAATAGACTACTCCAACACTTTGGATACGGAAATGAAATTTTGTTTTTCTTAGCACTTGTTCGACATGAGTGCACGGTAGGGTTGAAATTATTGAGCTCATTCCATTAGATTTGTGGCTTTGAAGGCACTGCTATCATGAAAATACATCCTTGAAGGCAATGGTGAACACAATGGGCTTATTCCTTCATAATGCATGAAAATGAACACAATGTCTAAAATCGTAATTTGCAATGCGTGAAAATCAGTATCAGTCTGGAATTGTTTGTTTGTAGCTAAGAGAATCTTCATATATTGATGACTAGGTGTGTTATGAAGCTTGTGACAAGCTCCTTATTCCTTACTTTTTGCATGAACCAGAACCTGGAAAGTTTTGTAAATCAGTTAGCAGAGTTTTGAAAGAGATTACAGAAATTTGGTGTGGATTTAGGTTGCACAGGAAATTGGAGATTTTGAGAACTGGATGAGGACCATGGAATTCGATTGTAAAAGCGTTAGTGCTGCAATATACAACAAGCATAATCTTATAGGGACAAAGTCTCAAAGCCATTCATCGTGCTTACGTACCTTAGAATCATGGTGATGAGCTCTGGGATGGGGATTCGAGCAGAGATTTGGACAGCTGCGGGACAGTTGGTTTTTTTGTTTTGTTTTCGACTCTTTTCAAAAGTGTTGCCCATTTTTTTTTGTTTTGTTTTGTTTTTGGTAGTTCCTTGCTTCAACTTGTGGAGCTGCCGCTAGAAAGTTTAATAAAAATAAAATATTGATTATTTATTTGGATGAATATGAATTACTTCCATTATATTTTAATGTCATTGGCTAGGGCTTTATCACAAGCACCAAACATGACATGAATGGCAGGCACATCCAAACCTTGCACTTCTTTTGTTTGTCGTTTTCTTTCTTTTCTTTAAGAAAGCTCTTAAACATTAGAACCATAATTCAAAATTTTCCCAAGTAGAACCTGTGGGGATATATTTTCTGAATACCAACACGTGGCATGGTGACGCCGACGTGTCAGCCGAGGTGCCACGTGCCTTGGTAGTTAAGCCGAGGTAATCTCGGAGAAGCCGAGGTCATCTCCGAAGATATCGGAATCCGAGATAAGGGGCAAGAGTCCTAAGGCACAAAGGGGACTGAACCAAGATAAGGATAAAACTCTCAAGGAGTTTATCTTTATCACTTAAAAGAGTCCAGAGTAAGCAGTGAACTAGAGTTCATAGAAGTCATACTTCTAGTGGGACTTGGATTGAGTATATTATAAAAGAGAGGCACCCCCGTGGGTCTAAGGTATGCAATTTATACTTTGAGTATTCAGTTTAGTACTTGATTATCTTTGAGAGATATACTGACTTGATCGTCAGAGTGCCCCCGGGTGGAAGAACCACCGTCGGAGCTTTTTCTTTCTGTTTCAGATTACTTAAGCCATCTATTCTGCTTGTGCTCTCCAGCTGATCACTAAACGGGCAGTGTGGTCAGATTTTCACCCACACAATTTGGCGCCGTCTGTGGGAACGAAGGAAGAATAGATGGCCAGTAACGGACAGCAGGAAAATATTGGGGATGACGCTCCCACTGGGAGTGGCAGACCAATTGACCTTGACATCGAAGGAGATAACCATAATGCAGAAGCCCGTGACCAGGGTCACAGAGAGAACGACGTCATCCCAGAAGGCGACACGTCAAAAAGAGCAAACCAAGGAAAGTACTACAATGAAGATAACCTCCAGGTATGGAGGGACAGGTGCCTACGGAGGGATGAGGAAGTAAAAGAGCTAGCAAACAAGTTGGCGGACCTCCAGTCAGTCGTCAACTTCATGATGCAGAATAATGTTATGCAGCCACCATACCCGCTGCAAGATACGCCGATGCCGGCAAACAACACTCAGAAGGATGGAAGAAAAACAATCCCCGAGGTCCCTCAGCATACCAGAAGCGGAAGGCATTCTCACCGGCCTTCCAGGGAGGTCGGACGGGAAAAGCCGAGGCAAGAAGAGTCCCGAAGGACACACCACATGAAGAATCCAGACCCCAAAGAACATCGACATGTTCAGGGGCAAGTACTCCATTTTGACACATCCCATGAAGAAAGATCCAAACGACCCCACCACGAGGCCGAAAGCAGTGTACCAAAAAGACTAAAATCCAAAGACAGCCGAGCTCCAGGGAGGAGCAAAGAAGACTTAAGGGACTACCTCAAGAGGAGGCAGCAGAATGCAGAAACCGAGGTAAACTCCCCAGTAAAACCGAAGACAGCCTTCTCGGTGGAACTAGACAAATTCGAACCGCCCAAAAGATTCAGTATGCCGAGGTTTCAAATCTATGATGGTAAGTCAGATCCAAACTTTCATGTTGGGCTATACCTAAATTCAATGGCGTTATATAGCGGGAACGAGCCGTTGCTCTGCAAAGTATTCCCCTCATCCTTTGGGGAGATTGCATCTGATTGGTTCCATAAGTTACCAAAAGGAAGCATAAAGATATGGGAAGGCTTGGCCGAGATGTTTGTGGCCAGATTCGTGACCAACAAACTGCAACCCCTGAGGGTTGATGCTTTGATGGCTCTAAGAATCACCAAGGAAGAAGGCCTTAGGGCCTATGCGAAGAGGTACTACGAGGTGTTCAACCGAATACCTGAATGCAACCAGGAAGTAGCAGTCGTGTCTTTCAAGAACGGCCTGAAAGATGACTGCCCACTACGGAAGTCTTTGGCAAAAACATTACCAAAAAGCATGGAAGAACTCATAGCAAGAATTGAGAAATACGCTAGGGCCGAGGAAGATACATCGGGAAACAAAGAAGTAAAACAAGAAAAGGGAAACAGCTCGCCAAAGCGAGCCCGAGTCAACAATGGGCCGACCAAACAAGAAATAGAATTAAGAAATAAACAGGCGGTAACCACGGTATTCCGGATCCCAATCCATAAAATCTTGGATCGGATTCGAAATCAACCTTATTTCAGGGCTCCAGCAAGAGCACCAGGGGAATTCATGGGAAGGAACGTTGGTAGACGTTGTGCCTACCACAATGAAGAAGGGCATCCAACTCAAGGGTGCAGAGCCTTAAAAGCACACTTGGAAGACCTAGTAAGACAAGGCCTTCTGAGGGACCTGGTCGATGAGGCCAGAACATGGGAAGAACAGGCAAGGTTGCCTCAAGCACCAGCGGCACCCCCTCCCCCAGCACAGCTACCACAAGCAGGAGAACCGAGGGTGGTCAATGTAATCCACTCAAGGGTCAACGAAAACGAAGTCAGAGGAGAAACCCAGAGGGTAAGACATTTACAGCATATCTACCAAATTGGGGAAAAGAGACATCGGCCAGAAGAATGCCAAGGGCCGATGATAGCCTTTACTGAAGCCGACCTAGAACTGGTCCAACATCCGCATAATGATGCCTTGGTAGTATCCCTCCAGGTTGGGGAGTGCCAAGTAAAATGCATCCTAATAGACCAAGGCAGCTCCTGTGACATCATGTACGTCAGATGTTACAAAGAGCTAGGCCTTCACCCCGATGACCTAGAACAATCCAGTGGCCCGATGGTCGGCTTTAATGGAACGCCGACATGGCCACTGGGCGCAACAAGCTTGGAGGTACAAGCCGACACTAAGAAGATCAGGACGGAATTCCTGGTAATTGACACACCCTCACCGTACAACATCATCCTGGGAAGACCGTGGTTGCATGCAATGGGGGCAGTTCCCTCGACGTTGCATCAACTACTCCGGTTCCCAACAGAGCATGGGATTGAAGAAGTCAGAGGGGATCAACTACAAGCCAAAAATTGCTCCATGGCAGCAATAAAGTCCACCTGTAGTATAAGGGAGCCAAAGAAAGCAGAAGTTGAAGATGAGGACATGGAAGTCCTAGAAGACGTCGGGAAAGAACCAGCCGAGAAAAGCGAAGAGGCGCTAAAGAAAATCCTCGTCCAGGAGGGCGACGAAGAACGATTTTTTCTTCTCGGCTCAGGCTTAGCTAGAGAAGAAGAAAAAGAACGGGAAGATTTTTTAAGGGCAAACATAGAGGCGTTCGCCTGGACACCTTATGAAATGCCTGGCATTGACCCCGAGGTCACTTGCCACAGTCTGAATGTCGACAGATCGGCAAAACCTGTGATTCAACGAGCCAGAAGGCCGACGTTAATGCACGTCGAAGCAGTCGAGGAAGAGGTAGACAGACTCCTCGAAGCCAGGGCCATCCGAGAAGTCCAGTACCCAACGTGGCTGTCCAACACAGTAGTAGTAAAAAAGAAGAATGGCAAGTGGAGGGTTTGTGTAGACTTCACCAGCCTCAACAAAGCTTGCCCGAAAGACAGCTTTCCTCTGCCCAAAATCGACCAACTGGTAGACGCCACCTCGGGACATGAAAGGATGAGTTTTTTAGATGCATACAGAGGGTACCAACAGATTGCTATGTACCCTCTAGATGAGGAGAAGACCGCGTTCATCACCCCGAAAGGCCTGTACTGTTACAGGGTAATGCCTTTTGGGCTGAAAAACGCAGGAGCAACCTATCAGAGGTTAGTGACAAAGATGTTTAAACACCTGATTGGCAAAACGGTAGAAGTTTACATCGATGATATGGTCGTAAAGACCAAGGAATCAAAAGGTCATCTTGCCGACCTAAAAGAGGTCTTTGACATACTCAAAAGATATCGGCTCCGACTCAACGCCTCAAAGTGCGCCTTCGGAGTTGGGTCAGGTAAATTTCTAGGATATCTGGTAACAAGAAAGGGCATTGAAGCCAGCCCAGACCAAATCAAGGCCATCCTGGAACTACAGAGTCCAACATCGGCAAAGCAAGTTCAAGTGCTCACTGGAAGGGCCGCAGCCCTAAACCGATTCATCAGCAGAAGCTCAGACAAGTGCAGACCCTTCTTTAACCTGGTGAAAAAAGCCACAGACTTCCTATGGACGGAAGAATGTGAAGCTGCCTTAGCCGACCTAAAAAAGTACTTGACCACAACCCCGGTCCTTTCTAACCCAATTCCAGGGGAGGAATTGTTTTTGTACTTAGCAGTCTCTGAACACGCAGTCAGTGCAGTGCTAATCCGAGAGGAAAAAGGGGAGCAAAAGGCTGTCTATTATGTAAGCAAGACTCTGGCTAACGCGGAAACAAGGTACCTACCACTGGAAAAATTAATGCTAGCCTTGGTAATGGCCTCAAAGAAATTGAGCCATTACTTTCAGGCACACAAGATTGTGGTTCTAACAGAGCACCCACTGAAGTCCTTATTACATCAAGGAGACTTAACAGGAAGAATAGCAAAATGGGCAGTAACACTAGGCCAGTTTGACCTAGAATTTAGGCCAAGAACAGCAATAAAGGTCCAAGTTTTTGCCGACTTCGTCGCAGAACTCACACCTGAAGCCATCACACCTCGGGCTCCGTCGAGCCAAGAGGAACATTGCCTCGACAAGCAAAAAGAATCCCAGTCAAAGACAAAAAAGCAAGAGAAAGAAAAGCTCAGACCATGCAGCATCTACATCGGCGATTCATTCAGACTATTCGTCGATGGAAGTTCAAACAGCCAGGGAGCAGGAGCAGGAGTACTGCTGATATCTCCAGATGGAGAAATTGTAGAACAGTCCATCCGTCTGGGGTTCAAAGCCTCCAATAATGATGCAGAATATGAAGCATTAATTGCAGGGCTAAAGCTAGCAGCAGCAGCAGAGGCAGACGAGGTAATTGTTTTTTGTAATTCACAATTGATTGTTAACCAGTCAACAGGAGAATTTGCAGCCAGAGACGAAAGAATGTCGGCATATGCAAAGGAAGTCATCCGACTGGCAGCCCTATTCCAGAACTGCAAATTACTCCAAGTAAGCCGAGATGACAACACCCACGCCGACACGTTAGCCAACTTGGCCAGCTCAATTCAAACTGGAAAAACAAGGACAATTATGATCGACTACATGTCGGCCCCGAGCATAGATAAACAGAGCATTGAACAAGAAGTAATGTGCATGGGCCTTGGACCAAGTTGGATGGATGCAATCATTGCATTCCTAAAAGAGGGGAAGCTGCCAGAAGACCATAAAGAAGCACATAAAATTAGGCTGAAATCGGCCAGATTCAGTCTAACAGCGGAAGGCCATCTCTACACGAGGTCCTTCACTGGACCACTTTTAACGTGCGTACATCCTTTGCAGGTTGAAGATTTCCTTTACGAGATTCATGAAGGAATTTGTGGAAGCCATGCAGGGGGCAGATCGTTAGCCCACAGGGCCATTACCCAGGGGTATTGGTGGCCCTACATGCAAAAGGACGCCGAAGCCTATGTAAAAAAGTGTGAACAATGTCAAAGGTTTGCACCTTTGATACATCAACCAGCTGCCGACCTAAACCCAGTATCCAGCCCTTGGCCGTTTGCCCAATGGGGCATGGATCTGGTTGGACAAGTTCCCCAAGCAACTGGGCAAAGAAAATACTTGCTGGTAGCAACAGACTACTTCACAAAATGGATAGAGGCAGAACCTCTTGCCAAAATCTGAGATGTGGATGTCAAGAATTTTATTTGGAGAAACATAATCACCAGATTTGGGATTCCAAGAGCAATTGTTGCCGACAACGGGACACAGTTCGACAGCAAACTCATCAAAAACTTTTGTGCAAAATTCAAGATCAAGAATTATTTCTCAACACCAAGTTTTCCTCAAAGCAATGGACAGGCAGAAGCATCCAACAAAGTAATCCTGGATGGAATAAAGAAGAGGCTTCAGGCAGCAAAAGGAAAGTGGGTGGACGAATTGCCCAACGTACTTTGGGCATATCGGACTACACCAAGAAGATCAACAGGAGAATCGCCCTTTGCCATGGTCTATGGCACAGAAGCAGTCATCCCATTAGAGATCGGCATCCCAGGGATCAGAACCCAGGGAGTAGAGAATGGCACCAATGACATACTCTTAGCCCGAGACCTGGATTTGTTGGAAGAACGAAGAGAGAAAGCTGCAATTCAGCTCGCAGTATACCAGCAACAGCTTGCCAGAGCTTACAACAAGAAGGTTAATCCAAGAGATTTTCAAGTTGACGACCTAGTCCTAAGAAAAGTCGTCGGGAACAAGAAGGATCCCAGGGAGGGCAAGCTTGGCCCAAACTGGGAAGGACCCTACAGAGTTACTTCAGTACTAGGCAATGGAGCATATCGGCTTGAGGACAATGAGGGCAAAGCATTGCCCAGACCTTGGAATACTTGTAATTTGAAATTTTTCTATCATTAGATAAACATCATTGTTTGGCCGATATTATCAATAAAGTCTTTTCAGAATCCTTTTCAACATGTTCGATTGATAAAGTTATGCATGGATGTTTATTGAAGACATATCAAACTGAGGCAAAGTTAAGCCGATGTTATTCCTTAATTCACTTGTTGAAATTTGTAGCAATTTACAAGTTGGAATTAAGCTGATTTCTTATCTTCACTTGTTGAAATTTGTAGCAATTTGCAAGTCGAAGTTAAGCCGATGTTATTCCTTAATCCACTTGTTGAAATTTGTAGCAATTTACAAGTTGGAATTAAGCTGATTCCTTATCTTCACTTGTTGAAATTTGTAGCAATTTACAAGTTGAAGTTAAGCCGATGTTATTCCTTAATCCACTTGTTGAAATTTGTAGCAATTTACAAGTTGGAATTAAGCTGATTCCTTATCTTCACTTGTTGAAATTTGTAGCAATTTACAAGTTGAAGTTAAACCGATGTTATTCCTTAATCCACTTGTTGAAATTTGTAGCAATTTACAAGTTGGAATTAAGCTGATTCCTTATCTTCACTTGTTGAAATTTGTAGCAATTTACAAGTTGAAGTTAAGCCGATGTTATTCCTTAATCCACTTGTTGAAATTTGTAGCAATTTACAAGTTGGAATTAAGCTGATTCCTTATCTTCACTTGTTGAAATTTGTAGCAATTTACAAGTTGAAGTTAAGCCGATGTTATTCCTTAATCCACTTGTTGAAATTTGTAGCAATTTACAAGTTGGAATTAAGCTGATTCCTTATCTTCACTTGTTGAAATTTGTAGCAATTTACAAGTTGAAGTTAAGCCGATGTTATTCCTTAATCCACTTGTTGAAATTTGTAGCAATTTACAAGTTGGAATTAAGCTGATTCCTTATCTTCACTTGTTGAAATTTGTAGCAATTTACAAGTTGAAGTTAAGCCGATGTTATTCCTTAATCCACTTGTTGAAATTTGTAGCAATTTACAAGTTGGAATTAAGCTAATTCTTTATCTTCACTTGTTGAAATTTGTAGCAATTTACAAAGTGGAAGATAGGCCGAGGTTATTGCTTAAGTTCTCGTAGCAATATGTGGGTTGTTTAAACCCTAGGGAAGATGCTTAACACTTGTTGAAATTTGTAGCAATTTACAAGTTTATGTTAAGCCGACATATGATCACCCGCCGAGGTATACAGAAAGTTACAGGTTAAAATAAAGGCTAAGTATATTGTTCATTCCTTGTTGAAATTTGTAGCAATTTACAAGTAGGTAAGACTAAGATTACCATTTAATACTTGTTGAAATTTATGAAAAGATTGCAGGACAGTATCTTGCCGAAATAAATGCTTTTATGGTTATACCCGAGGTATGAAACCCCGAGGAGATTGCACAAAGGAAGCAACATGAGGAAATATGCAAAAATTTTCTAAGTACAAGACTATGCAAAAGCAGTCAACAGAATATCACAAGATTGAAACATCCAGAGGAAGAACTGTTGCAGTTACATATTGAAGAAACCATGTCGGCCAAAAGAAAGAGTTTTTCATTAATCCAGAAAGTAAAAAAGTACAAAGCGCAAAAAACAGAAAAAAGAAGGGAAAAAGTACAAAGGACAATTTTTTCAAGTTTCTTCAGTATTAGCCACTGCAAGGACTGGGATCTCGGACGACTCTGGAGGAATCTCCTCGGCCACTTTCTCCGCTTGTATTTCGGCATCTATCTCTGCCAAGGTTGTGTCAAGACTTCTTTTAGTCAGAAGGAGGTCAGATGATAGATACCCTTGAACAGACTCCCTGGGCACTTCCTCAGCATCATCACCCCCCTCATCTTGAGTTAAGTCCATAACCTGTTCAGCAGGAGGAGGGGACTTGGCTTCAGCAGCATTCTTGGGTTTTCTCACCAAGGCCTCACCATCATCTTTTTCTTCATCTTCATCCACGGCCTCGGCCTCAGACTCTGATCCACCTTCAGGAGGAGGTGGAGGAAATGGTAAAGGAATAGCGTCGGCCTGGCGCAATGGCGAGTCAGCAGGAAGATCAAGCTTCTTTATCAAGGACATCCAACCAAGGGAAAATCCCCTGTTGCATGCCTGCCTGACTTGAAGCTTGTAGTCTTCTGCGACGTCGGCCATACCTTGAGCATAGGCCTTTTCATCGGCCTCTTTGATTTCGGCCTCTTTGGTGGCCAGAGCTTGCTGAAGTTCTTTCTCCGCTTGGGCCTTCTGAACCTCGGCCTCTCTTTTCTCGGCCTCAGCAACTTTTCTAACGGCCTCAGCAGCTTCGGCCTTCTCAAGAGCGAAAGTTTGAACTTTAGTTGCAGCCTCGGCTTGATCCTCCAATTTTTTCATTTTTGCTTCAAGGGCCCTTATCTCTCTCTTCATTGAAGATGCTTCCCTCTTCATGTCAACCAACCTTTGACGATTTTCAAAGGATTGCATTGAAAATGAATGGGCATGCTGGATAGCCTGAATGAAAACAGAAGTATCAGAAAATTTTCTCAGAAAGAAACAGAAGGAAAAAACACAAATACAAACAGAAATACTTACTTGAGCAGAGTGTTGGAGCATAAGAGCATAATTTTCATACTCACTAAGCTTGCCATTTCGCTCCAAGTCATTTGGTAGAAGGAGAACAGTGCTAAGGGCGACAGCAACATTAATGTCGTCAGCACTTTCACTAGCCATAATGGGCCTATCCTCCAGGGATAGATCAGGGGCCCAGGGGACATCGGGCTTCTTTAAAGCCAAGGTCATCGCGGACGATGACCTCGCCTTCTTCGATTGTGTGGACCCTGAGGGTTGGCCCTCAGCAGACCTCTTGGTTGAAGTAGAGGCTGATTTTTTGCTTTCTGCTAGTTTAGAAATCGGCAAAGCATCCTCAGCCTCGGCATCTGTATCCTTGGCCTTAGGCTGAGCCTTTTTTACTCTCTTTGGTTTGGGTGGAAGCATTGATTGCGTTGGTGCGGCTTCGGCGTCAATTGGAAGGTCGGCGAGAAGGTCTTGGACGACAGACCTTGGACGAACCATTTCGGCAGTCTTTATGAGCTTTCGTCGGCGTTTACGTTCAGGAATTGGTATTAAGTAGGGGGCCGAAGTTGATGGAAGATCGGCTGGGTCAGATGTGGACTCTTGATCTGTTCGGGATGTAGAAGCAGTTAAGGTTGTGGCTGTGGGTGGAGAAAGACTCTTCTTCCTTTTTCTTGGGACGTCGGGTAAGGTGGATTTGTATGTAGGGATGAAGTTTAGTAATACTGGGGCTTTTCGTTTATGGATTGGAAGGCCAAGAAGTGTTTTCAGATCTGTTCCTGGGAAAAAGGATTGGCGAAAATTTTTCGGTGGCTGATGAAGATCTGCAAAGAAACTGACGTCAGAGACAAAAAGTATGAAAGTCATTAAATAAAAACAACTAAGTGTTGACTCAGGGCTCTTACTCTTGCCCTCTGTAATTGTTCGAGGAAGTGGGTAGAGGTGGACATCTTCATCTGGGCCAAATTCCCAATTTCCAGAAGCAATGAGAAAGTCATCTCCAGCCCCCTTGTTGGAGTCTGGGAGGTCGGCTATAATTTTGTACTGAGTGGATCTCGGCTTAAGGTAATAGACAAAACCCCTATCCTTCAGATCAAGAGGGCACATAGTGTAACAATATTGAAGGTCGGCTAGGGTGATTCTAAGGTTTTCTTGCCTAGCTAAGGCAATAATACCGTTAATTACCCTATAGGAATTGATAGTAAGTTGCATGGGGTTCAGCTTATAGAAGTGGAGAACTTGACGAAAACGGGGATCAAGTGGAAGCCGAAGTCCACATTCGGTAAAAGCAACTATTGAAAAAGGCATTGTATGGTCTGTGGGCACGATGGTATCATTATCCCCAGCCAGCTTAAGGTGAACGTCGGCTGGGATAGAGAATTCTTGCCGAAAGTATTCAAGTTTTGTTGGGGTATTTACCCTATGCCTCCACATACCCATTATGTCAGCTTAAACTAAGAGGAATATGTTTCAGAAGATGGGCGTTTTTCAGGTTTCCCTAAAGATTAAGGGTTCTACAGACAAATCCCAAATCTATGAAGTATGAAGATAAAAATCGAGGGCATAAATCTGGGGCAGACACAAAAAAAGAACAAAACAAAGATGAAGTTTCAAATTCAAGAACAGAGGTATAGTTCTCAGAAACAATAGAGATACAGAAACAAATCAAGAACAGCGGCAAAGAGAATGATGAAAAAACATAGAAGTTCAAGGCATAGCCGCAAATTCAAGATACAAATAAAACCAAGACCTCGAACAAGATCAGTAATGGTAACAGACAGACAAAAGCACATAAAGAGAATGAAAGAATTAAAGGAAAGGGTCTTACCAGGACAAATGAAGCCGAGGCAGTGCTCGCCGAACCCAGAAATTGATTGCAACAGCAAAGAGGGCTTTTGCAAGAATGAGGGATTAAGAGTAGTTCCAGAAAAAAGAATGAAGCAATGGCAGATTCGAAGAAGAATGAGCTTTCAGAGGGAGAAAGAGCAAGAAGACGGAATGAAAAGGTGAAGAAAAGATAGAGGCAAAAGAAAAGTTTTGTCAAAAATGTGAAACGGCGGCAAAATTAGGGCAATCATTACGCCTAGGGTAACGCACGCGTCAGACGGCGCAGACGAAATGAACAGACAGCTTCAGGCGCGTCACTGACACGTTCCAACAAAGACGAAACACGTAAAAGAAACAGTTAGATATGCATGACAGCTCATGCGCGTGGGAGAGTACAACCGAAGCCTTGTTCTCCGAAGAGAACACGTCGGCTGGAAGTAGATAATCTTGGCTAAATAGTTTTTAAGCCATTACTCAGAAAAGAAGTGACAAAATTTCGGAATAGGTTCCATCACCTCAGAATGCCGAGGTAATAGAACCTAGGGGGCAGTTGTGGGGATATATTTTCTGAATACCAACACGTGGCATGGTGACGCCGACGTGTCAGCCGAGGTGCCACGTGCCTTGGTAGTTAAGCCGAGGTAATCTCGGAGAAGCCGAGGTCATCTCCGAAGATATCGGAATCCGAGATAAGGGGCAAGAGTCCTAAGGCACAAAGGGGACTGAACCAAGATAAGGATAAAACTCTCAAGGAGTTTATCTTTATCACTTAAAAGAGTCCAGAGTAAGCAGTGAACTAGAATTCATAGAAGTCATACTTCTAGTGGGACTTGGATTGAGTATATTATAAAAGAGAGGCACCCCCGTGGGTCTAAGGTATGCAATTTATACTTTGAGTATTCAGTTTAGTACTTGATTATCTTTGAGAGATATACTGACTTGATCGTCGGAGTGCCCCCGGGTGGAAGACCCACCGCCGGAGCTTTTTCTTTCTGTTTCAGGTTACTTAAGCCATCTATTCTGCTTGTGCTCTCCAGCTGATCACTAAACGGGCAATGTGGTCAGATTTTCACCCACACAGAACCTCATCTCATAGCTAGTCAATAGTTTCTCCAGAAATAATAATAATAATAATATATGTAATGTTCACAAAAGAGATGAAATGTTCAAATCAAAATAATTAGAAGGGGGTAGTTAGAGCAACTTAACCAATTTAATTCATCAAAATATACTTAGTTTTTAAATTGTTATCTTCTTCAAAAAGATTTTGACTAGTTAAAATATATATATATGTATATATAATGTGTATAAGTCTCATAAAAACCAGTCATGGTCTCTCGTGGAGGTTGGCAACCGGTATTTCGTCGACGAGGAATGATAAAGGCTATAAGGGACTCACAGGGAGGGAAACTATTTACAGTATTTGTGGATAACATCCCTGAATCAATGAATCCGAAAAGCCTATTTCAGTTGTTTGCAAAGTTTGGCATTGTTAAGGATGTGTTTATCCCAAAGAAAAGGAGAAAGATCAATGGTTCGAGGTTTGGCTTCGTAAGGTACGATTGTTCGGTTGCAGCTGAGATGGCAGTTCAAAGAGCGGATGGGCTGTGGTGTGATGATAAAGCTCTGAGGGTTAAAGGGGCTGAGTTCAAAAGGGAAGACCTTGACAAAATCAACCAGTCTGGGGGACCTAATCAGAGGGCTCAAAATATGGTCAGGAACAGGCACTGGGTTGATCACAGAGGAGGAAAGCAGATTAAGCAGGACCTAGGAGGGCCAAAATCATATGCGGAGGCAGTTGGAAAAGGTGTGGTGCAGGGTAGAGAGGAAGTGGTGGTTCAAGCTTCAGAAGAGGGTAATGGGTGGCTGTATAAAAGCCTGATAATCAAGCTGCATACCTTCTTTTCCCTTTCAGCTTTCAAGGAGGAATGTCGGAAGAGGGGCCTTCAGGAGGTATTAGTTAGAGCCGGTGAAGGTAGACTTGTAATCCTAACGTTCCCATCAGTTATGGTGATGAAAAGACAGAAGGAGGAACTTAAGGAATGGATTTTTGACTGGTGTAGCACAATGGAGGAGTGGGATCCGAGATGTTGTGTCCTCCAAGAACGGTGTGTTTGGATTAACTGCTATGGAGTCCCATTTAATCTATGGAGTGTGGCTACATTCAAAAGTATAGGGGCTGTATGGGGAGAAGTAGTGCAGGTGCATGAGGACACTATCAAGAATGTCTCTTTTTGCTGTGGAAAAATACGAGTCATCACAAAATCCATGGAGCTTATCAATAGGACTGTTCGATTGAGTTGTAAGGGAGTCTTGTACCCAGTAAGGGTTTGTGAATGTCCTAAGTTTGTGGAGATGTCAGCGAGCAGTAAGAGCTTCTCTGTTAATGGGTGGAAGATGTCCATCGGTCTTCAGGGTGAGGAGAAGATGGATAGATGTTCAAATGTTGGAGGGGATCAGAGAGGCAGCATAGTGAAGACAAGAGGGATTGAGGTCAGGGATAATGAGGTGGCTTGCAGTGATGAGGTGGACCAATGTAGAAAGAGAATGTTACCAAGAGATGGAAGCTACGCAGCAGTGCAGCCTAGGGGTGAGATGAATGGTGCAGGTTCTGATAGTCAGGTGCCAGAAACATGCTTGCTTGTTACCGAGGGGAAGGCGAAGAAACCAAACAATGGGGTGAGCTATCTGGTAGAGGAGCAGGTGCAGCTGCAGATGGAGACTTCAAGAAGAACGTCTGGGGAAGTAGTGGGTGAAGAGGATATTGTGACCCCTGGGTTTGTTAAAAGCCTTAGTGGGTCTGATGAAATTGGGCCGAGTATCAATCTTGAGGTAGTGCTAGAAGGGGCTCAGTTAAGAGGTGATCAAAGTGGGCCTACGGAATTAATCAATAATAGGGGGTTTGGCAGAGTTCGTAGTGCTGGAGCCCAGCCCAAGCTGAACCAAATAAGGGTGTTAGGCGGTCCAAGCAATGAGGATGTACAACCCACAGTCAACAAACCAGTCAACAAACCAGAATCGGTGGTGAGAAATGGTGGTATTCGAAGGAGGATGGGTGGAGCTGGAGGTACCAGAGGAAGGGGGAAAAGGAGAACTCAAAGCACCCAAACTTCGTTTGTATCGGGGTTTAATAGAGGAGCTGTCTTTAGGGCAGCAGCTGCGGTCTTATCTCAGTCCGTGTCTAAAGAAAGTCAGGAGAGTAGGAGGAGGAAGAAGAGAGTGGAGGAAGCAAGAGAAATCCTGCAGCTTGGTAAACGATTGGGGATGAACTGTGAAGGCAAAGAGGCTGAAGTAATTCAAAGAATAGTTCAGATGGAGCAACAAGATGAAGAACGCTGGGTAAAGGAGATAGGGGGTGTGCTGGGTCAAACTTAATCGACTAAAAGCTTGGGGTTTCTTTAGGGGATCAAATAGTTATAAATGAAGATAATGTCTTGGAATGTCAGAGGGTTGGGTAGAGCAGACAAACGGCGGAGAGTCAGACAGGTTATTCAGGATAGAAAGGTGGATGTCCTACTTCTTCAAGAAACAAAAAAAAGTAGTATGGAAGAGATGTTTGTTCGCTCATTTTGGCCTTGGGAGAGGATGGCGTTTATGGCGGTTGATTCTGAAGGTAGTGCTGGAGGGCTATTGAGCATATGGAATCCAGAGGTGTTTCAACTACAGGAGTGTTGCGGTCATAGAAATTTCCTGCTCTTATCAGGTGTAACTCTTAATTCCTTTGAATGTGTCTTTTTAAATGTGTATGGGCCTAATGATGTGTCAAAAAGAGCAGAGTTATGGGACACCTTTGGTAATATTAGAACTAGTTTCCAAAGGCCCTAGTGTATGGGAGGGGATTTTAATGTTATTAGAAATATAGAGGATAGAAGAGGCTGTGTAAGGAGAGACAGAGGAATGGTAGAATTTAATACTTTCATTGACCAAATGGCGTTGGTGGAAATTCCTTTGTTAGGCAGAAGATTTACGTGGTGTAACTCCATGGCGGGAGAGCGGTGGAGTAAGATTGATAGGTTTTTGCTGGACGTAGTATGGTTGGAAAAGTTCAGGTTTCAGATGTGGGGTCTTCCCAGATTGGTATCTGATCACTGCCCACTTCTGTTGATGGAAGATGAGAGGAATTGGGGGCCTAGGCCATTTAGGTTCCTTAATGCTTGGACATTACACCCTGGTTTCATTTCAGTTGCTCAAAAAGCTTGGTCGAAGAATCAAGTTCAAGGCTGGGCTGGTTATAGACTGCAAAGAAAGTTAGGCGGTATGAAAGCTGAATTGAAAAAATGGAATAGTGAAGTTTTTGGTCTGGTAGAGGACCAACTAAAAAAAGTAGAGGAGGAGTTGCATGAATTTGACCTGTTAGCAGAGTTAAGGGAGTTGACATCCGTTGAGATTGAATCTAGAAGGGAGACAAAACATTTGGTTTGGAAGCTTAGGAAAAGAAAGGACTGGCTATGGTTCCAAAAGTCTAGGTTGAATTGGGCCCAACTTGGGGATAAGAACACAAGGTATTTTCACATTTGTGCCAGTAAGAGGCAAAGAAGAAATATGGTGGACTCAGTGGTAGTTAATGGGGTTAGAATTGAAGATCCTGAGTTTGTGCGGCTTGAAGTGGTCAGATATTTCTCAAAGGCTTTTGCTGAAGAGTGGCCATCCAGGCCTAAGATGTCTGGAAACTTTGCATCAATTAGTAATGCTCATAGGGAGGAGGTTCTTGAACCTGAGTTTACAATGGAAGAAGTCTGGGAAGCAGTAAAAGAATGTGATGGGAATAAAGCACCAGGGCCGGATGGATTCAACATGGCATGTGTTCAGAAATGTTGGAAGTTCATGAAGAATGACTTGTTTGACTTTATGAAGGAATTCTACCATCAAGGTAATCTGGTTAGAGGGCTTAATAGTTCCTTCATCACACTTGTCCCCAAAAAAGAGTGCCCCAAAGGTTTGTCAGATTATCGACCTATTAGTTTGGTGGGGGTTGTTTATAAAATCTTAGCAAAGGTGCTGTCGCGAAGGTTGAAGAAGGTGTTACCAAAAGTCATCAGTGAAGTTCAGACAGCTTTTTTAGGTGGAAGAAACATTTTTGATGGAGTCATGATTGCTTTGGTGGAAGAAGTCAAATGGGAAGGGAGTCATTTTAAAGCTTGACTTTGAAAAAGCTTATGATTCAATTAATTGGGAGTATCTACTTTCCATGATGGCAAATTTAGGGTTCGGAGAAAGGTGGATTAGATGGATCAAAGCTTGTGTTACCATAGCTAGAGTCTCTGTCTTAGTTAATGGTTCTCCTACGAATGAATTCTGCCCCCAAAAGGGGTTGAGACAGGGTGATCCGCTGTCACCCTTCCTATTCAATGTTGCAGCAGAAGGGTTGAATCTACTGTTGGAAAGGGCTAAGAGTTTGGGTGTAATAAAAGGAGCTACTGTTGGATCTACAGGATTGAAATTATCTCACCTCCAGTTTGCAGATGATACTCTCTTATTTTGTGCAGCAGAGTGGGAGGAGATTGTTAATGTCAAAAGAATTCTTAGATGCTTTGAGGTGATGTCAGGGCTGACAATTAATTTTCATAAAAGTGTGGTGTGTGGTGTAGGCATAAGTGATGATCAGGTTCAGGTATTTGCTTCGTCTATGCATTGTGTAACTCAGAAGTTACCTATCAAGTATTTAGGTTTACCTCTTGGTGCAAATCCTAGAAGAACAAAAACTTGGCAACATGTGGTGGATAAGGTTAAGTCAAGATTAGCTCTTTGGAAAAGGAAGCTCTTGTCTTTTGCTGGTAGGCTAACACTGGTCAAATCAGTTATGGATAGTTTACCGGGGTACTATATCTCCATTTTCAAGTTGCCCAAAGGAATAGCAAAGGAAATTGATAAGTTGAAGGCTGCTTTTTTATGGGGCAGTTCTGAATTACGGAGGAAGATTCATATGGTAAAGTGGAAGGATGTAACACTTAGTAAAGATAAGGGAGGGCTGGGTATAAGGAAGGCTAAGGAATCAAATGACTGCTTGTTACTAAAGTGGTGGTGGAGGTATGGGGTGGAGGATGAGTCACTGTGGAAGAGGGTTATTGTCAGCAAGTATGGGGCTGATGAAGGCAGGTGGCTCCCAATACAGAATGGGGAAGGTAAGGAATCTGTTGTGTGAAGTGATATCCTGAGTGTGGCTGCATTAAATCCTGAGTTGTACCAATTTTTTGTCTCAAAACTACAAATTGTGGTAGGGAATGGGAGTAGGATTCTGTTTTGGCATGATAGGTGGTGCATGAATTTGAAGCTGAAAGAGGAATTTCCCAGGTTATTTAGGCTTTCTTTGGAGAAAGAAGAAAAGCTCAGTTACTTTATGCAGAGGAGGGATAGTGATGGTCCTTGGAGTCTACAGTTTAGAAGACCTCTGTTTTCTTGGGAGGTAGAGGAGATAGGAAAGCTGCAAGAGTTAACTAAGGATGTCCCCAGGTTGGATGACAATCTGTGTGATGGTGTAAAGTGGACAACATCCTCGTCTGGTGTGTTCACAGTGGCATCTGTGAGATCCTGGCTTCAGAAAAATTCTGGAACTAGCTTACAGGTTCCTAAGATGCTATGGAATAATCTGGCACCACCTAAAGCCCAGTTCTTGTGTTGGCTGGCTTGGAGAGGAAGGGTAAAGTCTGCAGTTGTTCTGCAAAGACTAGGGGTGTTAGGGGGTAATGCAAATGTTGCCTGCCCTTTCTGTCTTGCTGCAGAAGAATCAGTAGATCATCTGTTTGTGCAGTGTCCTGAAATATGGAAGGTTTGGGAAGGTTGCTGCAGTGGTGGAATTTATACTGGGTCTCTCCTGCTACTGTGGATGGAGTTCTTTCCTGGTGGTTGGGAACTAAGCATAGGAAACTAGTAAAGAAAATCTGGGTGATGGTCCCAGTGGCAATGCTGTGGTCAACATGGAGGCTTAGGAATGAGATTGTGTTCAAGGGTCATCTACCAGATATGTTGGAGCTTGGTGAGTTAGTAAAAGTGAGGGTGGGGTTGTGGGTTCGAGCTTCATTGCCTTCTGTCCATTACTCAGTGCATCACATAGTGGAGAACCTGAGTCAGGTGCTGTTATGCATCTGAGATATGTGGAGAACCTGCGGATCATGTATGCTGTGTTTGTGGTGTCTGTGGGGAGTTACTGCTGAATCTGGGCTGCAATTGTGGTGTTCTGTTTGCTAAGGTTTATGCTGCTGATATGATGAATGGTTGCTGTGTTCTGCCCCTTCTGTTATATGCTGCTTTGCTTGTGAGAGGATCTGCAGGGGGATGGCTGCTATTTTCTGGTGTAGGAATGGATTTCGGTGGCTGCTGTGAAATGCTGTATATTAAGCTTTTTTTGCTGGACTGCCTTATGCAGTGGGTATGCACCAGCAGGTTTGTTTATGAGAGGTGCAGTGGGATGTTAGGTGTTATGCTGTAAGTTCAAATTTTAGTTGCCTAGTTTGTTTATCAGTTAGGATCTAGCTCACTAGCCAGGTTTGTTTCTGCTTTTGAGCCTGTTGTGGTTGGTCTGTTTTTGGGCGGTTGGTTTTCTTTGTTGTTCTTTTCTTTTGTTTCTTTTCTTCTTGGGTTTGATTCCTCACCAAACTCCTGGGGGAGCAAGCTTGCTGCTCTTCCCTCCTTTTTTGATGTAATCCTTGCTTTTGTATGGTTTTTGCATCAAAGAAGGTTCTCTTTGGCTGATCAAAAAAAATATATATATATATATATATATATTACCATATATAAAAGTGTACAACTGTGGTATAACACAACTATTTCCTAACGCTTAATTGCCTCGAATGTGGCTCATGGGTCAGTCAAAGCCCCAGCCGAATGTCCGTGATGGTGCGCCTTTGTGCTAAAAAAAAATGGTTCTTTTTGTTATTTTGTGTGTTCAAATGATGCGTCTAATGCTCACAATACCATAATTGTCCCTATTTCTATGAGTGAAAGTCTACAATTGCCCTTGTTGTTTCTGTTTATTACAACTCACATCTATGACAGTGTAGTTGTTTGTTGTTGAATTGGAAAGATGGTGAGTTGTCTTCAGAGACCACCATCTATCCCTCAATTGCTTTTCCAAGAATTCTCCATATGCTACAAGCGGAAGCAGTGGTTAGGCCCAAAGAATTCACTTACGTGTCATTTTCAACTCTTGTTCCCAATTTTCTGGTTTACGTGTCTTCTTGGCTGTGCACCGTTTGAGTGAGGTAGGTCTATGTGTCTTCCGTTTAGTACTGTAACAGAACCAGGTCGAGCCCACCATCTCTCCCTCCTAGAATTTTCTTGTGTTCGGTGGATTAAATTTGCAATCAAACGATTCTCTCTCAGCCAACATTACAACAAAAAGCATTTTTGGTGACGTTTCTTAGCAACCAAATTGAATTTAGTTGCCAATTGTATGTTTTTGGTGACAATATACGTGTTGGTCGCCAAAAAATACACTATTAGCAACAAATATCTCAATTGGTCGCCAAAAATGGCTGGCGCCAATTTAATTTTTTGTGCGGGAGCTCTAAAAAAGTTTTGGCGACCAAATTAATATATGGTGACGAAACTGTTTGTCGCCAATTGTGACTTTTTGGCTACGGAATTAAAATAGTCGCTGAAAGGTGAATGATATTTATGGCAACATAATGATTTTCGTCGCCAATAAATATCTTGTCAAAACGACGTCGTTTTGAATCTGTCTTTTTTTTTTTTAATGACCTTTAGTTGATAAACAAGATTGACCTAATAATATTCATCTCATTTCCCTCTGCCTCTCCTGAAGTGGCACAACAGAAGATAGCCTGAAGCAGCACAACAGAAGACAAAGAGGTATGTCTTCTCTCTCTCTTCTTCGTCTCTCTTTCCCTCTCCCTCTCTTTCTCCCTCTCACTTTCACTCTCTCACACTGTCTCATCTGCCTCTCTTTCTTCATCATCAATTTCATTCTCTTGTTCGGCATTGCAGAACACAACACAACATTGATAGTGGGACTGATTTTTCCCTCACTCTCTCATCTTTCTCTTTTTCTTCTTTGTCATCAATCTAAATTTTCAGACCGATATTCTGATTTTTCGAACTAATATTATGATTTTCAGGACTGATATATTCTAATTTTTGGACTGATTTTGGAACTGATTTTCGGGACTGGTATATTCTGAATTTCGGACTGATTTTAGAACTGATTTTTAGATTTTGGGACTGATATTCTGATTTTGTATTTTTTGGGAACTGATATTATAATTTTGGGACTGATTTTGGGGCTGATATTTTGATTTTGGAACTGATTTTGGAATACAGGACAACACTTCGTTGTTTGTTTGTTGTTGTTGTTGTTCATTTCAAAGGCTCATAGACAACACTTCGTTGTTTGTTTGAATGATTCTGCACTAATTGATATGTGATATTGTGCTAGACTTGACTCAGCAGCTCTTGTATTAATCTTTTGGATTATGCTGTATGTGGTAGATGATCTCTTTTCTTCACTTTATGGTTTTGTTATCTTATAATAGTTGGAAAATTTTCAGGAATTTTTTATACTGTTTAAGCTTTTTTATGTAGTGTTGCATATTGCCAGCTTCAGATGTGATCTACAGTAATCTGGTTGTCTTAGAGTTTGCCTAGACTGCGGTGAATACTATTTGTCTGATCTGATCCATGCTATGAGGATAGATTCTGCAAATTAGCTTTTTTGGTCACTCTCTGAAGATTTGCATGTTAGATTTTTGAATCAAGAACATCTTCCGTAGGTCTTGACTTCAAATATGAAGAATTCAGGATTTTCTTCAATATAGGTTTGGTTGCCAAATCTCAACCTTTCATCATTTATGGGACCCACCTCAGAAACTCCATCTTATGAAGAGAGAAGAAAATTCCCTTTCTCCATCTCAAGTTTCTATCCATCATCAATAGGAGGACCAATTGTAAGAAATCTCGATCATGTACTATTAGCCATGGGAAGTTATGGTTTGCATTATTACTGCCCTCGAAAGGCTGTTCCTTCCTTTCATTATGCCTGAGACACTTACCTATAACCTATTGAGGATTCTTTATGCTTAGCTAAAAACATAACTGTCAACTCCTTAGTTGCAGGAAGAAACTCTCATTTGGGTTTACATTTGTGCGCTAGAGCTGCGATTCCTCAGAGTAAGAATTTTGATAGAATGTCATTTTCGTTGAGATAGAATTGTGGTTCCGATTGAGATGTGACCACTCAAACATACACATCCCAAACTAACAAAAGAAAAGATACCAATGTAAAAGAAAATATTTAAAGAATAGATATTTATTTTAAAATTTGGCTTTTCTCATAGGAATTAAATTAGATCTTTCAATTTGGGTTTATGATGATTGATGGCTAAAGATATATGTTATTGGTGATGAATTGTTACTTTTGTAATGTGCATTTATTGTGGTTATGTTTGATCATATACAATACATGAAAAGAAATGGATTCTCCAGTTGGTGAGAAAGAAAAAAAGGCAAAAATGGGGGAGATAGGGAAGAGGAGATTAAGGATAGTCACTCCACTGAATTTGAATTTCTCATATCTTTAACCTCAGCTTGTTTAGGTAATTGAGTTGAATTTGAATTTCTCATATCTTTAACCTCAGCATCAATATGAAACTAGTTAAAATTTTATTAGGGATGGCTGCTATATTTGGTTTCAAAATCTCAATTTTATGTCTAACTCAACAAAGAAATACGTCAAATAGCTAAAATAGATATATATGCTTTTCCAAGAATAAGTAAACTAATATGTAACAATTTCAAGACCACAATTTATATAGCAATTGTAATCTATATATCAATTTCATCACTTACTATATGATTTTTTTTCACCCTTTACTCTAAATTGCATATTTTACTTGAATAGTAATTCTTGTTTATCACTTACTATTGTGATGCATCATTTGGTCATGAAAGGGATGTGGAACCATAATCTTGTGGGTCACTGTAACAACCCTCATACTGTCTACCGATTAATGATTGATTGATTACCGATAAACATTGATTACCGTTAAACTGAACTGATTATGACTGATAATTGGACTGGTTAAAGTACTGAACTGACTGACTGAAAACTGGGACTGAATTGACTGAGTGTGTATGCTAAATTGTATTCTATCTGTTTGATTGATTATTTGATCTGTTTGTGTTTTATGTTTAAACTGCTAATTGAAGGCCTTATCGGCGGCCGAACCGGGAATTGGTTAGTGTTTTATGACCCTTAGAATTAATGTGACTTTATGGTATAATTATCTGAAAACTGATTAGGTATGATTAAATTAGATTAAAATGAGTTAATTGCAATAGTTGTCGTAATTACCATGTTGCCACACTTAGTGGCCAATATCTCACACACCTTTGAGCCTTGTATACACTCATACACTTGAATCAAAAACCATTTCCTCAGCCCTCTTCCTTCTACTAGCTGACCAAGAGGGGTTATAGGAGAGAATTGAGTTCATTTTGTTGAATTGGCTTGAATTGCTTGGAATTGAAGTATAGAGTGCCTATTTGAGCTCCTAGTCTTCTAACTCAAGACTTAGGTAAGGATTTCATCTTCTCATTCTTGTGTTTGAGCTAATTCTTGCATGGTCCATGTTAAATTGTAGAGCTAAGTCATATTTTAGTTCATACATGTTGAAATAGAGCATAATTCATGCTTGCATGTTTGAATTGTTGAGTTGTGAGTTGATTTCATGGTAAAATGGTACATGCATGTCCATAATTTTGAAATGGTCCATGTTTTCAACTTGTTTTTAGATCAATTGGCTCCTTAGAGCATCAAATTGAGCTTCAAAGTTGTTTAGAATTCATGCATGTTTGCATGTTCATCTTGTTCATGAAATTGGTTTTAAATTGGGTTTGAATTAAACACCTTGGGCTTTGATTTCTCAAATTGAGTTTTGAATCATGTTATTCCATGTGTTTATAAGAGTTTTCCAGAAAATGGGCCCAAGGGGATCGGTTTTGATGCTTTTGAACTTGGTTTTGAGCTTGGAGGTGCAATCTGGAATTCCCAGATTTTGCACTTCCGCTCGAGTGGGGAAAGTGGCGCTCGCGCATGGAATCCGAGCATCTAGTATTTCTCTGCACTGTTTTACAGTCCGCTCGAGCGGAGGATCGGGCGCTCGAGCGGAGGATTGTGTCTCAAGCTCGAGCGGGCGTCGAGTGGAGATTTCACCCATCCAGTACTTTTACAGTACGCTCGAGCGTGAGAGTTGACGCTCGAGCGTGTACCTTTGTTGCATGACCGCTCGAGTGGGGAAACCTGAGCTCGAGCGGGACTCTGTTTTTCTGAAAATTCTGAAACTGCTTTTTGAGTACATCTTTGCATCCTCATCCCATCCTAGGCATGCTTAGGCCTAGTTTAAGGCATCTTACTGAGGATATAGATGTAGAACACACCGAGGCATTAGGGGTTAAGTTATTATCTTTCCCGACTGTGTAGCTTAGTGTGTGTTCAATCTATTAACTGTGTAGGGTTGGCGACTGGGGAGACACGCTCTAGCATACTGTAGCCCAAACTCTGTGAGTAACGAATGTGTAAAGATATGTTCACAAATGATTATCTTCTGAACAACTGAACTGTACTGTTTTCTGAACTGATTACTGTTATCTGGATGAATGTATGTCCTATATTCTGAACTGTATTGTGGCATCCTTAGCACCTACTGTTTACTGTTACTGTGACAGAAATATCTGTCGGTTCCCTCGTTGGAACCACTACTGTTTACTGACTGATGGCCATCATTACTGTTCGGTCTTTTAAGACCTACTGCTTACTGTACTGTTATGCTAATGGGTGTACCACATATGACTGTACTGACTGAAAAACTGAAGTACTGTTTAATGAACTGCTTTCATTACTGTAAGGACATTCATTCTTAACCTCTTTACGCTTTATGTTATTCACTGGGCTTTAGCTCACTGTTTATATATATATGTAGGTGCTCAACCACCAGATCGGAGCTAAGAGCGTGGGTTAGACTCCAGTTTTGTCAAGCCAGCCTTTGTGCCTCACTGCGAGGTTCCGAGCCTATTGTGTTAAGGCTTAGGGGCGTTTTACAATTCCCCCTTCTGTACTGTCTTACTGTTTGGTTTACTGTATAGACTGTCAGCTACTGTACTGTTATCAAGGGATTAGGTCCCTGTATTGTGTGACTGTAAATTTTGTATAGACTGTACTGTTTGTATGTATGAATGCATGAAAAATCTTTTTGGCATACAGACTGTCACAGCTTAATGGACATTATTTATTTACTGTATTGGCTTCCGCCAGGCCCTGTACTCTGTTTTACTATATTACTGTTCCGCAGGCCTTCGGTAATCTCGGATTTCTGGCCGGTTACGGTGCTAAACCCATAGGGCCGGGTTTGGGTCGTGACAATCACCAAAAGATATGGAACCATAATCTTGTAAATTCTCTAATTCAAAGGAATTTCACATAACCATGGCTTTGTAGATGACCAAATATGGACAAGAGTTGGATGTTACTTAAGAATAGGATGAGTTCCCAGTATTGAGAT
Organism: Camellia sinensis; assembly: GCF_055761805.1. Classification (NCBI taxonomy): domain Eukaryota; kingdom Viridiplantae; phylum Streptophyta; class Magnoliopsida; order Ericales; family Theaceae; genus Camellia; species Camellia sinensis. Next base: position 59,413,369 of record NC_138974.1, read on the forward strand.
GGGGTGAAGGCTTTTGTTCAATTTGCAATGATGAATGTAGGGCCAAATGATAAGATTTGTTGCCCTTGTATGGACTGTCTGAATTGTGAACAACATACTTGTAAAATTGTGGAGTATCATTTAGTTGTGAAAAGGATGTCCCCTTCTTATAAGACTTGGATGCATCACGGGGAATCTGTTCCCATGAATCAATCTCATGCATTGAATGATGACAACCACAATGACTTTGGAAGTGTTAGGGATAGAATGGAAGCAGAGACAGGCGAAGATCAAGATGAAATCCTAAATTTGTTAGAAGATGTTTACATGGGGACTACCATAAATGATGCTGAAAATGAAGAGGATGAGGAGGACGGTGACAATGACGATGATGTGGCTAACAATGTTGAAAAAGAGGGCGTGCCCAACTTTAACAAATCGTTGAATGATGCTCAAAGAGAGTTGTACACTGGGTGTCGTAAGTTTTCTCTTTTATCATTTGTTGTTAAGATGCTTCATGTGAAGGTGTTAAACAAGTGGAGCAATAAGTCTTTCAACATGTTGTTGGGGATATTAAAGGACCTTCTACCTGTAAGTGATCAAGTGATTCCATGGACCCTTTATGAAGCCAAAAAATTCTTACGTGCTTTAGGCTTAGGATATGTGTCGATTCATGCATGCAAGTATGATTGTGCACTTTTTTGGAAAGAGAATGCAAATTTAGAGAATTGCCCGATTTGTCAAGAGTCTAGATACAAGTTGAATTATGGATAAGGTAAAAAAATTCCTCACAAGACCCTAAGATACTTCCCGTTGACATCAAGATTGCAGAGATTATATATGTCGAGAAAAATAACAGTAGATATGAGATGGCATAAAGAGAAATGAGTAGATGATGGGATATTGAGACACCCGGCTGATGGTGAGGCATGGAAGGATTTTGATAGACAACATCCTTTGTTTTCCCAACAGAGTCGAAATGTGAGGTTAGGGTTGGCCACTGATGGTTTCAATCCTTTTGGAAACATGAGCAACTCGTATAGTATGTGGCCTGTGATTGTTATGCCTTACAACTTGCCTCCTTGGAAATGTATGAAACAATCATTTAGTATGCCGTCATTGCTTATCCCTGGACCACAAGCACCAGGGAGAGATATCGATGTTTACATGCAACCATTAATTGATGAGTTGAAGGAGTTGTGGGAAGATGGTGTGTTTACTTATGATGCCTCAACTGAATTAAGTTTTCAAATGCATGCTGCTGTTATGTGGACAATTAATGACTTTTCTGCATATGGCAACTTGTCAGGATAGAGTACGAAAGGTTATTTGGCTTGTCCCATCTGTAACAAAAATGCTTCCTCACAACGGTTAAGAGGTAACATAGGGTACACAGGCGCTCGTCATTACTTGCCTGATGACCACCCTTGGCAGAGGAGTCGACTTTATAATGGTAAGACTGAGTTCCTGTCAAGACCTTTAGAGTTATCAGGGGAACAAATCTTAGAACAATTGGATTCAGGGACATTCAAACCATTTTGAAAGCATCCAACAAATAAGAAAAGAAAAAGGGAAAATCCAGTATTGAACTGGACAAAAAAAAAAACATTTTCTTTGAGTTGCCATATTGGAAAACACTTAAACTCCGACACAACCTCGATGTTATGCACATAGAGAAGAATATATGTGATAGTTTGCTTGGAACATTACTGAGTATAGATGGGAAGAACAAAGACACAGAAAAAGCACGCATGGATTTGGAAGATATGAAAATAAGGAAGGAGTTACACTTAAAAAGGTGCGCCGATGGGTCTTTTGAAAAGCCCCCAGCATTTTACACTTTGCCCTCAGATGAAAGATATGGTTTTTAAAGTCAATTAAGTATCCTGATGGTTATGCAGCAAACATATCAAGGTGTGTGAACACAAAGGTGATAAGTTAACAGGCCTAAAAAGTCATGATTGTCATGTCCTCAAATAACGACTTCTTCCCATTGGAATGCATGGATATCTTCACAATGATATTTGTGTCGCATTATTTGAGTTGGGAAATTTCTTCCAAGAGCTTTGCTCGAAGACATTGAAGATGAAGAATTTGGAAATATTAGAAGATCGCATAATATTCATACTATGCAAGTTAGAAAAAAAATTTCCATAAATGTTTTTTGATGTGATGGTCCATTTGGCGATTCATTTGCCGCATGAAGCCATTTTTGGTGGGCCTGTACAATATCGGTGGATTTACCCCATTGAAAGGTACTTACTAACTTATTAAAACACTAGAATACTTAAATTGTAGCACAACCTGTATATATATTTATAAAAATGTGAGTGTGTGTGTAATAAGATTATTCTATTGTTTGTTTCATAGGCTACTTGGAACTTTAAGAGGATATGTTGCAAATCGAGCTCGTGCAGAAGGTTCGATCATAGAAGCTTATGTTGTCAAGGAGTGTCTCACATTTTGCTCAATGTATTTGGGTGGGATTGAAACTGTATTTAATCGAGAGGAACGGAATGTTGATGTTAGTGTGCATGAGTCGGGGTTAGAGGTCTTCGCGCAAAATGTTCGTCCTTTTGGGCTAATTACAAGGGTTTCTAACGTGTCTCAAAAAGAACATGAAATGGCTCATTGGTTTGTCTTGAATAATAGCCTCAAGCTGGACCATTATCTAGAGTACATTCTTAATATTGTTTTTTTTTTTTTGTAGAATTATGTTTTCAATATAATATGTTACTTATGAATCATATGTTTGTAAGTAGGCAACACAAGAATCTTTTAGAAAATGAAGGTGTATGTGACATCACAAATAGACAGAAAAAGGAATTCCCCAAGTGGTTCAAAGAACATGTAAGATATAATCCCAAACTTTATTGAGCTACACTTATATGATTACTAACATAATGATTGAAATTGATGTTGTTATGTAGATGAACCAATTACAAGCTCAAGGATTACCAGAAGCAACTGATGATTTGTGGTCATTAGCAAATGGTCCTAGTGTGAATGTTAATTTGTATTCAGCTTGCATTTCCAATGGTGTTCGATTTCATAGTAAGGATCGTGATAGTAGTCATAAATGCCAAAATAGTGGGTTAGTTGTGGAAGGGGAGCATGAGAGACAAACAATTAACTTTTATGGGTACTTGAATAGAGTGTGGGAGATGCATTACATACTTGGACATCGAGTTGTTTTATTCCAATGCGAATGGTTCAATACCGGTAGCAATAGAACATTACATACCGACACACATTGCACAAGTATTGATGTTAGAAGTCAATGGTATAAAGATGATCCATTTGTCTTACCAAGTCATGTGAAACAAGTTTTCTACGTTGATGATACAAAGTTAGGCGGGCATTGGAAAGTCGTAGAAAGACTACAACATCGAGGAATATGGGATGTACCAGAACAAGATGGCTTTGAACCTGATAATGTATTGCAACAAAATGAAACAACTGAAGTTGTCCCAGTGAGCGTTGAAGACCCCGTGACAATCTCACTTCATAGGAATGACATTGATCCTCAAATTATCCCAAGTGAGGTGGTTTTACAATCAGTTAGTCGAGCACACAACGATGGTGTTGATGAGGAAGAGGGGTGCGATAATGAAGATGATTACTATGAGCATTGACAATCCGAGAAGATGAGCTACATAATTATTTTGATTGCAATATAGATTTTGACATAGAACTTTAATTGTTGTGTCATTTTTATGTTTTTATGACAGTGTTGTTTAAGTGCCTTTGAGTTTGAGTACAATGACAATTCAAAAAGATTTTTTTTTCTTTTTTTGTTTTGTTTTGTATATGTGTGTTTGTGTGTGTCCCCATCTGTCTCTCTCTTTGTCTATTTTAATTTTTTTGTTTCTTATGTAATGTTATTGTTTAGTTATCACTTATGTTCTGATATTGATTCTATTATATAGCCATTGATATTAATGTAATTGCTTATTTTATATATGCTTCACACATGTAATTGTTGAGTTATTGTGCTAGATGGCAGGCCCTGGTAAACTTCGACATGCAGCATCATCCAAAGTTCCTCTACCTGCCCCTACTCAGCATGCACCACCTAATTTAACCCCATCTACTCAGAGTGTACCATCTACAAATGCTCTAAGTATCGAGCCTGCACCACCAACAAATGCAACTACTACCCAGGTTACACCATCTACAAATGCAACTACAACCCAGGCTGCACCATCTACAAATGCAACTACAACCCAGGCTGCACCATCTACAAATGCAGCTACTACTCAGGCTACTCCATCTACAAATGCAACTACTACCCATGATGTACCATCTACCACTAGTTTGCGTACTCGTTCTAGACAAGTCAGGGGTCAGACTCGAGGGAAGAGCATAGCACGTCTTATAGCTAACAATGGTGGTAAAAAACTTCATGTTTGGATCCCTGCAGATGCAAAGGTGCCAGTAGGGCCTTATGCCACTCCATTTGCAAATGAACTTGGCTTACAGATAAGGATGGTTGCTCCAATCATTGGTATAAAAAAGTGGGACAAGATTGATGAGATTCATAAAGCCCCAATCATTCAAGCAGTTCGGGTACATGTATTTGCTACTTTTCAGATAATTAGATTATCACCATTACTTGTATTTTGATATTAATAAAAGCATTCATTATATTTGCAGGATAAATTTGAGAATGTTGATTATGATGAGGATGGAGAGGTTCGGAAAGGAGTCAATAAAAAGTGTAAAACTCTTTACAGAAGTTGGCATAACAAGATGAAGACTCATTACTCGAAGTTGGTAGATGCTAGTGTTGACCCTTATAGTAAACCATACAAAGGGGTCGATTCTGAGGCTTGGGTATACATGATCGATCATGTATGGCTTGATGGCGATTATCAGGTAAAATTTCCTAATTTAAAGAATCATGTTGTAATTTCAATTTAATTATACTAATTTTTTAATTTTGCAGAACTTGGCTAAAAAAGCAAGGGATAGTCGAGCGAGATTACCATATAATCATACAATGGGCTCCAAGTCATTTCAAGCTGCAATGTATAAACAGGTGATGTATTTATTATATTTAAAAGTGTGAAAATTAATTATGTATGCTTACTTTTAAATGGAATTAGGGTACCGAGAAGACTGACTTTGTATACTTCGACAAAGATTCCCATTGGAGCAAGAGAAAGTCGGATTGCCCCAATATGTGGTCAATTACATGTAAGTATGCCAATTAATAGAGTTACATATTTATGTAAATGGTGGTATTTGTTGAAGTTGTTTACAAATTGATAGAAAGCTTTGAAAAATCGACATGAAGAGTCTTTAGAGCCTGGGGCAATACCTTTAACTCAGGAGCAGCTGTCAATCAAGATTCTTGGAAAGAAATCGGGATACTTAAAAGGCTTTGGAGTTGGCCCAAAACCATCATCATCCAGATTTTCTGTTACTGCACAAGCACATACTGAGGTGGTTTCGAGCCTACAAAAAGAACTAGAGTCATTGAAGAATTTGTCCGAGGTCTAGCAAGAACAAATTGAAGCCCAGAACCTAGTAACACAAGAGCAAGCTAAAATGATTGAAATGCAAAACAAAAGATTTGAAGAGATTGAGAAGTTTATGAGGATGACCAAAGATCGGGCAGGCATGCAGGTTGATGAAAATGATTATCCATCAGAGGAATCTTATTGAGAAACACTTTTGTAAGTATATTTTTCATAATTTACTTTTCAAATCACTACAAGCATTTCATTTAATATGTTTGGTTGTGTTGAACAAACGGGACCTCGATTGGATCTCCGGTTAGAAAATTAGAAGGAAAATTGTAAAACACAAGACTTAAAAGGCCCGTTAGGGGGGGCAAAATTGTGAAATGACCACCGAAACCACTGAAACTTGGCACAGACAGCTTGTTCAAGCCTAAATAGACTTGTAGGAACAAACGGGACCTCGATTGGATCTCCGGTTAGAAAATTACAAGGCAAATTGTAAAACACAACACTTAAAAGGCCTATTCGAGGGCCGAAATTGCGAAATGACAACCGAAACTTGGCACGGACAGCTTGTTCAAGCCTAAATAGACTGGTAGGAATAAACGAGACCTCGATTGGATCTCCGGTTAGAAAATTAGAAGGAAATTGTAAAACACAAGACTTAAAAGGCCCGTTCGGGGGCCAAAATTTTGAAATGACCACCAAAACCACCAAAACTTGGCATGGACGGCTTGTTCAATCCTAAATAGACTTGTAGGAATAAATAGGACCTCGATTGGATTTCCGATTAAAAAATTAGAAGGAAAAATGTAAAACACAAGACTTAAAAGGCCCGTTCGGAGGCCGAAATTTCTAAATGACCGCCGAAACCACCGAAACTTGGCAAGACAGCTTGTTCAAGCCTAAATAGACTTGTAGGAACAAATGGGGCCTCAATTGGATCTCCGGTTAGAAAATTAGAAGGAAAATTGTAAAACACAAGACTTAAAAGGCCCGTTCGGGAGCTAAAATTGTGAAATGACCACCGAAACCACCGAAACTTGGCACGGACAACTTGTTCAAGCCTAAATAGACTTGTAGGAACAAACGGGGACCTCGATTGGATTTTCAGTTAAAAAATTAGAAGGAAAAATGTAAAACACAAGACTTAAAAGGCCCGTTTGGGGGCCGAAATTTCAAAATGACCACCGAAACTTAGCACGGACAGCCTTTTCAAGCCTAAATAGACTTGTAGGAACAAACGAGACCTCTATTGGATCTCCGATTAGAAAATTAGAAGGAAAATTGTAATACACAAGACTTAAAAGGCTCGTTCAAGAGCCGAAAATTGCGAAATGACAACCGAAACCACCAAAACTTGGCACGGACAGCTTGTTCAAACCTATATAGACTTGTAGGAACAAACGGGACCTTGATTGGATTTTTGGTTAGAAAATTACAAGAAAAAATGTAAAACACAAGACTTAAAAGGCCCGTTCGGGGGCCGACATTGCAAAATGACCACTGAAACCACCGAAAATTGGTACGGGCAGCTTGTTCAAGCCTAAATAGACTTGTATGAGAAAACTTGTATGAACAAACAGCACCCGATTGGACTTCCCGTTACAAAATTAAAATCAAAATTGTGAAGTACATATCGAGGTTTTTTTTTTTTGTCAATCTAATATTGTTTTTTCTTTTTTCATGTGACAGATTGACAATGGTGGAAAATAGTTTGGGCTGCATCAGAGGATTTGATTTTTTGTTTTTGGAAATATTTTGACATAGGATTTTGGTAAATGATTTATGGATTAAATGTTTAGAATCAAAATATTTGGTGTTGTGTTTTTGCAAATATTTTGACATAGGATTTTAGTAAATGACTTGTTGGTTAGATGTTTAACATCAAAATATTTGGTTGTGTTTTTGAAAATATTGTGACATAGGATTTGGTAATGTATTTATAGGTTTGATGTTAATAGTTTGTAAGTACTTTGGTATGCATGTTTTAGATTGTCAGAGAATTGTAATTATGTTATTGGGATTTTCCATAGCTATTAATTTTAAATTATTATGAATGTCTTGCACAAGTGTATTATTATTTACATTACATTTGTGTATATATTGTGCACAGGAAAATAGGTGTTTTGGATTATTTTGAACAGGAAAATTATTGAAATCAAAATTTGTGTAGTGAATTTTTAGTGATAGGTGGTATTTTGGTCGCTGTTAATATATTTGGCAACAACATATTGTTTTTGTCGCTAAAAGTTAGTGGTTATTCCAAGAACTTTCAGCAACCAAAACTTACTCGTCGCTAAAAACGTGATTTTTAACGACCAAATTAATTTTGTCGTTAAATAGTACTTTTGGCGATGCATTTATTTGTCGCTAAAACTACATAACCTATCCAAATTTTAACCTTTTAGTGAAAATATTTTGCAAATTTTAACCAATTTTGCTTGTCGCTAAATGTCTACATACGGTGACAATTTCTGATTTCGTCGCCAATACTTTTAGTGACAGGCCTTTGGCGACAAATTGTATACTTGTTGCTGATTCTTTTGGTGATGAAATTTGTACTTTTGGCGACCAATTTTTGGGTCACCAAATGTGTTTTTTGTTGTAGTGCAAAGACAAACGCATATATATATATATATATATATATACTCTTTGCTCTGTTTCACTTTCTATCTTGGTTCAACTTTATTGTTTTTGGGTTCACAGACTACAGCCCACACTCCACAATCTGGTATGTAATTGAGTGCGTTTGTACTCCTTTTTTTCCTATTTATGGATGCATTGATATCTGATTTGCATGCCTCTGTTCTCATGGGTGTCTGTTAGGGCATACACAAATTAGGCACACCACCTGTTTGACAATATGCATGAATATGTAGACCAAAAAATTAGAGGGCTTTCCTAGTTGAAAACTTGTATTGAAAATGGGTGAATGCTTATAAAAGTGAGAGAACTTATACTCAGAAACTATACCAATGATGCTAAAGACTTCTATCTCCACTAACAAAATTGATGGATTTGTAGCTTTAAAGACATTACATTAAAATTCAAAAACATTGAAAACTTAGTATTTTTAGGTGTAAAAGTTTTTTGTTGTGATTCTTTATTTTCATCGAGTTACTTTTGGATTTCTTTCAACTTGATTAGTTTGTTGATGGGTTGGTTAGGTCAAGCGGTTACTAGATTGGACGATGTAATCATCACCATGAAGAAGGGAGATATGGCAGTGTACATGTTGGCCCCTCGTTTAGGCTATGAAGCCACAGAGAGAAATAGTGTCCCTTCCAATTGTGTTATTTAGTTTGAAGTGGATCTCATCTCATGGATCATAGTAGCAGATAGTGATAGAAAACAGAGATTAAATTGGCCCACTTCTATTCCAGTTTCTACCCAATGTTTGTTTTCTCATTTCAACATTTTTCCTTAAATTTTTTTTGATGCTAATGTAATGATGATTGTTTCATGTGTCTTATGATTGATTGATTGATTTATGATCTTTGTACAAAGCAAGATCAGAAACCTTAACAAGCTTTGGCACCCTTGGGAGAGGGAAAAAGTTGAGTATTTTACATTGACTGATCTTTGGATTTCTTTTGATAAACGGAGTGTTTATGGTGCTTATGTGCCTTACCTCTTTGCAATCCAAATCTTTACAAGCAATTCGTCGGTGAACAGTTTAAGGTATAAATTTCATTCTCTACATTTGTATATGTTCTTTGAAACATTTGTAATTAGTTAGGGCTCGTGCACTAAGTTGCTTTGTTTTTATTTGTAATTTGATAATTTGATACAGTTTGTTTTTATTTGCTTCGTTCACGCTTGTTTGTGTTGAAAAGTTGTTTGAAAACTTGAAAATCATGTTCTGGGGTCGACACCGGGCTTGGTGGTGTCAACACCTTCTCTTTTGGGTTGGCCGCAGGGGTCGACACCAGTCTGTGGAAGGGTCGACCCTTGTCCTGAATTTGCTCACTGCTTTTTGGTGTCGACACCTGCCTGTGGAAGGGTCGACACCTGCTGTGTAGTCAAGCCTAGTGTTCCAGATTTCTTCTTGGGTATCGACACCTACATTGCAGAGGGTCGACACCTACGACTTTTCCCAGATTTTTCCACCGGTTTGGGCCTACTTTTGGGGGATATTTTGACTAGATATTTTGGGTTGACTTTGGAGCTTATATGCAATTTTGTCCTAGTACTATATAAAGGCCCTCACTCGATCATTTCTTTTACTTTTTTCTCTCTTTCTTCCCTTTAAACCATAAAACACCATCTCACTCTCTCTCAAAAGCACTTTTCACTGAAAATCTTTAGATCTACTCTCTTGGAAGTGTCTTCTTTCCTTGCTCCTTTGAGAAAGATTGTAGATTTCGTCAAGAGCTTCGTTTTGATCCTAGTAGAAGTTGGTTTTGACAACTTTGGAGTTTCAACCTTTTGCTCATCTTCTCTTCCAAGCTCTAGGTAGGGACATTCTTGAGTTATATATACAAGTTTTGCTACCTTTATGTTGGTTTTAAGAGTTTTCATATAGTTCCTTGTTGATTTCAATCTTGTGTTTTGAAAATGTAGAGATGTTTTAAATGTGGGTTGTATCCCAACTCTTTTATAAATCCTAGAAGGTTTTCCTTTGAGTTATATATATATATATATATTTATGAAGTTTTTAGTTGATCTTGTAACTCTCCTTGAGAAATTTCGAAAATGGGTTTGGTGGCTCAAAGGATTGATGGTTTTTGTAAAACAAACTCTACCTTGTGTAGAGGTTTTCTTGAAATTTTAGACAACTTGAGTCGAGATTGAAGTGTGTGGTGAGATTTTATAAAAGAGATGAACAATGTTAGGTTTTTGTAAAAATCTAGAATTTGGGAGTTTTTGAAAACATGAGGAAAGCTATGAAATTCTCTTTTTCTTGCGTTAAACAAGTAAATGAGTGTGGATTTCACAATGTGATATAAAGAAATGATAATTTTCATGATATAAGAGAATTGAGGACTTATTTTCAAACTATTGTTGAATGTATGGAAATATTTAAGTGGAAGATGATAATTGTTGTGCATTATGGATTGTGAAAATTAATGTTTGAAAAACATTACATGTTGTATTGATGAGACTATATTGCTAAGAATTGTGAAAGGTGAAATTGTGGCTAAGTGTAGATAACATGTGGTTATCTTGGGAAAGAGTAATGAAAAGAGGTAATGGAAAAATGTGATTGTTGATGTTATTGTAGAGACTTGGAAAATGAGAAGTATTTATGAAGTTATTATATAATACATGAGTATGCATGATTGAGGAATGGGAAATTGGTATGTACCATGGATTGCGGGAATTGCTATGAGTTGAAGGTATATATATTATTTTGTGAAATAACATTGAAGAAAGAAAATGAGAAATGTATTTATTCAATTTTGTTGTCATGTACTTGAATGGAGAAATGTTTTGAGTTGTGGAAAATCATTGCATTGCATATGCATTCAATTATTCTTTTTGCATTGTAAATTTTGATTGAAGATATCTATTTCATGAAAGAAAATAAAGTTGTGATATGAATTATGGAAATGTGAAAAGGGGTAAATATGGTGGTAAGTCTGGTTAGGAGGTGTAGATGAATTTTGTTAAGTTGGCCTAAGTATCCTTGGTGAAAGACCAGAAAGCCACGCGGATAGGTGTCGAGCCTTCCAGTTAATCTCGGTAAAAATGACAGTTTGGTAATACTCGCAGAGTCTACTTGCAGACACCAGCATAGGGATTACCAGTGTCGTATTTACCGCCCCTGTTGATTAAAATTGGGAGTTTTTGAAATGTGGTGAGATTGCAAGCTTTTGTTGAAAAATGGAAATCTTTGAGAAAAGCATGAAATGAAAATTTCTTTAAAAAGAGCATGGCATAGCATCGTCATTTGCATTTTTAGTTGAAGTGGCATAACTGTATATACTTTGTTAGAATTCTCTACTAGGCTTTATGCTCACCCCTATGGGACTTTGGTGCAGGTAAAGACGTGGTGATCCCGCCAAGTTAAGGGCGCGAATAATTGTAAAGAGTATAAAGCTCTTATTTTGTTGTGATATTTTTTTGTAGAGCCAAGGGCTAATGTGTATGGGTCTGAGAGACCATTTTGTGTAACCGGACTATTGCCTTGGAAGATGTAAGCCCTTAAGGGCATTTTATTTGTTTCGAGATTAGATGCTTCACATGTTATAGAATTATGTATTCATTATGTTGTGAATGTGAATCGCAAGTGAAACTTTTGTATTTAATCCATTTATTATATATGTGATGTTGGAGGGATTATTGTCATTGATTAATGAAGGATCATTCGTATGGTTAGTTTATGTTGAAATATTTCTGGGCGTTACAAATATTATTTGTTATGATTACAAAGTTTCTTGAACGATTAATTGTGAACTTTTATTCTTTTATAATTTGTTTTAAGGTTGATATAATTTTGTAATTTAATTTCTTGGAACCCTCGTATGGGTTAGTCAAAGTTTTCCCACTTTGGTGATTTCTTTCTTGTCTTTTGGTATTAATTATAATTCTATGTTCTTAAATTGGTTTGGAAATTGAAATGCTCCAATCCCATTATTGATTGTTTGGTGTTTTTGACATTGGTACTTAAAAAGCCATTTATAAACTAGTTTTCTTTGGTATATTCACTTCTAAGTCTTAATTTTGAGTGGCTATACTGAATCAATTCACAGGAGAATGTTTTTCAAGGAAGAGACCGAGTTAGTTTGTGTGACGAGGGACTCATTCAGTGACTCAAAGATGAAAGCGAGAGCGAAAAGCTATCGAGATGGCATGGATATTCCTTTGAGGATGGAGTGTTTGAGCAAGAGAGCCTTTGGCATTTGAATGACAGGCTGGGTTACCGTTATTTTCAGTATTTTGAGAGATTAGCTCCTTATGAAAGAGTTCCTTTCATCGATAAGGTACTCTTTTATATGTTTATTTTATTATACAAAACAATTAACTTATTTAGGTTTTTCACATTCACAACATTTACTCTATTTTTACGAATTGTTGCATTTCAAAATTCTAATTAATGAAAGAACTGGAAACTCTATAATGAAACAGAGATTGAGCTGGGATTGATAGCATTTGGTATATTGTTCTCATTCTTGGGAATCATTTTATTTTTTGATAAGGGACTACTTGCCATGGGAAATGTAAGTAAAACGTTTCTCTCATCATAATTTTATAGCTCAGTTTCTTCCATTATTGAGCATTTTCCATTTAGCTTGTTGTGTATTTGATGCCTACTCAACATTGTGTTATTTTGGTGATACTGAATCAGATCCTCTTTCTTATCAGTGGTGATGATAACCATTAGATCGAAGTCCTCGATGCAGTTTTTCACGAAATGTAGCAATTTTAGGGTTTGTTTGCTCTATGTTTCTCCATTCAGTGTATATACTCATGTAGCTTGCTTTTCGTGCTCCTTTCAAATTCAATTAGCCCTACAGTTCGGACTCCTATGGTTCTGAATCTGATTTCACAAGTGCAATCTGAAATAGATAAACACAAATGAGTCCAAATTCAGTAATTGACTTAAGACTCAATAAGTTCAATTAACGTCCGATTGAACCCCAAACTTAATTTTATTATCTTGTTACCTCTTTTAATCTAATTTTATTGCATATTTTACTTACCTTTCCATTCTTTAGTCATTTTATTCCAAGAATCAGAATTAAGTCCACTAAATAGAGAGAAGTATCAAACAAGAAGTTGTTTTGGACATGAGACAGAGGTAATGCCCTGGTAAAGCCAAGAAAGGAGAGAGATTGCAGAGGTGATTATATGTGAACACAAGTATAAAAAAGCATGAAATAAATGCTATCAACTCAAATAGGTTGGTGTCTAATGCTTAAACCACCAAACCTATGAGGACGAATACACTACAAGCCTACTATACAAAGCATAAATGAAAGACACGACATAAAAAAGTTCTAAACTAGCTAAAAATAGTGCTGAAATTAACATGGAAAAAAGCTTGAAAAAGTTAGCTAAAATAATAGAGAAATTGAGCTAGTAAACAAGCATAAGGATGGGTGGCTAACCCCTTCATTTTGGGACTTCAAAACCACTTTTAAAGCCTCTGAAAAACTATGAAAAACAGTTAGAAAAAGTTTGAAAATTGATGGGAAACACAAGGGCAAAAGTTTGGGAAATAAGGTTCAAAGAAGGATGGGTTACCCCTCTACCTTTGATAGTTTCAAGCCACAAGTTTCAACCCATAAAAATAGTTGAAAAATAGTCCAAAAACAGCAAGAAAAGAGAGGAAAGAAATAATGTAGAGATGTCCAAATTATACCTCTTGAAGAGAGGTAACTCCTTTGTTCACAAACCAGCAAGTTCTCACTTTCAAGGGTTAAGATTTGAGCTCAAGAATCCCAGCAAGAAGAGCTAAATTTTGGTTTAGGAAGTGTAGAGAGAGAGTGTGTAGGTTGCAAGATAGAGAGAGAGAGAGAGAGAGAGAAAGAGAGAGAGAAAGAGAGTGCTATACAAGTTTTGGAGTCTTTTGAATTTTTTCTAACCTAATTTCAAGAGGAGTGGTCATCTATATATAGAAAAACATGTGCCTCAGTCGGAAATATCTATATAGAGACAGTTGGTGTAGTATATGCACCTGTGGGGACAACTAGCATAGCTGGCAGCGCAAAATTCTGTTTTACCTGAACAACTGGCCGGCCGGCCACTAAAATTGGCCTATGGGAACGCCTGGTTAGCCAGCCAAGGACCTATATGGTCGGCTACAAAAATCTGTTTTCAAGCCTGACTTCAAACAGGCATATCTCCTTCATCCAGACTCGGTTTTAGCTGATTCTTAAGTCTAAATTGAATCTCCGGAAGTATACTTTCCAATGGAGGTGGCCTCATATCTAAATTCTAAGTGTACAAAGAGATATGCCTAATTTAGTGAAGGCTGTTCATTTATCTCTTAACGGTTGGACGTTTAACTTTTTCCTAAACTAGTTTTCTTCTATCTTCTCCTATTTCCTCCAAGTCCAAACCTATAAATAAGATGTTCTTAAAGATTTTTCAAAGATTTCACCTCCCTTCCATTTATTTCCACTTTGTCCTTACTTGGTTTACCGAAAAGTGCAATATTTTAAACGAAATACGAGCCTCGAAACATCATAGAAACATTTGGAAAAATATTTTGAAAAAGAGGGTTTTAAGGTCTAAAGCAGTTTTGGTCAAAAAGTGGGGCGTAAGGTTGGGATTTAGAAACTCAAAAATCGAAACCTTTTGCTAAAAAACTTAAACGATTGTACAACGTAATGTTTCATCATCGAGTGTTCAACTTGAGGCGCCCAAGTCTTAAGGGTGGTCAGAAATAGAGTGTCTACAACTCATCTCCCATTTTTATTTACCACTCTGGGCCTTGCCTTGTGATGATTGTACAGGGAACTATTTCTTTCGGCGTAGGCTTTCTCTTGGTTGTTATAGGATGGGCTATATTGGGAATGATTTTGGAGGCATATGGGTTCATTGTTCCTTTCAGGTTCATTGGATTTTCCTCCAATGATTTCATTTCCTTTGCTCATATTACTTAATATTAATAGTTGATTGGGTATTTTGTGCAGTGGCTTTTGGCCAACACTGTCAGTTTTTGCACAGAAGATACCTATTATTGGGTAGGTGTTCCAACAACCATTTGTTAGATCGATACGTTTATCTTGCAATTCAATATAATGTTTTTTTAGAGAGAATTCTCATGGATTTCTACTTCTTGTGTTCTTTCATGGAAACCACTTCTGTTGAAATGTTCTCCACATAATTTATATAGAGATCTGGAATTAATGTAGTTTGGGAATCATGGGGTACATTTTGTATTCTTTTTCCTGGTCCTGAACATATAATAATTAAAATAATAAGGCAACCCCACTTAATCAAGATACTGCATCATGTTGTTGCATTCAATGAAGGTCCTCTCTCAGCATCTGCTTGGATGAAGTAGATTCTTTTGTGAATATAGTGTTTCCCTCAAGCACATTATTGAGATGTAGTGTTTTCTCTCTCAGCCGAAAATCTAGACATATTCGTAAATTGTGAAAATAGGAAATGGTATAAAGAATTTCTGATTTTTAAAGCTGACTAATTACTAATATAAGAATGATCAGTTCATTATTTCCATTTTGATTCATGATGTAATCATATCCATGTTATTTCATTTTGTTTGCACGGTCATGGATTCTATTATTGTGAAGCAGTTCTATTCCTTCCGAAGCTAACTAACAAAAAATTTAGACATTTTTCTCGAAACCAGCAAATATAAAATTTTGACATATTTTCCAGGTTTAATTTGAAATGGAATAATGGAATTCAGAACTTTTAAGGCTACCTTGTTTCTAATAATTACCTCATTTTTTATTATTTGATTATTCAATCTGTATTTTTTTGTCCCATTTTTCATGCTTTCAGGACTCTTCTTCCATTGAAAGTTTGGAATTTGCTTAGGGTTTAAGGGTTTGCTTGTAGTTTCAATTCATATAATAAAGTGTATAGAATTTAATGATAATCTAGCCAATAATAGTGCGATTGTCACGACTTTGTTCCTAGCCAATGATGGCGCGAAACGCGTGAGGGTCCAACTAGTATATAGAAAAGAAGATATTCTGTGTGGTGATATTTTAAAGAGAATTTTTTAAAAATTTGAAAATCATCATCATTGTCGTCATCATCATCTTTTATAAGATAAGAACCGACAATGGCGCATGGTAATGCAACACAATTGGCGAAAAAAGTTTTATATTGTTTGATTTATTAGCATACATTGAATTAGGGATATTAGATGGTAGTAGTTGGACAAAGTAAAAGTTTAATGTTGGGTTGCCAATGCATGTCTTCTAAATTAATCTTATGAATCACGAATGCCAACATGCACCATTTAACTCCAATATTCAACTTTTTTATATAATGACTTTGTCATTTTCAACCGCATGTTTTTTAGCAAAAATCTAATTGTCCTAGAAAAACTGTCTTCCGGATAATATGTTTGTATAATAGAAATTGAATTGGTGTGACGTATAATTCAAATATGGATGAATATGAATTATAGATTGATGTTTATAAGTAAAATTAGGAATAAAATTTTTAAATTTATAGTATTACTGTACTTTTTGTGTTTCAACCAATATATGCATATGTTTTGCTATATAGACAAAATTGAAATGTACAGATAAAATTCATTTTGAGCAATTCTTTTGGGTATACAACAAAACTCAATGTGCAAATGTATATAAAGCTGTTAAAATTGGAATCCTATGTAGAATCGTTGGGATGGAATTATGGATTGGATCGTAGAATTGGGTCAAGAATCATAAGATTCTACTTTCAATATAAAATAAAATTATAAATTATCCCATTGTAAACACCATCCAGAGGGGTGCCAAGTTTGATGGACCTCATTGCTACATTCCTTGCTTCAGAACAACTGCCAGAAGACAAGAAGGAAGCTCACAAACTGTAGAATAAGACCTTAAGATACAATTTGGACCCTCAAGGAAAGCTTTATAAAAAAATCTCTATCTAGGCCTTACTTAGAATGTGTTAGGGGTGTGCATGGTCCAGATTGGTTCAAATTGGAATAAAACCAGAACCAATCTGTTATTTACGATTCCTGAAAAATTAAAACCAATCCAATCCATTTAAATCATGGAACTAATCCGGAATAATTCATTTAAACACGTATTGGATCGATTTAGGAACACAAATTCACATAATTAAATAACAAAAAAAATATTAGTGTGTTTGGTTTGAGTTTTCTGGATTAAGTTTTTTAAAAACTGACTTTTTTGGTTTTTGTGTTTTTTTTGTTTTTAGTGAATATTTTTTAAATTTTAAACATTTTTTTTTTTACTTTTTTAGATGCACCTTACTTAGATGCATCTAAAAAGTAAAAAATTTGTGAAAAAATATTTTAAAAAATTAATAAATACATAAAAATACAAAAATGTATTGAAATCTTGCATTTTTTTTTTTTTGTATTTTTGGTATTTAGTGAATTTTTAAAAGATTTTTTTTACAATTTCTTTACTTTTTAGGTGTATTTATGTTAGATGTGTCTAAAAAGTAAAAAAATTACTTAAAATATTAAAAAAAATCAGTAAAAACAAAAAAACACGGAAAATAAGAAAGTAGAATTTTCTTAAAAGTGTTTTTTGAAAAGTGGAAACAAGCAAGGTTTAATTTTATAAAAACATAAACATAGCATTATATTAGTTTCACAATAGCAACATGTCTTTCTATAATAGTGACATATTGTTTTAGAATTTAAACAACCATAAGAAAACTGGTTCCACCATAACTATTTAGATCATTACAAATTAAAACTAAAAGCTAACAAACAAAAGCAATAAGAAAAGAAAAGATATTATTAAGTTTGGATTTATGTTTTATATGGGATTAGAGAAGATACTATGAGGAAGGGTGTATAATATAAATATAGGCTATTTGTATATGGTCTGGATCGGTTCCACTCCGGAATCGTGGGGTTCAATCCGAAACTGATCCGTGGACTACAGATTTTTAATTTTTCAATCCGGAACAGAACCACGGATTTAACAAACCAATCCAAACCTACCGGATTGGACTGGACTGGACTAGATCAGATTACGAATTTCACGGATTCCTTGTTCAACCCTAGAATGTGTCCATCCGAACAAGATTGAGGATTTTTTGGCTGAGATTCTTGAAGGCAGCTGTGGTGCTCGCTTTGGAGGAAGATCGTTGGCTTATCGAGCCATTACACAAGGATATTGGTGGCTGACCAATGTTGAGGACTATGTTAAGAAATGCAAACAATGCCAAAAATTTTCTCTACCTATACATCTACCCGCCGAAGAGTTGCACTCTGTGACTGACTAGTCCTTGGCATTTTGCTCAATGGGGCTTGGACATAGTTGGACAATTACCAAAAGCACAAAGCAATAAACGTTTCCTAATTGTTGCTATTGATTATTTCACGAAATGGGTTGAAGCAGAACCTTTGGCACATATATGGGATATAGATATCAAGCGCTTTGGTGGAAGAATATCATCACTCAATTTGGCATACCCAGGGCACTTATTTCCAATAATGGCACTCAATATGATTGCGGCGTCTACAGGGAATTGCGCGACATGTACGAAATTCAGTCTTATTTTTCTTTACCAACTTATCCGCAGAGTAACGAATAGGCAGAAGCTTCTAACAAAGTAGTCCTGGATGGCATAAAAACACGTTTGGAAATAGCGAAGGGCAGGTGGGTTGAGGAACAGTCAAGCGTACTGTTGTCCCATCGCACTACACCAAGATGTTTTACAAGGGAAAATACTATTTGACTTATGTTTTGGCAATGAAACTATTATCCCCCTCGAGATTGGCCTATCGACCCTTTGATCGAGGGCTTTTGACAAAGGTCGGAATGATATGATGTTAGCCTTGGATATGGATTTACTTGAAGAACGTCGAGATCGGGCCCTCGTGACCATAGCACGTTATCAACAGTAATTTACCAAGTCGTATAATCAACGAGTGCATGTGATAACCCTGCTCTGTGTTATGTTTAATTAATCTTAATTATGATTGTGATTATGTGCCTAATATGATTTTGAGTGACAATTTTACGATTATATATATTTTCAAATTTCTATTTGTTCATCGTAGGAAAATTTGTTCAACTTACTGCTATAATTTGAAAATTAAAGATCGTAGAGGTTACATAAACTGAAATTGTTTGCATCATTGTGATTAGTGTGATATTTAGAGTCTATGGTGAAATTTGATTAAAAATTGATTCGCATCGAAATAATTAGATTAAATTAAGTGAAGCTCATTAGCCTTAATTGAAATTGATTAACTAAGCTAACCACCTAGTATATATAGGCTAATTATACTCAAGCTCATAGTTGTTTGAGCTCAAAAATCAGAGATATACACTCTAGAGAGAGAGTGAGCTGAATTTAGAGAGAGAGAGAGAGAGGGATCATCCTTGAAGATTTTGCAAGGAATTCAAGAACTAGATGGATTAGCTCAAGGCTTAACTATATTTGGAAGAATTGGAGCCTTTAGGTGAGTAACCAACCCTTAATTCATGAGTTTAAGCATACAATTATGTGAACTCTAAGGGAATTGGTAATCAAGAACAAGATTTGAATGGCGTGTGATGAAATTGAAGTTAATACCTCCATGCATGTAAGGAATTACCATGAATATGTATAATCATGAAGGATTGAGTACCAAATCACACATGCATGCATAATCTTGTTGAGCTTCAAGATTTTGAACATCTTTTATGCCATTTGAAGTAGAATTGGAGTCAATAATTAACATGCATGCATGATTCATGGAAGTATGAAGCTTAAATGCATAAGTTTTGAAATTGGCAAAGAATTTGGAATGATTTTGGAAAATGTAACAACCCCGACCCATGATTAAAGTTAATCCATGTTTAATTATGCCTAATAAGGAATTTAAGTGAAATTTTGCATCATATCTTGCCTTATTTGTGTTTATATCTGTTTAACGTAGAAAGATCTGTTCATGTTTTCGTTTCGGTTGCGAATTGAAAGCCTTATCGGCATCCGATTCAAAAACTGACTTGATTTATGTGCTAATTAAAACTTTTAAAATTTTATGGTAGGTTTAATTAAAATTTGGTTCGGAATGATTAAATTAGAATAATTAATGCTCAATTAAGCCTAAACTAATGAAATTATTAATCAAGCCTATCTAAGGCCACCTCATTACCTCCTACACACTTTTACACTTCCACTTCCTCTTGCTTGACCATCAAAAACGTGTGAGAGTGGGAGAGAAGGAAATTGAGCTCAATTCTAGAGTGATTGTTAGAATTTGGAGGAGGTTAAAGTGAATTCAAAGGAATTAAACTCCAACTTAAAGAATTTGAGCCTTAGGTAAGACTTCAACTCACATTTTGTAACCTTAGACTCAACTACATGTGAAATCAACAAGAAATAAAGTTGTTATGCATTATTCAAAAAGAATTGAGATTAGATGATAGAATTGAACATAACTCATGCATGCATGTGCATATCATGAGGCTTTGAAGTTGCTTTTACAAGAATTCCCACATGCATGTTCATATCTTGGTTTTGTTAAAAGAATTCAACTTGTTTTTTAGCTTAAAGACTCATTTGATCATGTTTTGGGAAGTTAAAATTCATGATATTACATGCAAGTTATGTTATTTCATGTTTTAAGCTTTATTTAATACAATTGGCTTAGCTTTTGGGCTTGTTTTTGCAAAATCGTTTGTAATTCATCATGTACAATGAGTTTCCTAATGTTTTACTAAGTTTTGGCCCAAAAGAATGTGTTTTGAAGGTTTGGAAATTGAATTTTGAGCTTAGGAGCAAATCTAAAAATTCCAGAATTCTGCTCCTACGCTCGAGCGACCATCTTATTTTTGCACTTCCGCTCGAGCTACCAAAGGTTGGCTCGAGCGTGAAATGCATGCTCCCAGAAGTTTGAGTGTTTTGCAGACCGCTCGAGTGACAAGAGTCTGTAGACACCCCATTTTTGACCGTCCTCAAGACTTGGACGTCACCGTTTGAACACTCGGTGATTATCCATGTTTGTGTTCGTTTGGAGTTCCCGGAGGTCTCGGCTCGCGCGCCTTGCCTCAGGATCCCCGAACTCGACCGTTTAGTGTCTGGTTTTGCACCAAACACTTGCATCTTGCCTTTGAGAGGCAGGGTAGGGCTTGTAGACCATCCCCACCCACCACCGGCAGTGGCTAGATGCCACCGGCTGGTTTTTGCTGCCACCGGCAATATAGTTTGCCGGCCGGCACTCTTTGTTTCCGGTCAGCACTATTTGCTGCCGACCGGCACTCTTTTTGGCCAAGATGGCATTTTTGGCCGGCCGATTGCTGTTCATCTGCTTTTGCAGATATTTTTAGACAGCTGTATTGCTTTTGCTCCCCTCCATACACGTGTATGGAGGGATCTCCCTCTTGCAAAGCTTGTCTTGTAAGCTTTACAAGAGGCATATAGAGAGAAGCTCTCTCTAAGGCAAAAAGAGGGCTTTTAGACATTTTTGAGAGAGGAAAATACAGACCAAGCTCTGGTTTTTCTAGGGTTAGGGTTAGATATACACTCTCTATCTCTCTTTCCCTCTTATTTGTACACTAGGTGTTTTGTGCCTTACTATTGCACACAAACACCTAGTGTTTCACCTTCCTCTTGGAGCTGAGGTTCCAAAGAGTTTGTTTTGAGATTTTGGTGTTGGATTCAAGCCAAAGGAGGCCATTGGAGCATTTGTGAAGGGGTCTTCAAGGGTTCTGCAGGAATAATCTGCCGACCGGCAGTGTAATGTGCCGACCGGCACTATTTTCTCTGCCGATGGATTCAATTTTGTGCCGATGACCATACCACACTGCCGATGGCAATCTCAATCAGCCGGTGGTGATCCTCTCTATCCAAGGGATCAGTCCTGAGGCTTTGACAGCCTCCAGAGGAGGAAAGGAAGGAAAACAGAGGTAGCTTGCGCATGGCGGCACGCTTCTCGAGGCGTTTTCCTGCTTTAATTAATTTATTTAATTTGTTAATTAAATTAGTTAATTTGTAATATTAATTAGCTTGCGTAGTTAATTAATTTGTAATATTTATTCGGTCCCTCCGAGTGAGGGTAAATCTGTAATAAGTGTGTGTGGGTGGTGTGTACGTCTTCCAACCTCACTTCTTTCTTCCCTTTTATTTACCTGCTTACGGTGGTAGATTAGGGCATGTCTAAATTCAGCATACCTTATGCTATGCATGCGTGCATTCATGCATTTTGTATTACATGCATTAGGCTCGGTACATCACGCTAATTGCATTCGTACTTCAAATCAAAAATTGAATATGTGATAATTGTGCATTTTCACATGACATGTCTAGGATTAGCCGAGCCTATCTTAGCGACATTTTGTATGCGACGCATTAGGCACTTCATATGGACTTGGATCATGCATGTTTGCTAACAAGTTCTTTGTTTTGGCACGGAGTACTATGTAAGTATTTCCGCTTTAGCATATCACATGAGTGTGAATATTGCCATGTCAGCATGCTTAACATGTGGCTAGATGCTTATGTGTTAAACTGTTTTGAATGCCTGTGGGTGAAGGTTAGATTGTTTGAGTTGGAAAAAACTCGTTGAAATCCGTATTTTAGCCTACTTGCGAGTAGCAAATTCCAAAGCATTTTCAAACCGAACGGATATGCAATGTTTATTTCCAAATTAGGCAATCTAGTCTATACTTGTTTGCTGTGCGCATAACATAGTAATTCTAGGCTAATAATTGGTTCTAGAACACGTAAAGTTTTCAAAAACGGATATCACGGTTAGTAGAGGCCGGTATTCGGACCGGGCGAAAGGGGGTGCTCATAGCTGACCTTCCCCGATCGTACCCAAGCTCCCGAGCCGAGACAACTCCGGTGATGACGGACATGTGGCCTTCGGCACCGAGTCAGGGTTTCCTAAATTCTCCCATTTTAAAATATTTAGGTGGCGACTCTATATCTGGAAAAGCAGTCCATGTTTGGCACTACTTTTTAAAAAATCTGTTTCTCAAAACGATTTGCCAGATTTGGACTCTTTGGTTCAGATTAAGAACCGCGACAACAAAAATCGCGAGTCCAAACTGTAGTAGCACGAGGCCTTCGTGGGTGTTGTTACAGAGTTACGCTCGAGCGAGGACTTGAGTCTCACGCTTGAGCGAGCATCGAGCGGAAAAATTAAGCAACCAGTACTTTTGCAGGCTGCTCGAACGAAGGAATGTGCGCTCTAGCGACAACTACATTTTTGCATGTCCGCTCGAATGAAGAAAGCTACACTCGAGTGAGACCCGTGTTTTCAACAATTTTGTTAAGTGTTTTCAAGTGCATTTTAACATCCTCATTGCATCCTAGGCACTCCTAGGCCATGATTAATACTCAATAAGAGGTTAAGACTTAGAACACACTAAGAATGAAATGAAAGAAGTTAAGTATCAACCGAGTGTGTGTTTCATTATATGTATCTATTATGTTTGGTGTAGGCCACGCGTTGTGAGCGGTTGATCCATTTGTTTACTACCAAAGTTATCCATGAGTAATAACTCTGTAGAGTTATGTTCGACTTTAATTATTTCTGATGATACGAAACGATCAGTTTTCTGAAATACTATGTTTTGTATGAATGAATGAATGTCCAATTTTCTTGAAAAGTAATTGTGGTGTCCTTAGTAGAGGCCCTCGCTAAGGGGACATAATACTGTGGCTTATGGTCATGCGGCGCTCACCCAAGGGAGATAATACCGTGGCACAGGCCCTTGCCCGGGGGAAACAATACCGTGGCACATGTATGAGATATGTTACCCTATACCAGAGGTTCCTTTTTGGAACTCAATATGCTTCACCAAAGAGACATATTTATGCTAATGGATGTTCCACGCATGATTTGAATATGAATAAGACTATGACTCTGTTTCTGCAATAAACCTGATTATGATTCTGATTTGCTATGAGATTTAAAATATGTTCTGGGCATCATTCATTAAAATCTTTACTCTGTTATTATTCACTAGGCTTCCGCTCACTATTTATATTATGTATGTAGGTGACCAGGCGCGTGACCAGACCCAAAATTGAGGATCTGGTATCTCTGTTTTGTCAGCCAGCCGTTGTGCCTCCGAGGAGGTTCCCTTTTGTGTGCAAGTCATGTCTAAACGGCATAAGTTAAGACCTTGTATTTTTAGTAATATGAACAAGTCTTTTGTTATGTGTATATTAGGCTATACCCCTTTTGGCTGCAACTGTATTAAATGTGACGAAGATTACTGCATTTTGATGTCACGTGTATGTAAACATATTGCATAAGGTTTTAAATTTCTATCCCATGTATGTCTGCACGGCTCTATAGACTATATATTGTTGGTATATTTGCTTCCGCAGCCCCTAATTATACGTTATTCCGTTAAGAGGCCTTTGGTAATCCAAGGAGTACTGGTCGGTTACGACGCTAAACTTATAGGGGCGGGTTTGGGTCGTGACAGAAATGGACCATGATTTTGGATAATTGGTTTCAAATTACCTAAGTTTTTTTGTTACTCAATGTTTTTCTATGTTTTGATGTTAATTTGCAAACTTTGGAGTCTTTAAGGTTGTGTTTTGAAGCTCAAATAGCTTGCTGGAAAACCCAGAATTCGACCGTTCCGCTCGAGCGAGGAAAGTCTTGCTCGAGCGTGAAAATTTAGCTCCCAAAAGATTTGCAGAGATTTACATAGTGGCTCGAGCGACAGGCCTTATGCTCGCTCGAGTGTAAAATTCATGCAACTAGTACTTTTACAGAGCTTTACAGGCCGCTCGAGTGACCAAATCTGTGCTCGAGCGGAGAGCCCTGTTTCAGAAATTTTGAAAAGCTATTTCAAGTTTCATTTTCTGTTCTCTTTCATTTCTAAGCACTCTTAGGCATGTATTGAGCATTGTAAATGAACTAAAAGGATAAGAATGGGGCCTAAGGGAAATAAATAAATTAAGAACGGATTGAATCGCTTGTGACCCAATGTGTTATGAAATGTGTAGGGTCAAGCGCAAGGGCAAATCCATCAGCAGAACACAGTAAGTAATATCTTAGTAAAGATATTTTCAAGTATGTTATTTTTCAAATGTTGTGTAAGCTTCATAGATTTGTTGATTTGAATTATGAATGAGTATTCTATAATTTTTGTATAAAGTCATTTAAATGTTATGATGGGCTAAAAGTCGTTTGAAAATTATGATGGGCCAAAGGCCGTCTGACATGAATGAATTGGGCCCAAGGCCGTTTGACATGAATAAATTGGGCCAAAGGCAATCTGACATGAATGCCAAAGACCATTTGACATGAATGATTCGGCCAAAGGTCGTCTGACATGAATGAATTGGGCCCGTGGCTGTTTGATAAGAAAGAATTGGACCCGAGGCCATTTGATATGTCTATTACGAGTTTCATTCATGTAACTTCTTTATTTTGATATTATTAATTGGGCTTTCGCTCACTCTCATTTGTATGTATGTAAGTGAGCAAAGAGATGTCCAAATCTAGCCTCAGTGAAGAATGTGAAAGGAAGCCAAGTTTTGTGGAGTCCCCCCGAACGTCTCACGCATGAAACTTTGTCTTTGTTATTTTGTTTACTCTTTTGCTACTGTGATGAATACGTTGGATCATCCATGTATATAAACTTTTGTTTGGCTGACTACATGTTTGAAGTTCCTGGATGTCCAAGATGATAATTCTATCTATATGTGTGAGTTATTATGAAATGTTTTTAGAATAATTTTGCTATGCCATATAAGTAATGCTCATCGGACAAATTTTTAAGTCTGCTTCCATTTTGGCCCCTTTACTTCTACTAAAACATGTTTAATCATGTTTGAGGCCGTAGGTAATCTCATGATTACTGGTCAATTATGACCCTAATCCATAGGGACGGGTTCAGGTCATGAAAGTGCATCTACACTGATATACTCCTGGAGAATTAGTCCTCAAAAAAGTACTACCTAATGCTAAGAATCCTGCAAATGGTAAACTCAGCCCAAATTGGGACGGCCTCTACCAGATCGATTCTATCGTCGAGGCATGGGCATATCGACTTTCAAACATGACCGACAAAAAATTACCCCAACCTTGAAATTCTACTCATCTTCGAAAATTTTATCACTAGTTTTTCTTGGTCAATACCTTTAGCTCTCATAGTAATGTTGGACAACTATTGTGTACATTGCTATCTGGTATACTTACAGCCCATTAATGATACAAGACTTTGTTTTACTTATTTAACGATGACTACCTTTTATTCAGCCTCTGAATTCTCAAGGAAGCTCTTCGTACTTGGCATTTTCAGCATATGACACCATTAAGCCTCCGAATTCGAAGCGCCCTTCGTGCTGGGCATGAAGTGCCATAATAAAACCCTCCAAATTCGGAGCACCATTCATGCTTGGCACAAAGTGACATTAAACATCCAAATTCGGAGCGCCCTTCGAGCTCGGCACGAAACGCCATCATAAAAGTCTCTGAATTCAGAGCGCTCTTCATGCTCGGCATGAAGCACCATCATAAAAGCCCCCAAATTCGGAGCACCCTCCGTGCTTGGTATGAAACGCCATTAAGTCTCTTAATTCGGAGCACCCTTCGTGCTCGACACGAAGCGCCATTAAGCCTCTGAATTCGGAGAGCTCTTCGTACTCGACACGGAACGCCATCATAAAAGCCTCTGAATTCATAGCGCACTTCGTGCTCGGCACAGAGTGCCATCATAAAAGTCTTTGAATTCGAAGCGCACCATTAAGCCTCTGAAATAAAGAGTTAGGCTAAGTGGACTTAAAAGTTAAAGCAAAGAACTCACGAAATAGAGGGAGTAGAGCAATCATAAGTAAGAAGTTAAAGATGGAAGGTTGTGAGGATGTAAGCACAAAGTCCTTTCGGAAATGGATGGGTGAAAGGTTTTCAAATCGTATTAAATGAATAGAAATCACGAAGAGGCGAGAAATTGCAATCATTTCACATCGCATCCCATCTGACGTGTCAGCAATAAAATAGCGTGTCCATCACACACTCAAATTTCTATAAGCAAAGTAAAACTAATTTTGAAGTCTGCGAAGACGACCTATGAAGTAGCCAAGCACGCAGCCTACTTTGTGAGTTGACCCAATGCTCGGGGGGCAATTGTGGGAGCAAAAAAGAGGATATACTTGAAAACGGCCAACAGAGCATCCAAGCTCGTTTAAGATGGGCCGAATAGGGCCAATGCCCACTGGACTACGTTATTGCTGAATAGATGTTCAAATAAGGATGAAAATATTGGGGACCGCCGAATTACGGGTACCTATGACAAACAATAGAGCCGAATGTGTCGAGCGAGTCGACATGGATTCATTAGGTGAAACCAGACTGTCCTTTTCAAGGAAGTATAGTAGGGGGATAGACTTTGATAGAATGATGATGAAGGGCTAAGATGCATGGCGTAAAGATCAAGGATAGTGACTCTATAAAAGAAGCAGAGAGACTGGAGAAACAGGTATGTGAGAAGAATCTTGAACCTCAAGAAACCAAAAAAACACCAATCTTTCGACAGAGACTAATTTGTCTGTTGGAGTGCTAATTCCGGCACCACCGTCGGGAGTTTTATTTCCATTTCAGGTGACAGCTGTGAAGATCTTACAAGGGCTTGTTTGGACAAAAAGAGTATTCCATAACCACTTCCTCGCACCCTATAAAATAGAAAAATGTATATCAGGTTCAAATAGGGTAGTGGAATTAGGACCCAAAACCATGCAAATCCATCTTTTTTTTTTATTTTATTTTTTTAATCTGTAGATTGAGCTGGGTGTACCATCCAAACTTGCCAATATTTTTCTAAAAGCAAATAGACCTTCCCTCCCATATTTTTATGTAATTTACTGACAATTTAAGGAATAAAATGTTACATATAAATGGATTACTAACCGTTGACTTTCACTGATTAAAAAAAATAAAAAGAGGATACAAATGCCATAGGGTGCAAATTAATAAATACCCATAACACTTATTTGAGTTTAGCGATGAGAAATTCTATACAGTTATATTTTTTTTATTTATATATAAATTAATCATAGAATCATACACAATTTTTCACATAGATGTAACCCCACAAAAAGGGAGACCTATGTAAGAAAACTGTATAGAATTATATCATCTGGGTTCTTAAATTTTTCCTAGTAACATTTAGAAAAAAGGTTAAATTTCAAACGCTCCTCTTGAAGTTTGATTAAAATACGAATCACCTTTGTAATTCTGGAAATTATATTCCACCTCCTGAGGTTTTTAATTTCATAAAAAATCACTCATTTCATTAATAAATCATGAAGTCAATTAACTATTTTTAATGATATTAGAAATATGTTTCAATTAATAATATCATGAACACTCGATGTCCCATGTCTTAATCCCATAGTTATTTTAGGTTTGTTTCGAAAAAAATTAAAAAGTCAAAAAGTTTTTGAAAAGTTAACCTCAAAAAAAAAAAAGGTTCAATTTATTGGCTTATTAACTTATTCAAGTCACATCACCTTTTTATTTTTTACATATTTTTTCGTAATAAGTCAAAAAAGTAACTTATAAGCCACTTCCCAAGTAAGAGAAGTTAAAATATATATATAAGCCACTTCATTTTCTCTATATTTTTTCGCATTTTTAATAAAAATTTAAAAAATCATTCTAACCATACTAATTTTTTTATCTCATATTTTAATCAAGAAGTTACAAAAATAGTCTATTTCCAAGCTAACCCTTAGTAAATTTTTTAACTTTATATGAAAAAAACTACAAAAAATAAAAAGAATAATTAATTTTTTAATAATGACTTTTTAATTATTTTAATAGATTCCCAAACATACCCTTGGTTTACAGAGTGTTATTACATTGGCAAATAACTGAAAGAGTCCCCCAATTCGGAATGAATATCTCAGTTTTTTCGTTTTTGTTTTATTTTTTTTATCCCATTTCATCTTGTTATTCACGCCAGTTAAAATAATATTATAAATTAGTCAAATTTAAAAAATTGAATCCCTGAATTCACTTATATTTGTTGTATCAATAATACTAGAGATGAGAGGGGAGATTTGCGCCGTTAGTACGGTCTAGCTAAGATAGGACGGATCTGTTTTGCTCGGTCTAAAAGATCGGCTGACCGGGCGTGAACTAAGCCTGGCCGAGCTGCGACTAGCAAACGTTCGGCAGTGCACACAGCCAAGTGGCGAGACCGGGCTACGGGTAGCTCGGGCTAAACTATGGACAAGTGAGGGGTGGCACGTCTCTGACCGGTGAGCCGAGATGGGCAGATTCCAGATAACCTCGGGTAAAGGTAGAACGGACGGAGGCCGGCATGCCTCGCGACCGGTATGCCACAATAAACTGGTCAATACCAGCCCGGCCTATGAGCATCACCCCGCTGCCCTTTTGCCAAGGGGCAGTCCGGTGGGGCATAGCGCGGTTGAGTGCCTGTAGTGATAGTTCTTCGCGGGAGATAGGCCGGTCGTGGTACTGCGGTCAGGTGTGCCACCTGGGCCAATGGCATAAGGGAGGGGACATCTGCTCCACGCATGCCTCAATACCGTTAGACAGTTCTGCGTGTACTGGTGGGAGGACTAAGCCTTTACACGCATAAGGTGGTGAGAGGCGAGCACTGCCACCTGTCTTGGGAAGGACAGCAGAGGTAGTGCGTGCATAATCTTGAGGCTGCATGGCCAGCCTTGAAATAGGGAGGAGGACGAACGTTAGAGGTATGCGACTTCTCCCCCAAAAGAAAATACTCTCTCTCTATCTGTCTTCTCCTTCCTCAAGTGGACTGACTTGATCGTCGGAGGGTCTATCTGGCAAACCACCGCCGGGCAGCTCACCGTTTTTCGTGTTACCAGGTAGACGCCATCAAGAGAAGCCTGGAGTACAAGGAGTACGGAAAGCAGAGGATATTTCGCCCCCGTACAATTGGCACCGTCTGTGGGAATCTTTTGATACTCAACCCTTGTTCTTAGAGCTTCTTCAACCATTTCCATGGCCAACAACGGCGAAGCCCCACTGTCCGTCGTCGATGGTGTCACACCTGAGTACGTCCGCTTGAGAGAAGGTCCTCCGAATATTCCAGCCATGGCGGGCCTAGAGACTCCTTCGCGAAGTGCGCGAGACAAACGCGGAAGGAGTACTGATCGCTCGCAGAGTCCTAAGGGCCGCCGACGCCAGGGGGAGTCCCATGCGCAGCGCCTGGAGCACAAACTCAAGGACCAAGACGCTGTCATTCACAAGATGGGGGCGGAGATAGAGCTGCTGAAACGCCAGATTAAAGGGAAGGGTGTTGCTGGAGAGGGCAACCTCAGTGAGCGCACCCCGTCCCCTCGTTGTAGCAATCGCCGCCAAGGGAGGACTCACTCTCATCACCAGGAACTATGGGATTGGAGGTTCCGACCAAGGAGAGGGCAGGTCCCTCCCTCGCGACAGCACCTACCGCCCCTCACGCCCAACGCCGACGTCGGGATCCTCTTTCTCCACACGTTCCGGGGACTTGAGGGATGTATTGGAGGAGAGGGCGCGCCGTCGGAAGGCTCGGAGAGTACCGGCATTGCAGAGGTTAAGCACTCCAGTTCATTACAGTGAGGAAGTGGCGATGCTAGCCCCCAAAGTGATGGCCCCTGCGCTGGTGGACAAAGAGCTGGCGCAACTTACAGCCACGCCGCTGTCTCCAGAGATTGAGAGTACGCCACTCCCCGCCAGATTCCACCAGCCAAAGTTCACTTTGTATGACGAAAAAACGGATCCATACATGCATGTGAGCCATTACCGGCAAGTAATGGCTAGACACCGGCGGAATGACGCCTTGATGTGCCTCATATTCCCAGCAAGCTTGAGAGAGCTGGGTTTGAAATGGTTCGAAAGGCTCCCGGAGGGGAGTATTGAGGGATGGCAGCAACTAGCAGAAGCCTTCGTCACCAGATTCAAAACCAACACACGAACGCCGAAGGAGGTCGACCATCTCCTGGGCGTCAAGATGGAGTCTGGATGTTCGTTGAAGGCATACAATGCGAAATACTAGGAAACTTACAATGAGATCCTCGACTGCCCCACCAATCTGGCGATCACTCAGTACAAACGGGGTCTCCCAGTCGGACATAGGCTGCGAGATTCACTCACGATCCATCAACCCACAACCATGGAGTCATTGATGCAGCGGATCAATGAGCACATTCGTATGGAGGATGATGCCGCCTCCGCGACTGAGAAGGCTAATCTGGTCGCAGCGGACAGAAGGGTTGCGGGGAAAGTTCACTCGGTTGGGCAGGAGGATAATCGCCCAAACAACCGGTCGAAAGACCAGCGCCATGGTTCAAACCGTGATGACAGAAACAAGGGCCGCCGAAACGACCGGGCTGACCCTCCCCATGATGCAACGGAGGATGCCAAAAGAAAATTGAAGGCGCGGACTGGGATCACCACGGTATTTAAAATCCCCATCTACCGCATTTTGAGCGAGATTCTAGGTGAACCCTTCGTCCGTTGGCCGGCCAAGTTGGGGAGTGCGCAGAGGGGCTTCAATTCAAAATATCGTTGCACCTTTCATGAAGAACGGGGGCACCGAACAGAGGACTGCTTGCCGCTCAAACAACACTTAGAGGAGTTGGTGGCGGCGGGGCATCTTGACCAATACATAGATGGGGGCATCAAGGCCACGCTAGTGGACCAAGCCGAGCCAAACGGCCTGGCCGCCCTAGAAGCGCCCCCGCAAGGAGTAATCAACGTCATCCACAGTATCATTGAACCGGCCAGGGTTTGCGAGCTGAGAGGGATGATCAAGAAGGCCGAGCACATGAGGGAAGTGCTCTCTGTTCAGCCCACTATGAAGAAGGAAAAGACCGAAGAAAGGGACATCCTTTCATTCTCAACCAAGGACTTGGAAAGAGTTCAGATGCCGCACAATGATGCTTTAGTAGTCACTCTTCGCGTCAAAGACTTTGACATCAAGAGAATCTTGATTGACCAGGGGAGTTCGGTAGAAATTATGTATTATGACGCGTTTAAACAAATGAAGTTGGAAGACAAGGACTTGGCCCCCGCAACGTCCTCTTTGGCCGGCTTCAACTCACAACCAGAATGGCCAATCGGAAAGATTATTTTGCTGGTCAAAGCGGGATCGGTCGTAAAGCAAGTAGAGTTCTGGGTTCTTAAAGTTCCATCAACTTACAACTTGATCTTAGGCAGGGGTTGGCTGCACGCCATGCAAGCAGTTGCTTCGACCTTCCACCAAGTCATGCGCTTTCTGGCACCGAGTGGACAGATGGAGGAAGTTTGGGGGGACCAGGTGATGGCAAAACAATGCTTCGTTATGGTAAATGGCAGTCGAGCGGCCAAAGGGTTCGTCCAAATGATTGAAGGGCCTGAGGGTAAAGAGGTCCTTGAACACGTGGAAAGAAAAGCCGAGGAAAAGTCGATCGAAGATTTGGTGGAAGTGCGCAATTGACGAGAACGATCCAACTAAATTCTTCCTCTTGGGATCATCCTTGTCTAGCGCCGAGCGGATGGATTATGTCAACTTCTTGATTTCCAATTTGGAGGCCTTTGCCTGGACGCCTTACGACATGCCTAGCATCGACCCGAGCTTCATTTGTCATCAGTTGAATGTCTTCCCTAATGCACGGCCAGTCATTCAAAGGACGCGCCGCTCAGCCTTGCACCATGCTGAAGTGGTCGCAGAGGAAGTAAAGAATTTGTTGGAAGCTGGGGCCATAGAGGAGGTGCAGTACCCTCGGTGGATATCCAACACGGTGGTTGTTCCGAAGAAGAACGGCAAGTGGCGAGTCTGCGTTGACTACAAGACTGTCAATCGAGCTTGCCCCAAGGATAGCTTTCCCCTCCCTCGAATTGACCAGCTGGTGGACTTAACCGCTGGCCATCAGAGGTTTAGCTTCCTGGACGCATACCGCGGCTACCACCAGATAGCCATGTATAAACCGGACAGGGAGATCACGTCGTTCACAACCGCCAGAGGCTTATATTGCTACAAAGTCATGTTGTTTGGACTAAAGAATGCCGGGGTGACTTCTCAGAGGATGGTAACGAAGATGTTTGCTCCTCTTCTAGGCCAAACAATGGAGGCCTATATCGACGACATGGTGGTAAAGAGTAAGGAGAAGTCTCAACACCTCGCCGACCTTGCAGAGATGTTCGCCATACTTAAGATCCACAAGCTTCGTTTGAACGCCACAAAGTGCGCCTTCGGAGTTGGCACCGGAAAGTTTCTGGGTTTTCTGGTCACAAATCGAGGGATTGAAGCTGACCCATCACAGATCAAGGCCATACAAGACCTGGAGCATCCCAACTCCATGAAGGACGTGCAACATCTTGCCGAGATGGCAGTTGCGTTGAACAGATTTATCAGTCGGTCTTCTGATCGTTGCAGGCCCTTCTTTAAAACTCTGAAGTCCAAGTTCTTCTGGGATGACGAGTGCGACCGCGCACTAGCAGACCTGAAAGCATATCTCTCCTCAGCCCCTATTTTGGTCACACCTCAGCCAGGCGAAGAGTTGTACCTCTACTTGGCTGTCTCTCAACACGCAGTCAGCGCGGTATTGGTACGTGCTGAAGGCATCCAGCACCTACCGATCTTCTACGTAAGCAAGACTCTTCTCCTAGCCGAAACGAGATATCTTCCCTTGAAAAAATTGGCGTTGGCCCTAATGATGGCACCAAGAAAGCTGGCACACTATTTTCATGCCCATACAATAATTGTGTTAACCGAGTTCCCGCTTAAAGTGCTTTTTGAAAATGCAGACTTCACTGGGAGAATTTTGAAATGGGCCATGGAATTAGGACAATATGACATCAAGTTCCAACCTCACACCGCAATCAAGGCTCAAGCACTTGCCGACTTTGTGGCAGAATTTGCCCCTGGGTTGCATCCAGTATGCCCGGTTGATTTGATTGGTGCGGATTTAGCACAACCCATGGTTCTGGAAACAGAAACGAGTGTTGGTTCGCAAGTAGGAAAAGGGACGAGCACAACCGGACTAACAAAGTCCGACGATGATGAACCTAACCAAGACAAGGAAAGGGACCAGAATGAACCGATCAGAGACTTGGAAATGAGAAGCTCCCAGAACCCCTCTGATTGCTGGAAGCTGTTTGTTGGCGAGATGTGGAAGCTCTTCGTTGATGGGGCGTCCAACAGACATGGGGCTGGGCTGGGCATCATGCTGAACTCGCCGGACGGGCTGATCATCGAGCAGGCAATTACGCTCGGCTTCCCAG
Source organism: Camellia sinensis (assembly GCF_055761805.1). Lineage (NCBI taxonomy): Eukaryota > Viridiplantae > Streptophyta > Magnoliopsida > Ericales > Theaceae > Camellia > Camellia sinensis. The sequence continues at coordinate 59,447,599 of NC_138974.1, forward strand.
CATCCAACAACGAGGCTGAGTATGATGCTCTCCTTGCTGGACTAAGAAGCGCGCTGAGAATGAGAGCCACAGCCCTTATGGTATTTAGTGATTCCAAGTTGGTGGTCAATCAGGTCTCAGGGGAGTATGAAGCAAAGGACGAAAGAATGGCCAAGTATCAGGCGCTGGTACGCATAGAGATCAAGATGTTCGCTGCAATAAGGTTAGAACAAATCGAGCGTGAGGAAAACAGCGCGGCAGATGAATTGGCCGGACTTGCTTCTGCTCAGACAGCTTTTCCTAACCCCTTGATGATAGAATTTTTACCACGGCTAAGCATTGAGGAACTAGAATCAGCCGAGGTACTCTGCACCGATTTGGGCCCTTCTTGGATGGACCCTATTATCGCATTCCTGAAAGATAGAATTCTACCAGAAGAAAAGAAGGCGGCACACAAGATCCGGGCAAAGTCAGAGCGGTTTTGGCTCTCCCCGTCTGGGGCCTTGTACAAGAAATCTTTCACCGGCCCGTATTTGAAATGTGTCCACCCCACCAAGGTGGAGGCTTTCCTCTATGAGATACATGAGGGCATCTGTGGCAGCCATACTGGGGGCAGATCCTTGGCTTACCGAGCAATTTCTCAGGGTTATTGGTGGCCGTGCATGCAGGCCGATGCGCAAAAATATGTTAGCAGGTGCGAGAAGTGTCAGAAGTTCGCCCACCAGATCCACTAGCCGGCTAGAGATTTTCTCCCTCTCAGAAGTCCTTGGCCGTTCGCGCTTTGGGGGTTGGATATTGTTGGGCCACTCCCAGCTGCACCGGGCAACCGTAAGTTTTTCATCGCCGCCACCAACTATTTTACCAAATGGGTTGAGGCCGAGCCACTAGCGACCATAAGGGAAAAGGACGTGAAGAAGTTTGTATGGCAAAACGTGATCACCCGTTTCGGTATACCCAAGGCCCTGGTCTCGGATAATGGCGCTCAATTTGATGGTAAACTCTTTCGCGGATTTTGCGAAGAGTTGAAGATCGAGTTCTACAATTCGACGCCGGCCTATCCTCAATCAAATGGTCAAGCAGAGGCCTCAAACAAGACCATCTTGGACGGGCTGAAGAAGCGACTTGAGAAGGCTAAGGGCAAGTGGGCTGAAGAACTCCCTAATGTGCTCTGGGCATACCGCACTACGCCGAGGCGGTCAATCGGGGAAACACCATTTGCTTTGGCCTACGGCATGGAGGCCATCATCCCATTGGAAATTGGCATGCCAACCATCCGCTCTGAAAGTTTCCAGCTAGATCTGAATAGTGAAGCGGTGGCATTGGAGTTGGACCTTGCTGAAGAAAAGAGGGAGCGCGCATTGATCCACATAGCGGCTTATCAACAAGAACTCTCCAAGAAGTACAACAAGGCTGTGCACCCCAGGATGTTCAAGATTGGGGACTGGGTATTAAGAAAGGTGCTTGGCAACACAGTGGTCCCTGGCGAAGGAAAGCTCGGTGCAAATTGGGAAGGACCATACAAGGTGATTGGTCTTGCTGGTAAAGGGGCATACCATCTGGAAGATATAGACGGCAAGGCTGTCCCCAGACCATGGAATACGGCCAACCTTAAGCTCTTTTACTTTTAAGATGTAATTTGCTTGTGTTGTTTAGCCTTTTTAGACCTTTAGCCTTTTGGCACTTAATGTAAAGGATAGCAATGCTTTTGTAATGAAAAATAGCCCTCTTGTTGTTTGGAATTACATCTTTGTACAATGGATTCGCAAGGACGTAAGGCAATTATGAATACCAGGGGCAGAGACTGACCTGAATTGGACCGGACTGATTTCCTCTCACCGGAATGAATGCAGACAGCACAAACAGTTGGTGCATTTTCCGACAATGTAATTGGCGTATGGCCCCATTCACATTAGGGCCGAGATGGTTTTGCTCGCCCGGTTGAAATATTGGCGTCATGACCAACTTAACTGAAACATTGGTGTTTTGCCCAGTGTAAGGGCCGAGCTGATTTCGCTCGGCCCAGTCGACATATTGGTGTCTTGCCCAATATGGAAAACGAGCGGAGTTTGCTCGGCAGAAATCGCAATGTTGGAGTTTTTGTCCAACCGATGAGAGGCTGAGCTGAATTTGCTCAGCCTAAACGAAATGTTGGCAGCTTACCCAACTTAAAAGACGAGCTGATTTTGCTCGGTCACGTCGAAATTGCATGAAATTTACAAACGAATTAAGGCCGCGCAGATTTTGCTCGGAAGAGTTAAAACGTCAGTTCATTTGAAAGTTCATGAAATCGAACTACTAGTTCTGATTAGAAAACGTTTGAGCTGATTTGAGCTCAGCAAACTATACGGCACAGCCGACCTGGCAGTTGTGAATTGTCAACAGTTGAGTCAAGGAATCCATGCAGATGCAAACCGAACAGAAATAGAAGATGAGCGAGCAAAAAGCCAAAAACCTTCATTGATAAAGGAAATTCAAGTACAAGACGGGGGGAACATAGCCCGGTTACATAAAAAAAAAAAGCGAAAAAAGGTCAATCCAACTCTACGTCAACCGTTTGTTCGGCGACTAGCACAGTTTGCTCGGCCTCTTCTACATTATGCTTGGGCAGGTTTTCTTCGGCGTCATCGTCAGTGCCTTCCACCACGGCAATATCCCGATTAGCCTCTTCTTCCGCATCTGGAGATGCTTCGGGAGGATCTTGTTCGGCTAGTTTCGCGGCGGCGGCTTCTTCCTCGGCCTCTTTTCTTTCGTCCGTGATGAGCCGGTTTTGGGTGGCCTTGGAGTACGCCTGCATGTACACCGGGATATAAGCAGCAGGCGGATTGATGAACAAGTCAGAATCCTGACCAATACCAACTTTCTCCACGGCAGCTTTCCAGCCGCACTGGAAAAAGATGTCCTTGGTCACTTGGACCTGCCATTCGTAGGTCTTCTCGCCCTGCGCGTATCCCCGGTCTTCTGCATCATCTACGGCCTTGTCCTTCTCGGCTTTGTGCGCATCGCGCAGTTTCCTCAGCTCGGCGAGATACCAAGCCTTCGTTGACTTCACAGCCCGAAGTTTGTCCTCGTTAGCTCGGTCAACCTTTTAGCTCAGGATATCTCGCTCGGCCTCAACTGCTTCCTGCGCAGCTTTAAGCTTCGCTATCTCGGCCTTTTGTGCTTTATTCTCAGTTATGGCATCCCGCAGGCTCTACCGCACTTTGATCATTCGGTCGTGGGCCAAATAGTTCTTTTGCACGGCCTGAAAACAAGTAAGAGATCGTCAGTATTCGAAAAACCGAGCAAAAACGAGCAAACAGTTTGACGTAAAAAATGGAGACCTTACCAGCACTATGGATTTCGCCGCCGAGCGGAGGACCTTGAGGTCGGAAAGCTCGTCGTGTTTTTTCATATCAGTGGGGAAGATCAACCCCTTGGTCAAATTGAAACCAAGCGAGTAGTCCTTGTCCGAGTAGACAGAGTCTTCAGCAGAAACTGCTCGACCCTGATACTTGAACTCGGGCGCCCAGACCGGGGGGGTGGCTATGCCCTTGGATTTGCTGGTCCGTGGTTGCTCGATCTGGTCCCCGAGCTCGGTAGAGACGCGATCGGTAGAGTCTTCATCTGCCAGATGCGGCCCGGTTTGCTCGTTCCTCGCCCGCTTCTTGGACCGACCAGTCGGCTGCTCGCTGGCAAGCTCCAGTACTGCCCCTTCTTCCTGCACGGCGGGTGTGGAGGATGTCCCCCCGGTTGCCTCTAGTCTTTGGGACTCGTCCTCTTCCCCGGTGATCAGGGACTTGATGGTCCTGATTTTCGTCATTTCTTGCTCGGCGGTGAGTGGAATAAGCCTGATCGGTGGTAAGTTTGGATCCGATTCCAGGGTTGGCGCACGCAGAAAATCGGTAACCCGGCTCCTGCGCGGCGCGGTGTAGTGGTAGGTCTGATCGAAGCTGAGCAGTTTCGAAGCCTCCCTCTCCTCGGCAGGATGGCGCAACAGGACTCTGATGGCCTCTTGGTTGGCCTGGTAGTAGTCTGCTGCTAGGTGCTTATCTGCAAAAAGAAGACAAGTGTTAGATCGGCATGGAAAGTAATTGATGCATAAAGAAAATAGCGCGGTCAGCCGAGCGACTCACCAGCACTACCAAAATCCTTTCTAATATACCATCCCGGTATGGGTGCCTCGGTGTAGCGACCAAACACCCACAAGAAGTCGTCGTCGTTGGTCTCCTTGTCCGGGTTACCCTCTATTAATTTTGCTCGGCCCTTCTTCACTTTGAGGTACCAGCAAAACCCGTTCTTATTTCTACTAAGACTATACTGATGGAAAATTTCAGCCAGACCGAGATTGAGTCCGAGCCCCCGGTTCAGTTCGACGACCTCGTTTATTATTTTGTAAGTGTTATTTGAAACTTGGGTCGGGCAAAGCCTTGTCTGCCTCAAAAACTCACAGATCAAAGGCTGGACCGGGAAGCGGAGCCCTCCCTCTACTATTGACACGACCGTAAAGGGGCACCGGTCTAGATCTCCCCAAGGGGTGTCTCCCTTTTTGGCGAGCTCTAAGATGACGTCATCCGGGATGTTGTAATCCTTGCGAAACTCGGCCATCGCACCGGGCGAGCTAACCATATAGCGGTACTTCCCCATCTATCTCAGTCTTATTTGATATAGTGTATATCTCGGTCAAAAATGTTGGTGGGTCTGCTCGGACTCTAAGCTCCACCAATTAGTGCTGGACTGGCTTGGTCGGTCCTATTTGTTCTGCATTGTTAAAAAATGAGGCTAAGGGTTAGCGCGACATATATTCCACGGCTCCTATTGGAAATAGCTCAGTGAAGGATTTTTGGTGTTTTACTGGCCTGACCCCTATCTCGGCTAGATTACTTGGTCGATCTCCTAGCTCGGTTCATTCCAATTTGCAAAATCTAATGGAGTATTCAGCTCGGTTAGGCTTTGAAGTGAAAGTTACAGCTCGGTGCTTTCCTATTTACCAATCTAATTAAAGTATCCGGCTCGGTTGAGACCTCGGTAAGAAGCCACAAACCAGTTTTTGCTCGGCTATAGCTCTTCCAATGGATCTAAATGAGCGTTTAGCTCGGTTCTACCCAGATTCCAACTGTTCATCCCAGAAGTGGGCGAACTCGTTTGAACCAAGGAGGAATAGGGGGTTCGGAGGCCCCCTTCTATTCTCAAGGTTCCCATTTGCCCTAGGGTGTGCAGGTTCTAAGCAAAGAGAGGGGGCACTGGTGGTTACAAACAAAAATAAATAAAAATACGAAGCATAGTGGCACGGAAATGAAGAACATGTATGAAAAACCTTGAGAAGTAGAAGCAAAAGATCCAAGGAGGGGTAGTGTGACTTACCAGGGGGACAGGTGCGAGGGTGAACGCAACCTCGAGAGCTCGATTGTGGCCTTCGAAAGGATCTGAAATGGAGGATGTGGCACAGAAACAGCAATGGCAGTGGTCTTGGGGGTTCGAAAGTTTGGGAGGTTTAGGGCTTGTGCGGAAGAGAAGGTGAAAAGTGAAGGGTTTTAGGCCCTTCGTTGGAATACGAAAGAGGGGGGAAGGAACCCCAAACGGATGCGCCGTTTGAATTTTGCGCGTGCAGAACAGTTGGCTGTACGACCCAGTGGCGTGAAGCCACGTGGCACTGGAAACGCGGCTGTCAGTACGGCTGTACGACCTTTGATGAGACTGCGGAGGAAATGGCCAACCAAACAGGATAGCTCGGCGATAGATATGCCCCCAATCATGCTCGGCTTGGTGATGGCGCAACTCATCCGTTACCTCGGTCACGATGGTAACCCCAGTCATGACTAGGTCGGATGGGGTTAAAGGGCAATTGAGAGGGGAGATTTGCGCCGTTAGTACGGCCGAGCTAAGATAGGACGGATCTGTTTTGCTCGGTCTAAAAGATCGGCTGACCGGGCGTGAACTAAGCCTGGCCGAGCTGCGACTAGCAAACGTTCGACAGTGCACACAACCAAGTGGCGAGACCGGGCTACGGGTAGCTCGGGCTAAACTATGGACAAGTGAGGGATCGCACGTCTCTGACCGGTGAGCCGAGATAGGCAGATTCCAGATAACCTCGGATGAAGGTAGAACGGACGGAGGCTGGCATGCCTCGCGACCGGTATGCCACGATAAACCGGTCAATACCAGCCTGGCCCATGAGCATCACCCCGCTGCCCTTTTGCCAAGGGGCAGTCCGGTGGGGGCATAGCGCGGTTGAGTGCCTGTAGTGATAGTTCTTCGCGGGAGATAGGCCGGTCGTGGTACTGCGGTCAGGTGTGCCACCTGGGCCAATGGCATAAGGGAGGGGACATCTGCTCCACGCATGCCTCAATACCGTTAGACAGTTCTGCGTGTACTGGTGGGAGGACTAAGCCTTTATACGCGTAAGGTGGTGAGAGGCGAGCACTGCCACCTGTCTTGGGAAGGACAGCAGAGGTAGTGCGTGCATAATCTTGAGGCTGCATGGCCAGCCTTGAAATAGGGAGGAGGACGAACGTTAGAGGTATGCGACTTCTCCCCCAAAAGAAAATACTCTCTCTATCTGTCTTCTCCTTCCTCAAGTGGACTGACTTGATCGTCGGAGGGTCTATCTGGCAAACCACCACCGGGCAGCTCACCGTTTTTCATGTTACCAGGTAAACGCCGTCAAGAGAAGCTTGGAGTACAAGAAGTACGGAAAGCAGAGGATATTTCGCCCCCGTACAAGAGATACTAACATATTTATTAACAATTTTACTAGCACACCTACATGTTTTGATAAGATTAATTATTACTAGGCATGGAACCTACATCAACTTGTGAGCATCTTAATAAATATATTAATATATTCCTAACATTTTTCTTGTTTTATTGATCAAACGGTAATTTTGTAAAACTTTGAAATCCTAGATAAATGTCAAAAAAAGTAAACGTACGAGAGTTGCAAGATTAGAAAATCAAGAACCCTAATTAGCTAAGCTTTGACAGAGCTGGTTCTATTTTATGCTCTCTCGCCCTGGGCTATGCCTGGTTTGGCATGGGGCTATTATGTTAAAATAGTTACAAAAGGATAAAATATGTTAAACAGTTAATAAGATAAAATGTCACATTCAAACCATAATTATTTTATTTTTTCTCTCACAAAAGTCAAAAAAATTAGAAAGCCCAACCCAAACAAATCTTTATAGCCCCAAACTAAAATAGCTAAAAAGCTAACTCATTTCTCAAACGACACCTTTTAGAGGTACCATTTTTTTTTTAACATTATTGTAATGCATTATTAAAATTTAAGACATTAAAAAAAAAAATTATGAATGTGAATTTTTATTGTCATTAATCATGAAATAAAACTTTTATTTTCACACTACAGGAAATTACACTTTTGGTGACTAAATTTGGCGACTATTAAAAATTTCAAAAGTTGTGGAATTGGCGACCAAAAATTATATTAGACGGCAAAAGTACAAGATTTAGCTGCTCATTTTTTTTTTGTCGAGGTATACTGGTTGTTGATGACTAAAAAAAATTTAGTCGCTAAAAATGCCACAATTGCCTACTAAAACAATTTTTAGTCATTGTATAATTAGTTTTGGCTACTAAAATTATTTAGTCGCCGAATGAAAAATAAAAATTTACTTTTATCTTTGGCGATCAAAAGTTGGGTCGCCAAAAATTTATTTTCAGCAACTTAAACATATTTTAGTCGCTGTACCGTTAGTTTTGGCTACTAAACTTATTTAAATAAAAAACAAAAAATTACTTTTTATCTTTTGGTTGCCAAAAATTTATTTTCAGCGACTGAAACATATTTTAGTCGTTGTACAGTTAGTTTTAACTACTCAAATTGTTTAGTTGCCGAATAAAAAACAAAAATTTACTTTTTATCTCTGGCGACCAAAAGTTTGGTTGCCAAATTTTTTTTTCAGCGACTACAAAAAATTTTACTCACTATATAGTTAGTTTTGGCTACTAAAATTATTTAGTGGCCGAATGAAAAATAAAAATTTACTTTTTAGTTTTGACAACCAAAAGTTTGGTCACCAAAATTTACTTTGTATGAAAAGTTTTGGAGGTAAGATTTCAAAATTTGGAGGGATTCCTAAATGAATTAATGACTACATTTTCAGTTGGTCAGGTATGGAAGCATAATCCACTGATTAAACAAACCTACGATTTTGTGTTTCTTCTCTCTGACGCCTCATGCCTTTGCCATCCCTTCTATTATTGGAGCACCACTGCAAGGGTTACACGAGCACCACCATCGCTCTCTCTCTCTCTCTCTCTCTCTCTCTCTCTCTCTCTCTATGTCTTCTTCCATTTGCATATGCCTTCACCCAACTCCAAATTCGACTCAGCCCCAAATCGACCCATCTTGCTTGAGTGGTCATTGGACTGCTCTTTGGATTTCACCGCTTGTACACCCGTAAATAGTTGGAATGATGCTTCTAGCCGTGCTTGTTTCTGCTCTCCAAACTTTCACCCCTTGAACACCATTACAATAGTCCAAACATGCCCTCTTTTTTTAATTTTTTTTATTTTTATTCTGATGATAAATAGTTTAGAATTAAAATCACAATACATGTCACAATGAAAACAAGTTCAGTATTAAAATCATGTATATTAGGCTTTATGAGTATCTGAAGAATTATTGAAAGCTTCTTCATTAATCACAATATCTGATTACATGGATACATTTATACAAAATATCTAACAAACTAATAATATACGTAACTAACTAACCAACTAATGTAACTAACTAACTAATCTAACAAACTCTATCTTCTAGCTAACTAGGACATAAGCTGTAGCTTTAGTTTTGGTTTTAGCTGATTAGTTGTTAATGGCAGCTCTTGTTGTGGCTCTGTAGTTGGCTCTGTAGTTATAATATTATCAGTCCCCTGCAAGCTGATGGGAGAGGAAGTGACCAACAACTTGGTCTTGAGAAACTGAAATCTGGAACTGGATAAAGGTTTGGTTAAAATGTCAACGATTTGATCCACAGAAGAAACATACTTGAGAACAACCTTCTTGGCTGCAATCTTCTCACGAATAAAGTGACAATCGACTTCAATGTGTTTAAAGCGAGCATAAAACACCGGATTTGAAGCAAGGGCAATAGCGAAGAGGTTATCACACCAAAGAATAGGAGAGGAAGTAGTAGGAAGAGCTAGGTCATGCAGTAGTATCTGTAACCAACTCAACTCTACGGTAGCATGAGCCAAAGCCCTATATTCAGCCTCAGTGCTGGATCGAGAGACTATTGGCTATTTCTTAGCAGACCAGAAAACAAGATTAGAACCAAGATAAATGCAGTAGCCAAATGTAGACCGTCTATCCAAATGATCCCAGCCCAATTAGAATTAGAAAAAGCTTGAAGGTCAAAAGAATTGGGAGAAAATGTGAGGCCATGAGAGAGGGAACCTTTAACAAATCGGAGAATACGTTTAACAAAGGCAAAATGGCCATTAGTGGGTTCATGTATATGTTGGCAGGCTTGGTTAACTGCTAAAGACAGATCAGGGCGTGTGATGGTTAAATACTATAATGCACCAACAAGACTTCTGTATAACTGGGGCTGAGTAAAAGGCAGAGAAGAAGCAGGAGTGACTGGAGGCTTGACTGAAATAGGTGAATTGTAGGGTTTACAAGAGGTCATGCCAGCCTTGAGGAGAATTTCAGAAGCATATTTTTGTTGGGACAAGAAGTAATTAGTTCCCACAGTTTGAATAGAAACACCGAGAAAGTAAGAAATGTTGCCTAATTCCTTCATTGCAAAGGCAACATGCATTTGACCAATTAGTTCTTGAAGAAGAAGAGAACTACTGCCAGTAAGTAGAATGTCATCAACATAGACCAAGAGAATGAGAATATCATTGGAGGCCTTTTTGATGAATAAAGAGTTGTCACAATAACTATTAACAAAGCCCTGGGCTATCAAAAACTTGGAGAAGGTTGAATACCAAGCTCAAGGTGCTTGCTTCAGGCCATAAAGAGCTTTCCGAAGTCCACAAACATGATGAGGATTAGTGGCACTAGTAAAACCAGGTGGCTGGAGTATATAAACTTCTTTATCCAAGGTACCATGAAGAAAGGCATTGCTACTGTCAAGCTGTTTTAAGGGCCACTGATAATGCAAGGCAATGCAAAGCAAAATTCTGATAGTAGGTTGTTTAGCCACGAGACTAAAGGTCTCAGTATAGTCAACACCTTCTTGTTGTAAAAATCCTTTGGCCACCAACCTGGCTTTATATCTGGCAATAGTCCCATCAGAATTTCTTTTTATTCTAAAAACCCATTTGCCGCCAATAGCTGTTTTAGCAGAAAGAAGAGGCACAAGGGACCAAGTACCTTGACCAAGAAGAGCATGATATTCATCAAGCATTGCAGCATACCAGACTGGAAAAGTAAGAGCTTGTTGTTAAGTGGAAGGTTCTATATCAATGAATAAAGAAGAAGAAGAGGCCACAAGACAACTTGTTTTGGATCGAGTAAGCATAGGATGAACATTGGCAGAAGAACTGAGAGGAAGAGATGAAGAAGGTACAGATGGCAAGTCTATAAAAATGGAGTTAATAGGAACAAGAGAGGAAGGATTTGGATTAGAAGGCTGAATAGGCTGAGACGGAACTGTAGAAGGCTCAGACAGAGGAGCAACAGCAGCAGCAGTAGCAGGATTAGTAGGCAGAGAAGAGGGTACAGCAGAAGATACAGAAATAGAGGGAGGCAGAGATGTGGGACAAGAAAAAGGAGTAATAGGATTACCAGACCTAAAAGAAGAGCTAAAGGACCAAAAGAAGGACTGTAAGTTAGAGAAAGAATAAGACTTAGAAGGAGGCTGAACAGTGGTAAAAGGAAAGATATCCTTATTAAACAGAACATGTCTAGAAATATGAATTTTCCCTGTAGCAAGATCAAGACATCTGTATCCTTTAAAAGATGGATGGTAACCAAGAAAAACACAAATAGTAGATCTAGGTTGAAGCTTGTTAGAAGTGTAGGGCCGAAGCCAAGGAAAGCATTGACAGCCAAAAACCTTAAAAGAGGAATAAGCAGGAGAACAATGAAATAGAATTTCATAAGAAGACTTATTACAAAGCTTAGAGCTAGGCATCCTATTAATGAGATAGGTAGCTGTGGACATTGCATCAAACCAATACTGTAAAGGCACAGAAGAATGATGTAACAAGGCAATGGTTGTTTCAATGATGTGCCTGTGTTTGCGTTCAGAAACTCCATTCTACGGAGGTGTATAAGGACAAGACATTTGATGAAGTATACCATAAGCTTTTAAAAATTGAGTCATTGAAGTATTAACAAATTCAGTGCCTCCATCAGTTCTTAGAACTTGCAATTTGGTGGAAAATTGAGTTTCAACAAAAACCTTAAATTCCAAAAATTTGGAAAACACTTCACTCTTGTAACACAAAGGATAAAGCCATGTAAACTTGCTAAAATCATCAACAAAAAGCACATAGTACTTATATGGAGACAAAGAAGAAAAAGGACCCCACACATCACTATGGATGAGAGATAATGGTTTGTTTACAGTAGAATTAGAAAGCATAAAATGGAGTCTATGGCTCTTGGCCACACAACAATGAACACAAGAAGACAAAGGAGCCAAGGTTTTATTAGCAATATCAGGAAAATGACTTTGCATATGTACAAATTTCAACTGAGATGGATGGCCCAATCTCTTATGCCAGACTTCAGCAGAAACAGCTCCAGTAGTGGAGGTATGAAAAGCATGAGATGAAAAAGGAAGAGAAGAAGTAGTAGGAAAGTGATATAAACCATGGACACTAAAGCCCTGGTGCAAGACTGCCTTCGAAGACTTGTCCTGAACCACAAATGAAGAATCATCAAAAGTGACAGTACAATTATTGTCTTTGGTAAGTTTATGGGCAGAAACAAGATTTGAGGAAATAGGAGCATGTAAAACCTTGGTAAGCTTAAAAGAATAATGAGGAGTAGGCAAAATACCTTTCCCTGTATGTTGGATAGGCAGAGAAGTACCGTTGCCAACTGTAACTTGATCAGTACCTTGATATGGTTGGTACATGCTGAGATTGGAGAGATCGTGTGTGATATGATCAGTAGCACCTAAATCAAGATACCAAGGAGAAGATTCAGGTGTTGCAGAGACAACATATGCCTTTGGGGAAGATGAATTCTGTGAGTGAGGAGAAGAAGAAGACTGGTGATAAGTAGTATCCAATCTATGCCAACAATCAGAGGCAATGTGATTTGCCTTTCCACAAATTTGATAGATTAGTCCAGAATAGGATGATTGTTTGCCTTGTCTGCCTCTGCCTCTAGAAGATCTGCCCCCTCAGAAGATACCTCGAGAGGAGCCTCGCTAATTATGACTTTATCTATCACGAGAATATGATGAAGAAAAACCAGAATGAGAACCTCTTGTAGCAGAATAAGCAATAGATGATTCTAGATTCTAACTCTTTCTTTATTTTGCTTCAATGTGAATAGATTCAGAACAAAGCAAAGACGTCAATTCAGCCATGGAAATAGCACTAACTCGTGCACGAATGGTAGTTTTAAGGGCATCAAATTCATCAATAATCCATTTAAAGTAAGCAACACAAGATCTTCTTCATCAACAGGTGATGAAGCTAGAGCTAGTTGATTAGCAAGATCTTTAATTTGACTCAAATAATCTTCAATGGATTTAGAATCCTTAGTTAGATTGTTTAATCTATTCTTCATTTGATGAATATGAGATCGAGAGAGCAGAGTAAGCCTCTTGCATAATGTGTCCCATACCTCTGCACTGTGTTGCGAATGAAGAACATATGTGAAAATTGCAGGTGTAAGTGTTGCTGTAATACAGCTAAGCAAATGTGCATCAATGATGTTCCACTGTGCTTGATCTGGATTCAATACCTCTGTACCAGTTGAATTCTTGATCAACAATGGTGGACAAGGAACAGATCCTGTTGCAAAATCTAAAAGCTCAGTTGCACGAAGAATATTTTGAAACTGACTTCACCAGATGATGAAGTTTGTAGAATCAAGCTTCACTGTCATGAAGGAGTGCAAATTTGAGATCAAAAGATTCAGATTAGCAGGTAAGGATGAAGATGATGAGGAAGCCATAGATGGATCAACCTCAAGCTCGTGAGAGCTTTAGAGAGGCTCTGATACCATGAAGAATTATTGAAAGCTTTTTCATTAATCACAATATCTGATTACATGGATATATTTATACAAAATATCTAACAAACTAATAATATCTGTAACTAACTAACTAACTAACTAATGTAACTAACTAACTAATCTAACAAACTCTATCTTCTAGCTAACTAGGACATAAGCTGTAGCTTTAGTTTTGGTTTTAGCTGATTAGCTGTTAATGGCAGCTCTTGTTGTGGCTCTGTAGTTGGCTCTGTAGTTGTAATATTATCAGTATCTTATGAATACTTGAGATACTGAATTCATCAAACATTGACACCTTTCTCATAGCCATTGGCATAGTTCACAGGTTATTTTATTTTATTTTTCTTTTCAATTATATTTTGGGCAAATGGTTGTGATTTGAGAACATATTAGGCTAATTGGGTCATATGGGCTTTTATATTTATAGATGTTTCTTTCACTTTCGTGAAGAGATCAATGCCTTTAGTTTTTTGGAATTAGATTCATATTATCGGTAATTGTAAATTTGTAATGCATCGCTTTGGAATTTTTGCTCCTACGCTCAAGCCTATTGCCTTGTACATCAAACACCACTGTAGAGCTATGTACAAAATAGACGAATGCCCTCCCCTTCTTGTAGTTTTCGATTCATGTAAAGGGTAATCATTTTACATTTTTTGAAAAAAAAATTCTTGAACTACTACTGTGTTACCAAATTTTTATACGGTAATTCATATTGAATAAATTTTGTTGTTATTTGTTTGTAATGCAGTTTTACTGTAGAGGCTGATGGGCCTATAAAGGATATGACATTAATCACAAATTATACTGGTGATGTGGATTACATTACAAATCGGGAACATGATGATTGTGATAGTATGATGACCCTTCTTCTAGCAAAGGACTCATCTAACAGCCTTCTTATCTGTCCTGATAAACGTGGAAACATTGCTCGCTTTATTAATGGCATTAACAATCATACTCCGTATGCTCGTGTATCCTCTCTCATGCTGTCTCGATTCTAGACTCAAAAAATCCTTCCTTGCTTTTATTTTGATGGTAACTTTATCCATTTCATCGACTCTAAAGTATGTACTCCATTTCTTCCAATGAAGCCACATAACAAAATTCTTTGTTTTTATCGACATCAAAATAAATTTAAAAATTGAGAATATTAAACCTGTTGTTCTTGAAACCTGTCCAATTTTGTGCAGGGAGGGTAGGAAGAAGCAGAATCTTAAGTTTGTGAGGTACAGTGTAAATGGTGAATGTCAGGTCGTTTTGGCTGCTACTTGTGATATTGCCAAGGGGGAGAGGCTATATTATTATGACTATAATGGATATGAGCATGAATACCCAACCCATCATTTTGTCTAAGATCCACATAGATATTCGTCTAACGAGTTTGCGTATTTGTCATGTAATTTCGGATTATGATAGATCCTTCTGATGTATACACATTTTTTTTTACTCTTTTTTGTCGCAGCTTACACATTTTTGTTGCAGAGTGTCCACATTTTTTCCCAGTTTTCTAATTGTATCCTCAGCCCATCAATTGTAATTTATCATGTAGCATTGGCCAAGTACGTACTGTGGGAAAAATAGCGCAGGCGAGGGAACTTTCTTTGGAATTTAACATATGAAGGGTTTTAAATAATTACAAATTTAAGTTACATGGCATTGTCTTTGTGTACTACAGTTTCAATAAAATGAATTACTTTTATCTATGGTTTCCTTTAAGTAGGTCCGAAGATTACTATGATGGACTATTGGAGGGCTTTTCCTCCAACATTTGTTTCTCTTTACTTATCTTTATTTGAGTTACATGATATTATCTTTATGTGCTAAAGGTTTCAATGGAAGACACTACTTTTATTAAATGACTACCTTAATGTAGATCCTAAGATAAACTCTGATAGACTGTTGTATGTTATTATTATTAATTTTTTCTCCCTCTAAAACATATTTCTCTATCTGTTGTTTCTGTTTTGGTTTCTCCTCTCTATAAACATTTCATTATTATTTTTTTTTAAATGCTAACCGTCCTCAAGAAAGCTCGAAGACAAGAAAATATAGTAAAATACAAATAAATTCTTTCCGGCTGCTTATTTCTATATTATTAGGGAACTGTTGCTGGAATACCAAGGACTCTGTTTGAACATTCATATTGGACGAGTATCTTCATGACTGGGTCTTTCAAATTTGGATATAGTGCCTTGCTGCAAGGAACTTTGTGAATGTGTCATCGTCATCCATCACTTCGTGTTGGACATCCATACTTTGCAGAATCTCATTATGATTTATAAGTTGAAATCTCTCTCTTATTTATTTATTTTATGTGAATTTTGATTAGAAAAGTTTGGATAAATTTCTTTCTTGTAATCTTCCCGAAAGCCCTTATAGGTTTTTATACCATTCAATGAATGCAAAGATTCATACCCAGGTTACATGCTTTAGTTATCTTACCTCAAATATGGAATTCTCTACGTTGTTATATATTTGTGGCCTTGTGTGATGACGTAATTGTGTGGGTTGATTTGATGGCTCCTTTTTTGTGGAATTAGTTTTCATGGGCACTGCTTAGTTTCGGAGCATTTTAGGTGTATAGTCGTTATATGAACTTGTGATTTTGCCTAAATTTTTCGTTTATTTATTTTGAATGCACCTTTACATCTGATTGTTATTCTGATGCTGGTGCTAGTGTTGGTGCTGGTGTTGCTGCTTCCGCTCCTATTGCTGTTATTTCTTTTATCACATTCAGCCAACACATTGTTCCTGTTCTTTAAATTTGTCGGTTGCTTTGAATTTTGTATGAACCCTCAAAACAAAACATGTTGGCAAGCCTATTTTTTTTAATCGATTTCTGACTCCTACAGTGTACTGTTGGTGCAGCATGTTGGCTGCCACAACCTAATGCAGTTCCCATGCCATCTAGACACTTACCCAATTCTTGTTCTCATTCGCATCCTATTCTTGTTTCTCACTTTTCTCTCATACTTTATGAAACAATACCCAAACAAATAAAATAGACAATCTAAATCATCTAGCACATACGAAAATGATTTAAACTGTTATTTCAAAATCAATATATCAACACAATAGATTTTTAAGTAGAAAAACCACAATTGGATCACCTCCAATTGTGATTAAAAAACCACGAGCTAAACTCCACTAATCAATCAACTATGAAAGTAAGAAAGAATACAAATTAACCATATAAATTACCCAAGCTCTATCAATCTGTCTTCAACAATTTGTATCTCTTTCACAGCAACTTTCATCTCGGAATTGATCAGATTGATGTTGAATCCACAATATCTGTGTCGAATCAACGACTGCGCACAGTTTCAAACTCCTTCGAATACTCCACGCTTGATTCTCCGTATTTCACCGAAGAAGAACACTCTTGAAGTAGAACATTCAAACAATAGAATTCTTTGATGTGTGCTTGTTAAACCATGTGAGTTTAATACTCAATTAAGCATCAAAGAAAACTAACAAAATAGCCCCAGAAGAAAACCCTAAAACCATCAAAGAAGATCTGGAAGTCGTGCCCTAGATTTGGAGTAAACTGTAGTTTCATAGCTGCTAAATTTGCGATCTCCGCTCGAGTGCTGTAGACACCCCATTTTTGACGACCCTTACGACTTGGACGTCAGCGGGAATGCCACAGCTTTGAGCCTTTCAAACCTTGCACCCATGTTGCCTTGTTTCTGGACCAAACCTTGGATTTTCAAGCCTGCAACCGATGGTGGCCTGCCGACCATTGCTTTAGGCTGCCAGCCATCACTCTTGGTTGTCAGCCACTGATGTGGCCTGCCGGCCACCAATGTGTTTTGTAAATATTTTGTGACAGCTGTGCCAGCTGTTTGCACAGATGCATGCATCTGCTCCCACATGTATGGTTGGATGTTTGTGAGGGAGATTCATGTTCTCTATATATAGATTACCTCCCTCTCATATTTTGGGGTTAGAAAAATTTTAGAGCAAAATTTTTCCTCTCTCTCTACAATTCTCTCTATCTCTAGCAAATTTCTTAACCCTTGCTTACATATCCTTCACCTTTGCCTATACACTCTTAACCAAACCTCTCCATCTTTAAGTTGAGGTATCTTTGAGCCTTGTTTGAGCTCTTGAGTGAGTGTTTGCCTTGATTTATTGCTTGGAATTGGTTCTCCTCTTCAAGAGGTATAAGGTTTTTCCTCTTTACTTGTTGTATTCACTCTTTTTCTTACTATTTTCCAACTATTTTTGGGCTGTAAAAACTCTTTATTTTTGGGCTAAAACTTGGGTTTTAAGGCCAATAAAGGTTGAGGGGTGGTTCACCATTCTTTACACCTTTTTCTCAAGGCCTTTTCCCTTGTGTTTCCCACCCTTGCACTATATTTTTTTGAGCTTTTAAACACTGATTTTTAGAGTTATTTTAGTAGCTAAAATCATGTTTTGAAATTCAAAATTAGAGGGGTTAGCCTCCCCTCCTTGTGTTTTTCTTACTAGCCTATTATGATCCATGTTTTAGCTTATTAATCGAGGCATTTTTGTCTTAATTCCAACATGTTTTAGGATTGTTTTTAAACTATTTTAGGACTGTCTTAAGTGTTTGCTGCATTTGAGCTTTGTTTTGCATGCATATAGTGTAATTTCCCTCATAAGCTTGGTGTTTTAGGCCTTAGACACCATCTTATTTGAATTGATAGTGCTTATTTATGGCTTTCCATACTTGTGATCACTCTTAATCACCTCTACAACCTCCCTCCTTTCTTGGCTTTTGTTTCACTTTGAAAGTGGTTTTCAAACTACTTGTTTGTTTAAGCATGAGATTAAGGTGTCATACTTAATGGTTTAATCCCTTTGGGGGTTTAATCCCTTTGGGGATTCATTACCAATGGTATGATGTCTCTTTCATGCCCAAAGTAACTTTTGGTTTGAGCCCTCTTTCCATTAGAGGACTTAAATTCACCTTTGGGCTTAATTGACTAAAGAATTGTTGGTAATCTAAAATGAAGTAATAAAATTGGTGATTAAAAGGTACAAGATAATAACTTGTTTAGGTTTAATTAGAAGTTAATTGAATCCTTGAGTCTTGAATCGTTTCATACTCATTAGTGAAGAAAACGGTTCAAAATTCATTGTCAACTACTTCCCATGATCTTTCATGATAGGGAGTTGATTTTGAGAGTTTCATTTATTAAACTTGCTCACTTCGGTTCATAGGCCATCATGCAATGAAATTGCAAAGATTGATGGTTTGTGAACCAAGTTTACTACTCTTTTGAGCTGTTCAAATGATAATGAGGGGTAAATTGTGCAAACAAACCCTTAAGAATACTCTATCCCTACTCTATTTGCACTCTATTACAGCAAGGAAGCCCAGTCATCAGTGGCCGGCAGGCCATCATCAGTGGACGGCAGGCTCCTTGCCGGCCACCAGTGCAGAATCCAACAGTGTACTCCCCCAGCAAAACAGAGTTGGTCTGGAGGTGAAAATTAGTGAAAGTGTTCTACTGTGCAACAGAGGCTTTCAACAGCAAAAAACGGTGGCTTTTTTGGGAGGAAACCGCATTCATGCATAAGCCTTTCATCGATCCTCATGAGCCATGTTGTATATATTAGTGTTGTGCTTAAAATAATGTTTTTGTACTTAATTAGTTAGAATAGCTAATTTGTCTCATGTTGTAATTATTTTAACTAGGTAGATTAGTTAATTAATTAGTTCATTTGTTTTGTAGTTAAGTAGTTTAGCTATTTATTCATTTCATTTTGTAATAGTTAATTAATTAGTTTATCTTTAATTAGTTAGCTAGTTAGTTCATTCAGACTCTCTTTCATGAGAGCGCCATGTTGTAATAAGGTGTATATCTTCCAACCCCACGTCTTTCTCCCTTTTACTTACTAGCTTATGATGGTTAGTTTAGGGCATCATGTTTTGCTTAGCATACTTCATCTTTACATCCACTTGTATTGCATACACCGAGGCTCGGTTCATCATTCTCACTCGTATTGTTAGTTTAAATACTTCTTTGAATACGTGCTTAGACCGCATGCTATTTAATTGATTCGTATGCCATATTAGTAGCCAAGCCTAGTAATTGCATATCGCTTGTGTTGCATTAGTCATATTGCCTAGTTAGGATTATGCATCTTTCTAACTTTATCATCTTTTTGGCTTAGAGTACGAGGTAAGCCTTTACTCGCTTTACCATATCGTATGTGTGTGATTGTCCCCATGTTTAGCATGCTTGCCATAAGGCTAATTGCTTAAGTGCTATAATTTCTTGAATGCCTGTGGATGAAGGCTAATTGCTTGAATTGGAATAATTTGATAAATGTTTATATGTGATCACTTTTTCAAGTGGTACATATTTGAAACAATTTTCAAAACAAACATGAACCAAGTGTTCCAATTCTTGCAAATTGGTCTATACTTGTGTGTATGTGCATTACATAGTAATGCTAGCCTAATAAATCGGAATAACAGGATATAATGTAAATAAGATTCATATCATGATTAGTAGAGGCCGATCTTTGATCGCGTGAAGGGTTCTCAATTCATGACCTTTCCCTCTCGTACCTAAGTTCCCAAGCTGAGACGATCTTGGTGATGACGGACACGTGGCCTTTGGCACGAGTCATGGGTTTTCTAAATTTCCCAAAAACATTTAGGTGACGTCTCTGTATCTGGCAAAGCAGTCTATTTTTGGCAATTTGATTCAAAATCGATTTTCCAAAAGATTTTTTGGATTGGGACTATTTGGTGATTATCTATTTCACATTGCGCTTGTGAGATCAGATTCAGAACTGTGGGAGTCCGATACTATAAGGCTTATTCGTCTTTCAAAAGGGGGTGCGAAAAAGTCGCTACAGTTTCTGGTGACTCGACTAAAGAAATTAGAGAACTTGACTCGAACTTCATGATATGAAAGTTTATCTACACTTATATGTTTCTTTGCACCTGGAGCCACTACCCATACTGCTAATGTCCAAGAGAATCAAGGCAATCCATCAGAGTTGATCCTATCACAAGCCTCCAAAGCACTTGTGTATCAAACTGAGGCTCCGTTTGAATTTGAGGTTGACCCAATGTAGACACCCCATTTTTGACTGTCCTCGAGACTTGGTTGTGCTTGCAGGTACACCCAACAACTAGTTCGATTGCTCATTGAGTACTTGACTGTCACGGCGGAACGTCACCGGTTCGAGCTTCCCGGACCCTGTATCATTCTGCCTTTTTCTTTGGACCTTGACTAGGTCCTGTCAGAGTGGACCCTGTGGTGCACTGCCGGCCATGGCATGGCACTGCCGACCATTTACTTGTTCCTGCCGGCCATTGATGAGGCCTTGCCGGCCATCAATGAGCCACTGCCGGCCATTGATGATGGCCGGCACCCCCCCTATCTCAGCTGGTTTTCCTCCAGATCTTTTGAGCCAGCTGGATTTTATTTGCTCCCCTCCATACACATGTATGGAGGGATGGAATCCTTAAAAAGCTTCTTGAAGAATCTTTGGCTTTTCATTCCTCTATATAAGTAAGAGGGCTCCCTCTTTGCCAGAGGTTCTGAGTTTTGGAGAGCAAAAACTCCCTTTTCTCTCTATATTGTTTATATTTTGTGCTTAGAAATTGGATTTCCTTGCACTTTTACACTACAACACCTAGATATACACCACCACCATTGAACCAAGCTTCTTGGGAGGTCTTCTTGAGGTGTGAAAGCAAGCTTCCACCCCCTAAAATTGCTGATTTCGAAGAGGGTCTTCAAGGGTGAGCATTTTCCCTATTTTTGCATTTTTTTGCACCTTGCTTTAGCCCTCTTTGCATATTGATTTAGGCTTTTCTTACAATTGGAAAAAGTCTTTTTTTTAAGTTCTTTTTAAGTTTGGTTAAGGTCATTTTGCTGTTTGCGGTGTGTAGCCCCCTTATATGCTTTGTTTGGCTTTGTTTTAAGCCATATCTTGAGGCCTCCGAGCTAGCCTTGGTTTGGCCTTCCTACCACTGAAATCCAGTGGGATTTTGGTGGTAGAGGTGTGGTTTTGAGGTCCTAAATCAGAGGGGGTAGTCCCCTCTCTTTGTGTCCCTCTTTACTTCCATTTTTGGCCTTCCAAAGGACCATCCTTCTATGTATTTTTGAGGCTCGGTTCAGGCCTATTTTTGTGCCTTTTAGGACCTGCCTTAGCCCTGTCTATGGCTGGTTTGGTCATATTTTGCATGCATATAGTATGTGTAGTGTAACTCCATCCATAGCTCATCAAAGTAGCATGTGTGCTTGGCTTTTGTTGAGTCAATTTCAGTCCAATTTTGGTAATGTTTTACCATGCCATGAACCTATTTTGGGTTGGTTTTGTCACTCCATGCTTGCATGATGCATTTGTAATGTAAATCCCCTAAACTAGCTTCATATGCTCCATGCCATGCCATGTCATTTTAGCTTGTTTGGTTTACATTTCAGCATGTATTTGGTCATCATTTGGCATTTTATGACCCTATCCATAGTTGGTTTAATCATCATTTGCATGCTCCATATAGGTGTAGAACAAATCATGTTTACTAGCCCCTTTGTGCATGATGTTTTGACTCATCATACTAGCATATTTTGGCTTTGCTCAAACTTGATTTTATGCTTATTTTGAAGTGTTCTAGGACTATTTTGGGCTGCCATGGCCATATCACTCATGCTTTGCATAGCTATAGTGTAAATGCTTAGGCTAGTCTTCGGTTTTGAGGCCTCTATCATGCCATACGTGTGATGTTTGCATGCATTGCCCTCATTCGACATGCTATTTCAATCCATGAAATATTGTTGTTCACTCGCATTTGACATGCCTTGAATGCTTTGTATAGCTTGTGCTTTATGCTTCAAGAATGGATTTTTGTGCATGCCACTTAGCCTAAGCCTTTGGCTCATCATTTCAGTACATTTTGGGTCCTAATATACCATGATGTAACTCTGTTTTTGGTTGTCCAAGTCATGCCATGATTGGTTCTCATAGGTGTAGTGCATTGCCTCTCTTGTAGCCTTGCATGTCCTATGTTTTAGCATTGTATGCTAGCTTGCTTTGGCTTACTTCCATGCATGTTTTAGTCTCATATCAGTATGTACTAGAACTGTTTTGGGTTGCCCTTGCCATATCCTTCGTGCTTCGGTGATTCGCGCATGCTATCCTTGAGCTATTTAAATGATTTGGCATCATTTATCATCTCATTTCAGTGCATATAGTGTTGTTACACTTGCATATTTGTCACTTCTTAGGCACTTTTGAGAGTTGCCCTTTTAGGCCCCTTTGATGAACCTTTCGCATTTCGCATGCTTAAGTGTGTTGTGTGGCTTAATTCATCTCTTTGGCTACTGATTTGGACCTAGTTGAGAGCCGTCCATCTTTGGTGTAAGCCCATCTTACCATGTTGCCGCACGCTTGTTTCATTTTGTATGTTGTCGCATACTTGTTTAGCTTTGCATACCTTGCATGCTCACATGTTCATGTTGCATTTTGTCATGTTGTCCAAGGTCATCACCTCACATCATGCTTATATGCTTGTTGCATGCTTGGTTTAGTTGCATGTTTGCACATTTAGGTCATGTTGCATGTTTGCCATGCTTATGTGTTGCATTGCTGGGATTAAGCGTTAATCTGAGCACGAGGAACGAGGGGCGTTTCATACTTCAAGTGATGGAACATGTCTCAATTCTCGATCGCCGAAGCTCTTGATGATTCATGATAGAGTTCTAGGCTTTACTTGCTTTATTTGTGCATTCATTTTCATATTGATTGGCATAAGTTGGATCTTTGGCCATCATGCATCGGGATGCGTGATTGATGGTCGTGGATCCGACTAGGCCTCTTCCTTGATGTCTTGAGGTGTTTGAAGTGCCACGGTGCGTACATATCCTTGGGAAACCCTCCATTTTCTCTATTTTGTGCTTCGTTGCAGTTTGGTGTCACAGCACACCAGTGGCCGGCAGCCTGTCACTGATGGCCGACAGTGTGCCACCCTTGGCCGGCAATGGACCACCTTTGGCCGGCAGTGATCCTTCCATGGCCGGTAGGCCACTAGTGACTTCCCCTGCAGTGTTTTGGTAAAGTCCAGCAACAAGCGCTAAAAGACACCCTGCAAATAGAGCCTCTAAAGAGCAACCGGAAGGCGTTTCAAGGCAAAAAACCGAAGCGAGCATGCATGCCTCCCTCCTTCAAATAGAGCTGGAATAGCACCGTTTACTGCTTTCTCTACCTGCTTGTTGTCATTCATTAGTTAGTTAATTAATTTGTTAATTAATAAAGTTGTGTAATAATTAGTTGCAGCTAGTTATTTAGTTTGGTTCTGTAATAATTAATTAGCTTGTGAGTTAGTTAATTAGGTGGCTTGTATTATTTATTCGGTCCCTCCGAGTGACGGCAAATTTGTAATAACTGTGGGTGCGTGTGTGCATGTCTTCCAACCCCATTTCTTTCTCCCTTTTATTTACCCGCTTATGATAGTTAGATTTAGGGCATATTTCAATTAGCATACCTTATGCTATGCATGCGTGCATTCATTCATCTGTATTGCATGCACCGGGCTCGGCACATCATACTAACTGCATAGTATTTCAAATCTAACTTGAATACGTGTTATCTGTTGCATTCCTAGGATTAGCCGAGCCTATTCTAGACTGCATTCTGCATGCGATACATTAGGCACTTAACATGGACTTGGATCATGCATGATTGCTAACGAGTTCTCTGTTTTGGCACGGAGTACGATGTAAGTATTTATGCTTTAGCATCTCGCATGAGTGTGATTGTTAACATGACAGCATGCTTACCATGTGGCTATATGCTTATGTGATATACCTGCCTGAATGCCTGTGGATGAAGGTTGGATTACTTGAATTGGGATAATTCATTGAAATCTGCATTTTAGCCTACTTGCGAGTAGCAAACTTCAAACATTTCCAAACAAACGGATATGCAATGCTTTGTTCCAAATTAGGCGATCTAGTCTATATTTGCATGCTGTGCGCATCACATAGTAATTCTAGCTAATTAATCGGAATAAGAACACATGTGTTTTCGAAAACGAGATATCATGGTTAGTAGAGGCCGATCTTCGGATCGGGCGAGCGGGGGTGCTCACGAAGTGACCTTCTCTAATCGTACCCAATTTCCCGAGCCGAGACAACTTTGGTGATGACGGACACGTGGCCTTAGGCAACGAGTCAGGGTTTCCTAAATTTCCCAAAATAAAATATTTAGGTGGCGACTCTGTATCTGGCAAAGCAGTCCATGTTTGGCACTTCTTTCAAAAAATCTGTTTTCAAAAACGATTTGCCGGATTTGGACTCTTTGATGATTCATCGGTCTTGCATTGCACTCTGCGAGATTAGATACAGGACCGTGACTTTGAGTCCTGAACTTTAGTGAGCCCATAATGAACAAAACGGTGGGGGATTCCCTCCCGTGGCGTTCGAGGACGTCTACAGTTTCTGGCGACTCTGCTGGGGAATTAGAGAACTTGACTCGAACTCATGATATCTTGTTTTGATTACACTTATGTGTTTCTTTGCATTGCATGTGCATTGGTGCGCCTAGGACACCGTGTTTGCCGTATGCTATTCCTGAACGGTTTGCGGGAGGCTCTCTTTGCGAAGCGTGCCATAAAGCTGACCGGTTACGACGAGAACACAAACCCCGATTTTACCGGGGCACCCTTTTTGACCATTCGACCTAGTGCATATTCGGAATCCATAGTGATCATTCCAAACTAGGACAGGTTGCTTACCCGATTATAGGTTGTTTGAAACCGCTGTGTGCGTAGTGAAACCCTAGCTCCTGACAAAATAGGATAGGGAAACCCTACTCCAACATAAGGGTGTTTTGGCTCCGTTCAGTTCAGCGGATCTATGATGATGCAAAATTCAGAGGAAATCGTGGTTATGGCAGCCGCATTAGACCAAGGAATCATCCCGCACAGCGAGACCAATGTCGATGTACCACATCCACCCAGGTCGCCTGCTGCACGCCCGATCTGGGAGCCCTAGTTGTTTCAGGCCCGTGAACCTATCACGTTTGAATTAATGGGAATGATTGGTGACCTTCAGAGGTCCGTGGCGGATCTTGCTTACGGAATGTCAGCTTCGCCACCAACTGCATCATATGCCGGAAATTTTGTACCGCAGGAGCCCCCACTACTGGGGCGAATTGTGATCGAGCTCAGCCAACCGCAGGTTGTCTCGAGCTGTTGCAATGACATGTCAACAGCAACCCAAACCCTTGATCAGGCTGAGGCCAGAGGTAAGAACAAAATGAAGGCAGACACCGATCCCATTGAACAACTGTCGTGGGCAGTCGAGGTTTTGAAAGCCGGGGGGATGAATAAGCAGCAGGTATTCGCAGTTGTGGCCAAGACTGTAGATGATGCTTTCCCCACTCCAACCGAGGGCAGTTCAAGCCAGACGGAAAACCGGGATAAGCCCCGTCATGCCAGAACAGTTCCTTCCACTCATAAACCTGCACCTGGAAGAGATCAGAAAGCCAAGGCAGTGCCTGCCCGCTAGTGCATCTAGCAAGAATCCACAGACTTCGAAGTATCTACCCCGAGGGCGCAGACTCTTTCACGCTCTCTACATGCCTCTGTCTAAGGCACTACAAATCCTGGCTGAAAAGGGGCATCT
Organism: Camellia sinensis; assembly: GCF_055761805.1. Lineage (NCBI taxonomy): Eukaryota > Viridiplantae > Streptophyta > Magnoliopsida > Ericales > Theaceae > Camellia > Camellia sinensis. The sequence goes on from NC_138974.1 coordinate 59,473,347, forward strand.
TAAACCCCTCGAGCCTAGGCCTCTCCCCAGTTATCTTCCAGCAGGCCATGACGCTACTCAGTACTGCGCATACCATCAGCAAACCGGTCACGCCACTGACAACTGCTTCCGTCTTCACCATGAAGTACAGGACTTGATCGACAATGAGGTCATCCTCCCACCTACCTTAGCAAAGTCTGTCACCACTGAGCTTTTGGACTTTGAGGATACCACGAGTATGTGATCAGGGGTTGGACCACCTGTGGGCGGCGCTCAGTATATTTCAGATGTGGCGTGTGGCACGCACTATTTTGAGCATTTGCGAATGCTGGTTTTTGTAGCCTCTGACTTGGGTGTTGAGTCAGTTCTGTGGTTTTGTTTTGAGTCTGTCTCTTTGTTTTGAGTCAGTCTTTTTGATTAAAGGTCTGTCTTGTTGTATCGAGTCAGTCCTGTTGTACAGAAGTCAGGTGATTCCAGGGGTGTTACTTCGGATATCACTATTTTGTTTTGTGTTTGTCCTTTTGTTTTCTTTTGAGTCTGTTTCTGCCGGGGAGCCAGTAACACCAGAAAATTTGAATGGAACAGCAGTAATTTTCACACTCTTGCATTTGCTTCTACCTTGTGCCGGTTGTGCCAGAAAATCTAGGACGAATTGGCGGAGCATCTCACCTGCTCTTCTGCACCTTTAAATCATTGCATTGACCTAAGTTTTTCAAAACTTTTTCTAACACAATGTGTTGAAAACAAAGAAGAAGGAATTCCTCGGGATTTGCAAAAATTTGATCAATTGAGAGAAAGAGAGGCGTGCTAAGCCCTTAATGAATGAGATCATGTTTGTTAATGTGAGTACTGAGGAGGACCCTGGCTTGATCCAGATTGGTTCTACATCGTCTTCCGCGCGAGCGATTAGTCGCTTTCTTAAAAGATTTCAAAAAAAAATGTTTTGCGCTGTCTTGCGAAGATCTGTGTAGAATCACTGTTGAGATTGTGCAGCTTAGGATCGCTTTCAGCCCCAAGACTCGACCCCTCACTTTCAAAGCTTGAACTTGGATTCAGATTGTTCAACGATCAACTATAATGTGAGGCCTGTGTGGCCAGATTTGAAGTAGCCCATGAATTAGCGGCAAGAAAGTCAGATCAAGAAGACCAGATGTCATCAAAAGAAGCTTGGAAAGCTAGATCAGAAGCACCCCTGGAACTAGGGGCAAAGAATTTCAAATGTGCTCGAAGAGCCGAAGATGGATCATTCCACAAACCAAAGAAGGCCGGCAAGAATGCCAAGTCCCAGATGGAGGAAAGAAGAAAATATCGCTGAAGGATAACCGAGTTCCTATCCACAACACTAGGGGCAAATTCAGCCCCCATGGGATGGACTCCTACATCATCAGCGAACAGCGACCACTCTCCTGGATACGGATGGCTTCAAAACCCTGAAACCATTTGGCATGAACTTGTTACACTTTTACTCTTTGAGAGGCTCGCTGGGCCGAAAACTCGGAAGGGCGACCCAGGCAAAAGTTAGAGCAAGAGAAAAATACAAAAAAAAAAAGAGAAAAAATGCAAAAGAAAAGAGAAGAGAAAAGATGAAAAGATTTGAAAAAGAAAAGACAAGAAAAAATGAAAAAAAAAAAAAAGAGAAGAATTGAAAAGAAAAGAAAAACAAAGCTCGCAAGGTTGAAAACCCAGAAAGGGCCGCCTTGGCAAAAGTTAGAGCGTAAAAGGAGAGGTTAATACCCGAGTGTACCTAAACCCCCAAACTACGTAAGGCTTGATTCCCATCTTTGGGATACGTAGGCAACTTCATTCTGAAGTCCAGCCACAAACACTTCGAATTCGACTATGTCCATATAATGGTTTTGACCATCTTTGCCTTCTCGGTATCTGAGAATTTGGTTGTGTTCGCCACTCTAAGGACTGACTACAATGCGCTGCGATGCCATTCAGACAAGGGGCAACTTTCCATTGCCATTCAATGTGCTGCGGCGCTATTCAGACAAGAGGCAACTTTCCATTGCCATTCAATGCGCTGCGATGCCATTCAAACAAGAGGAAAATTTCTGTTGCCATGCAATGTCCTTCAAGCAAAGGGCAATTTTCCTTCGGATCCGAGGTTGTGCATCTCAAGGGTAGGTTCTGTGCTCATTGAGCATTGGCCATTTGCAAAAACAGTTTTTGAGAATTTTTACTGAGGTTGACTAATTTTCTCAAAAATTGTTCCATTTTTCCAAAACTAGACCACTTCTTGGGCTCAAAAAAAGGAAAATTTTCAGTACTCATAACCTAACTTGCATGATTTTGAATCAGAAAATTGAACAAGCATGTTAATCTAACTCTCATGTTGGTCAAAATTGTTTTAGTGGAAAACCAAAACAAAAAATGGTCAAAATGATGAATTAAGGGCACAATTGAGTCAAGCTTCCTGTCTTTTCCCTATTGTCATTGTATTTGCCAGGAAGGGCACCATACTTGCCAAGAAAGGGCACTCTACCTGCCAGAAAGGGCAGAGCTGAAGCTGTCAGTAAAGGGCAGAAAGCTCTCACATTCTTCAAGCAACGAGGTATCAAGCCAAGTGCGAAGCACGAACTGGAATGAGGCAAGATATTCCACTCCATCATCTGGACAGATCTGATCACGTCCAAACTCCCCAACAAAGCATCATCAACTGATGTCAGTTGCAGATTTGCTACACACCCAGTCTTAGTGCAACCCCTCTGTGGGAGGAACTCACTGGCTGTGAGCGGAACAAAAAGAATCTAGCAGCAAGCTAAGGACAAGAGCCCGCAATTTCTCGTTTATCCATCAACCACCCAGGGGAGGGATAAAAAAATGAGAGATTGAAGAATAGAGAGATGTGCGCTGAGAGAAAAAGTGAGGAAAAGGGCTTTTTCAGAAAAATAGAGCTTGAGGGCCAAGTGATGTGAGAATCACAAATGAGAAAGGGTGGGAAACAATACCCAGAGAAACAGGCTCCCTGTGCACGTCTGAGTGTTGTGTCTTTTTGTTTTATCTCGATTCTTGTCTTGAGTCGTTTCGAGTGTTACTCGATGTGTTTAGGTTGTTTACCTTTTGTTTTTCGTTGTTGAGTCGTAGTGTGCTGTATTCAGTCGTAGGCTCAATACCCAGTTGAGAACTTATTCTCACTCTCAATTTCAAAAAATCGTTTTGTGCTCAGAGTGCCGTGCTGTTCTCCACATTTGTACAAAACAAGATTTTGTTCTTTCAAAAACCGCAGGGTTCAACTCGGGTCATGTGGGAACAGTAAAACAAGGATCTATCTGAAGCTATATTGGTTCCGGACTGCAAAACAAAAAAAAAAGAGGAAAAAATTGGAGCGTCTGAGTTTGTTTCAAATTCCATGATTGTATTCCGGATGCATCTCCGCAGGTCTTGCCAATGCTCCGAAGTATGAGTGTGCCTCTACCTCAAAGCTCAAGATCAAGTCTGCTTCAAGCCAGAATGGCGATCGGAAGTGCTCTCCTTGAGTACTGTTTCGTGCCAGGGACATCTTGGCCGTGTTTGCAATGAGTTCCTAGGAGACCGACTGCGACGGTGGAAACTAGAGTTCGAATGGCTGATGTCTAGAACGCAAAGGTTCGGGATTTCCGAGACTAAAGTCTGGTTTAAATACCCAGGGGTGTATCCCCGGCTTGAAATCTGTATAGAAGCCCCATAGGTTGAGATAGCGTGTATGCACCTCAATTCTGGATACTGAACCAACCTAGTCTGTCACCCCGTTGGAGAATAGGGAAAGTTGTGAATATGATCAGGAAGAAAGGCAACATCCAAAGTGTTCTACATGAAGAACCCTTGTCAGTATTTCAGAGCCTTTGTACTATAAGCTGAAGGTAAGTGTTCGAAGAGCACAAGGGGAGATCCCCATCGGAGAAGAGCGGTACACCGCCACTTACCTCATGAGGTGCTTTCTAAAGCACCGTTTTGTCCATTTATTGCTTTCCTTAAGCATCATGCATTGTAATGCATTGTACCTATCAAATTTCTTTCTCAGTCATGCACGATATTGTATGTACGGTTCATTTAAAGAAGTTCCGTTTAAAATCATTTACTTAGTGTATCAATCACACTTCATTCATTTTGTGTATCTATTACACACATTCTCATTTTGTGTATCTATCACGCACATATTCACTTTTGTGTATCTATCACACACCTTCTCATTTTCTGTATCTATCACACTCCATTCAGTTAGTGTATCAATCACACTTCATTTATTTAGTGTATCAATCACACCTCATTCACCCTTAGTATATCAATCACACTTTCTTCATTCGTTTAGTGTATCAATCACACTTCATTTATTTAGTGTATCAATCACACTCTCTTCACTTAGTGTATCAATCACACATTTTCACTTAGTGTATCAATCACACATTCTCACTTTGTGTATCTATCACACACATTCTCATTTTCTATATCTATCACACATATTCTCATTTTCTGTATCTATCACACACATCCTCATTTTGTGTATCTATCATGCACATATTCACTTCATTATCCTTTAGTATATCCATCACACTTGTTCACTAAGTGCATCTATCACACTTTGTGTTCACCTTTAGTATATCAATCATACTTTGTTCACTAAGTGCATCTATCACACTTCGTGTTCACATTTAGTATATCAATCATACTTTGTTCACTAAGTACATCTATCACACTGTGTGTTCACCTTTAGTGTATCCATCACACTTGTTCACTAAGTGCATCTATCACACTTCGTGTTCACCTTTAGTATATCCACCATACTTGTTCACTAAGTGCATCTATCACACTTCGTGTTCACCTTTAGTATATCTATCATACTTTGTTCACTAAGTGCATCTATCACACTTTGTGTTCACCTTTAGTATATCAATCATACTCTGTTCACTAAGTGCATCTATCACACTTCGTGTTCACATTTAGTATATCAATCATACTCTGTTCACTAAGTGTATCTATCACACTGTGTGTTCACCTTTAGTGTATCTATCACACTTGTTCACTAAGTGCATCTATCACACTTTGTGTTCACCTTTAGTGTATCCATCACACTTGTTCACTAAGTGCATCTATCACATTTCGTGTTCACCTATTATGTATCCATCACACTTGTTCACTTAGTGCATCTATCACACTTTGTGTTTGCCTTTTGTGTATCCATCACACTTTGCTCACTTCACCCTTTGTGTATCAATCACACTTTGTTCATATAGTGTATCTATCACACACTCGTTTTGTATCAATCACACACTCGCTTTGTATCAATCACACACTCGCTTTGTGTATCAATCACACTACACTCGCTTTGTGTATCAATCACACACGCTCGCTTTGTGTATCAATCACACACGCTCGTTTTATGTATCCATCACACGCTCGCTTTGTGTATCCACCACAAGCACGCCTTGTGTATCCATCACATGTTCACTTTAGTGTATCCATCACACGTTCGCTTTGTGCTTCTAACACACATTCACTTTGTGTATCCATCACACACGTTCGCTTCGTGTATCTATCACACATGCACACTGTATTCGCAGTGAGAATTGCAATAATTCTCTTACACCCATTCTGCATTGTAATGTAGCTTGTTTTTTACCTGCTCAAAATTGTGGCATGATTTGCTTCATTACAGCATTCTTCGAATAATCATAAGTCAAGCTCTTGCATCTTGCATACCATTTGCGTTATGCCCCAGCCTTCGGGCACATCTCCGCATGCCTATATTGATTGATTGTCTGAGTCTTCGACCTTGTCAAAAATGGGTCGTCTCTGGGCTTTGACACTCACTCCCGTCACTTTGTGACTGTCGAGTTCTGTCAAAGAGAGGCAACTGTAGACACCCCATTTTTGACTGTCCTCGAGACTTGGTTGTGCTTGCAGGTACACCCAACAACTAGTTCGATTGCTCGCTGAGTACTCGACTGTCGCGGCGGAACGTCACCGGTTCGAGCTTCCTGGACCCTGTATCCTTTCTGCCTTTTTCTTTGGACCTTGACTAGGCCCTGTCAGAGTGGACCCTGTGGTGCACTGCCGGCCATGGCATGGCACTGCCAACCATTTACTTGTTCCTGCCGGCCATTGATGAGGCCCTGTCGGCCATCAATGAGCCACTGCCGGCCATTGATGATGGTCGGCACCCCCCTATCTCAGCTGGTTTTCCTCCAGATCTTTTAAGCCAGCTGGATTTTCATTTGCTCCCCTCCATACACGTGTATGGAGGGATGGAAGCCTTAAAAAGCTTCTTGAAAAAGCTTTGGCTTTTTATTCCTCTATATAAGCAAGAGGGCTCCCTCTTTGCCAGAGGTTCTGAGTTTTGGAGAGCAAAAACTCCCTTTCTCTCTATATTGTTTATATTTTGTGCTTAGAAATTGAATTTCCTTGCACTTTTACACTACAACACCTAGATATACACCACCACCATTGAACCAAGCTTCTTGGGAGGTCTTCTTGAGGTTTGAAAGCAAGCTTCCACCCCCTGAAATTGCTGATTTCGAAGAGGGTCTTCAGGGGTGAGCATTTCCTCCATTTTTGCACTTTTTTGCACCTTGCTTTAGCCCTCTTTGCATATTGATTTAGGCTTTGCTTACAACTGGAAAAAGTCTTTTTTTTAAGTTCTTTTTAAGTTTGGTTAAGGTCATTTTGCTGTTTGGGGTGTGTAGCCCCCTTGCATGCTTTGTTTGGCTTTGTTTTAAGCCATATCTTGAGGCCTCCGAGCTAGCCTTGGTTTGGCCTTCCTACCACTGAAATCCAGTGGGATTTTGGTGGTAGAGGTGTGGTTTTGAGGTCCTAAATCAGAGGGTGTAGTCCCCTCTCTTTGTGTCCCTCTTTACTTGCATTTTTGGCCTTCCAAAGGACCATCCTTCTATGTATTTTTGAGGCTGGGTTCAGGCCTATTTTTGTGCCTTTTAGGACCTGCCTTGGCCCTGTCCAAAGCTGGTTTGGTCATATTTTGCATGCATATAGTATGTGCATTGTAACTCCATCCATAGCTCATCATACTAGCATATTTTGGCTTTGCTCAAACTTGATTTTATGCTTATTTTGAAGTGTTCTAGGATTGTTTTGGGCTGCCATGGCCATATCACTCATGCTTTGCATAGCTATAGTGTAAATGCTTAGGCTAGTCTTGGGTTTTGAGGCCTCTATCATGCCATACATGTGATGTTTGCATGCCTTGCCCTCATTCCACATGCTATTTCAGTCCATGAAATATTGTTGTTCACTCGCATTTGACATGCCTTGAATGCTTTGTATAGCTTGTGCTTTATGCTTCAAGAATGGATTTTTGTGCATGCCACTTAGCCTAAGCCTTTGGCTCATCATTTCAGTACATTTTGGGTCCTAATATACCATGATGTAACTCTGTTTTTGGTTGTCCAAGTCATGCCATGATTGGTTCTCATAGGTGTAGTGCATTGCCACTCTTGTAGCCTTGCATGTCCTATGTTTTAGCATTGTATGCTAGCTTGCTTTGGCTTACTTCCATGCATGTTTTAGTCTCATATTAGTATGTACTAGGACTGTTTTGGGTTGCCCTTGCCATATGCTTCGTGCTTCATATAGCTGTAGTGTAATTGGCCTTGCAAGCTTCGTGTTTCGGTGATTCGCGCATGCTATCCTTGAGCTATTTAAATGATTTGGCATCATTTATCATCTCATTTCAGTGCATATAGTGTTGTTACACTTGCACATTTGTCACTTCTTAGGCACTTTTGAGAGTTGCCCTTTTAGGCCCCTTTGATGAACCTTTCGCATTTCGCATGCTTGAGTGTGTTGTGTGGCTTAATTCATCGCTTTGGCTACTGATTTGGACCTAGTTGAGAGCCGTCCATCTTTGGTGTAAGCCCATCTTACCATGTTGTCGCATGCTTGTTTCATTTTGTATGTTGTCGCATACTTGTTTAGCTTTGCATACCTTGCATGCTCACATGTTCATGTTGCATTTTTTCATGTTGTCCAAGGTCATCACCTCACATCATGCTTATATGCTTGTTGCATGCTTGGTTTAGTTGCATGTTTGCTCATTTAGGTCATGTTGCATGTTTGCCATGCTTATGTTTTGCATTGCTTGGATTAAGTGTTAATCTGAGCACGAGGAACGAGGGGCGTTTCATACTTCAAGTGATGGAACATGTCTCAATTCTCGGTCGCCGAAGCTCTTGATGATTTATGATAGAGTTCTAGGCTTTACTTGCTTTATTTGTGCATTCATTTTCATATTGATTGGCATAAGTTGGATCTTTGGCCATCATGCATCGGGATGCGTGATTGATGGTCGTGGATCCGGCTAGGCCTCTCCCTTGATGTCTTGAGGTGATTTGGAGTGCCACGGCGCGTACATATCCTTGGGAAACCCTCCCTTTTCTCTATTTTGTGCTTCATTACAGTTTGGTGTAACAGCACACCAGTGGCCGGCAGTGTGCCACCCTTGGCCGGCAATGGACCACCTTTGGCCGGCAGTGATCCTTACATGGCCGGCAGGCCACTGGTGACTTCCCCTGCAGTGTTTTGGTAAGGTCCAGCAACAAGCGCTGAAAGACACCCTGCAAATAGAGCCTCTAAAGAGCAACCAGAAGGCGTTTCAAGGCAAAGAACCGAAGCGAGCAAGAATGCCTCCCTCCTTCAAATAGAGCTGGAATAGCACCGTTTACTGCTTTCCCTAACTGCTTGTTGTCATTCATTAGTTAGTTAATTAATTTGTTAATTAATAAAGTTGTGTAATAATTATTTGTTTCTAGTTATTCAGTTTGGTTCTGTAATAATTAATTAGCTTGTGAGTTAGTTAATTAGGTGGCTTGTATTATTTATTCGGTCCCTCCGAGTGAAGGCAAATTTGTAATAACTGTGGGTGCGTGTGTGCATGTCTTCCAACCCCATTTCTTTCTCCCTTTTATTTACCCACTTATGATGGTTAGATTTAGGGCATATTTCAATTAGCATACCTTATGCTATGCATGCGTGCATTCATTCATCTGTATTGCATGCACCGAGCTCGGCGCATCATACTAACTGCATAGTATTTCAAATCTAACTTGAATACATGTTATCTGTTGCATTCCTAGGATTAGCCGAGCCTATTCTAGACTGCATTCTGCATGCGATACATTAGGCACTTAACATGGACTTGGATTATGCATGATTGCTAACGAGTTCTCTGTTTTGGCACGGAGTACGATGTAAGTATTTATGCTTTAGCATCTCGCATGAGTGTGATTGTTAACATGACAGCATGCTTACCATGTGGCTATATGCTTATGTGATATACCTACCTGAATGCCTGTGGATGAAGGTTGGATTACTTGAATTGGGATAATTCATTGAAATCTGCATTTTAGCCTACTTGCGAGTAGCAAACTTCAAACATTTCCAAACAAACGGATATGCAATGCTTTGTTCCAAATTAAGCGATCTAGTCTATACTTGTATGTTGTGCGCATCACATAGTAATTCTAGCTAATTAATCGGAATAAGAACGCATGTGTTTTCGAAAACGAGATATCATGGTTAGTAGAGGCCGATCTTCGGATCGGGCGAGTGGGGGTGCTCACGAAGTGACCTTCTCGAATCGTACCCAAGTTCCCGAGCTGAGGCAACTTTGGTGTTGACAGACACATGGCCTTAGGCAACGAGTCAGGGTTTCCTAAATTTCCCAAAATAAAATATTTAGGTGGCGACTCTGTATCTGGCAAAGCAGTCCATGTTTGGCACTTCTTTCAAAAAAATCTGTTTTCAAAAACGATTTGCCGGATTTGGACTCTTTGATGATTCATCGGTCTTGCATTGCACTTTGCGAGATTAGATACAGGACCGTGACTTTGAGTCCTGAGATTACTGAAGGCCTACTTGACAGTAATACAGTAGAACAGAGTACAAGGCCTGGCGGAAGCCAAAACAGTAAATAAACAATGTCCAATGAGCTGTGACAGTCTGTATGCAAAAGACTTTCTATATATATAAGCAGTCAGTAACAAACAGTATGTACAGTATTTACAATCGTTCAGTACAGGGACTCAATCCCTTACAGAGTAGTACAGTACAGTGCTAACAGTCTATACAGTTCACAAAACAGATACAGAGACAGAAGGGGAAATAAAAGACCCCTAAGCCATAGCATGGCAGGTTCGGAACCTCGCAGTGAGGCACATAGGTTGGCTTGACAAAACTGGAGTTACCCCGACGCTTCTAGCTGCGGTCTGGTGCCTGCACACCTACATATATATATGAGCAGTGAGCTAAAGCCCAGTGAATAACACAATGCGTAAAGGGGTTAAGAATGAATGTCCTTACAGTAATGAAAACAGTTCATTAAATCAGTATTTCAGTCGTTCAGTCAGTACAGTCATATGTGGTACATCCATTAGCATATCAGTGCAGTAAACAGTAGGTCTTGAAAGACCGAGCAGTAAATGATGGCCATCAGTCAGTAACAGTAGTGGTTCCAACGAGGGAACCGACAGAGATCTCTGTAACAGTATCAGTAAACAGTAGGTGCTAAGGATGCCAAAATACAGTTCAGAATATAGGACATACATTCATTCAGTTAACAGTAATCAGTTCAAAAAGCAGTACAGTTCAATTGTTCAGAAGTTAATCATTTTTGAACATATCTTTACACAGTTGTTACTCACAGAGTTCTGGGCTACAGTAAGCTAGAGCATCTCCTCAGGAAGCCAATCTTACACAGTTAACAGATTAAACGCACACTAAGCTACACAATCGGAAGAGATAATAACTTAATCCCTAATTTGCCTCGGTGTGTTCTACATCTATATCCTCATTAAGATGCCTTAAACTAGGCCTAAGAATGCCTAGGATGGGATGAGGATGCAAAGATGTGATCAGAAAACAGTTTTAGGATTTTCAGAAAAACAGAGTCCCGCTCGAGCTCAGGTTTCCCCACTCGAGCGGACATGCAACAAAGGTACACGCTCGAGCGGCAAATCCCCCGCTCGAGCGTACTGTAAAAGTACTGGATGGGTGAAATCTCCGCTCGACGGACGCTCGACGCCCGCTCGAGCTTGAGACGCATGACTCCGCTCGAGCGGACTGTAAAACAGTGCAGAGATACTGGATGCTCGGATTCTACGCTCGAGCGTCACTTTCTCCGCTCGAGCGGGAGTGCAAAATCTGGAAATTCCAGATTGCACCTCCAAGCTCAAACTCAAGTTAAAATGCATCAAAACCGATCCTCTTGGGCCCATTTTCTGGAAAACTCTTATAAACTCATAGTTAAACATGATTCAAAACTCAATTTGAGAAATCAAGGCCCAAGGGTATTTAATTCAAACCCAATTTCAAACCAATTTCATGAACAATATTTCAAACATGACATGCATGAATTCAAACCAATTCAAAGCTTCAATTTCATGCTCTAGTGAGCCAAATCTTTCAAAAACATGATGAGTTCATGGTCTATTTTCAAAACATGGGCATGCATGCAAAAATCCATGAAGAACAACCTCAAGAATGCAAGAGTATGCCATGCATGCAACAATTAAGCTATAATTCAACAATAATGAACCTAAATCACTAGAGGCTCAAGAATCTTGCATGAATAAGCTTAAACACAACAATGAGAGGTTGAATTCCTTACCTAGAGCTTCAATTACAAGTGTAGAAGTCCAATTAGGCAAATCTCCTATGATCTTTTCAAGCCTTTCAAGCCAATTCTCTAGAGCAATTCAACTCTCTCCCTTCCTCTCTCTCTATGGCCGGTTGAACAAGGAGAAGGGACTAATGAAATGTTTTGATTCAAGTATGCAAAGGTTCAATATGTGTGAAGTAGTGGCCACTAAGTGGTCTAAGTGTAAATAAGTCCAATTCATGTAATTTGGTACCATTAATCTAATTTAATCATACCTAATCAGTTTTCAGATAAATATACCATAAAATCACATAAATTACGATGATCATAAAACACTAATCAATTTCTGGTTCGGCAGTCGATAAGGCCTTCAATTAGCAGTTTAAACACTAAAATACGAACAGATCAAATAAACAATCAACAGATAGAACGCAATTCAAACAGATGTACTCAATCACTTCAGTTTCAAATTTCAGTCAGTCAGTTCAGTATTTCATTCAGTTCGATTACTTCAGTTATCAATCACAATCAGTCTCAGTTTAGTTGTAATCAGTAGCCATCAGTAAACAGTAACGAGGGTTGTTACAGTCTCCCCTCCTTAAAACAGAGTTTAGTCCTCTAAACTCGAGTTACCTTCGTTCTGGAAGAATACAGGGTTCAGTGGAAACAGTTCAGGGTATTTTTGGCCATGTCATCTTCCCTTTCCCAAGTGGCATACACGCCACCATGGTTTTGCCAGTCGACTTTCACTAGCGGGATCTCTTTGTTTCTCAATTTCTTGATCCGTCGGTTTACAATCTGAATAGGCCGTTCCTCAAAAGTGTAGTCGTCACTCAGTACTACACGAGTTGGGTCTATCACATGGAAAGGATCCCGGAGGTAGTCCCTCAACATAGAGATGTGGAAGACGTTGCGCATATGCTCCATTTCAAGAGGAAGCGCAACTTGATACGCCACCGGATTAATTTTCTCGATAATCTCGTATGGTCCGACGTATCTCGGTGCTAACTTGCCTTTGACTCCAAAACGAGTCTGGCCTTTCATCAGTGTCACTTTCACAAACACGTGATCACCCACTTCATACTCTCTGTCTCGTCTTCTGACATCTGCATAGCTTTTCTGTCTGCTCTGTGCAGTTTTCAGTCTCTGTTGTATCAGTTTCACTTTCTCGGTTGTTTCATATACAATCTCGGGCCCAAGCAAAGGCCCATCTCCAACTTCTGCCCAGCAAATCGGAGATCTATATTTTCTGCCATACAATGCCTCGAAAGGCGCCATACCAATACTTGAATGATAGCTGTTGTTGTAGGCGAATTCGGCCAATAGCAAGTGGCTTTCCCAGTTTCCCTGAAAATCAAGGACACACATTCTCAGTAAATCCTCTAGAGTCTGGATGGTTCTTTCTGACTGGCCATCTGTCTGAGGATGATAAGCACTACTCAGTCTCAATTCAGTACCCAATGCAGTCTGTAAGCTTTGCCAAAATCTCGATGTAAACTTCGAATCCCTGTCAGAAACAATGGACACAGGCACTCCATGCAGTCTAACAATTTCATCAATATAGAGTATAGCCAATTTGTCCGCATTATAAATTGTCTTCACAGGTAAGAAGTGACCAGATTTAGTCAGTCTATCAACAATAACCCAAATTGAGTCCATACCTTTACTAGAGCGAGGCAATCCCACAATAAAATCCATGGTGATATGTTCCCATTTCCACTCCGGTATGGGTAAGGGCTGCAATAAGCCTGCGGGTCGTTGATGTTCGGCTTTAACTTGTTGGCAATGAAGACATTTCGATACAAAGTCAGCAATTTCTTTCTTCATTCCCGGCCACCAGAAATTCAGTTTCAGGTCTTGGTACATTTTCGTATTCCCTGGATGGATAGAAAATTTTGAATTGTGGCCCTCTTGCAGAACTCTTCTTTTCAATTCAGAATCATTTGGTACACACAGTCTTTCTTGAAATTTCAGTACATTATTTTCAAACTTGAACCCCAGTCTCAGTTTAGATTCCCTTTCTTCGATGATCTTCTTCAAGAAGTCATCCTGTTGCTGTTTCTCTTTAATTTCTTCAATCAGTGCCGGTTGAGTAGAAATAGCAGCTAAGGTTCCACCTTGTTCTCGCAAAACAATTTCAATTTCAGATTTTTCAAGGTCACAAAGCAACTCTTTCTGTCCAGTGAGTAAACAGGCTAAGTTTCCAATCGATTTCCCGCTCAGTGCATCGGCAACGGTGTTGGCTTTTCCCGGATGGTACAAAATCTGTAGGTCATAGTCTTTAATCAGTTCTAGCCATCTCCGCTGTCTCATGTTCAGTTCTTTCTATGTGAAGAAATACTTTAAACTCTTATGGTCGGTATATACTTCACATGTCGCCCCATACAGATAGTGACGCCAGATTTTCAGCGCAAATACTACTGCAGCAAGTTCTAGATCATGGGTTGGATAGTTCTTTTCATGCGGTCTGAGTTGTCGGGAAGCATAAGCAATAACTCTCCCATTCTGCATTAGAACACATCCCAAACCCTTATGAGAAGCATCACTAAATACAGTATAACCATCCATACCTGAAGGTAAGTTAGAACAGGTGCAGTCACTAATCGAGTTTTCAACTCCTGGAAAGCAGATTCCCTTTGGTCAGTCCAGTCAAATGATATCCCCTTCTGTGTCAGTTGAGTCAACGGTAAGGCGATTTTGGAGAAATCTTTGACAAATCTTCTGTAATACCCGGCTAGTCCCAAAAAGCTTCGGATTTCTGTCACATTTGTTGGTCTAGGCCAGTTCACTACAGCTTCAATTTTCTGCAGATCAATAGAAATTCCATCTTTGCTAACAACATGCCCCAAAAACATAACATGATTGAGCCAGAATTCACATTTAGACAGTTTAGCATAAAGTTTTTGTTCTCTTAGAGTCTGTAGGGCAAGTCTCAGATGATGTTCATGTTCTTCTACACTTTTGGAGTAAATCAGTATGTCATCAATGAATACAACAATAAAGTCATCAAGGTACGGTTTAAAGATTCTGTTCATTAGGTCCATAAATGCAGCAGGTGCATTGGTAACTCCGAAAGGCATAACTAAAAATTCATAGTGTCCATACCTCGTTCGAAAAGCAGTTTTATCAATGTCTTCTGGTTTAACTTTCAACTGGTGGTATCCGGATCTGAGATCGATCTTAGAAAACACTTGCGCACCCTGTAATTGATCAAACAGGTCATCAATACGTGGCAATGGATATTTATTTTTCACAGTTACCTTGTTCAGTTCACGGTAGTCAATGCACAGTCTCAGTGAGCCGTCTTTCTTCTTTACAAATAAAACAGGTGAGCCCCACGGTGAAGTACTGGGCCTGATGAATTTTTTGTCTAACAGTTCTTGCAGTTGCACTTTCAGTTCTTTCAGTTTAGTCGGAGCCATTCGGTAAGGAGCTTTAGATACTGGCTGCGTTCCGGAAATCACATCAACAGTAAATTCAATCTCCTTATCAATCAGATCCCCTGGCAAATTGTCTGGAAAGACATCTGGGAATTCTCTGACTATAGGAATACAGTTCACATTAGCACTATCATCAGTAGATACAGTCAATATAGAACACAGATATCCTCTACATCCCTTTCAAATCAATTTAACAACTTTCACAGATGAAATCAAATACGAGGGAGGTACTACTCCAACCCCATTAAACACAAATTCAGGCAGACCAGGTGGACGGAAAACTACTTGTTTCATTACACAGTCTATGGTGGCATGATATTTCGTTAACCAGTCCATCCCCAATATAACGTCAAAATGGTCAATGTTCAGTGGCAGCAAATCAATAAATAGATGTGCATCTCCAACAATAATTTCACAAGCAGGATACATATATGCACAAGTCATAGATCCCCCAACGGGTGAAGATACAGCTAACAGATAGTTCATAGGTTCTAAGGGTCTATTCAATTTTCGAGAAAAGGCATGCGATACATATGAATGTGTAGACCCCGAATCAATCAGTACATAAGCATTTTGAGTACAAATAGAGAGAATACCTGACACAACGATCTCGGTATTCTGCACGTCTCCCGGTACTAGGGCGAACACTCGGCCCTGCCTCATAGGCTCTTTCCCGGTGGCTTTGGGGTTCGGTTTTGGTGCAACAGTTGATGCTGCGCCGCTGGCTGCAGCTTTACTACTGGTTTGCGGAGCAGAGGGGCAGTCTTTAACCATGTGGCCCACCTTGCCACACCTGTAACAGGCTCCAGATATTTTGTAACAAACTCCCTTGTGATTTTTACCACATTCAGAACAGGGCGGTATTAAACGGTTCCCTTGACTGGAAGTAGTCGTTGACCCTGTGTTTTGTTTCTTATTCAATGGATTATGCTTGCCTTTCTTAAACTTGAGACCCTGTCTTTTACCCCGCCATTCAGACGCTGGTGTTTCAGTTTTCAGTGCTTTGATATTCGATTCAGCCATCAAGGCTCGGTCAAGAACATTCACATAATTCGGTAATTTCAAAACATTTATTCTGTCAAGAATTGCAACATTAAGGCCGCCTTCAAACTTTCTGGCCTTCTTGTAATCAGTGTACACCATATGTGGTGCATAACGGGCAAGTTCAGTAAATTTTGTTTCATATTCAGCAACGGACATTGTGCCCTACTTCAGCTGTTCAAATTCAGTCACTTTTCTGTCCCTGACACACTGGGGGAAATATTTCTCGAAGAAGGCTCCTTTGAATTGAGCCCAAGTCATAACTGTATTTTCATTACGAATAAGCATCCACCACCTTCTAGCTTCTTCTTGCAGAGTAAAGGTGGCTAACAGTAGCTTGTGTGCTTCAGAGCATGGAAAAACCTTAAACAATTTTTCAGTCTCAAGAACCCATGCTTCAGCTTTTAACGGTTCAAGGCCTCTCTGAAAGGATGACGGTTTCATCTTGCTGAACTTCTGGGTGAGAGCAATTATATCCCTATCATTAACATTCACATTCTGTTCCGGTTGTACCGGAGGAGGAGGTGGGGGCTGTTGATTCTGTTGCTGGTCTAATCTTTCAGTTATCAGTTCCATCATCCGTTCCAGTCTGGCCATTCTGGCCTCAGAGGATGAGGATTCAGTTTCATTTGCAGTTCTTGTATTATCCATTTCACTATAAGCAGTTATAACAGTTATTAACATAGGCAGTCATTTGTTTAAACAGATTAACATATCAACATATTATCAGTCATATCATAACCACACACACTTATCATGCTCATGTAATGCCCTAATCACTTTTCTAGGACATCCTATAGCTCATTTGGACACGTGTGTGCGGTATAACTCGTGGTAAGTATCGCTCTGATACCACTCTGTCACGACCCAAACCCGGCCCGATGGGTTTAGCACCGTAACCGGCCAGTAATCCGAGATTACCGAAGGCCTGCTTGACAGTAATACAGTAGAACAGAGTACAAGGCCTGGCGGAAGCCAAAACAGTAAATAAACAATGTCCAATGAACTGTGACAGTCTGTATGCAAAAGACTTTCTATATATATAAGCAGTCAGTAACAAACAGTATGTACAGTATTTACAATCGTTCAGTACAGGGACTCAATCCCTTACAGAGTAGTACAGTACAGTGCTAACAGTCTATACAGTTCACAAAACAGATACAGAGACAGAAGGGGAAATAAAAGACCCCCAAGCCATAGCATGACAGGTTCGGAACCTCGCAGTGAGGCACATAGGTTGGCTTGACAAAACTGGAGTTACCCCGACGCTTTTAGCTGCGGTCTGGTGCCTGCACACCTACATATATATATGAGCAGTGAGCTAAAGCCCAGTGAATAACACAATGCGTAAAGGGGTTAAGAATGAATGTCCTTACAGTAATGAAAACAGTTCATTAAATCAGTATTTCAGTCGTTCAGTCAGTACAGTCATATGTGGTACATCCATTAGCATATCAGTGCAGTAAACAGTAGGTCTTGAAAGACCGAGCAGTAAATAATGGCCATCAATCAGTAACAGTAGTGGTTCCAACGAGGGAACCGACAGAGATCTCTGTAACAGTATCAGTAAACAGTAGGTGCTAAGGAAGCCACAATACAGTTCAGAATATAGGACATACATTCATTCAGTTAACAGTAATCAGTTCAGAAAGCAGTACAGTTCAATTGTTCAGAAGATAATCATTTTTGAACATATCTTTACACAGTTGTTACTCACAGAGTTCTGGGCTACAGTAAGCTAGAGCATCTCCTCAAGAAGCCAATCCTACACAGTTAACAGATTGAACACACACTAAGCTACACAATCGGAAGAGATAATAACTTAATCCCTAATTTGCCTCGGTGTGTTCTACATCTATATCCTCATTAAGATGCCTTAAACTAAGCCTAAGAATGCCTAGGATGGGATGAGGATGCAAAGATGTGATCAGAAAACAGTTTCAGGATTTTCAGAAAAGCAGAGTCCCGCTCGAGCTCAGGTTTCCCCACTCGAGCGGACATGCAACAAAGGTACACGCTCGAGCGGCAAATCCCCCGCTCGAGCGTACTGTAAAAGTACTGGATGGGTGAAATCTCCGCTCGACGGACGCTCGACGCCCGCTCGAGCTTGAGACGCATGACTCCGCTCGAGCGAACTGTAAAACAGTGCAGAGATACTGGATGCTCGGATTCTACGCTCGAGCGTCACTTTCTCCGCTCGAGCGGGAGTGCAAAATCTGGAAATTCCAAATTACACCTCCAAGCTCAAACTCAAGTTAAAATGCATCAAAACCGATCCTCTTGGGCCCATTTTCTGGAAAACTCTTATAAACTCATAGTTAAACATGATTCAAAACTCAATTTGAGAAATCAAGGCCCAAGGGTGTTTAATTCAAACCCAATTTCAAACCAATTTCATGAACAATATTTCAAACATGACATGCATGAATTCAAACCAATTCAAAGCTTCAATTTCATGCTCTAGTGAGCCAAATCTTTCAAAAACATGATGAGTTCATGGTCTATTCTCAAAACATGGACATGCATGCAAAAATCCATGAAGAACAACCTCAAGAATGCAAGAGTATGCCATGCATGCAACAATTAAGCTATAATTCAACAATAATGAACCTAAATCACTAGAGGCTCAAGAATCTTGCATGAATAAGCTTAAACACAACAATGAGAGGTTGAATTCCTTACCTAGAGCTTCAATTACAAGTGTAGAAGTCCAATTAGGCAAATCTCCTATGATCTTTTCAAGCCTTTCAAGCCAATTCTCTAGAGTAATTCAACTCTCTCCCTTCCTCTCTCTCTCTATGGCCGGTTGAACAAGGAGAAGGGACTAATGAAATGTTTTGATTCAAGTATGCAAAGGTTCAATATGTGTGAAGTAGTGGCCACTATGTGGTCTAAGTGTAAATAAGTCCAATTCATGTAATTTGGTACCATTAATCTAATTTAATCATACCTAATCAGTTTTCAGATAAATATATCACAAAATCACATAAATTACGATGATCATAAAACACTAATCAATTTCTGGTTCGGCCGTCGATAAGGCCTTCAATTAGCAGTTTAAACACTAAAATACGAACAGATCAAATAAACAATCAACAGATAGAACGCAATTCAAACAGATGTACTCAATCACTTCAGTTTCAAATTTCAGTCAGTCAGTTCAGTATTTCATTCAGTTCGATTACTTCAGTTATCAATCACAATCAGTCTCAGTTTAGTAGTAATCAGTAGCCATCAGTAAACAGTAACGAGGGTTGTTACACGAAGTGACCTTCCCCAATCGTACCCAAGTTCCCGAGCCGAGGCAACTTTGGTGATGACGGACACGTGGCCTTAGGCAACGAGTCAGGGTTTCCTAAATTTCCCAAAATAAAATATTTAGGTGGCAACTCTGTATCTGGCAAAGCAGTCCATGTTTGGCACTTCTTTCAAAAAATCTGTTTTCAAAAACGATTTGCCGGATTTGGACTCTTTGATGATTCATCGGTCTTGCATTGCACTCTATGAGATTAGATACAGGACCGTGACTTTGAGTCCTGAACTGTAGTGAGCCCATAATGAACAAAACGGGGGGGATTCCCTCCCGGGGCGTTCGGGGACGTCTACACCCAACTGTGCTTAAGGTCAATAAGCTGGAGAAGCTATTCAAGAGAGCAAAAGGTGTTTACTCCATGCCCGACATAGATGATGGGTATACCGACTCTACAGTGACTTTGCCATATCGGTTCAAAATGCCGGACATCGATTGATTCAATGGCTCCGGAGATCCCATGGTTCATCTACGGCTGTTTTTAAACAGGCTGTGACCGATAGGCCTGACCAGATTGCAGAAACTCTCTCTCTTTGGCTGTACCATGTCTGGTATAGTGGCCATATGGTATGCGAAGTTGGAGGATTCTGTTATGCAGAACTGGGAGGAAATGGCCGAGGTCTTTATTGCTCAGTACTCGTATAACATGCAAATCGAGGTCACAACTCGTGATCTTGAGGCAACGCATCAAGAGCCAAAGGAGGGTTTTTCAGAATTTATGATGAGGTAGAGGGCTAAAGCTTCAATGATGACCACAAGGCCTTTCGAGAAAGATCAGATAAGGATGGTAGTCCGCAATCTGCACGGGAAGTTGTTGTAGAAAATGATCATCCTACCTCTATTCACATTCACCCAGCTCTATGAGATGGGCGTTCAGATCGAAGACGCCATGAAACAAGGGCTGATTACTGATGAGAAAGAGCAGGCAAAAAGGCCTTTTGTTCACAATTCCAATGCTACCACTAGCGGTAGCACAGCTGCAAAGCCGTCGGATGTGAACGTTGTCACCACCACAACCAAGACTACCAATCCCTTTGCCAACACAGCTTCATAAACTTCAGCCAACTCTACCTGATCCTAGAGGACCTTTATCCTACTCTACATGACCCTATCTCAAGCCATGAGGGTGCTGGTAAAAAAAAGGCACCTCAAACCATTAGAGCCTCGTCCACTACCTGATCCTCTTCCACCCAAACACAACCCAACGAAGTATTGCGCATTTCACCAGCAGCATGGTCATGATACAGATCAATGCTTCCGACTGCGTCATGAGATTCAAAACCTCATTGACAACAAGGTGATTGCATCACCTAAAAACCAAATGTAACTACAAACCCTCTCCCGGCCCACAATCAAGTTCCTCCACCTCAAAATCTAAACTTAATCCATACACTGGTCATCCCCTACGACCCCAGCGTATATATTACCCCTTTCCACCTACCAAGACCGACAGTGTTCATTCTTGAAAGCACAAATTTATGTATGATGGACACGTTCGCACTTCAACCTAAGCCTATGGTGGTGACAGTTACAGTAGAAAGGAGGCTGGTCTTAGAGGAAAGTATGAGTCCTTTGCCAGAGAGCTCCGAGGACTTGCCTAAGGGGATGTATGATCCAAGCCGCTACATTGTGCCGATTGATCAAGTCAAGCTAGAATTGGTGTTGCCAACTGTAGTAGAGGTTCATGTGGTTAGGGAGGATGGCCCAAGCCCAGGGTTGGATGATCTAGCTGTGATGACCCTGACCCCCAAACTAGTACATTATATAATTTAAATAAGTTTAATTGCATGATTATGTGCTTGATTGTGTGATTATGTGTTTAATTCTATAATTATCTATTGATATATGGAATATCTATTTAAATCAATAACTTAGAGGTGGAAATTGAAAGCCTAGATGGCTTCAGAAGCTGAAATTGACTAGCCCAATAGGTTAATTGGAATATTTAGCATTTTATGGTGACCTCAATTGAAATTTGATTGGATCAAAATAATTAGAATAAACTGATCGAATTAGTTAGAGTTAAACCCAATTCATTAAACCTAACCATATTTGATTAGGCTAACTTAGTCACATCCTATATAAGGCTCTAACTAAGCTCTTGAACTCATTTTATATGCACACTCAGCTGAGAATTGAGAGAGAGGAGAGCTTAGTTCAACATTTAGAGTGGTAAAGAAGAGATTGTAGAGAATTGTGGAAGATTGAAGGGTTGGAGCTATAACACACTTGGATTCACACAATAGGTATGAGATTCATCCTAAATTCTTAGAATTGAACCATGTAGAAACTATGTTCATGGAGTTATAGGATCATTAGATTGAATTTGAAAAGGTTGAGCATGAGTTGTTATGAATAGGATGAATTCGAGTTGAATTACACACATGCATGAAAATTTGAGTTTGAATTCATGAAAATCCTACATGCATGGCACATTTACACCTTAATTTGGAGAATCCACCATGTTTTCATGCTTCTCATGCCACTTGATCATGTTTTGAATATGTTTTGAGGAGATATGCATCCAATTTGAATTAATCATTATTTTACAACTTGAAATTGAAGTTAATGGTTGAGAATTTGCCATGATTTTGAATAAATGGTTTCAATTTGAAGTGTTTTCGTGTTATATAGTGATTCTCTATGTTTTGTACCAAAACCCCAAGATTTGAGACTTTGAATATCAAGTTTGAACTTCAAACACAGTTCTGGAAATTCCAGAATCCGTGTTGTCCGCTCAAGCGAGGGAGTCCACGCTCGAGCGTGGAATTCGAGCTCCCAGAAGTTTCTAAAATTTACAGTCCGCTCGAGCGACCAAAGTGGCGCTCGAGCAAGGACCCCTTTTTCTTAGTCTTCCGCTCGAGCGACCATCGAGCGGGAAATTCATGTATCTAGTACTTTTGCAGACTGCTCGAGCGACGAAAGTTACGCTCCAACGACCACCCTTGTTTTTGGACCCCCGCTCGAGTGAAGTCACGCTCGAGCGGAGACCCTATTTTCAGCAAAATTTTACCAACTCTTCTAAGTGCATAATTGCATTTTCATGCCACTCCAAGCATTCTTAGGCACCATTTGGACTCCGTTAATCATACAATAAGTTAAAGACGCATAAAGAGAATTGAATTAAAATGAAATGAAATTTCATTTGTTGTTATGTGCTTCGTTTAGGTGGACGTCAAGGCTAAGTGTCACCGCAAACCACTGTGAGTAATAATCTTATAAAGATATGTTCAAATTATCTTTACTTTCGAAAATGTCATTGCTATCAAAATGGATATGTGATTGATGGAATGAATTCTTAAAATGATTTTATGATTGATAGCATGGCTTGTTGAAATGTTATGACCTATAATGAATGAAGTTCTGTTTTGAAACGATATTGTGGCATCCATTGAATATAGGCCCTTGCCTGGGGGTAACAATACCATGGCTATAGGTCCTTGCCTGGGGGTAACAATACCATGGCTATAGGCCATTTGCCTGGGGGTAATAGTACCATGGCTAGGCCCTTGCCTGGGGGTAACAATACTATGGCTATAGGCCCTTGCCTAGAGATAACAATACCATGGCTAGGCCCTTGCCTGGGGGTAATAATACCATGGCTAGTACGATACGTCATCATTGGAATGAAATTGTCATTTCACGGATGTACCACAAATAATAGTACTATTGGCTTTTGTTACTACAAAGAGATGCTTTTATGGCTAATCAAAATATTTTGTTGTGAATTCGATCTATTATGGTGAATGCCTCCCTTGAAAATGATTTAAGATTCATTTCGGAACTGTAAGACATGTTTTTGTACTATTGTCGAACTTCATTCATTTAACCTCTTTATTCTGTTATTACTCATTGGGCTTTAGCTCACTATTTACTTACATATGTAATTGTAGGTGGGCAAACGGAGCCTCAGAGTTAGATAGCCTCGAGTTTACCCGGGTCAGCCTTTTGTGGAGCTTCCAAGTGAAGTAGTCAGGCTTATGTGGAGCCATGCTTGTCAAACCCCTTTTGTGTGGATTTATGGTTTTGTATTTGTACATAGATAGGGTTGTATTTTTTTGTAGACATGAATTGTACTCATGTTGGGTGTAACTTGAAACAAAGCCTTGCTTAACATATTTGCTCTCCTCATATATGCACAGCTCAATGGATGAATTTTATAACATTGTAGGCTTCCGCTAAGCCTCGTATTTTATTTTAAAGGTTTATTTGCATAGAGGCCGTTAGTAATCTATGATTACTGGCCGGTCATGATGCTAAACCTATAGGGGCGGGTTTGGGTCCTGACAGAGTGGTATCAGAGCACGAGTTATAACTCACTCCGTCCATTGAGCTATAGAGGGTCAAGAAGAGACTTTAGGAATGCATTCATGTGCATTTGATATGTTGAGTGAGATAACCTTGTGATTATATATGCAATTGTGTACATGATTATTTGTATATATATATATATAAATTGTGTTTGTTATAATACAAAGCTTCATATAGAAAATGGTGAGAACCAGAGGTGATGAAATAGAGGAGGCAACCTCCTCAAGACTAGATAGAATGGAACGAATGATGCATGACATGGCTGAAGCCATAAGACAACAACAACAATGGCAACAACGACAACAACAACCACCTTCCCCACCTCCAATGCCTGTACCACCTCCAACTCTAGGGTGTTAGCCAGAGACCCGTACTATTGCCTTAACCAGGGAATTTGAAAAGATGAAGCCACCAGTGTTTCATGGTGGAATTGAACCGTTGAAGGCCAAAGCTTGGGTCTTGGGCATTGAAAAGTTGTTTGAAGTGTTCCTATGTATCGAAACTCAGAAAGTGCAATTAGTAGCATTCACCCTAGAAGATGATGCCAGACGTTGGTGGATGTTAGTGCAAGATGATAATAAGGATGTTACTTGGGCTCGATTTCTGGAAATTTTCTATGAGAAATATTTTCCCCAATGTGTGCGAGATAGAAAGGCAACTGAATTCATGGAACTCAAATAGGGAAATAAGTCAATTGCTAAATATGAGGCTCAGTTTATAGAATTAGCTCGCTTTGCACCCCACATGGTAGACACATATTATAAAAAGGCCAGACAGTTTGAAGGAGGGTTGTGTGATCCAATTTTGGATAAAATCAATGTACTCAAATTACCGACATACGTGGAGGTACTTGATAGGGCACTAATAGCGGAAAGAAATGTGGCCAGCCGTAAACAAAACTTCGAATGAAAAGGCAGAAAATAGAATTTTAGTAAGGGAACTACGTCATCAAACAAGAAGTTCAAGTCAGGGAATTCTGGTAATACTGGTTCAAGCCAAAGTGGTGATTCAATATCAGCTTGTACTACTTGTGGAAAGAAACATACAGGAGTATGCTACTGTGCAACAGGGGCTTGTTATCACTGTGGGAAGTTTGGGCACGTTACCAAGGATTGCACTCAACCACGTCAAGGTGGCAACCGAGGTGCCACAACCTCAATTGGGTCAACTCCCGCAACAAAACCAGCTGCAACATCACCCACCACAAGAAATGAACAAAGGCAAGAAAGGGTTTTTGCACTGATTCTGGGGGATACTCAAAATACTGAGGCAGTGGTGTCAGGTACAATCACCTGCTTATACTTTAATTGATTCCGGGTCTACACATTCGTTTATTTCTATGGCTTTTGTTGAAACTTTGGATAGACCTATGGAAACATTGACTTATATGCTATGTGTTAGATCACCTGTGGGGGGATCCATGCTATGTTCAACTATGTTTATTGCATGTGAATTATTTCTCGGGGATGCTACTTTGTATGCTGATTTAATACCTTTAGACATGGGACATTTTGATGTTGTTTTGGATATGGATTGGCTAACTAAATACTATGCAACTGTTGATTGCGCCTCAAAACCGGTAATATTCCGACCTCCCGGCAAGATGAATTTATTTTGAGGGAAAGGGAGTAGTCTCACCACCATACCTTATATCTGCTATGAAAGCCCGAAAACTAATGAATAAGGGTTGTCAAGGGTATTTGTGTAGTGTAATAACCAAACCAACAGTAGACATTACTCTAGACAGTATACCAGTGGTGAAAGATTTTCCTGATGTGTTTCCGAATGAATTACCTGGCCAACTTGTTGATAGAGAAATTGAATTCATAATTGATGTAATACGGAGAACTTGACCAATTTCTAAAACTCCCTACCGTATGTCTACTACCGAAATGAAAGAATTGAAAATTTAGTTGTAGGAATTGCTTGATAAGGGGTTTATCAGACCAAGTGCATCCTTATGGGGCACACCGGTACTTTTTGTTAAAAAGTAAGACGGCATTCTCCGATTGTGCATTGATTACCGAGAGCTCAACAAGGTAACAGTGAAAAATAAATACCCTTTGCCGCGTATTGATGACCTGTTTGACCAGTTGCAGGGGGCACAGATATTTTCAAATTTTGATTTGAGATCTGGATATCATCAATTGAAGGTTAAAGCTGAGGATATTGAAAAGACTAGCTTTCGAACCAGGTATGGGCATTATGAGTTTTTAGTCATGCCATTTGGAGTGACGAAAGCATGATCTAAAAGTTAAATCTAACTTCCCCAAAATGGCTTCCCTCAATGAAGAAGGGTAAAAATGTCCACCAAATCATACCAAAAAAAAAATAAGATCTCACGGTAAAAATGTCATAACAAACCAGACCTATCAGTGTATTAGAAAATTCATAAGACTGATTAGAATAACTGAACATTAGCTTAAATAATTTTTTGTTTAAAAAATAAATAATAATAATAATAATAATAATAATAATAATAATAATAATAATAATAATAATAATAATAATGTCGTCACTGATAAGCTACTTAAGCTACCTAATGATCAAGCTAGACTTAATGATCACGATCGACCAACTCATCAGTTGCAGCTCCAAACACATCAGCTGCAGCTCAAGTCACACATGCCAAAGCTAGATACAGGATAGACAGCAACCAAATGAGCTGTAGCTTCAATTACAGTCTTACAGTCTGCTGTAGCTTAGTTAGCCAAAAGCTTGAAGTTTGTTAGTACTAGAGTTAGATAGTGGTTATGGTTAGGTCAAGTAGTTAGTAGTCATGGTTAAGAGATTGCATCACATGTATATATACGATTGAATATCTTTGTAATGTGTTATTGAATAAAGTAGATCACAATTTCTTTAACGTATCAAAGCTATAGGCTCCTACGAGCAGAGATACTTTAAGATCTTTCTATGGCTACTTCAAACCCTATACCTCCACCAACCTCCATGTTTATACTTTCAAATACTTCAAGTTCTTCACATTCTTCTTCATTACCTACAAATCTTACACTGTTGATTTCCAATCTGAATGCCTTTGTGTCTATAAAGCTTGAATCAACTAATTACATTGTCTAAAAGAGTCAACTACACAACATCTTGAAAGCTACGAATAGGGTTGGGTATAAGGTTATCTGACCCGCCCAAATGGCCTTACCCGATCCGACTCGCACACATATGGGCGGTTTCGCAAATACATTAGGGTCGGGTGCATTTTGGACTTTGGCTAATTTTCAGGTTGTAGGCGGGTTGCAGGTTTAAACCACATCCACCCAACCCACGCATATTAACATTTTTTTTTGAATATTTTAAATCTGGACCATTCATCTTCACTTTATCTATACCCAAACAAACAAAAACCCTAATCTAATCTCTCAAACTCAAAAACACATCTGTCGCAGCTCTCACTCTCTCATTTTTCAGTCTCTCACTCTCTCGTTTTTCATCTGGACCGATTAACCTTGCAAGAGATCGACTCCCTCTCATCGTAAGATCGACCGATCGACCACACTCTATCATCGCACCGATCAACCTCGCAAGATCGAATCTCTCTCCAACAACTCTCAGGTACATGTCTCTCTGTCTCTCTCCCCGATCTCTGATTTTTTTGTGGGCATTCAGATATGTGTCTCTCTGTGCGCAGCCTCTCTTCTAATCTCACTCTCTCGCTCTTCCATCTCCCCCTCTCTCTCTGTGTCAACCAGCAAAGAGATCGATTGACCTTCGCAAGATCGACTCTGCTCTGCAACTCACAGGTAAGCCTCTCTCTCTCTCTCTCTCTCTCTCCCTATCCCCGATCTTTGATTTTTTTTTTTTTTAGGCAATCAGATTCAGATATGTGTCAATGGTATTTTTTTTTTTTTTTTTTGTGTGTTATTGGAATTAAATCTGTTTTATTGGAATTTCTGTTTATTTGTTCATTGGAATTAAATCTGTTTATCTGTTCATTAGAATCTCTAAGTTTATTTATTTTTTATTTTTTCTATTATTGGAATTAAATCTATGTCAATGGAATTAAATCTGAGTTTATTTGTTCATTTCCATTTTTTTTTAAAACTGTTATTCAATCTGTGTTAAATCTGAGAGTTAGAATTGAATCTGTGTTATTGGAATTAAATCTATGTTATTGGAATTTCTATTTATTTGTTCATTGGAATTAAATCTATTTATTTGTTCATTGGAATCTCTGAGTATATTTTATTTTTATTTTTATTTTTTTGTTATTGGAATTAAATCTGTGTCAATGGAATTAAATCTAAGTTTATTTGTTCATTTCTGTTTTTTTTTTTAATTTGTTATTCAATCTGTGTTAAATTTGAGAGTTGGAATTGAATCTGTGTTATTGAAATTAAATCTGTTATTGAATATGTGTTATTGAATCTGTTAGAGGGTAATTGAATTTGTTATTAAATTGAATCTATTATTGAATTTGTTAATAAATCTGTTATGTTATTAAAATTGAATTTAATTGATCTGTTATGTTATTAAATCTGTAATGTTATTGAATTTAATTGATTTGTTATGTTATTAAATCTATTATGTTATTAAATTTAATTGATCTGTTATGTTATTGAATCTAATATGTTATTAAATCTGTAATTATGTTATTAAAATTGAATTTGTAATTTTTGTAATCCAGTTTAAGTGGAGGATAGTGTTTAATCTCCCGCAATCAATCTTTTACCTCTGGAATCCTCTAATTCTCAAATGAATCTCCCCTTAGCCGAACCCGAACCTGAACCTAAGCCTCCTAGACCCCCAAAGAGAAAGAGTGGGGGTGGCGGGGGGAGAGCACCATCCACAGTTTGGGATCATTTTGATAAGGTCATATGGACCGATTAGAAACGTAAAGTTGTATGAAAATATTGCAAGAAAGAGTATTTGGCTGACTCTAGAATTTATGGGACTAACAATTTGAGAAGTCATACGCCCAATTGTAAAGAATATTCAAATAGGGATAGAAATGGTCGACAAACATTAAGTCTGAAAAACCTAAGTGATTCGTGATTAGATCAAGATTTAATTGTACCAATTCCCAAACAATTAAAACTAACAATCTAAATCATCAAGCCTGTACGAAAGTGATTTAGATTGTTGTTTTAGAAACAATAAATAGACACAAAAGATTTTTACGTGGAAAAAATCATTATTGGAGCACCTTCAATTGTGATTAAAAAAACCACAAGCGAAACGCCACAAATCAATCCACTATGAAGGAAAAAAAGAATACAAAATACCCAAACTCTGTCAATTTGTCTTCAACGCTTTGTATATCTTCCACCGCAACCTTCATCTCAGAATTGATTAGATTGATGTTGATTCCACAACATCCACGTCGACTCAACGACTGTGCACAACTTTAAACACCTTCGAACACTCCACGCTTGAATCTCTGGATTCCACCAAAGAAGAACACTCTTGAAGATGATCACTCAAACAACCCTTTGATGTGCATTATCAAAGCATGTAAGTTTAAAATTCAAGCAAACATCAAAGAAAAACTAGCAAACTAGCCTCAAAAGAAAACCCTAGAGCTCCAAAAACAGGTCTAGAAGCCTTAAACCTAAAAATGGACTTAAACACATATATATATATATATATAGAAAACAGGGGCCGCATACCCCATTCGAGGGCAAGACTTGCCACTCAAGCAGAGTCACTAAAATGCATGTGATAAAATAGAAATACGCTCAAGCGCTAGAACTTATGCTCGAGCGCAAAAACACGCCTCCCAGTAGTTTTACAAACAAGCCAAACTACTGAGAAGGTGCCAACTCCGCTCGAGCGCATCTTTTCCAGCTCGAGCGGGACAAGCAAAAACCAAGGAAAAATTTCAACTCAATTAAATGAAGTTTGTTCACGGAATTGACAACAAGTAGGGACCTAACAATCTCCCCCTTTGTCAATTCCCAGACAAAACTCTTCTAACAATTTTTCCTAACAAACACATGCACTAGACACACTAATTAACACAAACACAAGATCCAGCCTATCAGACACAAAACAAAATCTGCAAAACCACAAAAGCCGATTTGATTGATTAATATTTTGAACAATGTAGAACCATCCACCTGTGAAACAATGATCAACATACCACAAAAACCAAAACTGTTGAACTCAATAAGATAATAAAAAGCAACAAATATGAAAAAACAAAATAGCCAACTATACTAGTTCTAAACCAAAGAAAACAATGTATAGGAGATATGAAAAATCAAAAATCCAACTGTAGCAGTTTTAAACCAAATCAAACAATATATAACCCAAAAATTCTCCCCATTTTTGGCCGAGAGACAAACAGTAACAAAAAACCAAAACTACCTGTGTTGGTTTTAAGCTTGAAGCTGCTCATTCATATGTTATTATCTTGTTATCTTGCTTATTTGCACTTGTTATTGTTTATCGCATCATCTTGAATGAGCATGAGTTTTCAAAATAGTCGGCTTCATGAAACGTGTGAGTCCAGCTTTCAAAGTTACATTGTGCATATCATTTGCATCTTACCCTAGAACTACGCTAATTTGATTCCTTGCAAAGGGATATATAGGTAGCCTACAGATGTAACCATTTATTTCTGTCTTGATTATTTGTCCAAGTCTTACGGCCTTGTCGAAATGGGTCATCTTCGGGCTTTGACATTCACTCACGCCATTTCATGACTTCGAGGTCTATCAAAGAGGGGCAACTATAGACACCCCATTTTTGATGGCCCTTATGACTTGGACGTCATCGCTTGCACATCTGATGATGAATGCATATGCTGGTCAAGTGCTCGAAGTCCTCAGAGGAAATGCCACAGCTTTGAGCCTTTCATACCTTACACCCATGTTGTCTTGTTTCTGGACCAAACCTTGGATTTTCAAGCCTGCAACCCCTGGTGGCCTGCCGGCCACTACTTTAGGCTGCCAGCCATCACTCTTGGTTGCCGGCCACCAATGTCTTTTGCAAATATTTTGTGACAGCTGCGCTAGCTGTTTGCACAGATGCATGCATCTGCTCTCACATGTATGGTTGGATGTTTGTAAGGGAGATTCATGTTCTCTATATATAGGTTACCTCCCTCTCATATTTTGGGGTTAGAAAAATTTTAGAGCAAAATATTTCCTCTTTCTCTACAATTCTCTCTATCTCCTGCAAATTTCTTAACCCTTGCTTATACATCCTTCAACTTTGCCTCTACACTCTTAACCAAACCTCTCCATCTTTAAGTTGAGGTATCTTTGAGCCTTGTTTGAGCTCTTGAGGGAGTGTTTGCCTTGATTTATTGCTTGGAATTGGTTCTCCTCTTCAAGAGGTATAAGGCTTTGCCTCTTTACTTGTTGTATTCACTCGTTTTCTTGCTATTTTCCAACTGTTTTTAGGCTTTAAAAACTTTGTATTTTTGGGCTGAAACTTGGGTTTTAAGGCCAATAAAGGTTGAGGGGTGGTTCACCATTCTTTACACATTTTTCTCAAGGCCTTTTCCCTTGTGTTTCCCACCTTTGCACTATCTTTTTTGAGCTTTTAAACACTAATTTTCAAAGTTATTGCAGTGGCTAAAATCATGTTTTGAAGTTCAAAATTGAAGGGGTGAACCTCCACTCCTTGTGTTTTGCTTAGTAGCCTATTATGATCCATGTTTTAGCTTATTAATCCAGCCATTTTTGTCTTAATTCCAGCATGTTTTAGGATTGTTTTTAAACTATTTTAGGATTGTCTTTAAGTGTTTGCTGTATTTGAGCTTTGTTTTGCATGCTTATAGTGTAATTGTCCTCATAAGCTTGGTGTTTTAGACCTTAGACACCATCTTATTTGAGTTGATAGTGTTTATTTATGGCTTTCCATACTTGTGATCACTCTTAATCACCTCTGCAATCTCTCTCCTTTCTTGGCTTTTATTTTGCTTTGAAAGTGGTTTCAAACTGCTTGTTTGTTTAAGCATGAGATTGAGGTGTCATGCTTAATGGTTTAATCTCGTTGGGGGTTCATTACGAATGGTATGATGTCTCTTTCATGCCCAAAACAACTCTTAGTTTGAGCCTTCTTTCCATTAGAGGACTTAAATTCACTTTTGGACCCAATTGACTAGAGAATGGTTAGTAATCTAAAATGAAGTAATAAAATTGGTGATTAAAATGTGCAAGATAATAACTTGTTTAGGTTCAATCGGATGTTAATTGAACCCTTGAGTCTTGAATCATTTCATACTCATTAGTGATGAAAATGGTTCAAGATTCATTGTCAACTACTTCTCTTGATCTTTCATGATAAGGAGGTGGTTTTGAGAGTCTCATTTTGTTGCATTAACTGAACTTGCACACTTTGGTTCAGAGGCCATCATGCAATGAAATTACAATGATAGATGGTTTGTAAACCAAGTTTACTACTCCTTTGATGATAAGGTGGGGTAAATTGTGCAAACAAACCCTTGAGAATACTTTGTCCCTACTTTGTGTGTACTCTATTGTAGCAGGAAAGCCCAGTCATCAGTGGCCGGCAGGCCACTATTACCGGCCATCTTTTGTGGCCGGCAAGCCATCATCAGTGGACGGCAGGCCCCTTGCTGGCCACCCATGCAGAATCTAGTAGTGTACTCCCCCAACAGAACAGAGTTGGTCTGGAGGAGAAAATTAGTGCAAGTGTTCTACTATGCAACAGAGGCTTTCAGCAGCAGAAACAGTAGCTTTTTTTGGAGGAAACCGCATTCATGCATAAGCCTTCCATCAATCCTCGGGAGCCATGTAGTATATATTAGTGTTGTGCTTAAAATAATGTTTTTGTACCTAATTAGTTAGAATAGCCAATTTGTCTCAGGTTGTAATTATTTTAATTAGCTAGATTAGTTAATTAATTAGTTCATTTGTTTTGTAATAGTTAATTAATTAGTTTAGCTTTAATTAGTTAGCTAGTTAGTTCATTCAGACTCTCCTTCATGAGAGCGCCATGTTGTAATAACGTATATGTCTTCCAACCCCACATCTTTCTCCATTTTACTTACTAGCTTATGATGGTTAGTTTAGGACATCTTGTTTTGTTTATCATACTTCGTGTTTGCATCCACTTGTATTGCATACACCGAGGCTCGGTTCATCATTCTCACTTGTATTGTTAGTTTAAATACTTTTTTGAATACGTGCTTAGACCGCATGCTATTTAATTGATTCGTATGCCATATTAGTAGCCAAGCCTAGTAATTGCATATTCCATGTGTTGCATTAGTCATATTGCCTAGTTAGGATCATGCATCTTTCTAACTTTATCATCTTTTTGGCTTAGAGTACGAGGTAAGCCTTTACTCGTTTTACCATATCGCATGTGTGTGATGGTCCCCATGTTTAGCATGCTTGCCATGAGGCTGATTGCTTAAGTGCTATAATTGCTTGAATGTCTGTGGATGAAGGCTAATTTCTTGAATTTGAATAATTTGAGTAATTTTTATACGCGATCACTTTTTCAAGTGGTACATATTTGAAACAATTTTCAAAACAAACATGAATCAAGTGTTCCAATTCTTGCAAATTAGTCTATACATGTGTGTGTGTGCATCACATAATAACGCTAGCCTAATAAATCGAAACAAGAGCATATAATATAAATAAGATTCATATCATGATTAGTAGAAGCTGATCTTTGATCGAGCGAGCGGGGGTGCTCAAATCATGACCTTCCCCTCTCGTACCTAAGTTCCCGAGCCGAGACAATCTTGGTGATGACAGACACGTGGCTTTTGGCACAAGTCATGGGTTTCCTAAATTTTCCAAAAATATTTAGGTGGCGACTCTGAATCTGGCAAACCAGTCCATTTTTGGCAATTTGATTCAAAATCAATTTCCCAAAAGATTTGCCGAATTGGGACTCCTTGGTGATTATCTATTTCACATTACACTTGTGAGATCAGATTCAGAACCGCGGGAGTCCAATATTGTAGGGCTTATTCGTCTTCCGAAAGGGGGCAAGAAAAAATCGAGCTACAAGCGCATGAATGGCCACTCGAGCGGGGATGCGAAAACACGTGTTCCAAACCAGGGTTCACGCTCAAGCGCTGAAACTTACGCTGGAGCGTAAAAACACACCTCACAGTATTTTTGCAGATGAGGCAAAGTGCTGAGAAGGTGGAAATGCCGCTCGAGCGTAACTTTTCCCACTCGAGCAGGAAGACCAAAAACAAAGGAAAACTTACAACTCGATAAACCCAAGCTTGTTTGCGAAATTGGCAATAAGTAGGGTCCTAACAATCTCCTCCTTTGTCAATTCCTAAACAAAACTTTCTAACAATTTTTTCCTAAAAATACATGCACTGGACACACTAACTAAAGCAAACCAAACAGGTCAAAGTGAGGTAGTAACACCAAGAACAAACCAAACCACCTATTTTGAAAACATCACACAAACCAAAACTGTGAAACAATATAAGATGAACATATAGAGATAAGCAAAATTGCCAAATATAAATAACCAAAGCTGTCTATTCCAAAAGTCCAAACATATCCCAATATCCATGTTCATGTGTTAGCGAAACCAAAAGTCTAATGTCTAGCAACAAAACAAATCCTAGTAATCATGCAAAACAAACCCAAAAAAAAAAAACAACCAAACAAAGCTACTCTCCCTTTTTGTCCGGGAGGCAAGCACAAAAAAAAAAAAAAAAAAAAAAAAAAAAAAAAAAACATAAGAAAAACAGGAATAGAAACTGTGCAAAGAAAAAATATACTATCCAAGGAGAGAGAAACAGGTATCAAAGATCCGGTGGCGGTAGAGGCTGCTGTAGCTGAAGCAGAGTCAAGATCTGAGCAATCTGCTGAGAAAACTAAGCAACACTCCTCAATGTGACTGGAAGAGGCCTCCAAGGCAGTGAGCTGGGCATCGGTGGAGGCCTCAAGATTAGTAAGCCGAGCATCAAAGATATCCATTCAGCCCTCCAAGTGATCAAAACTGGAAACCATGGTCTGCTCAAACTGACATAGCTAGCCTCTGATAGAACGAGCTGGATGAGGTTGCTCCCCCTCACTTGTAGCAACAACATCAAACTCTGCTTCCTCAACCAGAGGATCATCACTTGCACCAGAACCACCCACCCCAGAAGAACCCCCATTAACATGTGACTGACTATGGGAGACGGTCTTTTTGGTGAACGGTCGGGTAGGAAAGGCAAACTAGTCCTCTTCAAAAGTTGGAACCTCAAATTTAGACAATAGACGGTTGATTAGACAACCATACGGTAACCCTAACTGCATGTTTCCTATAACAGCGATCATCTTGCGAAGGATAAGAGTGGCAAGATTGATGGAGAGATGGCAAGCTATGCAGAAGAGAACAAAACCTTGTTCTTGATTGATTTCAGAACAATGAGTGGTGACTATGATATTTACACAGACAATAAGATTAAGCAAACGGAACTGGGAAAGGAGCTCATTTTGTTTTATCAAGGCTCCCTTGAGCCAAGGACGGGATGTTCCACACAATGAAATGGCCACCTCGTTGAAATCACACATGGGTCGGACACAGAAGGGATAGTGATAGGGAAAGATTTGGCCAATGCCTACTAGCTCACGAATAAGGTCAGAGGAAATGGTGATGGAATTAGACCTAACCCAGGTAGTGAAAGAATGCCCAGTATCATCAATGCCCTCGATGTTACAATAAAACTCCCGGACCCAGTCAAGATTTTGAGGACCGGAGAAAGAAAGAACCAAGTCACCCCCCGATGGATCAAACAAAGGCCAAATGGGAATGGGCTAACATGTAGTGGGTTGCATATTGTGTTCTAAGTGGACAGGGAAACGGTCAGAGTTATAAGCAGGGCGGTTGGCCGTAAACTTACGGCATTTGGAAGTGGACATAGCTAAACCAAAAGACAAACCTAATGACAACCACACCCCTAAACCAAAACAAGAACCAAAACCATTAGGCACAAAAGAAAGCATTAGTAGCAAAGTCCAAATATATAAGATTCAAAATACCAAAAGAAGTGATCAAACTAGTAGAATCAAACCCCAAAGAACCAAAGTGGAAAACACAGTATAACATGAGCTAGTAAAAAATAAATCAACCATTAAGATCATAGTGCACAGCAAGAGCACAATAAAATGCAAACCCAAAAGCTATGAGTTACCAACATCCTAATATAGCATGAGGCATAGTACCAAATACAGAACACAAGAATTCCAATAAGAACCAAAACCAATTAGTGATCAAAACCAAAACTAACAACACCAAAAAATAAATAAATCAGAAAATAAAGCCAATGACCAATCCAATCGCAGACCCAAGCAGAACCAAGAGAAACACGAAAACTATTTAGGCCTACGGTGGAAGTGTGTGAGCAAGGGAAAAACCAAAAAAAAACAAAAACCAAACTACCCCACCCAAGTCTCAAGATAGATAAGAATAGAGAGAGACAAACCAAAAAAAATAAAACAAACCAAAAAGAATAGCAAGAAAACGAAGGAAGACATACCGGAGGCAAAATGGACGACTAGAGGGAGAGAAGAGCACACACAGAACAGGGAGACCAAGAGAAAGTCGCGGAGAATGAGAGTCCAAGAGAAGCCCTAGGAGAGAGACGACATAATTTAGGGAAAATAGACTGAAAGGTCAAGGGCTAGGTTTAAAAAGAAATGCAGTCTGCTCGAGCGAGAATTTGGAAGCTTGAGCGTGCTTCTATACGCACGTGGCTTCGCTCGAGCGAATATTTTTGCGCTCGAGTGCAAAAAACAAGCCTGTAGAATCTCATGTAGTTTGCAAAAATGCTGGAAGAGTGAAACCTCCGCTCGAGCGCTAGATTTGATCCTCGAGCAGGTAAGAAAAAACAACAAAGCCAAACAAACACCCATCTAAGCAAATAAAAGCAACTCACACTAACAAGTGGGACCTGAAACAAGAAAAGATTTGAACAATAGCAAGAATGTGATACTAAGATGAGATAATCCACAAACCATGAAGCCTGCAACCTCGCAATTTTGACAATATGAAGCACAATATTCATGAGCAAAATAGATAAATACTGATCAATGAGCATAAGCTACATAGGAAAGCACAACTCAAAGACAAACATGAGAGCTCACAAAATGAGTGTGTGTGTGTGTATGTGTGTGTGTGTGTGTGTGTGTGCAATCCTTGAGAGGCCACAGAGCTAGAGTTAATCCTCGTAGTGATCGGATGGCTGGACTTCCAGCAAGAGTTACTAAACATCACTAAGAAAAGTCAAACCACTAGACATCAAGGGATATTTGTTGAGTAAAAACGAAGGCTCCCCCTCAATCAATGAGTCCCTGTTTTTTATGTTATGTTTCTTTATTTGATTTTTTACTTTTCTTCTGTGGGACTCACGAGTGGCATGCATGCTCAAGAGTTTGGAGACCAAACCAGAGAAGCATGAAAACAATAAGGATGACCTGGTTGGTGCCTCTGAGTTAGCCTTTTCCAAATGCCCGGACTTCAATGAACTGAGGAAGGAACCGTGAAAGTGAAAAAAAGACTCAACATCACCCATGATATGCCAGTATAGGTCAATTTCTCTGAAAATGTATACGAGACACTATTAGAGGTCCATAGAGAACTTTGATCACTTGTGCGAAAACCCCTGCAACAGTTTATCTCAATGATGTGTACAGAATGAGATCATAAAGTCAATGAGTATAAGCATTCAGAATGAGCTATGAACAAAGAACCATGAAATCTTGCAAGCAGCATGAGAGGTGGTCATATGAGTCTAAATGCAGAGATGACCGGAATAAACAACAATGAGATTATAGCATCCAAGAACAAATAAAGCCAATCACTCTCACCCACTCAAGTAACAGGTAACACCCTAGTGACTGAGCACTACACCCAAGGCCTTTCTAAGGAACTCAAACCTAAGAAGATCAAGGGGTTTTGTAAAAATATCAGCTTTTTGATGCTCAATGGGTACATGTTCAAGAACAATAAGGCCCTCCTCCACTAACTCTCGAATGAAATGATGACGAATGTCAATGTGTTTGGTGCTAGAGTGTTGGACAGGATTTTTAGAAATGTTAATAGCACTTGTGTTATCACAGAAAAGGGTGAGAGTGTTCTAGTCTATACCATAATCATGAAACATTTGTTTCTTCCACAACATTTGTGCACAACAACTCCTTGCGGCATGTACTTAGCCTCAGTGGTCGAAAGGAAAATGGCATTTTGCTTTTTGCTTTTTGCTATGCCAGGCAACCAAATTATTCGCAAAGTAAAAACACCCTTCGGATGTGCTCTTACGATCATCAGCACACCTTGTCTAGTCAACATCAAAAAAACTAGTGATTTCAGCGGTAGTGTCTGTCATGAACCAAATCCCATACCCCAATGTCCCATTAGCATACTTAATGATACGTTTGACTACAAGCAAACGAGACTTTTTAGGACAAACTTGGTAACGGGCACAAACACCTACACTAAATTTAATGTCAGGATGACTAGCTATGAGGTACAAGACACTCCCTATCATACTCCTATAAAGGGTAGAATCAACATCAATACCAGAGGAACCTTTGGAAAGTTGAAGGCTAGTGGTCATGAGAGTGCAAACTTGTTTGGCTGACTCTAGACCGAACTTAGACACAAGGTTTTTGGCATACTTGGTCTGAAAAACAAACATATCCAAAGGAGATTGTCTAATTTGAAGACCTAAGAAGTGAGACAACTCCCCCATCATGCTCATTTTAAACTCATGTGTCATGCAATCCGAGAAATATTTCACAAGAAAATCAATAGTGGATCCAAACATAATATCATCAACATAAATCTGAGCAACAAGTATATGAGACTTGGTATGCTTCACAAATAAGGTCTTGTCCACACTACCCCTTTGAAAATCATTATCAAGTAGAAAGGTAGTAAGTCTATCATACTAAGCTCGAGGGGCTTGTTTTAACCTATATAATGCCATGTCTAACTTGTAGACATGGTGTGGACATTTTGGGTCTTCAAACCCTTTTGATTGCTCAACATAAGCCTCTTCTTTCAAGTACCCATTCAGAAAGGCACTTTTTACATCCATTTAGAACAATTTGAACCCAAGAAAGCATGTAACACCCAGTAAAATGCAAATAGATTCGAGATGTGCAACAAGGCAAACGTCTCATCATGATCAACACCCTTTACTTGAGTATACCCTTGAGCAACCAACCTCACTTTATTTCTAACCACAGTACCATTCTCATCAGATTTATTTTTAAAGATCCACTTGGTACCTATCACATTCAAGTCTCTAGGTCTTGAAACAAGAGTCCAAACTTTGTTACGTTCAAATTGACCTAATTTTTCATGCATAACATTAACCCAACTATCATCTAGTAAGGCCTCTTTTATATTTTTAGGTTCAATTAACGACACATAGCACATGTGAGATACCTTTTCCCGAATTTGTTTCCGAATTTTCATTCTGTTAGAGACACTTCCAATTACCTGCTGAGTTGGATGATTCAGTCTTACTCTTGCTGATGGTTTTAACTCTGGACTAGTAGTGACGGAAGCATTAGAGGTGGTACTTCTTTGTGCATTCTTTTGACTTGGACTTTCCATTAAAGTTGGTGCCGGCCCACCTTCTTGGGCTTGACCCTGTGCTTCTCCTTGTCTTTGTGGTTCAGTATCCAAGATTGGAAACTCACCATATTCTTCTTCATGTATTGCTAGCATAGAAGAACCTGTGTCATCTATAACCACATTGATTGATTTCATTAGAGATAAAGTGCGCAGGTTATAGACACTAAAAGCTCTACTAATGGTTGAATACCTTAGAAAAATACCGTCATCACTTTGGGAGTCCAATTTCCCCAACAGCTCTCTATCTTTGAAAATATAACGTTTACTCCCAAAAGTTTTGAAATATTTTTCATTATGTTTCAACCCTTTCCACAGTTCATATGGAGTTTGTAAAGTGTCGGGCCTTAAATACACACGATTCACAACATAAACAATGGTATTTAAGGCTTTAGCCCAAAACTTAGGAGGAACTTTCTTGCTAAGGAGCATGACCCTAGCCATCTCTTTAACAATCCCGTTCTTCCTCTCAACAACTCTATTTTGCTGTGGAGTAATCGGAGCAAAAAACTCATGTTTTATTCCATGCATATCACAAAACTCCAAAAACGAACTATTTTGAAACTCACAACCATGATCAATTTGGATTCTTATGATACGCCCAATAGAGACACCCTGTTCATTTTAGATTTTAAGGACTAAGGCCTAAAAATCATCAAAACATATCAAAATTTTCTTTTAAAAAATTAATCCATGAAAAATGAGTGTAATCATCCACAGTTAAAAAAATGTATTTTTTTTACCTCCAATGCTTTTAGTGCGAGTGGGTCCCATAAGATCTATATGAATCATTTCAAGAGGGATGTTTGGTTGTGAAGTTGTTCACCTTTTTATGAAGGGCACGAGTTTGCTTCCCAAGTTGACATAGTCCACACACATGGTTCACATTCTTACCCATTTTGGGTACTCCTCTCACAAGCTCTTTGTTAGCTATCTTGGTTAGGTCCTTGAAATTCATGTGACCTAATCTTTGATGCCACAAGTCAAGATTACTTATGACGGCCAAGTGACAAGTAAGATCATTAGTGGTAAAAATCTCATAGCAATTATCAGATGTGCGAACCCCATGCATGACAATATTTCCCTTCTTATACAAAATTTCACATTTATTTTTTGAAAATAATACTTCATGATGGGAATCACACATTTGACTAATGCTCAAAAGATTTGCTTTAAGGCCATTAACAATGAGGGAATTTTTGAGCTTAGCAAGACCAGCTATACTTATAGAGCCCTTACCAATGACTCTATAAGTGCCACCATCTCCAAAGGTAACAATTTCTCCTTCATATTTTTCAAGAGATGTGAAGTAGGATTTATCACCAGACATGTGACGAGAGCACTTACTATCAAGATAACACATGTGTGAGTCACGTGCTTGCAGTGCAGTGTGAACAACAAAACAAGTTAAGTCACTGTTTCTTACCCACATCTTTTTGGTCTTAACAGAAGCAAGACTGGCAGGCTTGGTAAACGTCTTAGCGTTGTGAACACCCTCATGAAACTTGGTGTTCCACCTAAAGATGTAAGGTTGTCTCCTAAACCAAAAAGTATTAGAATTTCTACCCTTTTGAGACAACTTACCAAACAACTCAAAACCTTAAGGACGAATGTGACCATGCCTACCATAATGATGACAAACAAAAACAGGTTTTACCTCCTTTTTGTTGATCTTACCCCCGTTAGGTAGATGAAGAGATGGATCACCCTGTTGAACCTTCAGTTTTTCCTTTGTTTAAGTCTTGATGTCATGTAATGTAGAGGTCTGTCCCTTTTGAACTATTGCATTACCATAGCCTAGCCCACTTTTGTCACAACTCATTTGTTGAGACCTGAGGATGTCTTCCAATGTCTTTGACCCTTTGTTCCACATAGTAATTATGGCTCTAGCATCTTTGAGTTCTTCATCTTTCTGACCGATCATCTCTTCTAATGCAGATTGTGACATCTTAAGGATTTCAATCTTCTCTTCATATGTGGCATAGATTTTCAGAAGTTCATTCCTTTCAGGCTCACAAGACAAAAGTTTTCTACATAGGTCTTGCCTGTCATTGGAGATCTTGATGACATGCTGTTTGGCTGTTGCAACCTCTCCCTTTAGCTTGACATTCTGTAACAGCGCCCGCGGGGGGGCCTCGTGCTACAGTTCGGACTCGATTTGTGTCACGGTTCTTAATCTGAACCAAAGAGTCCAAATCTGGCAAATCGTTTGAGAAAACAGATTTTGTTGAAAAAGTAGTGCCAAACATGGACTGCTTTGCCAGATACAGAGTCGCCACCTAAATGTTTTTTAATGGGGGAATTTAGGAAACCCTGACTCGGTGCCAAAGGCCACATGTCCGTCATCACTGGAGTTGTCTCGGCTCGGGAGCTTGGGTACGATCGGGGAAGGTCAGCTATGAGCACCCCCTTTCGCCCGGTCCGAAGACCGGCCTCTACTAACCATGATATCTGATTTTGAAAACTTTATGTGTTCTTATTCCGGTTATTAGCCTAGAATTACTATGTTATGCGCACAGCAAACAAGTATAGACTAGATTGCCTAATTTGGAAATAAACATTGCATATCCGTTTGGTTTGAAAATGCTTTGGAATTTGCTACTCGCAAGTAGGCTAAAATACGGATTTCAACGAGTTTTTCCAACTCAAACAATCCAACCTTCACCCACTGGCATTCAAAACAGTTTAACACATAAGCATCTAGCCACATGTTAAGCATGCTGTCATGGTAACATTCACACTCATGCGATATGCTAAAGCGGAAATACTTACATAGTACTCCGTGCCAAAACAAAGAACTTGTTAGCAAACATGCGTGATCCAAGTCCATGTTAAGCGCCTAATGCATCGCATACAAAATGTCGCTAAGATAGGCTCGGCTAATCCTAGACATGTCATGTGAAAATCCACGATTAACACATATTCAATTTTTGAATTGAAGTACGAATGCAGTTAGCGTGATGTACCGAGCCTAATGCATGTCAACAAATGCATGAATGCACGCATGCATAGCATAAGGTATGCTAAAATAAATGTGCCCTAATCTACCATCATAAGCAGGTAAATAAAAGGGAGAAAGAAGTGGGGGTTGGAAGACATACACACACGCACGCACACTTATTACAAATATGCCCTCGCTCGGAGGGACCAAATAAATATTACAAATTAATTAACTACGCAAGCTAATTAAATATTACAAATTAATTAACAAATTAATTATTCTAAGAAAACAGTAAACCGCCTCGGGAAGCGCGCCGCCATGCGCAAGCTGCCTCTGTTTTCCTCCCTTTCCTCCTCTGGAGGTTGTCAAAACCTCAGGACTACATCCTTGGACAGAGGGGATCATCACCGGCTAGATGAAATTTCCACCGGCAGTGTTGTATGGCCATCGGCACAAAGTTGAAGCTGTCGGCAGAGAAAATAGTGCCGGTCGGCACATTACACTGCCGGTCGGCAGAGTATTCCTGCAGAACCTGCAACTCACAGCAACAGAGGGCAAAACAAGGCATGGCAGCATATTTCAAGGCATGTATGCACCAACCATGTCTCTTATCATTGTAATGACTCAAAGGGACATGTGCCTCGGTTCTTGGACCACCAATCACGCATTTCCATGCATGATGGCCCAAAGAACCAAGTATGCAACTTTGGTTTCAAATGCAATGCAAACCAATCAAACAAAACTCCCAATCCCTATCACCCAAGTCAAGGGACAAGGCATGCATGCAAGATGCAATGCAACCTAGGCATACAAGCTAGGAATGCGACATGACATGGCAAGGCACTTATGCAATCATGCAAGCATACATAGGGCAATGCAAATGGATGGCAAGATGGACTTATACATGAATTAGGCAGCTCTAAAATAGGCCTAAAACAGTAGCCATTGTGCTAAAAGGTGAGGGCTAAATGGCATGCACACACACATGCACATAAGGACCAACACTTAAGCATAAATCAAACAACATTCAAGCACACTTGAAAGAAGGAAACATGGACAAATTAGCATGCGTTATAAGCTCTAAAATCATGTTATAAAATGATGCCAAATCAAGTTATAAATCAAGCCAAAACATGCAAAGAGTAGTCCAAGTGTTCAAGGCAAATCAATAAGGCATTGAACTACACTTATCATGACCAAACATGGCATGCATTAAACAACTAAAAACAGATTCTTAGCATGTTAAAACAAGGCCAAAGGACTCCTTAGATGGCATCTAAGTGGCCCAAATACAAAGGCATACACCATGACCAAAACATGGAGCATTGCAACACATGCTTTCAAAGCATTAAAGAGGCATGCAAGGTAATCAAACAAGCATGGAAATGGGACTGAAATAGCATGTAGGATGATTCCAAATCACCAAAACAATGCAAAGATGGCATGCTACACATGCACATACTCAAGGCCAACAAGCCCAAATACAAAGGAGCTATATAATGCATGCAAAGATCAACCCAAACGATTATGGACAGAGCTAAAACATGTCAAAATAAGCACATAAACTTCACAAATACAAGCCTAAAACATGCTCCAACAAAGGCTAACAACCTAGAACATGTTAAGGCACAAATAGGGCATTACATGGCAACTATGCTAAACATGCATGGAGTTCCAAAACCAACTTGAAATCATGTTATATCATGGATATATAAGCATGAAAAACAAACCAAATATGCTCAACACACACTCAAGCATAGGCTTCCTTAAGAGGCCAAAATGTGTCCTTTTCAAGGACAACAAGGAGAGGGGGTGGCCCTCTCCTTCTTGGGACTTCAAAGCATCATCTTCACCACTGAAATCCCTCAAGATTTCAGTGGTGAAGAGACCTCAACACCAAAATCCCGGAGCTAACACAAAATGGCTCAAAATGAGGCCTTTTGAGGCCTAAGGGTGGTCAACAACCCTCAAACAACAAAACACTCTTAATAAACAATAAAGAGGGCTTAAAAATAGAACTTTTTTATGTTATACAATAATCACAAAAACAGCTCTAAGACTAGTAGAAAATTGATGCAAAAAAGGGGGAAAAAAGGACTAGTTTCTCACCCTTGATGCCTTCTTCAACAAAGATGCTCCAATGGCCTCCTTGAGCTTGAATCCAAGACCAAAACTTCAAAACACACTCTTTAGAACCTCAGCTCCTAGAGGAAGGTGAAACACTAGGTGTTTGTGTGCAATAGTAAGGCACAAAACACCTAGTGAACAAAATGAGAGGAAAAGAGAGATAGGTTGTGTATGTCTAACCCTAACC
This sequence comes from Camellia sinensis, assembly GCF_055761805.1. NCBI lineage: Eukaryota > Viridiplantae > Streptophyta > Magnoliopsida > Ericales > Theaceae > Camellia > Camellia sinensis. The sequence goes on from NC_138974.1 coordinate 59,517,816, forward strand.
CTAGAAAACCAGAGCTCTCCTCTGTATTTTCTCTCTCAAAAATGTCTAAGCCTCTTTTTTTTTGCCTTAGAGAGAGCTCCTCTCTATAAGCCTCTTGTAAAGCTTACAAGACAAGCTTTGCAAGAGGGAGATCCCTCCATACACGTGTATGGAGGGGAGCAAAAGTTATACAGCTGTCCAAAAATATCTGCAAAAGCAGATGAACAGCAATCGGCCGGCAAAAAATGCCATCTTGGCCAAACAAAGTGCCGACCGGCACAAAAAAGTGCTGACCGGCAACAAATAGTGCCGACTGGCAAACTACATTGCCGGTGGCAGCAAAAACCAGCCGGTGGCATCTAGCCACTGCCGGTGATGGGTGGGGATGGTCTACAAGCCCCACCCTGCCTCTCAAAGGCAAGATGCAAGTGTTTGGTGCAAAACCAGACACTAAACGGTCGAGTTCGGGGATCCTGAGGCGGGGCGCGCGAGCCGAGACCTCCGGGAACTCCAAACGAACACAAACATGGATAATCACCGAGTGTTCAAACGGTGACGTCCAAGTCTTGAGGACGGTCAAAAATGGGGTGTCTACAGTTGCCCCTCTTTGACAGAACTCGAAAGTCATAGCAATGACGGGAGTGAATGTCAAAGCCCAGAGACGACCCATTTTTGACAAGGCCGAAGACTTAGACAAACATGCAATACAAATAAGATATGCGCCCGGAGGCAGGGGCAAAATGCAAGACAATGCACGGAGCCGAGCATAACTTATGATCATGCAAAGAAAGCTGTAACGAAGCAAACATGCAACAGTTTTAAGCTAGCATACCAAACTACACTACAATGCAGAAAGGACGTAAGAGAATTATGGAATTCTCAAAATGTCTCACTCGGGAGATACAATACCTGTCCGGTTCGTCTGGTCGCACCAGCCTCAAGTGAACCGTACATACAATATCGTGCCTGAAAAGAAAACAAACTTAACAGGTACAATATGGTTAGCAACATGCATGACAATGCAAAATGGATGCAAAACGAAATGCAATATATACAAAACAATGTATAAACAATGCAAATGAAGATGCAATGTATTTGAAACAATGCAAGCTACATGCAAAGCATTTGGATCGTGATCCAATCACGAGCGGTTCGAAACCACACCTATGTCAAATAGATTGATGGAGGTAACAAGTCTGTCTACCATAGAACGGTCAACTGAACTATGAGTATTGTAGACAGACGCAAGAACAAGCATTGGGTGGAATTGACATAAGTGGGGAAACAACCCGCTGGAGGAAGGACTACGATCCTAATGCCGGATGCAAAAATTACACTACAATGTAATGGATAGATATGGCACGCAGGCCAAACCAAATCTTGCCTAGGAAAGGCATGCATACATACAAGCCATGTGTAACACAGAAAAGGTGCCGCAACCCTCAACCAACATATCAACGTGGAATCGGCGCGATACACATACAGAACTGTGTTTTAACATGAAAAGTAAGGGCACATACCGGACCAAGCTCAACCTGGAAAGGCGCAAGCCAAAGGCGGAAGGTGATGCAATGAATGCATGCAATCTACAATGCAATATTTACAAATATGCAATGGAATGGATACAATGGATATGGCATACAAGCCAAACCAAATCTTGCCTAGGAAAGGCATGTATACATACGAGCCATGTGTAACACAGAAAAGGTGCCGCAACCCTCAACCAACATATCAACGTGGAATCGGCGCGATACACATACAGAACTGTGTTTTAACATGAAATGTAAGGACACATACCAGACCAAGCTCAACCTGGAAAGGCGCAAGCCATAGGCGGAAGGTGATGCGATGAATGCATGCAAACTACAATGCAAGTGCATGACAATGCACTATGATGCAATGACTATGATTGTAACTTTCCCTATCTTACCAATAGGGTGATATACTAGGTTGGTTCAGTATCCAGAACTGAGGCGTAGACATGCCGCCTCAACCTATGGGGCTTCCATACAGATTTCAAGCCGAGGGTAAACCTCTGGGTATTTAAACCAGACTTTAGTCTCGGAACTCCCGAACCTTTGCGTTCTAGGCATAAGTCGTTCGAACTCTAGTTTCCACCGTCCCAGTTGGTCTTCTAGGAACTCATCGCAAGCACAGGCAGGTGGCTTTACCAGACCACCGAAAAAGTCGTTCGGGCACGACGAACACCAAAGGAATTGCACCTTCAGAGGATTTAAGGTCTCCTAGACTGGACGTGTTTAAGGTCTCGCCAGACCAGAATGCAAAATGTATGCATGACAATGTATGTTTTTGTTTGTTTTTTTTTTGAAATGCAAATGATGCAAGTGAAATGCATGTTGCATGGAATGCGCGACAACACGCGGCTTAAGATATGTACAAAGCAATAGTGTGCACACCAATGCAATAAAGGTCTTGCACCTTCCAAGGATTTAAGGTCTCCTAGACCGTACGTGTTTAAGGTCTCGCCAGACCATGCGTGTTTAAGGTCTCGCCAGACCATGGGGGTATTTACAAGACGCGTGACAATGCGCTGAAGGTTTCGCACCTCCAAAGGATTTAAGGTCTCCTAGACCGTGCGTGTTTAAGGTCTCGCCAGACCGTGCGTCTTTAAGGTCTCGCCAGACCATGCGTTGCACAATGGTATGATGTGCAAGATAGCGCTATGCGTTAGGCAACGCAAGTGCACAGGACAGTGCGATGGAATGCATGCAAAATGCAATGAGATGCGCAAAACAGCGCGAAATTGAAATGCACAAAACAGTGCAATGCGCAGAACAGCGCGAGGTTTGAAATGCACAAAACAGTGCAATACGCAGAACAGCGCGAAGTTTGAAATGCACAAAACAGTGCGATGCGTAGAACAGCGCGAGGTTTGAAATGCACAAAACAGTGCAATGCGCAGAATAGCGCGAGATTTGAAATGCACAAAACAGTGCAATGCGCAGAACAGCGCGAAGAATTGAAATGCACAAAACAGTGCGATGCGCAGAACAGCGCGAGATTTGAAATGCACAAAACAGTGCAATGCGCAGAACAGCGCGAGATTTGAAATGCACAAAACAGTGCAATGCGCAGAACAGCGCGAACAATTTTGAAATGCACAAAACAGTGCAATGCGCAGAACAGCGCGAACAATACAATGCACAAAACAGTGCGATGCGCAAAACAGCGCGAACAACTTTGAAATGCACAAAACAGTGCGATGCGCAGAACAGCGCGAACAACTTTGAAATGCACAAAACAGTGCGATGCACAAAACAGCGCGAACAACTTTGAAATGCACAAAACAGTGCGATGACCAGTGTGACACGCACGCCACATGGAATGTAAACGGGCTTAAATGCGCAACAACGCACGTATTCCGGAATGCATGACAATGCATGGAATGGAAATACAATGATGATGCATGAGAAATATGCACGACAATGCAAAAGGGGTGCGTGTTGCAACGCATGTAACACGTGCATAACAATGCAAATGTGTGGCGCACGACAGTGCGATGTAATGCACAGAAGTAGTGTGATGAACTTGTGCAACACACATGGGGCAACTTTTGAATTCAAAAGGATACAAAAAGGATACACCTTGTACGAATTCGAGTGCCACGCACTGGAGACACGGCCCGCGGTCAAAACGGAGGCCGGTTGAGCGTCGGAGATGCACTTTCTTGCACTTTCTTGAGCTATGAAGACCCAAAACAACTCAAATGGCCTAAACAAGGCTGTGGGAACCCCACCGGCCGAAAGATGAGGCCACCGGCTGGCCATCGGCACAAAAACAATTCCATCGGCATAAAAAAGTGCCGGCCGGCACAAAACATTGCCGACCGGCAAACAGTTGCTGGTGCGGGGCAGTTTTGTCTTTTCACCTTGGGTGTTATAAAATAGGGCTTCAAGCCCTATTTTCTCATTCTCTCAACGCCGAAAACCCTTGCTCTCTCTCTCTAGAGTGCTTCTCTCTCATTTTTTGCCCGTTTCTTCGCGTTCTACGCTCGTTTCGTCGTCGGATTCGCGATCCTCTTCGCGTTTCGGACATTTTCTACCGATCACATTCTCGTTTCGGTGCCTCGTTTGGCGTTCTAGCCTTTTCGGGGTTTGTTCCCCTCACTTTCCTCTTCATTTCCGTGCCTCTTCACATTCCGGCCTTCCCGGCCATTTCCGACCCTCTCAGGAGTTGACTTTTCAGTTGACTCTTCGCATTCCGGCTCGATTTTCCTTTTCCGGCCATTTTCACACCACTCTCTTCATGGCGGACGACATTCCACGTGGCGGGACTCCCCCGGACCACGAGATGGATCCCGGGGTCGAGCTCTTACCACTGAGCGAGCGCCCGTTCGACCCGGCGACCTACCGGCCGGCGATCCACGTTCTGCCCCCAGACGGCCTGCGTCAGTTCCGGAGCTTTGAGAGGTACGCGGCCCCTGAGCTACTGCTGCGTGAGCCTACCTCCCACCTTTCATTTGGCACTCCCGAGGTAACTCTTCATCTTCTGCTTTACTTTCTGCAATGTAGGATACAAAACTGCCATAGTTAGCTGTATTCTTCAATTGCTGAAATCTGATATGCCGTAGACCGTAGTTGACTGTAAACATACATACAACTGATATCTGCTTGAGACTGACACATGCACACACACTGCACTAGCCCTGAATTACTCAAACACACTGCACTCACTGTATTCTACTGCACACACACTGGCACCCAGTATTTGTCTGAATCTGTCAAACTTGCATACATGCCATATCTGCTCTGAAACACCCAAACACACTGACACATCACACGTATTTCACTGCAAGCACACCGGCACCCGGTATTTGCCTGAATCTGACAAACTTGCATACATGCCATATCTGTCTTTTCAAAACTGCATTTTGAATGTTGTCTTGCCATTGTCATTTTCTGTTTGCAGGAGGGTTCCCATACCATTCGCGGGTATGGGAATACTGGTGCACGGGAGTGGTATGACGAGCTCCCTGATGCGGTCCAGCGCATCGTGGACCGAGCGGGCTTCGGCACCTTCTGCCGAGGGCTCTCTAGGCTCTCCACATGCAGACCTCTCCTTGCGGCTCTGGCGGAGAGATGGTGGGACACCACCGATTCTTTCCACTTTTCTGCTGCAGGGGACATGACGATGACCCCTTATGACTTCTCGATGCTCACAGGCATCGGGGTAGGGGGTGATCCGATCCCTTTCGACACTGACATAGACGAGTGGACCGCCGCTCAGGTCCATCTACTGGGGGAGGCACCACCGCTAGCTCGTCCAGGCTTCGTCCGATACTCTTGGTTCGAGGCACAGTTCAGGGTCCAGCCCGCACTGGGGGAGGAGACTCAGATGACCGAGGAGGACGTGGAGAGGTATGCCCGCGGCTTCCTCATGTTCCTGTTCGGGACTACTATCTTCGCCGACCGGGCGAACACCGTGCCTCTCTGCCTTCTCAGCGCACTGGTGGACGTCCAAGACATCTTGCACTACGACTGGGGCGGCGCTGCTCTGGCCACCCTGTACGGCTATATGAGCTCGGCTTCTCGCGGCAGCGGCCAGCTGCTCGGGGGTTACTGGCTGGCTTGGGAGGTACATTTCTTCTCCACTTTTCATTTCTGTCTCGTACTTTCTGTACTCTGTACACTGCACACACTGTAGTCTGCTTTACACTTACTGTATACTGTACACACGGCACGCACATACATTCTGCTTTACACTGATTGTACACTGCTCACACTGTACACTGTACACAATACACTGCACAACACACGGCTCTGCCATTTCTGCTTCATTCTGTGTATCCTGCTTTATCTGATGGTCATACTGACATCTGTTTTGCAGTTGTGGGTTTACGCCTACTTCCCTAGGCTTGCACCCGTGCCAGTTGCGGAGCCTCCTCCGGCTGTCCCGTTCTCGATTCGCTTTGACGGGAGATGCACCCGACGACCACGGGAGACATTCGGCTTCTTCCGCCGATATTTTGACACCATCACCCCCACGGAGGTATGCTTTACTTTCAGTTCGTTCAGCTTCGCTTTCCCACTGCATGTTTCAATAACAGTAGATAACAAACTGTCTGTCACTTTCAGATCACATGGCGGCCATGGGTTTCGCTGCCGTCGGCGATGCGGGGTCGGTTCCCTGGTGCTGAGGAGACCTCGCGTTTCTAGATTCTGCTTGAGGGCCCGGTCTGTCGGGCTTGGTACCTGGGGGAGCGTTTTCTACGCCAGACCCGCGGGTTACCTGAGCAGATAGTCCCGGCTCACCCTCCTGCAGAGATGAGGGAGACCGAGGGGCTGACCCCTGAGCAGCTGGATGATTACTCCATCGGCTGGGAGGAGGCCGGCTTCCGAGGCACCGGCGACTATCAGGAGTACGTGCGGACGTACCTGATGCGACCTTTGAGCGGCCGTCGAGCAGAGGGGGCCAGGCCTGTAGCATCGGCAGCTGGGGCCGGAGCAGGAGTAGGGGCTGGATCTTCGAGGAGGGCCCGGGTCCGTGGTAGGGGCGGAGTGCGGGGAGGACGAGGAGCTGGCTAGCCTGCCCTGCCTGCTGTACTGACTTTCCAGGGGCAGGGTGGGTCGACCTATCAGATCCCCTTCGCCCCTCCACCGGCTGGGCACGAGTTCGTTGACGTCCCCGACTTACCTCCGGTATGTACTACTGCACTTTTGTATAGTTATTTCATTTCAGTTTACTTGATATTCCACAGAATACTGATGCATCTGACACTTTTGCAGGCTTCTTCTGAGTACACCCGTCAGTCGTTGGCGATGAATGCCTCGATGATGGGGATGCTCCAGCGGACATTTGACCTTCTAGCCGTCTACAGCATACCGGTATGTCCTTCTGACACTGGCCTCAAACCATTCATACACTGCTTTACATAATCTGATGCACGGCACAACACCTGACATACTGATCTCGCAGCATCTGATACACTGCATACACTGCATTCTGCATTGTACTCTGTACTGATAAACTGCTCATGGCATTCATACACTGTATTCACACACTGCATTCTGCACTGATAAACTGCTCACGGCATTCATACACTGTATTCAACATTGCATTCTGCACTGATAAACTGTCTACAGTATACTGATGCATTTCACTTTTGTGCACTTTTTCAGCCTCCTTTCCAGATTCCCATGGCAGGAGGTGCTCCAGCTAGACCTGCTGTCCCTGCTCGGGGGAGAGACGAGGAGGGCAGGATATTTCCCCGCACTAGGGGTGGACGTACTCACGTCGGGAGCAGCTCGCGAGCTCCAGCCCCGGACGATGATGACGACGAGGAGTCAGAGGCGGAGGCAGGGTCATCGGAGGAGGAGACCGGAGACGGCTCTAGCTCGGGCTCTGACGACGACGCTGTTGATGCTCCTGGACCTTCGTCCAGGAAGAGGACCAGGACGGACTGACAGCCCTCCGGAGTGCTCGGCAGAGATGCGGATTTTTGCTATCTTTTCCTCTTTCTTGTACTTTTGTTTTTTTTGTTGGTAGATAGATTACCTTGTACTGCCGCAGGCAGATTTTTGTTTCCAAAACTTGTACATTTGAAAAGATAATGAAATGAAACGGGCTTTTTATCTGAAAAAGTGTTTACATTTACACATTTCATGCACTGCATCGCATCTCATCATGTTACACCTCAATGTAAATGGAATTGATTGGTTGTCTGAAAATTGAACACTTGCACTGTAATAATCAGATAACTTGAACAGCCAACAACAAAATACACCCAAGCAACCCACTGCCTGATTCTGGACACACAGCCCTTACTCTGTTGGGGATTAATCCGTGTACAGCCCATAACACAGCATTCGATTCATTCTGCACACAGCAATTTCTGAACAAACAGCCCAATTTGACAGGACGGACCTCAAAGATGGAACCGGTTGATGTCGAAATGCGTTCAAATGTAGAGAATGGCACAGCATTCTGAGCATAAACGATTTTTGAAATTGAATGAGGGTTTTTCAAACCGGGATATCGAGCCTACAAATGAACACAGCAGGGAGGACTCAAATAAAGAGGTACACGACCTAAACACGACGAGACAAGCTCGGAAAGAGACTCAAAACAAAAGACGAGACCGTCAAATGAAAGAGACACGACACACAGACGCGTAAACGTAGATGGGGGACCTCGGACCACGAGGAGCCAGTTCAATCTGGGTATTGTTTCCCACCCTTTTTGATTTGTGATCCTCACATCACTCGACTCTCAAGCTCGGATTTTCTCTCAAAACCCTTTTCCTCACTTTTCTCTCAACTTACACCTCTCTATTCTTCAATCTCTCATTTTTCATCCCTCCCCGGGGTGATTGATGGATGAATAGGAAGTTGTGGGTTCATGCTCAACATCGTTAGCTCACGGCTATTTCTTCTGGCGGGTAGAGCGCCCTTCTGGCAAGTACGTCGATGACCGGGGTAAGGCAGAACGCCTGGCTCAACTATCCCCCTAGTTCATCATTTTAACCATTCTTTCGTTTTTGCTTTCTACTAAAACGGTTTTGATCAAAACGAGAGTCGGATTAACGTACTTGTTCAATTTTTGATTTGAAAAACATGCAAGTCAGGCAGCAAGCACTGAAAATTTTCCTTTTGGATCCAAGACAATGGTCCGGTTTTGGAAAACGAAATAGTTTTCGAGAAAATAGTCAACCTCAGTAAAAATTTTCAAAAACTATTTTTTTTCAAACAGCTGATGCTTAACAAGCATGAAACTTACCCTTCGAGATGCGCAACCTCGGATCGGAGGCAATGGAAAATTGCCCCTGGTTTGAAGGAGGGTGGGAGGCAACGGAAAGTTGCCCCTAGTTTGAATGGCGGCTCACGGCGGCTGGTGGCAACGGAAAGTTGCCCCTTGTTTGGGATGGTGCCGCAGCAATCCGCAGACAGTCTTCATCGGCGGTGGTCGAGCTCTTGGACACAGAGATGACGAAGACGGTTACAACAAATATATGGACACAGTCACCTTGAAGAGTGTTGGCCACTGGACTTTGAAGTGAAATTGAAACCATTTCATGGACTGAGACGCTTATGAAAGCGTTGGGGGCTGGACTTCATGATGAAGTTGCCTACGTATCCCATACATGGGAATCAAGCCTTACGTAGTTCCGGTTAAGGTCCACTCGGGTATTTTAACCTTCACTTTGTTTGGCTCTTATTTTTGCCAAGGCGCCCAATGCGGGTTTTCGACCTTGCGAGCTTCTTTTCATTTTCTATTTCTTTTTCATTTCTTTTTCTTTTCTATTTTTCTTTTCTTGCTTTTTCTTTTTTTTTTTTTTTTTCAATCTTTCTTTTGTATTTTTCTCTTGCTCTAACTTTTGCCTGGACCGCCCTTCCGGGTTTTCGGCCCAGCGAGCCTCTCAAAGGGTAAAAGTGTAGCAAGTCCATGCCAAATGGTTTCTTGAAATTGAAGCCTCTCTGTGTCTAGGAGAACGGCTGTTGCACTGATTTGCGGAGAATCCATCAGGGTTACTCTACGAGCTTCTCCCGGCAAGATCTACTCCTTCTGATTCGGCCTTGATGCTTCTTGATAGAAGGCTACCTCAAAACTGGCCACACGGGCCTTTCATGGTGTTTGTCCGTTGAGCTTTCTGAACATTCTGAAAGGGTTCAAAGTCGGAAAACAAATAGGTTGAATCTTGAGGCTGAGAGCGATCCTAGGCTGCGCAATCTCAAGAGCGATTCCACACAGGCCTTCGCAGGGCCGCGTAAAACATTTGTTTTTGAAAGTTTTTAAGAAGGCGACGAATCGCTCGTGCCGAAGATAGTGTGGAACCAATCTGGATCAGGCCAGGGTCCTTCTCAGTACTCATGCCGACAAGCATGGCTTTATTCATAAAAAGACTTAGCACGCCTCTCTTTCTCCCAAAATGATCAAAATTTTACAAAACCCGAGGAATTCCTTCCTCTTCATTTTCATCACCGCAGTGTTTAAAAAGTTTGTTTTTTGGAAAACTTAGGTTAATGCAATGAGTTTGGCACACAGGAGAGCAGGCGAGATGTACTGTCAGCCCAATCAAATTCTCTGGCACTTATGCTGAAAGCAAGCATGAAGTTTGAGATAGCAACAGCTGTTTCAATCGGCTTTGTTGGTGCAACTGGCCCCTCGGCAGAAACAGACTCAAAACAAAACAGATAATTACAAAACAAAATGGTGTTCGGGACAACAACCCCAGAATCACCAGGTATTATATACAACGGGGACTGACTCGATACAACAAGACAGACCCTTAAGCAAAAGACTGACTTAAGACAAAGAGACAGACTCAAAAACAAAAGACTGACTCGACATCCGAGCCAGGATTTACAAAACTCGGTCTCACCGATGCTCAAAAATGCGTGCCAGACGCTTCATCCAAAAATGTACCAAATGTTGCCCGCAGGCGGTTCACTTTACATACTCGCAGTATCTGAGCCCTCGAAATCCAACAACTGAGTGGTGACGGGCTTGCCTGAGGTAGGTGGTAGGATAACCTTGTTATCAATCAAATCCTGCACTTCATGACGAAGGCGGGAACATCCATCGGTACTGTGACCGGACTACTGATGGTACGCGCAGTACAAGGTAGCATCATGAGTGGCGGGAAGATTCTTCGGGAGTGGCCGGGGCTCCAAAGGTTTAAGATGCCCATTCTTCGCCAGTATTAGCAATGCCCTAGACAAAGGCATGTGAAGGTCGTGAAAGACTCTGCGCCCTCGGGGCAGGTACTTTGTATTTTGAGGATTCTTGCCAGATGCGCTGGCGAAAGGATCGGCTGGCGCTGCCTTGGCTTTTTGAACCTTCCCCGATGCAGGGTTGGGAACCACTGGAATTGTCTGGGCATGACGGGGCCCATCCCGGTTTTCTGTCTGGCTTGAACTGCCCTTGGTTGGAGCGGGGAAAGCATCATCTACAGCTTTGGTCACTATTGCAGATGTTTGTTGCTTGTTCATCCCTCTGGCCTTCAAAGCCTCGACTGCCCACAGCAGTTGCTCAATAGGGTCGGCGTCTACCTTTGCCTTGTCCTTTCCCCTGGCCTCAGCCTGATCGAGGGTCTGGGTTGGTGCTGACATGTCGTGGCTATAGCCGGAAGCCACCTCTGGCTGGCTGAGCTCTATCACAATCCGCCCCAGTAGCGGGGGCTCCTGTGGTACAAAATTCCCGGCGTACGGCGCCGCTGGCGGTGAAGCCGACATTCCATAGGCGAGGTCTGCCACAGACCTTTGGAGATCGCCTATCATCCCCATCAATTCGAAGGTGGTGGGCTCACGAGCCTGATATAACTGGGGAGCCCAAACCGGGTGCACAACGGGCGACCTGGGCGGGTATGACATACTGATATTGGCCTCACTCTGCGGAGTGGTTCCCTGCTCTGGTGCGGCTGTCATAACCACAATTTCTTCTGAACTTTGTGTCGCCATAAATCTTGCCTCAGCAAAAGGGAGACACTGGCTGTTCTGTATCAACTCTGCCACTCTGTAAACTGAAAGGAAAAACAGACAGCATTTCAGCCCAAACTGATCAAACACGGGTGTAGCCACACAACTGTACCCTACTGCTGATCACTGTTCCCAGATTTCTGTTCCCAAAATACTGAATCTGATACCCGCGGATAACTGATTCCTACAACTGATTCTCAACAATACTGATTCTGGCGCCTTCAGGCCCGATACTCAAACTCGTAAACTGGTATATGCGTTCCTGTAGAGATACACTCTAAAAGCACATAGCAAGTAAAGAGAACAAAACACCCCTATATTGGGGTAGGGTTTCCCTGTCCTATTTTGTCAGGAGCTAGGGTTTCACTACGCACACAGCGGTTTCAAACAACCTATCGGGTAAGCAACCTGTCCTAGTTTGGAATGGTCACTACGGATTCCGAATATGCACTAGGTCGAATGGTCGAAAAGGGTGCCCCGGTAAACCGAGGTTTGCGTTCCCATACTGTCAGAGCCCATAGCCGGTCAGCCTTATGGACATGCCTTGACAAGACAAGCCTCCGGCAAACCGTTCAGGAATGGCAGATGGCAAACACTGTGTTCCTAGGCGCACCAATGCACATGCAATGCAAAGAAACACATAAATGAGATCAAAACAGGATATCACGAGTTCGAGTCAAACTCTCTAAATTTCCCCAGCAGAGTCGCCAGAAACTGTAACAGCGCCCGCGGGGGGGCCTCGTGCTACAGTTCGGACTCGATTTGTGTCACGGTTCTTAATCTGAACCAAAGAGTCCAAATCTGGCAAATCGTTTGAGAAAACAGATTTTGTTGAAAAAGTAGTGCCAAACATGGACTGCTTTGCCAGATACAGAGTCGCCACCTAAATGTTTTTTAATGGGGGAATTTAGGAAACCCTGACTCGGTGCCGAAGGCCACATGTCCGTCATCACCGGAGTTGTCTCGGCTCGGGAGCTTGGGTACGATCGGGGAAGGTCAGCTATGAGCACCCCCTTTCGCCCGGTCCGAAGACCGGCCTCTACTAACCATGATATCTGATTTTGAAAACTTTATGTGTTCTTATTCCGGTTATTAGCCTAGAATTACTATGTTATGCGCACAGCAAACAAGTATAGACTATATTGCCTAATTTGGAAATAAACATTGCATATCCGTTTGGTTTGAAAATGCTTTGGAATTTGCTACTCGCAAGTAGGCTAAAATACGGATTTCAACGAGTTTTTCCAACTCAAACAATCCAACCTTCACCCACAGGCATTCAAAACAGTTTAACACATAAGCATCTAGCCACATGTTAAGCATGCTGTCATGGTAACATTCACACTCATGCGATATGCTAAAGCGGAAATACTTACATAGTACTCCGTGCCAAAACAAAGAACTTGTTAGCAAACATGCGTGATCCAAGTCCATGTTAAGTGCCTAATGCATCGCATACAAAATGTCGCTAAGATAGGCTCGGCTAATCCTAGACATGTCATGTGAAAATCCACGATTAACACATATTCAATTTTTGAATTGAAGTACGAATGCAGTTAGCGTGATGTACCGAGCCTAATGCATGTCAACAAATGCATGAATGCACGCATGCATAGCATAAGGTATGCTAAAATAAATGTGCCCTAATCTACCATCATAAGCAGGTAAATAAAAGGGAGAAAGAAGTGGGGGTTGGAAGACATACACACACGCACGCACACTTATTACAAATATGCCCTCGCTCGGAGGGACCAAATAAATATTACAAATTAATTAACTACGCAAGCTAATTAAATATTACAAATTAATTAACAAATTAATTATTCTAAGAAAACAGTAAACCGCCTCGGGAAGCGCGCCGCCATGCGCAAGCTGCCTCTGTTTTCCTCCCTTTCCTCCTCTGGAGGTTGTCAAAACCTCAGGACTACATCCTTGGACAGAGGGGATCATCACCGGCTAGATGAAATTTCCACCGGCAGTGTTGTATGGCCATCGGCACAAAGTTGAAGCTGTCGGCAGAGAAAATAGTGCCGGTCGGCACATTACACTGCCGGTCGGCAGAGTATTCCTGCAGAACCTGCAACTCACAGCAACAGAGGGCAAAACAAGGCATGGCAGCATATTTCAAGGCATGTATGCACCAACCATGTCTCTTATCATTGTAATGACTCAAAGGGACATGTGCCTCGGTTCTTGGACCACCAATCACGCATTTCCATGCATGATGGCCCAAAGAACCAAGTATGCAACTTTGGTTTCAAATGCAATGCAAACCAATCAAACAAAACTCCCAATCCCTATCACCCAAGTCAAGGGACAAGGCATGCATGCAAGATGCAATGCAACCTAGGCATACAAGCTAGGAATGCGACATGACATGGCAAGGCACTTATGCAATCATGCAAGCATACATAGGGCAATGCAAATGGATGGCAAGATGGACTTATACATGAATTAGGCAGCTCTAAAATAGGCCTAAAACAGTAGCCATTGTGCTAAAAGGTGAGGGCTAAATGGCATGCACACACACATGCACATAAGGACCAACACTTAAGCATAAATCAAACAACATTCAAGCACACTTGAAAGAAGGAAACATGGACAAATTAGCATGCGTTATAAGCTCTAAAATCATGTTATAAAATGATGCCAAATCAAGTTATAAATCAAGCCAAAACATGCAAAGAGTAGTCCAAGTGTTCAAGGCAAATCAATAAGGCATTGAACTACACTTATCATGACCAAACATGGCGTGCATTAAACAACTAAAAACAGATTCTTAGCATGTTAAAACAAGGCCAAAGGACTCCTTAGATGGCATCTAAGTGGCCCAAATACAAAGGCATACACCATGACCAAAACATGGAGCATTGCAACACATGCTTTCAAAGCATTAAAGAGGCATGCAAGGTAATCAAACAAGCATGGAAATGGGACTAAAATAGCATGTAGGATGATTCCAAATCACCAAAACAATGCAAAGATGGCATGCTACACGTGCACATACTCAAGGCCAACAAGCCCAAATACAAAGGAGCTATATAATGCATGCAAAGATCAACCCAAACGATTATGGACAGAGCTAAAACATGTCAAAATAAGCACATAAACTTCACAAATACAAGCCTAAAACATGCTCCAACAAAGGCTAACAACCTAGAACATGTTAAGGCACAAATAGGGCATTACATGGCAACTATGCTAAACATGCATGGAGTTCCAAAACCAACTTGAAATCATGTTATATCATGGATATATAAGCATGAAAAACAAACCAAATATGCTCAACACACACTCAAGCATAGGCTTCCTTAAGAGGCCAAAATGTGTCCTTTTCAAGGACAACAAGGAGAGGGGGTGGCCCTCTCCTTCTTGGGACTTCAAAGCATCATCTTCACCACTGAAATCCCTCAAGATTTCAGTGGTGAAGAGACCTCAACACCAAAATCCCGGAGCTAACACAAAATGGCTCAAAATGAGGCCTTTTGAGGCCTAAGGGTGGTCAACAACCCTCAAACAACAAAACACTCTTAATAAACAATAAAGAGGGCTTAAAAATAGAACTTTTTTATGTTATACAATAATCACAAAAACAGCTCTAAGACTAGTAGAAAATTGATGCAAAAAAGGGGGAAAAAAGGACTAGTTTCTCACCCTTGATGCCTTCTTCAACAAAGATGCTCCAATGGCCTCCTTGAGCTTGAATCCAAGACCAAAACTTCAAAACACACTCTTTAGAACCTCAGCTCCTAGAGGAAGGTGAAACACTAGGTGTTTGTGTGCAATAGTAAGGCACAAAACACCTAGTGAACAAAATGAGAGGAAAAGAGAGATAGGTTGTGTATGTCTAACCCTAACCCTAGAAAACCAGAGCTCTCCTCTGTATTTTCTCTCTCAAAAATGTCTAAGCCTCTTTTTTTTTGCCTTAGAGAGAGCTCCTCTCTATAAGCCTCTTGTAAAGCTTACAAGACAAGCTTTGCAAGAGGGAGATCCCTCCATACACGTGTATGGAGGGGAGCAAAAGTTATACAGCTGTCCAAAAATATCTGCAAAAGCAGATGAACAGCAATCGGTCGGCAAAAAATGCCATCTTGGCCAAACAAAGTGCCGACCGGCACAAAAAAGTGCTGACCGGCAACAAATAGTGCCGACCGGCAAACTACATTGCCGGTGGCAGCAAAAACCAGCCGGTGGCATCTAGCCACTGCCGGTGATGGGTGGGGATGGTCTACAAGCCCCACCCTGCCTCTCAAAGGCAAGATGCAAGTGTTTGGTGCAAAACCAGACACTAAACGGTCGAGTTCGGGGATCCTGAGGCGGGGCGCACGAGCCGAGACCTCCGGGAACTCCAAACGAACACAAACATGGATAATCACCGAGTGTTCAAACGGTGACGTCCAAGTCTTGAGGACGGTCAAAAATGGGGTGTCTACACATTCTTACTTTTACATGCTTTAAGCTTGCAAGTCAGTTTGTCATTGATCTTGGACAAGTTCAGAGATTCATCATAAAGCTTTTTATAAGCTTGTTGGAGGTCATCACCATCAATCTCATCATTGTCTTCCGAGGTTTCATTATCATCTTTTTGCTCCTCTTTCTTTTCGTTCTCATCCAGTCAAGCAACTAAAGCATGAAAGTTGATGGATGGTTGTGAAGATGACTCACCTCTTTCATGGACTTGACTAAGAATGTCCCATGCATCTTTGGCCTTCGTGCAGTGAGCAATCCGTTGTTGTTTTTCTTCAGAAATTGCTTCACGGATTGTGTTCAGAATTCTTTGATTGCTCGGATTGTCAGAACTTTCAGCACCCTGTTCAATTACTTGCCAACCTTCAGAGTCATGAGCTCTAAGATATATCATCATTCGTATCTTCTAGAATAAGTAATCACTCCCATCAAAGGTAGGAGCACAGTGCAGACTCTGACCATGAGCAAACTCAACTGGCTTTGGAGATGGTTGAGTGGCAGTAGACCAGAATGCCATGTAGGTACTATTTCCATCTTCACCGAATTTGGTTCTTTGGGTTCTTGCTCTAACCTGCTTTTATCATCCCAAGTCACAGTATAGACTTTCTTGCGATTCTTTTTTGATGGACATTCAAGTGCAATATGTCCAAACCCTTGACATTCATAGCACTTGACACCTTACCCCTTCACAGTCTTCTTCTCAGTATTTGAAGTAACTTTTGGAGGAAAAGTTTTGAATTTTTTGTTACCCTTTTCTTTTGAACTAGAGTCCTTGAAATTCGAATTCTTTTTCTTCAAGAATTTTTTAAACTGTTTGGTAAACATAGTCGTCATTTTAGACTCTAGATCAAATTCAACCTCAGGAGTCTTAGTAGTCTCATGAGTACTAGTAAAAGCCACACTATCTTTTTGTTTTTTCTTAGAAATTTGGTGGGCTTCATAAGTCTGCAAGTTTCCAACCAAATGATCAAGCTTGAGGGTATTAACATTTTGAGCCTCCTCGATAGCTGTAACTTTTGATTGGAACCTCTCATGTAAAGACCTCAAAATTTTTCCAACAACTTTAGTTTCAGGGATTTTTTTCATCGAGAGTGAAATAGGAATTCACGATGTCACTAAGTTTAGCATAAAAATCATTAAACGTCTCATCACCACACATAAAAAGAGTTTCAAAAAAGGAGGTGAGATGTTAAAGTTTTGATCTTTTAACAGCAGTAGTACCCTCGTGAATAGTTTTAAGAATGTCCCAAGCCTCTTTTGCTACCTCACACATGGAGATACGACGAAACTCTTTAGGTGTGACGGAGCAAAAGAGGGAATTGAGAGCTTTACTGTTCCAACTCGAGTTTTGATAATCGATTGTGTCCCATCTATTGAGTGGTTTGGAGATATCAGCACCATCAATGGTGACAACAGGTTCACTCCACCCATAAAGCACACAATGCAAAACTTTCTCATTGATAGATTTTAAAACACCCTTATACGAGCTTTCCAATAAGAATAGTTTGTACCATCGAGTAATGGAGGTCTATGGGTCGAGTTACCTTCGTGAATTGAATCAATATCACAAATCACACAAAATCACACTCCTATAGTTTTGAGAAATACGAAGAGTGACCCGCTTTGATACCAATTGAAAAACCTAAGTGATTCGTGATTCAGACTAGATTAATTGTAACAATACCTAAACAAATAAAATAGACAATCTAAATCATCTAGCACATACGAAAGTGATTTAGATTGATGTTTCAAAATCAATATATCAATACAATAGATTTTTATGTGGAAAAACCACAATTGGAGCACCTCCAATTGTGATTGAAAAACCACGGGCTAAACGCTACTAATCAATCCACTATGAAAGTAAGAAAGAATACAAATTAACCAAATGAATTACCCAAACTCTGTCAATCTGTCTTCAACAATCTGTATCTCTTTCACAGCAACCTCCGTCTCGAAATTGATCAGATTGATGTTGAATCCACAACATCCGTGTCGAATTAACGAATGCTCACTGCTTCGAACTCCTTCGAATACTCCACGCTTGATTCTCCGGATTCCATCAAAGAAGAACACTTTGAAGTAGAACACTCAAACAATCAAACTCTTTGATGTATGTTTGTCAAATCATGTGAGTTTAATACTCAATCAAGCATCAAAGAAAACTAGCAAGATAGCCCCAGTAGAAAACCCTAAAACCCTCAAAGAAGATCTAGAAGTCGTGCCCTAGATTTAAAGCAAACTGTAGTTTTATAGTTGCTGAATTCGCGATCCCCGCTCGAGCACAGGAATGGCCACTCAAGCACGGATGCTAAAATGCATATTCCAAACTAGGGTTCATGCTCGAGTGCTGAAACTTACGCTCGAGTGTAAAAACACACCTCATAGTATTTTTGCAAATGAGCCAAAGTACTAAGAAGGTGGAAACGCCGTTCAAGCGCAACTTTCCCCGCTCGAGCGAGAAGACCAAAAACAAATGAAAACTTACAACTCGATAAACCCAAGCTTGTTTGCAGAATTGGCAATAAGCAAGGTCCTAACAATCATGTATTATGCTTATTTTCCATTAAGTCAGTGATGCTTTCATCCTTTCATCTATACCTCATTCTTTTAGTTGCAGTTCACATAATTCAGCTTTTTTCCCTTTTTCTTCAGTTGCTTCAACTAATTTTGGAAATTAATTGGATTTTGACTCGATGACTATATGAATGCATGTGGTACAAAGATATGGCCAATTAACAATATTATTTTTTCAACAAAGAGACTCAACTTATGATCTTGAAGCTGGCCCCAGAAGAATCGCTAACACCTTATGTTATTACTTCCATTCACTACAACAAAAAAACATTTTTGGCGACGTTTTTTGGCAACTAAAATAGAAATTAGTCGCCAAATGCACATAATTGGCGACAATATATTTTTTGGTCGCCAAAAACTAAACTATTGGTGACGAATTAAAAATTTGGTCTCTGTTGAGTTTGGCGCCAAGTGAAATTTATAGGTGGGAGCTAAGGAAAATTTTCTGCGACCGAACTAATATATGGCAACGAAAAGTTTAGTCACCAAATGTATTGTTTTTGGCGATACCCATTGCTTAGTCACGAAAAATATAAACAACATTCATGGCGACTTAATTAATTTAGTTGCCAATAATTAATTTCTTAAACTACGCCATTTTGTATGTGTTCTATAACTTTTAATTACTAGAAATGACTGTGAATAAAGAGGTAAATTGCCCCTTGAACTCCATCTCATTTGCTTCGCTCAAGACCTCAAACAACATAAGGTATTTCTTCTCTTCTTCTTCTCCATCTCTCTCTCCCTCTCACTCTATTTCGTTGTCGACTATAGAGAGAGTGTCGTTGACTACGCACCCTAGAAACGGCGTTGCCCCTTCATCTCTTGCACAGCCGATTATGAGCCTCTCTATGGTCGCTGTTATCTATCCTCTCTCTGTTGTTGTTCTTCATATTTGTTGGAGAAAACCATAGAAAATCTGTTGTTGTTCTCTATGATATATATATTCTCTCTCTCTCTCTCTCTCACACACACACACACACACACACAAACACACACTTTATTTATTTATTTTGCATTTTTTATCTTCAAGGCTTGAATCTCATGCTCTAGATCGACGACCCTCTGTGATCTCCAAATTCGTTCTTAATCTCCAAATTTGATTCCCTCAAGTAAAAGTTCTCTCCTTTGTTTCATGGTTTATATATGTGTTTGCTTAATTTACTCTATAAATTTCTTCTTTTCACCTTCATTTTTGTTCTACATCTCTTCTTTATCTTTTATTACATTCACTAAACTTAATTGAATTCATTGTTATTGTTTATGTGTGTGTATATATATATATGTATATATATATATATATATATATATTTGTCAATTTGTGGTGATTTGTGATTTTGTGTTTTTGATTTAGGGGTTTCATCATTTCATTATAAAAAAATTTCGATTAATTCCTGTGAAATTTTTATCCCAATATATATAGAACTAGGTTTTTTTTTTTTTCCTCTTGCCCTTTTGATTTAGGGGTTTCATGATTTTGTTTTCATTATAAAAAATAAAAAATAAAAAAAAAAAAAAATCGATTAATTTCTTTTTGGAAGATTTACGATCAATTTGGCTCACTCAATGAAGTGAAATGGAATGTAATGGACATTCCTTAGGCTCCCATATAGAATGAATATTTTCTTATAGTAGTAAATGATGATTCAATTTCTAATGTATTTTTCAATATTTTTTTTAAGTCAACCAAACATGGAAATTGACAATCATTTTCTTATATTGATAAATGATGTTTCCATTTCTAATGTATTTTTCATTATTTTTTTGGTCAACTAAACATGGGAATTGACATTTTGATAAAATGATTCCATTCTACTTTATTCCAGTTTAGTTCTTCAACATTTCCTTGTGAAAATCAAAGTAAATTATTTAGTCGCAAAATTCTAAAATTATTACTCCCCAAAATGAGTTTACAAAGCAAATTGTAACGGTTAATCCCACAAATGGGTTTTATAGAGTAACTTGCATATAACCTAAAATTTTGCATATCATATTATTGTTTTCATTTTCAAAGTTTTGTAATAGTTTTATGTCTTCATTATTTTTTTAATAAGTAGTTTTATCTGTGCTTGATTTCATGAAGTAGTACATATATTTATGTATTTCATTATTTGTGTTTTATATGGTCTTTGAAGAATTTCTTCAATTGCTACTAAATTAATTAGTTGAACATTTGCTTTTCAAGTGTTTGTCTATCCAATATCCATTATACTTGTAGAGCTTGGAAAGCTCAGCTTAATTGATTGGAGTTGAGTGAGTTGATCAAAGTGAGATTGGCTTTGTTGTTCGAGTATAATATGAAGCAAGTTGATTACTCTGTTATGGACTTGGTGTATAGATTGAAATCTATTAAGGATTGTGCTTGGTTATAGCATCTTGAATGGAAGCATGCTTGTGGAGTGCTGTTGTATAGCCTTGATATGGGTGTAGGCTTGGTGCTTAGTTTTTCTTTTTTTTCTAAATTGGGTTGTATATGGTGCACTCATTGTCTAGCCCATTAATCATAAGTTTGACCACTCCTATGTGACAAGGTCAGTAAAAATTATATGCATTTTTGCATATGAATAACAAAATAATCATTAACATATCAATTGTATAGACTTGTTGGGCAAGTGTTCCATTACTTTGACTTTTGGCCCATCATCTGCCTAAGAAATGGCCTTTTGGTTAAATTGAAAAAGGGATTAGTTTATGGTTAGCATAATAATATGTTTAAGCTTGAAGATTAGCTGCACTTAATGGTAGTAGTTTGTCACTTCAGAAGATGGAAGTGGGCTTAAGCAACTCGAACATCTTATTTTGAAGGTCTTTAAAGAATCTCATGTTTAATGATCTTTCGCTTTGCTTTTGTACTTGGTTTGCTTAAGAAACACATTGCTTTCCATATTGCATGAGCTAGAAGGTGCACTTTGTTTTTCCTTTTTTGTTCATAATTGAAAGATGACTATTGTGTTATCTTTTTTGGTTGATCTTCAAGGTAAATGATGGATCTGTTACAGCTTTTATTGTCTGATTCATTGGAACAACAAATACAAAATTAATCGAAGGAAATTTTAGTTGGTCTATAAAAGAAATTATATGATAGAGTAATTTATGATCGAATCCCAACCTCATTATTTTTGTTTCTGGATGGCAGGGTAATATTTGTTGAAGTGGCAAAACCTAGATCTAAGCTCTGCCAAGATGTGAAGCAAAGGCACATACGGCATTGACAATGGAAGTGATTTCATTTGCACTATGGCAGTAATTCATTTCCCAATTGTTGCTATGTAAACTAGCAACGTCTCTCTCTCTCTCTCTCTCTCTCTCTCTCTCTCTCTCTCTTGAATTTACTAATTTTATTAAATATTCTCTGTTAATACGAACAATTAATTAAGATAATTATATATGATCATGAGTATAATATTGTTGATATGTGGTTATGCATTATATTTTGTCATGTGATTGAGAAATTAAGGTTGTGAAATTGAAGATTTCAATTGAAGATTTCTAGAGAGAGATGAGAGATTCTACAGTTGAATTAATTGAGTTGTTGCTATTAATTTTTGTTCTCTAACTTAATTGTAATTTTATTAGAGTTTTGAATTAATCCAATGTATATAAAATATATATTTTTATGGTGAAATTGATTTACAATATTATTATTGCTTGCAGGTTGCCCAACATTTAAGGAAGTGAAGATGCATTTATACTATTAAGAAGCAAATTCGAACTTATTTTGTTGAACATGTTTTGCTGTCTTAAGGAGTGGGGATCATTAGTTAGGGTAGTTTTATATAGAAATGGTTACAACTAACTAACTCTAACAAATTCAAGATTATAACTTCCACAACTAACACAGTTATAACAAAGATATTTATCACTCAAGTATATATAAAGTTAGAAACAAACAACACCTCAATTGGGCTTTTGGTTAGGAAATTAGAAGCAAATTAGCAAACACCAAGCACTATGGATGAGCTGTGTGAATTAATCAAAATTAGAGTGGCCTTATGGATGAAGTCAATAAGCCCTAAGGAATCTCATTTCACAATTCATGACCTTATTTATAATTTGAGGCATATTAGAGTTTGCTTAGGTGAAAGCATAGGGTAGTGGCAGAGCTGATCCTTGGTTGCTGCAACTGGTTTTGGTTGGTTGAGGATTAGCTAGTGATGCTATTGGATGGTTTGTAGTTTGTTTGGTATACATCTGATGGAAAGCGTGGTGGCTACCCTTTAAGTTGGATTTGTTTGCTGTTTGTTGGGTTTTTTTTTTTTTTTTTTTCTAGTTTGTTTGGTAGTTAGTGCCTTACCAACTTGGCATTGTGCTAGCAAAATGCTAGCAACTTGGAACCTTGTAAATTAACTTACAACAAGCATATATAATTTGGTGGGTATGATGTGGCAGAATGAGCAATTCCTTCAAGTACAGATACAGATCAAGGATATATATACCACAAATGAACTTCTAAAACATTAGGATGCAGATATGCGAAGAACACCGCAAGACATATATATATATATATATATAGTATAGTATATGCATGTGTGTGTATACAACTAAAGAATAACCTACTATAGACTTATGCAACAAAATCTTTCCTTCTGAATCTTTCAAACATTCTAAAATTTCTAACTTGTAATACAAAATTCACAAAAGCAAATTGAGAGTAATGTTTTGTGGACACGATCTAGGGACCAAAGATGTGTTTTAATCTCATTATCCCAATGTTTCTTCACTAAGAAGTCGTCAAAGTTCAGAAACTCTTGTTATGTTTCCTAAGAACACTATAATCCTATACTAGAAATGTCACATATCTCATAATTTGCTTTTGCAATATCAAATAACTAATTATCACAACATATCATCGGCAGTAAAGTACGATTTGTGGGCACAATGCTATCAAACTATTCATATTCATTCTTTTTTTTTTGGGGGGGGGGGCAACTTTTTGACCTTAATGTAAGTGAAAGCAACCTCAAGTTTAAGATTTAGGTCCTTCTGATTTCAATTTAGTCATGAAAGTAAAGGTAGCACTTTGGATGAAATCTCATTCCATTGGTAGCTCCTACTCAGTTAATATTTGCTCTTGTTTTGGAACCTTTTGAAATTAGATTTGATTAGTATTCCATTATGACATAATTTGAGCTAGATTTTGGTTGGACAATATGCGACTGATTTACAAACTTGTAGAGATATTGCTTGTAATTAGTTCATATATTAGTTCATATAAGCCAAGTTTTAACTGGTGAATCACGTGTTACTTTTTTATTTTGGTATATTGAAATCTTATAATTCACCGTAGGAAAACTTGCTCCTAATTTGTTAATCTATAATGTGAAACCAATGTTTTTAGACCAAGAACTTTATTATTAACATTTTAACATTGTAATTTTTTTCATATGTTTGACAGATTGGCAATGGATGGAACATAGTACGGGGAGCATCAAAGGATTACATTTTGAATTTTTTGATATATTTTGTCATAGGTTTTTGTTATGAATTTGCAAGCTTAGAAGTTTTGTTGGAATTACATGTTTGAAGTTTGGGATTATAAGGGATTTGTACTTATATTGGATGTTTTGGATTTGATATTTTGCTTATATTTAATATGCTACTACTTTTGAATTAGGTTTATAATTTGGATGCTTTGCACAAGTGTGTTAATTTGAATTATATTTTGCTTATGTTTATAGGTTTATGAATTATGTACTGAACAGAGAAATTGTAAAAAATAAAAAATAAAAAAATAATTATAAATAATGAATTTTTGGTGACAGGTTTTTCAGTTGTAAATTTATTTTTGGTGACACTTTATTTCTGTTGCTGAAAGTCTGTGTGAATAATTTTTTTAGCGACCCAAAACTTGATTGGTCGCCAAAAGTTTTAACATTCAACAAACAATTCATTTAGTCACTAAAAGATATTTTTAGCGACACATTTATATGTCGCTAAAACCTAACATGTCATCCGCTTAATGCTACTTGTAGCGACTGAATATTAATTTTTGGTGACGAAATTTTAGTCTTTTGGAGACTGAAATATTTGGTTGCTGATTTATTTATAAGGCGACCAAAATTTATTTGGTCGCCGAACCATTTAGTGACAAGCCTTCAACGACTGATTCGTTGATGTCGCAAATACTTTAAGCAACCAAAATTACACTTTTGGTGACTAAGAAAAAGGTCACTAAAAGTGCTTTTCTTTGTAGTGATTCGACTGAAGAAATGTGTTATTTTTCATTATTCATAACATGAAAGTTTAAGGATCAACGGAGACTGAAGTCTCATGCATGGGTGCATTGGTAAGAATGTTGGCCTTCAGGGTCTGTGGCATTGAGAAGGTGTGAAGAATTGTGTTTGGAGTTTGTTTGTTATGCATATATGGTTTCTAAAATGAACATCAAGTCTTCTCTTCCGAAGGCCCAATAATTCCGAAGGCCCAATAATTTTGTGCTTAACTTGGAAGAGCAAAGACATCAGGCTACAAGCATTTCAAATTGTTGTTTATCCTAATGTACATGAATACTTTTAAGTGTTGTCTATCTAAAGTTTTTTTCAAGTGTTAACTTTAATGCTATATAGCTGCAGTTTCGGGGCAAGTTGCTTGCATGTTTGTATATGGATTGGTGGAAGGTTGAGCTGAAGTAGTAGAGAGCTTGTTGGTTTATATTTAGAAGAATGTAAATAAGAATATGATGATGATGATATCACTACAAGAAATTACAGTTTTGGCGACTAAAAATAATTTAGTTGCCAAAAGTTGTGGAATTGGCGACCAAAAATTACATTTGTCGGCAAAAGTACAAGATTTAGCTACTGATTTTTTTTATTCGGGGTATATTGGTTATTGGCAACTAAAAAAAATTAGTCACTAAAAATGGTAGTGCATCCTTCGGCTACTAAAATGTTTGGTCATAAAATACCATGAAATGAAAATATTTAATCTTTTGGCGACTAAAATGTTTAGTCGTGAAACTAAAACCAACTAAAGTATTTGGTCGCAAAATGTATGATTATTAATGACTAAAATTTTTAGTCGATAAATGTATTAGTATTAGCGGCTAAAATGTTTTGGCGACTAAATATTTTAGTCACTGAAAGAGAATTTCATTTTGATTTAATTGCTTTCAATGACTAAATGTTTAGTCCCCAAAACGTTATGTTTGGCGACTACCTCCGTTTTAGTAGCCGAAGATAAGATAATCGACGACCAATGTCAATTTAGTCACCATTGACTATTGCCGACAAGGCTTTGGCAACCAACGGAGCGACAAAGAACTTTAGTCACCATTGACTTTCGGCGACTAAAAATTTGGTCGCCAAAAGTGTAATTTCCTGTAGTGTCATTGTTGGAATGGAATTGGAGAAGGCTTAGAATAGAAGACATAGTATCCCTTAATTTAAAAAATTCAAAACTCAAAACTCCATTCAAAAATTATTTTCAAAAATTTTCAAAAGTGCAATATTATTTTGAAAACAAAAGTGGAATATTATGAGATGGTGATACATATATAAAATTTTCAAAAATTAATGAAACACATAACTCAAAACTCAATTCAAAATTTTTTTTTTTTTTAAACCTCATAACCAAACACATAACTCGAAACTCCACACCACTTTCAAAACTCTACACACAAATCGCAATCAAACACATAACAAAAAAAATAAAAAAATTAAAAAAATATTTATAAAATAAAATAAAATATTTAAAATAAAAATTATATATTTAAAATAAAAATAATAAATCTTTTTAAATTTTTAAATATTTAAAAATATATTTAAAAAAAATTTAAAAATACAACATAGAAATGTATGAAATATAGTGCACATTAAAAGAAATAAATAAATATTTAAAATATAAAATATTTACCCTAAAAAAATAAATTCAAAAAATTTCAAAATACAACTCAAAACTTTTTTTAAAACTTATAACCAAACAAATTTTCTCTTTTTAAAACTCATAACTCAAAATACGACTCTACACTCAAATCATAATTTTAAAAATAAAATACATAAATATTTTTAAAAAAAATTTCTTTTAAAATAGAGTTTTGAAAAAAATTTGATTTTGAGTTTTGGAAAAAGTTTTAAATTGAGTTTTGAGTTGTGTGTTTGGTTATGAGTTTTGAAAATAATTTTTGAATTGAGCTTTGAGTAGTTTTGAGTTGTTTATTTAGTTATGAGTTTTGAAAAGATTTTTGAAAATTTTTAATTGGAATTGTGATTTTAAAAGAGAACCAAACATGTTTCTTTGTTATTATTTGGCTAATTAATTGTTTATGCTTCTAGTGCTCACCTCGCTGTAAACTAAAATTTTGATTGGAGTAATTCTATAAAATAAATAAATAAGAATAAATTTTAACATGAATTTTAATAGTCGTGGATAACCTATCTGTTGTTGTGTTTTTAAATAAAAGGTTGCAACTGTTAAAAAAAAAAAAAAGCATTGCTCCAGACGTCTGCTCGAATGACTAATTGGACATTCGACCAGCCAACATTTGGTATTGATATATATAGATGGGTTGAAGACATTTAAGGGCATTATGGGCATTTTAGTGTGTAACTTTGATAACATCAGAAGGTTCTGTGAAGTGTGTAACCGGCAGTCAAAAAATGAGAGAATCTTTACATTGTCAAATAAAATAAGGAAGGTTACTATAATTATAAAAACTTCATGAGAGATCCTTGTATTTTTCAAAAATTTAAGGGAAGGTAAGTGTAATTTACCCCCTATTTTTCTATGTTTCTAAAATATGTGTTGACTTTGTTGTGTGGTGTGTTTGTTTAGGGAGAGATTTGAAGAGATAGGAAAGAAGATCAAGAGAGAGATCAACGATGTAACTTGTTCTTCTGATCATAATAATAATCAAAGTAGCATATTATATCATTCGTGTTATGTACAGGATAAAATAATATATTATTTATCAAAAATATGATAATTATATTTAATTTTTTTATATTTTATTTCTCGTAAATAAAATTTTATATATAAGTTTAGGGCTTTGACAGAGACCCCCTCCAATCACCACCCCCACCACCCCCACACACACGTGGCGGGTGGTGATTGGAGGAGAAGGAAAAAAAAAAAAAAACTAGCCAATCATGTTGAGAGGGGGTCAAAGGGGGTGGGGGGAAGGGGGTCTGGAACATTTTTCATAAGTTTAACAATTTTGTTTCAAATGTTTGTTTACTATAGCATATAGTATAAATAGATTAAAATTGTTTTATTGACAATTAATAATTAAAATCATACATGTTATAAAAAAAATGGCATAGTTATAATATTTCACTATTTTAGAATAAAAATATATGAATTTTAAAAAATGTCATATTGGTTTTTGAAAGGGAAATAATTAAAGAAATTTTTAAAACTTAGTGAGTAAGAAACAATCATCGTAACATGTAAAACAGCTAAAATTATGGTTAAACCAGCAAATTATTCAAACCAAAAATGGTTTAACTTTATCAATTAGGTCAAAAGACCAACCAACTTACACAAAAATTAATTAATTAAAACTTTTAAATTTTATTTTATTAAAATTTAAACTGTCACTAAATATGGAAAGCAATCTATTAATTTAAATTAAAAATTGACACAATATAAATTTAAAATTATAATAATCTATCCCATAATTTATAAGTTTTAAATACAAATTTAAAATTATCATAATTATCTCATAATTTTGTATTAATGCGCAGTAAGAGTGACATTGAAATTATCAATATATCTATATATTTTTTCAAAATAATATTTTTAAGGAGAGATATTATGAGAGTTTCAAAATCTCATATAAAATTATTTTTAAAATTAAAACCTCTATGTGGGATTGTAAAATAAAAGTTAAATGAAAGCTAGTCAATCGAGATTTTCTTAATTGTTTAAAATTAAGAAAATCAAAAAAAAAATAATATGAGATGTTGAACATAAGGCTTCTCACTAAAAATTTCCTTTTACTTATATAAATGGGAGCATAAGATTCACTTTAGGTAAGTGAAACAATTCACTTTTTCCTTCTTTTTTTAATGTGGGATTGTAAAATAAAATAATAAATGGAAGCTAGCCAATGAGAATTTTCATAATTGTTTAAAATTAAGAAAGTTCAATAATTTATATAAGTGGAAGCATAAGATTCATTTTATGTAAGTGAAACAATTCACTTTTTTCTTCTTTTTCTGATATGGGATTGTAAAATAAAAGTTCAATGGAAACTAGCCAATGAGAATTTTCTTAATTGTTTAAAATTAAGAAAATTTAATAATTTTAGAATGAGGGTTTGGGGCTCCTACAAATCTTCTTTCTAAAAATCTCATTTTCCTTATATAATATACTAGCATAATTACCCGTGCTATGTACCGGAATAAATAAATAATCAAAACTAATTTTTAAAATTAAATAATAATCTAAAAAATTTATCTATAATATTTAGTAAAAATAATTTAGAATTAATTAAATTTTATTCATTTTTTATCACAGTTACATATAAGAGAATTTTTTTTTTATTCTTATGTCATTAATTATGTGCTCTGAGTTCTTAATAATAAATACATGTCATAATTTAATTGATAAAAATTAAAAAATAAATCAAAAAAATTATATTTATGATAAAATATAAATATATTTCGTCTTATGAGTTTCGTAAATTTAATTTATCATATTATAGTGGTAAATTACATTTGTCAATATATTAATTTTTTTCATGTTTTGTAAAGTCTAAAAATTTGTCTTGCATCAAAATTATAATTTATCTCATGTTATAAGATTTATGTAAAAATGGATTAAAATTCACTTGTGATATTACATTTAGGCTTAACATAAGATTTATGCCAACTTGTCTTTCACCTAATCCTTAAAAATTATCTTTATCTATTCCCCACTTATATGAATAATTTGACCTATCTATTTATTAAATTAGTAAATAGATATTTGTAAGTATTTTTTATAATAATTAAAAATTTTGAACTTAGTTTAAAAAAACTATATATTTATGTTTAAAACAATTAAATGAATAGTTAAATATATTTATGGATGAAAAAATTATCTAAGATAGAGCCATCCTAAATTGTAGGTCATATTCTAGTCCTAATAAATTTAAATTTTATCATAGCTTATCAATACGTAACTGATATGAGCAAATTTGGGTTGTTTTAATATTGGATTAAACACTAAAATGTAGTTAAGAAAATTTAGCTCATGTCGATTTTTTTGCCAATAATTCTTGATTTAAGCCTTGTCCTTGGAGAATTGTCTAATTCATGTCCAATCCATAAGTTAGTAGATCCACTTATTTATTTAATTTTTAATTTGTAAATACATTTTTTTTTAAATTTATAACAAAAATAGGAATTATGTACATATTTGTTAGGTTCATTTATTAACAATTTTAAAATTAATTAAGAAATTATGTAGTTATTCTTAAAAGAATAAATTATAGTGGTAGTTCTTATATTTTAACTCTTGTGTTATTTTTGTCCTTGCAATTTTAATTTGCGAGATTTTGATCCTAAATTTATAATTTTGTCTCAATTTAGTCCAATTTTTATAATTGCTAGTGTTTTTTTATTGAAAATACACACATAAGTAGCATCTGTTATAATTTTATAGATAAAATTATAAATTTGTTCAACTCAGTAAGTGAATGTCAACCAACTCAATAACTATTTTATTTTAAAAACCTTAACCGACATTATTAATTGGACCAAATTGATACAAAATCTGAAATTAATGGTCAAAATCAAGCTAATTAAAATTACAGAGATCAAATTGACACAAGAGAAAAAATGCGGGGACTATCGATATAATTTACTCTTCTTAAAATATGTCTAATATTGATTGTATCAATATTAACATATATTTATATTTGAAAACTATTTAAGACCAGATCAAGCTAGAACTTGAATAAAAAATTGATGGCTTATTAAAAATATTTAATAATTATAAATTTAAATTTGATCAATTTTTCATTTAATTTTTTTCGTAATAGAATTAGATTGTTTGATAATTATAATTTATAGTTCCAATTTTTCTTTATATTTTTCAAAAAATATTTTAAAATTATATATAATTATAATTTCTTTTGGAACTTTCCTTTTCAATCTCAAATTAGTTATAACTTGAATTATATATAATTTATTTTTGAGTTCTCATCTACAAAAACTAACAATAAACATAAATTGTTTTTTGAACATTGTAAAAAATAAATAAAGAAATATATTATCAATAATAATAATAACAAAACATATTGTTATTTATCATGTGACATCTCACCACTACATTGATAATAGACATTAAGAATAAAACTCATTACAATAATACAATAATAATATATCAGATGATAAATACATGTGATCACAATACTTTTTTTATAGTTACACAAAAGTACCCAAAATGATATATAAAATATATATATGATCCATATTCAATTTTATTATAGTAAAATTTACACATAATCTCAACCACACATTAATTTTCTAAATCAATTCATCACCCAAACTATTTAATTTTTTTAAGTAATATTCACATTTTCAAAACTCACCCAAACAATACTCTGACCGAGCTCATCATCATCCTTGTTGTTGCCATGCTCACCACCTCCACTAACCACTACGCAACTCCAATATAATTTTTTACTTTTACAAATTTAAAAGACAATGTTGGGAAAATAAAAATGTGCAGTTAAAGTTTTAAAGAGTTAAAAATAAAAAATAAATGTGTGGTTTTAGTTTTTCTTATTCCATATATGGTGATAATTTTTTTAAAAATCCATAAATTATGGAGCAATGTTCATTATTTAAATTTTTATTTATTGATGGGCAAGTCAATTAAATGTTTTTATTTTTTTACAAATAAAAAATCTTGAAAATTTTGTTTAAGAAATTTTTAAAAAATGGCCAAATCATAAAGAACAATATAAGATGTTATATTCTATTAAAAAACTCATAACAGTATTATCAATTTAAATATATCAAAAATAATAATAGCAACAATATAAAAAATACAAAAACATCCACCAAAAAAATAAAAATAAAAATTCAAATTAACTCCCAAAACAAAGATAGTTAAATAGACATATATATTTGCATCAATTTAGTTGGGGGAAAAAAAGTCATATAGAGAAAAGAAAAAAAAAATACTCACACGATAAAATAGAAATTTACAAAAAATAAATAAATAAATACAAGCAAACAAACAAAGTACAAATAAGTTTGGACTATTAATAAAGAGAGAGACTAATCTTTGTGTAACGCCCTCAAAATAATACATAAAACCCAACATTTATTGACATGCATAGACATAAGAGAATAAAGCATATTTCTATTTATCAGAGTATTCATTACAAAAGTATTACATGTTGACAACAAAAGTAAATGCCCTACGGGCTTACAGCTTTCCAAGCCAACACTTGGTTACAAAAGAAGAGAGTACTAACGCAAATACACATTAAGCCCGTGGCTTGAATTTACGTGTAATACCAAAAGAGAACAACAAAAAGAACTATCAGTCCCATGCCTCCCAAGCTACGCCCTTGGAGGTGGCATATCACCTGGACCTGAAAATGATGTCCCATATAGGGTGAGCCACAGCCCAGAAGAGATATACTAAACCAAATATGAGTAGTGACTAAAAACAATAGCATTTGATAGATGGTTAATACTTATAAACCAATTTATCTCACAATACAATTCCATGACAATTATGTCCATGTTACATTCCACTTTCCTTTACTTATCCAAATCATTTCATAGACATGGCTCAGAACCTGGCCAAACAATTCAGTGAGACTATAACTCATATAAAGACACTTCCATACTTCACAATTTACATGAGATTACAACTCATATTAACAACACTTCCAAACTTCAAATGATACACATATTTGTTGTATCAATACTTTAATTTAATACACACATTTGCTGTATTAATGGAGTCCATCCCCTAGCTCCTCCCAAATAGGTTTGAGAGTCCATCCCCTATCTTCCTTCAAATCATGGAGTACATCCCCTATCTCCTCCCACACAATATACATATTCCAAGTATATAAACACTCATCATATACAAGGATTAATCAATACACATTTTTTATGTATTATTCCAACCGTCATATTCAATGACATATTCAATGTGATTAGTTTCAGTTTTCCCTGATCAACATACAGTGTCTACAACAATCAAGACTATCCTCCACCGATAGCCCAAAGCAGTTATTTCTAAACCGGAAATAAATGCATCAAACAGATATAATATCAATATTTTCCAAAGGTGAGTGATTAATTTATCCAACTACACCATTCAATCCCATGATTTCCCAATTTCATTATTCTCAACTCAATTTCATACTTCCACATTTTCCCAAATTAATTATACAAATTAATTTATTACAATAGTTAGGACATTATTCCCCTTTTCTCAATATCAACTCTAAGGTTCAATTTCACCAATCTAACAATAATAATTTCATTTTCCAATGCCTCACATACACATGGGTTTTAATATTTGAAAACCCCTCTTTTATAAATTACATAACAAACCCTAACTTTCCCAATATTACCCAACAATACCAACTAAATCAAAATAACCAAAGTTTATGTAAAAACTCATAAGATGGAGTAGGGTATCCCTACCTCGAAATTAGAAGCCCAAAGGAGAAGATGGTGAAAATCCAAAGTGCTCCAAATCCACAAATTTTCAGATTAAAAGAAAGCCCACACCACCCTCTATCCTTCTTACAAAGAGACTAGGGTAGAAACACTCAAGAACTAGATGAAACCCTAGAGAGAAGGAGTATAGAGAGAGATTGTGCAGCCGGATCTAGGGTTTGAAATGAAAAGAGATGAAAAAGTGAAGTGTAATCCCGCTGCTACCAATTGATATATACAAAGCTCGCTCGAGCGAAGGAATGGTCGCTTGAGTGATCAGACACAAAGAAATCTCGCTCGAGCGTAGAAAGCCTCGCTCGAACCAACAATTCGAAGCTTCGGGTCTACAACCCAGAAGCACGCTCGAGCGAAAGAATGCTCGCTCGAGCGAAGAAACCCAAAACATACAGCTCACTCGCTCGAGCAAAGGAAAGCTCGCTCGAGCCAAGAAATGCAACTCTCAAGTCCAAACCCAGACGCAGACGCACGCTCGAGCGAAGGAACCCTGGCTCAAGTGAAGGAGCTAAAACACAGAGCTCACTCCAGCGACAAAAGCCTCGCTCGAGCGAAGAACCAAAATTTTGGACAGCAACCATTTGCTCCCAACGTACCCAACCTGTAACAATCCTGCCCAAAACATCCTATAACCCAAATACAAAGTATTGAAGGAAGGAAACAAGATATAAACAACAACCGACACCCACGGAACCAAGTCCGGATACAACAACCAAAGGAAGAAGAACCGAGATCGTTATACTTTGCATCATTACATTTGGAGAGGAGTTGGCCGGGTTGAAAAAAAGATCAAATATTGACTATTCTAAAAAGATAATTGTATTGAATTTTTAATTTGATTGGGTTTTTAAAATTTTAGTATTTATATTATTTTCGGAAAGGATGAGGGTGACTTACCGTATTATTTTAAATTTTGAAATTTAAAATCATAGATAATTTGTGTCTTTATTGTTTCTTTATTTGAATTTTTTGATCAATATTATTTTTGAAAAGAGTGAGGATGACTTAACATATTGTTTTGAATTTTAAAATTCAATATTACAAATGATTAGAGTTTTTTTTTTTTTTTTTTGACTTAAGGATCTAAAAAAATTAACAAATTAACAAAATTAGTTTGAGAGTTTTGAGCTCCCACAATCAATGTTCTTAAAAAGTCCATTTTCCTTACATATATAGATAAGGAATAATGTTATATGGTGGTGCTACATGTACCAATTAGTGTACTAACTATTGTACCAACACTAGTTATGACATTATTATTGATTGATCCCACTCATTATACAAATTACAAATATCAAAAACATCTTAAATTATGTCACATCATCAATGCTATATGTACCAACTATTATACTAATTGGTGTACTAATTGATGATGTGACATAATTTAAAAGGTTTTTGATATTTGAAATGTAATTAATGAGTGGGGTCAATTAATAATAATGTTATAACTAGTGTTGGTACACTAGTTAATACACTAATTGGTGCATATAGCACCATCGATAGATAAGTGAAATAACTCACTTTTCTTTCTTTTTCCGATGTAGAATTGTGTAAAATAAAAGCTAATAATTGTTTGGGCAGAAAATTTATTTCGAATCAAGCAATCTCATCTGTTTAATCTATAATTAGGTCAATCTTTAATTTATTTCGAATTAAACAAATCTAACCAATATATTTTGATAAAACCGCAAAAATCGCGATTAAACCAGCGACTCAATCAAATAAAAAACGGCTCACTCTATCGACTAGGTCAAAGGACCAATCAACTTATACAAAAATTAATTAATTAAAACTTTTAAATTTTATTTTAATTTTAAAATTTAAACTGTCTTGAACTAAAATATACACTACACTATAATATTAAATGGGAGCATAGGATTTATATAGTGAAACAACTAATTTTTTCCTTCTTTTCCTGATGTGAGATTATAAAATAGAAGTTAACAGTTGTTTGGACGGAAAGTTCATTTCTAATCAAGTAATCTCAGTCATTCATTTTTAATAAGGTCAATCTTTATTTATTTCAAATTAAACAAATTAGGCAATATATTTTAATAAAACAACTAAAACCGTGGTTAAACTAGTGATTCAGTCAAATCAAAAACGATTTAGCCAAATCAGTTAAGTCAAAAGACCAACCAATTTACAACAAAATTAATTAATTAAAACTTTTAAAATTTAAACCACTTTGAACTGAAATATATACAATACTACAATATTAAATGGGAGTATAAGATTCACTTTATATATGTGAAACAACTCACATTTTCTTTATTTTCTCAATGTGGGATTGTAATTATTTTAAAGTTAAATATTATGAGAGTTACAAAATCTCATATAAAATTATTTTTAAAATCAAAACCTCTATGTGGGGTTGTAAAATAAAAGTAAAATAAAAGTTAAATGGAAGCTAACCAATGAGAATTTTCTTAATTGTTTAAAATTAAGAAAATAAAACAAAAAAAAAACAAATTGGAATGAGATATTGATCATAGGATTTCTCACTAAAAATATCATGTTGCTTATATAAATTGGAGCTTAGATTCACCTTATGTAAGTGAAACAATTCACTTTTTCCTTCTTTTTTCTGTATGAGATTGTAAAATAAAAATTAAATGAAACTAACCAATGGGGATTTTCTTAATTGTTTAAAATTAAAAAAAATTCAATAATTTATATAAATGGGAGCATAAAATTCACTTAATGTAAGTGAAAATTTTTTTTTTCTTTTTTTTTTCTAATGTGGGATTGTAAAATAAAATGTAAATGGAAGCTAGTCAATGAGAATTTTCTTAATTGTTTAAAATTAAGAAAATTCAATAATTTTAGAATGGGGGTTTAGAACTTCTAGAAGGCTTCTCCCTCAAAACCCCCTTTATAAAATTCACTTTATATAAATGAAACAACTCACTTTTTCTTTCTTTTCCCGATATGGGATTGTAAAATAAAAATTAACAATTGTTTAGGCGAGAAGTTTATTTTCTAATCAAGCAATCTCAGTTCTTTAGTTTATTTTGAATCCAACAAATCTAACCAATATATTTTGGTAAAACTAGCAAATCATTCAAACCAAAAACAATTTAGCTTAATCAGTTAAGACAAATGACCAACCAGCTTACACAAAAATTAATTAATTAAAACTTTTAAATTTTCTTTTAAAATTCAAATGTCACTAAATATGGAAAGCAATCTATTAATTTAAATTTAAAATTGACACAATATAAATTTAAAATTATAATAATATACCCTATAATTTATAAGTTTTACATACAAATTTAAAATTATCATAATTATCTCATAATTTTTGTATTAAGGAGCAGTAAGAGTGACGTTGAGATTATCAATATATCTTTATATTTTACAAAAGAATACTTTTAAGGAGAGATATTATTAGAGTTTCAAAATTTCATACAAAATTATTTTTAAAATCAAAATCTTTATGCGGGATTGTAAAATAAAAGTTAAATGGAAGCTAACCGATGGGGATTTTCTTAATTATTTAAAATTAAAAAAATCAAAAAAATTAGTATGAGATATTGATCATGAGGTCTCTCACTAAAAATCTCATTTTGCTTATATAAATAAGAGTATAAGATTCACTTTATGTAATTAAAACAATTCGCTTTTTCTTTCTTTTTTCGATGTGAAATTGTAAAATAAAATATAAATGAAAGCTAACCAATAAGAATTTTCTTAATTATTTAAAATTAAAAAATTTTAATAATTTTAAAACAAGAATTTGAAATTCATAAAAAGTTTCTCCCTAAAACTTTATCTTTCATTATGTAATATATAGATAGATGGGGGAGGAGACGATCTTGAACACTATCACACCATGTGCTGCATGTAAACTCTTGAGAAGAAGATGCGCTGAGGAATGCCCTTTCTCTCCCTATTTTTCCGAATTTGGGGGTTGTTGTGCAAGTGCACAGTAGTTAATGTTGTACAGTTAAATGGTCTATTTCGGGACATATTTTGATAATTTGAAACGTTTATATTTTAGAATATATCAAATAGAAAATACATATAAAAAATTAAGTTAGTCAGATATCGTTTATCTATTTATTCACTCATATTTATATCTATAAAAATAGATAACAATTGTGATTTAAAATATTAAAATGAATACAAATGTGAGTAGATGAAAAAATAAACAACATCCGATTAACTTAATTTTTTATAAGTATATTCTCCTTAATGTATTGTAAAATGTGAACGATTCAAATTATCAAAATAAATCCCAAAATAAACCCATTTAACTGCACAACAGTGACTGTTATGCTCAAGTCTTTAGTTTAAGCAACATCTCCAAGATGCTCATGGTAATTGTGTGTGTTGATTTCTAACCACACTGCCAAACAGGTACTCAGTTGGAGAATACCAGCAGAATAGACTGCGCCCGAACGACCTGTCACAAAAAGATAAGACTCCAGCGGTAGTTCTTCCACCCGAGGGCACTCCGATGATCAAGTCAGTACTCAATTATTTATCAAAGATAGCAAATAGTGCTTTAACTCACTAGCCAGAATACAAAAAGCGTACCTTAGACCCACGAGGGAGCCTTATTTTTATAGCCAACACTAACCTGATTCCTCTAGAAGCCTAGCTTCAATAGACTCTGGCTCAATGCCTATCTTGGACTCCCAGTTAGATAGAGATAAACTCCCTAAGAGCTTTATCCTTATCCAGACTGAGGTCTTCTCCCATTCTAGGACTCTTATCCCTTATCCACACATCTCGGATTCCGGTATCTCCGCAAATAACCTTAGCCTAGCCGAGATCACCTCGGCGCCATGACCAGGACACGTGGCACCTCGGCTGGCACTTTAGTGCCACCTTGGCCACGTGTTGTCATTCACAAATATATGCCCCCACAACTGCCCCCTAGGTTC
The DNA here is from genome assembly GCF_055761805.1 of Camellia sinensis. Lineage (NCBI taxonomy): Eukaryota > Viridiplantae > Streptophyta > Magnoliopsida > Ericales > Theaceae > Camellia > Camellia sinensis. The sequence continues at coordinate 59,555,799 of NC_138974.1, forward strand.
TCTTACCTCAGCATCCTGAGGTGATGGAACCTATATCATTCGATCACATAGCATGTCAGCTAAGACTTGCTCTACCCTTCATTACCGAGGTCGTCACACGTCGGCTCCATATGACCAAGACTATAGTGTGTTTTCTCAAATGCCTTTAGAACCAAGAACCAAGTTTCTCAAGTTCTTTAACCGAGATCGTCCCCCAAGCCGAGGTCTTTACTTCATTAAATCAAGAACTCCAAAAGTTCCATCTGCACATGAGCTGTCATGCATGATATCTCAACCATTTTTGCCACGCGTCTTTTCCTTATTGATCCGTACCTTACACGCGCCATCAAATCGTGTCGTTTTCTGCGTGCGCCGCCTGACAGACACATCGTCCTAGGCACACTAATTGTGATTTTGCCGCATTTTCGTGTTTTAATCAAAAACTCCTCTCTCCCTCTCTCCGTCTTTTCACCTTTGCATCTTCGTTTTCTCCCATGTTTTCTCTCTCTAACACTTATCTCCCAAATCGTCCATTGTTTCAAGCTCTCATGCTCTACAACTTCCTTCGTTCATCCCTTCTAGTGAAGCATTCACTGCTCCGCTCAATTCACCGTCGTCATCCGACTTCGGCGAATCTCACACCGGCGCCATTTTTTTTGGTAAGTCACTGCTCTCCTTGTTTCGATTCTTTATTTACTTCAAACTTTGCTGTGCTTGTATACTACCATTTGCGAATCCATTCATGCTCTTGATTATACTTGCTTGTATTTTGAATTCCATCACTTTGAGTACCAAACATGCTTTGTTTGGGATTTTTAGTTTGTTCAATCTGCTTTTGATTCATAGCCTTTATGTACACATATGCACTATTTCACGTGTCTCGATGTTTTTGATAGTTTATCACTGTTCTTTATTTTTAATCTGTGTTCTTGAATTTCTGCTACCTTCTTGAGTCTGAATCATACTCTTTGCCCTGTTTTCTTGTTGGATTTTCCAGATTCATGCCTTTAATTCTTGTTCCCATAGTCTTAGGCTTAGGATTTGTTCTAGAACCCTTCCCTTAGGAAAAACCGAACCAACAACCTCTAAGTTTTTTCATAAAAATTCACCTCAGTGCTCTCTAGGGTTTTAGCCGAGGTCCCTGAAACCCACACAAACCTCTTTTTTCTGAATTCCCTCACCTGGCCCGTCTTAGCCGACATCATGGGTATGTTTAGGTAGAGGGTAGACACCCCAGAGAAGCTTGAATACTTTAGGCAAGAGTTCTCCATCCCTGTCGACGTTCATCTTAGGCTGGCTGGGGAGGAGGACTCCACCATGCCCAAAGACAATTCCATGCCCGTCCTAGTTATAGCTTTCATTGAGTGCAGACTTAGGTTCCCTCTTGACATCCTCTTCCGCCAAGTCCTTCACTACTATAAGCTTAACCCGATGCAATTAGCCATTAACTGTTATCGAGTCATAAACGGTATAATTGCCTTAGCTAGCAAAGAGAACGCTAGGATTACTCTAGCCGACATCCAATACTATTACACCATATGTGGCCTGAAGCCAGAAAAGGGCTATATCTATTACCTTAAGCCGAGATCCACAGAATACAAACTCATCGCCGACCTCTCAAACTCCAACAAGGGTGCTGGAGACGATTATTTCAGCGTCTCGGGCAACTGAAAGTTCCCACCAGATGACGACCTTCACCTCCACCCCTTAAGCCGAACAGTGTTCAAAGAGGGAAATCGTAAGAACCAAGTGTCACTTTACTTGTTTTTAAGTCTTTTTTATTTTAATACTTTTGTATGTTCTAATGTCTGTTTTTTACTTACAGTCCTTCCTCAGCCACCCAAAGACTTTTACAAGACATTCCTCCCCAGCAAAGAGTTCAAGAGGCTGCTGGGCTTGCCTGTCAATCAGCACAAGGCTCCTCTACTACTGAACTACATCCCGACTTACAAATCCATCCTTCCCGACGTCCTTAAGAAGAGCAAGTCTCTACCTTCTGCGACAACTCCCCCAACTACTTTATCGCCAAGGCCAGATCAGGCCTCAATATCTGACCCAGCAGAGCAGCCATCGACATCTGCTCTGCAACTAATTCCTCCAGCCCAGCGTCAACGCTGACGTCGAGCTCCACTGCTCGCCCCCGCAAGCAGAACTCGTAGCCGAAAATGCCAAAGTGCTGAGATGTCGGCTTACGATCCAGCCAACCCTCCAACTGCACTTCGGCACTAAAGTCACTATCGCCATCGCCGCCGATAAGATAGGGCGCAAAAAGGCCATTGTTGAAGACCTTCTAGCCAACATCCCCAATATTGTCACAGTCTAATCTTCACCATCACAGTCCCAGCCCAAACTGAACCCAAAAAGGGTAAAGAGGGCCAAGGCAAAAGCCTATTTCACCCAGGTTGAGTCTGAAGACACCATTCCAATCTCAAAACTTACCGAGGTTGAGAAATCAAGCTCTGCCGCCGAGAAGAGGCCCGCCGAGGCTAACCCTTCTGAAAGTACTCGGTCAAAGAAGCCGAGATCTGAATCAGCAACCACCTCGGGTCCACAAAGACCTGATGATCCCTGGGCCCCATCAATCACAATTGAAGACAAGCCAGTCAGAGCCGGTGATAACACTACTAATATTGAAGTCGGCGTCGCCCTCTCTATTGTATCGCTCCTCCCTAATGACCTCAACCGAATGGCCAAGGTCAGCGAATACAGAAATTTTGCTCTGATGGTCTAACACTCTGTACTGGTAAACCCCTAACACTTGGTACTCTCCATTCTCTGTTTTTCATACTTTAAAGAGTTTACTAACTTTGTTCTTTTCATTTCTAAGCAATCCAGCACACCCACTCATTCGCAATGCAGGCAAAAGAAATGAAGAAGAAGCTGGTCCACAAGACCAAGGAGGATGCTGGCTTGCTTAAGTCCCAAAACAAGGCTGAGGCTAAGATGAAAGCCTTGATAGATCAGGCCAAAGCAGCTAGGTAAGCCCAAGATGAAGCCGAAGAAAAGGCCGGTGCTGCGAAGGCTATTACTGAGGTTCTCAAGGTGGAGAAAAAAGAGACTGAAACAAAAACTGCCAAAGCCCAAGTCGAGCTCTGAGCTACTTTGGCCACAAAAGAAGCCGAGATCAAAGTAGCGGATAAGAAGGCCTATGCCGAGAGGCAACCGACGTCCGTGAGGAATACAAGAAACAAGTCAAATAGGCATGCAACAACGGTTACACCCTTGGTTGGATGGCTACTCTAAAGGAGTCGGCTGTCCCCGAGGACTCTTCGGTCAAAGACGAAGGCCGACTTGCGTTGTCATTCCCTCTCGCTTCAAGCCAATCTGAGGCTAAGGCTGGGGGGAAGAAGAAGAAGAAGAAAAAGAAGAAGATAAAGAGGAAGAGGAAGACGAAAAGGCCAAGGTGGTAGTTGATACTGAAGTTCCTGCTGGGGCCAAGTCCTCAACTCTAAATGAGCATGTCTTAGACTTGACTCAGGATGAGGAGGATGAGGTCTCAAAAATTGCCTCCCCCAAGAAGACAACATCCGAGGTGCCAATCGCCGAAAAGAGCCTCGATCAGACTCTACAAGAGATCGACGTCGAGCTCGAGGCTGAGAAAGCTGCAGAGAAAATTTCCCAGTTGTCTTCTGGGGCCGAGACACAGCCTGCCACCGACGCCGAGTAGTCTGACTATAAGATTTTTCTTTGTACTTAGTACTTTTCTGAACAATGTTTTTTGTTTTCATAGTTGGCCGACGTACCGCTTTTGTAATCTAAACAAGTAATCCCTCTATAGGCCGAAGTGCCCTTTTTCTTCTTTTGAATGCAAATATAACTTCTTCTTTCAAGTGTTTGTATGTCTGTATGCTTTACTGCTTCCATACTTAGAATAATTTGCATGTCTTCAGTTTTATTCTTTTAGCTGTATAGTCTTCTCGGAGTAAAATACCTCAGACATAACTTCGAACTTGTTTATCTCGGCCTTGTCTTAACACTTAAAAATATTGTAAAAATATTTTCACAAGTGTTATCTAAAACTTGCCACTTTATTTAATGTCTCCTTTCAAGACTTCAATCTCCAATGCTTTCCAAGCTTGGCAACCTAGTAATCTCAGCACGTACATAGATACTTCTTTCAATATCACCTCAGCTTGACTTCAACTTGTAAATTTTTCTGAAAATTTCAACAAGTGTTGACCCAAGCATCATTCTCCAGCTCTCTGCCCCCTAATGTGAACTTAAGTTTCACTTAGGTTCTCATTAAGAATGTGGCTATGACCTTGTTGCCAAAGTTATATTCAAACAAAGACTAGCCGAGGTTCTCAACCTTGGTTCCTCTGTTAATCTTACTCAAATGCACTTAGTTTCAATCTGTGTTTGACTCTGCCGATATGGCAAGTCCAGGTTAATCCAACTTAGTTCAACTCCATTATATGCAAGTATAATTTCACCTCTGCCATATAATGAGTCTAAGTTATCCGTCATGTTTCAATCAGAAATATCGCCGACTTAGTTCAACTCTATTATATGCAAATATAATTCCACTCTGCCATATAATAAGTCGAAGTTATTCGTCATGTTTTAATCAGAAACATCGCCAACTTAGTTCAACTCTATTATATGTAAGTATAATTCAACTCTGCCATATAATAAGTCTAAGTTATTTGTCATGTTTCAATCAGAAACATCACCAACTTAGTTCAACTCTATTATATGCAAGTATAATTCAACTCTGCCATATAATAAGTCTAAGTTATTCATCATGTTTCAATCAGAAACATCGCCAACTTAGTTCACCTCTATTATATGCAAGTATAATTCAACTCTGCCATATAATAAGTCTAAGTTATTCGTCATGTTTCAATCAGAAACATCGCCAACTTAGTTCAACTCTATTATATGTAAGTATAATTCAACTCTGCCATATAATAAGTCTAAATTATTCGTCATGTTTCAATTAGAAACATCGCCAAGGGACTGGTCAATCATATTACAGAAGTTTGAAATTAAAATCGAGCTAAAATTTTATTATTACTTCGGCTAGTAACAAAAAAAATTTAAAACAAAAAATCTAATGATAGAAAAACTTCAGGTTGCAAGTGTTCCAGGGTCTTGGCAACTCTTTGCCTTCACTGTCTTCAAGCCGATATGCCCTATTGCCCAAGACTGAGATGATTCTATAAGGTCCCTCCCAATTTGGGCCAAGCTTGCCCTCTCTGGGATCATTCTTGTTGCCGACGACCTTTCTCAGGACGAGGTCCCCGACTTGAAGCTCTCATGGGTTGACCTTCTTATTGTAAGCCCTAGCAAGCTCCTACTGGTATACCCCTAGCTGAATTGTTACTTTCTCCCTTCTTTCTTCTAATAGGTCCAGATCTCGGGCCAAAAATGCCTCATTAGTTCCATTCTCTACTTCCTAGGTTCTGATCCTTGGGATGCCGACTTCCAATGGGATTACTGCCTCTGTGCCATAAGCCACGGCAAATGGGGATTCCCCAGTTGATCTTCTCGGTGTAGTTCGATATGCCCAAAGTACATTGGGCAACTCTTACACCCAGTTCCCCTTTGCTGCTTCCAGCCTCTTCTTAATCCCATCCAAGATAGTTTTGTTGGATGCTTAGGGAAGCTTGGTGTGGAATAGTAGTTATTGATTTTGTACTTTGCATAGAAGTTCTTGATTAGCTTACTGTCAAACTGCATACCATTGTCTACTATTGTCGCCCTTAGGATCCCAAACCTGGTGATGATGTTCTTCCATATGAAGTTCTTTACATCAATCTCCTGAATCTTTGCAATGGGTTCAGTTTCTACCCACTTGGTGAAGTAATCTGTTACCACTAGCAGGAACTTCCTTTGTCCAGTCACTCGAGGCAGTTGTCCAACAAGATCCATGGCCCACTGGGCAAATGGCCCACTGGGCAAATGGCCAAAGGCTAGACACTGGGTTTAAATCTACCGCTGGTTAGTGTATCAAAGGTGCAAACCTCTGACACTTCTCACACTTTCTGACATAAGCTTCAGCATCTTTCTACATATAGGGCCACCAGAACCCCTAAACAATGGCCCTATGATCAAGTGACTTGCCCCCAGTGTGGCTTCCATATAATCTTTCGTGTATTTCATACAGGAAGTCTTCAACTTGTGAAGGATGCACACACCTCAAAAGGGGACCAGTAAAAGATCTTCAGTAGAGATGTCCTTCTGCTGTTAGACTAAATCTTGCTGACTTCAGTCTGATCTTGTGTGCTTCTTTATGATTATCTAGCAGTTTCCTATCTCTAAGGAATACTATTATCGCATCCATCTAACTTGGTCTCATCTCTACACACATTGCCTCATACTCTGTGTTCAGTGGTTTTACACTTGGACCTGACAAATAGTCAACCATTATTGTCCTTGCCTATCCTGGTTTTATTGCACTAGCCAGGTTGGCCAAGGCATCAGCATGGCTGTTGTCATCTTGGCTAACTTGCTGTAGTCGGCAATTCTGGAATAATACTACCAATCTACCCACCTTCTTTACATAGGCCATCATCCTTTCATCTCGGGCTGCGTATTCGTCTGTTGCCTGGTTGACGATAAGCTGGGAGTCATAGAAGACCATCACCTCGTCGGCTTCCATTGTTACTTCCAACTTCAATCCTACGATCAGTGCTTCATATTCTGCTTCGTTGTTTGAGGCCTTAAACCCCAAATGAATGGATTGTTCCAACATCCGCCCATCTGGCGATATTAGCACTACTCCTGCCCCCGCTCCTTGTCGGTTTGAACTCCCATCAACAAACAGGCAGAAGGAGTCACCGATGTAAATACCATAGGGCCTGAGTTTCTCTTTTTTCTTCAGTTCTGCTATCCCCCGCTGGTTTCTTCTTGTTCATCTGGACATCCTAAACCGCGACTCAACGAAGCCCGATGTACAGTGGTGCCTGGTGTGAACTCGGCCATGAAGTCAGCCAAAACCTAGCCTTTGATTGCTGTTCTGGGTCTGAATTCCAGATCATATTGGCCCAACACCACTGCCCATCTTGCTATCCTGCCGGTCAGATCTCCTTATTGTAATAGGGACTTCAAAGGATGCTCAGTTAATACCACAATCTTGTGGGCTTGAAAGTAATGATTCAGCTTCTTGGAAGCCATTACTAAATCCAGTGTCAGTTTCTCCAAAGGTAAGTATCTGGTCTCTGCATCTTCTAGGGTTTTACTTACGTAGTAAACTGCCCTTTGTTCTCTCTTTTCTTCTCTGATTACCACTGCACTCACTGCATGCTCTAAAACCGCCACGTATAAGAACAGCTCCTCTCCAGGTACTGGATTTGAGAGAACTGGAGCTGTGGTCAGGTATTTTCTCAAGTCAGCCAAAGTGACTTCGCACTCTTCTATCCATATGAAGTTTGTGACTTTCTTTACTAAACTAAAGAAATGTTTGCATTTGTCTGAACTTCTGCTTATGAACCTATTCAGGGCTGCAGCCTTTCCAGTCAACATCTGCACTTATTTTGCCGATGTTGGGCTCTTCAAGTCCAAGATGGCCTTGATCTTATCCGGGCTCGCTGTAGATGCGCCCTCCGGCCTCAGGCTACAGTTCGGACTCGATTTGTGTCACGGTCCTGTATCTAATCTCGCGGCATGCAATACAAGACCGATGAATCATCAAAGAGTCCAAATCCGGTAAATCGTTTTTGAAAACAGATTTTTTTAAAGAAGTGCCAAACATGGACTGCTTTGCCAAATACAGAGTCGCCACCTAAATATTTATTTTTGAGGAATTTAGGAAACCCTGACTCGGTGCCTAAGGCCACGTGTCCGTCATCACTAAAGTTGCCTCGACTCGGGAACTTGGGTACGATTGGGGAAGGTCACTTCGTGAACACCCCCGCTCGCCCGATCAAAGATCGGCCTCTACTAACCATGATATCTAGTTTTGAAAACATTATGCGTTCTTATTCCGGTTATTAGCCTAGATTTACTATGTGATGCACACAACATACAAGTATAGACTGGATCGCCTGTATTAGAACGAAACATTTCATGTTTGTTTATTTTGAAAATGGTTTGATGGTGCTACCCGCAAATAGGCTAAGACGTGGATTTGCCACCCTCGGGTGGGCTTAGAAAACATGGTTTTGCCACTATCTAGTGGGCTTAAAACTCACAGTCAATGCATTATTCCAATTCAGATAATCTAACCTTCACCCACAGGCATTCAGGCAGATATATCACATAAGCAATTAGCCTCATGGTAAGCATGTTATTATGGCAGTCACTCACACACATGCAAGGATGCTAAAACATAAATACTTACCGAGTACTCTAAGCCAAAATAGAAGCTATGTTAGAAATCCATGCATGATCCTAACTATACAGAAATGCCTAATGCAACACATGCAAAATGCAACTAAGATAGGCTCGGCTATTCTAAAGATGGCATGTGAAATGCTACAACTAACAAGTATTCAACTCGGAATTGAAATACAAATGCAGTTAGTATGATGCGCCGAGCCCGGTGCATGCAAAACAGATGAATGAATGCAAACATGCTATCATACTGAATGCTAATTGAAACATGCCCTAATCTAACCATCATAAGCTGCTAAATAAAAGGGAGAAAGACATGGGGTTGGAAGACATACATCACACGCACGCACACTTATTACAATTGTGCCCTCGCTCAGAGGGTCCGAATAAATAATACAGTCCCGAATAAATAATATAGTCCGAATAAGTACAAAATCCTAATTAATTAACAAATTAACTAGGAAAGCGGATAAATTAGCATGCAAGCTATGGACCGCCTCGGCTCTATTCCGAATGATGAATGATGCATGCTCGAGTTGCCTTTGTCGGGAAATTCTTTACGATGCCCCGGTTTGCCTCTGTTCGCAACTGTTCTCGGAATATTGCGCAAAGCTCCAGAAGGTTGCTGATTTCTGATTTGCTGCAACAGAGAGCAACAAAGGAGCATGGCAAAGTATTTTGACATATGTATACATGCCTCGATCCTCGTGCCACCAATCACGTATCTCGATGCATGATGGCTGAGGAGTCGAATTGCACAACTCGATGTGAAATGAATGCACATATAAACACAACAAGGCCTAAACTCCATCATGGGTAATCCGGAGTGTCGGTGACAGGGAATTGAGACACGTTCCATCACTCGGAGTACGAAACGTCCCTCGTTTCCCATGCTTAGGCTAACTCCTATCCCAAACACGAGGCGAATGAGATGGCATGCACAATGCGACTAACATACAGCCTAGCATACGCAATGCTATGAAATGGCATACACAATGCTCGATGTAACATGGCATACACAATGCTCTAAGATGCAACCTAGCATACGCAATGCTATGGATTGAAATGGCATACACAATGCACGATAGACTTACACCAATATGAGTGGACCTCAGCCACACTCACATCAGTGGCCATGAGATGAAAAAAGAGACAACCGAAATGCATGCACACGTGCACGCATACCGAGGACCGAACCTAAGGCATAAAATGCCACTCTACCAAAGCATGGCAAGGGATGAAAGATGACATACAAACATATAATTTCCAGCACTAAAACATGATGCTAAATGATCCCGAAACATGGAAATATGGCACCCGATCCATGGAATAAGCCTCGAAACTCAAAACTAGACACATGTATTGAACTACAAGTATACAAAGAAAGCATTATTTGGTCATGATGTCAAAAGACAGAGCCAAGGCAGTCCCGAAACATGCACATTTCTAGTTTAGAGCATGGCCAAAAGATGCTAACATGATGGACTAAAATAGCATGCAACATTGGCTAGCAAGCATGGTTTACATGGCATGTATATGAAGCAAATAAGAACTCATCAAACCAGCCAAAAACAGTGAATAAAACATGCCAAAATATGCCCAAATAATCACTTAAATGCAGCCAATTCATGCAAAAATGAGGGGCTTCTTTGGAAGGCCATTCAAGGGGTTTGTTAAGCACATATAAGATAGACACTTAGCATGACTAAACCAACTCTGGAAATGAGTTATAATAGCCCTAAAACTCACAAAATTGGCCCTGAAATCAGTCTAGGAAACATGCAAAGAAAGGCTCCTTTGAAGAGCCTTGGATGGGATTGCTCTACACATGCATTGTAGCCATAAAATATGATCAAAAGGGCCCCGGATAGACTTAAGGCAGACCTTAAAACCCACAAAATTGGGCCCAAAAAGTGACTCCAATACATGCAAAATAGAGCCCCTTTGGAAAGCCAATGATGCTAGTAAAGAAAATGAGGGGTGAGAGGGTCACCCTCTATGATTTCAAAGCTCAAAACCTCATCAAAGCCACTGAAAATTCCCTGGATTTCAGTGGCTAAGAGGCCAAAACAAGTCCAATGCAAATGCTCTAATGCATAGCCCTAATCATGAAGAGATGAAGCATGCAAGGAAGGAGACGACTCCAAACAGAAAAGTGACCTCAAGAAAAATTAAAGAGGAGGTCAAAACAAGGCTTTTTCCAGTTTATAACAAATCTCGAAAATGTTCACAAGTAAGGCTAAAGTATGATGCAAAAACAACCCTAAAAGAGAGATAGAGGGTAAGGGGAAGTAAATGACCTCAAACAGCAAAGTGCCCTTAAACAAAGTTGAATAGGGGGTCAAAATAAGACACTTTACAGTTTGGGTCGAAGCCCAAAAATACTTGCAAATAAGGCTAACCAATCATGCAAAAAAATGTGAGTTTAGGGGAAATAGGCACTTACCCTTGAAGAGCAGGTTTCCAGCAGCTTCTGGACCAAGTTGGTGAACCTTCAACCTCTAAAAATCAGCTTCAAGGGGCTGGAATGGATGGTGGAGGTGGTAGGCTAGGAGTTGTAGTGTAGAATGGCCAAGAACAAGGATGTTTGGAGGCTTGAAGTGGAAAGATGGAGGTTTGTATGTATATATCTCAGCCCAAAGCTTCTAACCTTTGCAAATGGAGGTGGAATGTGTGTTATATAGAGGGAGAAGGGTGAGGCTTCTTGGAGAAGCCAAGAGAGGGGTTCAAAGCTTCTAAAGGAAGCTTAACCAAAGGGTCAAGCTTCTTGAAGAACCTAGACCAAAAAGGGTCAAGCTTCCTCAAGAAGCTTGACCAAAGGGGCCAAACCACCTTCCTCCCTAAGCAAAGGGGTCAAAACCCCCTTTTAAGGACCAAAACAGGGACAAAACCCTCGGACAGTGGGTCAAGTGGAAAACAGCTGGCACAATTGTGTTGCACTTGAGAAGAGCAAAAAGTAGGAAGCTGGCCGGCCAGCTAAGGTGACCGGCCTGCCACTCCCCCTGGTCGGCCGACCAGGGGTCAAAAAGGCCAACAAAAAATTCTGACCGGCCACCCCAAAAAGGTGGCCTCCCAGATAAGTGCAACACAGCTGTGGTATGAAAAGCCAAAAAATGTGGCTTAAAAGTGAGAAAAACCAGCTTTTTGTCAAAAAAACCGGCTTTTGGAGAGAGAAAATGAGAAAATTGGATTTTTAGGGGAAAAGGTGGCCAGCCACCATGCTACCCCCTCCCTAACAGTGAAAATAGGGTCTCTACCAAAAATGGACCAAAACGGATGCAAAACGAAGGTTCGGGGGCCAAAACGCGCGGTTCGGGGCCCCGAAAACAGGCTGTTAGGCACCGGAAGTGGCGTATGACCACGAAGGTGGTCTCCCGGGCCACATTGTCCCTCTAAAGGGAGGAAATAAGGCGTGTGCCAAAAAGCGAAGCAAACGGAGATAGTTAAGCGGTCCTGAACCGAGGCACACGGCCGACGGCTCCGAAAATCGAAAACTGGGCTCCAAACGAGAAAAATGGCCTACGACCACGAAACGTAGCCTACTGCCACTGAGAGATGGTCTACAAGACCTCTCCCTCCTTTGGGAAGAGAAAACGGAGAAAACAGGACTCGGTTCGCAAACCGAGGCAAGGCACAAAAAGAGCCCCGAAGTCCGGAGGCAAGGCTCGCAGCCGAGACTCTGAAACCTCAGAACGAGCACAATATGCAACATCACCGAGCGCTCCACTGGTGACGTCTGAGTCTTAAGGTCGGTCAAAAATGGGGTGTCTACACTCGCCTCAATGCCCTTTTTGGTAACCAAGTATCCCAGGAACTTTCTTGACCCAACTCCAAATGCGCATTTTGACGCATTGAGTCGGAGCCAAAATGTCCTCAAGATATCGAAGACTGTTTCAGGTTGGCCAAATGATCCTCAAGTTCCTTGGTCTTCATGACAATGTCATCAATGTGTACCTCCACTGTTCTGCCTATTAGATGTCTGAACATCTTAGTCACCAATGTTTGGTAGGTTTCTCCTGTATTTTTCAACCCAAAAGGCATTACTCTGTAGCAATACAGCCCTTTTGGGGTGATAAATGCAGTCTTCTCCTCATCCAGGGGGTACATGGCTATCTGATGGTACCCCCTGTAAGCGTCCAAGAAGCTCATCCTTCCATGCCCTGAAGTGGCATCCACCAATTGGTCAATCTTGAACAGTGGGAAATTGTCTTTGGGACAAGCCTTGTTCAGGCTGGTGAAGTCCACGCAGACCTTCCACTTCTCATTCTTCTTCTTCACAACAACTGTGTTTGATAACCATGTTAGGTAGTTTACCTCTCAAATGGCTCTGGCCTCCAGAAGTTTATCCACTTCCTCTTCTACTGCCTCAACATGCATCAATGTAGGCCTCCTTGCTCGCTGGATGACAGGTTTGGCTGACATGTCCACATTCAGTCTATGGCAAGTGACCTCGAGGTCAATGCCAGGCATCTCGTATGGTGTCCAGGCAAACACCTCAATGTTTTCTCTCACGAACGCCTCTAACTCTTTTTTCTCTTCCTCAGCCAAGCCTGAGCCTAGAAGGAAGAAGCGCTCTTCATCCCCTTGCTGGACTAGGATCTTCTTCAGGGCTTCCTCACTCTTCATCCCCTTGTTGGACTAGGTTCTTTGCCTACGTCCTCCAGGACCTCCATGTCCTCGTCCTCAATTTCTGCTGATTCTGCTCCTCGCACGCTGCAGGTGGATTTCATTGCTGCCATGGAGCAATTCTTTACCTACACCTGATCCCCTCTGACCTCCTCAATTCCATGCTTTGTTGGGAACTGCAACAGCTGGTGCAGTGTTGAAGGAACATCCCCTGTTGAACGCTGCCATGGCCTTCCCAGGATAACATTGTAATGGGAGGAGGTGTCAATTATTGTGAACTCTGTGTTTACCTTCTTGGTGCCAGGCTGCACCTCTAAACTTATTGCTCCCAGGGGCCACGTTGGCGTTCTGTTGAACCCAACCATTGGACCATTGGACTACTCCAGATCATCTTGGTGAAGGCCAAGCTCTTTGTAACACCTGACATACATGATGTCACAAGAGCTGCCCTAGTCAATTAAGATGCACTTTACATAACACTTTCCAATCTTGAGAGATATTACCAGGGCATCATTGTGTGGATGTTGCACCATGTCTAGATCGTCTTCAGTAAAGGACACCATTGGTCCTTGGTGCTCATCTACCCTAGGTCTTTTCTACCGAACCTGATACACATGTTGCAAGTGTTTTACCTTCTGAGTCTCCCCTCGTATCTCATTCTCATTAACCTTCGAATGAATCACATTAATCACTCGAGGTCCGCCTGCTTACGGTTGTGGTGCTGGCAGGGGTGGTGCTGCTGGTGCCTGAGGCAGTCTCGCTTATTCCTCCCTTGTCCTGGCCTCATCTACTAGGTCCCTTAAATGACCTTGTCTTACCAGGTCTTCCAGATGTGCTTTTAGGGCTCTGCACCCTTGAGTCAGATGCCCACCCTCATTATGGTAGGCGTAGTGCTTCCCCAGACTTCTTCCCATAAATTTGTGAGGAATTTTCTCTGGTGCTCTATAATAGGACTGATTCCAGATTCTTTCCAAGACTTTGTAAACTAGAATTCGGAATACGGTTGTGACTGTCTGTGTAGCCCTCAGTCCTGTCTTTTGCTTGTTATATCCAGTGTTACCTCGGCCTCGCTTCGGCGAGCCGTTTCTCTTCTCTTGTTTTGACGCCTTTGTCCCTGGTGTGTCTTCCCCGGCTCTCGCATACTTCTCTATCCTGGCCATTAGTTCATCCATACTTTTTGGCAGTGTCTTTGCCAGTGATTTTCGAAGCAGATAATCATCGTTCAGGCCGTTCTTAAAAGACACGACCATCACCTCTTGGTTGCATCCTGGTATTCGGTTGAACACCTCATAATACCTTTTGGCATAGGCCCTAAAGCTTTCATCCTCACCAATTCTCAAAGCCATCAGGGAGTCCACCCTCAACAGCTATAGTTTGTTTGTCACAAACCTGGCCACGAACATCTCGGCCAGACCTTCCCAACTTTTCATAGTTCCTTTTGGCAACTTGTGAAACCAGTCTGATGCGATTTCCCCAAAGGATGAGGGGAACACCTTACAAAGCAACGGCTCGTTCCCGGTGTACAGTGCCATTGAGTTAATGTACAAGTCGGCATGAAAGTTAGGGTCAGACTTACCGACGTATATCTGGAATCTCGGCATGTGGAACCTTTTCAGAGCCACAAATTTGTCCAGTTCTACCGAAAACGGAATTCTCAGTTTGACCAGGGAGGTTACCTCGGCGTCGTGTCGCTCCCTCTAGTGGTAGTCCCTTAAATCTTCCTTGGTCCGCCCAGGAGCCCGGCTCTCAACGGATTTTAGCCTCTTTGGTGTGCTACTCCTGGTGTCATTATGAGTCCTCTTGAACCTCCCTCCATTAGTCGTGTCAAAACAAAGCTTCTTCCCTTGAGCATGCCGATGTTCTTTGGTATAGGCTTCTTTGGTACGATATGTTTTCCAAGACTCTCCCTTCATCGACTCTCCTCGCCCGACCTCCCGTGAAGGGCGGTGAGAATGTTCCTTGGTCTTGTCGTGCTGAGGGACTACAGGAATTGTTTTCTGCCCCCCTTTCTGGGCATCTTTCTTGGCCGCTGGAATCGGCATATCTTGTAATGGAAACGGTGGCTGCATGACGTTGTTCTGCATTATGAAATTGATGACCGATTGCAAGTCTGCCAATTTGTTTACCATTCCCTTCATCTCGTCATCCCTCTGGAGGCATCTATCTTTTCATACCTGGAGGTCGTCCTCGTTATAATACCCGCCACGGTCTCCCTTCTTTGGTACGTCCCATTCCTGGCCGACGCCTTTCTGTCCGGGATTCTTATCCCGAGTTTCTTCGTTGCAGTTATCTTCCTCCTCGTTAGGGTCAATGTGTTTTCAGTAGGGATGTTGTCCCCGATCTTCTCTTTCTCTCCGTCATTAGCCATCTATTCTCCTTTCTTTCCCACAGACGGTGCCAAATTGTGTGTGTTGATTTCTAACCACACTGCCAAATAGGTACTCAGCTGGAGAATACCGGCAGAATAGACTGGGCCCAAATGACCTGTCACAGAAAGATAAGACTCCTGCGATGGTTCTTCCACTCGGAGGCACTTCGACGATCAAGTCAATACTCAATTATCTCTCAAAGATAGCATATAGTGCTTTAACTCACTAGCCAGAATACAAAAAGCGTACGTTAGACCCACAAGAGTGCCTTAGTTTTATAGCCAACACTAACCTGATTCCTCTAGAAGCCTAGCTTCAATGAACTTTGGCTTAATGCCTATCTTAGACTCCCAATTAGATAAAAATAAACTTTCTAAGAGATTTATCCTTATCCAGACTAAGGTCCTCTCCCATTCTAGGACTCTTATTCCTTATCCACTCATCTCGGATTTCAATATCTCCGCAGATAACCTCGGCTTAGCCGAGATCACCTCGGCGCCATGATTAGGACACGTGGCACCTCGGCTGGCACTTCGGTGCCACCTTGGCCACGTAATGTCATTCACAAAAATATGCCCCCACAGTAATATTACTCTCTCTCTCTCTCTTTCTAATTTTTTTTTTCATTTTTCAAATTTTTGAAACAAAAATTGACAGAAGATCGGAAAAAAAAAGAAGCTTTCTTTAAAAAAAATTCTACGATTCAAAGAATAAGACCAAAAAAAAAAAAAAAAAAAGATAACTTTTATTGAATTCAAAACACTTTTCATTACATCTAATATATTTTTACTTTTTTCACTTATTTTTAAGATATTTTTTACTAAGCATTGCTCCAGGCACTAGTTAGTATTAGTCTTTAAATATGAAATAACAATACTACAAATTAAAAATATATATTTTTTTAAAAGTATTCCAAAAATGCATATATGTTACAATCATTCTAGATAGAATGTACATTACATCAATTTGAATTCTTTTATTGGTAAAAATTAGTGATTAATTGTTAATAGGAGGAGTTAAACTCACATCCTCTCGTTAGTAACCAAAAGATTAGCCACACAAATTGCAACATTTTAGTTTCACATCAATTCTAAATTCACACCATACAACTCATTTGGGTTATGTTTTCATGGTCCATTGCATTTTTAGTTAAACTCTTTTGTCTTTTTTCAAAAGCAGTTTTTAGAAACAGCCAAACAATTTTCCTTTTTTATTTTTTCCCCGAAAAATGAAAAAGGAAACCAAAAAAACAAAATGACCCTATCTAAATGGATCATCCCATTTAGAAAGTTTAAAGAGTTTTTAGGGTCATTTTTTGTACTTTTTTAAGGAAAATGATTTGAGGGAAAAAAATGTTTACTTCAATAAAACAATTATTGTGAGCCTTATATTTTTTTTTATATGGAAAACAAATTCTTTTTTTTTCTTTTCTTTTCTTTTCTTTCCCATCAATTGAAGGCAACCTTAGTCTTTTTTCTTTGTTTTTATTTTTTATTTTTTTAATTATATTTATGGAAAGGCAACCTTATTCTTGGACTTAGGTTATAAGAACTGCCACACACGAGCTAGCCATCGTAAGATATTCATGAAAATGAAAAGTAATATGTTTGGAAATATTTATAAAACATAATAATAATTGCACAATAGTAACAAAAGACGATCACTCAGTCAAATGATGTGCCAGTGATGTGAGGAGAGACGACCCAGGCTGGATCAACTTTAGCTCAATAATAGAATTCAATTATATTATTCCTTTATTACACAATTAATTAGAAGTGTCCTAAGAAAGCAACGTCACAATTTTTTGGCAATGTGTAATTTTATTTTCTTTTTTGGAGAAGGTGGCAATGGATACTTGAAAGATATATATTATTAAAGAAAAAAAAAGAATTATGTTAGATAAATAGAATTTATATCTAGAATGACATTAGGAAAGTAGTGCTCGTTAATAAGAAAATTATTTAATAATTCCTAGGCTATCATGTTGGATTTTTATCTTAATTTTTAGAAAATATGAACCCATGGTCCCACATTGTATGGGTTTCCAAGATCCCACAATTGATAATTCAAGAATATGAACCCATGGTCCCACATTGTATGGGTTTCCAAGATCCCACAATTGATGATTCAAGAAAATTATATCTTTTAAAAAAAAGTTATTACCACATAAGTCACTTATAAAATTATGTATTGATTTTTTTTTTTATTTTATCAAAACACTAATAGATTAATTATCTGATGACAAAGTAATTCTCCTACCAAAACTTATCGATTAGGATTCCATCAATGCGCTTGTACACCTTTATTGAGCTACCATTGTTTGTTTTAAAAGTGCATCAGGACTCCAGGCCACTTGTCAAGAAGAATAATCAGATTGTTTGGTTTGAATTTTTAGGATTCATTTTTTAAAAAAATTTAAAATTTTTTATTTTTCATATTTTTCTGTTTTTATTGAATTTTTTTAATATTTTAAGTTTTTTTTTTTAATTTTTAAATACACCTAACATAAGTATACTTAAAAAGTATAAATTTGTGAAATTTTTTTTTTAAAAAAATTCACTAAATACCAAAGATATAAATTAAAAAAATTCAAGAATTAATTACATTGTTCGTATTCTTGTATATTTATTGATTTTTGAAAATATTTTTTTTACAAATATTTTACTTTTTAGATACATCTAAGTAAGGTGCATCTAAAAAAATTTATAAAAAAAAATTGATCAAAAATTTAAAAATATTCACTAAAAACCAAAAAAAAATAAAAAATAAAAAATAAAAAACTCAATTTCTAAAAAATTAAATTCAAAAAATTGAAACCAAACACTCTGAATCCTTTTTCAAGATGAAACCAAAATTTAAAAAGGTCATACAAAAAGTGACAGCGTAATGCCTCGGTTGGGATTAAATATTTTATTCAAAAAATTAAAAAATTATCATAAGTTATCATATTACTCTCTCTATTTTTTTTGTACATCTTTTCGTAAAAAGTCAAAAAATTACTAAAATGACATATTTTGAAACGAGACCTAATAGTCTTAAGGCCGATGCTAGATAATGTGTTTGTTTCACGTTAGGCCACCACCTCAATCTTAGTGTTCTATCTTGACAAGCGGAGGCGGATCTCCAGATCACAAGTTGAAAAGTACGGAGTAGTGGAGTTTTGGATGAGTTCGGTGGCGACTTGGATTTGGTTTTTTTCTATTTAATTTTCTTAGTTTTCAGTTTTTCTCTGTTTGATTTTCTTATTTTTTTAGTTTATTGATGTAATAATCCTTCATGTATAGAGGCTTGTTTCCCTCCCCGATGGAGGTCTTTTCTCCTCCTTTATGTAGGCTTAGATCCTTCTTTTTATAAAAGTTATTTATCTCTTTTCAAGAACTTATAATACTGTTATATCAGATTGATTCGATCTTTTTTGGTTTTACAATAAAAATTTTCTTTTCAAACTAAAAAAAAAAAAAAAGTGACACTAATGAAAAAAACCACATGGATTGTGAACTTTACTAGTCAAATTTAATTAATAATC
The DNA here is from genome assembly GCF_055761805.1 of Camellia sinensis. Taxonomy (NCBI): domain Eukaryota; kingdom Viridiplantae; phylum Streptophyta; class Magnoliopsida; order Ericales; family Theaceae; genus Camellia; species Camellia sinensis. The sequence continues at coordinate 59,574,576 of NC_138974.1, forward strand.
TAATAATTTTCACATGCAGGGTTAATCATGTCATAACAATCTATATGAATGGTAATATGGTAATAACAAATGTGCAATCTTATTCTGTTATTTATTTATTTATTTTATTTTTATGGAGACATCAATTTTCATAACTAAAACTCTTATCCACAATATTAAAGGTGTGTAGCACTTCTCATCGCATTAGATCATAAAATTTATTTAGAAAAATAATACACTGCTCATATTCATATAAATATAATTCAAATTCAATTCTTATATGGCCAGAACACATTTAAAATCAATCTAAGTCATCCTTTTTTTTCTAAATAAATTTCTCAGTCCATAACATCACATGTAGTAGAATAAACCGACAAAATTTTTGATGTCTCAAACCTTCTAAAAGGAAAGAGTCAATCAAAAACCTTCTAAAAGGAAAGAGTCAACCAATCACTCCAGACAACAAACAAATTATTTTCGTTAAATGAGTAGAATGGAGATATTTATTTTCAAATTAATTATTGTAAAATAGCTGTGTAAATATATCTCTATTTCAAATTCAAAATCTTAAAAAGGTGGATTTTAAAATTTTTATTGATGACTTAACAATTATAGATCATTGAATTTTAATGATGTCTTGCATTTTTATACATTGAAAAGTGTAATGAGCCAAATAAGGGTACCAGGGCCACTGTGGAGTGCATTATTGTAACTCAGCCTGGACCTAAAATTACATTATAATACTAGGTCCAATAAACTCATATATTGAATAGAAAATAGCTTACAAAATAAAAATTAATAACCTTGTACTTCAGTTGGCACAAAAATTTTTCTTTTGTTCATTATACATCTTAAGTTCAAAGGTTGGTGGATGTATTTCTCCTCTTATGCGCATTTTTTTTTATTTCAAACAAAAATAAACAAATAAAATACATCAAACCGATCCAGGCCAGACTCAAGGATTATTCCTAACCCCATTTCATTTTATAAATAAGCCTATAAAATTAGTCTAACTTGATTTTATGGACTTAAATATCAATTTTAAATTCTTAAGTGATGGTCAATGTTAACATAATGTGAAGTCATTTTTTTTTTTTTTACTTTTCGATCTAACTTGTGAAACCAGAATATTAGTAGAAGTATATATTTCCATGTTGTGGTAAAGATATTTAGAATATTCCTAGACTTTCCAACTCCAGCTTTTGTAATCCTATATCCACAAACTCTTCATCCCCATGTTTTCTATCCCCTCTCTCTCTCAAACAAAATAAGAACAAAACTGTGAAAAGAATTAATAAGGCATTAAGAGGGAAGGGCAAAAAAAAAAAAAAAAAACATATAAAAAAAAAGGGGGGGGGGAAGAATTTTTTTTTTTGGATCAGCAAAAAGAGAGATTTATTGTTGATAAAAGTAAAGTACATGCAAATTCCATCAACAAATTAGGAAAGTGCACCAAGCATCATAGCCACTCCACAATCCCAACTAAGTTGGCACCGCAAAAGAAGCACAATTATCTGCAAGCACTTAACCTACGATTGGTGAGAAACCAATCCAGAGCAACTAAAACCAAAAAAAAAAACAGAACAGCAACACCAAACAGAGCAGCATACAACAGCATAGATTACCTGTTGAAAGTTTATACTTATTGTGCGTGCAATATATGTTAGTGAAGGTTTGTTTTGTTTATTTTATTTTTTTTGGTCTTGCAGTCTCAACTATATCTACATGGGGTTCGAACTCACAACCTCCATTCTAAATTGGAAAGTATATGATTGTGGTATATGCCAATGCACCTGATTTTATGTTTTTATTCTTTTTATCCATTAGTGATCATATTATTTCAATAATATAGATAGAATAAACACTTTGTTTTTGAAAAATAAAAATAAAATCTACAATACAGATACAAATTCACGAACTGACAGTGACCACTCTTTGTGAATATGTATCAATTTAATTAATGACAATTTTGAAACCAAAAATAAAATTGAAAGTTTTCTTTTCTTTTGATATCTATAATTTTGATAGGGAAAAAGATAAACAAGCCCACTTTTTAGACGCATTTTTTAGACCCAATGATGTATATGTAATATGATTAGTTAATAATTAGAGAAAATATGAGAGAGTGTGTTGTTTTTAATATTCTAATTGATTCTCATCATTGAGTTTGAATATTAGATCTAACTTTTCGTCTTAAATGGCAATAATCTGTTGACAATTAAAATCCTTGTTTGTAAAGCTAATTCAAATTTATGCCCATATAAAAAATAAATAAATAAACACTAAAATTTATGGCTCAAAACTACTAATACAAGACCTAACACATCAGTTACATGCCAATATAGCAAGCCTAAGAAGAGAATAGTTCATTGCCGCTGTTAAAAATCAAAACATTTCATTCTCATATATTTTTATATATTTAAATAATTGTTTTTATATACCAAAATACTAACATTAATCACCATTGTAAAGATTTCCCTTAAACTAAAATGGTGCTGGTTTGCTTGTAAAAATATTCTTGTCGTCGTCATCTAATTCAATACTGATTTAGGATTAAATGTGACAAAAAATATCTCACCCACCAATTCGACCCGAATTTGGGGATGCTGCTGCGCGGGATGTGCAGCAGCATCTGTTGTGCGGTGAAATGGGCCCATTTCAAGACCCATTTTGATAATCCGAACCATTCACATTTTAGAATACTTCAAGTAGAACATGCTTGCAAAAAATTAAGTTAATCGGATATCGTTTACCTATTCATCCACTCACATTTGTATTTATTTTAATACTTTAAATCACAATTATTATTTATTTTTGTAGATAGAAATGTGAGTGGATGGATGAACGATATCCAATTAACTTGATTTTTTGCAGGCATGTTCTACTTGATATATTCTAAAATGTGAACGGTTTAAATTATTAAAATGAACCCCAAAATGGACCCATTTCTCCGTACCCCGCGCAGCAGCATCTCCCATCCCCAATTGACCCAGCTGTAGTTTCAAGTATTTAATGGTTATTATTATTCATGTAACACTTGACTGGAAACCATATTTGATTTTTAGTACATGATGTGTCACGTGATGATAAGCTCTGCATTAATGGATGATTATCTATAGGAGATGTCATCTCTCCTATTGGTGTTATTTGGAGTCTTTTTTAGTTATTTGAATCATTTATTTTGTAAATTTTATTAAAAAAAATAATTTATATAAAAAAATTATGTCCATTCAATAATTTATGTAATCCTATGTCTTCTCTGTTTTTTTTTACTAAATATATAATCCTATCTTATGTCCATTCAATAATTATTTATTTTAAATAATGTTGGGTGAGCAAAGTTCTGTAACTCCATGTGACAAACGATACTATGCATCAAGGATACTATGTATTTTATGAAGTATTTCAAAACAAAACAATACAAATGAATACGAAGAACACACCCATAAATATAATTATTGCTTTAAAAACAAAGAACACACCAATCTTTCCACCATATAATTATTGCTGTTAAAAACGACCACACCCATAAATATAGCAATTAGTTCAGCCGTTGAACGAGAGGTTGGGGGAATTTATAACCAATGAATTGAGAAAGTGCTACCGGGTTATAATCTTTCGGACTCCATCAATATAATTGCAATCATCTGTTGGGTCTATCATTGTTTTAAAACTTGATAACAACTGTCAGGCACACATGCCAAAGAACGAGAAACCTTCAAAATCTTCAAGACGAATATGAATTCAATTCAGGTCAGTTTGATTGGGAGTTTGTGTGGAGGGATTGGATTATCAATTTGTAGAATCAAACTAATTTATGTTTGTATGCAACATGTCATGAGTTTAACAATCTCATGGGAGTATAAATTTCCTCCCATAGTGGGATTAGAATTTCTATGGGAGAGTTGGGATAGTTAATCCCCACACACAAATTATTGGCTAAAATAATATTTTGCCCTCCACTCTACAAAATCAATAAAATTGTATTATATATGAAAGGGGTTTTTAGATAATTTTATAAATTTATTCATAAATAACTAATATCACCTTACTAGTACACAAACAAATATATTTTATCTTACATCTTTAATTTAATATAACCCCACTAATAATCTTTTCATCTAACTGATTCATCTTCCCTCAATACAAAGCATACTCATAACTAGAAAATCAATAAAGAAGCTTCCTCTCTTTTTGGGTAATTCTGAATTTTTCGTTTATGGAGTTTAACTCAAGTTTCGTCATCATCATTCACTTTGCTACACTCTTCTTCATAGTTGTGGGGATATATTTTCTGAGTACCGACACGTGGCAAGGTGACGCCGACGTGTCAGCCGAGGTGCCACGTGTCTTGGACGTTGTGCCGAGGTCATCTCGGCTAGGCCGAGGTTGCCTCCGAAGATATCGGAATCCGAGATAAGCGGATAAGGGACAAGAGTCCTAGAATGAAGAGGGAACTCAACTTGGATATGGACAAGAGTCCTAGATTGGGAGAAGACTTCAGTTTGGGTAAAGATAAGACTCTTAGAGAGTTTATCCTAATCCCACTGGGAGTCCCAGATTAGCAGTAATCCTAAGTCCATTAGGGCCAGGCTCCTTTTGGGACTAGGATTGTATTGGCTATAAAAGAGAGGTACCCTCATGGGTCTAAGGTATGCTTTTGATACTCAAGCTTGTGAGTTTAGTACTTGATTTATCTTTGAGAGATATACTGACTTGATCGTCGGAGTGCCCCCGTGTGGTCGAAACCACCGCGGGATTCTTATATTTCTGTTGCAGGTCAGTCAGGTGCCATCTATTCTGCCAGTGCTCTCCAGCTGGTTACTAAGCGGGCAGTGTGGTCAGAAAATCATCCACACAATTTGGCGCCGTCTGTGGGAACGAAAGGAGAATAGATGGCCACCACCGTACAAGATCAACGTGTCGGAAACAACTAGTTTAGCAAGGATGGAGAATATGTCGACATAATCGGAATGAAGACCCTTCCAGAAGGGATACAAAGACAGGGGGCATGAGCGCTCCCAAGAAAATAACATTCAAAGAGCTCAACCTGAATGAGCAGATCCAAGATTCCAGAAGACATGATCTCGGCCTAGATGAGTAGGCCCGAGAAAAAAAAAGCTCAACCTGAATGAGCAGATCCAAGATTCCAGAAGACATGATCTCGGCCTAGATGAGTAGGCTCGAGAAAAAAAGAGCTCAACCTGAATGAGCAGATCCCAGATTCCAGAAGACAAGAGCTCGGCACTTAAACTCGAGAAGAGAAGAGCTCAGTGAGCAAATCTCAGATCCGAGAAGATAAAAAAGAAACACACAAGATCGGACTGAAGGTAGCCAAGATGAAGACCTGTTGTAAAGACCACAAAGGAGTATGTGGAAGCTATGCACGGGGCAAATCCCTTGCCTACAGAACCATATCAAAGGGATTCTGGTGACCCTACGGACAAAAGGATGCAGAGGCTTATAAAAAACATGAGAAAAGAAACGGCTTGCCAAAGCGAGGCCGAGGTAACAATGGATCCAGCAAGCAAGAGGCAGAGAGAAGAAGAATATGTTTAACACTTGTTGAAATTTGTAGCAATTTACAAGTTGAAGTTAAACCGAGATTATTCCTTATCTTCACTTGTTGAAATTTGTAGCAATTTACAAGTCGAAGTTAAGCCGATTCCTTATCTTCACTTGTTGAAATTTGTAGCAATTTACAAGTTAGAGTTAAGCTGATTCCTTATCTTCACCTGTTGAAATTTGTAGCAATTTACAAGTTGGAGTTAAGCTGATTCCTTATCTTCACTTGTTGAAATTTGTAGCAATTTACAAGTCGAAGTTAAGCCGATTCCTTATCTTCACTTGTTGAAATTTGTAGCAATTTACAAGTTGGAGTTAAGCTGATTCCTTATCTTCACTTGTTAAAATTTGTAGCAATTTACAAGTCGAAGTTAAGCCGAGATTATTCCTTAATTCACTTGTTGAAATTTGTAGCAATTTACAAGTTGGAATTAAGCTGATTCCTTATCTTCACTTGTTGAAATTTGTAGCAATTTACAAGTCGAAGTTAAGCCGAGATTATTCCTTAATTCACTTGTTGAAATTTGTAGCAATTTACAAGTTGGAATTAAGCTGATTCCTTATCTTCACTTGTTGAAATTTGTAGCAATTTACAAGTTGAAGTTAAGCCGAGATTACTGTTTCTCTTCACTTGTTGAAATTTGTAGCAATTTACAAGTCGAAGTGAAGCCGAGGTTATAGTTTGCACACTTATAGCAATCTACAGGTTGGTCCAACCAAAGAAGATGCTTAACACTTGTTGGAATTTGTAGCAATTTACAAGATAATGTCAAGCCGACATATGATCATCTGTTGAAATTTGCAACAATTTGCAGGTTGAGGTAAAAGCTAAGTATATTGTTTAACACTTGTTGAAATTCGTAGCAATTTACAAATAGCTTATTGTTTAACACTTGTTATGTTAATCCTTGTTGATCCCTGTTACAGTATATGTTAATCCTTGTTGAAATTTGTAGCAATTTACAAGTAGGCTAGACCGAGATCACCGTTTAAATACTTGTTGAAACTTGAGAAAAAGTTTGCAAAGTTAACATTGAGTGGTATATGTTTCACACTTGTTAGAATTTATGAAAAGTTTGCAGGTCAGTATCTTGCCAAAATAAAAGTTTTGTAGCTATTATACCCGAGGTATGTAACCCCGAGAAGATCGCACAAAGGAGGCAAAATATGAAAAGCATGCAAAATATAGAATCATGCAAGAGCAGTTAGAAGAAGATCAAAACAGAATTCGTCGTGATTGACATGCCTTCACCTTACAACATCATCTTGAGAAGGCCATGGTTGCATGCAATGGGGGCAGTTCCCTTAACGTTGCATCAACTATTGCGATTCCCCACAGAGCATAGGATTGAAGAAGTCAGAGGAGACCAACTGCAGGTAAAGAATTGCTCCATGGCAGCAATGAAAACTACCTGCAACATTCGGGAACCAGGGAAGGCAGAGATTGAAGACGAGGACATGGAGGTCCTAGATGATGTCGGCAAGGAGCCAGCCAAAAAGAGTAAAGAGACACTAAAGAAAATCCTTGTCCAGAAGGGCGACGAAGAGCGCTTCATTCAGAGAAGGAAAGTTAAATTAGACATTCAAGAACAAGGAGGCACATCGGCCATATGCAGAGCTTACATTATCTAAAGAACAAAAAGGTACAAGAGTACAAGTGACAAAAAAAGGAAAAACTTCAAAAACTGAGATGATGCTTAACCGAAGTTAAGCCGAGATGATGTTTAACACATGTTGAAATTCTGAGAGAATTTACAAGTTAAAAAGTGCACAAAGTTAAATGTCGGCAAAAGATTCGCCGAAGTCAAACGTCGTTTTGATTAGAACCACTAAGTGCACGCCAGAAGTGGTGACCAGAATTGTGAAAGGAATAAATGCTTCAAGAAACAGCGATGATAGTTTGCAAAGGCCAAAAGAAAGAGGGTCTAAAGGGGGTGAATTAAATACCAGAAGTTTTAATACATCGGCGAAAGAAGAACACATCAGGTCTGTGACTACACAACGAAGCCCACTTCCCTAATGTGATCCTAAGTACAACTTACGTTCACATTAGGGGGCAGGGAGAAGGTGTAGGGGGAAGGAATGATAATTAAGGAGCAAGGAATGTTAACACTTGTTGAAATTTTTGAGCAAATTACAAAATGAGTTAACCGAAGATTATGAAGTCTACCACTTGTTGAAATTTATAGCAATTTACAAGTTTGGTATAGCCGAGATAAACACTGAAAGACATTTCCGAGATATGATCAACCGAGATGACCAACTAGCTTGTTAAGAGTTGAGAAGGTTGGCAAGTACAAAAATGAGGACCTTAAAGAACTAGGGACTGAAAGCAAGAACGTCGGACTAATCTGCTTCGACGGACGACAATGGTTCAGCCTCGGCAGTCAGTTGGAGGAGCTTCTCTACCGCTACCTCGGCATCAATTTCAAGAAGGAAGCAAACTACTCGGCATCAGCGGTAGGTTGTGTCTCACCCCCAGAAGACAGTTGGAAAGAACTTCTCAGCAGCCTTCTCAGCCACGAGCTCAGCATCAACCTCCTGAAGAGTTTGATCAAAGCTCTTCTTGGCGATTGGCGCCTCGAAGTTTGAAGGCAAAGATTGAAAGAAAGAATCTGGAAAAAGACACAGAAAACAGAAACAAGAATGTAATTCATAATCAAGAATGGTGATAAAGCTATCAAGAAATCAAGACAAAAAGATTGCACAAGTGTGTCAAGCCAAGAACAGTAGTAGAAATCAACAGATGTGTGAACAGTGTGTATTCAAGAAGATGATTTGGAAATAACTGGTAAAACAAGCAATGGTGATTAAACAATGAAGCAGAGCTTCTTGGAAAGCAACAAGAAATAAAACTAGGAAGAACAGTGGCTTACCAGAAAGAGGGAAGCCGGAATGAGAATCGCCAAAGTCTGACGACAATGACAGAATGACGTAAAGCTTCACCGGAGGAGAGAAACGAAGACAGTTGCAAAAGCTTGAAAGCTTGGAACAATGACGGATTTAAGCAAAAAAGCTAGAAAGAGAAAAAATCAGAGGATTGAATGAAAAAAAGAGAAAAATAGTCAAGAAGACGACAAAGTTCAAGAATAAAGCCAAGTGCACAGGCACTAAGTAAGTATGTGAATAACAAGAAAGTAATGACCCAGACATGATGCTAGCAACAGAAAGCGGATATGACAAGAAAAGTGCCAGGAATTCAAACAATTCAAAACTTGAAGACAGACGAAAATAGAAGGCAACAGATGGCAAATAAACAGATTCAAAGTAAATCAGAAGAGTTTTGAAAAATTGAGCTTAATAAAAAAGTAAGAGTTTATGAACCTACAAAGTGAAATGAACGTCGATATGAAAATCGTCGGAGTCAAATAGATGACTAGAAATCGGGAACTCACCAGAGAGTGTGAGTGGAGCAGTTGCAAAGCTCTTGGAGTTTACGAATTAATGGAACCAGAACCTCGGCTAGGAGGTACGATTTCAAGCAGCTTGGAATGCATAAAACTTGATTCTTGACACCAGTGGCCAGTAAAGTCCAAGGAACTTTGAGGTCGGCAAGTTTGATCTCGGACAGAGGGGCACAGATGAACGAACAGTGTAGGTTCCATCACCTCAGAATGCCGAGGTAATAGAACCTAGGGGGCAGTTGTGGGGATATATTTTCTGAGTACCGACACGTGGCAAGGTGACGCCAACGTGTTAGCCGAGGTGCCACGTGTCTTGGACGTTGTGCCGAGGTCATCTCGGCTAGGCCAAGGTTGCCTCCGAAGATATCAGAATCCGAGATAAGCGGATAAGGGACAAGAGTCCTGGAATGAAGAGGGAACTCAACTTGGATATGGACAAGAGTCCTAGATTGGGAGAAGACTTCAGTTTGGGTAAAGATAAGACTCTTAGAGAGTTTATCACAATCCCACTGGGAGTCCCAGATTAGCAATAATCCTAAGTCCATTAAGGCTAGGCTCCTTTTGGGACTAGGATTGTATTGGCTATAAAAGAGAGGTACCCCCATGGGTCTAAGGTATGCTTTTGATACTCAAGCTTGTGAGTTTAGTACTTGATTTATCTTTGAGAGATATACTGACTTGATCGTCGGAGTGCCCCCGGGTGGTCGAAACCACCGCGGGATTCTTATATTTCTGTTGCAAGTCAGTCAGGTGCCATCTATTCTGCCAGTGCTCTCCAGCTGGTTACTAAGCGGGCAGTGTGGTCAAAAAATCACCCACACAGTTCACCTTCCTACAATTCTTTCTTATCTCACCCTTTGATTCAGTGAGGGGTTTAATGTCACCCATCTTAATCATTACTGCAGCAAAATCAGAGTAGAAGGCTTCGGGATCTTTGCTATATATTTCAACGAGGGATTTGCTATATTTTTCAACGAGGGGATCAGTTGATCCATCGCCGTGTAACACTTGATCAGAGTAAAGGAGTCCCTTTTGAATGATCAGGTTCTTGTAGTAGTTATTGTCAAAATTTTTGAGACTTGATAATCTAAAGGAGCAAAATTGTTGCCCCCATAGCCAGTACTTGGGCAGTTTTCTTGCCTCCTCTTAGCAAATGAACTGTTAATGTTGGTATCGTGATAGATGCGATCTTGGAAGACGACGCACCTTGCTTGCCCTATTGTGTGGGATCCTGGTTCCAGAATGAAACTATTTTAGATGGTGAAACATTGACATATATATTGTAACACTAACACTCCTCTCTTTTGTCCTATACACTCACATGGATTATGATCTAATTTTTAGTTAATTTTCAATTTACAAAATTTAGATCAATCGTGTGATTGCGAGTAATGGTAGAAAGCAACAAACACTTCTTTTAAGAGAGAGAGAGAACCGGATAGGGCAACCATATCCTTGGTAGACAGTCCTACACGTTTGAATGTATGGATGAGTTCTTTGAGGGTAGAAGTATAGGCTGGAAGTGCACTATCATTGGCAAGTGAGAAACTGGCTGTTTTAGAATCCCTACGTCCAAGTTTGACATCCCAAGTTGGCCCTCCAAGCTGCAACAAATTACATAAAAACAAAAATTAGAGTAATAACCAAAGACAACCAAATTATACATAATAATCTTGTAAACATGATTCTTGATACAGATGAATGGGTAGGGATGGAATCTACTTACAATGACAGTGGAGTCACGAGCTGCGATAGCTACAATATCAGCGGATGAGACTACACCATGGCAAACAGCCTCCACCTTGGACTTGATATAATCAATTACATTATATCCCCTAACGGATTTATAGTTGGGACCTACAGTCTTCTCTCCTTTGAAAGATGAAGTGTCGTCAATGAATATTGACCCATCACAACCCTCTAATCAAGCATGAGACAATTCCATAAGATACAAGAAAGCTCTGTTAAAATATACTTTTTTGACCAAGAAGAAAATGCATATTCATATTCAACATGATGGGCGAATACTCAACAGAGGAGCTTCTAAATATGCTCACTAGATTTATGTTTATACATATCACATTCATTATTTGGTAAATATGTTTAGTAGCTTCCATCCAATAGGGTCTTACCAATTTCAAACAGAGTAATCTAAACATTAAAGAGATGTAAAGCCTTACACCTATCAAAAAAAATTATGCACCCAAAAAAAGTTCCAAGTTAGGCATTTAAAAAATAGTGCACATCATGTATATTCAATTGAGGTGTGGTGTAGAGAACATTTTATGAATCTAGTACACATGCATTTCTTAATGTATTTTTTTAAGGTACATATCATTTCTGTATGTACCACATACATACTAACTAACAGAAAAAACTAGTTTAGCATGGAATATAAGTAAACAATTGGACTAATTCAGTTAATTTTAACCCTTGCATCTTATTAGGAGGTCAGAGATTCAACACTTGCAATAGATAAGAGATAAAGGTTCTTCAATCCCCCCTTCTCTAAGTTACAAGATCTATTGGAAGAAGGAAAAAAATAGTGTGTTACACGTGGCATGCATGCTTATTTTCTAACCTATGTGTTAATCATGAAGAAGAATATATATACACCACTTCGATTCAGATATATACTTGTAATAAATAAATAAAAAATGGCATCACTAAATTTCTGTAAATAAACAACAATGAAGAAGAAGAAAAATTTACGTTAACAAAGCAATCATGGAAGTGGAGGCGAAGGAGAGAAGCACCCATGCGCTTTTCCTTTGACACTACACATTTAACCGCTGATTTCACGATATTAGGCTCTGTTTGGTAGAGCTGTGGGAAAGTGCTTATAGCTTATGCCTTAACAGCTTATAGCTTATAACTATGAACATAAGCTAATTTCTGACTTATAAATTAAGCATCTCCTGCCCCACTCAAAGAATAAGCTGATTTCTAACTTACAAAAATTTATAAGCTGCATTGTTAAGCTAAACCAAACACATCAAAATAGCTTAAATTAAGCTGAAAGCTGAAATAAGCAGCTTTTAAGCTGCACCAAACAGGCACATAGTGCAGATTTGGACAAGTCTTAGAGTAGAATTTAGTGGAGAGTTTAGCAGAGGAGATTGTACTACCCATTAAGCGCACAAACAACATGAATGTGACATTAATCACCATTGAAGATGAAGAAGAAGATGAAGAAGAAGAAGAAGAAAAATATGATGATGCACAAGAAGCCATTTCTAAGTACAGTAAGAGAGAATGTGTTGAGAACATGCCACTTGCAGGGTTATATATACTTACAAGGCTAGGTACAAAAGAATGTTGATATTTTTTTTTTAATAAAAATATTAGAAAAATATATTAAATTAAATTAAATAATAATGACAAAATAAACTCTTTTTTTAAATTAAATAATGAAATACAGAATAAACTGCATGAAACATATCTCAAGACGGATTCACATAGATATACAAAATAATATACAAGAAATAGTTTGAAGAATAAAAGATAAGCGATACAAACCGAAACCTGTGTAACCACAATTTCCTTAAAATAGATTCACTGCCTCTTGATAGCTGCTGGAGGTATGTCAGCGTGTATCTCTCAGGATACGACAATCAAAACCAACTAATGCAAAAACGCCTTTTGAATAGATTCGGCGAACTTGTCAATGGCAGCACTCTCTTTCTAACAGGAACCAAAAAAAGGGCTAGCAAAGAAAATAGGGGAAAAAAAATTGGTATAAAAACCATCTCTAATTTTATTATCTCAAGATACTATCTCATTTCCCATCAAAAATCTCTCCAAAATTATTCTACTAAGTTGGAGGGGAAAACCTCTATTTATACTTGTACGGGAGAACCTTAGCCATGAAATCTAACATCAATAGGGTCATCAAATTGCCATCAGCCAAAGCCATAAACTCTAGCCATTAAAGTTAGAGTTACAAAGGTTAAAAACTCATAGCTACTAATATAGTTATCAATTCCATCAACAAAAGATGAGAATCACGAAAGTTTAAAATTTTCATGTGTTTAAAATATACAAATAAATATGTATATAATGATGTTTGAATAATTCTAACAGATAAGTTGCAAAATGAATACGGGTATTGAGTCACAACCAATCCAAACTCAGTTTAAAATATATGCACAAGACAAGCCCAGCCTAGGATAGTACAACCTGACCCATACCCAAGACTAAGTCCAACACATACATATAAACAAGCCTAGGCCAATCCAAACCAAGACTAAAAATAAGTTCAAGTCCAAACCTAGGATCAAGCTCAACTTCTATTAATGTCCACCTTATGAGACAATTCTCATTCATAACCTAATGGTTTCAACTCATTATTTCTGTGTTTCAACATTCTCACTTAAAAGAATACAAAACCACTCGGACTCACCTCAACCAATGGTTGGGTCTCACTTTAATTTTGAATTAAAGTTGCTTGAAAAACCATTATTTTTCATCAAAGAATACATGTGCAAAAAGAAGGACTATTAAGGCTGCATTGTTTCATGGATTTAGAGAATGATTTGAAAAAGGAAAGAGAAAAAATATGTGAAACCCAGATAAAATGTAGTCGAGGTGTACGTAAACTGGTTTGGATACCTGAATATCAAATATATATATATATATATAGTTATATTTCATTCATATATAATTAACTATTTTTCTTTTTATTTTCAAATCTCTCTCCAAATTTATAAATCAAATACTGCTTAAGAATTTTTAAAAGAAAGTGAATCACATTAACTTATGTTAAAATATGAAAGAAATTCATTAAAGTATTATAAATTTGATATAATTATATTAAATTCCTATAAGATTTTAATTCACGCAATATTTATTTTATTTTTAATTCATTAAATGATGATTGCCATTCTTTTACATTGAAATATATTTTATCCTATTTATCCATATGTCTACACATCATCTGTATTAGTTTTAGATATTTTAGTTTTACTAAAAGTAAGATCAGTATAATTATACCTAATTGAGCAAATAATTTTAAAATTTTAGAAATAATTTTTTAACATTTATTTTCATCGAACTAATTGAAATATAATTTGAAAAACCAAACAAACATAATAAATTTATATGTCATTTGATCTAAAAATAATTTTAAGTTAAAAACGAATTGATCAAGTCAAGGGTGCACATAAATTCACATAACGAAACGATGGCCACATACTTCTACATCAAAGGCTTCTAAAAAAATAATAATAAATTAAAAACGAAATGATCAAGTCAAGAGTGCAAATAAATTACATAGAAAATGAAACGATGGACACATATTTCTACATCATAGGCTCCATTTCTGGTACAAGCAAACAATGGTCATTAAAAAAATATTGTAAACATTTAAGATTACTATTAAAGATTGTAAACAATTTTGGCTCTTTCTAATTGGAATCCTTAAAATCAGCTCAATTAAACATTACTTAAAATCGATTAAGCTACTGAGATTCGTACTGTGACTGCTGCAAAGAGATTGTAGTATTGCACTTTCTTTTGTGTTTCTGTTCTTCGGAGTCTTTTGACAACAACTAGAAAAGTTAATTTTTTGATTTTTTAACTTTTTTACACAAAAAAAAATTAACTTTTTTAGTCAAAAAAATTAATTTTTTACCAACTTTTCAAAACACTCCTTTATTTTGGTTGTTGTTATTGTGGTTGGATTTTCTCCAACTGTGTGTGGTACTAGTAGATTGGGCTTGCTAGTTGGTGTCAACTTAATTGGAATTGGCTACTATAGCTTTGATGTTTTTTACACCCTCTATCTTTATTGATTTAGGTATTATAATTGTATTGCTTGATTAGCATTAATAAAGATTTATTTGGCCGTTTCAAAAAATAAAGAGAGATTGATCAATAAGTCTCATATTTTAGACTTGTAATTCATACAGTCCCATATTTTTTCTTGTGATCTATTTAGTCATTTTAGATGTGTAATGACTCATTTGTCCACTATATTAGAGTGTCACATTTGGAAAAATACATTAAAGAGTTTTATAGTGTAACATCATACCCGTCACGTTAGAATATCACATTTGAGAAAAGTATACGAAAGAGTTTTAAATTTTTTTAGAATGTCACATTATACCTGTCACGTTAGAATGTCACATCTCACATTTGGAAAAAGTACACTAAGGAGTTTTTAATTTTTTTAAAGTGTTACATCATACTCCCCATATTGGAGGGTCACATGTCATGTTTGAGAAGAGTACACTAAGGAGTTTTTAATTTTTTTAGAGTGTCACATCATACCCGCCACATTGTCACATATGAAAAAAGTACATTAAGGAGCTTTTATTTTATTTTTTTTTGAAATATCACATTATACTTGCCACGTTATCACATTTAAAAAAAGTACACTAAAGAGTTTTTATTTTTTTTTGAGTAAAAGTTTTGGAGTGTCACGTCATATCCGTCACGTTGTCACATTTAAAAAAAGTACACTAAGAAATTTTTAATTTTTTTAGAATGTCACATCGTTGAAGTGTCATATTAATGCCTGCTACATTGGAATATCACATCATACATGTCACATTAATAAAAGGGTATAATTGTCCACCAAAATACTACCAAAATTAAAAATAGGACCACACGGAAAGAAACTCTTCACTAATAGGACCTAACAGATCAATAGAAAAAAACTTGAGACTAATTTGAGTACTTATTTATGAGATGAGATTTATTGATAAATATCTCAAAAAAAAAAATTAATTAATAATACTTAAAATTAGAACAAAAATAAAGCATTTTATGGTTGACTATAGGCCTCGTTTGTCGATAAGCAATTTTAGTTTAAAAATTATTATAAATTATAATTTTATTCTCTCTATTTTTTTACATATATTTTTATTTAAAAAAATTAAAAAAATTGATTAAAATAGCTAATTTCCAAACAGACCTTAAAGTTTTAAAACTTCATATATAATTTTGTAAGTGCAATTCAACATAATTATTACTCAGCTTGACTTAAATGACTTGATCATTAACTTTTTACATGATAAAATAATTTTTCTAATTAATTATCTTATTAATCTAATTTTCTATAAGCCTTTACGTCTTAAACCATCATTTTTTCTCTTCCTTTTTAAGAGTGGTTGATCATATTTTGTTCTTGTAATTTATATAATCTCATATTTTTCTTATAATTTATTTAATCCTTTTAGATATATAATGACTCATTTATCAGCTATATTGGAGTGTTACATTTGAGAAAGATACACTAAAATTTTTTTTAATATGTCATGTTTTTGAAGTGTTATATTAGAGTGTACACTAGAAGTCTTTTAGTGTTGAAGTGTTATATTTGAAAAAAAGTACATTAAGGAGTTTTTTAGGCCAAGTTTGGGATGTTCCAAAAAAGTCAAAAAGCCAAAAAGTTACTCAAAAAGTTAAAAAGTTAACACTATTCACCAAAAGTCAACAATTACGGCTGCACAACTCCCAATTCAAATTTTTCTCTACAAATCAATTTTTACAATTTTTTATTACACATTTTTCAATAAAAAGTCAAAAAGTTAACCCAAACATCCATATTTTCAACCTCAATTTTTTAGTCCAAAAAGACAAAAAGTGCACTTATTTAGTCTTCCCAAACTTGGCCTAAGTATGTCATGTTATGTTACATTTAGGAAAAGTACACTAAGAAATTTTTTAGTATGTTATTTTGGAGGAATTTTTTAGTATTGGAGTATTACATTTGGAAAAAAAATATAGTAACGAGTTTTTTAGTGTATTACACTAAAGAAGTGTTACATTTAAGAAAAGTACACTAAGGAGTTTTTAAGTATTGGAATGTCACATTTGGAAAAAGTACACTAAGATGGTGTTTGGGGAAAGAATTGGATTAAAATAACCCACTAAAAGACAAAATAGACTAAAATTAGACAAAATGTCACATCCAACCTATAATCATTTCATTTTTTCTTTCACAATCATCAAATCAACTACCAAAAAAAAAAAAAAAAAAAATCAACTTTTCAAATACAACTATTTTAGTCTAAAATAGTCAAAAGATCAAATAGCCAATTAAAATAACCAAACTTCCCAAACAAGGCCTAAGGAGTTTTATAATATGTTATGTTGGCAAAGTGTTTCATTTGGGAAAAATATTTTAGTGTTGGAGTGTTACACTTGAGAAAGTATATTATGAAATTTTTTAATATATTACGTTAGAGTATTACATTTGAAGAAAAAGTATGTATTTGGTTATTATATTGATATTTTCAAACTTATGCTCTTATTTTATATTACTTTTATTATGAAATGGATATGAGTTAAAAAGAATTGTGTATTATTGTTCAAAAATCAACGCATTTACAACTTCCAACTTGTATGCTTACCAGGAATTTTTTTGCAGTGTTATATTGAAGTGACGAAAATGTGATCTAATAATTGAATCTAACTTTACTAAGATGGTTTTCCCCAATAAAGAAAGGTAAAAACGTTCACCAAATCATACCCAAAATTAAAATAAGATCTCACGATAAAAT
The DNA here is from genome assembly GCF_055761805.1 of Camellia sinensis. NCBI lineage: Eukaryota > Viridiplantae > Streptophyta > Magnoliopsida > Ericales > Theaceae > Camellia > Camellia sinensis. Next base: position 59,592,031 of record NC_138974.1, read on the forward strand.
TGTCATAACAAACAAGACCTATCAGTGTATTAGAAAATTCATGAGACTAATTAGAATAACTGAACATTAGCTGAAATAAATTTGTATTTAAAAAATAATAATAATAATCAGTTTGTTTGGTTCCAGTTTTCAAAAAATAATTTTCAGAAAATCCTACTTTTTATTTTTCTTATTTTAATGTTTTCAATGAATTTTTTTTAATATTTTAAGTAATTTTTTTAAATTTTTAGATACACCTAACATAAATACACTTAAAAAGTATAATATTTGTAAAAAAAAAATTTAATACACTAAATATCAACCAAAAAAATGAACATTCAATATATTTTTCGTATTTTTTGTGTATTTATTAATTTGTTAAAATATTTTTTTATAAATATTTTACTATGTAGATACATTTAAGTAAAATGCATCTTAAAAAGGAAAAATATTACTTAAAATTTAAAAAATATTCACTAAAAACAAAAAAAAAAACACAAAAAATAAAAAATAAAAAATTTAATTTTTAAAAAATAAATTCAGAAAATTTAAACCAAACCCGCCGAATAATACCCGACCCTTCAGCTTTGAGATTGCCGACCCGGTTGCGGAGAAAATCCGGAATCTGAGTTCTCTGGCATCCATGTAATCCCCCCAATCAATATCCCCTCCTTTTATTTTCTCTTTGTATTTTTTACTTGTAAGGTCATTGACCTCATTTTTAGACTCAATTTTCATAGTCAGAATTATTCATATTTTAAAATTTGTTCAATATATCACACTTATAAAAAATTAAATTGATCAAATATCAGAAAATATGTGTTCGAAAAAATCAAACTAAAATTTATTTTTTTTAAGAATTTAATAAATAATTTTTCGAACATATGCTTTTTAATATCCAATCAATTTGATTTTTTACAAGTATGATATATTGAACAAATTTTAAAATAAGAACGATTTATATTATAGAAATTAAACTTAAAAATTGGATCCAATGGCGTTGCAAGTAGGAAATATAAGGAGGAAATCCTGATTCGTAATCCCCCACGGCAACCGTTGCACGTGTCATCTTCTCCACGATGGCGACACCAGAGTTGGGAGGATTGGACACTTCGCTGGTTCAATTCATCAGCGATCACCAACACAACTCTCTCAGACTCCGCGACCAGACTGGTTCATCTCTTTCACCACATATACGCATTTCGATTTCATTCATATTCTCTCTAAGCTAGGGTTTCGTATTCGTGAAGTGACCTCCCTACTTGATGATCCTCTATGTTTGTGATTTTGTGAACAAACAGAGAGAGCGAAGAAAGATGCGATTAGAAGCGCGATCCGTGTTTCGGATCTGTTGGTGGATGCTGCCAACGGTGGCGTCCAAGAATCGTTCGTAAACGAGAAGCGGATCGAGCTCGAAACTCGCGCATTGGCTGCCACCGTCATGAGATTCGTCAAGCAGACCGATCGGTGGCTTGCGGCTTCTCATGCCATCAACACTGCTATCAAGGTCCCTCCAATATCATCACCACCACTTTTTACCAATTATATAACAAGGTTTTGTTAGATTAAAACTGGAATTGGACTTAGTTTCACCTAGAGAAAATTCTTGAATGATTAGAGCCATGTGCTTTTCAATCATAGATTGAAGAATGGTCATTATCATTTGCTTTGTTTTATGGCCACTTCTGGTAGTCTGCAATGCTTGAGGTAGTTTATGCATTACGCTCTGTTTTGTTCACTAAAATGAAATAAAATGAAATGAAATTATTATTCTATTATAACGTATATTCTCACATTTGATTCACTACAAAAAAATAGATAAAATAGGTATTACAAATAGAATCATCAATCATTATTACGCAATGATAATATCCTTTCATGAGGAGGCCAAGAACTAATCATTCCATTCCAATCCACATTCATTCTGTGTACTAAACTGTACTAAGCACTACCAAGTGTGACTCGGCCTGTTCTTTTTGTTGTGGGCTTGTTGTGGGCTTAGCGAAAGTTCTGGATATTGCTAGATTGGTCTCCACCACCAGAGACGGAACTGTATATAGATCTACACCAATTATAAGAAATATATGAAATATAGGAGAATGTTATATGTACACCCATTACAAGAAATATACGAATTTTTGTTTTATTTATGAAAGTTTAAAATGTTTAGTCTTATTGCGTGTAGTAAAAGTTACTAGTAGTCAATTTATGGTGTGCATCTATAAAGTGAAAGTGAAAGTAAAAGTTATGAATCATTGTAGTTATGTTATGAACAATATAGTGTAAATCTTACAAATCATTTGTGACGCAAAATGTTACAAACTATTTCGGTGAAAGAAGTTGCAATTTGTTATGGTTATGCTATATATATTGTGATAATGTATATACGATATGCACCTTTTAAAGAATGCACACCATAATAACTCTCTAACATATTGGCGCTGTTTGGGAAGCCATAAATGGGGCTAAAATAGCCTCATTTGAGAAAAAAGCCAAAAAGTAACACTGTTGAAAGTTTTTTCAAAAAAAAAAATATATATATATAGGCTGCACAGCCGGTGCCTACACTGTCAACCTACACTGCACAGCCGGCAAAGGCTAAATTACGATTTTACCCCTTGAAATCAATTTAAAAAAATATATTTTTAGGGGCAAATTTGTCATTTTAAATTTAAACATCATTTCAACACACTTTCCAACACAACAACTCAACTAAAAATTCATCTTATCTTCCCAAACACAAAACTAAAATAGCCTACTAAAATAGTCAAAAAGCCAAATAGCCTACTAAAATAGCTACTTCCTAAACGAAGCCATTATGTTCTAAAATATATTTTTAATTATATAATTCAATTTGTAAATGAAATTAAGTTAACAATTTTTGACTCTCATTAGCCCAATCATTATTTCTCAATACTGCAATGTAAAAACTCTCATTAATTAGTAATGCTATCATGTAATATTACTCTTACATTAAATATTTAACAAAAATAAAAGTGTATCCATTTTCAATTAATAGCATGAAAAATCACGATTGTTAATTGCATAAAAATTCATTGCTTTAAATCTAACCCCACTTATCTTTTCTTTTTTCTTTTTTCCTTTTTTTTTTTTTTGCCCACCCAATGATTAAATACTCAGTCCGTCCCTGGTCTCCACTCTATACAATATTATTGGTTTTGGGCTAAGCCCACAAGGCTTTGAAACGCATATAAGTTACTCAACACATCCGTCACTAGCCGATGTGAGATTGGCACTGTGGTCCAACAGACTATTCCAACACTTTTGATATGGAAATGAATTTTTGTTTTTCTTAGCACTTGTTTGACATGAGTGCACGGTAGGATTGAAATTATTGAGCTCATTTCCATAAGTTTTGTGGCTTTGAAGGCACTGCTATCATGAAAATACATCCTTGAAGGCAATGGTGAACACAATGGGCTTATTCCTTCATAATGCATGAAAATGAACATGATGTCTAAAATCCTAATTTGTAATGCATGAAAATCAGTATCAGTCTGGAATTGTTTGTTTGTAGCTATAAGAATCTTCATATATTGATGACTAGGTGTGTTATGAAGCTTGTGATAAGCTCCTTATTCCTTACTTTTTATATGGGTGTGTGCATGAACCAGAACCTGGAAAGTTTTGTAAGGTTTTTTTTTTTTTTTTTTTTTGGATGTCCTCCTTGAGTAAAACAAATCGGTCAGCAGAGTTTTGAAAGGTATTTGTTCTTATAGATTACTGAAATTTGGTGTGGATTTTGCTTGCACAGGAAATTGGAGATTTTGAGAACTGGATGAGGACCATGGAATTCGATTGCAAAAGCGTTAGTGCTGCAATATACAACATTCACCAAGCATAATCTTACAGGGACAAAGTCTCAAAGCCATTCATCGTGTTTACATTCCTTAGAATTAGGGTGATGAGCTCTGGGATGGGGATTGGAGCAGAGATTTAGACAGCTGCAGGACAGTTGGTTTTTTGTTTTGTTTTCGACTCTTTTCGAAAGTGTTGCCCATTTTTTTTGTTTTGGGTAGTTCCTTGCTTCAACTTGTGGGGCTGCTGTTAGAAATTTTAATAAAAATAAAATATTGATTATTTGTTTGGATGAATTACTTCCATTTATATTTTAATGTCATTGGCTAGAGCTTATCACAAGCACCAAACATGACGTGAATGGCAGGCACATCCAAACCTTGCACTTCTTTTGTTTGTCTTTCTCTTTCTTTCTTTCTTTTCTTTAAGAAGGTTCTTAAACATTAGAACCATAATTCAAAATTTTCCCAAGTAGAACCTCATCTCATAGCTAGTCAACGGTTTCTCCAGTGTTAGGTTTTATTTCTTGGCAATCCCGTTTGACAAAACTCCTTTCAGTTATATTTTTTTTTTCGCACTTTTATTTCAGTGAGGCTATGAGTGTTTAGATGCGAATCCAACCCGAATTGTGCTTTTCAGAGAAGGTACTACCTATGTTGTCAAATCCGGAGACAAAACATTGTGTTGATTCAATTGTAATTTTTTGTGTTTTTGTTCTGTCCGCTCGAGCGGAGCCTTGTGAGCTCGAGCGTAGATTAGCAGGTCTCAGTATTTTGTCAGGGCAAGCAAAAAATACTGGTAGGTGTGATTGTACGCTCGAGCGGATTCTCCTACGCTTGAGCGCATCTCAGTTTGTTCGCACGCAGTTTTTGGTCAGTCCGCTCAAGCGGGCTGTGTTGAGCTCGAGCGGACCGCGCGATCCCAGATTCCCAAGATTTGATTAAGGAGTTGGTTTTCTTCTGAATCTAGGATTACTTTTGGTTCTCTATAAATACTTGGTTTTCTCCCAAAAACTAGGTGATTGATGGGACTTCTCCAGATCTTATTTTTGGATCTTAAGGTTTATTTCTGGAGAGATTTTGCTAGTTTTCTTTGATGTTTTTATTGAGTTTTCAACTCATGATTTAAAGAGAGTACATCAAAGGTTTGTTTGTTATACACAAAAGAGAGAGTTGTTCTTCAGTTGTGGATTCTGAAGAGTTCGAGCCTGAAGCTTTGGTGGAATCCGGAGTGGCTCATCAGAAAGACAATTCCGTGGTGAAGATGGGGTTGGAAGAGGCACATAGAGGTTAATTCAATTAGGCGTTGTGGATTCGCTAGGTAATTGAGAGTATACCTGTGTAATTCCTTTAAATCTTCTTAGTGGATTGTTCTTGTGGCTGTTGCCCGTGGTTTTTTTATCACAGTTGGAGGTGTCCAATTGTGGTTTTTTCCACGTTAAAATCGTTGTGTCTCTTTTTCTTAATTGTTTGATTGGGATTGTTTTATTCTGCTTAAATTTGATACATAATCACAAATCAACATCTAGGGAATTTCTAGATTTTTCATCCAGAACTAATAATAATATATGTAATGTTCACAAAAGAGATGAAAATGTTCAAAGCAAAATAATTAGAAGTGGGTAGTCAGCAACTTAACCAATTAAATTCATCAAAACATACTTTGATACCGATATAAAACAACTCTAGTTTTTAAATTGTTATCTTCTTCAGAAAGATTTTGACTACTTAAATATATATATATATATATATATATATATAAAAGAAAATCTTTTGTGCTGTCTTAATTTAAAGAGATTCCGTTAGAAATGTGAAAATCATCATCATCGCGGTCATCATCATCTTTTATAAGATAAGAACCGACAATGGCGCATGGCAATGCAAGACATTTTGGCCAAAAATGTTTTATATTGTTTGATTAATTAGCATACATTGAATTAGTGATATTAGATGGTAGTAGTTGGACAAATTAGAAGTTTAATATTGGGTTGCCAATGCACGTCTACTAAATTAATATTATAAATCACCATTCAACTCCAATATTTAATGTTTTTATATGATTACTTTTTTGTATACAAACGCTTGTTTTTTAGCAGAAATCTAATTGTTTTAAAAAAAATTGTCTTCTGGGTAATATGTTTGTATAACTATCTTCTAGATAATGTGTTTGTATAATGGAAATTGAATTGGTGTAACGTGAAATTCAAATATGAATGAATCTAAGTTACGGATTCTAAGTAAAATTAGAAATAAATTTTTTTAATTTATAGTATACTTTTCGTGTTTGAACCAATGTATGCATCAGTTTTGCTATATAGACAAAATTGAAATGTATGGACAAAATTCATTTTGAGTAATTCTTTTGGGTATACAGCAAAACTCTATGTGCAAATGTATGTGCCTTGTATCTGCATCGATAAACAACATTATGGAATGAGATGAGCCACTTTTGGGTGTTTGAGCTCAATTTGCTAAGAATTAGTTGAGCTTTAAAAAATTAAACTCGAGCTTAGCTTGTCAAGTATTTTAGGCCCCGTTTATTTTGGAGTGTAGAGGGTGGGATGAGATTAGGATGAAGGTGGGACCCATTTAGTGTTGTGTTTATTTGTATAGTTGGAGAAGTGATTAGGATAGAGGAGGTGGAAGTGGTATTAGAAAAATAGTGAGGGGATTAGAATTTTTTTTATTTTTTACATGTTGGGCATTTTTTTTTGAACATTAATGTTTAATTTTTTGTATTTTTTTATTTTTTTTATTATTTTATATAAAAATAATTTAACAATTTCTACGCTAACAACTATCATCAAAACAAATACAATTTTACTTAATCTCTCACTATTAATCCCCTCACTATCAATCCCTCACTGTTAATTCCTCATTATCAATCCCTCTATTCTACCTCTGAAAACAAACAGGACTTTAGAAATATGGGTGGGATGAATTTACTAATAGATGTCTGTAGGCATTCTAGTTTTCCTATTCAAACTTGCTTCGAGTCAACTCAATTACATAAACAAGAGTTTTAGCTGAAAAATTAAAATAAAATAAAATATTTCTCAAATTTAGATTTATATTAAGAGAAAAAAGAGAAAATCATAAATAAAATATAAAAGGGATCATTTCAGAAAAAGTGGAGTGAGATTTTTTTTCCAACTAATGAAGGTACAATATTTATTTGCATAATTGAATGCATAAATCACTTGTACCTTCATCATTTTGTAATTATTTTTTCACTATCTACTTTTTTTATATTCTTCCAACATAAAAAATGTTTATCTTTGATATATTATTAAAAATAAATATTAATTCATTTTCTTTGTATTCCCGTGTCTTATCGAAACGAGTTTGAAAACAAGCTTAAAAATTGAACTCAAACTCATGTATTTAGCTAACCTCAAGTTATTCAGCCCTAATCTCATCAAAGAAGCAACTCACTATCAATCGGTCTAGATAACATTTTTCAAAAACACTATTGTTAGAAATTGGGCGCCCATGTGGCATGACCCTTAGAACCTTTTGAACCTCATCCAAATGGGTTTTGAATTTGAATTCAAACCTATTTGGATAGCCACTCAGGATATATATCTATCATATCATGATATGGATAGATGATATAGATATCAGATATTATCTCATTTAACCAATGGATAAATGAGATAAATATAATATATATCTGATATATGGTTATGGGTAACCAAGATAGAAAATAACGTAGTTTTGTTTTCAACCCATAAACTGACTCTCTCCCAAGAAACAACGATCAAGTCATTTTTGCACTGTGGTTTGTGTGGGTGATATTCACCATTGTAATATCACCCCACTGCTGGGATTGATTGATTAGATTCTGGAAGCACGTGATTTATCCACGAGATTTTAGATCAAATGAGGTATGATCTAAACATTTTATTCCGCTGCATGTTTTTATACTTTGATTTACATTGGTATCAGAGCCTTTGATGGATATTTTCGTGTTTCTATTTTTACATGTGTATATATACATGTATATGCATGAATATTAATGGAGGAGGAAGATGAAGTGTACGGTTTTCTTTTTTGCATTTTAACTCCATTTAGATTGAGAGAGTGATATACCTCAATTTTATGTTGCTTAAATGTTATTTTTTATGCCATAAATGTTTTTATTGTGAAAAATGGAGTCCGACAGTACAAAAATCGGACCGGAAAACACCCGGGAAGGCGGCGCGTGTGATTCACGCGCTGTATGACGCCGAGCAGCAGCGCCACGTGCCACCACGCGCTGCCACGCGCTGAGCGGGCTAGGCACGCGCCCCCCACGCGCCACACGCGCGATCTGTCCCCTCCCTTCCACACGCGCGCGTTAGCCGCGCCGCTTCCAGCCGCGCCACGTGTGCGACACACGCGCGCCATGCGCCGCGCCGCGTTGACTCGCGCTGAGCGGCGGCGAGCCGAGCCGAGCCGTTTTTCCCGCCTGGCTTGGCTCTAAGGCTCTGTTTGTTTGTTTTTAATTCTGAATTGCGTTAATTGGCCATAATTTATTCGTTATAGCTTTGTTTTAAGTATGGTTGGTACCGTTACACTCAGAATTAAATTTTATATCTTCTGTAAAATTTTGAAAATTTTACGAAAATAAAAAATATTTTTTCTGTGTTAATAATTCATTTTTTATGCTTTAAAATGATTCTGGTATTGCATAATTAATTTTCTGGGGTTGAAATTTTTATTGTGGACTTCTGAAATGTTTTACTATCTACTGGTAATATTATTTCAGTTTATCAGTTTCTGGATTTTTTATTTCTAATTTTATGTGTGTTTATTAGTTATTTAAAATTCCAGAATATTTCAGAAAAATTCCAGAAAATTTCAAAATGATGTACACTTTAATTATGGCATAATCTGAATATTGAATACAGCATATTTTTTTTTTTGGATTTGTAATATGTTGTAATTAGAAGAGCATGATTATTTATTTATTTATTAGAATTCCATTATTAAATAAATATAGCATGAGTTATTTGTAGATTTGCATTAAAATGCTATTGTATGGAATTTATCATGCTTTGTTTATGCCATAGTCAGTGGGAGGTTATTTGGTTGAGAGAAATCTTTGTAGATTAACTCCCGAAAACCAATATTTTGCGCATAAATTAAACTAAATTTTGGATAATTGTCACTTGTGGCGCAAGAGATGATTACGAGCATAGCGGATTTTCGATCTTGCGACTTGTGTAATATTATCACTATTTAATTTAGATTTTTGCGGCAAAATTATATTATGCTAATCAAATTAATCCCAATGCGAATTTCTCTCTAAATTGATTTAGCTTATGGAAGTTAATTTGGTTGACCTAGACTTAGTAGAGATGTTCAAATGTGAACAAACTAATCCCATTCTTTAGATGAGCAAAAGTCTTGGAGACTTTAGGTCAAACCTTAATTGAGCCAAAGTAAGGAAACATGACTCAAAGTCGCCGTGTTTTTTGTTGCCTTGTTTGGCACAATAAAAACTAATGTGTGCGCTATAGTTAGCGGCACGCTACATAGTTTTGGTTGGCGAGTTTTGGAGTTATGAAATTAGTAAGCCCTCAATAGATCTGTATATGATCTTGACTAATGAGCTGCGCGGATTGACTTTGTAATTTGACTTGTAAATAATGTTACATCATTGGATGAAGTAACATTCAAGAGTCACGTCATCCAAGAAATGCGAGCTTAAATAAATTAGTCATTAAGTGTAAGACGAGTAGCCAGTACGAGCAGTGTTTTGCTCTCTACCCAATTATTGGGAGTGGATTGAGCGAAATTTCATGCACTATAATAGTGTGCGTTGAAATATCACGTGAAGTTAAAAGATTAGCGCTTAGAAACTGCAAAATCTATTAACACTGAGTGAAAAGATTAGCGCTTAGTGGCTGCAAAATCTATTAGCATTGCCAACTTGTCTAAGTGTGGACACTTACTGTTTCCACACTTGAGTGTGAAACATGGATGAGGTGCTTCTTTGTGTGATTCCTTTACTAGGCTAACATTTTTGAATAACATTTACCACTAAGCGCAAACGTTGCAGCATAGTAATGAAAAGGTTAAGGCTGACAAGGTTGTTATGACTCTAAGAATTTAACGCATCGCTTGTAAGAGCATTGTGTTAAATTAGACTCTTTAGCCTAATTCGCGCTTAAGTTACTTCAGGAGCTATCATAGTTGATAGCTTATTCTCTCCTTCTTGTGGATAGTAGAATTAATTGCAAGTAACTATGAAGCGAGAAATAGAGATGGCAACAGGAGTATCGTCATCTTTCAACTAGATGTATTAAAGTGTATGGAGAATAAAATTAACTTGAAGGTGCAGGGGATTAGCACTTACTAGTTAAATTTGCGACTTAGGCGCAGTTGATATTTCCATGGCATCCTTTTTATGATCTAGTGAATATGACTTAGTCGTGAGTCATTACCTAGTTGGGCCTAAACATTTAAAACTTGTCTTCGAGAACTCACACATTAAGATGATTGGAATTAGTTTATGACATTGGTCATGAACCAGTGGCTTATTATACTTAATCACATTAATGAGATGATGACACGATGGTTTGAGTAGGCCTTCTCGGGCCCACTCGCTTATGACATCCTGCTCTCATGTGAATGTGTAACTTTGTTCGCAATGGGTGCGCACAAGTAAGTAGGAAAGCCGCAGAAGGTCATTTGTTTTGGCGCATTTAGTCCACTATGATATTTTGTGACTAGATATGTGTGAGGGTATGATAGCTAAGCCTCAATCTCGACACATTTATAGATTGCGATACGCATCTGAGTCAAGACTATTTGATCTCCCATAAGTCAAAAGTTTTGAGATGATTTTTGACATTGCACATATGAGGTCGAGATCAATTAGATAAGAGTTTTTTGTGCTTTTAGCTTTGACCAAGGTGGCGAGTATCTATTTGAGTTATTTTTTAGAAAAACTCTGTGAAGAGAGATGGATGCTTAGAAAATTGATTATTCCTAGTACTCAACAACACACTGGTGTAGTAGAGATAAGGAATTAAATATTGTTAATGTTAGGTGGATAATGGCGCAAAATGTTTCCCAATTGGGAATTGCACTAGTTTGTTGCCTATATCCCTAACTAAGTGCCCTCCATATCAGATTTTACACTCCATTTTGAGTAATGGGTTAGCAGAGAGCCATCTATGGGCGATCTGTAACCATTAAGCAGCTTATCTTTATTCTACTTCTCATAAGATTGCGAAGTTAAGACCTAGGGTTCTATAGCGCATTATTGTATGCTGTCTTGTAAACACAAAGGGTCGTGTGGCGCATTATTGTATGCGGTCATGCAAACCCTCCGGGTCATGTGCATATAGGTAAGCAGCTTTGTGGTAGTGTAACTAAGTCACATAAAGTTTTATTAGTAAAGGTGACGTGAATAGAGTTTTCGGAACTCTATAAGATGGAGAATTCCAAGCATAACGCTCTATGTAGCCTAGTTGAGAATGGAAAGAAATTTCCAATATCCTAGGGACAGTGGGAGCGATGTGCCTACTAATGGATTACTCCATTAGAGAAGAATACTCTACATTCTTAGTTGCGTGGTAGCAAATGTGAAAATTTTCCACATCATCACTGGGTGATTGAGAGGGAAACATTCATGATTGCTCCGCAAGATGATAAAGAGCCTAGGATAATGCCTAAGGCTCTAGTCCCTTATTTTTTGAAAGTGGATCAATGTTGCGCAGTTTAAGACAAAGTCTTTGAGGATTAACCATTTTTATAATTTGGTTGACTTTCCATTATGACGTAAAACTGTTATAAAGTTATGCGTAATTTGGATAGTCATTGTTGAGGCATAAGGCTTGCTAGATACCGAATGGTCGCACCATTGAGGAAAGTGTAGACCATGAGAAGACTTCCTCCTGGGGAGTGAGGTTATTTTGACTTAGGCTATGATTGACATAAGTTCGGAACATTGATTTGTGGACATTGTGACCCGTTTTGTCATTAGAGAATTGGATAAGTAGATCCGTAAGGATTTACCTTCTGCTTTTATGGTGAAAAGTTAGAAGCGCAAAAAGGTTGCTGGTTCCAATAAATCTTTTACAGCCTAAAGCAGTTATCCAAACAGTGGTTCTTAGATTTCGTCAAGCCATGATAGGGCAACGATGATCGATGAAGACCACTGAGGCATGATCAATGGTCCAAAAGAAGTTTTTCCTTACTTAGTCATTATGAGCCAAGAATTTATAAGGTTGTCGCCACCTAGGGTGGGCAGTCCTCTATTTTAGATATGATGGACATGGGTGATGTAATTTATATGCTCGGATGTACGATCCTTAGGGATTGTTTTAGGAAAATTCTCGGTCTGTCTTCGATGACTTACATAGAGAATATCTTAGAATGATTCTAGATGCAAAATTGCAAATCCATTGACTTACCTATCGGTAAAAGCCAGAGCCTTAGCTATTGAGTGAATCCTCAGATTGTCTTTGGGAGAAACAGATGACCTATATTCCTTGATCTTTTCTTTGTTGTGGGAGCCTAAAGTACGCTATGTGGGCGTATTCGGCATGATAAGTGTTATCTTTGATAAATGGTTAACTGAGTTGTTCAGACTTTGACCTTGCTCATTAGACTGTGGATAAAATGCTTTATTAGAAGCATATTAATTTGCTCATTGTAAAATTCAATGCGCTGGTTGGGCGCATCTGCGCTAGTTGGGCGCATTAAGAATGAACGCAAATTGGTCACCAAAAATATCTTTAGAGAGGTTATTGCGCAAGAGGTAGTGATCTTAAATCATTTCATGTGAGGCGCACATGGTGGATTCCGTTGTATATACTTATCGCAAGAGGTGCTGATAAGGCTTATGTTTGGAATCTATAATTGCGCAAGCTGTGGTCATTTTTTTTAAATCGATCACTTATTTTGAGATGATGGGATGTTGACACTATTATGGTTTGTGTCATAATGATTAGCAAATGATGATGTCAGCAGGCAAGATTGGCTCACTCACACGAGCAATCGCCCTTGGCGCTTGGGAGCGAGCAAGGATGAGACTGGTGGTTTATTTTATTTGGAGCCAAGAGAGGCTTAAATCATCCACTATGTATGTCGCCTTGGTTATAACCAAGATGAGGTCGTGTTAAGGACCAAACATGGATGTTAGTACCCACTTTCCATGTTGTGCCTGTTATGATTAGCCAGATACGAGATCTCATTTGGCGCCTAGAAGGCGAGCAAATAGAGAATTCGGGTTAGGCGCTAGAAAGCGACTAGACTAATATCTGTACGGTGTATCGAGTATGACATCACTCTTTATGGAAGAGTTACTCCACCGTAACATGTATTCATACTATATGTGCTTGGCGACCGAGTAATGAGGTGAGAGAATGGATCCCTGCTTCCTCACCGTGTGAGTCTTACGTGTCATTATTGATATGACTTTCATTTATGTACCCTTTTGTGACTTTTGACTATGTCATAAGGTAAGGGGTTGATGTTCTGCTACTTTGGTATGTTGCCTGCGGTCATGCATGATTCGGCCTTAAGGGACATCACTGGGAAAGCGGTCAATCATCTAGTATTACACCACTGTTGTATATTCACTGCCGGCAACTCACATCGCTCTGTATGAGAGGCGAATTGAGTGTGAATATATTGCAAGAATTGAGAGGGTCAAACATGCTCTTTTTTGAGGGATTAGAGATGTTTTTTGGACCGGTGTAATTAGATGGGTCTGGGGTATATGAGACACTATTTCTGTTCTTTTTGGGTTGATGTCTCTATGCTGGCTCATTTTGAGTTTCTAGTATAGAGCTCCCACATGCAGGTGTTCTCAGCAGTCGCACGGTGCAGTGGCTAGTATGAGATTGTTTATTTTTGGGGAGATTGAGATTGAGACGTGGCAGTGTCATGCCAACTCATGTCCGAGTGGGAGATGTTAGAAATTGGGCGCCCATGTGGCATGACCCTTAGAACCTTTTGAACCTCATCCAAATGGGTTTTGAATTTGAATTCAAACCTATTTGGATAGCCACTCAGGATATATATCTATCATATCATGATATGGATAGATGATATAGATATCAGATATTATCTCATTTAACCAATGGATAAATGAGATAAATATAATATATATCTGATATATGGTTATGGGTAACCAAGATAGAAAATAACGTAGTTTTGTTTTCAACCCATAAACTGACTCTCTCCCAAGAAACAACGATCAAGTCATTTTTGCACAGTGGTTTGTGTGGGTGATATTCACCATTGTAATATCACCCCACTGCTGGGATTGATTGATTAGATTCTGGAAGCAGGTGATTTATCCACGAGATTTTAGATCAAATGAGGTATGATCTAAATATTTTATTCCGCTGCATGTTTTTATACTTTGATTTACAACTATACATGTAAATTACTCTTTTCCTTGAAGTTGCGTCTTTGGTAGTCAACAACTGAGTGAATCTCAATTAGGGGAAAAATGAACTCAGGGTGATACTAAGTTGGTGGCTACCAAGCCAACATTAGTGTCAAATGTGAATAATTAAATTTGAAGCAAAATATGAATATATATATATATATATATGAGGAAAGAAGCAGTCTGGATCGAATTGATTTATTGCATATAGTGTAGTTCTAGTTTAAACAGTTCAACATATTTCAAATGGAACATGAATGCAAAGTTCCTATTTGGGTCAACACGACCTCAATAGCTGTTATTTGTTAGAATTGGTCTTCTACTTAATTAAAATAATGAGCTTGTCAATATTACACAAGATTTTAATTAACATATTGAAATTTGATTGTAACAAGTTAATGAATAGTTTAACCTTAAATCTACTATATAAATAAGTACCCTCTTGAATCTCCATAACGGTACAATTTCACACAAGTCCTCAAGCTTTTAGTAGCCATGGCAAAAGCTCAATCTTTCATGTTTTTCATAGTTGCTGCCATGATGATTGTCCTTCCTACAACTACATTAGGACAACTAAATCCTGATTTCTACGACAAAGTGTGCCCGCAGGCATTACACACGGTTAGAGCAGTCGTTGAGCAGGCAATCATGCACGAGCCACGCATGGGAGCGTCACTTCTCCGCTTGCATTTTCATGACTGTTTTGTCAATGTAAGTTTGATGCTTCTTCTACTAATCTCTAAACCTAAATATTCTTCTTCACCTATATCTATTGATATTCCTAAAGAAAAATTATATATTTAGGTAACAGATCAAATTACATTTAATCTCATGTCACAAATTTACTTACCATCATAAATGGCACTTGCACATTATTCATGCATAGAACATGTGACACGTTAAATGTTATGCTTTAAAAGAATAGTCATCCAAGCAAAAAGAAGAGAAGAAAAAAAAAAAAAAGAATAGTCATCATAACATTAGTCAAAAACTGGGGAGACTAAAATGAGACAAAATTCAATCAAGGCACATCCATATAAGTTTTGATGGAAAAAAAATACTTAATGTAGCATATATTATTCATTTATTTGTTGTTGTAACATCCATCATTGAACTATCAGGGCTGCGATGGATCAAATCTGCTGGACGATACAGCTAACTTCACTGGTGAGAAGACCGCTCGTCCGAACTTGAATTCACTTAGGGGGTTTGATGTTATTGATGAAATTAAAGCAGCCGTAAACTCAGCTTGCTATGGCAATGTGGTGTCCTGTGCTGATATTTTAGCCATTGCAGCTCGCGACTCCGTGAACATTGTAAGTATCCCATAAATAATAAAACCTTCCCTTACCTGAAAAAGGCCAGAGTATATAGTCAGAGACCCTCTTTCCTCAAATCCCACTCTCTCAACCTTGAACATTTAGTACAAAGATTAATTAAGTATGCATTTTGTTGCACACTTTTTTTTTTTTTTTTTTTCGATTTGGTTCTCAAACTACAAATATGAGTTTAAATGGTCCCGCCCTCACGCTATCCAAATTGATTAATGGGAGCTGATATATTTTTTGGAATTTTATATGAAGAATCGATAAAATCAAATGGTCTAAATGCATAAATGGTCCCTTAATTATGCACTTTGTTGCAGTTTTGGTCCGTAATATTTTGTTTTATTATTGTAAAGTTATAAAAATATCCCAGTTCTCATTAATCGTCTTGGATGGCCAGATCATTGCACTATTTAAATACATATTTTACAGTTTGAACACTAGATTGACAAAATTAAAATATTAGAAATTAAATTGCAACGAAATGCATACTTTAGAAACTAATGGTGTAATTAATCTCGTTACAACTAAACCAAACTGCTAACATAAAAATCTTGGGTTTTGTGTTTCAGTTGGGAGCTCCATGGTACCAAGTACAACTAGGTAGGAGAGACTCATTAACTGCAAGTTTGAATGATGCAAACAATGACATCCCTCCCCCATTCTTCAACCTCTCAAGCCTCCTCTCAAACTTCCAATCTCATAGTCTAGACCTCAAAGACCTCGTGGTCCTGTCTGGTGGCCACACCATTGGTCTTGCAAGGTGCACCACCTTCGTAGCCAGGATTTACAACGACACAAATATAAACCCTAATTTTGACGCCACCCTGAAAAAGATCTGCCCAGTCAATAGTGGAGGAAACAAAACATTTCCACTCGACGCAACCACAACTGTGTTTGATACTGTGTACTACCAGGACTTGTTGCAACAGAAGGGTCTGCTTCATTCTGATCAGCAACTATTTGATGGTGGTAATAGTGAGACTGATGATCTAGTGAGGTACTATAGTAATAACCCATATGCATTTGGGGAAGACTTTGGTGTTTCTATGCTTAAGATGGGTAACTTGAAGCCTCTCACTGGTAGTAATGGACAGATCAGGATGAATTGCAGGAGAGTTAATTAAGTCTGTTTGTTAGCAGGTCAGTTCATGCCACATTCTTATCAACTTGCATTTGAATACGTTGTTTTTTGTTTTTTGTTTTATGCTATGGTAATAACATTGATGTGTGAGTTTGGGCTTGGGATTCTCTATCCCAACTCTATGTACCAATCTTTTTAGTGTTGTCATGTATTCATAATTTGGATTTAACAAAGTTTATTTATTTTTTTTTGAAGTATTTAGACATATTCAAGTTCATGTTACATGCCCAAAAAAAAATTTAAAAATTCCTAAAATATGTGAGCTCCCATTGGAGAACCCACTTTCTCCACCCAATGGAAGTGGCTCTCCCACTCTACCAACCCCACTAGAGAGTGGAAGAGGGTAGGTGGTGACCAATGAGGCTCTTCCCCATTAGTGTATAAATAGAGGTTGAGGGGAGAGTTGAAATATAGTGAGAACCATCAGAAATTGAGAGTGAGAGCTGTGAATTGAGTGAGTTTCATCTCCTCCTCTGTATTTGTATTTTTGCTCCATTTTAGTGATAATTCTCATTTCTGTCCGTGGATGTAGGCATTGGGCCGAACCACGTAAATATTGTGTTCTCTGTGTGTGTGAGATAATTCTCTGGGTGTCTTTGATCCTAACAAGTGGTATCAGAGCCGGTGTTGTAGGTTTTTCGGAAAAACAGAGTGTTGTTCCAAAACTTACCCAGAAATCAAAGTAGTAGAAATCTGCTTTTGATTACACCACATTAAAGTACTCGACGAGACGAGCACAAAGGTGAAAACCGCGTCAAAAACAGAGATCGGACGGACATACACGCGCCACACGCGCCTGTGACGCCGTTCCCACGCGCTCCCACGCGCCGCACGCGCCGCACGCGCTTCCAGAGGTAGAAGACGCGTGAGTTCACGTGCTGCACGCGCCTCACGCGCTTCCAGAGGTAGACGACGCGTGAGTTGACGCGCGACACGCGCCGCACGCGCGCGCACCAAGCCGCCCAGCCGAAGCCGCGTTGACCAGGCTGAGCCGCTGACCCAGCCGCTGACTGAGCCGCTGACGTCAGCCAGACGCCAGCCGAACCGGAGAAAAATCTGGTGCTTCTCAGGCGCACCAGATTCTGCCGATCTGAACCGTTAAAATTGTTTTGGCTTGATCGAAGCCATTTGGAGTTCGTTTTTGGTGATCCAATAGTGGTTTCTGACTATTTGGAGTATTCCGGACACATCCGTACGGTCAGATTTTGCAAATAAGTTTTTCAAAAATTCGCAGTTTTTATTTTGGCAATCCGAAGTGTTTTTCCGGCTAATTTGAGCAGTCCGGACTTCACAGCAAAGCCTGTTTTTCAAACAGAGATTACTTTCTGGATGATGGAGGAATCCACATCAGCTTCAGGGCCGATGATTCGGTTGAACGCTTCTAATTATGCGATATGGAAGCCGCGGATGGAGGACGTCCTGTATTGTAGAGATTTGTTCGACCCTATAGCGCTAAAGGGGGTCAAACCAGATGGAGACAAGGATGGGGACTGGACAAAAACCAACCGGAAGACTGTCGGTCAAATCAGACAGTGGATTGACCACAGTGTGTTCCACCATGTTGCCCAAGAGACAGACGCCTATGCCCTATGGATGAAATTGGAGGGCATGTACCAGTCCAAGACCGCACGGAACAAAGCCTTGATAATGAGAAGGCTTATAAACTTGAAGCTGAAGAATGGTGTGTCTGTTGCTGAACACACCAGTGTGAACCAGCTTGCATCAATCAAAATGGAGTTGGAGGATGAGATACAAGCATTATTATTACTCAGTTCCTTACCAGACAGCTGGGAGACGTTGGTGGTTTCTCTCAGTAATTCTGCACCCGAAGGGAAGCTGACCATGGGAATGGTCACAGACGCCTTATTCAACGAGGAGGCAAGGAAGAAAGAAATGGAAGGAGAGCAGTCCCATGCCCTTGTCACAGAAAGTAGAGGCAGAGATAGAGAAAGGGGCAGAGGTAGAGGAAGAAGTAAAAGCAGAGGGCGTTCACAGTCCAGACAGGACAACACGAGGAGGTGTTTTTACTGTGATCAAGAGAATCACGTAATAAGAGATTGCCCAGAGAAAAAGGCGGACAGACAAGCCAAAGAGAAGGCTAAGGGACACGGAGGTCCCTCAACTACAGCAGTTGCAGTGCATTCCTCTGACGATGAAGAGGTGATGCTTACAGTCTCGTCAGAGTTGAAAACACCCGGCTGGATTTTGGATTCAGGGTGTACGTTCCACATATGTGCGGATAGGAAGCTTTTCTCCACTTACCGAAGAGTCAGCGGTAGCATTATCCGGATGGCCAACAACACAGTGAACAGAGTTGTCGGCATAGGGACAGTGCGATTCCTTACTAAGGATGGAAGAAAAGTAATTTTATCTGAGGTCCGACATGTGCCAGGAGTACGGAGGAATCTAATCTCCCTGAGTATGCTAGATCTAAAAGGAAATTGTTTCTCATCTAGTGGCGGGGTTCTTCATGTACGCAGAGGTGATAGAGAAATGTTGCAAGGCAAATTGTGCAACAAACTGTATAGACTGGAAGGAGAAGTTTTGACAAAGATGAGTGTTGTCAAATGCCAGTCGAAGGGTACAAAGAGAGAACATACGTAACCAAAGCGTATGATTGAGCCAGGCTTTCATCAGGAATGGCGAAAACGGTGCACGGGAACGCAAGGAGGCAGTTCAAAGGTGCACAGATCTGAGCCAGTGAAGCCTATCTTGAAGAAAGTTCAGAGCAAAGAAACCAAATCTGTAGAGACTATGCCAGTGAAGAAGAGAATTTCTTTTGCTTCCGTGTTAGAGACATTTTGCAACCTCTCAAAAGATGCATGGAAGGGAGGGATGCAATCTCAAGTCACAAAGTGAGCTTTGCAATGTACTCCAATAAGGGGGTGCAAGCACTATGCACGGAGTTGCATAGTGGTAACTTGTACAGACCGGTGGAAGTTGTCTTGGCAGAAGGGCTAACTGTCAAACATCAGTACGGACGTACAAGTGAGACAGAACCGAACATCAGGGATTGCAGCACAGACAACGGGCGTATGAGATCGCTGGGAAGTTGTTCTGAAGTGCAGAAAACAAAGGCTGGTTGTTCAGAAATAAGCTCCGAGCAAGGAAAATTGAGGATGTTGATGTGTCAAACTCTGAAGTTTTCTAGTTGCTCCCGTGTTCATCATGCAAGGAGTTGCACGGTAATGCAAGGGTATCCCGAGCAGGGGGTGCAGGACATCCAATCAGGGGGTGTCAAGATATCTTGGTTGCGCAAGTTCAAGCATAGCAAGTGAAGATATCCGAGACAGGAAGCGTGGAAGAGATTTGTGGGAGATAGGAGCAGAGGCTCTCTCCAAATCAGAGAGTGGTGTGAGTTGAGTTGAGGATGTAGGATTCCCTCCTCCTCTTGTATCTCTGGTGTATTATCTCTAGCTTTCAGGGGATGCAATGTCTCAGTGAGGAGATGAAGATTCTGTTGGTCTTTTGGGCGTGACAAGATTAGCAGCAGTGTGTGGACTGGATCACCTCACATGAGTTGAGGGGGTGATTTGTTGGATCATCCCATGTGAGCTCCCATTGGAGAACCCACTTTCTCCACCCAATGGAAGTGGCTCTCCCACTCTACCAACCCCACTAGAGAGTGGAAGAGGGTAGGTGGTGACCAATGAGGCTCTTCCCCATTAGTGTATAAATAGAGGTTGAGGGGAGAGTTGAAATATAGTGAGAACCATCAGAAATTGAGAGTGAGAGCTGTGAGTTGAGTGAGTTTCATCTCCTCCTCTGTATTTGTATTTTTGCTCCATTTTAGTGATAATTCTCATTTTTGCTCCATTTTAGACATCCGAGACAGGAAGCATGGAAGAGATCTGTGGGAGATAGGAGCAGTGGCTCTCTCCAAATCAGAGAGTGGTGTGAGTTGAGTTGAGGATGTCGGATTCCCTCCTCCTCTTGTATCTCTGGTGTTTTATCTCTAGCTTCAGGGGATGCAGCGTCTCAGTGAAGAGATGCAGACTATGTTGAATTTGGGCGTGACAAGATTAGCAGCAGTGTGTGCAGTGGATCACCTCACATGGGTTGAGGGGGTGATTTGTTGAATTCACCCATGTGTGAAAGGGGTGATCATCTAAGTCAAGATTGGTTGGCAACAATAGGAAGGCAACCAACCAAGTCCACCTTGGCGGCCACCAACCATCTTCAAGAGTCAAGAATGGAGGTTGCCCAAAGACTCTCCCACCTACTCCCTCACCTATAAATGGAGGTTGAGAGGAGAGAGCAAAATGTGAGCAAACCGTGAAACAACAAAGAGAGTGAGAGATGTGAGGTGGAGAGACCGTCTCTCTCGGTGTGAGCGAGGGAGACGGGTGAGTGGCTGAGTGAGGAGAGTGTGAGCTCCTTCTCTATTGTAATCTTTCTGTAATCTCCTCATTGGTATAGTGATAACCGGTTACTCTCCCGTGGACGTAGGCATTGGGCCGAACCACGTAAAATATTGTGTCTCCTTATGTGTGGGTGTGTTTTTCTGCTTGTTTTGATTTCTATAAGGTCTTGGGCGGGATCCCAGATCCCAACAATTCATCCCATGTGAGCTCCCATTGGAGAACCCACTTTCTCCACCCAATGGAAGTGGCTCTCCCACTCTACCAACCCCACTAGAGAGTGGAAGAGGGTAGGTGGTGACCAATGAGGCTCTTCCCCATTAGTGTATAAATAGAGGTTGAGGGGAGAGTTGAAATATAGGGAGAACCATCAGAAATTGAGAGTGAGAGCTGTGAGTTGAGTGAGTTTCATCTCCTCCTCTGTATTTGTATTTTTGCTCCATTTTAGTGATAATTCTCATTTCTGTCCGTGGATGTAGGCATTGGGCCGAACCACGTAAATATTGTGTTCTCTGTGTGTGTGAGATAATTCTCTTGATGTCTTTGATCCTAACAAGTCTCCCTCGCTCACACCGAGAGAGACGGTCTCTCCGCCTCACATCTCTCACTCTCTTTGTTGTTTCACGGTTTGCTCACATTTTGCTCTCTCCTCTCAACCTCCATTTATAGGTGAGGGAGTAGGTGGGAGAGTCTTTGGGCAACCTCCATTCTTGACTCTTGAAGATGGTTGGTGGCCGCCAAGGTGGACTTGGTTGGTTGCCTTCCTATTGTTGCCAACCAATCTTGACTTGGATGATCACCCCTTTCACACATGGGTGAATTCAACAAATCACCCCCTCAACCCATGTGAGGTGATCCACTGCACACACTGCTGCTAATCTTGTCACGCCCAAATTCAACATAGTCTGCATCTCTTCACTGAGACGCTGCATCCCCTGAAGCTAGAGATAAAACACCAGAGATACAAGAGGAGGACGGAATCCGACATCCTCAACTCAACTCACACCACTCTCTGATTTGGAGAGAGCCACTGCTCCTATCTCCCACAGATCTCTTCCATGCTTCCTGTCTCGGATGTCTATACCTGCTATGCTTGAACTTGCGCAACCAAGATATCTGACACCCCCTGATTGGATGTCCTGCACCCCCTGCTTGGATGCCCTTGACTATCATGCAACTCCTTGCATGATGAACACTGGAGCAACTAGAAAACTTCAGAGTTTGACACATCAACATCCTCAAGTTTCCTTGCTCGGAGCTTATTTCTGAACAACCAGCCTTTGCCCTTCTACACTTCTGAACAACCTCCTAGCGTTTCCACATACGCTTGTTGTCTGTGCTGCAATCCCTGATGTTCGGTTCTGTCTCACTTGTCCGTACTGATGTTTGACAGTTAGCCCTTCTGTCAAGACAACTTCCACCGGTCTGTACAAGTTACCACTATGCAACTCCGTGCATAGTGCTCGCACCCATGGCTTCTGGTCTCCCTGCGTCAAGCTTGCTTGAGAGATCTGCATCAACTCTATCATCTGCTGCCATGGAACTAAAGAAACCACCATAGAGAAATAAGACTTGCCACTCCTTGGCACGCACTCTTGCGTTTTACCTGTCTCAATTTCTCTGTCTGGAAGTTCCTGTGAACTGTCAACAACCCGCTGCTGCACACTCTTCTCGCGCCTCTGTACGACACTCTAGCGTACCCTTGCACTGTTGCACGTCTGCAATTGTACTTCTGCGCTTAGTATGCTCCTCTGCAACTATTGTTCTACATGTCCACATATCATTAGTACCTTCTCGTATACAGTAGCTCCAACAGCCACAGTATTTCCCTGAGCCTGTACTGGTTGCCAAATCATCTATCCGTCGATGAATGGTCTTCTCTTTTGATTGAACCAGATCCTCCAACGAACTCAACAACCAGGAAAGTTCCCAGGAAAGACTGGTGGGGTCATAACCGGTCCCACTTAAGAACCAGTCTCCTTAGACAGTGTCTTTTTGACAGAACTTTCCTAGACCTTTGATCTTGAGATAATCATGTCTGCAATCCTCTGATCGCCCCTGACCAATCCTGATCTCCCTCGATCTGCCATTTGATTAAGCCTGATCTCCTCTGGTCTTCAATGATCTATCTCAATCTGTATCTGGTTGTCCAATCGGGTCAGAATCTGCCCATTCTAACCTCTTCAGTGAATCCGCAGCGTTCCACAATATCCGGCAACCTTCCTTCGAGTATTGAAGATGGCAAACACCCATGTTTTGACAATCTTTCCAAACCGTTCAGAATTTCACTATTCTGACCTCGCGGTTGCGTCCGGAGCGGTCCGTTTAGCTAGGACCAACCTTCGCTGCACTTCCAAGGACCTCACTGAAAACTTTCCCCGAAAACTGGGCCACACCACAATTTTCTGAAAATGTTGGGCAAAATTGCAATTTTCAGAAGTTCAGGGAATATTCCGTGTTCCAACAGAATATTCCGTCCAC
This sequence comes from Camellia sinensis, assembly GCF_055761805.1. Lineage (NCBI taxonomy): Eukaryota > Viridiplantae > Streptophyta > Magnoliopsida > Ericales > Theaceae > Camellia > Camellia sinensis. The sequence continues at coordinate 59,615,532 of NC_138974.1, forward strand.
TGTCCCTAACGCCGTCCGCCACTTTAATCTGCCTTCTTTTTACAGAAACTCCGCCTTCAAAATCTGACCATACGGATGTGTCCAGAATACTCCAAATAGTCGGAAACCACTATTGGATCACCAAAAACGGACTCCAAATGGCTTCGATCTAGCCAAAACATTTTGTACGCCTCAGATCTGCGGCTGCACCGTAGCCGCGAAGCACTGGATCCCTACCTGCCTCAGGTTGACTGGTCAACATCACTGCTGACGTGGCAGACACGTGGCTGCCACGTGGATGACACGTGGCGGAGATTATGACACGTCGCTGCTGACGTGGGTCCACATGGCGTGCGCGTGGGGCTGGCGCATGTCACGGACGCGCGTCTGCTCAGTCACCTTCTTCCTCTCGCCGGGCGTGTGGCGCGTGCCTGAGACTGAGCCGACGCGCCGACTGCCTTCACGGCGCGTGGAGGCGGGTGCCGAGACTGGGCCTCACGCGCCTTCTTCAGGCGGCGCGTGAGGGCGCGTGGAGCCTCCTCTGGGTGTCTGCTTTATATGGTTGGACTCCTCTTCTCGAGAACTTGCTCCTGGTATGCTTAAAACCTGATTTCGAGCAACTTGATTTCTGGGCAGTTTCAAACAACACGCTGTTTTTGTTCCGAAACGCCACCAACGAGGCTCTGATACCACTTGTTGGGATCTGGGATCCCGCCCAAGACCTTATAGAAATCAAAACAAGCAGAAAAACACACCCACACATAAGGAGACACAATATTTTACGTGGTTCGGCCCAATGCCTACGTCCACGGGAGAGTAACCGGTTATCACTATACCAATGAGGAGATTACAGAAAGATTACAATAGAGGAGGAGCTCACACTCTCCTCACTCAGCCACTCACCCGTCTCCCTCGCTCACACCGAGAGAGACGGTCTCTCCGCCTCACATCTCTCACTCTCTTTGTTGTTTCACGGTTTGCTCACATTTTGCTCTCTCCTCTCAACCTCCATTTATAGGTGAGGGAGTAGGTGGGAGAGTCTTTGGGCAACCTCCATTCTTGACTCTTGAAGATGGTTGGTGGCCGCCAAGGTGGACTTGGTTGGTTGCCTTCCTATTGTTGCCAACCAATCTTGACTTGGTTGGTTGCCTTCCCATTGTTGAATTCACCCATGTGTGAAAGGGGTGATCATCCAAGTCAAGTTTGGTTGGCAACAATGGGAAGGCAACCAACCAAAGTCCACCTTGGCGGCCACCAACCATCTTGAAGAGTCAAGGATGGAGGCTGCCCAAAGGCTCTCCCACCTATTTCCTCACCTATAAATGGAGGTTGAGAGGAGAGAGCAAAGTGTGAGTGAGCAAACCGTGAAACAACAAAGAGAGTGAGAGATGTGAGGCGGAGAGACCGTCTCTCTCGGTGTGAGCGAGGGAGATGGGTGAGTGGCTGAGTGAGGAGAGTGTGAGCTCCTCCTCTATTGTAATCTTTCTGTAATCTCCTCATTGGTATAGTGATAACCGGTTACTCTCCCGTGGACGTAGGCATTGGGCCGAACCACGTAAAATATTGTGTCTCCTTATGTGTGGGTGTGTTTTTCTGCTTGTTTTGATTTCTATAAGGTCTTGGGCGGGATCCCAGATCCCAACAAGTGGTATCAGAGCCTCGTTGGTGGCGTTTCGGAACAAAAACAGCGTGTTGTTTGAAACTGCCCAGAAATCAAGTTGCTCGAAATCAGGTTTTAAGCATACCAGGAGCAAGGTCTCGAGAAGAGGAGTCCAACCATATAAAGCAGACACCCAGAGGAGGCTCCACGCGCCCTCACGCGCCGCCTGAAGAAGGCGCGTGAGGCCCAGTCTCGGCACGCGCCTCCACGCGCCGTGAAGGCAGTCGGCGCGTCGGCCCAGTCTCAGGCACGTGCCACACGCCCGGCGAGAGGAAGAAGGTGACTGAGCAGACGCGCGTCCGTGACACGCGCCAGCCCCACGCGCACGCCATGTGGACCCACGTCAGCAGCGACGTGTCATAATCTCCGCCACGTGTCATCCACGTGGCAGCCACGTGTCTGCCACGTCAGCAGTGATGTTGACCAGTCAACCTGAGGCAGGTAGGGATCCAGTGCTTCGCGGCTACGGTGCAGCCGCAGATCTGAGGCGTACAAAATGTTTTGGCTAGATCGAAGCCATTTGGAGTCCGTTTTTGGTGATCCAATAGTGGTTTCCGACTATTTGGAGTATTCCGGACACATCCGTATGGTCAGATTTTGGAGGCGGAGTTTCTGTAAAAAGAAGGCAGATTAAAGTGGCGGACGGCGTTAGGGACAGTGGACGGAATATTCTGTTGGAACACGGAATATTCCCTGAACTTCTGAAAATTGCAATTTGGCCCAACATTTTCAGAAAATTGTGGTGTGGCCCAGCTTTCGGGGATAGTTTTTCAGTGAGGTCCCTGGAAGTGCAGCGAAGGTTGGTCCTAGCTAAACGGACCGCTCCGGACGCAACCGCGAGGTCAGAATAGTGAAATTCTGAACGGTTTGGAAAGATTGTCAAAACATGGGTGTTTGCCATCTTCAATACTCGAAGGAAGGTTGCCGGATATTGTGGAACGCTGCGGATTCACTGAAGAGGTTAGAATGGGCAGATTCTGACCCGATTGGACAACCAGATACAGATTGAGATAGATCATTGAAGACCAGAGGAGATCAAGCTTGATCAAATGGAAGATCGAGGGAGATCAGGATTGGTCAGGGGCGATCAGAGGATTGCAGACATGATTATCTCAAGATCAAAGGTCTAGGAAAGTTCTGTCAAAAAGACACTGTCTAAGGAGACTGGTTCTTAAGTGGGACCGGTTGTGACCCCACCAGTCTTTCCTGGGAACTTTCCTGGTTGTTGAGGTGATCGGAGGATCTGGTTCAATCAAAAGAGAAGACCATTCATCGACGGATAGATGATTTGGCAACCAGTACAGGCTCAGGGAAATACTGTGGCTGTTGGAGCTACTGTATACGAGAAGGTACTAATGGTATGTGGACATGTAGAACAATAGTTGCAGAGGAGCATACTAAGCGCAGAAGTACAATTGCAGACGTGCAACAGTGCAAGGGTACGCTAGAGTGTCGTACAGAGGCGCGAGAAGAGTGTGCAGCAGCGGGTTGTTGACAGTTCACAGGAACTTCCAGACAGAGAAATTGAGACAGGTAAAACGCAAGAGTGCGTGCCAAGGAGTGGCAAGTCTTATTTCTCTATGGTGGTTTCTTTAGTTCCATGGCAGCAGATGATAGAGTTGATACAGATCTCTCAAGCAAGCTTGACGCAGGGAGACCAGAAGCCATGGGTACGAGCACTATGCACGGAGTTGCATAGTGGTAACTTGTACAGACCGGTGGAAGTTGTCTTGACAGAAGGGCTAACTGTCAAACATCAGTACGGACAAGTGAGATAGAACCGAACATCAGGGATTGCAGCACAGACAACAAGCGTATGTGGAAACGCCAGGAGGTTGTTCATAAGTGCAGAAGGGCAAAGGCTGGTTGTTCAGAAATAAGCTCCGAGCAAGGAAACTTGAGGATGTTGATGTGTCAAACTCTGAAGTTTTCTAGTTGCTCCAGTGTTCATCATGCAAGGAGTTGCATGATAGTCAAGGGCATCCAAGCAGGGGGTGCAGGACATCCAATCAGGGGGTGTCGGATATCTTGGTTGCGCAAGTTCAAGTATAGTAGGTATAGACATCCGAGACAAGAAGCATGGAAGAGATCTGTGGGAGATAGGAGCAGTGGCTCTCTCCAAATCAGAGAGTGGTGTGAGTTGAGTTGAGGATGTAGGATTCCCTCCTCCTCTTGTATCTCTGGTGTTTTATCTCTAGCTTCAGGGGATGCAGCGTCTCAGTGAAGAGATGCAGACTATGTTGAATTTGGGCGTGACAAGATTAGCAGCAGTGTGTGCAGTGGATCACCTCACATGGGTTGAGGGGGTGATTTGTTGAATTCACCCATGTGTGAAAGGGGTGATCATCCAAGTCAAGTTTGGTTGGCAACAATGGGAAGGCAACCAACCAAAGTCCACCTTGGCGGCCACCAACCATCTTGAAGAGTCAAGGATGGAGGCTGCCCAAAGGCTCTCCCACCTATTTCCTCACCTATAAATGGAGGTTGAGAGGAGAGAGCAAAGTGTGAGTGAGCAAACCGTGAAACAACAAAGAGAGTGAGAGATGTGAGGCGGAGAGACCGTCTCTCTCGGTGTGAGCGAGGGAGACGGGTGAGTGGCTGAGTGAGGAGAGTGTGAGCCCCTCCTCTATTGTAATCTTTCTGTAATCTCCTCATTGGTATAGTGATAACCGGTTACTCTCCCGTGGACGTAGGCATTGGGCCGAACCACGTAAAATATTGTGTCTCCTTATGTGTGGGTGTGTTTTTCTGCTTGTTTTGATTTCTATAAGGTCTTGAGCGGGATCCCAGATCCCAACAAATTTGTAGTGTGTGAATCAAATTTACTTTAAGAATGATTGAGACCACACACCGAGTTTAATCTATTATATGGTACATAGCATTTGTTCAAGGTTTAATCATTATTAAAGTGGGAGTTGATTTCAAATTTAAATTATGGTGACGCAACAATAATAAAAAGGGTGACAAAGAGTTGAAAATGATTGAAAGTTGGAAATTTTTATTAAATCAATTTTACCTTTGACCTTTAAAAATGTTGACCAATTTTTTTTAAAATGTTGACCAATGTGATCCCTTTCAGCAATTTTTGGACAAAAACTGTCAAATAGGAGGCAAAATGGTCTCGTCTCGTCTCCTTACAAAGCTGTAAACTAAGAGAGCAAAATTATCACTTTTTGGACAATATCTGTTAATTTTTTTACAACAGGGGTCATTGAAGGAATAGTTTGTGATGTAAAATGAAAATTATCGTCGCATACTCAAAATCCAAAAATCACAAGTAAGAAAGTCAGAAATCTATACCACTCCCAGAAGAACTTTGTGGGATTTTCTTATACGCTTCCTCTTCATCACCAAAGTCGCTAGTCCAATTCAAAAAGATAATTGAAGTATAGCAATAAAATGCATGATTATTTCACCAAATATTCATCCACAGCCCTTCAAAGAGAAGCACAATTTCTCTTTGAAATTGAAATCCAGTACACAAAATAGGTTGCTCTGAAATTAAACATTAGCAAAATAAAATCATGAAATCCTATTTTTATTGGCAACAACAAATATAATTTTGTTATAGTAAAACAAGAAAGTTACAAAAGTGCAACGAGGACAAGAAATCAATGGCTGAGCTAACGAAACTGAGAGATTCAATCACCATGGAGGCGACGGAATCGGTGGGCGGTTGATCTTGCATAAAAAGCATCGGACGGTGGAGATATGATATCGCAATTGGATTTTCTGGCGAGAATGGTGGTGCCAACCGTCCCGAGAACTTGAACTTCAGCTGAGTATTTATTGGTGGTGTTTTATGTACTAATTGGTATACCAACTAATGCACTAATATACCTGTACGGGGAGGAAATAATTCTCCTCGTATAATCCTATTGACCAAGTCCACGCTCCTCCGTACGACGTCGCTTTGTTACCTGAAAACACAAACGTGAGCTAGCCGGCGGGTGTGTGCCGGAAACCTCTCCGATGCCTAAGTCAGAAAACTTGACAAATAGACAAAGCTCTAAGTTCTCAGAAAGATTGTGTTCAATTACCTCCTCCAAGGTGTTGCTTGTGAGCTTTTATAAGTTTCATATGGCACAATCCTAGTAGGACTTGTATTTCTCCATACAGAGTCCTCCTAGGATTCATTCTCCTAAGGATAATGCTTATCCTTTTGCACCCTCCCCCACTGCTTAAACCAAGTGGGATGGTTTTTTATATGACCGAACTTCCACATGACCGAAGTAAAATTGGCTATACCGAGCCACAGAGGGCCGAACTATACTTAGCTCGGTCTGCTCCTCCAATTGATTACTTCGGCTGCCCTGTTTGACCTTGATGTGCTTAGTTCAAACTTCCAAATAGCAAGTTCTGACCGTCCCAACCGCTGTATGTCACGACCGGACTAATTCTGAAACCGGTCTTCCCAGAACATACTGCGGCCGGACTAACTCTGAGACCGGCCTAACTCCGAGTTGTCTCCGGACCGGAGTGGCTTTACTCTTCCTTGGACCGGAGTAATCTCACCTCCTCGGGCCGAAGTAACTTTGTCTCCTTAAGGCCGGAGTAACCTTGCCCCTAGGCCGAAGTAGCCATTACGGCCTTTTTACTTAGTCCTTCGCGTTTTGGGCCTCGAAGCCAAACTCGGAGCTCGGCCCAATTTTTCCCAAAAATTACCCTCTCAATTGCCCCTTAATTCCATCTGTGCAACAAGATTGGGATTACCAGTCTACTGGCCGAGCTAGAGTTTCATTAGGCTTTTTCAGCCGATCTAAGAACCCTTTAGCCTCTCTAGCCGATCTAACTTTACCTCGGATATCACTATGTCCGGTCAAAAACGTCTCTTCAATCACAGCGACTGTAACGCTTCTCATTCCAATGACACGTGGCAGGCTCTGATTGGTTAAGGACGGCTGTCACGCCGTCTTCGTGCTTTGTGATCTTGAAACGGTTCCCGCCCAAATTTTGGGCTTTCTAACAAAAGTAATTCCTGAGGCTAGGGTCTCTACACTTTTGCTATTCCTTCGTCTTCTCTCTCTGTTCTCTTGCTGCTCGAGTTCTGAGCTTACTGTGTTCGTGCTTCTGTTGCTGCTACTGCTCCATCTTCAGCTTCTTCTTCTTCAATCTGGTAAGCAGGTCTACCCTTCTCGCTTTTGTTACTTGTTTTTCCATCTGTTTTTGCTTTGTATGCTTTTTGCAAACATTTTTCTTCATTTGTCTGCTTTGCTCTTCGTACTTTGATGAAGAAACCATAGAACCCAAGAGTATATGTCATATACCCTAGAGAAAACTCGATTTCGATCCAGAATCACATCCCAACCGAACCAGGATACTGTTTGTGTTGTGTATGTAGATAGATTTCAGAGAACAACCGAACTAGGACTCAAAGGAATAGCAGTAGTTTCTTCTCAATCACTCTAGCCAAGATAAACTCACCGGAAAAACGTGCACGTACCGAACTAGGTACTCCGGTCAATAACCGAGCTAAGGCTTTCGGGGCCCAGCCGGCTTTCTTAGTTCTTAAACCGAACTCAGAAAGCCGCCCCTAGGGGCTTCGACCGAAGTAACTTTCCTCAAACTGCAACCGATTTAGGCCTTGGGACTAAACCAGCTTTCTGAGTTTTTTAGACCGAACTCAGAAAGCTGCCCCTAGACGTTAAAACCGGTCTAACCTGCTCAAAACCGAGTTAACAAACCTTCTGATGAGCCGAGGTAGAACCAGCCCACTGAGCCGAAGTAGGATTTGTATATCTTGCTTATAATTTGTAGCGCGGTCCCACGATCTGTGCTTAACCCCTTTGTTTTCTACCTTGCAGACTTAGGTTGCCCAGGCACTCCTACGTGTGCTCAACCGGGCTACTGAGCCAAATTTTCGTACCGAAATAATTTATTCGTAACTTATTCAACAAATGGGTAAGTATAGATATTTAGTCGAAACCCCTGGTGGTATGGCCGAATTCAGGCAGGACTACCAGATTCCTGATGATGTCCAACTGGAGTTGGCCAAGAAAGATGCTACTCCCTGGGACAATGAAGGCTCCGTCCCTTTTACCCTTCAGTCAATAATTGAAACCGGACTACGGTTTCCTGTCCAACCGCTCATCTGCGAATTTCTTAGACAGACTAGGTTATGTCCTACCCAACTGTCCACCAATACTTACCGTATTATAATGGGAATAGACGCATTAAACCACCAAACCGGACTAAATCTTGGTCTAGCCGAAATATTCCATCAGTATTCCATCGGCTCAAAGAATGCTGGGTGGGTCTACTACCTCAGAATTCGCCGCCGCCGAGAGAAGATAATTAAGCATACTCCGGACAAAGATCTTAACGATGATGATTTCCTTTGGGTCTCTGGGAATTTTGAGGATTTTCAAGCTCAAATTCCTGGCCGACCTATAAATTGGAAAATGGGAGAGCCTGGTAATTTTGCTTCGGTCTTCTGTCTTGTTTGTTATCTCGGTTGTTTAGTTTATTAGCCGAACTAACACTTCTCTTTATTGCAGATTTCGCCCATCTCCGTTCCCTGTACAGTTATCCCAACCTTGGGGTTCTGCGAGCCGCACTACGGGTTAAAGAAAGAAGTTGGTCAAAGCTTCTAAATTTTGAGCCGACCTACCGGTATAGCGGTCGCCGCAAAGCAAAGGTAACTGATTTTCTTCTCGAGGAAGCACCGGAGCCGGACCCAACTCTGCCCGAGATAAGGCTTGTCCCTCTAACAGCAGAAGAAGAGATGGCGAAAAGGAGCAGAGTTAGGGCCCTTCTTACCGAAACGGCTAGGCCCGAAGTAACGCCTCCCAGTCAATCGCAGCCTGCCGTTGTCGCCCTCCCTTCCCAACAGCCATCCTCTTCCCGCCGGACCAAACGTCCCCGGACTGCCGAACCCGAACGAGTTTTGGTTGATGAAGAACCTGTCATTCAGCCGAGCTTACCACCAAGCCCTCGACCGGAGTCTTCCGACCGGACCATTAGTTGCTGGGCACCGAAGCTATCTTTCAACGACCGAGACATTCTGGAAACAGACTCGGTTGTTGCTGAGAAGGACCACCTGTTGGCCATCAATTTGGCCAAGAGTGTGTGTCTGCCTAAAGACATGGAACATCACCACAAACAGTTAACCACCGAGCTGAAGTCCATCCGGTCAGCCACGAAATCAATGATTCTGGTAAGTAACTTCGGTCGTATTTCTGTTTTTCTACTTTTCTTTTTCTTCGGCTAAATTGAAGTTGTTGCTTTGTCAGGCTATCCAGAAAAATCAAATCACCCATAGGAAGGTGCTGGAGCTGAGGAAAGTGACAAGGCAAGCTGCGGCAGAGGCGGAGGCGAAATCGGCCGAACTAGAGGAGGCCAGAAAGGAAATGGCCGAACTCCGAGGTGAGGTCGGTCGTCTGACCGGAATGGTTAGTTCGGCCGAGGCCGAAAAGCAAAAGACTGCCATTGTGCTGAAGGACAAGTACTTGCGCGAGTTGCTAAAACTTGAAAGAAAGAAGGATGCCGAAATAAAAGAGAAGGTGAAGGAAGCCGACCAACAAGGCTTCAAGAGGGCAGAGGATGCTTATGCCCAACAATGCAATGCGGCCAAGGATCTGTTCTTTAAGTGCGGCTGGAGGGGAGCCGTTGAGAAGCTCGGTCATGATCCTCAGACCGAGGTTTTCAACCCTCCAGCCTACTTTATACCGAACTCCCTGATGGATTATGCCACGGCCATGCAACAGCAGTTCCTTGAGGGCTCAGACGATGAAGTTTCTGATGAAGACTCTGCCCCTGAGGATACTTCAGTTGTGAATGCAGATCAGGTAGTTCGGTCGGAGCCCGTGGTGGAAGATCTAACTCTTGATCAACCAAGTGAAGCCGTGGCTCCAGCCGAACCCGTCCTTCCTTCTGAAAATGTTGTAGTGCCCGAAACCGGTCTTCAAGTTGACGCCGATGCTGCCTTCGACGCCGAAATAGATGAACTTTTTTCTTAATTTTGTAGTCTTTTCTTTGTAACCGAACTAAGCAGCCTTGTAATGACTTCTTTTTGAATGAAAATTTTACTTCTCTTATTCCGGTTATTGTGTATATGCTTGCATTTGTAATGTCTTCTATTACTCCAAGTGTTGTTTCGGTTTTTGGTTGGTTAAACTATACTTACCAGCCAACCACTCCTTAGCCGACATAATTGCTTCGGCTGGGGAGTACTAAGTGTTGGTTTAATCCAGCCAACCACTCTTCAGCCTTACACTTACTTCGGCTGAAGAGTAACAAGAGTTGGTTTATTCCAGCCAACCACTCCTTAGTCATGCACTTACTTCGGCTAAGGAGTACAAAGTGTTGGTTTAATCCCGCCAACCACTCTTCAGCCTTACACTTACTTCGGCTGAAGAGTAACAAGAGTTGGTTTATTCCAGCCAACCACTCCTTAGTCATGCACTTACTTCGGCTAAGGAGTGCAAAGTGTTGGTTTAATCCAGCCAACCACTCTTCAGCCTTACACTTACTTCGGCTGAAGAGTAACAAGAGTTGGTTTATTCCAGCCAACCACTCCTTAGTCATGCACTTACTTCGGCTAAGGAGTACAAAGTGTTGGTTTGTTCCAGCCAACCACTCTTCAGCCTTACACTTACTTCGGCTGAAGAGTAACAAGAGTTGGTTTATTCCAGCCAACCACTCCTTAGTCATGCACTTACTTCGGCTAAGGAGTACAAAGTGTTGGTTTGTTCCAGCCAACCACTCTTCAGCCTTACACTTACTTCGGCTGAAGAGTAACAAGAGTTGGTTTATTCCAGCCAACCACTCCTTAGTCATGCACTTACTTCGGCTAAGGAGTACAAAGTGTTGGTTTAATCCAGCCAACCACTCTTCAGCCTTACACTTACTTCGGCTGAAGAGTAACAAGAGTTGGTTTATTCCAGCCAACCACTCCTTAGTCATGCACTTACTTCGGCTAAGGAGTGCAAAGTGTTGGTTTAATCCAGCCAACCACTCTTCAGCCTTACACTTACTTCGGCTGAAGAGTAACAAGAGTTGGTTTATTCCAGCCAACCACTCCTTAGTCATGCACTTACTTCGGCTAAGGAGTACAAAGTGTTGGTTTAATCCCGCCAACCACTCTTCAGCCTTACACTTACTTCGGCTGAAGAGTAACAAGAGTTGGTTTATTCCAGCCAACCATTGAAGTTTGTTTTTCCAGCTAACTTCTAGTATTTGGTTATTCCGACCAAATGTCCTGCAGCCTGGATCCTTATCCTGGGCTTAGGATGGGTGTTGGTTTAATCCAGCCAACCTTTAAGTTAGTTTTTCCAGCTAACTTAGAGTAACATGTTTGTAATATACGTAAGTCTTGAAAGCTAACTTTTACAAAGGGTAATTTGTGCCAAAAAGATTTTCTTATTTTATTGAAGGAAGAGAAAATTACATATGCTTGAAAAAGAAAAAGCTAAAAGTAAAATAACTTGAGATTGGCCGTGTTCCATGGCCTAGGGATTGCCTTGCCGTCCTTGTCTTCTAGGTGGTATGCCCCTTTGCCTGCTAATCCAACCACCTTATAAGGACCTTCCCAATTTGGGCCTAACTTGCCGTCTCCTGGGATTAGGGTGTTTCCCATTACTTTGCGTAGTACCCAATCCCCAATCTTGAATTGTCTTGGATGTACCTTTTTGCTGTATTTTCTGATTAACTCTCGTTGGTAGGCGGCGATGTGAACCATTGCTTTTTCTCTTCTTTCTTCTATAAGGTCGAGTTCTAAGGCTATGGCTTCTCCATTTAAGTCTGGATCAAAATTTTCGCTTCGGATTGTGGGGAGGCCAACTTCTAGTGGGATGACTGCCTCTATTCCATAGGCCAAGGAGAATGGTGTTTCTCCTGTTGATCGCCGAGGTGTGGTTCGGTAAGCCCATAAGACGTGAGGGAGTTCGTCCGCCCATTTGCCTTTTGCTTTCTCTAGCCTTTTCTTTAGTCCATCCAAGACGACTTTATTTGATGCTTCAGCCTGCCCATTTGCTTGAGGATATGCCGGAGTAGAATTGTAGAATTCTATCTTGTATTCTTCGCAAAAGCTTCTGAAAATTCTGCCGTCGAACTGAGTTCCATTGTCTGAGATCAGTGCTTTTGGTATGCCAAACCGAGTGATAATATTTTGCCAGACAAACTTCTTCACATCCTTCTCTTTGATTGACGCCAATGCTTCTGCTTCCACCCACTTTGTGAAGTAGTCTGTTGCTGCGAGAAAGAATTTTCTGCCACCGGGTGCTGTTGGAAGTGGTCCTACTATGTCCAAGCCCCACATTGCGAAAGGCCATGGGCTAGTTAAGGGTAGGAGTTCTCTTGCTGGTTGATGTATTTGGTGCGCGAATTTCTGGCATTTTTCACACTTTTTCACATATTTTTCTGAGTCTGCTTGCATATATGGCCACCAATATCCTTGCGAAATAGCCCTGTAGGCGAGCGACCTTCCCCCTTGATGACTTCCACATACCCCTTCATGTATTTCGAACAGGAAGGCTTCTACTTTGTTGGGATGAACGCACTTGAGGTAAGGCCCAGAGAATGACTTCTTGTATAATGCAAAAGATGGAGACAGCCAAAATCGCTGCGACTTTGCCCTTATTTTGTTGGCTTCTTTTTTCTCTGCTGGTAGGATGCCGTCTTTTAGGAACAGGATGATGGGATCCATCCATGAAGGGCCTAATTCAGTGCAATATACTTCTTCTGCTTCGGGGTCTTCTATACTTGGTCTTGGTAAGAAGTCGATGAGTACTGGATGAGGGATCGATGTATCTGCCATTGAGGCCAAGCCTGCTAGCTCGTCCGCTCGGCTGTTTTCCTCCCTGCCAATTTGTTCTATCCTTACCACATCAAACTTCTTGATCTCTGTTCTGACTAACTCTTGGTACTTGGCCATTCTGTCGTCCTTTGCTTCGTATTCGCCCGAAATTTGGTTTACTACCAGCAGAGAGTCACTGTATACCATTAGTTCGGCTGCTTTCATGAAGTGTGCTGACTTGAGTCCTGCGATAAGCGCCTCATACTCTGCTTCATTGTTGGATGCTGGGAAGCCAAGGTTGATTGCTTGCTCTATAACCAGGCCGTCTGGAGAGATGAGGACTATGCCAAGCCCTGCACCATGTCGGTTGGATGCTCCATCCACAAAGAGCTTCCACATCTCTCCAACAAATAGTTTCCAGCATGTGGAAGGGTCAGACGATGCCGTGGGGTCAAGGATGGTATTTTCTTCAAAGTCCATATTGGCTGTCTGCCCTTAGTCCTCTGTTTGAACTGCTGGTGAGCCTTTGTTTGGCTCCTCCTTGTCGTCCTTAATGTGGTCTGCCTTTGTGCTTGATGGACTACTTTCCACTAGGGGTTGCGCTATTCCGGCGTCAACTTCCGTCTCTAGTTCGGTCGATGGACTACCTTTCACTAGGGGTTGCGTTATTCCGGCGTCAACTCCCGTCCCTAGTTCGGTTGAGTTAGTCAGGTCGACTGGACAGATATGATGACTTCCAGGAGTAAACTCTGCAACGAAGTCTGCCAAAGATTGAGCTTTTATTGCGGTCTTTGGTTGGAACTTGATATCGAATTGTCCCAACTCTACTGCCCATTTCAAAATTCGCCCACTGAAGTTCGCCCTTTCAAACAGAGCTTTTAATGGAAAGGCCGTAAGGACGACTATGGTGTGGGCATGAAAGTAGTGTGCCAATTTCCTGGATGCCATCATTAATGCTAATGCTAGTTTCTCCAATGGTAAGTACCTTGTTTCGGCTCCCAACAATGTCTTGCTGACATAAAAGATGGGCAAGTGTTGTATTCCTTCTGCACGAACCAACACTGCGCTGACTGCGTGTTGAGAGACTGCTAGGTACAAAAAGAGTTCTTCACCAGGTACTGGAGTAACAAGTAGTGGTGGGGAAGACATGTATTCCTTTAAGCTTTCCAGAGCTCGGTCGCATTCTTCATCCCACTCAAACTTGGCCTTTAAAGCTTGGAAGAACGGTCGTAGCCTGTCCGACGATCTGCTTATGAACCGGTTGAGTGCAGCCGCCATACCAGTAAGATGCTGCACTTCTTTAACTGAGTTTGGTCTCTCCAACTCCTGGATCGCTTTGATCTGAGAGGGGTCGGCTTCTATACCTCGGTTGGTCACCAGGAAGCCCAAGAATTTGCCAGATCCAACTCCGAATGCGCATTTGGACGCATTGAGGCGTAGCTTGTGTTTCTTCAGGATCTGGAACATCTCGCCTAAGTCTTTCAGATGGTCATTCTCATCCTTGCTTTTGACCACCATGTCGTCGATGTACGCCTCCATTGTTCTGCCTAACAATGGTTCAAACATCTTGGTGACCATCCTTTGGAATGTCGCCCCTGCGTTCTTTAGGCCAAAGGGCATGACCTTGTAGCAATATAACCCCCTTGGTGTTGTGAAGGATGTGACCTCCTGGTCTGGTTCATGCATGGCGATCTGGTGGTAGCCTCTGTATGCATCCAAAAAGCTAAGTCGGTTATGTCCTGCCGTTAAGTCCACCAGTTGATCTATCCTTGGTAGAGGGAAGCTGTCTTTTGGGCACGCTTTGTTGACTGTTTTGTAGTCGACGCAGACACGCCATTTACCATTCTTTTTTGGCACTACGACGGTGTTCGAGATCCATTTTGGGTAGTGCACCTCTCTTATTGCTCCTGCCTCCAGCAGGTTGCCCACCTCTTCTGCCACTATTTCGGCGTGGTGGAGTGCCGATCTGCGCGTGCGTTGAATGACTGGTCTGGCAGATGGGTGGACATTGAGTTGGTGACTGATGAAGTTTGGATCAATGCCTGGCATGTCGTAAGGTGTCCAGGCAAACACTTCGATATTGGAAGTCAAGAATTCCATGACCTCTAATCTCTCAGTGCTGGACAATGATGAGCCAAGCAAGAAGAACTTATCCGGGTTCTTCTCATCTATTTTTACCTCCACCAAGTCTTCCACTGCTTTCTGATCAGCCTCTTTGCCGACGTCAGCGAATAGTCCATTACTTTCTGGCTCTTCCACCGAATGAACATATCCTTTGGCAGCTCGGCTTCCATTTGCTGTGGCAAAGCATTGTTTTGACATGATCTGATCGCCATAGACTTCTTCAATTATACCGGCGTCATTGGGGAACCGCATTACCTGATGGTATGATGACGCCACTGAACGCATGGCATGCAGCCATGTTCTGCCCAGGATGATGTTGTAGGTGGAGGGGACCTTCAATACCCAGAACTCCACCTGTTTTGATACACTTCCAGCTCTAACTGGAAGGATTATTTTGCCGACAGGCCACTCTGGCATGGAGTTGAATCCAATCAGGGGAGAAACTGCAGGTGCCAAGTCTTTGTCTTGCAATTTTAGTTGTTTGAATGTGTCGTAATACATGATCTCACATGAACTACCCTGGTCAATCAGAATCCGCTTGACGTCAAAATCCTTGACTCGGAGAGTGACAACCAGGGCATCATTATGGGGGCAGTAAATTCGTTCCAAGTCCTTATCCGAAAAGGACATGACGTTTGTTGCCTCTGTCCTCCCCTTCTTGATGGCGGGTTGGGAACTTAATACTTCCCTAAAGTGTTCAGCCTTCTTGATTGAACCTCTAAGCTCGCATACGCGCTCAGGTTCAAAAACTCCATGAATTACATTGATAATGCCTTGTGGTGGTGCGTCGTTTGGCATTCTGTTGGGTTGGTCATGATCTTGGGGGGCCGGTTGCGCTCCTCCTTCAATGTATTCGTCCAAGTGGCCTGCTGCCACCAATTCTTCTAAATGCTGTCTTAGGGGCGTGCAATTCTCAGTTCGGTGCCCCTTTTCTTTGTGGAAGGTGCACCGTGATCTGTCGTCGTAATTCTTCTGAGCTTCTCCAAGCTTGGCTGGCCACTTGACAAAAGGCTCATCCTTGATTTCGCTCAGAATCCGATATATTGGTTTTTTGAACACCGTGGTTATGGCAGTGCGAATTCTCAACCATCTTTTGTCTGGGTCTTCTCCGTTATCTCGTCTGCCACGTCCATTTTTGTTACTTCGGTCCACCGTATTAACCTTTGCTGAGGTTTTCTTTTCTGGTACCGTGGCCGCACTTGTTTTGGCTTTGGAACGTGCGCCATCTTCTTCTACCCTGATGTGCTGATGCACTCTCTCCATCAGGGCTTCCATGGTGAGGGGTGGCGTCATGGTAATTGAATCCCTTAGTCGGTTCCCTACTGGTAGGCCTCTTTTATATTGCGCAATGGCTAGATTGGTGGGGCAGTCTCCAATCTGGTTGAATGTCTCCCAGTAGCGACTGTTGTAAGATCTGAGGGTTTCTTTCTCACCCATGTCGATGGAGAGTAGCTGGTCTATCTCCACCGGTGTTTTAGTATTTGTCCGAAACCTTGTTACGAACGCTTCTGCCAATTGGGCCCAGGAGGCTATGCTGCCCTCTGGGAGTTTTTCGAACCAAGTCAAGCCTAAGTCGCCCAGACTTGATGGGAAGAGTATGCACATTAAGGCCTCGTTTCGCCTGTACACGGCCATGACTTGGCGAAAGTGGCTCAAGTGTGAATACGGGTCCGTCTTCCCTTCATATGTATTGAACTTCGGCTGAAGGAAACCTGATGGTAGGGGAGCGTTTTCGATCGCTGGGACAAACGGCGAAGTCTGTAGCCTTGCCAATGCTTTGTCCGCTGGTTCGTAGGCCGGTCGCGGTATTGGCATTCCAACCTCGACGCTTCCATGCGTTCGAGGAGCCAACCGTTGTAGGGCCGAAATTCGGTGTGGATCCCTTGCCCTGGCATCCTCCTTGCATCGTGCTTTTTCTTCTAGCACGGTTCGTAAGTCGGATGACCTGGGTAGCTCGGTTTGTCTGGATCTGGTTTGGTGTGAATGTGAAGGCCAATACGTACTTCCTTCAGTATATGATCTTTCGGATCTCGTCCTCTCAGACCTGGAGTGACGAGTTCTTGAAGATAAGGAGTGAGTGTCGCCTGTCCTGAGGCTTCTGCTCTCTCCTTGGGAGGGCGTAGTATTCCTACTACGATTCTCTGAGTGGTGAGGGGGCGTTTTATGCTTGCGCCCCTCTCCTGTCGCCACATCTTTGGTCTTTATCTGGCGTTTTAAAGTCTCCATGTCCGCTGCCATCCTTCGAATTAGTTCATCCTGTTCCTTTACGCGATCTTCCAGGGCTTGAGGATCAATCCTCCTCCTTTGCCTGTCGGGACTTTGAGAGTAACGAGGGCTGCCATTCCGCCTTCCCCTGCCACTCCTCCTGGAATTATGTTGTTGGGGCTCCAAGTCCGCCATGGGAGGGACAGCAGGTAATCCCTCACGCCTTGCGCCCCCTTCTGGAGTTAGTCCGTCGACGGCGGACTGCGGCAAGTCTTCAATGTGTGCCATTGAATGAGAAAAGGAGAAGCTTAGTCAAGAGGTTTTTGTTCTTGTCTGTTCTTCCCACAGACGGCGCCAATTGTACGGGGAGGAAATAATTCTCCTCGTATAATCCTGTTGACCAAGTCCACGCTCCTCCGTACGACGTCGCTTTGTTACCTGAAAACACAAACGTGAGCTAGCCGGCGGGTGTGTGCCGGAAACCTCTCCGATGCCTAAGTCAGAAAACTTGACAAATAGACAAAGCTCTAAGTTCTCAGAAAGATTGTGTTCAATTACCTCCTCCAAGGTGTTGCTTGTGAGCTTTTATAAGTTTCATATGGCACAATCCTAGTAGGACTTGTATTTCTCCATACAGAGTCCTCCTAGGATTCATTCTCCTAAGGATAATGCTTATCCTTTTGCACCCTCCCCCACTGCTTAAACCAAGTGGGATGGTTTTTTATATGACCGAACTTCCACATGACCGAAGTAAAATTGGCTATACCGAGCCACAGAGGGCCGAACTATACTTAGCTCGGTCTGCTCCTCCAATTGATTACTTCGGCTGCCCTGTTTGACCTTGATGTGCTTAGTTCAAACTTCCAAATAGCAAGTTCTGACCGTCCCAACCGCTGTATGTCACGACCGGACTAATTCTGAAACCGGTCTTCCCAGAACATACTGCGGCCGGACTAACTCTGAGACCGGCCTAACTCCGAGTTGTCTCCGGACCGGAGTGGCTTTACTCTTCCTTGGACCGGAGTAATCTCACCTCCTCGGGCCGAAGTAACTTTGTCTCCTTAAGGCCGGAGTAACCTTGCCCCTAGGCCGAAGTAGCCATTACGGCCTTTTTACTTAGTCCTTCGCGTTTTGGGCCTCGAAGCCAAACTCGGAGCTCGGCCCAATTTTTCCCAAAAATTACCCTCTCAATACCTTATATCATCATTACTAACCTCACTCATTATACAAATTATAAATATCTAAAATTTTTAAAATAATATTATATCATCTATTAATATATTAATTAATATATCAATTAGTACATGTAATATTGTTAAGTACTCATAAGTTTGGAATAAGTATTGTTAGAAGTTTTGGCCCGTAAAAGCGGATAGAGTTGAAGTTTTAAATCAATTTATTTTTTTGGTTCCTCTTTTGGTCCAGTTCAGCCCATCTACTTATAACTTTTTAATACAAATGAAAAGTAGAAAACAAATTAAAAATACCAAGGCCTAAATTCAAATATATATTAGGATAAAATGGAATTACTTTTAAAAATGATTTAAATTAAAATAATTATTAAAATGACCTAATTCATTTAATAACTCATATACGGATTTTGAATTTAAAATATTTTATGCCTAATTTTTTATGTGTAAATTACGTTTAATGTCGGTAGACAAATGATATATGCACTTTTGTCATGTAGTGCCCAATCAATGCCCTTTGTACGTTGGAAGACATTTCATGTGATGATCATTTATATCATTATGAAAATAATAAATTAATATATATATATATATATAAAGCATACAAATCACTTGGAATAAACATTTTAAAATTTTGGGCATAGATTTGAAGCGCACGAACAAGTGTGCACACCTATTTATAACGGGTAAATTATAAATGTATTTTTTAAAATTTATTTAAAATATAAATTATTTTTGTGATTTAAAAAATTATAAATATTTTATGGTCAGAAATTTTTATTTATCAAAATTAATTAAAAAAATAAAATTCATAATCGCTATCCTGTATAATAATAAAATTATCTGAATTATTAGTTGAAATAAAATTTTAACATCATTAAATACTATTAATTAATATGATATTTTATTAATAAAATAGGTTATTTGTTATGAAATTAAAAACCTTAGGGGCGGGATGTAATTTCCAAAACCACAAGGAGCAATTTGTATTTTAAATAAATCTCAGGAGAAATTCTATTTCCGCATACCACATTGTCTCTGTACACATCATTTCTTACTCCACTCACTTAATAATTTAATTCTTAAGTATTTATCTCAGTCCACACACCCTACATTCCAAATATATCCATTTAAAAAAAAATACGTGCACACCCTCATATTAATCCACACAAATATTCGTGGTCGCTGTGCGGCGCCAGCAAGGCCTACCATGATTGATGACCCTATACCTCATTTGTTGTAAATTGACTAGTGTAGTCCAATACACAATCAAATTGAACCTCACTTGCTTGAGTGGATACATTCTGCCAAAAAAAAATGCTCGGAAGTTGGAACCCCTGAGCCGAATATTTTAACATATTTCGGAAGTTGGAATTCGAATGATTTAATATATTTCGAAAGTTAAGTTCCAAATGGTTTAATATATTTTGGGAGTTGAGTTCCGAATTATATTTCAGAAGTTGAGTACCGAAGAAATTAATTTTGTTCCATTGTTGTTTTTCGTATACTATCTATGTATTCATCACTGGTTTGTCGAATGGTGATCGCAAACAGAAATTACGTAAAACAATTTCTTAGCAAAAAAAGTTACATTTCCGTCGCTACATTAGTTGTTTTGCATATCATTCTAGTTTTCTGAATTGTTTGGCATATCTCCCATCAAGTTTTGTTTGACAAACAATTGTAACCTCATGAGTGAACAATGGAAGAATGTTAGTAATGGAGTCTAGTGTGTGAGAAATAATGGAGGAAGAAGGTTGGCAATGGAGTGTGTGAGAAATAATGAAGGGAAAATGTAGGCAATAAAATGTGAGAAATAGTGGAGGAAAAAGGTAACAATGGAGAGTGTGAAAAAGAGTGAAGTGTGTGAGAATGAGTATCAATAACATAGGCAATGGATAGCGGATTTGCACAAAGAGCTTTTGTAAGAAAAAGATGTGTATAGAGATCTCTATTTTGAATGTTTAAGTGTGTGGATGGATATCTATTTTTGGTCATTTTAATTAAAAGTAAATTTGTAATAAAAATAAAGTTCATTTAGTGTGTGGACAGAGACAATGTGGTGTGTGGAAATAGAATTTCCCAAATCTCAGGAGTGTGTTTATAATTTACCCTTTTATAAAAGTAATTATTTACAAATCCTAGAAACTGCTCTCTCTATCTCTCTCGAAATTAAAGTCTCTTTTTCTAAACTCTAAAATTTTCTCTTGTTGTCATAATAGGGGAGTGAAAGGTGGTGACATCCGATCCCCCTCTCCCTTTCCTTTCCTTTTAACTTTCATGGATGATTTGCTTTTTTCTCAGATATGGTCTTTTACCCTTTGATCTGAGGTTTTCTATCATTCGAACTTCCACTGCCTCCATGGGCTACAAATATGAGGTCGATACCAGAGTTGTTTGACAGTACTACGTTACGAGTTGTGTGAATCTGATTTTTTGATTATTTTTTTTTAATGCTTTTGTATTTTATTTTTATTATTTTTTTCCTCCTTTGTAGATGTTTGGGTTTGTCTATTGTTAGATTTTTGTAATTGGCAATCTCATTGGACAAAATTTTATTTAATTGTATTTTTATTCACTCTATTGTATCTATAAGTTATGAGAGTTCAGATGCAAATCCAACTCGAGTTGTGCTTGTATAGAGGAGTTTGTACTGACATTTAGTATCTTGACTTGAATATTCCTTATTTGTCACTTCGCTAACTAAAATCAAAGTTGATTAACCGCTCGAGTGGTATTTTGTGAACTTGAGCGGTGAAGTGATTCATCTAGTATCTTTATTTGTGTTCTGAACTTCTGGAAAGTGTGTTTTACCGCTAAACGGTTATCATATATGTGAGCACTGCCTTTAGTCACATTGCTTGAGCGATAAAGTGAGCGCTCGAGCGATCTTCACGGCTCTGTTTAATATAAAGTGCGTCATTTGCTGTCTTTAAGATTTAATTCATCCATATTCTTAGAGAGGAAGAGAAAAACAAAGTGTTCTATATTGGAGGGTGTTTATGTATGAGTTTTCTTGATGTAAAGAAGGTGATCAATTGATCAACGAATTACATATTGACAAACATCAATGGTTAATTTTGTTCTTTCATTCACAAAAAGAGAGAAGTGTTTATCGATGAATTCTTGGGAACTTGGGCCTGAAGCTTTTGTGGATTCTGAAGTGGCTTATCGTCTTAGATTCAACATTAGCATTATGGATTCAACATTGGACAAATCGATTCCAAAGTGAAGACAGTGGTATAAGAGGCATATTGGGTTTGGATCAATTCGGGCTTAGATTCACTAGGTAATTGAGGATTTTCGTGTGTAATTCCTTTTTGTCTTCTTAATGGATTATTTTGTGTCTTTATCCCATAGTTTTTTTTATCACAATTGGAGGTAGTCAAATTGTGATTTTTTTTTCTACGTTAAATCATTGTGGCGATTTATTATTGATTACTTGATTGTGATTGCTATCATTGTTTAAAATTGAATCATAATCACAAATCAATATATCAAAAAAATTTAGAATTTTTTATCTATGTTGTTGGTGACCACAGTACGTTGTATTGTAGGTATGGTTATTGGTTGTTGGCTGCAATATGTTGTAGGTATGGTTTTTAGTTAATGGTCGCAATATGTGGCTGGTTATGGTTGTTTGGTGTTTGAGTGTTCAGGTTTGAAACACTGAACCTTAGCGGTAATTCCTTCTAAAGTTGGGAATAATCACTCTTAATGTATTTATTTCTGCCTATCAATAAAATTTAACTTTAGCCACAAAAATAAATAAATAAATTTATTAACAATTCTCTCCATGAAATTTTTATAATGGTAAACGCCACTGTAGTAGTTTTTGAGGTTACATCAGTGTCCTTGTTAGAAATGTTGGGTAACGGTTGGGATAAATTATGATAAATGTACAATTAACATTTTTCTTTTTTACAAAATCATAATTTTATGACACTATATTTGTCCTCAAGCAAATAAAAAGTAATTTTTGGTAGGACTGGTGGTAGGTGATGGAGAGAGGGTGATATGGGGACATATTTTGTGAATGACAACACGTGGCCAAGGTGACGCCAAGGTGTCATCCGTGGTGCCACGTGGCCTGGTCCTGGCACCGACATGATCTCTGCTATGCCGAGGTTACCTGCGGAGATATCGAAATCCGAGATGAACGGATAAGGGACAAGAGTCCTAGAACAAGGGATGATCTCAGTCTAGATAAAAATAAAGCTCTTAAGGAGTTTATCCCTATCTAGTTGAGAGTCTAGGATAAACATTGAGCCTGAGTCCACTTAGGTGAGGCTTCTGTAGGGATCAAGTCAGTGTTGGCTATAAAAGCAGGGCACTCTCGTGGGTCTAAGGTATATTTTTTTTATGTGTGATGTACTGTGAGCAATACGTTCTTTGTTGTGAGTTAAACACAATTAGCTATCTTTAAGAGATATTTGATTACTGACTTGAGCATTAGAGTGCCCTCAGGTGGACGAGCCACCGCCGGATTCTTTCCTTTCTGTGACAAGTTGTTCAGGTTTAATCTATTCTGTCGGTGTTCTCCAGCTGAGTTTCCCTTTTGGCTGTGTGGTCGGAAATCAACACCCACAATTTGGCGCCATCTGTGGAAACGTAAGGAGAATAGATAGCCAACAACATATAGAAAGAAAAAATTGAGGATGACATCCCTAGTGGGAGTAGTAAGCATGCCGATCCAAACATGGAGGAAGAAAACCATAACGAAGAAACATGGGATCAAAATCCCGGGGAGAAAGACGTCGGCCAAGAGGGAGACGCACCGAAGAAAGCAGGCCGAGACGAGTATTACAATGAAAGCGACCTCCAGGTATGGAAAATAGATGTCTGAGGAGGGATGGCGAGATGAAGGGAATGGCAACCAAATTGGCAGACCTGCAATCGATTGTCAACTTCATGATACAGAACAACATCATGCAGCCGTCGTTTCCATTAAAGGGCACACTGATTCCAGCAGCCAAGAACGACGCCCAGAAAGGGGGGGCAAAAAGCAATCCCAGCAGTCCCCCAGCATGACAGAGTGAAGAAACGCTCACATCAGTCTTCACAGGATGTCGAGCGAGTAGAATCCATGAGAGGAGAGTCTCAAAGGACGCCTCGTACCAAGGGAACTTATGCCAAGGAACCTTGGCATGTTCAAGGAAAGAAACCTTGATTTGACATGGTGAATGAAGAGAAATCCAAAATGACGCGTAACGACACCGGGAGCAGCGCACCAAAGAGGCTGAAATCTGTCGACAGCTGAGCTCCTAGTCGGACTAAGGATCCAAAGGAAGCGACAGAATGTCGAGGTCACATCACCCATCAAGCCAAGAACGTTGTTCTCAGTAGAGCTGGATAGGTTTGAGGCCCCAAAAAGGTTCCATATATATGACGGTAAGTGAGATCCGAACTTTTACGTCAGCTTATACCTGAATTCAATGACCTTATATACTGGGAACGAACCGTTACTCTGCAAGGTGTTCCCCTCATCCTTTGGAGAAGTAGCTTCGGATTGGTTTCACAAGTTGCTGAAAAGAACTGTGAAGAGTTGAGAAGGCCTGGCCGAGATGTTTGTGGCCAGGTTTGTCACGAACAAGTTACAACCATTAAGGGTAGACTCCCTGATGGCTTTGAAAATTAGCTAGGGTGAAAGCCTTAGGGCCTATGCCAAAAGATATTATGAGGTGTTCAACCGAATACCGGGACGTAACCAAGAATTGGCAGTCGTGTCTTTTAAGAATGGCTTGGAGGATGACTGCATGCTTCGAAAGTCACTGGCAAAAACTCTGCTAAAGAGTATAGAGGAGCTCATGGCAAGGATCGAGAAATATGCCAGAACAGAAGAGGATACACCAGGAGCAAAGGCACCGAAGCAGGAAAAGAAAAATGGATCACCAAAGCGAGGCCGAGGTAATACTAGATTTAATAGACAAGAAACAGGGCTGAAGGCGGCACAGGCAGTTACCATTGTGTTCCGGATCCCGATTTATAAAGTTCTAGAAATGATCAGGAACCAGCCGTATTACAAAGCGCTGTAGAGGATTCATGGCGAATTTATGGAGAGAAGTCTAGGGAAGCACTGTGCTTATCACAATGAAGATTAACACCTGACTCGGGGTTGCAGACCCCTAAAGGCACATTTGGAAGATCTTGTCAGATAAGGTCACTTGAAGGACCTAGTAGATGAGACCAAAACGAGGAAGAGCAAGTAAGACTGCCCCAAGCATCGGCAGCACCACCTCCACAACAACCACAGCAAGCAGAACCTCAAGTGATCAATGTGATCCACTCGAAGATTAATAAGAATGATATACGATGAGAAACACAGAAAGTAAAACACTTACAGCATGTGTGCCAGGTCCAACAAAAGAGGCCTAGAAAAAATGAGTACTAGGGACCAATGGTGTCCTTTACTAAGGAAGACCTAGACATAGTGTAGTATCCACACAACAATGCTCTGGTAGTGACCTTTAAGATTGGGGAATGCCAAGTAAGGCACATTCTAATCGACCAAGGCAGCTCTTGTGACATTATGTATGTCTGATGTTACACGGAGCTTGGCCTTCATCAAGATGATCTGGAGTAATGCAACAGCCCAATGGTCGGGTTCAATGAAACGCCAACATGGCTCCTTGGAGCAATAAATTTGGAGGTGCAGGCAGGCACCAGGAAGGTAAGCACAGAGTTTACAGTAATTAACACTCTCTCTCCCTACAATATTATCTTGGAAAGGCCATGGTTGCACACGATGAGGGTTGTTCCCTCAACGCTGCACTAACTGTTGCAGTACCCAACAGAGCATGGAATTGAGGAAGTTAGAGGGGATCTGGTGCAGGTAAAAAATTACTCCATGGCAGCAATGAAATCCACCTATAACATGTGAGAGACAAAAATAGTAGAAATTGAAGATGAAGACATGGAAGTTATAGATGATGTCAGCAAAGAACCGGCTGAGAAGAGTGAGAAAACCTTGAAGAAAATTCTGGTCCAAAAAGGGGATGAAAAGCGCTTTGGGCTCAGGCTTGACCGAGGATGAGGAAAGGGAATTGAAAGCTTTCTTACGGGCTAACATAAAAGTATTTTCCTGGATGCCATATGCTCAATGTGGATAGGTCGGCTAAACCTGTCATCTAACGAACGAAGAGGCCGACGTTGATGCATGTTGAGACAGTTGAGGAGGAAGTGGACAAACTGCTGGAAGCTAAGGCAATTCGCGAGGTGAACTACCCTACTTGGTTGTCCAACACTGTGGTGGTGAAGAAGAAGAACAGCAAGTGGAGGGTTTGTGTTAATTTCACCATCCTGAATAAGGCTTGCCCCAAAGACAGTTTTTCACTTCCCAAGATTGACCAATTAGTAGATGTCACTTCAGGACATGGAATGATGAGCTTCCTAGATGCTTACAGGGGATACCACCAAATAGCAATGTATCCCCATGATGAAGAAAAGACTGCATTTATCACCTCGAAAGGGTTGTACTGCTACAGAGTGATACCTTTCGGACTAAAAAATGCAGGTGCAACCTACCAGAGGTTAGTGACCAAAATGTTTAGACATTTGATTAGCAAGACAGTAGAAGTGTACATTGATGACTTGGTCGTGAAGACCAAAAAACTTAAAAATCATCTAGCCGACTTAAAGGTAGTTTTTGACATCCTGAGGATATATCGGCTCCGACTCAATGCTTCAAAATGCGCATTTGGAGTTGGGTCTGGTAAGTTCTTGGGATACTTGGTTACCAGAAGAGGCATTGAAGCAAGCCTAGATCAAATCAAGGCCATCATTGACTTGAAAAGCCCGACATTGGCAAAACAAGTGCAAATGTTGATTGGAAGGGCCGCAGCCCTGAATAGGTTTATAAGTAGAAGTTAAAATAAGTGTAAACCATTTTTTAGTTTGTTAAAGAAGGCCATAATTTTTTTGTGGATGGAAGAGGTCGAAGTCGCCTTGGCTGACTTGAAAAAGTACTTGACAACAGCTCCAATTCTTTCAAATCCAATACCTGGGGAGGAACTGTTCTTATACTTGGCAGTTTCGAAGTACGCAGTGAGTGCAGTGGTAATCAGATAAGAGAATGGAGAACAAATGGCAATATACTATGTGAGTAAAACCCTAACAAACGCAGAAACTAGGTACTTACCCCTGGAAAAATTGACACTAGCCTTGGTAATGGCTTCGAAGAAACTGAATCACTACTTCCAAGCCTACAAGACCGTGATACTGACTGAGCATCCTTTGAAGTCTTTATTGTAACAAGGAGATCTGACAAGCAAGGTAGTCAGATAGGCAGTAGTGTTGGGCCAATATGACCTAGAATTTAGGCCCAAAATAGCGATTAAGAGCCAGGTTTTGGCTGACTTTGTAGCCGAGTTCGTACCTGGTGCCATCCCACGTCGGACTCTAGCAAGCCGTGGCTTGGGGAACCCAGGAGAGCAAGAAGAAACCCAGTTGGGGCCAAAGAACCCCACTCAAACAAAACAGAAGAAAGAAGAAAAACCAAAACCCTACGACATCTACACCGGCGACTCATTCTGCCTGTTTGTTGATGGAAGTTCAAACTGTCAAGGAGCGGGGGCAGGGGTATTGTTAGTATCACCAGACGAGCAAATATTAGAACAGTCTATTCATTTGGGGTCCAAGGCTTCAAACAATGAAGCAAAGTACGAGGCACTAATTGCTGGGTTGAAGTTAGCAACAGGAATGGAAGCTGATGAGGCGGTGGTCTTTTGTGACTCCCAACTTATTGTGAATCAGGCAATAAGCGAGGATGCAGCCCAAGATGAAAGAATGATAGCCTATGTCAAGGAAGTTGTTAGACTACTAGTATTATTCCAGGATTGTCAGCTATAACAGGTTAGCCGAGATGATAATAGCCATGCCGATACATTGGCTAACCTAGCTAGTGTAATGAAATCAGGAGAGGCAAGGACAATCATGGTTGATTATTTGTCAGGCCCAAGTGTTAAACCACTAATCACAGAGTACGAAGCAATGTGTGTAGAGATGGGATCAAGTTGGATGGATGCAATAGTGATGTTCCTTAGGGATGGCAAGCTGCTAGATGACCGAAAAGAGGCATATAAGACCAGGTTGAAACTGGTCCCCTTTTGAGATGTGTGCATCCCTCCCAAGTTGAAGACTTCTTATATGAAATACATGAAGGAGTATGTGGAAGCCATGCTGAAAGTAGATCACTTGCTCATAGGGCTATTACTCAGGAGTACTAGTGGCCCTACATGCAGAAGGATGCTGAAGTCTGCGTCAAAAAGTGCGATAAGTGTCAAAGGTTTGCCCCTTTAATACATCAACCAACAGCAGATTTGAACCCAGTATCCAGCCCTTGGCCATTTTCCCAGTGAGGCATGGACCTTGTTAGACAACTGCCCCAAGCAACTGGGCAAATGAAGTTTTTACTGGTAACAACTGATTACTTTACAAAGTGGATAGAAGTTGAACCCCTTGCAAAGATTCGAGATATTGATGTAAAGAACTTCATATGGAAGAACATCATCACCAGGTTTGGGATCCCAAGGGCAATAATAGCAGACAATGGTACACAGTTTGACAGTACGTTAATCAAAAGCTTATGTGCAAAGTACAAAATCAAGAACTGCTACTCTACTCCAAGTTTTTCTCAGAGCAATGGTCAAACAAAAACATCCAACAAGACTATCTTAGATGGGATCAAAAAGAAGCTGGAAGCAGCAAAAGGAAAATGGGTGGAAGAATTGTCCAATGTACTCTGGGCATATCGGACTACGCCGAGAAGATCGACTGGGGAGTCTTCATTGCCATGGCTTATGGCACTGAAACAGTTATCCCACTAGAAGTCGGCATCCCTGGGATTAGAACCCAGGGAGTAGAAAATGGGACTAATAAGGTATTCTTAGCCCGAGATCTAAACCTACTGGAGGAGAAAAGAGAGAGAGCAACAATTCGGGTGGGGGCATACCAACAACAACTTGCTAGGGCTTTGTGAAACCTCGTATTTTTATATAATAAAAATAATATATATATATATATATATATTTAAATTTTTTTAATACTTATTCACAATATTTTGAATTTAATAGTCTGTATATTTTTATAATGAAAATTTATTCAAAATAAAATAAAATAAAATATTTTTGACTTTATATTATTACTCAATATTAATTTCTGAACCGTATGATATTTTTATTATATTTTTCTCTATATATTTTTTTTAATCAAATTACACTGGAACGTAATATTTTCTGTATTAAAACCCAATCAAAAACCATGGGTTTGCTCCCTATGTTTTCTCGCCAACCTTCCACGTGCAATCATTTTCTGTAACAAAAGAAAATATGGTGGACATACAGATGCTATACACCAGGTGTTCTATTTCCATGTATCCCTTCTTTTTAATTTCTCTTCATTTTTATCTTCTTTTACTCTTCCTCATTTTTCCCATAAATTGAGCCTAACTTTTCCTCACATTTCTTCATCTTTTGCTTCACTTCCAGCTTCTTCTCTCTCTCTCTCTCTCTCTCTCTCTCTCTCTCTGTTTCATCTTTCTCTTTCTCTCAGTTCTTTCTCTTTCTCTCCACCTCTCATTCTTAAAACTCTCTTTCTTCTTCTTTATCTTTGTTCTTCCTTCTCCTCCCAACCTCTATAGCCACGGCCTTAACCCATACTATCACCAACCCGCGAACTTCTCCACCACTGGCACACTGTCGAACCACCACCACCACCATCACCTAATTCCATTATCATCTAGAACCACCTTGTAGGTGAAGAAAGAGAAGAAGAAGGAAGATGGAGAAGAAAAAAACAAAGTTAGAAAAGTTTATTTTGAATTTTAAAACTTGGTTTTCGGTTTACTTTCAACATGCCAAAACTATCCATTCCTGGAAGAAGTGAGAAAAATAGGTCATGTAAGATGAAGTATGAAGTAAGTTGTAGAGATTGGCGAAAGAATAAAGTAAAACCGTTAAGAATTAAGAAAGTTATGGAGTCCGAAAGATGGTTCGAAGAAAAGTTCGAGATGGGAGGGGGAAAAAATCTTATTTTTGGTCAAATTTTAGAGATCTGATGGCATGCAAAAAGAGACGGAACGTGGCGTGTGAGGAGTGAAACAAAATTTAGGCCGTGAGGTAAATCCAATGACATAAATACAAGGTAAAACGGAATTACGATGAAAAAGATACAAGTATTTGAACTGGTGGCATTGAAACTAAAATTTTGGGTCTTTCTATTCGAGCATGTTGTGGCGGTTGGGAGAAGATGAAATGAATTTTATCCAGCGTTTCTCGGCTCATGGTGCTATAGTGCATCCTAGTACATATGGTTAATCGAGTGGTTCTATGACTTCGCGGTTGACCACCCTTAGGTTTTTCGACATGCATAATTCATTTTTGGGGTTAGATCTTGCAAATTCTGAGTTTAAGATGATGATCAACAACTGAAAGTTTTGAGAGAATCAAATGGAAGATCAACGGTGAGATCGTGTCCGATTGATGTGAAATTTTAGCAAGAAAATCCTAGAGCTAGGACAGTCATATCTCACAATCAGAATCATAAATCAAAATCGGACAATAAATCGTTAGCAACCTAACATAGTAAGAAAACCCTCTCAACTCTCTCATTTTTTTTATTGTTGAAATTTTCAGATTGTATTCATAGGATAAAACGACTAAACTTGTAGATAGAATTTTATTTATAGTTGTATGTAAATTTATGATTTGTATATCAAATAATTGAAGATATCGGTAGTCTTAAAATCATGATAATATTGTGGAATTTAGACTTGCATGTATAGTTTATGCTATTAAAAAAATTATCGAAGATTTTATTTGGCCCTTCAATCTGCCAGAAAGTTATACAAATTGTTAGACAATTTATACTCAAAATTTTAAGATGATTTCTTCTACAAAGTTATTGAGAATGATGTATACTTCATCCAGGAATTTTTTTCAACAATTATTGAGTTTTGTACGAATTTATACAAAATTTTAACCAAATCTGGAACTATAGGAAAATTTTACTATGTGTTTGAAAAATTATTAAAAATTTTATATTAAACCAAATCTAGTAATTTCTAAATAAAAAATGAACTTTGAGAAGTCTAGTTTCATAATAAATTTTTAAATTATGGATTTGATTTATAAATTTAAGTATGGAATTAATTTAAGAAAATGTGATAAATCTGTGTCATGAAATTTCTGAGAATTTTACAGAATTATTTATAACTTATTTTTGGGAAATTCTTTCTAAACAATGACCTAAGCATGTTTATTGAATATTCTGTAGATTTTCACAAATTTAGAATCGTATAAATAATTTATTTATAATTTTTATTACTTAGGGTATATCCTAAAAATTTCTGGACATGTTTAAGATCATTACTTCAATTAATTATTTGGATAAAAAAATTAATTATTGTGTTGGTCTAATTCATTAAATATTGTAATTTAGTCATCCATGTATAGGTGTATTTTGGTTTATTTAATATTGTGCTAGTCTAATCTTGTAAATTAAAAATCCATGCATGTGTGTGATTTGGTTTATTTTCTTTGTATCTAAATTATTAATTCATACCGTGGTTTAAATAAATTGTTTATTTAAATTTTGTACGTTTATTAATTATTGTGTGACATGTGTAATATTTTATGTTGGGAATTTAATGAGTTGGTATAACATTATTTGTGATTAAAAATTGGAATTATTTGTGATTAATGTCAAAACTAACTAAAATGATTAACGGCATATACAAAGTTAACAATTGACGGATAATGCCAGTTGTTCAGGGTGACTCTTGGTTTTAAAGAGTTTACGAAATTAAGGGTTGACGGTTAATATCGGTTGTTTAGGGTGACCCCTGGTTTTGAGAATTCTCACGTAAATTGTGTTGCGAAACCCTAAGATGGCTCGGTACTTATTTGAACCCTTTTTCGGTATTCGGTTTTAGAATAAGAGTGGATGTGCAGGTGGCACACAGAGAGGTTACGTACCCCTGGCAAACCGTTTTCTTGGGACAGACCACGAATGTCACTACTTGGATATATAACTCCGGACGTGGGCATCCTTGGTAGTTACGGTTGGTAACACTTGAATATTTGACCAATGGGAGGTTTCAAATTAACCGTTGCCATACTTAGTGGTTAGTAATTTAAATCTCTTTGGTGAGATTTCGAGCGTCATCTAATTTATTAAAATTATTAAAATTATTTTAATGGTTGTAATTTATGTTTACAATTATATTGTTATCTCATGTTTATAATCACATTATTTTTCTCTTAAAAAGAATGGTAGGTTGGTTATGTTTTCTTACTGTGTTGCAAAACTCATGACATATATTTTTGTTGCCCTCGCGTTTTATGCCAGGTTTTGGCAAGGAAATAATTGAAGCTGAAATGGAGTTAACGCTAATGTGGGCTTGCCTTTTTCCACGCCCCGCCTTTCGAAAAGGGTTTGAAAAGAAGGCTTCATAGTTCGGACTCCCGCGGTTCTGAATCTAGTCTCACAAAGTGCAACGTGAAACTGATAATCACCAAAGAGTCCAAATCCAACAAACCTTTTTGGAAAATCGGTTTTAAATCAAATAATGCCAAAATTGGACTGTTTTGCCAGATACAGAGTCGCTACCTAAATATTTTATTTTTGGGGAATAGGAAACCCTAACTCGTGCCAAAGGCCACGTGTCTATCATCACCAAAGTTGTCTTGACTCAGGAACTTGGGTACAAGAGGGGAAGGTCCTAAAATGAGCACCCCCGCTTGCTCGATCAAAAGATCAACCTCTACTAATCATGATATGATATTTTATAAACATTATGTGTTCTTATTCCAGTTATTAGCTAACATTACTATGTGATGCGCACAAGTAAGTATAAACTAGTCACAAGACTTGGAACAATTCAACTCATGTTTGTTTCGTGAAAATGGTTTGAATTTGTCAGTCTCAAGTGGGCTTAAAGATGCGGATTTGCCACCAAACATAGTGGGCTTAAAACATGATTTGCCACAACAAAGTGGGCTTAAAACGCACATTTGTTGAATTGTTCCAATTCAAACAATAAGCCTTCATCCACAGGCATTCAAACAGTTTAGCAAGTAAAAACATAGCCTTATGGCAAGCATTCTAATCATGGCAACATGGCAATCACACTCATGCGAGTATGCTAAAGCATAAAAATTCACTGAGTACTCTACGCCAAAACAAAAACTAGTTATAAATATGCATGATCCTAACTATACAAGATGCCTAATACAACACATGCAATATGCAATTAATAGGCTCGGCTACTAATATGGCATATGAATTGATTTGAATAACATGCGATTAAACACGTATTCAAAAAAGATATTGAAAGCGACAATGCAGTTTGAATGATGCGCCGAGCCTCGGTGCATACAAGACAAATGAATAGATGCAAACATGCAAGCATAAGGTATGCTAATTGAAACATGTCCCTAATCTAACCATCAAAAGCGATTAAATAAAAAAGAGAAAGACGTGAGGTTGGAAGGCATACACACACGCACACACACTTATTACAACATTGCGCCCTCGCGAAGGAGGGTCCGAATGAATAGGCGCTAACTAACTAGCTATGCTAACTAAGCTAACCAATACAACACTTGAAACGAATTAACTAACTATTATAAGCTAATTAATTATTACAAACCGAAATCGAATAACTAGTTACACTAACTAATTAATTATAACACTTGAATTAACTAGATATTCTAAACTAACTAAAGCAATTAAATAATTAACTATCTAAGCTAATTAAATAGTTACAACACTTGCATGAATTAGCTATCCCTAATCAGCTAAGCAAAGCAACTAAATGGCCTCGGGGCGAGGGACATATGCATGCTCGGTTGGTTTCACCCGAAAATGCCACTGCCTCACTGTTGTAAGACTCTGTTTGCACACTTAAACACCAAAGAAGCTACCAACTTCCAGAACACCTATGTTCCCCCTTTTTCATCACACCAAGCAATTTTCTTCATTTATGGCCGGTCGGTTACCAATGGTGGCCATCGGCCACTGCTAGTGGCCGGTCGGCTACCCCTGTCTAGAACTTCCCTTTTTGCTGCAACAGAGAGCAAACAGAGGCAAAGTAGTGTATTCTCAAGGAATGTTTGTGCTGCTACCCTCCTTATCATCACACAAGCTCAAAGGAGTGTAACTATTGGCCCTCAAACCATCAACCAAGCAATTTCCATGCATGATGGCTAAGGAACCAAGCTTGTACAAGTTTAATGAACGCACAAACAAGACCAAAACAACCACCACCCTATCATGCATGATCAAGGGCAATGGAGACCAAGGAAAGTGGCACATTTCATCACTTTTGAGTATGAAATGTCCCATTTTCCTTGCGCTCAAATTAACGTACGATTCGAACACATGCAATGCAATACGAAAGATGCTTATCTTGCCTCTTTTACTTGTTCATTTTGTTTACTCATTTTACATTATTGATTCATTCTTTAATCGATTAAGTCCATTAGTGAGTGTCCTCTAATGGAAAGAGGGCTTAAACCAAAGGTGCCCTGGGCATGAAAGAGACCACATGCCATTGGTAATGAATCCCCAAAGGGATTAAATCATTAAGCATAAATGTCTCAATTTCACACTTGAGCAAAAAAGGGGTTTAAAACCACTTTCAAAGCAAACAAAAGGGTGAAGACTTGAGGGAGATTGCAGAGATTAAAGTGCTGAAATTAAGTGCAAAACAACACTAAAACATGCTATCAACTCAAAACAACGATGAATAAAGCACTAAATATCACTACCCAAACCCGTCCATGTAGATTTAGCACCGTAACCGGCCAGTAATCCATGGATTACCAAAGGCCTCTGAATAGATTAGTAAATAATAAGGGGCTGAGGAAGCAATAATACAAAATAGACATGGTCCAATGAGCTGTGATAACGTACATGGGACAGAGGATTTCAAAACTTACTTACAGATATATAAACATGCCAATCCAGATACACAATATATACAAATATTTACAGAAGTGAACTTTCCAAGATCTGACTTTACAAACAGTTACAGAGACTAGCATGGAATACAAAAACAGCCTTGGCATTAAACTTCGATCGGAGCCTCCTCGGGAGGCACAAGGGTTGGCTGACAAAACGGTACAAAGGGCCGTCAACTCTGGCCCTGGTCATGTGCTGGCTCACCTACATATATAATATAAACTGTGAGTGAAAGCCCAGTGAATAATAACAGTAAAGGGGTTATATGAATGATGTCCAGCACAAGTTAGAATCCAGCGTTTAAATCAGAGCATAATCAGACTTCAAAACAGAAACAGATTCATATACATTTTCATATTCAGATTTTACATAAGATCATACGTGGTACACCCATTAGCTATCAGAACAGATTAGTCCAGAGACCCACATACATAGTTGGTACCAACGACCATAAAGGTCTATATCTTGCGCGCAAGTAGCCATGGTATTGTTACCCCCAGGCAAGGGCCACGTGCAAATTGGCTGTGGTATTGTTACCCCCGGGTGAGGGCCACATGCAGATTGGCCGCGGTATTGTTACCCCCGGACGAGGGCCACATGAACTAAGGGTGCCACAAATACTTTTCAGAAAATTGGACATTCATTCATCATTCGTAAGATAGCATTTCAGAAAACAGATTATACCATACCAGTCAGAAAATACTTAGGCTAAACATAACTTTACAGAGTTATTACTCACAGTGGGCTTGGAGACAGACAGACAGAGCAGATCGATCAGACAGGACGTGACACGTGACCTGCACGACACATAACAGAGACACACTTGAAACACACGTTCTAATTGTACAAAACTTATCTCATTGGCTCTTAGTGTGTTTTTAATCTCTTACCCTCACTATAGAGTCTTAAACATGGCCTAGGAATGCCTAGGATGGAATGAGGATGCAAAGATGCGCTTTAAAACATTTTTCAAAATTTGCTGAAACAGGGGTCCCACTTGAGCGTGGCCTTCTACGCTCGAGCGGACATGCAGACAAAAGAAATCTACTCGAGCGTGTATTACTACGCTCGAGCAGACTGCAAGCTACAGTAAAAGTACTGGATGCATGAAATTCACGCTCGATGGGCGCTCGATACCCGCTCGAGCGTGAGACACAAGTCCTCGCTCGAGCGTACATTACCCAGCTCGAGCAGATTGTAAACACAGGCAAAGTACTGGATACACGAAATTCCCGCTCGAGTGTAACTTTCCCCGCTCGAGCGTGAGTCCAAAATCTGGAATTTTCATATTTGAACCTCAAGCTCAAAACTCAACTACAATGCATCAAATTCGATCCTTTTGGGCTAATTTTCTAGAATACTCTTGTAAACTCATAGTATGACATGTTTTGAAGATCAATTTTGTAAAATCAAGCCCAAAGGTAAGTCAATTGAACACAATTTCAACATAAACTTCAAGAACATCAAGAACAATGCAAATTCAACACATGTATGGGTTCCTTGAAGCTCCAAAGTTCTAAAACAAGATCAAATGCAAGATTTGACTTCAAAACATGGTGAGTTCATGGACTATAACAAAAACATGGATATGATTGCAAGAATTTCTATGAAAACAACCTCAAACTTCATGATATACACATGCATGCAAGAATTCCTACTCAATTCAACATTTAGAACCAAAACTTGACTCTAAACTCTAGTTCACCATGAACCATGCAAGAAGTAAATCAAAATCACAATGGAGAAGATGAATTCTGACCTTATGTCTTCAATTTCAAGTTTAGGAGCTCAAATTATGCAATTCTTCTACAATTCTACAAGTTCCAAGCCAAAACTTTGTTGAACTCAATTTTTTCCTCTCTCAATCTCCTACGTTTTTCTTGGTCCCAAAAAATGGCTGAGGAAATGAATCAAAAGCTCCTAATCAAATATTGAACAAAGTGGCCCACTAAGGGGCAAAAATATAATTACGAGAATTCACTAAATCTATGTTTCATCTAGCATTATTTAATCTAATTTAATCATTTCAAATCACATTTCAACTAAATTTACCATAAATTCACATAAAATCTAACTAACATAAAACATTAATCAATTTCGGAATCGAGCGCCGATAAGGCTTTCAATTCGCAGTTTAAAGTCAAAGACATGAACAGATCATTTTATGGCAAACAGACAGAAACACATAAATAATGCAATACACATGCAATTAGATCCCAAATCCTTCCTAAATTACTGTTAAGCATAATTAATCATGAATTAGCATTAATTGGAGGTCAGGGTCATTACACTAAAACATCAAGCTAGTGAAGAAAATTGCACTACAACCATGCCACACAAGGCTCAAATGACTTAACCTGCCCAAAACAGAGCTAAAATAGGTCAAAACGGAAGCAAAAATATGCTAGATTAGAACTAGGTTAAGCTAGAAAAACATGCCAACATGTGAAGCTAGTTAGACATGCAAACAAAACACAACGAGGGGAGGCTAATCCCTCCAATTGGACTTCAAAAATTGATTTTTACCAGTAAAAATCTCTGAGATTTAGTGGTTAAAAGGTCCAAAAAGTTGATTTGAAAGTAAGGAAAAATAGCACAAAAAACTTAACAAGCTAAAGAACCAAAAGGGTGGACAACCCCCTAACTCAAAAAGGCTCAAACCACCATTTTTAGGCCACAAAAATAGAGTTTTTTACACTTCAAAAACAACCCTAAAACAGTTGAAAAAGATAGGAAAACAAGTATGCACAATAAGCTAAAATAAGGTAAGTGCTCTACCTTTGAAGCAAAGTACAATTTAGGCACAAATCCAAGCTCAAACCTCCTTCCAAAGCTCAAACAAAACTCCAAGGGACCTCAGCTCAATGGTGATTAAGTTTGATTAAGGGTTGGTGTGCAAAAGTGTGGAGGAACTAGGCAATCAAGCACAAAATATCAAGTGAGAGAGAGAAAGCTAGAGAGAGAGAGAGATATTTTTGGTCCAAAACCTTCTGACCCTCCAAAATGGGGGAGGAACCCCCCTATTTATAGAAAAACAAGTCTTAAGCTTGTGAACATCTCACCATATACGTGTATGAAGATGCAGTTCAGTGAGCAACAGTTGGCACAGTTGGCAACAAATATCTAGAAAAGGAGACCAATGGCTGTCGACCACCACAGGTAGCCGACAAGCACAAGCCATGGCTGACAGATTCTAGGGCTGGCCGACAAGTCACCCACTCTTCCAGACTAGAGGCAACAAGCTCTTGGTCCAAAAACATGCACAAAACAGATAAGGTTTAGAGGCTCAAAGACAAGGCGTTCCACTGAGGACTTCGGGTGCTCAAAACGAACACATACAAGCACAATCATCGAGTGCACAAACGATCCAAGTCTTGAGGACGGTCCAAAATGGGGTGTCTACAACTAACGTAAAGCCTTGGCTAACTTGAAACCCTAAATAGAGCCGAATAAATTTTATTATTTTATATAATAGCTATTAAAGACTATATAATTTCATTTGATGTTGTATTTGGATAATTTTATTATTTTATGTACGAGAGTTGGAATGTCTAATTAAGTGTCAACTTTTTGATTTATTAAGTCATTTTGTTTATTTAATTTGCCTTGATGTTCCAAAAATTTGGGGCGTCACAGGCTTACAACAAGAAGGTCAACCCAAGAGAGTTTAAGGTTGGAGGCCTCGTCCTAAGAAAGGTCGTCGGCAACAAGAAGGATCCCAAGAAGGGAAAACTTGGCCCAAACTAGGAGGGGCCTTACAGCATCATCTCGGTTGTCGATAATGGGGCATATCGGCTTGAAGATACTGAGGGCAAAGAGTTGTCAAGACCCTAGAACACTTGCAACTTGAAGTTTTTTTATCATTAGTTTTTTTGTTTTTGTGAAGTTTATATCATAACTTTATTAGCTGAAATAATAATAAAATGTTAGTTTGATTTTTTGAATTAGAAATTTGTGCGATGTTTCTGAATGAAATATGACGAATAACTTAGACTTATTATATATGGCAGAGTTGAATTATACTTGCATAACAGAGTTAAACTAAGTTGGCGATATTTCCAAATGAAAAATGACGAATAACTTATACTTATTATATGGCAGAGTTGAATTATACTTGCATATAATAGAGTTGAACTAAGTTGGTGATGTTTCCAAATGAAACATGACGAATAACTTAGACTTATTATATGGCAGAGTTTAATTATACTTGCATATAATAGAGCTAAACTAAGTTGGTGATGTTTCCAAATGAAACATGACGAGTAGTTTAGACTTATTATATGGCAGAGTTGAATTACACTTGCATATAATAGAGTTGAACTAAGTTAAATTAATTTAGGTAGGCCATGTCGGCAGAGTTAAACTCAGAATAGAACTAAGTGTGCTTTAGTTGGATTAACAGAGAAACCAAGGTTGAATACATCGGCTAGTCTTTGTTTGAATCTGACTTTGCCGAAAGACTACAAACGCATAATGTGAACTTCAGTGGAACATAGGTTCACATTAGGGGGTAGGGAGCTGGAATGATTTGGGACATGTTGATTTTTTTTAGAGGAATTTACAAGTTAGAATTAGCTTACCACTTGCTGAAATTTCAGGAAAATTTAAAAGTTAACCGAGGTAATATTGAAAAAAGTATCTGAGGTACATTCTAGCCGAGATGACTAACCAGGTTGCCAAGCTTGGAAAGGATGGAAGGATGAAGTCTTGATAGAAGACAGCAATTAGAAGTAAAGAAGCAGTACTTGATTGAATAAGTTTAAAGAAACAAGCACTTGTAAAAATATTTCGAAATATTTTTAAGTGTTAGACGAGGTATTCCAATTGCTAGCCGAAACAAATAGTCAAGGTTCATATCCGAGACGATTATACAGTTAAGTTGTTCTTTAAAGACATGTAAAAAATATTCTAAGTATAGAAACATGCATAGAAGAAAAGAAGGCATACATTCAACACTTAGAAGGAAATGTAAGACTAGCACTCAAAAGATGAAACTTGTTCACAGAAAAAAAAGGCACTTCGGCCTAGCAAAAAAATAACTTGTTCAGGTACAAAAAAGGCACATCGGCCAAATTGAAGCTAAAACACTGTTTGAACAAAAAGTTACAATTGTTACAAAAAGGAAAAAGATTCTAAGTGGACCGCTCTGCATCGGCGATTGCCTGTGTGCCGGCCGCGGCAGACAACTAGGAAAGCTTCTCGACAATCTTCTCCGCTTTGATCTCGACATCGATCTCGAGAAGAGTTTGGTCGAGGCTTTTCTCAGCTATCTGTACCTCGGCTTCTGACATAGCTCTCTTGGGAGAGGCATTCTTGGAGACCTTGTCCTCCTCATCTTGAGTCAAGTCAAGGACTTGCTCATTCAAAGTGGGAGACTTGGCCCCAACAGCAGCCTCGTCTTCATTCGCAACCTCTTCCTTGGCGACATCCTCCTCGGCATCATCATTGGATTCTTGTGGAGTCGGAGGGAAAGGCACTTGTAACTAGTCAATATCACAAAGTGAGGAATCCATTGGGATAGACATCTTGTTGAGCACCAACGTCCAGCCGAGGTAATAACCTTGGTTGCAAGCCAGGTCAACTTGCCCTTTGTATTGATCGTGGACGGTGGCCTGCTCTTCTTCGAAAGCCTTTTCATCGGCCGCCCTGACCTCGGCATCTTTTGAGTCGAGGGCCTCTTGGAGCTTGGCCTCTAACTCAGCTATCTTGGCTTTGGCAGCCTCAATATTGGCTTTGGTGGCTTTCGGCTTCAACCTCAACCGTTTTTGTTTTCTCTTCGGCTTGGTTCTGAGTAGCCCTGGAAGCCTTGGCTTGATCCAACAGAGCTCTATTATTAGCTTCGACATGATTGAGCGAGGACAGGAGTTTGGAAGCTTCTTGAGTTTTCTTTGCCAACTGTAATAACCCTCGTCACTGTTTACCGAATAACCACTGATTACCGTTAAACTAAACTGATTATGACTGATAACTGAGTTGATTTAACTATTGAACTGATTGATTGAAAACTGGAAACCGAGTTGACTGAGTATACCTGTTCTATTGTGATTCTATCTGTTTGGTTATTTGATTATCTGTTCGTGTTTTTATGTTTAAATTGCGAATTGAAGGCCTTATCGGCGGCCGAATCCGAAATTGATTGATGATTTGTGATCCTTAGAAATAATGTAATTTTATGGTATATTTATCTGAAAACTGATTTAGTATGATTAAATTAGGTTAATTATTGAGAAATTACATAGTTTGACTTAACTACAACTTTGCCATTTGAGTGGGCCACTACACCAAACCTTGTCTAAGGCTTAGTCTTGCATTACAAACATTTGCTCGGCCATTATTCTTGAGTGTATAACCGACTAGAGAGGGAGAATAGGGAGTTAGAGTGAATTCATCTTGTATTGCTTGGAATCTTGAAGAATTGTGAGAGATTTGCCTTCTTGAGCCTCCATACCTCTAATTCAAGACTTAGGTAAGGAATGTCAACCTCTCCTTGTTGTATTTAAGCTTGTTCATGCGTGGGTCTTGAGCCTCTAGTGATTTAAGTCGAGTTTTGGTCTCATGATGTTGAATTGGAGCTCATTCCATGCATGCATGTTTGAATTGTTGAATTTGAGTTGATTCCATGGAGAATTGTCTCATGCATGCTCATGGTTATGTTAAGTCCATGTTTTCATCTTGTTTTTGGAACAATTGGCTCCTTAGAGCATCAAATTGAAGCTTTGAAATGATTTAAATTCATACATGTTTGCATATTCTTCATATTTATGGAAATTGGTTTGAATTGGATTTATTTGAAACACCCTTGGGCTTTAATTTTACAAATTGAGCTTTGAATCATGTAAAAATAAGAGTTTTGATGTGTTTTCTGGAAAATTGGCCCAAGAGGATCGAAATTTATGGTTTAAAACTTGGTTTTGAGCTTGAGGTTCAAATCTGGAATTTCCAGAATTTGGACTCACGCTCGAGCGGGATGACTGGCGTTCGAGCGTGGAAATCGTGCTCCCAGCATTTTGTTCTGTTTTGAAGTTCGCTCGAGCAGAATAATTGACGCTCGAGCGGGACATTGTGTCTCATGCTCGAGTGGGTGTCGAGCACCCAATCGAGCGTGATTTTCGCCTATCCAGCACTTTTGATTGTTTTGCAGAACGCTCGAGCGGGTAAGTCTACGCTCGAGCGGAAACCTTTGTCTGCATGTCCGCTCGAGCAGAGTAATCTACGCTCGAGCGTGACCCCTGTTTTCTAAAAAGTCTGAAAATATTTTTCAAGTGCATCTTTGCATCCTCATCTCATTCTAGGCATTCTTAGGCCTAGTTTAAGGCATTTTATTGAGGATATAGATGCAGAACACACCGAGGCAATTAGGGATTAAGTTATTATTTTCCCAACTGTGTAGCTTAGTGTGTGTTCAATCTGTAACTGTGTAGGGTTGGCGATTGGGGACGCGTTTTAGCTTTACTGTAGCCCAGAACTCTGTGAGTAACAACTGTGTAAAGATATGTTCAAAATGATTATCTTCTGAACAATTGAACTGTACTGCTTTCTGAACTGATTACTGTTAACTGAATGAATGTATGTCCTATATTCTAAACTGTATTGTGGCATCCTTAGCACCTACTGTTTACTGATACTGTTACAGAGATCTCTGTCGGTTCCCTCGTTGGAACCACTACTGTTACTGATTGATGGCCATCATTTACTGCTCGGTCTTTTAAGACCTACTATTTACTGTACTGTTATGCTAATGGATGTACCACATATGACTGCACTGACTGAATGACTGAAACACTGATTTAATGAACCATTTTCATTACTGTAAGGACATTCATTCTTAACCCCTTTACGCATTGTGTTATTCACTGGGCTTTAGCTCACTGTTCATATATATATGTAGGTGTCCAGGCACCAGACCGCAGCTAGGAGCGCCGGGGTAAACTCCAGTTTTGTCAAGCCAACCGCTGTGCCTCACTACGAGGTTCCGAGCCTGTCGAGTTATGGCTTAGGGGTGTTTTAGTTCCCCCTTCCGTCTCTGTAACCGTTTTGTTTACTGTACTGTACTGTACTGTACTGTACTATACTGTTTAATAGGGATTAGGTCCCTGACCGAATGATTGTATATATGTACATACTGTTTTGTCTGACCGTATATATTTGAATGAAAAGTCTTTTTGCATACAGACTGTCACAGCTCATTGGACATTGTTTATTTACTGTATTGGCTTCCGCCAGCCCCTGTACTCTATATTATTGTATTACTGTTAAGTAGGCCTTCGGTAATCTCGGATTACTGGCCGGTTACGGTGCTAAACCCATAGGGGCGGGTTTGGGTCGTAACGCTAACTCATTCCTTATCAACTCTATCTTAACAGCGTATGAATACGCATGCCGAACGCCCTGCAAGGATTGAAACAGATTATGAAAAATTTGGCTAAGTGTTAAAAAATTATAAAATAGTAAAAAAAGAGGCTTACCAAGACTGAGTGCTGCATCATCAGGCCGAAGTTCTCATACTCATGGAGGT
Source organism: Camellia sinensis (assembly GCF_055761805.1). Classification (NCBI taxonomy): domain Eukaryota; kingdom Viridiplantae; phylum Streptophyta; class Magnoliopsida; order Ericales; family Theaceae; genus Camellia; species Camellia sinensis. The sequence continues at coordinate 59,657,900 of NC_138974.1, forward strand.
CGGCCATTTGATTCAAATCTTCTGGTAGGAGCACAGCCGTTGACAAGGCGGCGCCGACCTCCACATCCTAGATCGCCACTACAACAAGTTGGGTCTTGAATGACGAATTTTTTTTTGTCTCCAAAGAGCTAATTTCATCACTATAGATATTTGTGAGGAAATATTTTCCTCACCGGTTTCGTCACTGAATGTTTGTCACTAAAAACCACCGTGACAAAAAATAATTTTGTCACCAATGATATTACTTTAGTGACGAAATTTCTTGTCACCAATAAAACAACATTTTGTCACCAAAAATCCTTATTTTCGTCACTAAATAATTATTCCGTACCATATTTATAACTTTATTTTACGAATAAATTTGTCACACATGTTGATCATTGATGAGGAAATAATTTCGTCGCCATAAGAAGTAAAGATAACGACATTTTTCGTCTCCAAAAGCCATACATGGGTGACAATATATTTCGTGGCAAAAATATATATACGTGACAAAATTTTTGGTCACCAAACAACAAAATCAACCAAATATTTCATATATAAGCTGCAATAAAGTTTGTCGCAAAAAATATTTATTAACGAAAAATAATCACTTTGTCATAATAATTGGTACAAATAACAAAAAAATTTGTCACTGAACGTGTTCCATATTTTATATTTTAATTTAAATTATTATTTCACAAATATTTCTGCTCATATCTCAATAACCTTTTAAATGTACTAAGAAATCCACTAGCTATTATACACCATTCCACAAAAAAATTCACTAAACAATTTATATTATAAATGAAAATATATCCGTCAAACAAATTTAATAATAATCCATCAAGTATAACAATAATAAAAAAAAAAAACCATCATAGCAAATTCCAAAATGAACTAATGTTGAGTCCAAAAAAATAAAATAAAAAAACACTCGATTTTGATTTGCAACTAAAACTAAGTATCAGTTCAGGAAAAAAAAAATCAACAGTTGATCTTCATTTGCAAATATGCTTCAAAACGTTATCAAAAACCAATCTGCAAAGAAAATAAACAAGGAAAGCATTAATATATTATCAATTACATCTAAACTCATATATAAATAATTTTATTTTATAAACCAATTTAGTAGAAATGCATATAACAATTCAAAACTTTAAAGAGTTGAGGTGATCCTTGATGATAAAGTAACAGGAATAACATAAGATGCCAAAAGATTGCAAGAATATCATATATCACTATCACTAATTGCAGAATATATATAATAGCTCCAAAATATAATGTAGCATTGAGGTACATTTGATTCACAACAATGGGCCGATGACATCTTCAATGAGGTAAATTTGATCAGTGGAATTCAACATAAGAACCTTGTAAGACAACACAAGAACCTTGGAAGACTTTTGGGTTGTACCATTGAAGCCCCTCAATGCCTTCTTGTTTATGAATTTGTACCCAACAAAAGCCTTGATCAAATCCTCTTTGGTAAGGAATCATTGTGATTTTTTAGTTTTTATTTATAAACATGCTCATGATTTTTTGGCTCTTTGGTTTTTTTTTTTTTTTAATTTTGGCTGCTTTTGGCTAAAGATAAAATACTGAATTGTTTAAATTCTTGGCTTATTTTCATCTTTTTGCAATAAAATCCACATTTTTACATTTCTTCAGATATTTAGAACACCCCATGTATCATTAGATTTGTGTAATTGAACTCAATTGTGTAACTTGCATTGCTACACAAATTAAAGGATTACTGAATTCATTCAAAATTGTAGTTACAGATGTATTCATATAACCATAGTACATAACAAACCATGTAAACATGCTTTCCTTTTGCCATTCATCTACTTATATGTTTTAAGAGTTTCCAAAAAACTCTAAACTATTACTGCTTTTACCATTACCTTGTCTATATGAGATTAATCCTACTCCCTTATGGAGTTTCACATGACTATGACCTGAAACTTGGAACTTTATTTATTTATTTATTTTGGCTATATTATAACTGACAAAAGCATATAAAGCAAAACCTAAGATATCCTTGCACATTCTTTTAATTGTTTCTTTAAGTGGCGACACTCTTTTATTCCATGCAGATAAGAACAAGACTCAAATTATAAGCTGCAAAAAGCGGCTTGACATCATATTGGGAATAGCAGACGGGCTTGCATATCTCCATGAAGGTTCTCAAGTGAAATTATCCACAAAGACATTAAAAGCTGGGTTATAGAGACATCAAAAGCTGGGTTATAAAGACATCAAAAGCTAGCAAATAATAGCTCTATCCATGTCACTACAAATTGTGTACACAATGACTCTAGCTTAAAAATCAAAAGTTCCTTTCTACATGGCAAGGTCCTATTGTAGACACCCCATTTTTTACCGACCTTAAGACTCAGAAGGCACCAGTTGAGCGCTCGGTGATGTTGCATATTGTGCTCGTTCTGAGGTTGCGGAGTCTCGGCTGCGAGCCTTGCCTCTAGACTTCGGAGCTCTTTTGTGCTTTGTCTCGGTTTGCGAACCAGCTCCTGTTTTCTCTGTTTTCTCTTCCCGAAGGAAGGGAGAGGTCTCGTAGACCATCTCTCAGTGGCCGTAGGCTACGTTTCGTGGTCGTAGGCCATTTTTCCCGTTTGGAGCCCAGTTTTCGGTTTTCAGAGCCGTCAGCCGTGTGCCTCGGTTCGGGACCGCTTAACTACCTCCGTTTGCTCTGATTTTTGGCACACACCTTGCTTCCTCCCTTTTGAGGGACACTGTGGCCGGGAGACCACCTTCGTGGTCATACGCCACTTCCGGTGCCTAACAACCTGTTTTCAGGGGCCCAGACCGCGCGTTTTGGCCCCCGAACCCTCGTTTTGCATCGGTTAGGGTTCATTTTTGGCAGGGACCTTATTTTCATTGTTAGGAAGATGGTAGGATGGTGGGAGGCCATCTTTTCTCCTGAAAAACTAGTTTTCTCATTTTCTCTCTCCAAAAGCCGATTTTTCTGACAGAAAGCTAGTTTTTCTCACTTTTGAGCCACAATTTCTGGCTTTTCATACCACCATTGTGTTGTGCTCATCTGGGAGGCTATCAATATGCGTAGGCCGACCATTATTTCTTCTTGACCCTTTTGAACCCCTCTAAAAAGCTGGTTTTTCTCTCTCTTGGGTCACTTTTTCTAGTTTTTCACCACAGAGCTGTGTTCTACTCTTCTGGGAGGCCACCTTTCTGGGTAGGCCGACCAGCAATTTTGCTTGACCCTTTTGACCCCTGGTCGGCCGACCAGGAGGAGTGGCCGGCCGGCCACCTTAGCTGGTCGGCCAGCTTTCTGCTTTTTGCTCTTCTCAAGTGTGTTCCAACTATGCCAGCTGTTTTGCACTTGACCCACTGTCCGAGGGTTTTGTCCCTGTTTTGGTCCTTAAAAGGGGATTTTGACCCCTTTGCTTGGTTGGTAGGAGGAGTTTGACCCTTTTGACCCTTTTGGTCTAGTTTCCTCAAGAAGCTTGACCCCTTTGGTCTAGTTTCCTCAAGAAGCTTGACCCCTTTGGTCAAGCTTCTTTTAGAAGCTTTGAACCTCTCTCTTGGCTTCTCCAAGAAGCCTTACTTCTCTCCCTCTATATAACCAACCCTCCATCTCATTTTGCAAAGGTTAGACATTTGGTTAAGGCATACACACTCCATCCTCCATAGCCTTCTTCTCCAAGCTCCAAACCCTAATATTCTTGGCCATTTTACACTACACCTCTAAGCCTAACACCTTCACCATCCATTCCAGTACCTTGGAACTCATTTTTAGAGGTTCAAAGCTCACTTTCTTGGTCCAGGGTTGGCTGCATTGCTGTGCTACAAGGGTAAGTCCTCATTTCCCCCATTTTTGCATTATTTTGGTCTATACCTTAGCTCCATTTGCAAGCATTTTTGAGCCTTGGTGTAAACTGAAAATAGTCTTATTTCAAGCTCCTCTTCATGTTTATTTAAGAGTACTTTTCTGTTTGAGGTCTCCTACCCCCTTGTATGCTTTATCTCTCTTTTAGGGCTTATTTTGCATGATATATTAGCCTTATTTGTGAGCTTTTTTGGACCTCAACCTAAACTGAAGAAAGTCTTGTATTGACCTCCTCTTTAAGTTTGATTGAGGTCACTTTTCTGTTTGGAGTCATCTTCTTCCTTGCATGCTTCATTTCCCCATGCTTTGAGCCATGCATGTGAGCATTTGCGTTGGCCTTGTTTTGGCCTCTCAGCCACTGAAATATAGTGGATTTGCAGTGGCCTTGATATGTCTTTGAGCCCCAAAATCATAGAGAGGTGACCCTCTCACCCCTCATTCTCTTTACTAGCATTGTTGGCCTTCCAAAGGGACCCTATTTTGCATGCATTGAAGTCATGTTTCAGGCCTCATTCTGAGGGTTTTAAGGTCTTCCTAAGCTCTTTCAAGAGCCCATTTTGCCATATTTTATGTCTTTGATGCATGTGTAGAGCAATCCTATTCAAGGCCTTTCAAAGTGGCTTTCATTTGCATGTTTCTTAGACCAATTTTAGGGCCTATTTGGCGAGTTTTAGGGATTTCATAACTCATTTTCAGAGGTGGTTTTTCCATGTTACATGTCTATCTTGTATGTGCTTAATAACCCCTTGTATGGCCCTCTAAAGGAACTCATCACTTTTGCATGCATTGGTTTCATTTCAATGGTTATTTGGGCATATTTTGACATGTTTTATTCACAGTTTTTGGCTGGTTTGATGAGTTCTCATACGCTTCATATACATGCCATGTAAACCATGCTTGCTAGCCGAATTTGCATTCTATTTTTGTCCATCATGTTAGCACTTTTTGGCCACGCTTTAAACTAGAAATGTGCATGTTTTGGGACTGCCTTGGCTCTATCTTTGTACTTCATGGCCAAATAATGCTTGCTTCGCATAGTTATAATTCAGTGCATGTGCCTAGCTTTGAGTTTCGGGGCTTATTTCATGCATCGGGTGCCATATTTCCATGTTTCAGGACCGTTTAGCATCATGTTTCAGTGCTAGAAATTACATGTTTGTATGTCATCTTTCATCCCTTGCCATGCTTTGGTAGAGTGGCATTTTATGCCTTAGGTTCGGTCCTTGGAATTCGTGCATGTGTGCATGCATTTCGATTCTCTCATTTTCATACCATGGTCACTGATGTGAGTGTGGCTGAGGTCCACTCGTGTTGGTGTAAGTCCATCATGCATTGTGTATGCCATTTCAGTCCTTAGCATTGCGTGTGCTAGGTTGTATGTTAGAGCATTGTGTATGCCATGTTACATCGAGCATTGTGTATGCCATTTCATAGCATTGCATATGCTAGGTTGTATGTTAGTCACATTGTGTATGCCATCTCATTTGCATCGTGTTTGGGATAGGAGTTAGCCCAAGCATGGGAAACGAAGGACGTTTCGTACTCCGAGTGACGGAACGTGTCTCAATTCCCTGTCGCCGACACTCCGGATTACCCATGATGGAGTTTAGGTCTTGTTGTGTTTTTATGTGCATTCATTTCATATTGAGTCATGCAATTCGACTCCTTGGCCATCATGCATCGATATGCGTGATTGGTGGCACGAGGATCGAGGACTACACTCTTTAAAGAGTAGTCATGCATACATATGTGAAAATACTTCGCCATGCCCCTTTGTTGCTCTCTGTTTCAGTAAATCAGAAATCAGCGGCCTTCTAGAGCGTTGCACAATGTTCCAAGAACAATTGCAAACAAAGGCAAACTGGGGCATCGTAATGGATTTTTGCGCAAGGCAACTCAAGCATGCATCATTCATCATTTGGATCAGAGCTAAGGCGGTCCATGGATTTGCGTCTAATTTACCTGTTTTCCTAGATTAATTTGTTAATTAATTAGGATTTTGTATTTATTCATACTGTACTATTTATTCAGACTGTATATTATTTATTCGGACCCTCCGAGCGAGGGCACAACTATAATAAGTGTCCGTGCATGTGATGTATGTCTTCCAACCTCACGTCTTTCTCTCTTTTATTTACCAGCTTATGATGGTTAGATTAGGGCATGTTTCAATTAGCATACAGTATGATAGCATGTTTGCATTCATTCATTTGTCTTGCATACACCGGGCTCGGCGCATCATACTAACTGCATTTGTATTTCAATTCCGAGTTGAATACTTGTTAGTTGTAGCATTTCACATGCCATCTTTAGAATAGCCGAGTCTATCTTAGTTGCATTTTGCATGTGTTACATTAGGCATTTCTGTATAGTTAGGATCATGCATGGATTTCTAACATAGCTTTTGTTTTGGCTTGGAGTACTCAGTAAGTGTTTATGCTTTAGCATCCTTGCATGTGTGTGAGTGACTGCTATGATAGCATGCTTACCATGAGGCTATATGCTTATTTAATATACCTGCCTGAATGCCTGTGGGTGAAGGTTGGATTACTTGAATTGGGATAATTCATTGAAATCCGCATTTTAACCTACTTGCGAGTAGCAAACTTCAAACATTTCCAAACAAACGAATATGCAATGTTTTGTTCCAATTCAGGCGATCCAGTCTATACTTGTTTTGCTATGCGCATCACATAGTAATTCTAGCTAATTATCAGAATAAGAACGCATGTGTTTTTAAAAACGATATATCATGGTTAGTAGAGGCCGATCTTTGATCGGGCAAGCGGGGGTGCTCACGAAGTGACCTTCCCCAATCGTACCCAAATTCCCGAGCAGAGGCAACTTTGGTGATGACGGACACGTGGCCTTAGGCAACGAGTCAAGGTTTCCTAAATTCCCTCAAAATAAATATTTAGGTGGTGACTCTGTATCTGGCAAAGCAATCCATGTTTGGCACTTCTTTCTAAAAAATCTGTTTTCCAAAACGATTTGTCGGATTTGGACTCTTTGATGAGTCATCGGTCTTGCATTGCACTCTGCGAGATTAGATACTGGACCGTGACACAAATTGAGTCCGAACTGTAGCGAGGCCCGAAGGCGCGTCTACAGTTTCTGGCGACTCTGCTGGGGACTTAGAGAACTTGACTTGAACTCATGATATCTGGTTTTGACTACACTTATGTGTTTCTTTGCATTGCATTTGCATTGGTGCGCCTAGGACACCGTGTTTGCCATCTGCTATTCCTGAGCGGTTTGCCAGAGGCTGCGTGCCATAAGGCTTACCGGTTACGGGCTCTGCCAGTATGGGAACACAAACCCCGATTTTACCGGGGCACCCTTTTTAACCATTCGACCTAGTGCATATTCGGAATCCATAGTGACCATTCCAAACTAGGACAGGTTGCTTACCCGTTTATAGGTTGTTTGAAACCGTTGCGTACGTAGTGAAACCCTAGCTCCTGACAAAATAGAACAGGGAAACCTTACCCCAACATAGGGGTGTTTTGGCTCTCACTTGTTTGTTATGTGCTTTTAGAGTGCGTCTCTATACGAATGCATGTATCAGTTTGCAAGATTGGGCATCAGGCCTGCGAGCGCCAGTTCAGTATTTTGGGCATCAGGCCTGCGGGCACCAGTTCAGTATTTTGGGTATCAGGCCTGTGGGCACCATTTCAGTATTTTCGGAATCAATTATCTGCGGGTATCAGATTCAGCTTCAGGGATAGTGATTTGGGATAATGATCAGTCTTTGAGAACAGTGTATCAATTGCGTGTTAATTATACCCGACTGTGTGTTGTGTTTATTTACGCCGTTATGCTGTCCGTTTGTCTGCTCGTTTATTTCCTTATTATTGCTTTATTTATCTTTTTGCTAGGTAGTTTTGCACAATTACTTCAGACCAAGCAGATATTCCCATGCACTTTGGACAAGAGGTCGCCGACTCAATCGATCTGAGGATCTGGTCGACGGACAACCAGTGTATCATTCCCTACCCCCGGTTATCAGACGAAGGTCGAGAAGACGCAGTGTATCCGAGCAGAGGTTTCTAGAGCAGTGGATTACCCCATCAGTGGACAGTCGGATTGAGATCCCAATTGTTGCTATAGAGATAGACCTGCCAGTAGTTCAGACAGATCAAGGTAGTATGGCGGGACCGACAGGAGTTGAGGAAATGATGCGTCAGATACAGGACACCATGAGAGCCATGCAGCAGGATGTTGTTCGTCGAGATGAATTTGCCAAACAACAGGCCGAGATCATGGCCCAGCAGACAGAGTTAATTACCAGATTGCAACAACAAACCGGGGCATCTGCTTCACACCTAGTTCCTCCCCCACCAGGAGTCCCGGCACCTAGGGAGGCACCAAATGTCCAGGCAGATACGGACATACCAACGAGGCCAGCTCCGCCCCCAATTCTGCCCCAGCTATCTAAAGCACCTACGCCTATCAATCAACCGGACTCTCCCTTCGAGTTCGAGGTAGACCATACAGCACTGAAATTGAGCAAGCTCGAGAAGTTGTTCAAGAAATCCCAAGGGGTAAAGGCTATCCTGGATATCGAGGATGGATATACCGACGTGGCTGTAACGCTGCCGGATAGGTTTAAAATGCTGCAAATTGATCATTTCGACGGATCTGGGGACCCCATGGTGCATCTCCGGCTATTCTCAGATATACTACGGCCAATGGGCCTCACCAAACCGCAAAAGCTTTCACTATTCGGCCGGACCCTGTCGCGTGTGGCCGCTATCTAGTATGCGAAGTTAGAGGATGATGTCAAGCGGAGTTGGGATGAAATGGCCGAGGCCTTTGTCGCACAATACTCTTACAATACCCAAATCGAGGTTACGACCCGAGATCTCGAAACAACAAGGCAGGAGCCTAAGGAGAGCTTCTCGGATTTCGTAACTCGGTGGAAGGCGAAGGCTTCAATGATGACCCTGAGGCCTACCGACAAAGACCAAATCAGGATGATTGTGCGCAATCTCCAGCCAAAACTGATGCAAGAAATGATTGTGCTCCCCTTCCCCACTTTTTCAGATCTACATGAAATGGGGGTAATCGAAGATGCAATGAAACAGGGTCTGATTGACCAAGATAGAGAGCAGCCCAAAAGAACCTTTAACTGCAACAACAATGCAGGCCCAAGTGGCGCTGCAACTGCAAGAGCTTCGGAGGTGAGCATGGTCACCACCATTCCCCCTCCCCTTCTAAGACCCATGGCAGCCACACCTTTCTCCGGTGCATCCGGAAGCAATACATAGACCACCAAATACCAACCTAGAGGCCAAAGAACCTTCATCCCATTGTATATGCCCCTGTTCAAGGCTCTATGGGTATTAATCAAGAAAGGGCATCTAAAACCCCTGGAGCCGAGGCCATTACCAAACCCACTCCCCCCCTCTCACAACCCGGCCAAATACTGCCCATATCACTAACAACATGGTCATGACACTGATCAATGTTTCCGACTGCATCATGAGATTCAAGATCTCATTGACAAACAGGTGATCCTGCCTCCAGAAAAACCTAACGTCACAACTAACCCGCTCCCTACACACAACCAAGCTCTACCTCCCAAAAGAGTCAACTTTATCCAGACTGGGGTCGTGCCTTACGATCCTAGCATCTATATCACTCTTTCCCACCTACCTAAGTCGGAGGTGCTCCTTCTTGACTGCACTGACTTTTTGTACATGTTGGACATCTCCAGAACCCAACCCGAGCCAATGGTGGTGACTGGCAAAGACAAAACAGAGGAGATTTCAGAGGAGGATGGAATTGTTCAATCAAGGTTTGAGTAGTCTGGGAGCGTCGCTGGGGAAGCCTACGATCCGAGTGATTACATTCTGCCAGCAGGCCAGTTTGAGCCTAATATTGAATTGCCAGAGAGGGCAGAGCTGTGTGTGATCCAAGGGGATGGATTTGAGTAGGGGACAGATGGTTTGACGGTTGTGGAAGAGGACTTGGCCAACCTCCAGTTTTTCGATGACCAAGATCCAGGAGACGCGGCAGTCAACTGGTTTGATTATGAGGAATCGGCAGAGGCTACTGGGTGGCTTGATGACCTACCAAACGTCATCGAAGAATCTCAGTTGGAACAGGGCCCGGCAGGGATGAGAATATCAATTGTGGCCGGAAGGGCCGGAAATCAGAATGAATCGCCGGAGAGCGAGGGGTGCTAAGAATTCCGCTCAAGACTTGGGCATTGTGAATGCGAGAATTGTTGAACAGCCAACTGTACTGAAGCAGTTGGAACAAGAAAGGTTTGAGGATGCCGAGAGAATTAGGAAAGCTAAGGGCCCTGAGGAAACTAAGAGTGTTGTGTGCACGAAGATAGAGAATACTGCGAGCATGTGGGCTGAAGGTACTGCGAGTACAATCATACCGGAGCCGGACAGGTGTCTGTCAGCTGCCGACGGAATGTGGTGGGAGGACGATGATTTATGTTTTGCCTATACGGATGAGGATTGGGGGAGCAATCAGCCAGACGATACCTGGTATATTGATGAAGTCGATCATATGACCAGGAGCGGGCGGTATTTCAAGCCCCCGCACCTAGACCAGCTAAAGGTGTCTGGGAAGGATAAGGAAGCTGAGAGACAGAAAGAGAAGCAAATCGAAGAAGAGGCTGTACTGAGGCAGTTAAAGAAGATACAAGCAGACATCTCCATCTGGGGACTGCTTATGGCATCACGAGTACACAGACAGGCTGTCTTATCGGCCATGGACAAGGCCAAGCTCTCTATAGACACCATGCCCGAACAGCTGGTGGGCTTAGTTTTTCCGGGAGGAGCTACCCCGATGTTGACTTTCTCTGACAAAGAGCTACCACCTGAGGGTGCGAACCATAACAAGCCCCTCTACATCTCCGTGAAGTGCAGAAACAAATGGATACCCATGGTGCTTATCGATACAAGGTCTGCCATCAATGTGTGTCCAGCAAGGACTGCCTATGCAATCGGTTTGAAGACCGCGGACTTTGTGCCAACAGCCCAGGTGATTCGGGCATACGACAACACAAGCAGAGAAGTCATGGGGACAGTGAAAATTCAGACCAAGGTTGGGCCGGGACAGCATGAGGTAGACTTCCACGTCTTAAAGGTTCCTGCCACTTTCAATCTACTCTTGGGGCGGCCATGGCTGCATCAAGTGAAGGCAGTTTCTTCTACCTTGCATCAAATGGTGAAATACCCCCATGGGAAGGGAATAGCCATTGTTTTTGGAAATTCATCGATCCATCCACCGCCGGAAGTATCTACACCAGTTTTGGAAATTGAGCACGGTATGGAGGATGTGTTCTTATCCGGTTTTACCCTAGCCGAGGCCTGGGTCGTGCAGAACACCTTAGCTGTTAATGAGGGGGTGTATGTCAGTGCTCAATCAGTATACCTCATGAACAAGCTTCAACACATCCCCGAGATGGGATTGGGAAAGAGCGGCCGGAAGAGCATCGTAGTATTGGCCGAGGTGCCACACAACCCACATACCTTTGGCTTGGGTTATCTGCCCACCAAAGAGGATTGGATAAGGAAGGGTAAGGAGATGGCTGGGAGAGCCAAAGCGAAGAAGGCAGGAAAGCCTTTTGACTTAATGCACCGGCCCATTCAGGGTACCCTAAATAGACGCTTCGTCTGGGAGGGGGAAGACTTTCCGTTTTGTGGCTTCCCAGAGCCGTGGCTGAATGCGGAGAGGAAGCGCGTGCCGGGGTTTGAGATCTTCTTTGATCTGCAGTTATCCGGGGATGACGTTGCCGAAGAGCAGACAGACCCATTGGCTGAGGCTGAGCAGAGTAAGAAAGTGCAGTCTGAGGACGCTGAAAATGAAATGAGGGTAGCGCTGGCGTGTCTACTTTCAGATCCTCCGATCGAACAGAAGTGCTTGAGGGATAACTTCTCGGTATGCATGATCGGGAATGGAACGGCTGCGGGCCTACCAGCAACTATTTTGGATGCATCTATCGCACCCTCTCTCATTTGGCAGTATGAAGAGGGATTTTTGTCTAACAGCACCGGGTCAGGTAGTGAGCCGGAATCTGATTCCACCGAATCTTGTGAGTCGGAATCAGGTTCCAGCTCGACTGAGTCTGAGTCTGGTAATCCTGGGGATGATAACCCGGATGCCACAGTCTTGTCCAGGTCGTCTTTTTCTTTCTCTTTTGAGTCTGTTGTAACCGAAGAATCGGACGATTTGGATGTGCTTAATGAGAATCAAGTAGCTGTGGTTTCTGAGTACTTTTCTGTGCCCTTGATTTATTGCATTAATTCAGACTTTCAAAATTTTGATGAAAACGACGAGGAAGAAATTCCTCCTGTTTTGCAACGCTTAATTGAACAAGAGCAGGAAAGATTTGTTAAACCTTTAGTGGATGAAATCACTACTGTGAACATCGGTACTAAGGAGGACCCGCGGCTAGTCCAAATCGAGTCCACGTTGTCTTCGGAGGAATGCGAGCGCTTAGTCGTTTTATTAAAAGATTTCAAAGATGTTTTCGCGTGGTCCTACGAAGACATACCTGGAATCGATCCTGAGATTGTACAGCACCGGATCCCTCTTGACCCCGAGGCCCGACCCGTTAAACAAAAACTCAGAAGGATCCGCCCGGACTGGGCCCTCAAGATTAAGGAAAAAGTCACCAAGAAAATTGACGCAGGTTTCCTGCTGGTATCCGAATACCCAACTTCGTTGGCTAACATCGTTCCAGTGCCAAAGAAGGATGGCAGGATCCGAGTATGTGTGGATTTCAGGGATTTGAACAGAGCTAGTCCGAAGGACGACTTTCCCTTGTCGCACATTGATGAGTTAGTGGACTTCACAGCAGGGCATGCTTTGCTTTCGTTTATGGATGGCTTCTCAGGCTACAATCAGATAGTGATGGCACCAAAAGACCGAGAAAAGACTGCCTTCACTACCCCGTAGGGGACATACTGCTACAGAGTGATGCCTTTTGGGTTGAAGAATGCTGGAGCTACATATCAACGGGCCGCGACCACAATATTGCATGACATGATCCACAAAGAAGTTAAGGTGTGTGTGGACGACATGATTGTCAAGTCCAAAGAAAGAGAGGGCCACTACACCGCCTTGCAAAAGTTCTTTCAAAGGATCAGAGAATTCCGGTTGCGGTTGAATCCTCAGAAGTGTACGTTTAGTGTTACAGCAGGGAAAATGCTGGGGTTTCTCATTACACAGAGAGGTATCGAAGTCGACCGTTCCAAAATCAAGGCCATCTTAGAAATGCCACCACCAAGGACTGAAAAGGAGGTGCGAGGCTTTCTAGATAAAATGCAATTCATAAGACGGTTTATCTCAAAATTAACCTTGACTTGTGAACCACTTTTTGGTCTCTTGAAGAAAGGAAAGAAATTCCAGTGGGACGGCTGATGCCAAGCTGCTTTTGAACAGATCAAGGAATATTTACAGAACCCACCCGTGTTGTCACCGCCAGAGCCGGGGAGACCGTTGATATTGTATCTTTCAGTAACTGAGACTACAATGGGCTGCATGCTCGCGCAGGAATCAGAGGACAAAGTGGAGAGGGCCATCTACTATCTGAGCAAGAAGATGCTAGAGTATGAGACTCGCTACACATCATTGAAAAAGGCTTGCTTAGCTTTGGTATGGGCTACCAGGAAGCTGTGGCACTACCTATTAGCTCACTCCGTAATGTTGGTTTCACGACTCGATCCCATCAAATATCTTTTCGAGAAACCAGCACTTACGGGTAGGCTAGTTCGTTGGTTGTTGTTGCTTTCCGAATTCGATCTGAAATATGTGACACGCAAGTCAGTCAAGGAAAGAGCAGTAGCAAAATTCTTAGCCGATCATCCAGTGGAAGGAGGTGAAGCAGTTGAGTATTTATCCCCAGATGAGGCCATTTTGCATATCGACGACGAGTTTTGGACGCTGTATTTTGACGAAGCGGCAAACCAGTACGGGTATGGGATAGGGGTGTTACTAATAGCACCCGACAATTCCCGTATCCCTCTAGCCTTCAAACTTTGATTCAAAGTCTCGAACAACGAAGCAGAATATAAGGCATGCATTGCCGGTCTAGAAGCAGCCCTGGAACTAGGGGGACGGTTGGACGTCATCGGGGACTTGAACCTTGTTGTGTGTCAAGCAAAAGGAGACTGGAAAGTCAAAGAAGAAAAAATGATGATGTATCACCAGACCTTGGACTTGTTGATTCCTCGGTTTGAGAAGCTGAACTTTGCTCATCTACTAAGAGAGAACAATAGGTTCGCAGATTCTTTAGCAACTCTATCTTCCATGATAGACATCCTGTTCGGAGTCCGGATGTGTCCAGTCATTATTGACCAGAAATTTGTGCCAGCCTACGAGTCGATTGCTGCTATAGATGAGGTTCAGGACGAAAACCCCTGGTATTACGATATTTGGAATTTCTTGGAGAAGGAAGCATATCCGCCAGGGGTAAATGCCAAGGATAAAAGGGCAACCAGAAGAATGGCCGTTCAGTTCATCATCTGCGGAGGTAAATTATATAAGAGAGGTCATCTAGGAATGCATAAACTGTGCGTTGAAGCCGAAGAATCGAAGCGCCTGATGGAGGCCATCCATGGAAGGGAATGCGGTTTGCATATGAACGGAGTAATGCTGGCGCGGAAGATCTTCAGACAGGGTTACTACTGGTCCACCATGGAGGAAGATTGTATCGGCTTTGTTCGGCGATGCCATAAGTGTCAAATTCATGCAAATCGCATGAACATCTCGCCGTCAAAGCTATACAATATGACTTCGCCATGGCCATTTTCAGTTTGGGGAATCGACGTGATCGGGGCTGTTACTCCAAAAGGGTCGAATGGGCATGGGTTCATCCTGGTCGCGATAGATTATTTCACGAAGTGGGTTGAGGCCCAGTCTTATGCGGTATTGAAGGAGTCGCACGTTGCAAAGTTCATCAGGAACAACATCATCTGCCGCTACGGGGTCCCGAACGAGGTCATTTCAGATAATGGTTCCCACTTCAAGAAGGAAGTGATCGACTTGTTGGAAAAATACAACGTGGCTTTTCATAAGTCGTCCACATATCGGCCGCAAACCAATGGAGCGGTCGAGGCCGCCAACAAGAATATCAAACACATATTACAGAAGATGGTGGAAACCTACCGGGATTGGCCAGACAAGCTGCCGTTTGCTCTGTGGGGGTACCGGACTTCAATTAGAACTTCTACTGGGGTGACTCCGTATTCATTAGTTTATGGGATGGAGGCCGTTCTACCTATTGAAATTGAGGTTCCGTCTTTACGAGTGCAGGCTGAGTGTCAGATAGCCGAAGCAGATTGGCAGTAGAGCAGATTTGAAGAACTCATGCTTTTTGATGAGCGCAGACTAAAAGCACTGTACCATGTTCAAGGCTATCAGCACAGAATTTCCAGGGCTTTTAACAAGAAAGTTAAGTCCAGGAATCTAAAAGAAGGAGATTTGGTGCTCAAGGACAACCGAGCTCCCATCCATGACCCTAGGGGCAAGTTCAGACCTAATTGGACTGGTCCCTACATCATCAAAGCTATCTGGTCAGGTGGAGCTGTGGTTCTAATGGATCTAGATGGCCTAGAGTTCTCCCAACCGATCAACATGGACAAGTTGAAGAAATATTACCCCTGAGAGGCTCGCTAGGCCGAAAACTCGAAAGGGCGACCTAGGCAAAAGTTAGAGCATTGAAAAATTAGAAAATATAAAAACTGAGCTCGCAAGGTTGAAAACCCGCAAAGGGCGGCCTTGGAAAAAGTTAGAGCGTAAAAGGAGAGTGAAAATACTCGAGTGAACCTAAGCCTGAACTACGTAAGGCTTAATTCCCATCTTTGGGATACGTAGGCAACTTCATCCTGAAGTTCAGCCATAAACTTTTTCCCGATCAACTTTGTCCATTTGATCATCTCGGCCATCTTTATCTATTCAGCATTCAAGAGTTCGGTTATGATCTCCGGTGCAGTGCTCTTCAGACTAGGGGCAACTTTTCGTTGCTGCGCAGTGCTGCAGTATTATTCAGACTAGGGGCAACTTTCCAGTTGCTGGGATCCGGGGTTGTGCATCTCAGTGACAGATCTCAGGCGTGTCCAGTTCTGATCCATATCGAAAATGGTTTTGAAAAGTTTTAATAAAAGTTGACTTTGTTCAAATTAATCTTTTTACAACTTAGACCATTTTTGGACCAAAGCGAAAAATTTTCAGTACCCACAACCTTCAATTTCATTGATTTCAATACAGAGTTCTCCTGCTCTTGCACACAAATTGAAGTTGCTTTTTATTACATTCATAAAGAAAACTTGAAAGTACTAATAAAGCAATAAATCCGGGGCATAGTCAAGTCAGGTGTTCCTGCGCCCCCTTCCAGAGCTGATCAAAGCCGTAGATGCCAAGCTGGGCCCAATCTGTGCCTCTTCATTGAGCCAATCCAAGCACTCGTCAGACAAAGTGCAACTGAAAGTGGGAGCGGGGGCCAAGAGTTCTCTAGTCCTCCATGCTGTGGCATACCGGGCAAGCTGTGCGCCTCGAACCGGGAATATGGCAGGATACTCCATCCCCTCTGGCGGGTAAGTCTGATCATGACCGAACTGGCGCTGGAACCGGAACAGAAAGTAGAACAAACAGTGAGTCAGACCAATCAACTGGATCCCGGTCTGCCGGGACATGCTATAGCTCATTGCCGGGAGATTGAGCCAAGAACAGTGCCAAGCAATGCGATCCGCAGACAAATTGCACATCCAGTCGAACCACCATCCCTCATCGAGGGCATCGACTAGTCGTTGTCGGAAGAAGTAGCTGTGAGCTGAGTAGGCTGGGCAAGAGTCCACAACCTACAATTTATCCATCAACCATACCTGGGGAGGGATGAAAAATGAGAGAATAAAGAATAGATAGACGTACAATGAGAGAAAAGTGAGAAAAGGGTTTTGTGAGAAAAATCGAGCCTGAGGGTCGAGTAATGTGAGCAATATATATGTGAGAAAGGGTGGGAAACATTACCTGCAGCAGTAGTGGACTCCCCGCGAATCTGGTCGTCTCTCGGCGATAGAAAGCATCCAAGCCCATCAGCGTCTCGGCCAATGTCATGACAATGTAGCTCTTTCCTTCCTTCAAGCCTTGAGCAACTTCAATCAAACGAATACTAGATCCGCTAAAGCCCGGGACAAGCAAAAAGTGAGATAACATGCACAAGCAAAGGGCATGTTGCCGAAAACCTTGCCAATGATGGTCGCTGCGGTCACCGACATCAGAAAAGCGATGAATCAAGCCAAGGATATCCAGTTCCCCGTTGCAGATCAGAGACCGAGCATCATGCATACTGAGCCCACACATCTGTCCTAAAGCTTGGGCGTGCCCGAAGCGAAACTGGGATAAAATCTCTTCATGGCGTTCAGATTCCATCAAAACTTGAAAATCTTCGAAGGTCGGACACATCTCTTACCCGTCGAAGCTAAAGACTTGTGTTACCGGGTTCCAAAACCTCGCCGCAGCATGGATGGAAGGAAGGTGCAGCGAAGTACGACTCAGCGTGAATAGTGCATTCAAGCCGAAGCCCCGGAAGTTCAACTTTTCCGAACCGTCTAAAGTAGCAATCCAAGGTGCGAGATTTTCGACGAGAAACGCCTCCATTTTGGTGCAAAACTGAGGTGAAATGAATGAGCCACGGAGCTAGGACTTTTAAAGAGGATAAGGCACTATTCGGGGGACACGTGTCGAAAAATTGATGGTTGCTGAGCTAGGTGGTCGGCCGACCACCTTTTCTGGTAGGCCGACCACCCCCTTGGTCTCCAAATGAAAAAGCTAGTCGGCCAGCTCCCAAAGGTGGTCGGCCATGGAGGAAAACACCCCTTTGGTCTTTTCCTAGCTTCTAGAAGTAAGTTCCTAGCATTTCCATGCATTGGGGGTGTTGAAGGTGCGAGTTTTCTTCTGTTTCGGATGCGTTCCGTCACCCAGATCGTCCAAAATGCTTTTGTTTATCAAAGTTGTTAAGTTTTGCTTATCGAGTTGTTGTTTTGCTTATCGAGTTGTTGTTTTGTTTGTCGAGTTGTCAAGTTTATCGAGTTGTTAACTTTTGTCGAGCTGTCGAGTTTTGTATATTGAGTTGTTACTCTTTATTTAATCAACATTGTTGTGTCTTGTTTATCGAGTTGTAAACTTGCTAAGATTTTGTTGTTTCTTAGTAAGTTAAGTTGTTTAGTTTGTTATGTCGGTTCACTACCTGACTTGGCAAATTTTCGATGCTCAATTTTCATTCAAATCTCATTTTGTGTAAAATGATGCGATGCGATGCAAGAACATAAAATGCAACACTCTTTGAACAAAAACTGTTTCATTCCGACATGCTTCCTTTGTTACAACATTTTACAACAAGGGTACAAGTTTTACAGAAAATAAAACTGCCTAATAATGTACAATGTGCTACAACTACTAGTAAAAAGGTAAATAAAGCAGGGAACAGCTGCATCAATGCTCTCAAGCACAAGAGTAAGAGGCCCTCTTCGTCCTCATCTGCGGAACAGCCTTAGCACCATCATCGCCATCTGAGTCAGAGCTGTCATCCTCGGGATCCTCCTCGGCCTCATCTCCAGAACCGGAACCACCCTCTCTGTCAGCAGATGTCTCTGACTGGGGATGCGCAGGCTCCTCCTCCTTGCTGGACTCCTCCTCTATGATAAGTGCTCTGCGCCCACCTCGTCTGCGAGACGACTCCCCTCTCCCAGCTCCTCGAGAAGGCCTAGATGGCCCAGCTCCTCGGGAAGGCCCAGATGGCCCGGCCTGTGGCCCGGTATGTAACGGAGGCATCTGAAAAGAAAGAGTGCAATACATCAGCCAAAGTATGTATATCAGATGCAGATGTAAGAAAACTACATGAAGTGGGTGCATGCAGATACAGTACATGAATGTGGTGTGTGTCAGGTGTGCTCTATACATACAGTCAATCAATACAGTAAGATGTTCAAGTTCAATATGTCATCAGAAGTATGATAAATGCGAAAAAATTAAAGAGTACCTGGAAACCGAGGATGGATAGTTGCGCCTCTCTCCGCAAGACCATGCCCTCGAGCGAGGCCACTAATCCGAGCATCCCATCCATGTACTCTCTGGGTGGCTGCAAATACAAGCTCAGATCATCAATGACTGAATGAATGCCTAAGTATCTGAGTGACAAATGAAAAGTAATGGAGCCTACCGATGGTGAGTCAGGGTCACTGACATATCGATGATCAGGCATAGGAGGCTCTATCGGAATCGGGTAGGAGCTCTCGTATCGCCAACCCGTCAATTCGGTCGGAATGTCTGGCCATCCTGCATGATGATAAGTCAGGGGAATCGAAGGAACCAGTCCAGCCCCACCTCTAGATGTACCAGCCCTACTGGTCGAAGGAATGTCTCTAGCTCGGGTGCGACTTGAGGATGGCATGCCAGTAGACCTCCTCGTGGGGGTACGGACACCTACCAATTGAGGCATCAAATATGTATGACGGTAGGTCGCGTACTCTCCGTCCTCCAAGTGTAGCAATACATCGGTGCCCAACCTGGCGTCAGTAACACCCTGGGGAGTGAGCCTATCGGCGGACTGCATGTCAACTGGAGGTGCTGCGGGGACATTCTGCTCAGGGTAACCCATAGTCTGGCGAAGGAAGCGTTCCCCCAGGAACCAGGCCCTACCAACCGGACCCTCAAACAAGATCCTATACCGAGAGGTGGCCCATCCTCCGGCAAGCTGAAATTGGAGGTCCCCACCCAAAGGCACCCAAGGCTGCCATGCAATCTGCAAATAACCAATGCATAAGCCGATTAGAAATCGTAGATGTGCAAAATAAATCAAAGGTGAAAACATGGAGAACTGAGAGTTCTGAATTACCTCTGTCGACTGCACCGTGTCGAAATACTGCTGTAGGTAGGGAAGAGTCTCCCGAGGTCTCGGCCGGTACTGGCCCTCAAACACGAGCGAGTAGGGGATCACGAGGGGCACCTCCACCTTGAGCTCTGGGGCTAGCACTGGGAAATACGCAAAAACCCATAACTGTGGAAAACAAGGCAAAAGCAATCTGAATACAGAATGCTGAGTGCAGAATCCGAATATAGAATGCTGAGTGCAGAATCCGAATATAGAATGCTGAGTGCAGAATCTGAATACAGAATACTGAGTGCAGAATCCGAATACAGAATGCTGAATGCAGAATGTGAGTACAGAATGTAAAGTGTGTTGTGCGTGCAATGTACAGATAATGAAAAGCATAAATGTAAGTCGAGAGGGCAGAAGGTACCTCCCAGGCTCTCCAGTAGCCGTCAACTATGTTCCCCCGTCCGCGGGAGGTCGCACTCATGTAGCAATAGAGGGTGGCCAAGCTGGCGCCACCCCAGTCATACTGGCCAACCTGCGAGAGGTCTACCAGGGCACTCAGCAAATATAGCCTAACGGTGTTCCCCCTATTGGCGAACAGAGTGGTTCCGAAGAGGAACATCAAAAACCCTCGGGCGTACTGTGCAATCTCCTCAGGAGTCTCGGGCTCAGTATGCCTGAACTGTGTAGAAAACCAGGTGTATTGGACCCGGCCCGAAGATCGGTCGACCGGTGGGCGAGCTCCCAACAGATAAACCCAGGCAGCCTCCCACTCACCCATGTCCTCATCGTAGAGGATCAGCCAGCCTCCCATGTCGAGGCCCGTCAGAATCGCAAAATCAAACGGGGTCATAGTCATGTCCCCGGTAGTAGAGAAATGGAAAGAGTTGGTGGTGTCCCACCATCTCTCTATAAGCGCACCCATCAACGTCCTACTGGCAGGATAGCGGGATATCCCTGTACAGAAAGGTCCAAACCCCGCCTGGTCAACCCACTCGCGGACAGCCTCCAGGAGCTCTGCGTACCACTCCCTCGCGACAATGGAGCCATACCCTCACATGATACGAGAAGACACCTGCATTCATAATGAACACATGTATTCAGTTTTAGAATGAAATGAATAAGCTGCATGCAAATGACATATATAAGCTGTGTGCAAACCAAATCAGATCCAATGCTGTAAGCTGCGTACAATCAAAGTTTGAGCCGTGTGTTCAACATCAAGTATTTGGGCTGTGTGTTCAGATTTTGAGATCAGTGGGCTGTGTGTTCACCTCAAAGTTTGAGCCGTATGTTCAACATCAAGTATTTGGGCTGTGTGTTCAGATTTCAAGATCAGTGGGCTGTGTGTTCACTTCAAAGTTTGAGCCGTGTGTTCAACATCAAGTATTTGGGCTGTGTGTTCAGATTTCAAGATCAGTGGGCTGTGTGTTCACCTCAAAGTTTGAGCCGTGTGTTCAACATCAAGTATTTGGGCTGTGTGTTCAGATTTCAAGATCAGTGGGCTGTGTGTTCACCTCAAAGTTTGAGCTGTGTGTTCAACATCAAGTATTTGGACTGTGTGTTCAGATTTCGAGATCAGTGGGCTGTGTGTTCACCTCAAAGTTTGAGCCGTGTGTTTAACATCAAGTATTTGGGCTGTGTGTTCAGATTTCGAGATCAGTGGGCTGTGTGTTCACCTCAAAGTTTGAACCGTGTGTTCAACATCAAGTATTTGGGCTGTGTGTTCAGATTTCAAGATCAGTGGGTTGTGTGTTCACCTCAAAGTTTGAACCGTGTGTTCAACATCAAGTACTTGGGCTATGTGTTCAGATTTCAAAAGCATTGGGCTGCGTGTTCTACTCTCAACAAGTGTGTGCTGTGCATTCACAATCAATTTATGGGTTGTGTGTTCAGAAATTCAAGTGATTAAGCTGTGTGTTCAAAATGCAAACAGAATGCTGTGTCATAGGCTAAAGTGTTCAGAACATGCTATGTGCTAGA
The DNA here is from genome assembly GCF_055761805.1 of Camellia sinensis. Classification (NCBI taxonomy): domain Eukaryota; kingdom Viridiplantae; phylum Streptophyta; class Magnoliopsida; order Ericales; family Theaceae; genus Camellia; species Camellia sinensis. Next base: position 59,679,574 of record NC_138974.1, read on the forward strand.
ATGAGCAGATAAGCATGGCAAAAGCGGGGAATGCACGGAAAATGCAGACTACGTTACACATGGCAGAAAGTGTAAAAGTGAAGTACATACCTCCTGTGCCTGATGGGATAGGTGAGACTCCGGCTCCCGCAATAAAAGATCCACCGGTGCTCAATCAACAAAATCAGTAAAATGATAGGAAACTGCTTGAGGGAGGACATGTGTCTGAGGGTCGTACCTCTCAGGAATAAATGGTCGAACCCTCGGAGGCAGAGCCATAATATTTGGATCATCTCCGGCGCCTGGAGGACCTCCACCCTGAGGAAAGTGACCGGCCATTTCGAGATATCTGCAAAAAGAAGCAAAAATGAGCAAAATGAACCAAAATTGGAAAAAGTCAACAAAAGTCAACTCTCGGGAAATAAAAAAGTCAACAAAAGTCAACTCCCGAGAAAATCTTCCAAATGTTGAGACAAACTTACCTCAAGTGGTGAAAATGAGAAAAGAAGCTCCGAAATCAAAAATTAATCTGTTCAAAGTGAAGAGAACTGAAAGTTTTCGCGAAACAACTTGGCGTAGGGCGTTGGAAAACGCGTATAAAGGACAGATCTGAGAAAGAAAATGCTCTAGGAAGGGAGAGGGACTGATTTCGGACCTGATGTTATGAGCAAAAAGTGTTTGGCTTTGTGTATTTAAAGAAATGAGAGCAAAAAGACCAAACTGCCCCGGATTTGGACTAGGTGGTCGGCCGACCACCTTTTCTGGTAGGCCGACCACCTCTTTCCCTGAAACCTGGTCGGTGGCCTCCCCCTGGGACCAAACCTGGTCGGTGGTGTTACCAAGGTGGTCTCCAAGGTCTCTGCGAATTTTGGTGATGATTGGAGTCCCCGAGACCCGAGAAAGTACAAGAAAAGTGCACTTTTCGTCGCGAAATCCCTCTGCGGGAACTTCAACTCCAACTTTCGATGCGTGCTTCATCGTCACTCATCAAGAGCAAAATGTATCCTTTTTGAGCACGTTGTGACCCTTTCGGGAGGTAAACCGGAGGTCGCGATTGAGTCGCACTCGTCGAAACTTGCATTTCTTTGCTCGTTGTTTCACGTCAAACATGCATTCGAATTTGCACTTATCCTGCATTGTTATGCACGTCATTTGCATTCTCATGCATACCACTTGCATTGTTGTGCACGTTTCAAGGGTATTGTCATACCCTCATGCTTAGCTTGCATTGACACGAGCGTGTCTCTCGCATTGCAATGCACTCTCCCATCAGCACCCTGTTTGTCTACGTTCGATATAGCATTGAACATGTGTTGCTAACTATGTTGTGCTTGTTGAGTTTCTCTCTTTTGCAGGCACAATATTGTATGTACGGTTCATTTGAGGCTGGTGCGACTAGACGAGCCGCACAGGTATTGTATCTTCTCCATGTGAGACGTGACGAGAATTGAATAATTCTCCGCATTCTTAACTGCATGAAATATAGTTGTTGCTTTGCAATCTTGCTTAAAACTGTTGTGTGTGCACTTCATTACAGCTTGCTGCTTTGCATGATCATGATTTACATCAGGCTTTGTGCATATCATTTTGCATCTCGCCCCCTGCCTGCGGGCACACCTTTGTTATCCTGCCTGTTTGTCTAAGTCTTCGGCTTTGTCAAAAATAGGTCGTCTTTGGGCTTTGACATTCACTCCCGTCACGTATGACTTCCGAGTTCTGTCAAAAGGGGGCAACTGTAGACACCCCATTTTTGACCGACCTTAAGACTCAGACGTCACCAGTTGAGCGCTCGGTGATGTTGCATATTGTGCTCGTTCTGAGGTTGCGGAGTCTCGACTGCGAGCCTTGCCTCCAGACTTCAGAGCTCTTTTGTGCTTTGCCTCGGTTTGTGAACCAGGTCACGTTTTCTCTATTTTCTCTTCCCGAAGAGAGGGAGAGGTATCGTAGACCATCTCTCAGTCGCCGTAGGCTACGTTTCGTGGTCGTAGGCCATTTTTCCCGTTTGGAGCCCAGTTTTTGGTTTTCAGAGCCGTCGGCTGTGTGCCTCGGTTCGGGACAGCTTAACTACCTCCGTTTGCTCCGATTTTTGGCATGCACCTTGCTTCCTTCCTTTTGAGGGACATTGTGGCCCGGGAGACCACCTTCGTGGTCATACGCCACTTCCGGTGCCTAACAGCCTATTTTCGGGGCCTCGGATCGCGCGTTTTGGCCCCCGAACCCTCGTTTTGCATCGGTTAGGGTTCATTTTTGGTAGGGACCTTATTTTCATTGTTAGGAAGATGGTAGGATGGTGGGAGGCCACATTTTCCCCTGAAAAACTAGTTTTCTCATTTTCTCTCTCCAAAAGCCGATTTTTCTCACAGAAAGTTGGTTTTTCTCACTTTTGAGCCACAATTTCTGGTTTTTCATACCGCCATTGTGTTGTGCTCATCTGGGAGGCCACCAATATGGATAGGCAGACCAGTATTTCTTCTTAACCCTTTTGAACCCCTCTAAAAAGCTGGTTTTTCTCTCTCTTGGGTCACTTTTTCTAATTTTTCACCACAGGGCTGTGTTCTACTCATCTGGGAGGCCACCTTTCTGGGTAGGCCGACCAGTAATTTTGCTTGACCCTTTTGACCCCTGGTCGGCCGACCAGGGGGAGTGGCCGGCCGGCCACCTTAGCTGGTTGGCCAGCTTTCTACTTTTTGCTCTTCTCAAGTGTGTTCCAGCTGTGCCAGCTGTTTTGCACTTGACCCACTATCCGAGGGTTTTGTCCCTGTTTTGGTCCTTAAAAGGGGATTTTGACCCCTTTGCTTGGTTGGTAGGAGGAGTTTGACCCTTTTGGTCAAGCTTCTTGAGGAAGCTTGACCCTTTTGGTCAAGCTTCTTATAGAAGCTTTGAACCTCTCTCTTGGCTTCTCCAAGAAGCCTTACTTCTCTCCCTCTATATAACTAACCCTCCATCTCATTTTGCAAGGGTTAGACATTTGGTTAAGGCATATACACTCCATCCTCCATAGCCTTCTTCTCCAAGCTCCAAACCCTAATATTCTTGGCCATTTTACATTACACCTCTAAGCCTAACACCTTCACCATCCATTCCAGCACCTTGGAACTCATTTTCAGAGGTTCAAAGCTCACTTTCTTGATCCAGGGTTGGCTACATTGCTGTGCTACAAGGGTAAGTCCTCATTTTCCCAATTTTTGCATTATTTTACTCTATACCTTAGCTCCATTTGCAAGCATTTTCGAGCCTTGGTGTAAACTGAAAATAGTCTTATTTCGAGCTCCTCTTCATGTTTGTTTAAGAGTACTTTTCTGTTTGAGGTCTCCTACCCCCTTGTATGCTTTATCTCTCTTTTAGGGCTTATTTTGCATGATATATTAGCCTTATTTGTGAGCTTTTTTGGACCTCGACCTAAACTGAAGAAAGTCTTGTATTGACCTCCTCTTTAAGTTTGATTGAGGTCACTTTTCTATTTGGAGTCATCTTCTTCCTTGCATGCTTCATTTCCCCATGCTTTGAGCCATGCATGTGAGCATTTGCGTTGGCCTTGTTTTGGCCTCTCAGCCACTGAAATCCAATGGATTTTCAGTGGCCTTGATGTGTCTTTGAGCTCCAAAATCATAGAGAGGTGACCCTCTCACCCCTCATTCTCTTTACTAGCATTGTTGGCCTTCCAAAGGGAACCTATTTTGCATGCATTGAAGTCATGTTTCAGGCCTCATTCTGAGGGTTTTAAGGTCTGCCTAAGCTCTTTCAAGAGCCCATTTTTCCATATTTTGTCTTTGATGCATGTGTAGAGCAATCCTATTCAAGGCCTTTCAAAGGGGCTTTCATTTGCATGTTTCTTAGACCAATTTCAGGGCCTATTTGGCGGGTTTTAGGGCTTTCATAACTCATTTCTAGAGGTGGTTTTTCCATGTTACATTTCTATCTTGTATGTGCTTAATAACCCCTTGTATGGCCCTCTAAAGGAACTCATCATTTTTGCATGCATTGGTTGCATTTCAGTGGTTATTTGGATATTTTGACATGTTTTATTCACTGTTTTTGGCTGGTTTGATGAGTTCTCATACGCTTCATATACATGCCATGTAAACCATGCTTGCTAGCCGAATTTGCATGCTATTTTTGTCCATCATGTTAGCACTTTTTGGCCATGCTTTAAACTAGAAATGTGCATGTTTTGGGACTGTCTTGGCTCTGTCTTTGTACTTCATGGCCAAATAATGCTTGCTTCGCATAGTTATAATTCAATGCATGTGCCTAGCTTTGAGTTTCGGGGCTTATTTTATGCATCTGGTGCCATATTTTCATGTTTCGGGACTGTTTAGCATCATGTTTCAGTGCTGGAAATTACATGTTTGTATGCCATCTTTCATCCCTTGCCATGCTTTGGTAGAGTGGCATTTTATGCCTTAGGTTCGGTCCTTGGAATTCGTGCATGTGTGCATGCATTTCGATTCTCTCATTTTCATACCATGGTCACTGATATGAGTGTGGCTGAGGTCCACTCGTGTTGGTGTAAGTCCATCATGCATTGTGTATGTCATTTCAGTCCTTAGCATTGCGTGTGCTAGGTTGTATGTTAGAGCATTGTGTATGCCATGTTACATCAAGCATTGTGTATGCCATTTCATAGCATTGCGTATGCTAGGTTGTATGTTAGTCGCATTGTGTATGCCATCTCATTTGCATCGTGTTTGGGATAGGAGTTAGCCCAAACACGGGAAACGAGGGACGTTTCGTACTCCGAGTGACGGAACGTGTCTCAATTCCCTGTCGCCGACACTCCGGATTACCCACGATGGAGTTTAGGTCTTGTTGTGTTTTCATGTACATTCATTTCATATTGAGTCGTGCAATTCGACTCCTCGGCCATCATGCATCGATATGCGTGATTGGTGGCACAAGGATCGAGGACTACACTCCCTGAAGAGTAGTCATGCATACATATGTGAAAATACTTTGCCATGCCCCTTTGTTGCTCTCTGTTGCAGTAAATCAGAAATCAGCAGCCTTCTGGAGCATTGCGCAATATTCCAAGAACAATTGCGAACAGAGGCAAACTGGGGCATCGTAGTGGATTTTTGCGCAAGGCAACTCAAGCATGCATCATTCATCATTTGGAACAGAGCTGAGGCGGTCCATGAATTTGCGTGCTAATTTACCTGCTTTCCTAGATTAATTTGTTAATTAATTAGGATTTTGTATTTATTCGGACTGTACTATTTATTCGGACTGTATATTATTTATTCGGACCCTCCGAGCGAGGGCACAATTGTAATAAGTGTGCGTGCATGTGATGTATGTCTTCCAACCTCACGTCTTTCTCTCTTTTATTTACCAGCTTATGATGGTTAGATTAGGGCATGTTTCAATTAGCATACAGTATGATAGCATGTTTGCATTCATTCATCTATCTTGCATACACCGGGCTCGGCGCATCATACTAACTGTATTTGTATTTCAATTCCGAGTTGAATACTAGTTAGTTGTAGCATTTCACATGCCATCTTTAGAATAGCCGAGCCTATCTTAGTTGCATTTTGCATGTGTTGCATTAGGCATTTTTGTATAGTTAGGATCATGCATGGATTTCTAACATAGCTTTTGTTTTGGCTTGGAGTACTCGGTAAGTGTTTATGCTTAAGCATCCTTGCATGTGTGTGAGTGACTGCCATGATAGCATGCTTACCATAAGGCTATATGCTTATATGATATACCTGCCTGAATGCGTGTAGGTGAAGGTTGGATTACTTGAATTGGGATAATTCATTGAAATCCGCATTTTAGCCTACTTGCGAGTAGCAAACTTCAAACATTTCCAAACAAACGGATATGCAATGTTTTGTTCCAATTCAGGCGATCCAGTCTATACTTGTTTTGCTATGCGTATCACATAGTAATTCTAGCTAATTAATCGGAATAAAAACGCATGTGTTTTCAAAAACGAGATATCATGGTTAGTAGAGGCCGATCTTTGATCGGGCGAGCAGGGGTGCTCACGAAGTGACCTTCCCCAATCGTCCCCAAATTCCCGAGCCGAGGCAACTTTGGTGATGACGGACACGTGGCCTTAGGCAACGAGTCAGGGTTTCCTAAATTCCCTCAAAATAAATATTTAGGTGGCGACTCTGTATCTAGCAAAGCAGTCCATGTTTGGCACTTCTTTCTAAATAATCTGTTTTCCAAAACGATTTGTCGGATTTGGACTCTTTGATGAGTCATCGGTCTTGCATTACACTCTGCGAGATTAGATACAGGACCGTGACACAAATTGAGCCCGAACTGTAGCGAGGCCCGAAGGCGCGTCTACACCTATTAATCACATCACTAACTTAGAGCAACTCTAACATTGCCTAGCAAAAATACACAAAAAAGTAAACGCATAGTTTTGTCTCTACTTTGGTTAGTGTGTATTTTAACTAGGGTCATGCTAAGTAAGAATTTTGATAATGAATCTATTTTCATTAAATACATCTTGAAACTTGTTAAATCTTAGTTAATAAGTAGTCAAACTGCTGTGCTTTAACTAGTATATACTAACCAACATGAAAAAAAATAAAAAGAAAAAACAAGCAAGACTTACCAAAAAAGTGATGTACGAGTTCATGGGATACCTCCTCCAAGGCTGTTCTAGTTCTAATCTAGCCTAGTTTTTGGTGTGGTCCGATGGACTGGGTGGATTGTCTGATACCAAAATTGATGAAAAAGGATTGTGGATTGTCTAACACCAAAATGGATGCAGCAGACAGTAGAAGAAAAGAATAAGCAGAAAAGGGAAAGTAGCCAAACAAGAGTAGGGAAACAAGAGAAGAATAAGAAAAAAAGACGGCCTGAGAGAAAGAAGTGAAGTATATAAGTTCCGTTCTCAATATTATGGCAATAACTCTAATAATTCAATACACTCAAGTCCAATACACAGACCAAAGTAAAGGAACAATCCAATAAGGCAACAAAAAAAATATTAAGATATAAAAACCTAATTAAACTTTTAACTCCTTAATAAACTAAACTCTTAATTGTTGCCTCCTTCATGATCTCCATTAACCCCCTTATTCATTTTACCTTGTCAATTTTATAAAGTTGTACCACAGGACCTCTTGTCAGCAGTGGACCTTCATTCCACGTGAAAAATTGTTACGTCCATTCTAAATATCAAAGAATAAAAATTATGTTCTGCCTTTGGCAAAAAAGGTACTTTTTTTGCAAGCAAATCAGCGCGTAACTAATGATGATAGTGGAAACACCTTCAAGGAGTAGTGTCAAAAAAAGGTTGCAATCTACCATTTTCAGCCATTTGTCTTATATTATTCTCACACTTAGCGAGATTGTCCAAAGTTCGATCAGCCTTCTCAGCAGTCAACAGATTTTCTGATTTGCTGCTAGTCATTCCAACCGATATAAGAATTGCTCCATTAACAGAACCAATCTTTTCACACAAAGTTTCAAACTTGGAGAGCTCAAACAGCAGAGAGACAGCCTCTTGCCTCTCTTTCGATTGCTTATGAGACAAGAACTTAACTATTGTTCATACTGTGTCCTCTTCAGCCATTATCTCCTAAATAAAATTAAAATTAAAAAAAAAAAGTCATAAATAAGAGGCATTAATTGCAGCCATGCCCTGATTGTTGGATAATTTGAACAATGACCCACCTTATTATCAAAGTCTTCCTCTGCTACAATTCGAAGAGTTTCCAAAGCTTCGCAATGAACTCTACGACTACTGCTCTTCAACATGTCAACAATCGTAGGTATCAGCTCCGCGTTGCGAATAACATGCTTATTTGACCAGCTGTTATGGTGGAGGTACTAGACAAACTTCAAACTCTGCATAATTTCATTCTCTGGACTGGTTAGATATAATGACTTTCGAGCCATATCAAGTTGAACGGCTTCATTCCTGGCATTCCATTCTTCAATGGTGTTCCGCAGAGCTATACTCGGGTTCATTTTTGTATTTCTTAATTCTTTTAGAGTCAACGGACAAAACAGCGTTTTTCCGCTCTCCTTGCATTCTTTGAGCCACTTTTCAATGGCTTCTCACTCAAAAGTTTGACCATTTTCTAAGGTAACAGGATCGCGCATAATTTGTTTTGTTAAAAGGCATATAAATGCATCATATATAGGCTCTATGTGTAATCTCTCAAAATGATAGCTCTCATTTGACTGGCTACCAAGGTCATAACTTCCAACGTAGCATCCAGCCATCAGATATTAAGTACCTGTCAAAAAAAAAAATCAAAACTACTACACCACTGGGGATTATACATAGAAAGGTGAAAAATATTCAATTCCTGAAAGGAAAAAATAAAGCATTGGCAACAACGATATATGAATGAGGCCTACATAAATTTGTGATTTGAAGAGAATAATTTTAGGGAGGGAAGAAATAAAAAGATAGCTTGCAAGGATGTCAAAAAGTCTAGTAGCATTAATTGTTACAAGTCTTGACAATTATAGATGTTCCAAGGATGTCAAAAAGTCTAGTAGCATTAACTGTTACAACAATTTCGGTAACAATTGCATAAAAGGAATGCTTTCTCTAAGACCTTTATTATTTACCTTCTTTTTTTTTTTAGTTTAAAGCGTGGAAATAAACAGCTAAGGGATTATGTTCAAGAAATCAAAGCACATCAAACATAGATTTGGCAAGTTCAAAGAGAAATAGATGGCATTTTGATGTTACTCATAGTGATAGCATTTTAATGTTTAAATCTGACTTAAACTATTTTAATGTTACTCGTTTGGGAACAGGCCAATTTAGTAACTTTTTGGCTATTTAGCTAAAATATAAGCTAAAAAAAACTAGTATGTTTGGGATGACTTTTTGGCTTTTTACGAAAAGATGTACAAAAAGTAGAGAGAAAAGAGAATCTTTGACTTTTTGGTATAGGTTGTTAGCTTTTTGGCTAATTTAGTAACTTTTTGGCTTTTTGACTAAAATGGAAGGTTCCCAAACGGGGCCTAAGAATTATAAATTGTACTTTATTCTTTTACCCATTTTCATATTGTTCTAGAAGTTTGTTACTTTCTAACAAGAATTTCATATATTTGCATTGGGCAGTAGATTAGAAATCTAAGGCTTTGCTGCACTTTCTACAGTATGTAAATGCTCCCTGTTGTGCTTATAACCTCAATCGGATGCGCTCGGTGAGGTTTTTAGAAACATGGAAGCCAGATTCTGTACTGGAGAAGAAACTTTTGAGAATGAATTTCAGAAGCAAACATCTAAAATGTGTTTAATGTCACGTATTCAGTTAATTTCTGGCACAAGATTCATACACCGGTAGATGCTTGGCTTGCTTGACAGAAACTAGAGTTCTGCGTCGTAGGAGACATTTCAATATGCAAGCCATACCCGAGGTAGGGATACTTGAGTTTCAGATACCTATCCTCCATTTTCCACTCTTTTAATTTACTGAAAAAAAAGTCATACCCAATGCATAAGGCTTCCTGGGAACCGACCCTCTGGGAAGTCTCAAGTAGCTAAATTAATATACCAAATTGGAAATTGTGAAAAAAATTTATTCATTGAATCATACACTCTTGAATTTCATTTAATCATACACTCATATAAAGCAAATTGTGAATAAACTGTGAATACAATCATATAAAGCAAATTGTGAATAAACTCTATTCATCAAATCATACACTCATAGTCTTACACTCATATAAAGCAAATAACATGAATGAATCATTAACTTAACAAGTCTATATTCAAGCACCCATTTTTTCATAACCAGTCCAAAGAAATCATATATGGGACACTGCGTGTCTCAGTAGTTTTCGAAATTAGGGAAAACAACGAAATTAGTTTTGAAATTTAGGGAAAACAAAGATAGAAAAATCAGAGAAATTGAGTGTGAAAGAGAGACAGAGGACCCATACCTAAAAAGAGAAAAATAGAGAAATAACCGAATAAGCGACGCCAGCAGCGTTAACGATTGCTTGAAGGAGAACGCGAGTGACGTCGGTGGCAGCACTGAAGGAGGAGAACGGGTGACATCGGTGGCGGTGCTAAAGAAGAAGAATAAGCTGAAGGGGGAGAAGGGGGCAGCTGAAGGAATGTGTGTTTTGCAAGAGATGGATGAGAGGAAAATTGAATCACCAAAAAACAAAAACAAAAACAAAAAAAATTAAAAAAAAAGAAGAAGAGGGGAATTAGTAGGGTTCTGTTTTTTCATTACCCCCAATATCTCAAATTCTCTCTCTAAAATTGGCAATAAAATAATTTTATCACCAAAAATTTTAAAATATCAAAATTATTAACGACGAAAATATATTCTTTATCAAATATTTTTAAAATATTTAAAATTAATTTTTTTTAAAAAAATATTTAAAATTATTGGTGACAAAAACATATTCCTCACTAATAATTTTATAATTGGTGACAACTTTTTTTCTCATCAAAAGTCTCAAAATTTTGGTGCCATCCAAAAAAATTAAAGAGAAAACCTTTAGTGACGAATTTAATTTTTTTCTCACCTAAAAGAAGTATTTATTGTCGAAATAAATTCCGTCACCTATTAGTTTTACTTTTTTATTATATGTGATAAAATTTTATAATTCGTCACGGATTATTCTTATTTAGTACCGAAATTTATTTTCTTCGCTATATTTTATCACCATAGGTTACTTAGAGAGCTAATTAACTTGTGTTTTGTTTTGAGAGAGAGGAGAGAGGAAAACTGATAAACAAAAAAAAATGGGAGAAAAATTAGTAGTCTATTTTTTTTATTACCGCCTAATATGTCAAAATTTTCCTTCCAAAATTAGTGACAAAATAATTTTCTCACTAAAAAGTCTCAAAATATTAAAAATTATTAGTTACAATAACATATTTCTCACCAAATATTCTTCAAATATTTAAAATCAAGTTTCTCAAAAATATATATATATATATATATAAAAAATTATTAGTGATGAAAATATATTCCTCACTTATAATTTTATAATCGGTGACAATTTTTTTTCTCAACAAAAGTCTCAAAATTTTGGCACCACCAAACAAGAATTAGCGGAAAAACCATGGGTGACAAAACTTAATTTTTCCTCACCTAAAAGAAGTATTTGTTGACGAAAATAAATTTCGTCACCTATTTTTTTTCTTATTATATGTGACAAAATTTTATAATTCATCACGAATTATTGTTATTTAGTGACGAAATTTATTTTCTTCACTACTTTTCATCACCATAGGTTACTTTTGTTGTAGTGTGCGTTGTCACCAGCCGTCAAAGGTCTGTTCCCTACCATGACCTCGGGCACCCAAATCATGCTATGGGGAAAGCTGTTGCTACCTTTAGGGTGGTCAGATCTTGGCTTCTTTGTCGGAGGGACGTCGGGCGATAGGGCCTCGGCTGGCTTCTTATCGACAGCAGGAGTATTCTTTTCAGACTCAGCCAGTTTTGAGATCGGTACAGTTTCCTCAGAATCAACCTGAGTCACTATAGCCTTGGCCTTAGCCTTCTTGACTCTCTTAGGCTTTGGCTTGGATTGAGAGAGAGAAGAGGATGATTGAACAGTCACTACCCTAGGGACATTGGCTAGAAGGTCCTCAACGACGGCTGGTTTGCGACCCATTTCGTCAGCAGTGGCAGCAAGTGTAACTTTGGTGCCGAAGTGAATAGTGGGAAGGGCGATGAGAGGATTGGCTAGATCGTAGGCCAACGCATCAAGATCTTGTCGTTTGCAGCTACGAGTTCGGCCTGCTGGTACGTTTGGTGAAGCACGACGTCGGCATCGATGCTGAGATGATGAGATTAGTTGAGCTGGAGCAGAAGTGAAGGGTTGCTCTACTGGGTCTGATGAAGAGGCCAGATCTGGCCTTGGCGATGAAGCAACTGTTGGAGTTGTTGCTGATGGGGAAGTCTTGCTTCGGCGTGGGGCGGACCTATAGGTCGAGATATAATTAAGCAGCAAAAGGGCTTTACGCTTATTAATATCCAAACCTAAAATCCTTTTTAGATCGGGGCTAGGAAAGAAGGTCTGTCGAAAATCCTTTACTGGCTAGGGAAGAGCTGTAAAAAGAAGTGAGAATAAGAACATTACAAAAAATAGATATATACTGACAAATCCTAGCCAAAATATGATTAAAAGGGTAACTTAGCTCTTACCATCACCTTCTTTAAACACCAATCAGCGCAGAGGATAGAGATGAGGGTCGTCATCAGGTGTAAATTCCCAGTTTCCTGAGACGATAAAGTAATCATCTCCAGCACCCTTGTTAGAGTCTGGAAGGTCGGCTATTAGTTTGTAGGCAGTGGATCTAGGCTTGAGGTAGTATATGTAGCCTTTTTCAGACTCAAGGTTTCACATGGTATAGCAGAATTGGATGTCGGCTAAAGTGATCCTAACTTTTTCTCGGTGTGCTAGTTCAGTTATGCCATTGATGACCCTATATGAGTTTATGGCAAGTTGCATGGGGTTAAGCTTGTAAAAGTTGAGGATTTCATGCAAAGAAAGTATCAAGGGGAAACCAAAGTCCACATTCGATAAAGGCAACCATTGGAAAGGGCATGGAGTCTCCATCCGACATAATAGAGTCCTCCTCCCCAGCCAACCTAATCTAGACGTCGGCTGGGATAGAAAACTCTCTCCTAAAGTGCTCGAGTTTTTCTGGGGTATCTACCATCCACTTAAACATACCCATTATCTCGACTTAGAGTGTTTTAGGGTAAATGTTAGAGAGAAGAAAATGGTAGGGATTGAGAACCTCAGCTAAAACCTAAACTGGAACTGGGGCGAGGGTTTTTGAAGATCAAAGGGGAATTTGTTTCAATTTTCCTAAAGAATGTGATTTCTATCAAATCCCAAACCTAAGTCTATACGAAAACAAGAATCAAAGGCAAGAATATGGAAACAAGTCAAAGAAAAACAAAAAAGAACATGATTCAGAATCAAGAAAGCAACATTTTTCAAGAAACATTGAGTAGGTGTGTGCGGATGCTCAAAAGCCAAGAACAGTGGCAAAATTGTTAAAGCTTCAAATTTATGAGCACTATGTATGTCTGTGCGAAAATCACGAACAATGTGAATAGATACAAGGATATATTGAACAGCACGAATTATAGACAAACACGAGATTCAAATACAGCGAAGATTCAAGAACACAAACTGATTTGCAATGGCAGCGAACAACATGTAAACAGGTAATAGATTTGAAACAAATCAAAGGAATAATGAAAGACTGAACTTAAAGAGGAAAGAAATTGTGAACTTACCAAATGAAATGAGCGCCGATATGGGGATCACCGGAGTCAGACGGCGCGAATGGCCAAAAACAAATGATGAAAATGTCATTGGAGAAGGTAATCAGAGCAAGTGCAGAGCTTCGAAGGTATGAAAATGGCAGAATCTAGAGAGCGAAAATTTGAGCACGAGAGAAAGAAATCAAATTTTGCAAAAGTAAAGAGGCAAAGAGAGAGAGAAAGAGTTTTGTTAAAACTTGAAAAGGCGGCGAACCATAATGAAATGCCTTGGACAACGTGCTTGTCAGGCGGCGTGCGCAGAAGTGATGCGACCTGATAGTGCGTGTTAGGTACGAACCAATGAGAAAGGGACGCGTAGAGGAAACGGTTGAGTAAACTGCGCATGACAACTCATGCGCAGTTAAAACCCTTGGAGTTCTTGATTAATGAAGTAAAAACCTCGGCTAGAGGAACGATCTCAGTGGAGATGTTTAAAGAACTTGACTCTGGGTTCCTGATCCTTGATAAAAATGGGCAGTTGAATCTTGGGAACTCAAAACCGGCGAGTAGTGACTTCGGTAGAAGGGAATAATGAATTTTAGCCGACATGGTGTATAAGCAAGCGGTGTAGGTTCCATTACCTTAGGTTGCCAAGGTAATAGAACCTAAAGGCCAATTATGGGGACATATTTTGTGAATGATAGCGCATGGCTAAGGTGATTCCGAGATGCCACGTGGCCTAATCCTGGCACCGAGGTGATCTCGGCTAGGCTGAGGTTACCTGCGGAGATATCGGAATCCGAAATAAGCGGATAAGGGACAAGAGTCTTATAACATGGGAAGATCTCAGTTTAGATAAAGATAAAGCTCTTAGGGAGTTTATCCCTATCTAGCTGAGAGTCCAAGATAAACATTGAACCTAAGTCCACTTAGGTGAGGCTTCTGTAGGGATCAAGTCACTGTTGGCTATAAAAGCAGGGCACCCTCGTGGGTTTAAGGTATGTTTTTTTTTTTTTTATATATGTGATATACTGTGAGCAATACGTTCTTTCTTATGAGTTAAGCATAATTAGTTATCTTTAAGGGATATTTGATTACTGACTTGAGTGTCAAAGTGCCCCTAGGTGGACGAGCCATCGCCAGATTCTTTCCTTTCTGTGACAGATTATTCGAAATTAATCTATTCTACCGGTGTTCTCCAGATGAGTTTCTCCTTTGGTTGTGTAGTCGGAAATTAATACCCATAGGTGGGTAGCTTGAAAATTGAAATTTTAAAAATTGAGATTTTAATGATAATTTTAAATATATATAAAGATAAATTATAAATACATTCTTGAAGTTTGATTAAAATATAAATTGTCCTCTATATTTTTGAAAATTACATTTCACCCTCTTAAAGTTTCTAGTTTCATAATAAATTGCTCCTCTTATTGATAAATTATTAAGTCAATTAATAGTTTTTAATGATATTAGAAATATATTGTAATTAATAATTTAAGTAATTTTATTATTGTATAGGAGAGCAATTATAAATTTTATTTTTTTAGTTAATTTTATTAAATAAAAAATTCTGACAAAAAGATATTTGTAACTTTCTAAATTATAAAAGAACAATCTGTATTTTAAACAAATTTCAATGAATGTATTTATAATTTATCCTATAAATAAATAAAACTATAGTAACTAAAATATAAAAATAAATAAAATACCAAGAGTGTAAAATTATATGATATAATACTGTAGTATAAATAAAGGAACAGATTCCCGCTAGCCAACTATGTAGATTGGACCATACTGTTCGAATCACGACGTCCATTACCGATGCTGTTTCGATAATTGAAATTATTAAATATGTAAAATTTGTTAATTATTTTATTTTTATAAAAAAATTACATTAATTAGATATTAATAATTACTTGATCAAATCCAATTCCTGTTAATAATTTAATTTAAAAATTTTATTACCGTTAACAAAAATATAATTTGATTAAATAACTATCGATATTTGATTAACATAATATCTTACACATATAAAATACTCGATAAATTCTACATACTTAAATTCAAATCATTCATAATAAGCACCACTAAACCCTAAGGGTTGGCGTAATGGTGGAGGCTTAGGACTTAGGAGTTTGCTGCTCTCTAGGTCTTAAGTTCAAAACTTCTTAGATACTATCAACTCTTGTGTTGGGTCAGTCTATACGAAATTTTGCTCTGACTCAAGAATTAGTTGAGATGCGCGCAAGCTAACCCGGACACCTTAAGTTATAAAAAAAAAAAATAATAATAATAATAATAATAATAATAATAAGCACCACCAACCTAACAGTAATCCGAACTCGGATTGGATAAAAGACTGGCCCTAAACAAAAGCTCCAAATCTTATTAGTCCGGAGTGGAAGAGGCTCCGATTAACCTCAATTACATTAGGCGCCACAAATCCTTATCAAACTCTACTACAGTCGATTGCGCCTCCACCAGACACACGCATGCCCGTTACTTCTCTTCGATTTCAATTTCCACAATGGTTCCGAAGCAGCCCAGCTTCGCGCCTCTGGTTATCAAAACCCAAACCACCTCCGAAACAACTACTTCGCTTCTCCACCTCCTCTTCGTTATCATCACTACCTTCTCCTCCCTTCACCGCCACTGCAACCTCACCTCCGCCGGCGGAAAACCCTGCTCCCCATATCACCGCCGTCAAATGGACTCCTCTCCGTAAAAAGAAAGTCGTAATGCGTGTCGGTTACGTAGGCACCGATTACAGAGGTCAGTCCTCCCTCTTTTCCCCCACTTACTCTCCTAATTCATACATACATTATTGTGTATTTGCTTTAATCAATTTTCCTAAATTATAAACCCTAAATATTTTACATAATTTTTTTAAAAAATATTTTACATAATTTTTTATTTTATTTTTGGTGTTTGGTTTGACACTTGAAATAAAAATATTTTATTATTTGAAAGGAAAACTTTGATTTAATATAGTGTAATTTATAATTTTTTAGTGAGTTAAAAATATTTATTGAAAATACTAAACCTGTTAAAAGGTAGTAAGTGAAGTGTAATTTTGTAAAAATAGATTTATGAAATTTTTAGAGGTAAATATCTTTGAGAAAATGATGCAATTGCTTTGATTTAAATATGGTGTGATTTATAATTTTTTAGTGAGTTAAAAATATTTATTTGAAAATGTTAAATCTGTTAAAGAAAGTAATAAGTGAAGGGTAATTCTGTAAAAATAGGCTGACTTAATTTTTAGAGGTAAGTATTTTTGAGAAAATGATGCAATTTCTTTTTGTTTAAACAAACAACAGTCAAAACAAACGGAGTCTTAATCCATTCACATTTTTCTGTTTTTGCTTTGAATTTACAGGTCTGCAAATGCAAAGGGATGAGCACTCACTATCCAGTAAGATATTTTTCACACTGTCTTTATTTGTTTTGATTCAAAGTACTTACTAAGCAGGGGAAAAAACTGAAATTTTTAATTCTTGGAATTTTAATATAGGAGGCCCAAGTTTGATTTTGGTCTCTCTCTCTCTCCCTCTCTCTACAGATACCAACTGGTGTATTGTTATGCTCTGTTTGATCTGATTGAGTTTCACATTGGGTTAATTCCACTTCAAAATATTTCATTGAATCTAAATTTATATTCCCCTGACCTAGATTGTTTCAATAATGGTTGCTTCAATGATTTGAAATTTCATTTATATATTTGGTCTGTTGTCTTTTAGAAACCAGGTCGTGGTTTACCTATTATATGCAGTTCATTATCTGACCTCTTGCTGAATGTTTCAATCTAGATTTTCACGTCTTATCATCGTTACGTCATTGATTCATATTGTTAATTCAAAATTTCACTAAATACTAAAGTTTGAAATGTAAAGTGTATAACAAGCGAGCATTTCTTATTCTATATTGATTGAAGATTATGTGTGTGGTTTATTTCATTTTTGGACTACTATTCTGGCTCAGCTGTTAAAAGAGACTTCAGTTTTTGAGTTTTATTTTTTATTTTTTATAGCCTATCAAAAGAATAAAAGTATTTTTTTACAATAAAAAAAAAAAATGAAATTCTAGAGTTATTGCTTAGAAGTGTTTCTAACAAATTCAACTGTGATTTCAAACTATTAAGAGTTATTGCTTAGAGGTGTTTCTAATAATTTATATTTTATACACAATTGTTGGGCAAAAGGTAGTATTCGTAATTTTGTGTTGTGCCCTTTGGATATGGTAAAATTATTAACTACATCACATACTTTATCAACCTAGCCCGTAGGGACAGGATTTTGCTAAAGAATTACAATTTTGTAATGTAGCCATCGAAGAAGAATTGGAAAATGCCCTTTTTAAAGCTGGTGGCATTCGCGATAGTAATTTTGGGGATTTGAACAAAATTGGGTGGGCTAGAAGTAGCCGAACTGATAAAGGAGTAAGATGCTTAAAAGCCATTTATTTTTCTTATATTGCTCAACTTTTTTTCCCCACTATATATTGCTTACATCATATATGTAGTAATGTGATAATCTTTTACGCTGGTGATTTATTTTCTAGGTGCATTCCTTGGCAACCATGATATCCTTGAAAATGGAAATCCCAGAAAATGCATGGAAGGAAGATCCTAATGGCATTGCTCTAGCAAATTATGTTAATGCTTATCTTCCTACCAATATCAAAGTTTTCAGCATTTTGCCTTCACGAAGGTCCAATCATACGTGCATCTTTTAGTCTGTATAATGTGTAAAACTTTCAAATATATTTTCATATATTTTATTTAAATAGTTTGTTAGTTTTGTGGTTGTATTAGGTGTTAAAGTGACTACTAGTGAGGAGGGATAATGCCTGATTTAGTGGCTTATTATTTCTTAGAGATAGAGAGAGAGAGAGAGAGAGAGAGAGCCCAACAATTAGAATGATGGGTATATTTTAATTTTGTTAGAATTACTTTGTCTTTTAATCAATGGCAAAATCAAGTTCATAAAATGAAAAATACGGGAAGCACTATCTAAAGAAAACACAAACTGTTTAATCATCTTGTGTTTTGGATTGTGCGGGTGTGCTAAGACCAAGCTTGGTCCAAACAGAAAAGGCTAACTTCTAACAGGTGAACTATCCGTGGTTGAATAAATAATCGCCAGTCCTTTTTGTGAAGAAGACTTAGACCAAGTTTGGCATGACCTAAATAATACAAAAATTCAAAAAGTCACTATCCTATTTAAGTCAGATCATCTTATTTAAATCACATCACCTCTCTAACACATCACATCAAACCCAACCCAAACCCAACCCATATAAGCCAATAAGTCAAAAAGTGTACTTTTTTAGAACATCCCAAACCAACCCTTAATAATTTTTTCAGGTGATAGAAAAAAATAACCTCTGAAATAAAACAGTAAATGCTTATAAAATAAAGATTGAAGGAACTAGAAATGAAAAGTAAATTGATTAACTAAATAAGGGTGCTGGAAACTAAGGAATGTACGGTGAAGATAAGATACTACTGATAAAAGAAAATAGCATTGTTGATGTGTTGTTTAATTGGAGTAGAGAGGGGCTTTTTTCTTCTTTTCTTTCTTTTGTAGCTGTTGTGCATGGTGGTTGGCAGACATTCTCAAATCCATGGCTGCATTTTTCCCATTTCTTCACTATCTTGTTGATCCACTAAGATGTTCTTGGAAGCACATTAACCACCCCTACTACTGCACTTGCATTCTATAGCCATGTGTCCCACATTCACCCCTACAAAGGCCTTATGTGTCTCTCTTCCTTAAAGGACGGATCCAAGATTATTACTATGGGGGTGCGAAAGTATGTTTGAGGATGCAAATCCTTATAATTTTTAATTATTTTAAATTTTCTAGTATAATATATGATATTTTTCAAATTTTTGGGCCCCCTCCACACCCCCCTAGATCCATCCTTGCCTTAAGCCACCTGCTTTCTACCTTTGTATTGTCATATAACTATTTCGCTGAATGTATGGGATTTGTACCCAACATACAAGAAGTAGATAAGACCAATGTTCAAATAAATAATAACAAATTCTCCACTTTTCTTTTATCAACATTTCCCATTATATTTCCTTGTTTATTTATTTATTTTATTATTGTGGCCTGTTTCAGGAGCTTTGATGTTAGAAGGGAATGTAACATTCGCAAGTATTCTTACCTCCTTCCTGCTGAAGTTATTGGAATAAAAGATAACTTCACTACTGCTGAAATTGATTATCATCTATCAGACCTCAATGATATATTGAATGTTTTTGAGGTAAGTTTTTCTGTTATATTTAGACAAGTTGTTCTTGGGTGCACTTTTCTGGTAGGAAGATATTTTTACAAAACTTTAGCTGCCACATGATTTTACATATTCTTGGACATATTTTCGGTGCACTTGTTGTCATGGACAAGGATGGATCTAAGGGGGCACGGAAGTGCAGTCGCACCACCCAAAATTGTAAAAACTATGTATATTATATTAGTAATTAGTAAGATGATTTTAAAAGATGGGAAGTTTCTTGTGTTTTTGCTCCCCCAAAGTTCAAGTCCTGCATTTTAGTTGGGTTATCATGAGGTCATCTATTTGACCATGCAATCTTTCTTACTTTTGAATTCTGATAAAAAGTTAGAATGGGTAGAAGAAAGTTTGGATGGTACCACCAAGTTTGGATGGTACCACCTCTGTCTTATGTGGTGGGAGAGAAATAGATGCATTTTTGAAGAGTTAGCTCCCGCAACCCAGAAGCTCAAGATGTGGCTTTTACGTACTTCTTATTTTTGGTGTCAAGGATTTTTTTTTTTCTTTTTCAATTGAACTTTTATTTTTGTTGAAATAAATGTATAGAGAGAAAGAGAGAGAATAAATTGTGTATTGATTGATGTATCTAATGGTGTGTTGAGCTCTCTCCTTTATAGAGGAGAGGGAGAATAATTACAAACCGAAAGTAGAAGCACAAACCAAACAACATTATTAAAGGTACATTATTAAAGCATACTAATTATTATACTAACCTAATTATTAAAGCAACATTTTACATATTATATTCTAACAGCCCCCCTCAAACTCAAGGAGGATAGGAACCAACCAACTTGAGTTTGGAGAGAGTAACAAAACAGAAAAATAAAATAAAATAAAAATAGGATATGAGACACTGTATGGTCGTGTCAGACCGTTGTAGAAGACACTGTATAGTTGTGTCGGACCGTTGTAGCAGCTAACCGGAATTAATGTCGGGACAGTTTATGGAGTCTTGCCGGACCCATGTAAAAGCTAACCGGAATCAATGTCGGGACAGTTTACGGAGTCTTGCCGGACCCATGTAAAAGCTAACCGGAATCAATGTCGGTACAGTTTATGGGGTCATGTCGGACCGTTGTAGAATACACTGTATGATGGTGTATATAGGCTGCCCAAATATATATACATGGATATATATATCGAGCCCTCAAAAGTCGCGCCCTCAAAAGGCGCGCCCACTTCACCAAAAGACGTGCCCGACAGAAAGGGTCGAGCCATCAAAAGGGACGCCGGACACGCGGCGATGCACGTGACCGACAGAGTGTCGTGTCGTCCTCTGCGGCATTGTCTATATGAACTAAAGCGAAGCCTGAGGCTTGGAAGCAGAACAAACCAGTTGAAACCTCTGCGTTCTCTGAGAGCTTTTCTCTAAGAGCTGCAAACCCTGAAACACTCTGTAACATCTGAAACACTCAGCAACCCATAACATGGCCTCTTCTTCCCGTTCAGCTACCCAGAACATGGCCTCTTCTTCCCGTGGTCTGCTCACTCTTTTTCCCGACCTCAACGAGTCCACAAGAGAGATAACTGGTGCGGTTGCCCGTGAATCTCAACCAAGCGCCCCTGAGTTTGCTCCGTTGAACTTTCCTATGCGGTCAGTGGAGCAAAGAATGGCAGTGCAATCGGATGTTGAGGCTAATCAGTATACATTGAAGTCATGTGTGGAGACCATGACTGCAGTCACAAACTTGTCGCACCGGCTTCAGAGTAGGACAAATGAGGTGCAGCAGTTAAACGTCCAACTGGCTCTGCTCCAGCGCATGTATAAGGATGCGCGAGCAGAGATAAGTGTGCTAAAGGCGGAAAATAAGGAGCTGAAGCGGAAGGCCACCATGATGTTCCGATTTGGAGGTCCGCCATATGCTGTAGTGGAGGAGCAGGGGGGAGTGAACGTGCTCGGCAGCGTGGGAAACACGGAGGCAGTACCGTCAAGGGCCGCCCTAGACGGAGGCAAGAAGAAAAGACCAGCAACATAGTAGAGAAGGGAAAAGAAAAAGCCCTCCTGTGTAAGGGAGGTTGTTTGTTTGTTTGTTTGTTTGTTTTTTTTTTTTTTTTTTTTTTTTTTTTGGTTGTTTTGGGTTGTGGTGTAAAATAGTGATCGGGGTTAATCCCAACAGAACTAAAACAAAGATTGTGAGATGTGGAATGTTCTTGGTGTTGTTTGTGGTTTGTTTTGTTTAATAATAATAATAAGAATAAAAAATAGATAAAAAAAAAAGGAGAGAATATATATATATATATATATTTTTTTTTTTTTTTGAGTGGAGGATGTTGGTGGCGATGGTGTAATGTTCAAAAAGAAAAGATAAAAAATAAAATAATGGTTTGAAAAACCTGGTGTGTGAATCTGTGAGTTGATAGTGCGTATTATAATATATGATAATGGTGTGGTGGGATGCAAAAGGTGAAGGAGAAATGATGGGTTGAAAATGGTTTGGGTCAAAAGTGGTGGTGAAAGGCACAGGAAAAATTGATTAAAAATAAATAAAGAAGTGGGGATGGGTTCAAAAGTGGACAC
The DNA here is from genome assembly GCF_055761805.1 of Camellia sinensis. NCBI lineage: Eukaryota > Viridiplantae > Streptophyta > Magnoliopsida > Ericales > Theaceae > Camellia > Camellia sinensis. The sequence continues at coordinate 59,701,552 of NC_138974.1, forward strand.
GGTTAGTGGGGAACATGAGTGCATTGATTATTTGATATAATAATAATAATAAAAAAAATAAAAAGTTAGACCAGTTGGAGAGAATGAGTGGAGTATGGTAAGGGTTTTTTTTTTTTTTTTTTTTTTTGGGTTTGGTGCTGGGGTTCTTGAAGCTCTCGTCATTGTCACTCCGTTTGAGGTGGTGAAAATAAGACTGCAACAGCAGAGAGGATTGAGTCACGAGCTATTAAAGTACAAAGGCCCTGTACACTGTGCTCGTTTGATCATCCGTGAAGAAGGCATCCCTGAAGAGCGAAGGTAGAGGTAGAGATCTCGGCGACGTAGACAGCGAGATCGCCGATCCGGCGTATACATCGCCAGAGACCGATTTGAGATCGCCGATTCGGATCTGCTTCGGTACGATCAGATCGTCGCTAGCCTTCTTCGCCGGCTGACGATGACCGTTGATCTTTGAATCGAGAGACTCACCTCTCCTCAAAATCATCACCTGTCCCATCACGAGATTATTGTGATGGTAGTTGTTGTGGTTGTGACTCTTTCTCAGATGTGAGAAGAAAGGTTTCTCTTGGAAAGGTTTGAAGCTCAGATTGAGCTCATAGCTCTTCTCTGCGAAGACGAGGATGACGAGACACATGGCCCGGTTCCGATCGTCCATCTGAGTTCGTCAGAAGGCGTGTTGGCTCGCGACGGGAGCTCGGCGGAGGTGTGGAAGCTTGATTTGCTGGGCTGAGTCCGACCCGACTGTACGAGTCGGGGCGTGTGTGGTTGACTTGGGTGATCGGATCTTGGTAACCGGGTCGGCCTACCAGGGTGCACTACACGGGTTCTATCTGTGGCAAAGTGGTAAATTGGCGAAGATAGAAGAAGTACCCGATCAGTTCTCGGGATTTTTGTTTTTTTTTTTTTTTTTTTCTTGAGAAATCTGATTGGTTGATTTTATGGGATAACACAGCATTTGGATATGATCACCTTTGAGACTGTGTATATACAGAAGAGAGGGGTTGAGGTCCAGCGGGCGGCTAAGGCGAGGCAGCCGCCTGCCGGTGAACCAAAATTATTAGATTCTTAACCTTGCTCTGATACCATGTTGAAATAAATGTATAGAGAGAAAGAGAGAGAATAAATTGTGTATTGATTGATGTATCTAATGGTGTGTTGAGCTCTCTCCTTTATAGAGGAGAGGGAGAACAATTACAAACCGAAAGTAGAAGCACAAACCAAACAACATTATTAAAGGTACATTATTAAAGCATACTAATTATTATACTAACCTAATTATTAAAGCAACATTTTACATATTATATTCTAACAATTTTATTTTATTTTTGTGAATCCTCACCCCTTCCTGTGGATGTTATCTCCATTCTCAATTTCTCCATTGAGCATTTTTTTTAAACTTTTTTTGGTCCGTGTTTGCATTGGGTGTTTATGATTTATTAATACATTTTGTATTATTTATTTATAAAAAAAAATATAATATATATACCAGAAAGAAAAGATAATTTGTCCTGACCATTAATATGGTGGTCTTTTAATTTTATGTTGTCTTTAACTTAATACTATAGGTCCATCAAAACGAGCCTTACTGTTGTTGTGCCTTGATGAGAATACCCCTCTTGGTCCTGTTAATAGAGGCATGTTGGTTGGGCTGGACTGGGTAGAGATCTGCCTTCCTGCTTTATTAATGAGGAGCGACTATTTTCCGACTTTAATAGGCATTCACTTCAGACAGCTTACAAGTTTTTATTGCTTAACTAAGTAATTACCTCTTTCATTATGGCTCTATTTGTTTCGACATAAAATATTTTACACAAAAAATTATTTTTCTTATAAATTGATTTTACACAAAAAAAATTTAAAAAATTCAGCATTTGATTGACAATTGAAACAAAAATATTTTATATGCTAAAACTTAAAAGCGAAATTTTGATTCAATAAAGCATCATTTATGACTTTTAAGTGAGCTAAGATACTTATTTGAAAAAGGCTAAATGTGTTGAAAAGGTAGTGAGCGATAATCAACCTTGTAAAAATTGATTTTTGAAAATTTTAAAGATAAGTCATTTTTGAAAAAATGATGCAAAAATATTTTCTTTAAAAAATATTTTACATACTTTTTGTTCAACCAAATAACGGAAAATGAGTAAAATATTTTTGACAAAAACATTTTACGTCAAAACAAATGGAGCCTATGCCATGATGATATTTTGTAAATGGATGGTTTAAGGTCTTCGTAAATAATAGAGATTGTCTGTATTTTTGCAGGGGTCATCTGTTAATTATTTTGTTTCTATGAGTGGTATTGCAGGGAGAACATCCTTTTCACAACTATACCATACGATCCAAGTATAGGAAACAAGTGTCTGCTAATCAATTATCCGGAAAGGATAGAAGAGCAAGATACACTGACTCCAAGGCGAGTGATGGAGAAGAAACTCTTGGAACAGATGATTTGGCTGTTACAGATGTTGAGGGAGACAATCATAGTTCATCACAATCCATGCTTTCTGTAAAAAATCTAATTGAAAGTCGTGATGAGAATGGGAATGATTTGAAGGATCGGGAGCCCATATTGGCTGTTCGTGCCAGATGGCTGCATGAACCTGACGCAAAAGACAGACTTAGTGCTGCCCATTTTAGAAAGATTTTTCACTGTTCTTGTGGGAAGCTTGAACGGTTGCTTGGAATAAATTATGTAGAAATTTCCATCTTTGGAGAATCATTCATGTTGCATCAAGTAAGTCTCTTGGGTATAAAACCCTAGGACTGTTTTTGTCTTCTTCTTTATCTAGGCCAAGTAATATTTGCACCTTTCCAAAGGCTACCCTTTTAACTTAGTTTAGATATAAACACTGTCATATTGGTGCGAGAGATAACATTTTAGGTGCGACACAGAAAAACACATGTTTATGCATTGAAATTCAACTTGTCCATGCAAGAAATAAAATCAATAAAAAGAAGTTCGTATAATAGGCCTGGAGTTCATTGCTAAATGATACTTAAAAGGAGCAGGTTTTAACTTAAAACATCCTATATAAAGGATGACATTGAGATATACATGTTCATGCATTGAAATTCAACTTTGCCTAGTCAATCTTTGGGAACAACCCCAAAGGCATTCTATTGACCTTTATAACTTATTATTGATGTAATTGCTTCCAGATGCCCTTTTTACACATGCTTGTTTCAGTGTCATTTTTTTTGGATCACCTTGTTTATGTTTGGATTTATTATTTCACTTGGGCATCAATTCTCATGATTTATGGGCAAGAAGCATATAAATCAGATTGATATAGAAGTACTATCATCTAATATTGCCTGTTTCACCGACCTAAGTGATTTTCCAAACAAAATACCTACATACACACACCTGCACTCAGAAGTTTTAACTGTGGATGTACTTCTTTATGAATCCTGTATAACTAAGTAAATCAACATACTTTCGCTTCTTTCGAGGGACATAAATAGGGATAGGGGACAACAAAGCAGTTTTCTTTGCATAGTAATTTTGTTCTACTCATTTCATCATAATGTTAATGCATTGCATTGAACCAGATCCGCAAGATGGTTGGGACTGCCGTGGCGGTGAAACGTAAATTATTCCCTAAAGACGTTCTAAATTTATCACTGTCCAAGTTCTCACGGATTGTTCTACCGCTTGCCCCATCTGAAGTCCTGATTTTGAGGGGAAATAATTTTGAATTGAGACACCAACCGGGCAATGTAACGAGGCCCGAAATACTGACATTGGTTGAATCAGAAGAAATTCTGAAGGCAGTAGATGAGTTTTACAATTCGTTAATGTTGCCTCAAGTCTCGAAATTTTTGGATCCTTCAAAATCTCCATGGAAGGAATGGGTTGACATATTGGACGCAAACACAAGCATTCCAGAAGCAGAATTGGATGAAGTCAGGAAGGCTTGGATATTGTGGAAGGAGAACTTTCAGACTAGCAAAACTGCTACGTCAAAGCTGTGAACAAATGAGCCTCAGACAAATGAGCCTCAGACAAGTTACGTGGAGAGCAACCCATCTGGCAAATACAACAGCATTGCTATCTTCAGTGTTTTGGCTATGGGATTTCTTATCTATTCAAGCACAGGTCTCTGATCAGCATCTACTTTTCTCCCCATTTTGAGCAAGCTACATCATTTATTTTAACGGTGTTTGTGAAAATCTACCAAAAGGTATGTGTGTGTCTTCCTTTTTCTTTTTCAGGTTGAATGACTCAGTTTTACAAAAACATGGGTGACATTATCTGATTTCTTGTTTGTTTTTTTCTATGCAATTTGTGTTCATACAAGGAGAATTTGTCATATGCGCGCTGCCCTGCCTTCCTGCTACTTCTCATTGGTTCTTTTTTGAACAGGTTTCTTCGAACTTACTCGTACAGTGAAATTACACTAATGATTGAATTCTTCGATGTGTTTCAGTTCAAGTGACTGGCTAAGAAGTGTTCAATGGACCAAGCATCGATGAGGGCTTCTATGAGAAATTTTGCAGAAAACAGGTAGCAATTATCAGCATCAAGTACAAGCTCTGGATTCAAATTGGATGTATGCCCTTCAACTCAAGCCATTTGCAATGTCATCCAACGCGAGCAGAAGAATGTGTATTAATTATTTATGCCACCATTTAACAAATCACTCGGAATAACATCAATCTCCTTTAGTGAGTCAAAAATGTGGAAGACTCAGACACACAACAGAAGTTGAATTTTTGAAGTCTATGTTCTGCCTTCAGCAGAGCCTTGCTCAATGATTCTTGGAGCTTATTATTCATGTATGATTATTTTCGCACTTAATATGCACATTTAGCCAGCTTCTGTATCTATTGAGCATCCAGTGGGTGTAAACAATTTTTTTTTTAAAGGCAAAAAGTACAGAAAAATTTCTTGTACAAGTATCTTATGGTTATAACTTTCTCACATATATGTCATCCTAATCAAATGCAGTACTAGAAGGTAAAATTTCATTTCCATCACCAAGCTAGATTTCATGCATTATTATTATTATTATTATTATTATTATTATTATTATTATTATTATTATTATTATTATTATTATTATTATTATTATCTGGTGGTGCCCAAAACACCCTATGTTGTTATCGTCGGATGTTTGAGGGATTAGCGGCTTTGGTCCCTCTTTGAAAAACAAGTTGTTATCAGTCTTGCACAAATGGGTGTCAGAGTCTGGATTTGGATTTATATACTTTTTTGGATTTCATTGTGTCTTTATTTCTTCATTGATGATAATTCTTATGTTCTTTATATCACCTTGATACTTTCTTAGTATCATCTTGATACTTTCTTAATAATATTTGTTCATTATTTATTTAAAAAAAATATATATATATATATATATATATTGTTATCAGACAACCACACTTGCAATTCATGCGAAGGCATGTCATACTAAAAAGAGCTTTTCCATGACTAAACATTCATAATATTTCATTCAAATAATTCACTTCTATGCATTTTTATTTATTTATTTTTTTATAGGTTGAATAGCTAGGTATCAGTTTTCAGAAGAATTCTGCATAGAGTGGCAAACAAGTCGAGCAGAATTTTAATATATTTGAGTTTATTTATTAAGATTTTAATAAATTCGATCTCAAGTTTAATAAAAATTTAACAAACAGAATTAGAACGGAGTTGGTTTAGGCTTAGCTTGAGTTTAAGTCTGTTCACGAGCCTTAACGAGTTAAAAAAATTATAATACTTGCATATGAGATTAAAATTAAAACTAAAACTTTAATTATACAATTATATATATATATATATATATGCATAGGCCCCATTTGGGATGCCAAAGTTTGCCTAAAATAGTTAATAAAGACAACAAAAAAAGGCTAATAGGCATTAGTTGTGTGGATACGAGCATCAGTAGTAGGGGAATTCGCACTCTCTGAATTTCTCTATGCATTTCATTTCCTTACATCTTTAATTTCATGCTTTTAATAAATTTTTTATTTTGCTAATCAAATATATATATATATATATATATATATAAGTATATATTATATGTTAAAAGAAAGAAAGGAGAGAAGCGAATATACAAACTTGCTAAGATAAGAGAAAGAAAAATAAAAGATTTTAATCAAGTTAAGTGTATCAAAGGTGAGGACTCTAATGTATTGGTGAAGGATGAAGAGATTAAGGAGAGATGAAAGAACTATTTTGAGACGTTAAATGAGGAATATAAAGGTAGGTCAAAAGGGGAGGAAGTAGGCTATAATAAGGAAAACTAGAACTATAGATTCTATTGTAGGATTAGGAACTTTGAAGTGGAGTTTGCACTTAAGAAGATAAAATTGAATAAGGCTTTAAGACTCGATGATATATCTATTGAAGTGTGAAAATGTTTGGGTACGAAGGGGGTTGTTTGATTGATTAGATTATTTAGTTAGATTTTATTGATTAAAAAAATACTAAAGGAGTGGAGAAACAATATTTTAGTGCCAATATATAAGAATAAGGGAGATATTCAGAATTGCAACAAGTATAGAGGAATAAAATTATGTGTCACACAATGAAAGTGTTAGAGAGAGTGATGGAACGTCAATTGCGAGATATAACAGAAGTGTTAGAGAATCAATTTGGGTTTATGCGTAGTAGGTCAATAATGGAAGCGATCTTGTCACGACCCCATTCTGCCCCTGGTAGAATGATGCCATGATGGCCAGTAATCCGAGATCACCAAAGGCCAACTTCCAAAGTCACACACAATCAGAATATTTATATGGGGCTTACATGTGCGGAAGCAATAAATTTAAATCTAAATCCATAAGAGCTATGCATAGATCAAATGAAATAACATACATCATGACATGGTTTACAACTTTGCTAAAATAAGTACATATTACATCTTGATCAAAAGGCTTCTCAAACCGACATATATAAGAGAAATGAATTACAAAGCTAAGAAGCATAATCTTCAAGATGCTAGCAAAACATGAATCCAAAACAACTTGCAAATAATATCTAGGCATCACCACATTCTTGCTCGTCACCTACATATATATAAGGAGAGGGTGAGCTTGGATACTCAGTGAATGATATTAGTAATAAAGGTTTGAATGATTGATATTCGAGATCTTTATCAAAACAATACATAGCGTATCTTATACAAAATCAAGGGATGAACCAAGTTCATCTATCAAGTCTTTCAAAGCTTCAAGGGATGCTTACTAGCATCAATATAATACAAGGGATGACATTCCTGACAAAATCAAGGACTAATCGACCCGGAATCGATTAGACAAACCCATCCATACAAGACCGTCGGTGGCAAGAGAGATATCTCAATAAGGGTACTAGTTGCATTATAGTCACCTAGCACTAAGGACTTTCCAATAATATCATCAAAACAAGATAATTCTTGATACAAAACTAGGAATAATCATTCATACTTGATCAAACACTTTTCCAAAACAAAGCAAAGCAAAACTTTTATCAAAACATTATAACATAACTTTATTAAAAATACCACTCACATAGCTCTTCGGGTGTAGGGATTAAGGCAAGAATCCAAGACCTACAAACACATGGCAAGGTCCACTGAATGTATTTCAAGAAGACAAGAAGGAATGCTCACAAAAATAAATCCCCGATGATGTTCGGGCCGGGGACGGGGATACATTTTCCAACCCCGGCCCCAGCCCGACCCCGGCCCCGCCCTGTTCGGCCCCCTGATTCTATTCATATATATGTAAATATATGTGTGTTGTGTGGTTATATATATATGTGTGGTGTGTGTGTTTGGTACAACAATCATAACACATAATATATTATATCATATATATGAGTATGGTGTGTGAGTTGGCATGAATCATCTAGGGAAAGCCCACATCATCTGGCCCCTCTCTCTCTTTTCTCTCTCTCTCTCTCTCTCTCTCTTTCTCTCTCTCTCTCTCACTTTCACTCTTTAACACACAACGCAACTTCTCTGGTTCCCTCACCACCAACTCTTTCTCTGGTTCTCACCGGCAGCTTCTCACCGCCGATTCATCTCTCTCTCACGATATCTCCTCTCTCTCTGGATCTCCTTCTCTCTCTCTCTTGTTTTTTGCTTTTATTCTTCAGATCTAGAAAATGGTAGAGATGAAGATAAAGATGTTGCTGGTGGAGCTGTGTTTTTTTTTTTTTTTTTTTTTGGCCGAGGATTTTCGGGGTCGAGGAAACTCGATCCCCATTAGGAGGCGGGGGTGGGGGCGGTAGTGGGTTCCCCATCGAGGATTAGGGCTGGGGACATGGGAGTTTTTACCATCGGGGATCGGGGACAGGAAGAGTGATCCCTGGCCCCACCCCGCCCCGTTGCCATTCCTAGGTAGGAGTAGTACTGATAGAAGATAAGTTGAGAGAGAATAAATTAAGATGGTTTGGTCATATACAACGGAGATCAACAAAGATAGTGGTGAAAAAATATGATACAGTGACGGTAAATAGTAATGTTAGGAGAAGAGATAAACCTAAATTGACATGAACTAGTGTAATAAATAGAGATATGAATCTCCTTAATTTAATTAACGAAATATCCATGAATAAAGTCTCGTGAAGAAGAAGGATTCATGCAACCTACCTCATTTGATGAAACTTAAAGTTTGGTTTGGTTTTGTTTACTAAAAGAAAAATCAATATCTTACCAAAATAATAATATCTACCATCACTATTATATAAATGTATTGTCTATAGTTAGTTATTATTTGCATATAAATAAATTTAATTGTTATTTACATTATTTAAATATATAAATAAAATATTTATTTTATTTTTTATACATTATTTAATATATAAATAACATATTTATTTTAGGGGGATGCACCAATAAATCCCAAATTAATAACTTATACACTGTTTAGTCCTAAAAGTTTTCTTATAGGCTGAAAGGTCCCATTACAATGTTTCAAACATCAGATTAATGTTTCGAACATTAGATTTCGAACATCAGATTAATGTTTCGAACATTAGATTCCAAACATCAGATTAATGTTTCGAACATTAGATTGATGTGCAAATGGGACTAAATGAAGCATAAGAAAACTTTTAGAACTAAATGGTTCAACTTTTCAGAAACTAGGACTTATGGGTAAATTTTCCTTTATTTTATTACTCTATTTAAACAAATGTTAAATGAGCCGAGCTAATGAGCCAAATTTTAATATGTTGATCTTATTTATTAAAATTTTAATGAGCTTGAGTTTAAATTCTAACTCAATAAAAATTTAACGAGTCAAATTCGAATAAGCCCTTACTATATTAAGCTCGAGCCAATTCATGAACGAGTCTATCCATTTACTGCTGCTTTAATTCGACATAGGCCTATTTTGACAATTAGAAAATAAATCAGATTATTGACTTATTGGAGTCATGTTATTTATCTACTTTTTTTTTTTTTTTTTACACTTTTCTTCAAAAAAAATTTTTTTTTTTAAATCAGAACATTAACTTCTTTTTTTTCTACTTCTCAAAATAGGTTATACTAAAAATTGTTTTAAAAAGTAGGTTAAAAATTAATTTTTTGATTTTAAATTTTTTTAAAAAAAAAATTAAAAATAAATAGATAACATGACTAAAAAAAAATTACTCATTTCATTCCAAAATATTAGTCCCTTATTTTAGTTTTTATTGTCTCAAAATATTAGTTCTTTTCAAAAATCAAGTACAAAAATAATATAAATTTTCTATTTTACTCTTCTTTTAAATTCATTAAGATAAAAAGTATAATTATGATATTGATATTCTCTAAAAAATGTATAATCAAAAATTAATTTTGAAATTTTAATTTTTTTAAAGTATAATAATTATACTATTAAAAAAAATTAAATTTTTTTAAAAAAAATATGCTTGGTTGCCGTTTTTTGAAAAAAATTTTGAAAAAATGATTTGAAAACTGTTTTTTGAAAAAAAATGCTTGTTTGGTTTTCAAAAAAATATATCATTATAATTTCAAATTTCCCTCTAAATTAATGATTGAAACAATTAAAAAAATACAAAAAAATCACATCAAAACATTCTCTCAGATTTTTTAAATATATATATATATACATAATACATATATGTACCTATATGTACCTATTCTACTAAAGTCTACCTATCTCATTTTCAAAGTCTGCCTATATATACCTATTCTGCTAAAACCTATCTATCTCATTAATTTTTTAAAAAACATAACTCATTTTTTAAAATAACCAGACAAATTATATAAAATTTTCAAAAACTCATACTTAAAAAATCACAACCAAATCAAACAGAGTGATTATTTTAAAATGGAAGGTGTAATTGACTTTTAACGGGCAAATAGTTACCAAAATTGGCAAATGAGGTGGTCCAATCTTCCTCGTTTTCACTAGTATGTCTAGTACCTACACCCACTCATACACACCAGTCTCTGACATATCACATCATCATATTTCTCCATGAGAAATTATAGTTTGTCCTCCGGGGCAAATTTAAATGATGCTTCAACATACATTTCATTCATTAAAATAATAGGTTTTATCAATTTTTGTCTCTTATGAAAAGCCAACATAACAAATATCATAGTTTGTGTGGTGTGTAACAATACTCTGAAACACTAAGGTCAAGTTTGGCATAATTAAAAAAAGATAAAAAATTAAAAAGTCACTATTCTATTTAAGTCACATCATCTTATTTAAGTTACATCACCTCTCTAACACATCACTTCAAACCCAACCCAATCTTAACCCATATTTCATAAAAAGTCAAAAAGTGCACTTATTTAGGCCTCGTTTGGCAAGAGGCTATTTTAGCCAATTAGCCAAAAAGTTACTAAATTAGCCAAAAAGCCAACAACCCATACTAAAAAGTCAAAGATTCTCTTTTCTCTCTACTTTTTGCACATCTTTTCGTAATTAGCCAAAAAGTCATCCCAAACGTATAATTTTTTTTTACCTACATTTTTAGCCAAATAGCCAAAAAGTTACTAAATTAACATGTTCCCAAACGAGGCCTTAGTCTTCCCAAACTAGGCCTAAATAATTTCTCTTTCTCCACCTGCATTGTTTGAGATTTTACTAACCCAAAAAGAAAATAAAAAATAAAAAATAATACAATAGGCATAAAAATGTATCATTATTCAGTTTTGTTTTTTTCAAAAAATATGCAAATGCATATGGGAGAAAAATCAATCACCCAGACAAATTAAGATACATCCAAATATTAGACCTCAAAAAAAATAAAAAATAAAAATAAATCAATGAAAGAATTAGACTTCAATAATGTCAGTGAAAAATAATTAAAAAAAGTGATAAATATTAGAAATATTAATAATTAATATCATAATTTTTTTCACTAATGTATAATAATTTTTCAAAAACTATTCAGGTAATTTCCCCAAAATCAATCACCCAGACAAATTAAGGTACACCCGAACATTATTACTCACTACAAAACCCCACAAAAACAGCCATAGATTGGTAGAAAATACTAAATAACATTACATTATTTCATCCTACAATATGTATATTATTTAAAACAAAGGAAAATTCTGCCGAAGCTTTCCTGAAAATCTGTAGCACATGTTTCACCATAATATCATAAAAAATATATCATGTAGAGGGCCTATGATGCTTAGGGGTTGTTGTATGGATGCAAGTAGCAGTAGTAAGGGTATCTTATACTTTTCGAATCTCTCTCGATGCATATCATCTTCCTGTATCTTTAATTTTATGTTTTAATGATTTTTTTTTTTATTGATAGAAAAATGTAGAGGGCTTATGATGCTGGAATTCCAAACAGTCCATATTCTTCATGCGTGACATGCAGTAGTACCAAAAAAAAATTCGAGATATGAGACTACATATTAAAATGAGGTCACAAGTTTTTTTTTTTAAAATTTTTTTTTTTGATAGGCCTCAGACAATAAGCTAAGGAGAAATCACTATACAGTAAAAAATATATATATAAGGGAGTGCAAGTTATATCTTCATAGAATTTGAATTGCATTTTATTATAGGATGAGTTGTCCCTACCATATCTATGTATTTTTTTTTTACAGTAATGTTAGGTATCATAAAAATATTTTCATAAAAATAATTATGAAAATTTCATAATCCTTAAATTATACTTAGAATAAAATATCATACACTAATCAAAATAATTCAAAGAACATAAATTTTTCCTAATCCCCACTTTTTCCTTTTTCTTAATATCCTCCTGTTAACTAATTTCCCGAGATAAGCTAAGTAACTTGATAGTTGTGCCATCTCTGACACTGCCACCATGCCCGATACTCCAATGAAAACAACAATGATACAGACCACTAAAATATCACCACTAACATCACCACTAATGAGGTGGCAAATCTCCCCAAAAAAAAAAAAAAACTAAGGCACAAAACATATGTGGTAATGGATGAGACCCACTACCACATCCCTAGTGCAACCACTAATTAGTGGTCTGCATCATTTTTCCCAATGAAAATATTGGGTGTTTAAAGTTCGAGGGAGAGAGAGAGAGAGAGAGCGCGACATACAAACAAGTGTGTGCATGGCTTCCTCACCTGTTAAGGATGAGAGTGGAAAAATAACTGCACACTTGATAAATAAAAATAATAATAATTATTATTATCGGCAAAATAAGAGTACAAGGTGTTTGTGTGTGTGCGTGAGAGAGAGAGACTTTTCTACCTCTCTTGCTTGTAGTTGTAGCACATAAAAACACATTCATTCACATGTTAACCTAATATTGGATATTATTTGGACTTCTCTGGGGCATATAGCTATCAATCATAGAGATTCACATGTAACTCAAACTTATATATATTGGGAAGAGTAAGATTTATCCTTTGACAGCGTACTTCGTCCACCCACATTTGCATACAATTTATCAAAGTAGAAAATATGAGAAAAATAAAGAAACAAGAAGAGGAACAAACAAAAAAGTTAAAGATAAGAAGGTTCCCTTGATTATTCTTGCTCACTACTTTCTCTCCACTTATGGACTGCTTGCAGTACTGATTGCTTCACCCCTTGTGCATCTATCTCCTGATCGGCTTGTCCTTCATTCAACACCTACCTCAACCAAACACATTCACGACACACATAAGCAGAAATCCTCTAATTTCTGTTGACGTAGTCATGATTTTTTTTTTTAATTGTCGGCAACAAAAAAGAGTTTTACAACAGTTAAATCAACCATATCAGTTGTGAAAAAAATTATGAATTGATACGTATTGAGAACTGATCCATACAAATGTTTTATTCCCACCCATTACGGGGTGTATTGTGTATTGACAGATACGATAGGAAATGTATCAAGCTGTGTTTAAAATTATGTGTTTATGCGTGACTGCGTGCGTGCACGAGAGAGAGGGGGGCACCAATCAGTATCAATGATAGCATTGTGATATTTGGAGTATCGAATGAAACCCAGATGATGCAATCGTCAATTTTTAAAATCATGAGAAAAAAAAAATAGCTTTATAGCAGTTGAACCAATTGTATTAGCTATTAATCAATTATGAACGCACGGGTATTGAGAATCAACTGATAGGCATGCGATTTTCATTCTCACTAATATACTGGAGTGTATTGGTATAAAAAAGTCAAAAACTCGAAACATATCAGTTGACATGATATGTATCGAAAAGAATTCACTTTCTTACATATCCTCCAATTGCTTCGAGATGGAAGTCGGTTGAGCAAGAAACCCTAGCTTGGAGAACATCAAGTCCCATAGATTCAAAGGCTTCTAATATGAAAACAAGCAAACCATTGCAACTTCTTTCAGAAACCACACTAACTAGAAATCCCTTTTCTTGGTCTTCCACATGGACCTGCTGGTGATAGATTGATCAAAAACCCTAGTTAATAGTTATATATACTTAGCAAGAAAGCACAAGAAAATAGGAATATGAACACAATTTGAAATCTACCATAGGGAATGAATTTTGGGCAGTGGAGTTTTGTGCCTCTGCAATCTCTTGATTTACTCTTTCCATTTTTTGCTTCAGATCCTTTATGTACTTCAACACATCTATCATAGTAGATGTTTTCCTTTGCTTAACAGATTGAAACAAGAAACGCACAGCAAAACATCATGTTAGATTTCTACTATAGTACTCTCTTGGTTTTAAATACTATGTTTAGACAACAAAGTCAAGCTCTCTTGTTGGAAAATAATTTTATATGCTTATCGATTTTGAGGCAATTCATTAGAGTTTGAAATGGAAATGACATAGAGAAATCAGGATTCAGGATGATCAAAGAGAAACAATTGGAATTTGGAATTATATCTCGCATATGATTACATGTAATAAATAAATAAAGACTAAGAATTAAGAAGAAAAAGAACACAAAGTTCGAGAAAGGCCATCAACTAAGATGGGAGGATGAGATTGCAATGAATTAAATTTATCTTTATCATCTACAAGAAAGTTCTTTGTTTATAAAACCGTGTGGGGTTTCATATCTTTCTTTTCAGTTTGAACTTTTAAGTCTCCGAGATCCTTTCGATGACCTATGTTTGTTGAAAGGATCGATCTATACAATCCAACCTCCTATATTATTGAAGGTTAATGAATTTAAAGTTAATTGCAAATTTAACTTGGAGTTTGGAAATCAAGGGCTTGAAAAGAAGACATGATTGATCTTTCTCCCAAAAATAATAGGTCATGGGATGGAGAACAAGAAGAAGAAGAAGAAGAAGACATTATTGATCTTTCTACCAAAAATGTTTTCACAAGAAAGGTTTACAACTGTCTTTTAGGAGAGAAGAGGGTGACAAGCAAGGCAAAGAAAACAAGAAATATAGAGAGTTACTGCATGGGGATTTGTGATGGAACGAAGTGGTTGTAGCTTCCTATACACGGCTGCTTTCTTCTGCTCCTTGGAAACCATCTCCCTCTCCCTCCCTCCCTCCCTCCCTCACCCTCTCTCTCTCTCTCTCTCAAAAACACATAAGCCATGGGGGCTGACATGCTTTTTTAAAGGGATGAGAGCCCCCTCATCAATCTCAAAAGGTGATGCGGTTGTGAAATTACCAAACCCACCCTAATGCCACAAACAGCTTATAGATATGCACATGCCCTTTCATTTTGTAATTTTTGTATTTTTAACTGTTTTCTCAATAATGGTATAATGATTATATTTTTACATTATATTTAGTTTATTACGAGAATTGTCATCACTATAATAATTTAAAAACCTCTCTTTACTTATTTTTATTTCAATTGTGATAGAAATTCTTATATATACATGATCCCAACAACATCCACTTTCATTCTAATCACTCATAATATGGAGTCCATACATATATGAGCGGATCTTACACACACATCAAGTGTCAAAATCAAATTGGGGTCATGAAACCCCCAAAAAAGTAGTCCAAACATTCCTGTTTTTATTTGTAGAATTCGAGATAAGTGAAACTTTTGTTTGTAATACAGGAACAACAAATTCATATGATCAACTAGAGGTTTGTTTGGAATGTTAACTTCTTATTTTTTTAGCTAAAAAGTCAAAAAGTTACTAAAAAAATCAAAAAGCTAACAACCCATACTAAAAAGTCAAAGATTTCCTTTTCTCTCTACTTTTTGTACATCTTTTCGTAAAAAGCCAAAAAGTCATCCCAAACATACTAGTTTTTTTTACATCACATTTTAGCCAAAAAATCAAAAAGTTACTAAAAAGGCCTGTTCCCAAACGAGGCTTTAGTCTAAGCTTAAAAAGTTTCATTTGAGATAGATTTTGTTGACTTTTTAACTTTTATGAGAAAATAAATAAATTTATTATAGTTTTAATGTGATATTTTATCTTATTAATTTTTTAACTCTTTTTTTTTTTTTTACTATTTTAACCCTGTAACTTTATGCTAGACGAATGCTAAATGTGATTATTGTAAAAGTACTGTTCTTTGAAAAAGAAAACATAATTTCTTCTAATTGGTTGTCAAATGACACATGGATAAGAAGACAAGAATAATTTTTGTATCTAACATTTGGTAGTAAGTGAGATATTGTCAAGTGGTGGCTTATTTGAACGTAATTGATTTATATAATGAGATTTATTATATTTGTTTATATTTTATTTAATAATGAGACTAACAATTGATGATTTTTTGTGGGGCTACCACCTATCAATGGCGGATGGCATCCTGATTATATAAAAAGTAAAATTCTACATTTGGACATTTCAAAATTTCTTCCTTTTAAGTCCTCATGATAGGTAGAAGAGATGCCAACATCTTACAAAGTCCTTAGGATGATATCATACAATGAGAAATTAAGTTCATCTCTCACCTCATTGCATTTGCTTTTTTAATATAATTTTTTCCACTGTATATCTTGTCAATTATGTTTAGGTATCAAACTTTCAGTGACATCCAAATCAACATAGCTGGCTTTTCAAATAAATTTTAAAAGGAAAGATTATGATCCACACCCCTCAAGGGTATATATCATATGCACTTTATAATTTTTTTTTTTTTTTTAAAAATGGCATAACTTTTTATGTTCTGAGCCATAAAAAAAAGAAGAAGCTATAATCAAACAATACATAAGATATAATCAAATAACTCATTAGTCATAACTAAAAAATAATAATAATTAAAAAAAATTACATAACTTAAAGGTGCATACAGTGGAGAGTATATATAGTAAAATTTTTCATTTTTAAAAGTTACTCATCTTATCAAGTGACAACATATAATTTGAAAATATTATCAAAACTAATCTTAGACGAAGCAAGATATTTTTAAGTCTTGTTAACAAGTACTCTTTTCTGGAAAAAAAAAAAAAAAAAAAAAAAAACCTTACTTTTCATTAATTTCAACTTTAAAGTAATTTTTTTCACAAATAATTATATTAAACAATGTCCTAGGCATACTTCTTTTTTTTATAACGTAGTATCTAGACTAATTCCATCGTTTATTTGTGGGGGTCTCAATTAAAATTAGGATAAAAATCTGACCTGGCCTTAAGAAATTATTAACAGCTAAATATATTTGTACCAATTCCATCGTTTATTTGCAGGGAATCTCAATTAAAATTAGAACAAAAATCTAACATCACCTCAAGAAATTATTAACACTTAAATATATTCGTACCTAAAATCTTGAGGGAGCGTACCCCGAAGTCTCAAAGTCTTAACCATAAGGCCAAACTTTGGGATTATGTCCTAGGCATACATATTGACATTTCCATCTATTTTTTTGTGACCAAACAAAAGAAAAAAATACTATATAGAATTATAATTTTCTTGGGGCGTTTGTTGCGTCTTTATCACCGCTTGGTTTGGTGCTATCATATGTTTGCCTTAGTTTTTTTGATCAATTTAGTTGGCATTTAGAAGTTTAGCTATGATGATGTTTGTACCATTCCTCCCTTTATTTATGTAATGTCCTTATACTTTGTATTAATTTTTCAACAATAAAAGTCTCTTTTTTGTTGATCAAAAAAAAAAAATTTATCAAAAAGCTTATGGTGTGCACTCCTTTGGGGTGCAGATGCACCCTACCATAAATTGGTATAATTTTTTTATAAAATTTCGTAATATTAATCAAAAAATACAGAATTTCACCATAAATTAGCGTTACAAAATATCTAAAATTTTGTATTTCATGTAACAAAAATTTGTGTTTAGGTTACGACATTTTTTGTTATGTCAATTTATAATGAGATTATAAATTTTATAATTGATATTATAAAATTTTGTAATAAAATTATATCAATTTGTAATAGGGTATATATGGTGTGCACCCATAGATTTTTCCCGATTTTATATGAATAATGATAACACAACAAATAGAGGATAGTTTGGGAATTGAACAAAGAATGGAAAAAGACGTAGTGCATGGAGGGTACAAGGTGGGGGTGGCTAGCATAAGTTGTAGAGAGTGAAGATGAAAGAATTTTGGCTCGTGATTGAAAGAAAAGCATCTCCCAACAATTGTGATTTTTGAATACCTCCAAGCCATACTCACGGGGGAAAATTAATAATCTCTCTCTCTATCACTCTCTCTCCACCCTATGTTTCCTATCTATGTAGAAGAAAAAACAAAATGTCAGTAATAACATTAATAAATAAAGCAAAGATTTCTAAGAACACGTACATGTTGCAGGCACAAAAACAAGGGAAAAAAAAATGCAAAAGATAAGAAACAACACTCTTTCCATCATTTGGGCAGACACAAAATTCTAATATAAGGAATGAACATATATAAAGGCCTAATTACAAAAGGGTGACTTTTGGGATTAGACTCTAAGGAGTTGAGATTTCAGAAATCATCCTTAGGTGATACTATATAATAGGGTCATTCAACCATATAGCGGTAAGTCGCAGACCTGCACATGGAGAGGGATTTGAATCCATACTTCTGACACTGGGTACAGTTCACCTAGGCCTGAAAGGTTCGTCCTACCAACTATCGCCCAAGTGACTGGCCCGGAGAGAATGGAACCTAGGATCTCAAGACTTATGGCTTAAGCCTTACCAAGTTGATTTTTATCAATATAAAATGTGAAAAATAATATGAAAACATATATAAATAAATTTTTTATTTTATATTCACAATTTTTTTTTTTTTTTTTTAGATCGGCAAAGAAAACTTTATTGATAAAACACATACAAAGGATGATAAATTACATCAATAAAGAGGAGTTTGGAGCTAATTCAAGCTACAATCTCCTAGTTGGCGAGAAACCAACAAACAGAGCAAAAGCAAGACAAGTCCTGAGCATAACAGCATAACAACCCGCATTGCATAGCAGACCAACAGGTCAGATCAACCATCACCTCTCTACATAGTTACTAAGACTATACAGCCACAAAGACTTCACAACACAAGCACCAGAGTTCACGCAGCATCATTTCTGCGTTACACACCAGAATCTAACATACTACAAATAGATAACATCACCATAATCTAACATTAGCAAACAACAACAGATATCAAACTACAAACAGCAACAGATCCTGAGCAAGCTCCAACCATAGAGGAGATAAGAAGGAGGAGAATAGAAGCAATCACAATATTAACTGGAGAATCAAACATTGCCCCTGATTTGTCTCCATTTGAAGATAAGATCATTAAACTGTGTAGGGGAAATCCTTAATTGAAGCTTTGAGCCAAAAGGCTGATCTAATTTTGATGAGTTCAAGTAGACCAGATGAGTTGGGTTATGCGTTAGAAAATACACATTCATTTATGTGCTTCCAAAGAGACCAAAGAACAATTAAGGGGATGGCTCTCCAAAATGATCTTTCAAGCTTCTGAAATTTACCACTCATCCACCAAGTAAGCCGATCATCTACTGATGTAGGAATGCACCAATGAAACCCCCAATCTTCAATCACTGCAAACTATATTAACCAAGAGAAAGGGCAATGAAGCAGGACATGAGTAGCATATTCCATTTCAGAGATACAGAAGGGGCAGAGGGATGAGGCATTGTTGTCAAGAATACCAATCTTGTGCAAAAAATCTGAAGATTTGATCCTGTTTTTTCAGGCCAACCAGCAAAAGAAGGAAACTCTAGGGGGCAATACAGAACTCCAAATATGTTTGCAGATTCTTAGATGAGGGCCTAGGAGAGAAGAACAGTGAGAATAAAGAGCAGAGACAAAGAGCTGTGTAAGGCCTACAGAAGCATTAGACCAGACCTACAGTCTGCAATTTCCATATTCAGAAAATGAGTTGAGGATAATATAGCAATCAGTCTAGATTCTTCAGCCAATTCCCAAGTATACAACTCTCTTCTATGGGGGAAGTTCCAAACACTTGGGTTTGTTTTCCTAGAAAAGAATTGGTAGAGAGAGCCTTCCTGATCAGTTGAAAGATTAAAAAGAAGGGGAAAAAATCGATTTCAGGCAAAGGGCACCACACCACCTATCAAACTAAAATCTAATTTTGTTACCATTCCCCACTTTGATTAAACAGTTGTTCATGAAGAAGTTGAAAATAGGCTTGTTATGAGCCCCAATGGATAAGATGTCACTCCCCATTCTATAATGCTTGTAAGAAGGCCTCAATGGAGGATGCCAACAATCTTCCTTAACCTTATATTTACTGCAAACAGATCTCCTCCGAAGTGCATTGATTTGGTTTCCAAATTTCCACCACCATTTGAGTAGTAAACAATCATTAACATCCCTAACCCTTCTGATGCCTAAACCCCTTGATCAATACTCTTTGTAATTTCCTCCCATTTCACTAAATGAACTTTCCTTTTAAGATCGCTACCACCCTATAAGGATGCCTCCTCAATCTTTTCAATTTCACTAGCCACTCCTTCAGGTATTTTAAATAAAAAAAGGAAGTAAACATGTAAGTGTGGACACCCCATTTTTGACCGCCCGCAAGGCTTGAGCACTTTGCCCGCTACACTTGATGATGAAAATGGTGTTGTGCGTGGTTCCAAGTCTTAACAAAGGGGCCATGTTTGAAGCTCCGAAACAATCCTAAACCTTCCATATTCCCACTGATTATACCTAAGAAATCCATTTTTATACATTGTGCCACCCTATGCTGAGGCTGAAACAGAAAAACAGGGAAACACATTGAAGGCCAGCCGTGCCTCAGTGAGGGCCGATCGTGGCTATTGATGGCCGGTCGTGCCTTAGTAACGAGAAACACTATTCTACGCGAGAGCCCGCCAACTATCCATTTTTGAAGATATTTATGACCCCTCTTGCTCAAATTCTATAAAAACGACTATATATCTTTATTTTAAGGGTTGAAGAATTTCTACAAAGCCTCTAAATCACCATGAGAGCTCTCTCTTCTCTTTCTTCTTGTGCAAGCAACACTTTGAGCAAACCTATCACCTTGAACCTATATCCATACACCATATAAACCTTCGTACCTTGGCCTAGGAACCTTGGTTGAGCCTTGAACACTATAATTCAACCTTTGAGAGTGTGTTGAGATTTAGTTTGAATCATAAGCAAAAGCTTACTTCTTTGAAAGGTATAAGCTTGTCATCCTCTCTTTTACTTCTTGTTCTTACATTTGCTATCTAGTTCTTGTAGCTTTATTTGTTTTGATTCTATTCCAAGTGTTTATGTTTGGGTTTGGAGAGCTACCAAAAGGGTAGAGAGAGTTTACACACTTTCTACACCTTTACCTACAACTCAAACCCTTGCTTTTATACTCTTTTTCTTTGCTCCCTAAACTAATTTTTAGAGTTAAAAAGGGACTGTCAATCATGTTATGACATTTCAAAAATTGAAGGGTTAGCCATCCCTCATTGTTCTTACTTACTAGTCTTGTTTTCTCTCTTTGTTGATTAGCTTTTTAGGCTCTTTTCATGAATTCTAAGCCACTGTTTTTCATCTCTTGAGGGTTGTTTTGGGGCTGTTTTAGGTTGTTTAAATAGTTCATGCTTTGATAGGCTTGGTTGTTGTCTAATAAGTTTGCCTACATAGCTTGTTGTATATTATTCTTAGCTTTTATTTAACTCATTTCCATGTTTATGAACCTCATTTTAATAGTCAACTTGCCATTCATCTCTTTCATTTGAGAGTTGTTTGAATCGGTTTACAGTTATTCAAAACGTAAACTAGCGATTTATGCTTAATGGCTTAATCTCTACGGAGGTTCATTGCCAACGGTGTAGTCTCTTTTTAATGTTGAGAATCACCTCCCATTTGACATATTTCTCATTTAGTAAAAGTAATCTTTAGTGGAAGTAACAATCATCTTGGACTTAACGGATTAAAAGATGGTAAAGACTAATGAATTTGGCTTAAAACAAACCAACCCACATAAAGAAAATAAGTTATATTGCTTGGGGTTCGGCTGGACGTTATGTCGAATCCATTGTGTTAAGGGTTGTCTTACATCAATTCTTGATGTTTTGATGAATCTTGAAACGTCTCTACCTCCCTCTTTGAGTCCACTCTATGATACGAGAGAGGGGTGGTTGTTTTTCATTTCATTTATTGATTTATGTCCAAATTTTACCCGAAATCATCAAGCGATCAACTCGCTCATTGATGGTTTTGGAAACGATTCCAACCTTCTCTGGAGGCTTTCCCATGATAGAGAAGTTTGAGTAGGACAAACAAAGTCCAAAACACTCTATCTACACTATTTTCACTTCAAAGCACAAAACAGAATTTGGCATGAAATTGAGGCACAGTTGGCCTTCTTTAGGCCCGACCAAGCTTCATTAAGGGAGGGTCGGTCGGTCATCAATGTTTGGTCAGCAGTGTATTTTGTAGAAAACAGAGAGCAGTGGCAGAAGGTGAAACAGAGCAAGCTTAGGACAGACAGAGCTAGGCATTGAGCATGCAACCCTTGCGCATCCTTGCTTACATCAGGATCATTATTGTAATTAATTAATTTATTTATTACTGTTGTTATAATTAGTCTTGCTAATTGTGGGGGCCGAATAATGGGGGTCGTAAATAGGCCGAGCACATGAGCTTGGGGAACTGGGATGTATGTATAGTATTCGGCTTCATTCCATATCCAAATCCTACCCTATTCAGTCAAATAGCCGAATAGGACAAGGGCCGAGTAAAAAGCAATTTGCTACAAAGGAATAGGGCTGAGCAAGGAATCCGTGAAATCCGTAATCCGATCCAGTCCAGTCCAATCCAGTAGGTTTGGATTGGTTTTTTGAATCCGTGGTTCGGTTTCGGATTAAAAAATTAAAAATCCATAGTGCACGAATTGGTTCCGGATTGAACCCCACAGTTCCGGATTGGAACCGATCCGGACCGTATACAAATAGTTTATATTTTTATTGTACACCCTCCTGCATAGTATCTTCTCTTATTTTATATAAAACTTAAATCCAAACCTAAACTCACATAGTATCTTCTTTTATTATTTTTGTTTGCTAGTTTTTAATGTTAATTTATAATGGTCTAAATACTTATGGTGGAACCAGTTTTCTTATGGTTGTTTAAATTCTAGAACAGTATTTTCCTATTATGAAAAGACATGTTGTTATTGTGAAACTAATATGGTGCTATAATTATATTTTTATGAAATTAAAGTGTTATTTATATTTTTTTGTTATTTAATTATGTAAATCCGTGGTCCTAAACCGATCCAATCCGTGTTTAAATGGATTGGTTCGGATTGGTTCCACGATTTAAACGCATTGGATTGGTTCCAATTTTTCAAGAACCGTAGATAACGGATTGGTCCTAATTTTACCCCAATCCGGTCCAATCCGGACCATGCTCACCCCAACAAAAAAAGCCGAATGACGAATAGAAAGTGGGCCTAATCCCGAGACTCAGGAGAGAAAGGATATAAATAGAAGAATATCAGCCAGTAAGAGGTATGTGACTTGCCCGTCACTATTATACTTTACTTAAAATATAAGCAATTCAGAGATTAGAGACTGACTTGCCCGTTGGAGTGCTAATTCCGGCACCCCTGACCGGAGTGTTTATTCTTTTTTCAGGTGACTAGAAGAGGATCACTAGCGTCCCCCGGGATCAGAAGAGTATTTCTAAACCACTTCTCCACAATTGGCGCCATCTGTGGGAATACTCAAACACATCCATGGCGGGCGTAACGGAAGACCCTCCGATAGTCACTGATGAAATCACGCAGAGAGACGACCTCACTCTATCAAACATGCTTGGACCGGAGACCATCCTCATAAGACGCGCTCTGAACTTTGCCTCACCCTTGACTCCAGAGCATGAAGCAATGCAAGCGATCATGGAACAAGTAAAGCAACATGATCAAAGGTTGGAGAACATGATCGCAGAGAACGAACGTCCCCGTCAGGATTTGGCCTTGGAGGTGGCGAAGTCCAAACAAGCTGCACACCAAGGCCTAGAACGACCTGTGAGGGCAGGTGGTCAACGATCTCGAGCCCGACAACAAGATACTGATAGCAACTCCGACTTATTATTCCCGGAGCCCAAGAAGAATGGACGATCCGAAACTTCCAGTTCTTCCGAAGAGAGTCCCCGTATAAGGCATAAGCGAAGAAGAAACAGTTCGGATGAAGATCAACATGATCCTTTTGTACGACGAATTGCATAGGCAGTGCTATCCAAGAAATTCAAAGCACCGTCATTCACCTTGTACGACGGTAAATCAGACCCCACCGATCACATCCGCCATTACAATCAAGCCATGACACTGCATGCAGATGATGAGGCTTTGATGTGCAGAATATTTCTGAACAGTCTGGGACCACTAACTATCATATGGTATTACAAACTAGAGCCGGCTTCGATTAGAAGTTTTCCCCAACTCCAAAAATCCTTCAGGGCAAGGTTTATCACTAATGAGGTCCAGCCAAAGCAAGCCGATTCCCTTTGGGGCAAGTAGATTCAACCGGGGGAAACCCTTTGTGCCTACTCGGCGCGGTATTAGGAATGTTTCAATCTGGTAGACGATGCTTGCAATGACTCCATGGCCATCACCACCTTCAAGATGGGACTACATCCCGACAGTGCCCTCCACAGCTCTTTGACCAGACAACCCCCCCAAAACAGTTTGGTCATTGATGAAGAAAGTTGAAGAATATTGTAAAATGGAAGATGATGCCTTGAGGGTTAAAACCGGCAATGTGACCAACAAGACGGCTCCTGCTGAAATTGCTCAGCCGTTAAATTCTATAGCACCTCAGAGCCCTGAACCACGGCATCGGGCGAAACGAGATAAGAGACAGGATTCCTGCCGATCAAGCGACCAATGTTCCTACCGAGAAAATGAACAACTGCAAGTTGACAGCAGGCGCACGAGGCGCACCGACAAGAAATATACAGAGTTGACTAAGCTGATCAGTGCGGTTATGTCCAAAATCCAACACCTTCCGTTCTTCAAATGGCCGTCGACAATGGTGGGACCACCCGACACGAGAAAACAGGATAGACAGTGTGAGTACCACAAGGACCATGGCCATGATACTGATAGTTGTTATGCACTGAAGGACCTCCTAGAGGAATTGGTACAAGATGGCGGGCTACAACAGTACGTCCGAAAAGGAAACCCAACCAAAGCAATAGCCTTAAGACAGGATTCACCCCCGCTCGGTGCAATCCACATGATATACAGCCTGCCAATGTCATCGGCGGTGCATGTGATTCAGTCGAAGTCTAACCCTCAAGACCAACTCACTCCGGCTAAACGGCCCCATGAAGCCGAGGTTATTACTTTTGATGATTCGGATTTGGCTGGAGTAACACTGCCCTACATTGATCCCTTGATAATTAAGTTACGCGTAAACTGATTCACAGTTGAGCACGTACTCATTGATCCGAGGAGCACATCTAAGATTATGTACTATAAGACATTTACCAAACTCGGCTTCTCCGAATCGGATCTCTCTCCGGCCCCTTATCCACTATTCGGTTTCTGGGATTTTCCTTCTCTTATTTTCTCTTTTGAGGACTCCTTGTCTGCCTTTGTTTGCATCTCTTTTTTATTCTTCTTTTTAATAAAAGTTCCATTTTGTTGTTGATAAAAAATAAATGAATAAAAGGAAGAGAATAAAAACTAAAACCAACATCTAGACAAAAATAATACATGCCTTGAAATTATGAACCAGTTTGAATTTCTAAGAAAATGTATATTAATTAAAATTTTCAGAATAATAATTACCATTGGTTGGAACTGAGAGAATATGCAAATTCATTTTAAACAGCTTATTAACTTTTTCAAAAATATTTCCCTATCTTTGGGGAACATTCAAGAGATAAGATCATGCCCATAAAACTCATGCTTGCTATGGATTTTTTTTTATTATTATTTATTTTTATAGACATGCACTACAACAAATATTACTTTTTATAACGTGCAATGAATGCTATCTTAAGTAAAAGATAGCATTTGTTGGCAATCTATGTTAGCCCATGTTATTGAAAGTCTATCACTTTGTATAGCATTTATAGAATGCTATGGATGAGTGCTATAAAAAATATATTATAACATTCCTAAAATGCTACAAAACTGTTGAATATTCTTTAAAAAAATATAACCATTATAGTTTGTGCATGCTATAATATATCTTCTATAACAATCCGATGAAGTTATCAATGAATGTTACAATATAGTGTGTACACGTTTTATAGCATTTTTTTGTATGCTATAAATACATTTTCCATGGTAGGTTTTTTAATCACTAATATTGTAACATATTCCAAATAAAAATAAAACATTTTATTTCATAAATAATCATATCATTGTAACAGAGAAGAATCCATCAACATAACCTTCATTCAAGTAACAAAGTAATTGCATTGTCTTAATACAATACCAAAAGATTATCTCCATATCAAAAAAGGATGGCTTAAATTCCAAATGTGAAAATGTACATGTCAAAACAAAACTCATTCAAATACTCCAATTCTTCAACTAGAGGCTTCTCATCCTTCAAGCTTGCTTCATATAGTTTGGTACCTTTCGTTTTGAAGACACTAACTGCAAAATAATAATCAACCCCCCAATCAACGAAAGCATTTAGCAAATAAGTATAGATTATTAAACAATCCAAAAACTCAAGGTATTCAACCTTGCCTTAATAACCATGGATTGCTATAGCACATTATCAACATCTACCATTATAAAATTTGATCACTAATTTAAATTTAGTCTAAATGACAAGAGTTAGAAAGGTCACCTAAGAGAGTGTTTGGTTCACTAGATGAAATAGAATGAAATGATCATTACATCAAAATATTTATTCTCATATTTGGTTGACTAACAAAAACAATGAAAAATACATTGTAAATAGAACATCATATACCAATGTAATGGAATGATCATTCCGTAAGGAAGATTATGGAATAATCATTATATTATATTCTATCTCATCCCAATGAACCAAATAGAGCATAAATAGAAAGCATATTGAAATGGTAGCTTAAGGTGCTTGTATGTAAGCAAAAAATAAAATAAAAAAACTGAGTAAGTAATGCCAATTTACTTCGGAGCATCACCAATTTATTAAAACCTGATCATGGCTAAGATACTAGCTTAGTCCTTGCCCCTACTTTTGCATCACTTTCTCAAAATCGAAACAAAGTCGGACAAAAAAAAACCCAATTCCCTACCATGAACAAGCAAGGATATGTTTTGGTTAAGCATATTATCAAACATGTAATGAGAAATCTACATCCAATAAAAAGAACATAGAAATCAAAATTTAGGATAGTAAGCATCAATTTGAGTAGAACCAACAAATGTTTCTTCTGTTTATTCAAAGGTTCATATAAAACAAATGTGATTTATGAACAAAGTCAGAGTGTTTCTTCTGTTTATAGGTTTTCAATTCTCTAAGCACTAATATGATTTATGAGTTGCATTCATCATAGGCAAACAAATGTGTCACTTTTATCAACGAAGTTAACAAGAATGATAAGATGTTTTGTAGTAATTATTTTTTCCTTTGTGATCTTGTAGTTCACAAATTCTTTAGTCTTAGTAAAATGACTAATTAAGCTAATGTATATTTCTATAATTAACTACCTCATTAATAGAGTACATATATATATATGAAATTTTTTTAAACACATGCTTTAAAAAAATAGGGTACCCCTTTTTGTAACTTTACCATAATGATTTTTAATATAATCATAAAAAATCGTGAATTTACTCACTTAAAAAATTTGTTACTTTTTAGTACTCATAACATAATTGGTTCACAATATCACTACAATAATTTTTAACTAGTATTGCTTTGTATACACCACAAAAATTCATAACTACATTACAAAAATTCGTAAAAAACACCAAAAAAAAAAACTGGTTACTTTTTTTGACATGGAGGTGTGTATAGTAGTTGGACCATATATATATATATATATATATATATATATATATATATATAACTAGATTATTCATGGTATTTTTTGTTTGGTTTCAATCCAAAAAAAAAAACATAGGAGCACCAAACAGTGAGGGTCAATTTCAATGAATAAAATGTTGTAAAAGCATATAACAGTTTTGTTGGGAACATATAGGAGCAATAAACAATTAAGAAATACTTCAATAACAAATAACAAAAAAAAAATTCCAAAAATTAAATATTGATCAAGAACAAAAATTATAGTATAAGCACACTCGATCTTATTTTTCAATTCTATATCCAATCAAAGAAAAGGGTTTTGTGGAACCCAACCAGGTCTTCTTCATGTATACATACATGTGCAAATTCAATACATCCCATAAAGAATATCCAAAAATCAACATCCACACATCAATTCGCACTTAGAAAATCAAAGGAAAAAAAAATACTCATAATCTGATTCTAGAATTGTTTCTTCTCTCTATTTCACTTGACATTGGTTGATGATTTTTAGAGACTTCCTATAAAAACAAAACTAATAAGTATATAGATGTATATATCTGTATATAAATCGAGTGAGATAGATAGAGAGAGAATTACCTTCAATTTGTATCAAAACCCTAGCACTGTGATTGCTCAGTCCATAATGAGAGAAATTAGGAACCTGACTACTTGTAGTGGGTTTCTATCTTTAATCTCGTGCCAAACTTTTAAGGTTTTCCAATATAATGTCTTTTTTTTTTATGGGTTCAATAATGTTTTTCTTTTTTTTGTATATATTATCTCAACAATAACATTTTTTAATTGCCATTAATCCTTAATTTGTGTAATTTTTCACAGCATTTATAAAAGGTTATTAAAAATTAGAATTCAATGCTATAAATATCAAATGTTAGCACCTCAAGTCATTTAATCACAAAATGCTATAAATGCTCCATAATTAATAACATTTTAATAAAAATGCTATAAAATTATGTTATTAAAAGTATTATATGTTGTAGTGATGAATTAGATTTTAATTCTTTATGTATATTATTTTGTTTTTCAGTTTTATCATTTGAAAACAAGTTGCAATCTGCAGAGGGAGTCCTTACTAACATGTTAGTTGCCATTGTATTTCAAGGAATGTATTGCCTCCACAAATAGAAGTATTAAAATTATATGAAAAAGAGCAAGATTATTCATAAGATGTAAAAATTAATATCAGCATAATGAAGCACCTTCACCAAAGCACCAATGACACCTAAGCTAGTCAGCCTCAAGTACTCAAATGGCCTTGATTTGCTTGTCGTATTAAGAAAATGGTACAGATATGTCACGACCCAAACTCGCCCCTATGGGTTTAAGCATCATAACCGGCCAGTAATCCGTGATTACCGAAGGCCTGCTTAACAGTAATGACAGTAATACAGAATAAGGGGCTGGCGGAAGCCAAAACAGTAAATAAAAGATGTCCAATGAGCTGTGACATTCTGTATGCAAAAAGACTTTTCTGAACATATTCACATTCATAAGCAAAATATATATACACCATATGTACAAGCATCCAGGTTAGGGACCAAATCCCTAATTAGCACAGTACAGTACAAGTCTTAAACAGTATTACAAAACAAAGACGGAAGGATGAAACTGAGACACCCTAAAACAGCCTTGGCTTGAAATGACTTGGAACCTCGCAGTGAAACACAACGGTTGGCTTGACAAAACGAGAGCTAACCCGACGCCCCTAGCTCCGATGCGGTGCCTGGACACTTACATATATATATATAAACAGTGAGCTAAAGCCTAGTGAATAACAACTGTGTAAAAAGGTTAAGAATGAATGTCTTTTCAGTCATTAAATAGTCATATTAGTCATTTAGTAACCATAGCAGTTATATGTGGTACATCCAATAGCAAACAGTACAGCAGGTCTTAACAGACCGAACAGTCAGTTGATGGCCATCATAACAGTAACAGTAGTGGTTCCAAACTTGGGAACCGACAGAGATCTCTGTAACAGTAACAGTAACAGTACAGTAACAGTAACAGTAAATTGCTATGGATACTACGAATACAGTTTACAATTAGGACAATCATTCATTCATTAAACAATAACGTTTCAGTAAATAGAACAGTTAATCATTCAGAAAATATTCATAATTAAACATATTTTTACAACATTGTTACTCACAGAGCACTGGGCTATAAGCAGCTAATGAGCGTCCTCGGATGCCAACCCTACACAGTTACAGAACGAACACACACTAAGTTACACACTTGGGAATCAACAACTTAGTCCCTATCTTGACTCGGTGTGGTTCTACATCAATATCCTAATTAAGATGCCTTAAACATGGTCTAGAAATGCCTAGGATGGAAAGAGGATACAAAGATACACTTTAAAATACTTTTCAAAATTTTCAGAAAACAGGGGTCTCGCTCGAGCGTGGCTTTCTACGCTCGAGCGGACATGCAGACAAAGGAGCTCCGCTCGAGCGTGACTTTACCCGCTCGAGCAGACTGCAAACTCAAGCAAAATTACTGGATGCACAAAAATCACGCTCGACCTCCGCTCGAGCGTGAGACACAAGTCCTCGCTTGAGCGTGCATTTCCTCGCTCGAATGGACTGTAAACACATGAAAAGTACTGGATACACGCATTTCACGCTCGAGCGTTACTTTCCCCGCTCGAGCAGGATGCATGTATTCAGAGTGTACGCTCGAGCGTGGGTTCAAAATTTGGAATTTCCAGATTGAACCTCCAAGCTCAAATTCAACATTTAAAACATCAAATCCGATGCTTTTGGGCTAATTTTCTGGAAAACACTTTAAAACCCATAATATGACATGTTTCAAAGATCAATTTTGTAAAATCAAGCCCAAAGGTAAGTCAATTAAACACAAACTTCAACTCGAAATTCAAGAACATGAAGAACAATGCAAAACTCATACATGCCTGAGTTCCCATGAACTCTTATGCTCTAAGACATGATAAAATGCAAGTTTGAGCTCAAGAATATGATTAATTCATGGATCAAAACCAAAATAGAAACATGTATGTGGGAATTTCATGAAAATGACTTCAAAATGCTATAGTATAGACATGCATGCATGAATTCACTCTCAAATTCAACTCGTTAAACCAATTCTTGAATCTAATCACTAATTTACCATGAACCATGCAATATACAACTCAAGTGTACAAATGAGATGATGAAATCTCTACCTTAGGTCTTGAATCTCAAGGGTGCTAGCTCAATTTTGCAAATGCTCTTCAATTCTTCTAAAATTCCAAGCAAATTCTAGATGAAACCAAAGTTTTCCTACTCTCCCTCTCTTGCTCACGGTTTGGTCTAGATGAAATGAATGAGATGGTGTAAAGCCAAGCTCCCAAACAAGATTGTAGAAGTGGCCCACTAAATGGCAAGTTTGGTAATTAATCAAACTAAAGCAATTTAACATTATTTGATCTAATTTAATCATTCCAAATCAAATTTCAATTAAGTCTACCATAAAATCACATAAATTCCAATTAGCATAAAACACTAATCAGTTTCAGATTCAGCCGCCGATAAGGCCTTCAATTTGCAGTTTAAAACATAAAACATGAACAGATCATTTAATGACTAACAGATAGAAATGCAATTAAACAACATGTTTATGTATTCAGTTCAGAATTTCAGTCTGTTCAATTACTTATCATGCTCAATCAGAGATTAGCACTAATCAGAGGTGAGAGTTGTCACAGTCTTCCCCCCTTAAAAGAGTTTGGCCCTCCAAACTCGGATTACCTTCATCTTGGAAGAATATCAGATTCAGTGGGAACAGTTTAGGATATCTCTTCAACATATCATCTTCTCTTTCCCAAGTGGCATAAGTGCCACCGTGGCTTTGCCAATCCACTTTCACTAGTGGGATTTCTTTGTTCCTCAACTTCTTGATCCGACGACTTACAATTTGAATAGGTCGTTCTTCATAAGTGTAGTCCTCACTCAATACCACACGTGTAGACTCAATAACATGGAAGGGATCCCGAAGATAATCCCTCAACATTGAAATGTGGAAGACGTTATGCATATGCTCCATTTTAGGAGGAAGCGCTACTTGATACGCCACTAGATTAATCTTCTCAATGATTTCATACCGCCCGACATATCTCGGCACTAGCTTACCCTTGACTCCAAAACGAGTCTGCCCTTTCATTGGTGTCACTTTAACAAAAACATGATCGCCTACTTCATACTCCCTGTCTCGCCTTCGGACATTCGCATAACTTTTCTGCTAGCTTTGGGCGGTTTTCAATCTTTGCTGAATCAGTTTCACCTTTTCTGTGGTTTCCTATACAATCTTGGGCCAAAGCAAAGGCCCATCTCCAACTTCTGCCTAGCAGATAGGAGATCGACATTTTCTGCCATATAAAGCCTTGAAAGGCGCCATACCAATACTCGAGTGAAAGCTGTTATTATAGGCAAATTCAGCTAAAGGTAAATAACTTTCCCAATTTCCCTGGAAATCAAGAACACACATCCGCAGTAAATCTTCCAGAGTCTGGATTGTTCTTTCTGACTGGCCATCCGTCTCAGGATGGTATGCACTACTCAGTCTCAGTTCAGTACCCAAGGCAGTTTGCAGACTTTGCCAAAATCTCGATGTGAACTTCGAGTCCTTGTCAGAAACAATAGACACAGGCACTCCGTGCAATCTAACAATCTCATCAATATAAATTATAGCTAATTTTTCCGTATTATAGATTGTTTTGACAGGTAAGAAGTGAGCAGATTTAGTCAATCTATCAACAATAACCCAAATTGAGTCCATACCTTTACTGGAGCGAGGTAAACCAGCAATGAAATCCATAGTGATATGTTCCCATGTCCACTCCGGTATTGGTAAGAGCTGCAGTAAGCCTGCGGGTCGTTGATGTTCAGCTTTAACTTATTGGCAATGAAGACATCTCGATACAAAGTCAGCAATCTCTTTCTTCATTCCCGACCACAAGAAATGCAATTTCAAGTCTTGGTACATTTTCGTATTTCCTGGATGAATAGACAGTTTCGAATTGTGGCCCTCTTGCAGAATTCATCTTTTCAGTTCAGAATCATTCGGTACACACAACGTTCCTTGGAATTTCAACACATTGTTCTCAAATTTAAAGTCTAGCCTTGGTTTGGACTCCCGTTCATCAATGACCATTTTCAAAAAGTCATCCTGTTGCTGTTTCTCTTTAATCTCCTCAATCAGTGCCGATTGAGCAGAAATAGTGGCTAAGGTTCTACCTTGTTCACGCAAAACAATCTCAACTTCAAATTTTTCAAGGTCACATAGCAATTCTTTCTGCCCGGTGAGTAAGCAGGCTAAATTTCTAACTGATTTCCGACTTAGTGCATCAGCAACGGTGTTAGCTTTCCCTGGATGGTACAAAATTTGCAAATCATAATCCTTTATCAGTTCTAACCATCTCCGCTGCCTCATGTTCAGTTCTTTCTGTATGAAGAAGTACTTCAAACTCATGTGGTCTGTGTACAACTCACATGTTGCCCTATATAGGTAGTGACGCCAGATTTTCAATACAAACACTACTGCAGCAAGTTCTAAGTCAAGGGTCGGATAATTTTTCTCATGCGGTCTCAGTTGTCGAGAAGCATATGAATTAACTTTACCATTCTACATTAAGACACATCCCAAACCCTTATAAGAAGCATCACTAAAAATAGTAAATCCATCCATACCTAAGGGTAGGGTGAGAATCAGTGTAGTTACGAGGCGAGTCTTCAGTTCTTGGAAAGCTGATTCCCTCTGATCGGTCCAGTCAAATGGTTTTCTCTTTTGAGTCAACTGAGTCAATGGTAGGGCAATTTTGGAGAAATCTTTTACAAACCTTCTGTAGTACTCGGTTAAGCCTAGGAAGCTTCGAACTTCAGTAACATTAGTCGGTCTAGCCCAATTCACCACTGCTTCAGTTTTTTGCAGGTCAACTATAATGCCATCCTTACTAATCACATGTCCCAAAAACATAATATTATCAAGCCAAAATTCACACTTCGTTAGTTTTGCATACAGTTTCTGTTCTCTTAAGGTCTTTAAGGCAATGTTCAAATGACATTCATGTTCTTCCATGCTTTTGGAATAAATCAAAATGTCATCTATGAACACAACTACATATTCATCGAGGAATGGTTTGAAAATTCTGTTCATAAGGTCCATAAATGTAGTAGGTGCATTAGTAACTCCAAAAAGCATAACAAGGAATTCGTAATGTCCATACCTCGTTCAAAAGTCAGCCTTTTCAATGTCCCCTGGTTTGACTTTTAATTGGTGGTATCCGGATCTAAGGTCAATTTTTGAGAAAACCTAGGCACCTTGTAACTGGTCAAACAAATCATCAATTCGAGGCAATGGATATTTGTTTTTCACTGTTACCTTGTTCAGCTCACGGTAGTCAATACAGAGTCTCAAGAAGCCGTCTTTCTTCTTTACAAACAAAACTGGAGTGCCCCATGGTGAAGTACTGGGCCTGATGAACTTCTTATCTAACAGTTCCTATAGCTAAATTTTCAATTCTTTCAGTTCGGTAGGTGTCATTCTGTACGGAGCTTTGGAAACTGGTTGTGTACCCGGAATCACATCAATGGTGAACTCAATGTCCCTGTCAATCAAATCCCCTGACAAATCATCTGGAAAAACATCTGGGAATTCTCTGACTATAGGAATACTGTCCACATTAGCTTTAGTATCAGTAGGTACAGTCAATATACAACATAGATACCCTTTACACCTCTTTCTAATTAGTTTAAATGCTTTCATGGATGAAATCAGGTATGGGGGAGGTACTACTCCAACTCCATTAAATACAAATTCAGGCAATCCAGGTGGACGAAAAATAACTTGTTTTGTTACACAGTTTATGGTAGCATGATATTTTGTTAACCAGTTCATTCCCAATATCACATCGAAATGATCGATATTCAAAGGTAGTAAATCAATATACAAATGCACATCCCCAACAATAATTTCATATGCAGGGTACATATAAGCACAAGTCATGGATCCCCCAACAGGTGAAGAAACAGCTAACAAATAATTCATGGGTTCTAGTGGTTTATCTAGTTTTCGCGAAAAAGCATGCGAGACATATGAATGTGTAGACCCCGAATCAATTAGAACATAAGCATTTTGAGCATAGATTGAAAGTATACCTGACACAACGGTCTCGGTATTCTACATATCTCCCGATACAAGTGCGAACACTCGGCCTTGCCTCAGAGGCTCCTTTCCGGTAGCTTTAGGGTTGGGTTTCGGTGGAGCAGTTGATACTACGACGCTAGCTGTAGCTTTACTATTGCCTTGAGAAGTGGAAGGGCAATCTTTGACCATGTGGCCCACCTTGCCACACTTGTAACAAGCACCAGAGATTTTATAGCATACCCCTTTGTGTCTCTTGCCACACTCTGAACAGGGCGGTATGGAATTGTTACCCTGGCTAGAACTGTTCGAAAACCCGGTGTTTTGCTTCTTGTTCAGCGAACTGTTCCGACCTTTCTTAAATTTAAAGCCCCGTCTCTTACCACGCCACTCAGTTGCTGGTGTTTCAGTCTGTTTCAATGCTTCGATATTTGACTCGGCCATTATTGCTCGATCAAGAACATCCACATATTTCAGTAATTTCATTAATTCTGTCAAGTATCTCTACATTAAGGCCGCCTTCAAACTTCTTGGCCTTTTTGTAATCAGTGTCCACCATGTGTGGTGCATATCTGGCGAGCTCGGTAAACTTTGATTCATACTCTGCTACTAACATGGTACCCTGCTTTAACTGTTCAAACTCAGTCACCTTGCGATCCCTGACACACTGAGGGAAGTATTTCTCAAAGAAGGCTCCCTTAAACTAAGCCCAAGTCATAACAGTGTCGGTGTCGCGAATGAGCATCCACCACCGTCTAGCTTTCTCTTGTAAAGTAAAGGTAGCCAATAGCACCTTTTGTGCTTCAGAACACAAATATACCTCGAACAATTTCTCTGTTTCTAGCACCCATGCTTCGGCCTTTAATGGTTCAAGGTCTCCCTGAAAGGATGGTGGTTTCATTTTGCTGAACTTCTGTGTTAAGGCAATTATATCCTCATTAACATTATGCTCGGGTTGAACTGGAGGAGGTGGGTGCTGTTGGTTCTGTTGTAGGCTCAAGGCCTCAGTCAACAGTTCAACTATCCTTTCTAATCTTGCCATTCTGGCATCAGACGATTTAGTTTCATCGGCATTCCTTGCATTGTCCATTTCACTATATGCAATACAATACTAATAAACATAGGAATTGCTTACTTAAACACATTAGCACATATATTCATGCCATGGCCACACACACTTTTTTAATGCTCATGTAATGTCCTAATCACTTTTCTAGGACATCCTATAACTCATTTGGACGCATGTGTGCGGTATAACTCGTGATTTAGTATCGCTCTGATACCACTCTGTCACGACCCAAACCCGCCCCTATGGGTTTAAGCATCGTAACCGGTCAGTAATCCGTGATTACCGAAGGCCTACTTAACAGTAATGATAGTAATACAGAGTAAGGGGCTGGCAGAAGCCAAAACAGTAAATAAAAAACGTCCAATGAGCTGTGACATTATGTATGTAAAAAGACTTTTTTGAACATATTCACATTCATAAGCAAAACATATATACACCATATGTACAAACATCCAGGTTAAGGACTAAATCCTTAATTAGCACAGTACAGTACAAGTCTTAAACAGTATTACAAAACAGAGATGAAAGGGTGAAACTGAGACACCCTAAAACAGCTTTGGCCTGAAATGACTTGGAACCTCGCAGTGAGGCACAATGGTTGGCTTGCCAAAACGAGAGCTAACCCGACGCCCCTAGCTCCGGTTTGGTGCCTGGACACCTACATATATATATATAAATAGTGAGCTAAAGCCCAGTAAATAACAACTGTGTAAAGAGGTTAAGAATGAATGTCCTTTCAATCATTAAATAGTCATATCAGTCATTTAGTAGCCATAGCAGTTATATGTGGTACATCCAATAGCAAAATAGTACAGTAGGTCTTAACAGACCAAACAGCCAGTTGATGGCCACCATAACAGTAACAGTAGTGGTTCCAAACTTAAGAACCGATAGAGATCTCTGTAACAGTAACAGCAACAGTACAGTAACAGTAAATTGCTATGGATACCACGAATACAGTTTACAATTAGGACAATCATTCATTCATTAAACAATAACGTTTCAGTAAACAGAACAGTTGATCATTCAGAAAATATTCATAATTGAACATATCTTTACAACATTGTTACTAACAGAGCACTGGGCTATAAGCAGCTAATGAGCGTCCTCGGATGCCAACCCTACACAGTTACAGAACGAACACACACTAAATTACACACTTGGAAATCAACAACTTAGTCCCTATCTTGACTCGGTGTGGTTCTACATCAATATCCTCATTAAGATGCCTTAAACATGGCCTAGGAATGCCTATGATGGAAAGATGATACAAAGATGCACTTTAAAACACTTTTCAAAATTTTCAGAAAATAGGAGTCTCGCTCGAGCATAGCTTTCTACGCTCGAGCGGACATTCAGACAAAGAAGCTCCGCTCAAGCGTGACTTTACCCGCTCGAGCAGACTGCAAACTCAAGCAAAAGTACTGGATGCACAAAAATCACGTTCGACCTCCGCTCGAGTGTGAGACACAAGTCCTCGCTCGAGCGTGCATTTCCTTGCTCGAACGGACTGTAAACACATGAAAAGTACTGGATACACGCATTTTACGCTCGAGCGTTACTTTCCCCGCTCGAGCGGGATGCATGTATTTAGAGTGTACGCTCGAGCGTGAAGTCTTACGCTCGAGCGTGGGTCCAAAATCTAAAATTTCCAGATTGAACCTCCAAGCTCAAATTCAACATTTAAAACATCAAATCCGATGCTTTTGGGCTAATTTTCTGGAAAGCACTTTAAAACCCATAATATGACATGTTTAAAAGATCAATTTTGTAAAATCAAGCCCAAAGGTAAGTCAATTAAACACAAACTTCAACTCAAAATTCAAGAACATGAAGAACAATGCAAAACTCATACATGCATGAGTTCCCATGAACTCTTATGCTCTAAGACATGATAAAATGCAAGTTTGAGCTCAAGAATATGATTAATTGATGGATCAAAACCAAAATAGAAACATGCATGTGGGAATTTCATGAAAATGACTTCAAAATGCTATGGTATAGACATGCATGCATGAATTCACTCTCAAATTCAACTCTTTAAACCAATTCTTGAATCTAAACACTAATTTACCATGAACCATGCAATATACAACTCAAATGTACAAATGAGATGATGAAATCTCTGCCTTAGGTCTTGAATCTCAAGGGTGCTAGCTCAATTTTGCAAATGCTCTTCAATTCTGCTTAAATTCTAAGCAAATTCTAGATGAAACCAAAGCTTTCCTACTCTCCCTCTCTTGCTCACGGTTTGGTCTAGATGAAATGGATGAGATGGTGTAAAGCTAAGCTCCCAAACAAGATTGTAGAAGTGGCCCACTAAATGGCAAGTTTGGTAATTAATCAAACTAAAGCAATTTAACATTATTTGATGTAATTTAATCATTCCAAATCAAATTTCAATTAAGTCTATCATAAAATCACATAAATTTCAATTAGCATAAAACACTAATCATTTTCGGATTCAGTCGCCGATAAGGCCTTCAATTTGCAGTTTAAAACATAAAACATGAACAGATCATTTAATGACTAACAGATAGAAATGCAATTAAACAACATACTCATGCATTCAGTTCAGAATTTCAGTCTGTATAATTACTTATCATGCTCAATTAGAGATTAACACTAATCAAAGGTGGGGGTTGTCACGAGATAAAGAAGAATATGAGCTGCAAAGAAAAAACCATCAGTTAGGACAATTTCATCTAATTTCAAGAGACTTATGAGAAAATATTCATCAACAAAAAGTCATGGGAAGAATAATCTATTTGCCTTTTAACGGGGTGGACTCACATCACTCAACCCACAAACTCACCCTCTCACACAATATAATTGGGTGGACTCACAATACTCAACCCTTACTTATATAAATGGCCAACACACCACCGAAGCAGCGAACGACCTTGAACTAGGGGTAAGACTCCCTTTATCCCCTATCGTCAATTTGTTAACACTGATCGAAGGAACCTCTATGATAACCCCGTTCCGTATTATGCTAATTGGTCCTTATTATGAATTTGATTATGTGTCTGATATGATTTTGTGCACCAATTATGTGAATATATGCCGTTTTGAATTTCTATCTGTTCACCGTAGGAATATCTGTTTGATTATCTGCTTTGGAAGTTAAATTGAAGGCCTTATCAGCCACGAAACCCAAAATTGACTACGCCATTGTAATTAGCATAATTTTTAGAGCCTACGGTGAAATTTAATTGAAAATTGTTTCGAATCAGATTAATTAGATTAATTAGTGGTGTAGTGCTCAAATTGTTTAATATTAAATAATTGTGACTAGTGGGAATTTATGTAGAAGGGCACTATACACTTAGTTCCTATACTTGAGCTCAAGAATCAGATTTTGTGCCTTGAGAGAGAGAGAGAGAGAAGGCCGGATATAGAGAGAGAAAGGGAGAGAATTGTGTAATCTTGGCTCAGGGTTTAGGGATTTGAAGATTAAACTCAAGATTTGGCTAGAGTTGGGTGTTGAAGCCTCTAGGTAAGTGAATTCATGAAATTTTAAGTTATCATCTTGTGAATTCAAGTTTGAATAATGGTCAAGAACATGGATTAAATTCATTATAAGGAAATTTAGTTGATTTTGTTGTATTTGAAGTCATGGAATGCATGCATGTGTATGATTGTTACAATTTTGGGTGTTTTAGCATATAGTATGTTAAAAATGAAGAATAGAGCACCAAATCTCACATGCATAAGTAGTTTTGTGTAGCTTCATGATTTGGAGCATCATTTGTACCATTTGTAACAGAAATGAAGTCAAAATTTACATGCAAGCATGATTTGGATGAATTTCATGTGTTTATGTTTTTGGGACTAAAATCATGAGTTGAGACCTTTGAACATCAAAAATTGAAATCCAAGAACAGTTCTGGAATTTCCAGAAAGTTTGATGTCCGCTCGAGCGGGGAAACCGCCGCTCGAGCGTGAATTTCGTGCTCCCAGCACTTGTTGCAGACATGATGTCCGCTCGAGCGGGGAAGTTCACGCTCGAGTAGGGAACCACGTAGAGAGGCCTTCTGTTCGAGCGTCAGTATGCACGCTCGAGCGTAAATTCGACATGGCCAGTACTTTTGTAGGCCTCATCGGTCCGCTCGAGCGGGAAAGTCCACACTCGAGCGGGGACCCTGTTTCTTGAAATTTTGAAAATACATTTTGTGTTCCGTTTTCCGTTCCCTTTCACTTCTAAGTACTCTTAGGCATACATTGAGCATTGTAAATGAGTTAAAAGAATAAGAATTAAACCTAAAGAGGAATATGTGAATTAAGAACGGATTGAATCGGTTGTGACCCATATATGTTGTGTGATGTGTAGGGTTAAGCTCCGGGGCAAATCAATTAGCCGATCACTGTGAGTAATATCTTAATAAAGATATTTGGAGTATGTTATTTGTCCCTAATTTAAAATATCTGTTATGCTATGTATTGGGCCAAAGTCCATCTGATACGAATAATGATATGATACAAATGATCTGACACGAATGATAGTCTGATGATCTGACACGAATGATAATATGACACGAACAACAGTTTGGCATAAACGATATGAGAAACTTATGTGCACTATTGTATAATGGTATACTTGGGAAACTGAGATTATTCTGTTTCTGTGTATCTGTTCCGATTATGCTATGCCATGACATGATATGGATTGTTCGGTCTTTAAGATCTAATGATTTCTGGTATGAAACAAAGTGCTGTATGAAACTAAGTGCTGCAATGCGAGTCACCTCTAGAATCCGTGCGAAACACCTCTTGAGTCCATACATACATGAACTGGGCTTAAAGCTGGAATAAAGTGTTGTATGGAACTAAGTGCTGCAATGCGAGTCACCTCTAGAATCCATGCGAGACACCTCTTGAGTCCATACATACATGAACTGGGCTTAAAGCCAATCTGGGCCTATGGCCATTCTGTATGATCTGTTAGGCCTGAGGCCAATCTGTATTTTTTGGTATGAAACAAAGTGTTGTACGGAACTAAGTGCTACAATGTGAGTCACCTCTAAAATCCGTGCGAGACACCTCTTAAGTTCATACATTCTGATAAGGGCTTAATGCCATTCTGATAAGGGCTTAATGCCACTCTGTTTAAGGGCTTAATGCCACTCTGTTCAAGAGCTTAAAGCCGTTCTGATTAAAAACTGGGCCTATGGCCGTTCTGAAAGTAACTATAGGAAAAGTCTGAAAT
The DNA here is from genome assembly GCF_055761805.1 of Camellia sinensis. Lineage (NCBI taxonomy): Eukaryota > Viridiplantae > Streptophyta > Magnoliopsida > Ericales > Theaceae > Camellia > Camellia sinensis. The sequence continues at coordinate 59,742,725 of NC_138974.1, forward strand.
GAAAGTTTGAAAGGCCTAAAGGCCAGTTTGACATGAGTGAATTGGGCCCAAGGCCGTCTAATGTATAATGTTCCAATGTATTTTCTTTATTTGATATCATTCATTGGGCTTTCGTTCACGCTCATTCATGTCTTTATAGGTGAGCCAAAAGAGGTCCAGACCCAGCCCCAGTGAAGTCTGTATGGAACAACCAGGTTTTTTAGAGTTAGCCCATGTGTCTCACGCACGTGACTCGCCTTCGCCTTTTTGTCATTTTGTTCTCTATTGTCATGTTGGCGAAGTCTTTGTATATGTCGGTAGACAGTTTTCATGGGTTGACTTAGTTTTGGATGATCCTGTATGTGCAGAACCTTATGGTACTGTATGTTTGTTGTGAGTTATTAATGTATATATGTATAGTTTGTTTTGGCGTGCCATGTAAGCATAACTCTATGGACAAAATTTTAAAAAAATTGCTTCCGTTTGGCCCCCGTTAACTCTATTAAAATACGTCTGGTTTGGTTTGAGGCCGTAGGTAATCTCATGATTACTGGCCGGTTATGTCCTTAACCCACGGGGGCGGGTTCGGGTCATGACAACCTCCTCAGAGGAAATTACTGATTTCTCCTTGCTCTAAGCTCAAGTTCGATTCCATTTGCCCTAAACCTAATAACGCTGGTGATTTCGAATCCCTAACTACATCCTTAGCCCAAGACAAAACCCCTTTAGTAACAAAGATCATAATCATCACAATCTGAAAACAATCATATACATGCATACATATATATATATATATATAGAGAGAGAGAGGCACCCTTAGTTCCCCTCAACCACCTCAACCTTGACAAACCCATAACCACGCCCATCCCTACCTTATCTACACCAACCACCTCCACCGCGAGATCGTTCTTGCCATTCGTGGCCTTAGCCTTGTCAAAGGGAGTGATTATAAGCTTATGCTTGACAATCTTTTAGGTATGCAGGTGTTTGAGGGAGAAGAGATGAGATGAGATGAGATGAGTGCGTACCATTGATCGTTACCGTAGTCGAACCAATCTTGTCGTACCATCAAAGTGTCTAGAGAGAGACATTGAAACCCTTCTCTTCCCCTTCACACCCTTTATCTTCTCTCTTTCTTCTTATTTCCTCCCTTTGAATTGTGTTCTTTGTTCTTCCTTTATGATTAGAACCATTAGGTATAGATTGATGTTGCGAGATGGGGCTTTTGATTTTTTTTTTTTTTTTTGTAATTTTTTTTTGGTGTTTAGCGCTCGAAATTTTTATTTTGGTGATATTTTTTTTTTCGATCGTACCTTTTACGACAGCAATTGTGTGTCGTGGAAAGTGTAATATTTTAAACGGCTGGCTTTTTGTGTGCCGTGAAATATTCAATATTTTTAACAGCTAGTGTACGTGTGTCGTGTATAGTTGATGTGTTAACGACAAGCCATATGCACGTCATAGAAAGTTTTATTATTTATGGCTGACATTGCAAGCCATAAAAAATCATCATTATTAGCATTCACGACCTACGCAATAAACATGTCGTGGTTGGGAAATTGTTTAAGACATGCAAAAAAAGTATGTCGTTGATGTGAAGCCATAAAAACTCAGTTTTGTTGTACTGTATGAATGTAGTTTGAGTTTCACCAATGATTGAGGGAAGCACTGATTTCAATCTGTGTGATAAAACTCTGACCAAGATTTTGTAAAAAGATCCCACAAGACTTATAGGTCTATAGTCAGATAGACCAATTGGATTTTCTAACTTGGGAATGAAAGTAATAAACGTACTGTTAATGCCATAAGTGAGCCTGCTGTTGGAGTGAAAATCCTTGAAAAATTGCATTATGTCCGGCTTCATAACCTTCCAGAATTTCTGATAGCACAATAGGTTAAACACTTCGGGGCCTGGCGCTTTGTTGTTGTTACATTCTTTAACTGCTGCTAGGACCTCAGCTACACTGAACTAAGACACGAGATGTTAAGAAACATAATCTAACTTAATAGTATTGAACACCCCTCTCAGAATAAGTCTTTTAACCCATGTTTTAGTAAATTGAGTCTTGAAATGATGTAAAACTTGATGCCTAACCCTGCTAAGTTCCTCAAGAGACACACCATTAACTGAAATAGAGTTGATCAGGTTTCTACTCGGCCTGGTACTAGTAACAACATAGAAAAATCTAGTGTTTTTATCCTTATTGAGAGTCCAGTTCAATCTGGATTTTTGATGCCATATCCACTCTACCATTCTGTAGAGTTTCCACAACTCACCTCTAACCACCCTTCTTCTTGCCTTTTCTGAAGCAACCAATGCGCTTTCCTCTGCAATGATGTCCATTGCATGTAACTCTTCCTCTGAAGTCTTGATTTTGAAAAAAATATTACCAAACACCTCAGTATTCCAAGTTTTTTAAACCAGCTTAAGATGCTTGAGCTTTTGAAGAAGCATAAATCCAAACCAACCAGCAAAGGTAGTGTTTGTCCAAAAGGTAACAAAAAGCTGAGAAAAATTGGGATGGAGAGTCCAAGCATTTAGGAACCTGAAAGGTTTAGAGCCCCAATCTCTGTCATCCTCCGTCATCAGTAAAGGCCATCATCAGTAAAGGGCAGTGGTCTGAAATTAATATGGGCAGTCCCTAGAGTTTCATTGTGAAATTAATCAACCACTCAGGACTAAGCAAGATTCTATTAATTTTGCTCTATTTCTCTTATTCTTGGGTATTACATTAAGTGTATTTCTTTCCATAAAAAGGTAGATCCTAAAGCTCACTTTTGCCAATGAACTCATTTAGGTGTTTTATTCCCCTATCCCTCCTAAAGCAACCTACAATTTCACTCATATGTCTAATTTCATTGAAGTCACCACCCAAGCACCAAGGATTAGGGAAAGAAATTTTAAGCTTTAGAAGATTGTCCCAAAAAATGGATCTGGTGCTGACATCATTGGGTGCATAAGTGTTAAGCAATACACAATCAAAGGAATCGTATAAAGAACTAGAAAATAAAATATACCTCATATTGTAGCAACAGCCAGAAAGTATGAATACAGCAGGGTCCCAGATATGTAATAGCCCTCCAACTGTTCCTTTATGGTCTACAGACATATACTCCATGTTTCTACTCCCCCAGAGCCCTCGAACAGCAATATCAAATGCCACTGCCTTTTTGGTCTCTTGAAAAAAAACAATATCTATATGTATATCCTTTAGGAGCTTTTGATTCTTTCCTGTTTTTCTAGCTTACCCATACCCCTAATATTCCAAGATAATAATTTCATAGAAAACCAATTGATACACTCAAATCACCCATCTACATCCATTTACTGTTATGCCTTTCCCTCATTAATTCTCTCTTTGTCCTTTAGCTCTAAGCCAACAATTTTGCTAAGAACAACATCTTTTTTCCCATTATAATTGATGTCAAGAGTTTTCCCTAATTGTATGGTGGTTGTAGCTTCTGTGAGTAGATGACTATTCAAAGAAGAGTCTCACTCAGATAAATCTGAATGTGCTATAGCAGTTACTGCAGGTTTGAAAATAACAGACTTAGTGGAGCGCTTCTTGGCTGCATTAGTTGTGTAGGCATGAATTCTAGAAAAGCTAATGAACCCCTCAATCTGAGTCTTCATTTTCTCTTTTTTCCTCTCATTTCGCAGAGGATTTGGCATGGAGGCAGATATTGTATCTTGGCCTGACTAAGGATGGGACAAAATACTCTTCCTATTAGGACTATTGTTGAATAAAGGCCCAGAATAATGCTTATCAGTATAAGAAAGGGCTAGAATGTCTTTACTGCCTGGGCTGATGACATTAGACTCAATGGATCTGATTGAAAGGCCACTAATAAAATTCTGACTTGGTAATTGGGCCAAGTCCACTTCCAAGTTGATACCAGGTCCAACTCTTACACTGGATTCATTGAGGCTTCAAATGAATCCAGGAGTGAAAGCTTATTCAGCACATCTTTGTCTATCATCATCGCTTTTTGAGCTATACACTGTCTTGTCCATCATAGACTCCTCTACACACACTTCTCCTCTACTGGAGCCTCCATTGCAAGTTGTCTCCTCAATAACTGTGTCCACCTCCTCCCCTAAGTGACAGTCAATTGGCTTCTTTCTCTGTGCTTCCTTATTGGTACAAGCAATCTCAGCACCAAACATGGCACTACCCTCTGCCACCTCATCATCATCTCCCTTTTCCCTATCATCGACCGCTGGATTGTTTCCTTTCTCGGCACTGTAGCAAGTTTCAAGGAAACTATACTCATCCATGCCATTGTGTTTCAGGCTACTATAATTTGGTAAATGATCTTCACACACAAGAATGGAATGTGATTTACCCTTACACTCCAAGATTAAAGTTTTATGAATGAACTCCATAGACAAAGTAGCCACTCTAATTCTGGCATGAAAGAAAGATTTTGGTTGACAGATGTCGCCCTCTAGGTTCAGAACAAAACCCCATAAGCTTCCAATGTTGTTGAGAGTGTTTCTATTCCAAACATGCAAAGGTATGCCAAAGCACTTCAACCACACACATCTTTCTTGTTCCAAATGAAAACTGGACTTCCATTCCACCACAAATTGACTCCAATCCTTGAACCAATCTTTGATATTGCCAATGTTGGATTTCATCTCCTCCTAAGAATTGAAAGTTAATATTACATCACGACCACCCCATTTTCTGACCATAATGTGCTCCAATCCTTTTTCTTTCAGGGCTTTGATAATATTGTGAATGGAATATTTGGCATTAAGACGAATTATGGCACTTTTGAAGAGCCAGCCATTGCCCTCTTCATTAGCTTTTATGGTGATACTTGTTTGCCCAGCCTCCATGGACGTTACCCCTTGCAATACGTCAACAAAGGATCTATGACCACCAGATAAAGTATGACCCCTGGATCTGTTGGCTTCAAGGGAACTTTTGATGAACTGAGGTTTCCTGATGAATTGAGGCTTTTGCCTGTTCTACTTCTCTCTGCTTTGTCTATCATTAGTGGCAGTTTTGCCTTTTAGGACCTTGTCGTCTACCAGAAGGCCATTTGCTTTTTGGATGGCTATATCTACTACTACATGATAGTCGAATCTCACGAATCCGAATCTTGAGTTTTGTCACTTTTCTTCTTTTGAAAGGGATAAAGACATCCTTCACTATGCCAAACTTTGTGAAAAGTTTGAATAGTGATTTAGCATCCATTTTTTACAGTATATGATCCACGAAGACAATAAAAAGTCCCTATATTGCTTCCTTGCCTAGCCCTTTACCACATTTCCACTGACTTACAACCAGAATCCAACCTCCGTTTCTGGCTTGCTCCATTGAACTATTTGTTTTCTGGGTTAGTTACGTAGGTATACCATATGATCCTCTACACATTTGTATGTTGCAGTTACATATTTTCTGATTAGTGAGATGATTTGTGTGGATTTTTATATTCACATTGAGTTACAAAAAATATGAATTGTAAGACAATTTATGAATCCTACTTGTGAGAAGAAGAAAAAAAATTTGTGGTCCAACTTGTTAAATTTTATAGTTCGAATCCGTGCTTTCATAGAAATAAATATGTATACTAATATATATATATATATATATATATATATATATATGTCTGTGTGTGTGTGTGAGTCGTGCAACCACTTAATCTATTTCACAACTTAGAGGGGCAAACGTATATAGTTTAAAAATAATTAATAGCTAATATTAGTATATAAAAGGAGTTTTTGAAATCAAAGGGTGCGATCATCCCATCTAGGTCCATCCGTAAGTATATAACATACTCCCTATTAAGGGCAAATTACAATGATTGTCCCTATAATTTGATTTTTATATCATTTTAATCTCTATAATTTCAATGACTCAATTTTAACTCTGAATTTAAGACTTTATCTCAATTAATCTAATTGGTTACAATGTTTGGCATTTTTTTATAAAAAAATATGTTTGTCATGTGCCATATTTTTAAGGGCAAAAATATGAAATTACCCGACTCATTGAGTTAACCTCAATTAATTTAGTGATAATTATTCTTAAAAAAACTAATAATAATATCAATTGGATGAAATTGACATAAAATCTAAAATTAATAGTCAAAATCGAGTCAATTAAAAGTGTAAGAACCAAAATAACACAATAGATAAAATATAGAGACCACAGGTGTAGTTTGCCTCCTGTTAAAGGATGTTACAATAAAAAAAATGTGCTAGAACAAATTTGATCACCATAATATCATATTATTTGTAGGGAAGAATTACAATCTTTTTTAAATTAAATTTTTTGTTTAAAAAAGTCTTAATTTTTTTTTACCAAATTTTTTTTATTCCTAAAAGTACATTTATTAGCAAAATATTATCGCTAAAAGTATTTTTTCTTTTAAAACTTTTCAAGACAATTTTATAGCGATGACTTTTGTGGCAACAAAAATTTTACTTTTTAAAACTTAAAAAAAATAAAAAATATTAATTTCTATAACTCATATTCATATATATTGTAGTGAGCACACATCTTAAAAGAACTAGTCAACTTTTAGAGACCTGGAGTGTCTTATCCACTTCCCTCTTAATAGTGTGTTTATTTAGCGGGTTAGATTTGATGGGATTAAGAGTACGATGAGATTAAATAAATAGATTATTAGTGTAATAGTATTAAGTTAGAGATGTAAGATAAAATGTGTTTATTTGTAGTATGATAGTATTAGTTAGTTAAGATTAAATTTACAAATTACGTAAAAATTCTTACCATATAAAATATAACTTTGGGACAATTTGTTAAAAAAGTTAACTTTTTAATTTTTTAGTTTTTTTACACGAAAAAATCATAAAAAATTAATTTTTTACCAAATTTTCAAAACACCACTTTGTTAATTTTGTAAAACAAAAAACAAAATAGTCTTTTAACTATCAATCCAGGGAGTGGACTCGTAATCCTACCCCTCCTATAGGAATGCTAATCCGTCTCATAAGATTAGCAATCTCATGCCACTTCTTCACAAACAAACAAGATATAATCGAGGCCACCGAATTATTAATCCATCCCAAACCTCCAATCAAACATGGTCAAAAGGTGTGAACCAATGCAAAATTATTTCATTATTATTACTTTCTATAAAAAATGAAGACATTTCTTTAAGAACACAAAAATCACATAATTAGAGGTAAACCCTTTTATCATCCGATTGGGCGCATTTCATATAAAAGGTTCATCATCCGATTTTATGACAAATTTATATACTAATAAATTTTTTAATAGCATTATTCATATTCAACATAACAACAAAATACTCAGTATGGATTTCGCAATGGTGAAATCAATGATTTAAAAATTGAACCGGTGAATAAATTAGAAAAGTGATTGGGTGGACGGATTACTGGTTCAACCGTCTGGTTTAACCGAAGTCAAATTGTGACGTCATAAATATATTAAAATTACATTTAAATATAAATATAAATAATAAAATTATAAATTTAAAAATTTGAAAATATTATTAAATAATCTTAAATATTTCTTCTAATATTTTTTTACTAAAAAATATAATAATATATTTTAAAATATTATTAATTTTAATTTTAAAAGAGAAAAAGTTTTGGAGGAATATCAAAATTTCAAATCTCCCTCCAATAAATTTGATTGAATCTCACATAGATTTTTTTAGTTTTTTGGAAAGAATTTTTTTCTTATAAATAGATATAGACTTTCACAATAATTTCAAGCTCTCAATGGGTTTCCTTACAAGAGGAGACCCTTAAAAGAGAGTTATAATTAAAATTTTCTTATATATATATAATAAGAAAGAAAGAAAGAATAAAAAAATAGTTAGAAAATATCCAAAAAAAAATCAAAATTTTTAATTTCTTCAAACAGGCCGGTTCACTTGACCCGTCCCTGGATCACTCAATTTGGCAGTCCAACTGCCGGTTTTCTTGGTTCTCTCGAAATAGGCCAGTTTTTAAGTTGAAACGGTTTAGGAGTATATTCAGACCAAAATCAAAACCCCAACCAATCGACGATTCGGCCTGTCAAATTAGCCAATCCAATCCGATTTTCAAAACCATGGGTGAAACCCATCGCCCAACCAAATAGTTGCTTCTGATTTCTTACAGATTCTAACTTCTTTTTCCCCCATTATTTCCGGAACATATGCATTATTAACCACATTCGCGACTTATTTTTCTTTTTCTTTTTCTTTTTCTTTTTCTTTTTCTTTCTTTTCTTGTGGTGGAAACAGCTTGAAATTATATTACTCTTGTTTTGTGGGTATTATTATTGAAGTGTCCCGTGTCTCTTTGCATCCTTGATCCAGGTAAAAAAAACAACAAAACAAAAACAAAAAAACAAAAAGTGCATTATATATATGTATATATACTACATTGTTCAAAAATAAAATAGATTATGTAATTTTTTTTTTTTACTAAGTTAACGATTTTAATGGTGGTTAACGTGTCAAATGGAGTAGACTAGTTTATTGAGTACATTGTCTTTTTTGAACAAGGACAAACGAGGGTAACCATCTATTCACATGAGTGCCTACTAATCATCGCAACCAAACAATTATTCTGCATGCACATTTCATGCTCAACCCTTGTCCTCTCTCTACTCTTTCTAGGGTTTTAAAGTCTACATATTTGGGCTTATCAATCACCCCAACCCCCCCCCCCCCCCCCCCCCCCCCCCCAAAAAAAAAAAAAATGAAAAAAAAATGGCTGAACTTTTCAGCAAAATAATTAATTGATTGCAGAAGAGAGAGGGAAAAAAAAAAAAAGGCTGAATTTTTTATTTTTTAATTTTAAATTTTTTCTTAGTCTCTCATTCTAATACTATGAGTCTATGAACAAGATTCAAAACTAGACCAGATTTCATTTTTGCTTTCAACCTAATTTGCTTTAGTGTAATGTCTTTGCATGTGACGGTAAAACTGGGCAATCCTTCCATGCCTTATAATTGTTAAAGTCTCGTACACTAAGACTGAATCGTGCTTTACATTTACATGATTGACTTTAAAATCTATAGGATGTTTACAAGGAATTGATGGAAATAATTTTTTTTTTTTTTGGGGGAAATTTAAATTATTATTTTTTAAAATTTTGTATTAACCAGATTTGCAAGATTAATACCATTCTTTTCATTTGGTGATCACTTCATTTTCTTCATGAGTAATCCATGCGGTTTTCAGAAAGCCTTTTTTTTTAATTTTCCCTTTATTTATAATTATTATTTTCGATAATAGATACAAAATAGCATGCTATCCTTCTTAGGCCTCGTTTGGGAATAAGGTTTGTTAGTAACTTTTTAGTTTTTTGACTAAAATATGATGTAAAAAAAACTAGCATTTTTGGAATGATTTTTTGATTTTTTATGAAAAGATGTGCAAAAAGTAAAGAGAAAAAAAATCTTTAACTTTTTTGTATAAGTTGTTGACTTTTTAATTTTTTTAGTGACTTTTTAACTTTCTGACTAAAAAAGTCACTTGCCCAACGAGACCTAGTCACGTCTAAATCCATTCATTACTTTTGAATTTTTTTCTTCTAAATCCACTCCATACGATAATTTCAAAATATAGCATTTTGTTATGGCAAATGAACGTTGTAAATAAACAGATTTCTTATTAGATTTTCTTAGTAATAGATACAAATACAATGGTTTCATGTATATATATTAAAATAGACCCACTACCTTTGTGTTTAATGGTATAAAAATCAGATACCACTATTTATATGTTGCATTGCTCTTCTATTAATGGTCCACAACGACAAGACTTCATTTATATAAGGAATTTTGTTAAGAAGTGCCTTAAAGATATTGGTTAACAAATTTTTAAATTATTGGATTTTGTAAATTGGAATTGCAACAAGGGCTGCTTTAGACTTGTTTTGGCAATAAATTAAAATAGTCAAAAAAAAATCAATATAAAAAAAAAGAAAAGAAAAAAGAAAGTCAATTATGTTTTTTATTTTTGCACTTTTTTTATAAAAAAAATTATAAAATCAGCTAAAACAACCAAATTCCAAAACAAATCTTTGAATAAAGTCAAATAATTGCTGTAAGTTAACCTAAATAACAACATTATTGTCACTAGTTGTCTGCACAATTCTTATAACCAAGTATAACAAATGAAGAATTCTATTATACATAATTTTTATTATATACATCTTTAATTATGTCATTTTCTTCTTTAATTATAACTTTATTTTGAGATCTTTAATTATACCTCATTTTTGTTTGGTTATACTTTTTTTTTTTTTTTAATTATGACTCATAAAATATGAAAATATACTATTTTTATGTAGTTATAAAGTGCATATGATATACGGAGTCTTTTGCATAACAAATATATGTGGAAGGGACTTATATGTATATTTTAATAAGTGGACTTATGGTCCAATAAACCATATGATAATTAATGGCGTTTTTCATCAAACACTATTAAAAAAAGTCACTAATTATTAATTTTCAATGACAGTTTAACAATATTATCACAAAAAATGTCACTAATTATAAGTTTTAGCAACAGTTTAAAAAAATCGTCACAAAAACACTTTTCAGAAAATTTTACTTTCTTATTTTCCGTATTTTTTTGTTTTACTGAATATTTTTAATATTTTAAGCATTTTTTTTTACTTTTTAGACATACCTAACATAAATATACCTAAAAAGTAAAAAAATTGTGAAAAAAAAACCTTTTAAAAATTCACAAAATACAAAAAATACAAAAAAAAAAATGAGAATTCAATACATTTTTTGTATTTTTATATATTTATTAAATTTTTAAAATATTTTTTCACAATTTTTTTACTTTTTAGATACATCTAAGTAAGGTGCATCTAAAAAAGTAAAAAAAAAAATTTAAAAATTTTTAAAATATTCACTAAAAACAAAAAAATACGAAAATCAAAAAATTGAGTTTTCAAAAACTTAATTCAAAAAACTCAAACCAAACACACTGACTAATTTTCAATATTTAGCGACAGTTGAAAAATTCGTCACAGGAAAACGTCACTAATTGTAAGTTTTAGCAACTTTTTATTAAAACTGTAATAAAAAAGTCACTAATTGCTACTTTTTAGGAACATGTGCAAAAAATTGTCATAAAAATTATTTTTAGCGACAATTTTATTATTCATTTTCAATGAGACTTAATGGGAATTAAATCCAACTATTAAGATTTATTAGCAGTTTAACCTATATGTAGATTGTTATATATATATATATATATTTTGAAAAAATGTTGAAGACCCATAATTTAAATTTTTAAAGCATTGATATATATAGTTAAGTGTGACAATTCAAAACTTGTAAATCAAATTGGTAAAAGAAAATTTTAATAAAAAATAAAAAAGTCGGGTACAATGGTAAGACTTTGGGTTGACATACCCAAAGTCTCAAGTTCGACCTTTTTTTAGGACAGTTATTCAAGCAAGAATACATCTAATTAGTAGAACAAACCTTTTAGGTCATGTTTGATTCAAAAGACTAATAGTGAAGTATTAATAATCTTATTAAATTAGTGTAGGATTCACTATCCAATTGGATTAATATCCATTGGATTAATAATCCCACCCCTACCCCATTACTAATAATCCTACAAATTTGTTGGATTAATTATCCATTGGATTAATAATCCTAAACCAAAATGTTAAAACAAACATGAGATAATTGGGCCCACGAATTAATAATCCTAATCCCATACTCTAATCCACCCAATCAAACATGCCCTTAAGGTACAAACCTTCCAATGTCAAGAGTATGAATTTAAATCTCCACATATGTACATGATTGGGTTGGGATGGCAACATAGTTCGATTAGAAAGTTTGGTTAGGATGCTATTTGCTTTTTTGTCTCCCCCTACCTTCTCTTTATTAATTCTATTTCATTTGTAATTCTAATTTTTTATCAATAAATTTTCTTTTTTACTAATTAAAAAAATAATATTTTCTCTAAACTTATTTTAATGAATAATGTTAGAAATTGTAAAAATTTATCTCATTTGTAATTATAATTTTTTATCAATAAATTTTCTTTTTTACTAATAAAAAAATAATATTTTCTCTAAACTTATTTTAATGAATAATGTTAGAAATTGTACAAATTTTATTAAAATTTTTATCAAATGTTTGTGGGACCGACATAGAACCATATAATATAGAGCAAATTACATATATCCCCCTCGAAGTTTGGCTAAATTACAGATACTCCCGAGGTTTGAGAAATTATAAATTTTTCCTTGAATGCTATATTTGCATAACAAATTAGGGGGTAATTTGTCATGAAATATAAACTTCAGGGGGTAAATTGTTATGAAAATACAAACCTCAGGGGGCGGGATGTAATTTCCGAAACCTTAGGAGGATATTTATAATTTAACTAAATCTCAAGAAAGGGATTTGCAATTTGCCTATAATATAAGTCTCACAACTATGTAAAATATTTGATAAAAATTTTGATAGAATTTTTAAGATTTCAAACATTTTTGTATTTTAATAAACGTGGCTATGTAGTGCTTTGCCGACGTGTACGCGATATCACTGTCAAGCGTTGTAATCAGGTCCAGGGGAAACCGTGTGGGACTAATCCACACACACACTCGTGACGTTCCACGATATAAGTCATCACATTAAAATCCTTGCCCTTTTTGGAGTCATGCGGTTAATTACATACATTATTTCCAATTGATAAAAACTTTATACTTGGTCCCTCAAAAACATGAGAAAATTTTATTTTAGTATACTTTTTAAAAAATATTTATATATTAATGATAAATTTTATAATAAAAAATAGTTTTATTTATAAATAGCAACACTCTAATTTATAATGCCTCTAAAAAATCCAAGAAAGAAGAAGAGGGCTAAATATATATTACTCTGTACGGGGAAGAAATAATTCTCCTCGTATAATCCTGTTGACTAAGTCTACGTTCCTCCGTACGACGTCGCTTTGTTACCTGAAAACACAAGCGTGAGCTAGCCGGCGGGTGTATGCCGGAAACCTCTCCGATGCCTAAGTCAGAAAACTTGACAAATAGACAAAGCTCAATGTATTCAGGAAGCAAGATTGTATGTTGTCTTATGTTACCTCCTCCAAGGTGATGTTTGTGAGCTTTTATAGGTTTCGAGCAGTCCAATCCTAGTAGGACTTTTATTTCTCCATGCAGAGTCCTCCTAAGATTCACACTCCTAAAGGATAATGCTTATCATTTTACACCCCCCACTACTTAAACCAAGTGGGATGGTTTTCATCATGGCCGAACTTCCATACAACCGAAATAAACCTGGATATGCCGAGCCACAGATTAAGCCGGACTATCATTGGTTTGGTTCTCCCTTCATTCTTCCTTACCTCGGTTCTCTCCTGTTCAACCCATAGTACGTTCAAACCGAACCCACGATTCTGGACCGGTATAACTCCAAACTGTTTCCGGACCGAAGTACTTTATAACTCGTAAGCCGAAGTAACTTCTTCTTCTTTCGACCGGAGTAACTTTGTCCCTATTGGGCCGAAGTAATATGACAGTCTCTTTTACACAGTCCTTCGTACTTTGGGCCACAAAATCCATCTCATAGCTCGACCCAATTTTCACCAAAAATTACCCTCTCAATTGCCCCTTAATTCCATCTGCACAGCATGATTGGGATTACCAGTCTACTAGCCGAGCTGGAGTTTTTTAAGCTTTTCCAGCCGAGCTAAAAACCCTTTAGCGTCTCCAGCCGAGCTAAAAAACTCCTAAGCCTTTCAGGCCGAGCTAATTTTTACTCCGGGCTCTGTTTTGTCCGGTCAAAACGTCTCTTCAATCACTGACTGTAACGCTTCACTTTCCAATGACACGTGGCAGGTTCTGATAGGCTGTGAGCTGTTATCACGCCGCCTTCGTACTTCGAAATTTTTGAACAGTCCCGCCCCTTTTTGCCGCTTTTTCTCTCTCCCCTTTCACAAAATAACCTTTTCATTCTTGAATCATTCACCTTCCATTCTTCATCTTCTCTCTCTGTGCCTTTGTTGTTCTTCCGTTGCTTCTGAAAACTGATTTTGCTGCCACTTTCCCATCTTCAGATCCCTCTTCTTCAACCTGGTAAGTAAACTCATTTTGCTCCCTTTATTTTGCTTTCGTATCTGTTCTACGTATTTTGTTCACCGTATTTTTGCAAAACATGTTCTTCCCTTTCTGCTTTGCTTCTGTACTTCTATGAAAAAAACAATAGCAAAACTCATGTGCGTATGAACTTCTGTAGAAAACTAGTCCTAGATCCAAAATAATGTAGCGACCGAACTAGGATACTGTTTGTCTTATATATGTAGATCATTGTAGTCAATAACCGAACTAGAACTTGAATGAATCAAAAGTTTTCAATGAATCATCCACTCCTGATTCACTTTAGCCGAAATAAGATCACCGAGGTTTGAACATACTAAACTAAGAGCCTCGGTTTTCAACCGAACTAAGCTTTTGGGGCTAAGCCAACTTTCTTAGTTTCTTAACCGGACTCAGAAAGCTGCCCCTAGAGGCTCAACCGAAGTAACTTTTATTCATACTTCAACCGATTTAGGCCTTTTGGGGCTAAACCAGCTTTCTGAGTTTTTTAGACCGAACTCAGAAAGCTGCCCCTAGACGATGAACCGGTCTAACAAGCAACCTGCTCAAACCGAGCTACCAAACCTTTTGATGAACCAAGGTAGAACCAATCCATTAGGCCGGAGTAGGACTCGTATACCTTGCTTTTAATTTGTAGCACGGTTGAATGATCTGTGCTTAACCCCTTTGTTTTCTACTTTGCAGACTTAGGTTACTCAGGCACTCCTGCGTGCGCTCAACCGAGCTACTGAGCACGATTTTTGCACCGATATAATTTATTCGTAATTTATACATCAGATGGGTAAGTATAGGTATTTGGTAGAGACCCCTGGTGGCATGGCCGAATTCCGAAGGGATTATGGCATTCCAGACGATGTACACCTTACCCTAGCCAAGAAGGATATCATACCCTGGGGTGAGGCAGGCTTTGTACCCTTTACCCTGCTTTCAATAATAGAGACCGGACTAAGGTTCCCTGTCCAGCCTTTAATTTGTGAATTTCTTAGGCAAACCAGGCTATGCCCAACCCAGCTATCCACCAATACATACTGAATAATAATAGGTATAGCCGAGCTAAACCGCCAAGTAGGCCTGAACCTTAGTTTAGCCGAAATCTTCCACCAGTACTCCATTGGTTCCAAAGAAGATGGCTGGGTTTATTACCTTAGGATACGCCGCCGTAGAGAAAAGATAATACAAGATACGCCGGATAAGGACGTCAATGATGATGACTTTTTCTGGGTATCGGGCAATTTTGAAGATCAGCAAGCCCAAATCCCAGGCCGAAGTATAAACTGGAAGAAAGGAAAACCTGGTAGACTTTACTTCGGTTTTATGTATTTTTTTTTTTTTGTACTTTAGTTTCGGATGTCGTAACCGATCTAACAGTTGTATCCTTTTTGCAGACTTAGCTCATCTTGCCTCCTATTATAGTTACCCAAGTCTGAACATACTCCGAGCCGCATTACGTGTTAAAGAAAGGGGTTGGGCTAAGCTTCTAAACTTTGAGCCGACCTACAGATATAGCGGTCGCCGAAAAGCCCGAGTGACCGATTTCCTTCTTGAAGACGCACCTGAACCGGACCCAACCCTGCCCGAAATACGACTTGTCCCGTTAACTGCTGAAGAAGAGATGGCAAAGAAAAGCAGAGTCAGGGCCCTTCTGACCGAAACAACCAGGGCCGAAGTACCACCGTCAGCCCAAACGCAGCCTGCCGTTGTGGCCCTTCCTTCTCAACGGCCTTCTACATCTCACCCCTCTAAACGCGCCCGATCTACATCGACCGAACAGCGCCTTGTCGATGAGGTCGAATCCGTCCCACGAAGTCCTCAACCTATTCTTCAACCGGAGCAAACTAACCGAGCAGAATCTTCTACATGGGCACCGAAGCTAACCTTCAACGACCGAGATATCAAGGATTCTGATTCGGTTGTTGCTGACAAAGATCATCAATTGGCCTTCAGCCTGGCCAAGAGTGTGTGCCTCCCTAAAGATATGGAGCACCACCAAAAGCAATTAAACACCAAATTGAAGTCTATCCGGTCTACATCGAAATCCATGATTTTGGTAAGTAGTTCTGTCCGTTTTTCTGTCTAATTTTTCCAACTTTTACTTCGGCTTAATTGAAGTCTTCATTTTGTCAGGCCTTGCAAAAAAACAACATTACTTACAAGAAAGTCCTGGAGCTCAGAAAAACAACAAGGCAAGCAGTGGCGGATGCCGAAGCGATGGCGGCCGAGTTAGAAGAAAACAGAAAGCAGATGGCCGAGCTACAATCTGAGATCGGCCGACTTGCCGAACTGGTTAGTTCAGCCGAAGCAGAGAAGCAGAAAGCCGCCATCGTTATGAAAGACAAGTATCTGCGCGAGTTGTTGAAGCTTGAGAGGAAGAAAGATGCCAAAATTACCCAGGTGAAGGAGGGCGCCAAAGAGGCCGAAAAGAGAGGCTTCCAGAAGGCAGAAGATGTTTATGTCAAACAATGTGAGGCCGCCAAGGAGCTGTTCTTTAAGTGCGGCTGGAGGGGAGCCGTTAAGAAGCTCGGTCATGATCCTCAAACCGAGGTTTTCGACCCTCCAGCCTATTTTATACCGAAATCCCTTGCGGAGTATGCAAATGTCATGCAGCAACAGTTTCTTGAGGGCTCAGACTCAGATGAAGATTCTGCTTCTGACGATGCTCCAGTTGTTGATGTGGATCAGGCAGTTCGGTCGGAACCTACGGTGGAAGACTTAGATGTTGATCAGCCCGGTGAAGACGCGATTCCGACCGAAACCACCATTGTTACCGACCCCGAGCTTCCGCCTGAAACCGGTCTTCATGTTGATGCTGATGCTGCCTTTGACGCCGAAATCAAAGATCTCTTCTCTTGACTTTGTACTTTTTCTTTTGTTATTTTTTTTGTTCTTGTAACCGGGCTATGCCCCTTCTTTGTATTGGATTTTCAATGAATGGAAATTTCGTTTGAACTCTTATTCCGGTTTCTGATTCATATGTCTTCTATTACTCCGACTGTTATTTCGATTTTAGCTGGTTAAACTATACTTACAGTAGCCAACCACTCCTTAGCCGACATAATTATTTCGGCTGAGGAGTACTCTGTTTGTTTAATCCAGCCGATCCAATTTCAGCCGTACCCTTACTTCGGTTGGAGAGTAATAAGAGTTGGTTTATTCCAGCCAACCACTCTTCAGCCATATCCTTACTTCGGCTGAAGAGTAACAAGAGTTGGTTTATTCCAGCCAACCACTCTTCAGCCATACCCTTACTTCGGCTGAAGAGTAACAAGAGTTGGTTTATTCCAGCCAACCTTTCTTCAGCCATACCCATACTTCGGCTGAAAAGTAAAGAGTTGGTTTAATCTAGCCAACCACTCTTTAGCCATACCCATACTTTGGCTGAAGAGTACCAAGAGTTGGTTTATTCCAGCCAACCTCTAAGTTAGTTTTTTCCAGCTAACTTAGAACAATGTTTGGTTATTTCGACCAAACGTCCTGCAGCCTAGATCCTTATCCTGGGCTTAGGAGGGGTGTTGGTTTATTTCAGCCAACCATTCTTCAGTCATACCCATACTTTGGCTGAAGAGTACCAAGAGTTGGTTTATTCCAGCCAACCATTCTTCAGTCATACCCATACTTTGGCTGAAGAGTACCAAGAGTTGGTTTATTCCAGCCAACCACGCTTCAGCCATACCCTTACTTCGGCTGAAGAGTATAAAGGGTTGGTTTAATCCAGCCAACCTTTAAAGAACAATGTTTACAATGTTCCTATCTTTACTAAAGCTAGTTTTTACAAAGAACAGTCCATGCTGAAAAAGAATCGCTTGTTTTATTGAAGAAAGAAAAAACAATTACACATGTTTGAAAAAGAAAGGCTAAAAGTAAAATAACTTGAGATTGGCCGTATTCCATGGCCTAGGGATTGCCTTGCCATCCTTGTCTTCTAGGTGGTATGCCCCTTTGCCTGCTAACCCAACCACCTTGTAAGGACTTTCCCAGTTTGGCCCTAACTTTCCATCTCCTGGGATCGAGGTGTTTCCCATTACTTTGCGCAGTACCCAATCGCCGATCTTGAATTGTCTTGGATGCACCTTTTTGTTGTATTTTCTGATTAACTCTCGTTGGTATGCGGCGATGTGAACCAGTGCTCTTTCTCTTCTTTCTTCTGCAAGGTCGAGTTCTAAAGTTATGGCTTCCCCATTTAAGTCTGAATCAAAATTTTCGCTTCGAATTGTGGGGAGGCCAACTTCTAATGGGATTACTGCTTCCATTCCGTAAGCTAAGGAGAATGGTGTTTCTCCTGTCGATCGCCGAGGTGTGGTGCGGTATGCCCATAAAACATGAGGAAGTTCGTCTGCCCACTTGCCTTTTGCCTTCTCTAGTCTTTTCTTTAGTCCATCCAAGACGACTTTATTTGATGCTTCTGCTTGGCCATTCGCTTGAGGATATGCTGGTGTAGAATTGTAGAACTCTATCTTGTACTCTTCACAAAAGCTTCTGAAGATTCTGCCGTCGAATTGAGTGCCATTGTCTGAGATTAGGGCCTTTGGTATGCCAAATCGAGTGATGATGTTTTGCCAGACGAACTTCTTCACATCTTTTTCCTTGATTGATGCTAATGCTTCTGCTTCAACCCACTTTGTGAAGTAGTCTGTTGCCGCGAGAAAGAACTTCCTGCCGCCGGGCGTTGTTGGAAGTGGTCCTACTATGTCCAAGCCCCACATTGCGAAAGGCTATGGGCTAGTCAATGGTAGGAGTTCTCTTGCTGGTTGATGAATTTGATGTGCGAATTTCTAGCATTTTTCACACTTCTTTACATATTTCTCTGAGTCTGCCTGCATATATGGCCACCAATAACCTTGTGAAATGGCCCTGTAAGCTAGCGACCTTCCCCCTTGATGGCTTCCGCACACTCCTTCGTGTATTTCGAACAAGAATGCTTCCACTTTGCTGGGATGAACGCATTTTAGGTAAGGTCCTGAGAATGACTTCTTGTATAATGCCAAAGATGGAGATAGCCAAAATCGCTGCGACTTCGCTTTTATTCTGTTGGCTTCTTTTTTCTCTTCTGGTAGGATGCCGTCTTTCAGGAACAGGATGATGGGATCCATCCAAGAGGGGCCTAATTCTGCACAACATACCTCTTCTGCTTCGGGGTTTTCTATGCTTGGTCTTGGTAAGAAGTTGATGAGTAATGGATGAGGGATAGATGTATCTGCCATTGAGGCAAGGCCTGCTAGTTCGTCCGCTCGGCTATTTTCCTCCCTGCCAATTTGTTCTATCCTTACTACATCAAACTTCTTGATCTCTGTTCTGACCAGCTCTTGGTACTTGGCCATTCTGTCATCCTTTGCTTCATATTCGCCAGAAATTTGGTTTACTACCAGTAGAGAGTCACTGTACACCATTAGTTCGGTGGCCTTCATGTAGTAAGCTGACTTGAGCCCTGCGAGAAGCGCCTCATACTCCGCTTCATTGTTGGATGCTAGGAAGCCAAGGTTGATTGCTTGCTCTACAACCAGGTCGTTTGGAGAGATGAGGACTATGCCAAGTCCTGCACCATGCCGGTTGGATGCTCCATCCACAAAGAGTTTCCACATCTCTCCAACGAATAACTTCCAGCAAGTGGAGGGGTCAGATAATGTCGTGGTGTCAAGAATGGTGTTTTCTTCAAGGTTCATGCCTGTTGTCTGTTCCTCGCCATCTGGTTGGGCTGTTGGTGAGTTTTGGTTTGCTTCTTCCTTGCTGCCTTTAGTCTGGTCTGCTTTGGAGTCTGACTGAGTGCTAACTGCTAGGGGTTGCGCTATTCCGGCGTCAACTTCCTTCCCTAGTTCGGTCGTGTCAGTTAGGTCGACTGGGCAGATATGATGACTACCCGGAGTGAATTCTGCGACGAAGTCTGCCAAAGATTGGGCCTTTACTGCGGTTCTGGGTTGGAACTTGATGTCGAATTGCCCTAACTCCACTGCCCATTTTAAGATTCGCCCAGAAAAGTTCGCCCTCTCAAACAAAGCTTTTAGTGGAAAAGCTGTGAGGACGACTATGGTGTGGGCATGAAAGTAGTGTGCCAATTTTCTGGATGCCATCATTAATGCTAATGCTAGTTTTTCCAAGGGCAAGTACCTTGTTTCGGCTCCCAACAATGTTTTGCTGACATAAAAGATGGGCAAGTGTTGTATTCCTTTCGCACGAACCAACACTGCGCTAACTGCATGTTGAGAGACTGCCAGGTACAAAAAGAGTTCTTCACCAGGTACTGGAGTAACAAGCAGTGGTGGGGAAGACATGTACTCCTTCAAGCTTTCCAGAGCTCGGTCACATTCTTCATCCCACTCAAACTTGGCTTTTAAAGCTTGGAAGAATGGTCGTAGTCTGTCTGATGACCTGCTTATGAACCGGTTGAGCGCAGCCGCCATACCAGTGAGGTGCTGCACTTCTTTGACTGAGTTTGGTCTCTCCAACTCCTAGATTGCTTTAATCTGAGAAGGGTCTGCTTCTATACCCCGGTTGGTCACAAGGAAGCCCAAGAACTTGCCAGATCCCACTCCGAATGCGCATTTGGACGCATTGAGGCGCAACTTGTATTTCTTCAGGATCTGGAACATCTCGCCTAGGTCTTTAAGATGGTCATTCTCATCCTTACTTTTGACCACCATGTCGTCGATGTAAGCCTCCATTGTTCTGCCTAACAATGGTTCAAACATCTTGGTGACCATCCGTTGGAATGTCGCCCCTGCGTTCTTTAGGCCAAAGGGCATGACCTTGTAGCAGTATAATCCTCTTGGTGTTGTGAAGGATGTGACCTCCTGGTCCGGTTCATGCATGGCGATTTGGTGGTAGCCTCTGTATGCATTCAGAAAGCTAAGTCGGTTGTGCCCTGCCGTTAGGTCCACCAGTTGATCTATCCTTGGTAGAGGAAAGCTATCTTTTGGGCAGGCCTTGTTGACAGTTTTGTAGTCGACGCAGACACGCCATTTACCATTCTTTTTTGGCACTACGACTGTGTTGGAGATCCATCTTGGGTAGTGCACTTCTCTAATTGCTCCTGCCTCCAGCAGGTTGCCTACTTCTTCTGCCACTATTTCGGCGTGGTGGAGTGCCGATCTGCGTATACGTTGTATGACTGGTCTGGCGGATGGGTGGACATTGAGTTGGTGACTGATGAAGTTTGGATCAATGCCTGGCATGTCGTAGGGCGTCCAAGCAAACACTTCGATGTTAGAGGTCAAGAATTCCAAGACCTCTAATCTCTCAGCGCTAGACAACGATGAGCCAAGCAAGAAGAACTTATCCGGGTTCTTCTCATCTATTTTTACCTCCACCAAGTCCTCCACCGCTTTCTAATCAGCCTCTTTACCGACGTCCGCGAATAGTTCGTTACTTTCTGGTTCTTCCACCGAATGAACATATCCTTCGGCAGCGCGGCTGCCATTCACCGTGGCGAAACATTGCTTTGACATGATCTGATCACCATAGACCTCTTCAATTATACCGGTGTCGTTGGGGAACCTCATTACTTGGTGGTAAGATGACGCCACCGATCGCATGGCATGCAGCCATGTTCTCCCAGGATGATGTTGTAGGTGGAGGGGACCTTCAATACCCAGAACTCCACTTGTTTTGTTACACTTCCTGCTCTGACTGGAAGAATTATTTTGCCGACAGGCCACTCTGGCATGGAGTTGAATCCAATCAGGGGAGAAACTGCAGGGGCCAAGTCTTTGTCTTGCAGCTTCAGTTGTTTAAATGTGTCGTAGTACATGATCTCACATGAACTACCCTGGTCAATCAGAATCCGCTTGACGTCAAAATCCTTGACTCGGAGAGTGATGACCAGAGCATCATTGTGAGGACAGTATATTCGATCCAAGTCCTTATCCGAAAAGGACATAACATTTGTTGCCTCTGTCTTCCCCTTCTTGATGGCAGGTTGGGCACTTAACACTTCCCTAAAGTGCTCAGCCTTCTTGATTGATCCCCTGAGCTCGCATACACGCTCAGGTTCAAAGACTCCATGTATTACATTTTCCTTCAATATATTTGTCCAAGTGGCCTGCTGCCACCAGTTCTTCCAAGTGTTGTCTTAGTGGCGTGCAATTCTCAGTTCGGTGCCCCTTTTCTTTGTGGAAGGTGCACCGTGATCTGTCGTCATAGTCTTTCTGAGCTTCTCCCAGCTTGGCTGGCCACTTGACGAAAGGCTCATCTCTTATTTCGCTAAGAATCCGATATATCGGTTTCTTAAACACCGTGGTTATGGCAGTTCGGATTCTCAACCACCTTTTATCTGGGTCTTCTCCGTTATCTCGTCTGCCACGTCCGTTTCTGCTCTGGTGATCTACAACATTGACTTTTGCTGAGGTCTTCTTTTCTGGTACTGCGGTCGCACTTGATTTTGTTTTGGCTCGTGCGCCATCCTCTTCTACCCTGATGTGCTGGTGCACTCTTTCCATCAGGGCTTCCATAGTGAGGGGTGGCGTCATGGTGATTGAGTCCCTTAGTCTGTTCCCGACTGGAAGGCCTCTTTTATACTGTGCGATGGCAAGATTGGTGGGACAGTCCCCAATCTGATTGAATGTCTCCCAGTAGCGACTATTGTAAGATCTGAGGGTCTCTTTTTCACCCATGTCGATGGAGAGTAACTGGTCTATCTCCACCGGCGTTTTAGTGTTTGTTCGAAACCTTGTTACGAATGCTTCCGCCAGTTGAGCCCAGGAGGCTATGCTGCCTTCTGGGAGTTTTTCGAACCAAGTCAAGCCTAGGTCGCCAAGGCTTGATGGGAGGAGTATGCACATTAAAGCCTCGTTTCGCCTGTACACAGCCATGACTTGGCGAAAGTGGCTCAGGTGTGAATACGGGTCCGTCTTTCCTTCATATGTAGTGAATTTCGGCTGAAGGAAGCCTGATGGTAGGGGTGCGTTCTCGATTGCTGGAACAAACGGCGAAGTCTGTAGTCTTGCTAAGGCTTTGTCCGTCGGTTCGTAGGCAGGGCGCGGTATTGGCATTCCAACCTCGACGCTTCCATGTGTCCGAGGAGCCAACCGCTGTAAGGCAGAAACTCGGTGTGGATCCCTTGCCTTGGCATCCTCCTTGCATCGTGCTTTTTCTTCAAGCACGGTTCGTAAGTCGGATGACCTGGGCATCTCTGTCTGTCTAGATCTGGTTCGGTGTGAATGTGAAGGCCAATACGTGCTTCCTTCAGTGTATGATCTCTCAGATCTTGTCCTCTCAGACCTAGAGTGACGAGTTCTGGAAGACAAGGATTGAGTGTCGCCTGTCCTGAGGCTTCTGTTTTCTTCTTGTGAGGGTGTAGTATTCCTACTGTGATTTTCTGAGTGGCGAGGGGGCTCTTGTTTTTGCGCCCCTCTCCTGTCGCCACTTCTTTTTTCTTCATCTGGCGTTTCAAGGCCTTCATGTCCGCCGCCATCCTTCTTATCAATTCATTTTGCTCTTTCACACGATCTTCCAGAGCTTGAGGGTCAATCATTCGTCTTTGCCGGTCGGGACTCTGAGAGTGACGAGGACTGTTATTCCGCCTTCCCCTGCCACCCCTCCTGGAGTTATGTTGTTGGGGCTCCAAATCCGCCATAGGTGGGACAGAGGGTAATCTTTCACGCCTTGCGCCCCCATCTGGAGTTAGCCCGTCGACGGCGGACTGCGGTAGTTCTTCAATGTGTGCCATTGATTGAGAAAAGGAGAAGCTTAGTCAAGAGGTTTTTGTTCTTGTCTGTTCTTCCCATAGACGGCGCCAATTGTACGGGGAAGAAATAATTCTCCTCGTATAATCCTGTTGACTAAGTCCACGCTCCTCCGTACGACGTCGCTTTGTTACCTGAAAACACAAACGTGAGCTAGCCGGCGGGTGTATGCCGGAAACCTCTCCGATGCCTAAGTCAGAAAACTTGACAAATAGACAAAGCTCAATGTATTCGGGAAGCAAGATTGTAAGTTGTCTTATGTTACCTCCTCCAAGGTGATGTTTGTGAGCTTTTATAGGTTTCGAGCGGCCCAATTCTAGTAGGACTTTTATTTCTCCATGCAGAGTCCTCCTAGGATTCACACTCCTAAAGGATAATGCTTATCCTTTTACACCCCCCCACTGCTTAAACCAAGTGGGATGGTTTTCATCATGGCTGAACTTCCATACAACCGAAATAAACCTGGATATGTCGAGCCACAGATTAAGCCGGACTATCATTGGTTCGGTTCTCCCTTCATTCTTCCTTACCTCGGTTCTCTCCTGTTCAACCCATAGTACGTTCAAACCGAACCCACGATTCTGGACCGGTATAACTCCAAACTGTTTCCGGACCGAAGTACTTTATAACTCGTAAGCCGAAGTAACTTCTTCTTCTTTCGACCGGAGTAACTTTGTCCCTATTGGGCCGAAGTAATATTACAGTCTCTTTTACACAGTCCTTCGTACTTTGGGCCACAAAATCCATCTCATAGCTCGGCCCAATTTTCCTTTTATATAATTTGGTATGAAATTTTTGTCACACTTTTTTTTATTCTTAAATTGTTCCAAAGTAATTTATTCAATTTCAAATTTTGATCAGTTTTTATTTTTTATTTTTTGGTCTCTCTAATTATATTTTTTTGTCCAACTGATTAAAGATCCTCCAACTAGTTGATGAGAGAGAGAGAGAGAGAGAGAGAGAGAGAGAGAGAGAGAGAGAGAGGTATGTCAAAACCAACAGGCCAATCTCACATCTTCAACACAGCTGGGCTCATTGGGCCTCCCTAGCTCACTTGGTCTCGAGAGTTACAAAGCCCAATTAAATAAAGCTGATCACCCCAAGGTCCAATGTCCATAGACTCCATACGAGTTCTGAGGCGGGGAAAGTTTTTGGAATACTATTCCATCCAGCCACTCATGCTCTAATTGCCAAACAAACACAGTATTAAATTACAACAACTTAGGATAATTTTTGGAATATTAGGATTTTTAGTTGGGAGATTTGAGAAGGAATTTAAAATGAAAATAAGAAAATATAGGTAAAATATGAATAAAATATACTAACATTTCACTTAATTCATACACATTTTCTTTTTCCCTTCTCAAATCTTTTCCCAAATCTCTCAACTAAATACAACCTAAATTGAAAAACTTAAGCAGGAATAAAAAGTAGTAGTCATCCAAAAATATTCAAAAAAAAATTATAAATTCAAATTTAGTACATTGTGAACCACTCTAAAAATTTAATCTAATCCACATATTTTATTTTATTTATTACAATTTTTTTTTTCTATCTCCCTAACATTCACTTTTGAATTCAATTTTTAAAAAAATCAGTTTTTTTTGCGTGTTTTTTTTTTAGTGAATGTTTTTTAAATTTTAAGTAATTTTTTTGGCTTTTTTAGATGTACCTTACTTAGATATATCTAAAAAGTAAAATATTTGTATAAAAAATATTTTAAAAAATTAATAAATACACAAGAATATGAAAAATGTACTGAATTTTTATATTTTTGGTATTTAGTGAATTTTGTAAAGATTTAGTTTTTACAAATATTATACTTTTTAAGTGTATTTATGTTAGATTTATTTAAAAAAAAATTAAAAAAATTACTTAAAATGTTAAAAAAATCATTGAAAAATAAAAAAATCATTGAAAAATAAAAAAATACGAAAAATAAAAAGTTTCAATTTTTTGAAAAATGAACTCAGAAAACTTAAACAAACAAGCTGATTTCTATTCTGAATTACAGGGAGTGCACATTGGAGGACTGGCATGAATGTTGATTACAATCTTGAATATTTTATAACACTTCACAACCCCCCCTCCCCAAAATGTATTTAAAAAAAGACCTAAATTGTTTGCAGTCTCAAACTGAATTAAACTGTCTAGTTCGGTCTAGTGAATTCCTTTTTGAGTTTGTTTAGACAATTTAAACAGTTTCCATTTTAAGATTTATTGAGTATATCATATTTATAAAAAAAATTAAGTCGATCGGATAACGAAAATCACATATTCAAATCAATTTTGTACAAATAGTTTATTTTCTCACTGTTATTTCTTTATATAAAGCTAATCCAAACACGTGATTACAGCTATCCAATCGACTTGATTTTTAATATGAATGATATACTCGACGAATCTTAAAATATAAATAATTTAAATTATCAAAACGAATCCTAAAATTAAACCCACTCTAAACTAATTTAAAATTGGAGAAACCAGAGCTTAAAAAAATATATGAATGGTGTACTAATGTCTAGTGGCACATGTTTTCGACACACGCAATTATACTTTGGTCTAGGGTTAACATCACGTAGTGCACCCACTCCATTTCTATTGGTTAGACCTTCTATTGGTGGCCGTAGACCATCCACCAATCAAATGCTAATAGAGTAACAACTTTGTACTTGGACCGCAGTAACATTTCTTCCAACACATATGGAATGCAACATAAAATTGAAAGGTAATTACATGTCACTATAAATGTGAACTCAACAATAACAGATGTCCTAATTGCATTGTCATAATCGTATACAGATCCTAAATTTGACTTGTGGTATGGGCAATCGTTTGCAAAAGTATTAAAAATTTTAAATATATTAATCTTATATATATATATATATATATGTCATATTATTTGAAATTTAAATTTATGTTTATACATTTATGTTCTAAGTTCTACTTTAAATATATAAAATAGAAAAAATTGATAAAAAATTCATTCCAGCAATTGTCTAAGACTTTAGGTTTAGTGATTTTTTTTTTTTTGTTGGTTAAAAGTACACACTTTGTGAAATAATTTGGTGAGAAATACTAAAGAACATTTTATTTCCAATTTTACCTCTTGACTTTTTTTATCTGTTTGACTTTTCGTTGACTATCTGTTGAAATTTATATTTATCTGTTCAAATTTTTTGTATATTTGTTGAAATTTTTTTATCTATTCAATTTTTTTGTCTATCTGTTCAAATTTTTTTTGTATAATTTTTCTATCTATCCAAATTTTATCTGTGCAAATTTTCTATATGTCCAAATTTTACCCATCCAATTTTTTATCTGTTTAATTTTTTTATCTATATAAATTTTCTATCCAAATATCTATATAATTTTTATCTATACAAATTTTACAAAGAAATCAAACATCTGTTTAAATTTTTAGTTTTTTTAGCTGTAGGATTTTTTTACCTATTTGTTCAATCTTTTATCTCTGACTATTGAACCTACTTCTCTCTCTATATGAAACTAAACATATAATTTGTTGAACCTATCTATCTATTGGACCTATATATCTGCAATTTGGTTCATTAACATCAACAACAACATAACATCACAACAATCAATACCTATTCAACAGATATACAAAAAAATTCTTGAACCTATATATTTGTTGAACCTAAATATCCAATTTATTATCTGTTCAACAACAATAACAGATCTATTTGTTGAAAATCTAACAACAACAACAGCAACAACAAATCTACACCACCGAGAGTTGAAAATCTAACAACAACATCATCATCGTCATCATCATTAACCAACAACTAAGACTCTGATCCACCACAACAACAAAAAATAAAAATAAAAAATATATAAACCTAGGGTTTCAACTCAAATCTGTGCACGACCAACGGTTTAAACCTAAACGCTCCAGTACAGATCTACTACTAGTAGAAAAGAGAGAGAGAGAGAGAGAGAGAGAGAGAGAGGGAGACCGTCGGTGATGGAGGCTATAACATCATCTTTGCCTGCATCGACAGTTCTATAGCAGCGGCACTTTTGCAAGTCCATCTGGTTGTGCCCAACGTTGGAGGTGACGATGATGTGGACCAACAGGAGGTGGCAGGAGATGTCGGCGGTGACCCTAGATCTAGGGTTTTCGGATGAGATCTAGAGAAAGAAAATAGATCAAGGTTGATCTGGCAACTGTACCGCACGACCCCAAAGGACGACGAAGTAGTCTTGTTTTGTTTAGGATCGAAGCTGTTGAGAGAAGAGAAAGAGAGGGGGAGATAGAGCATCGGTGAGAAGAGAGAGAGAGAGAGAGAGAGAGAGAGGGGTTTGGTGAGAGAAGCACTGTGTATACGGTATATTTATGTAAATGGGTAATTTGGTCATTTTACAATAATTTGCCCTTATAGACAAAATATTTTAGTCTGAATCTTTAGGCGACAATAATTCAAAATTGGATTTATGAACCGCGTGACATATAAAATATTATCAAAATTCTACCACCTTGTTGATGGAATGTTCAAAGATTTGTAGTTAATTTCTATCGTTGATTTCCTGTCTTTAACATTTTTGTTAATCTTTACTATAAGGTGATCAATACGTATGAAACTCTAAGAACAATTAGCATGTGGTCTTAGCACTGCTGTATTTATTATATTCATTCATAAACATAAATACAACGTCATGATTAATCTTTGAATTCGACAGGTAATTAACTTCCATGTCACCTCAACGTCAATTATCTAGCTAATTTGATAATGCCATGTATCATCTATATCGAATTTTAGGCCTCTGTTATCATCATTAACTAATCTCTTACTTTTTGTTTTTATTGATATTCTTTTCACATTGGACCCATACAGATCCACCCAAAAATAGTCATACAAAGGTGAAGAGCGAATCACATAAAAAAATCAAGTAATTGTATTATAGTTTCTACAAATACTAACACATACAATTCATTTTTGTCATATACATACCAAATCAGTGTCTGCAGTGTTACATCAACACTACAAACATAGTTGAAAGGAACGTAACATCGTGATCTCTTTCTCATTTGGTAACTACAATAATTATTTAGTTCTCTCGAAATATCATATATCAAATGATATTATTTACATTGACTATCAACTCATCACATAGTTAAAAACTTTATGAGTGAGGTACAGATCATCCCACCTACTATGTTTTGTGATACGTTATTTATTTATTATCAGTATCACGTAATCAATGAGATATTATATTTCGAGACAATTTAATAATGTTTTCTTAATATTACATACTTGAATGCTATTCTCTCACATGATATTAAATTTATAGATTTGAAGGGTCTAACCTCATGTAAGAGGATTATGCTATGTTTCGTGCATATAAATTTTTATTTTATTTATATTCTCTGTGAATAGAACTTCTTGGTTCTTGCATGTAGGATCAAAGCCAGAAAAGTCCCAGTAAAACAAAGGCAACCCCAGAAAATGAATGTTGTTTGATAGCATTCCATGCCAATGCACCTTCCATCTCTTCCACTGCTTTGTTTCCTGTAAACAAGAGCTGCCAAGCCCCCAAAAAGAAAGGACCCAATTGGAATATTGGCTACAACAATGTTGTGGTTGACACTAAAGTTTTTCATACCGAAGAGATCGGTGGTTGTGGAGACTGCAATGGAAGTGATTGCTCCAGTGCATACTCCTATGGTGGCAGTACTGATGTAGAGGGAGATGGTGGTCCTGTTGAGGAGTAAGAAAAAGGATGCTGACATTGGAGCCATCAAGGCTGCTATTGAAGCTGGTCTTGAAGGCATGCATTTACTCCTGAAATATAAATGAAACATGCAGAGAAATTAATTACTATCATCAAGGTTCATACATTATGTGCAATAATGTCAGTAATACTGACACAGAAACACATAAAAAAAATAAAATAGAGGATGATGTGATTGTATTGAGACTTACCATTTTGAAATAAAGTTCTTTATCATATTATTTTGGTAACAAATTCTGTATAAAATTTTACTAAATTTTTTTATCACTATATACAAAGACAATAATGAAGCTCATATGACAAGGGAAGTGGTGGCCAAAATCAGTTGCAGCTTGAATGATCAACTAATTAACACACTCATTACCCCCCAAAAATTATAGTAACAAGAACAAACTCATACAAGTTGTCTAAAATTATTTTAAAATTTTATTTTATTATTGCCAATAACAGCATGTTAACAAGGAAAGCTAGAGGGAGAGAGTTGAGAGCACACCTGGAGAAGAAGTTGTCCAGAAGAGAGGGGACGAGTCTTCCAAAGAATCCAAAGGAAGAAGACAGTGACAGCAGAGAAGAAGCTCTAGGGTACCCTCTTGACTCAGCTATCTGTCCCAAATTATTCAAATACACCAACCCAAGTGTTGCACCACAAAGATAAACACAAAAATATAACCAGAAATCCATTCTCATCACCATCACCTTCACTCCAATCTCCTCCTTCACCCTCACCACCACCTCATCACCTGTCCCAACAACACCCTGTTCCCCTTTCACCCCTTCCTCCAACCCCTTTCCACCACCACCAACAACCTCCTCCACATTACCATCACACACTCTTCTTATCCAGCATTTCTTCTCCAATCTCTCCATGACTCGTTCCGCCACCGGCACAACAATCGGAGCCAAAAGCAAAACCCCCATGGCGGTTACAATAATCCACGAAGCCAACATTAAACTGAAAAAACTGCTGATTACGGCGAATGTTCCTGTGGCGATTGTTATAGAAAACATTACAACAAACCCACCTTCGGTTCTCCTCGATTTCCCACTGTTAACATACCTAACTACTGGCAAAGCCACCACACAAACCATCAGAGGTAAAATTGAGTTCAAGAGAAGGTAAGCTTTGGCTCTTTCAATCGGAGAAGAGGGAAACAGAGCATCCACAATGTCTGTATAGATTTTTGCGCTCAAACCCAGGTAGCTAGTTGATAACCCAACAGCGACTTGGCGATCGAAAGGGAAATTATGAATCGTGACGCTGTAACAAACAGTGTTGATCCAGCAAATGCTGTTTCCCGCCAAAATTGATAAGAAGAAGACATGGGTATAGGAGAGAGATGTGATTTGGTTAGTTAGGAAGAGGAATTGGAGGCCGTAGCCGATGAAGCCGAGGAGGGAGCCGATGAGGAGGAGGAACCAGAGGGGGAGGTGGAGGGAGGCGAAGCCGGCGAACCAGCCTAAGAGTTTGCCGGCGTCGGAGGCGAAGGTGAGGTTGTTGAGTTGGAGTTGGGAGATGGAGAGGAGTCGCTTGAGCTGAGATGAGTAGGCTGGGAAGTTTGAGTTTGTGCCGTTTATGGATTGAAGCCAAATAGCACCCACTAAGGTTAGCCATTGAAGGGCCATTAGATGTGTGGGTAGGGGGAGTACTGTATTGAGTATGGAAAGTGATTTTGATGAAAGGGCTTTTATAAAGCAGGTTTGTGTGTGTGTGTGTGTGTGTGTGTGTGTGTGTGTGTGTGTGTGTGTAGTAGCCTAGTAGGTGTGGAATGGATGTGGGAGTGTCAGTCTCGCACAATAATAAACAATATATATGAATGTTATAATAATAATGGTGATAATACGACAAAACGGATAGGGCTTCCCTCCCGTCCGACGGATTGGGAGGTATTATTAGGCCTATGAAAATTTATTACAAATTTTATTTTGATAATTTAAATATATTAATGTATAGAATTTATCGAGTATTATATGTTTGTAAATAATCACGATAATTGAATATCGATAATTATTTTATCGGATTAGATTTCTATCACTCGTTTATTTTTTTACTATCTATTTTTTTATACAAAATTGATTTGATCACATAACTATCGATATCCGATCAATATAATTCTTACAATATATATTACTCGAATAGTTTTACACATTGAACGGTTAGAATTATCGAAACGAAACCCGTGATGGACCTTCACAAGTTCAACAATACTTTTCAATCTGATCACGGATTGAAGAGAAGCCCGTCTCCAATAAAATAATTGTGAGATTGTGAAAGTAGTGTTGGAAAACTGTGTTTTTTTTTTTTCCTCTCTTGTGAAGACACAATTAGAATAAAGTAATTTTAAAATAAAATTCAAGTTACTTATAACATTTCTTGTTTAGTACTCAACTACTAAAAGATTTGAATTAAAAAGTCACCAACTAGAATTGTCTGTGAACAGAGAGTAGTTTGAAAGTGATTTAGGTGAAAGCGTCTTATCTGCATGTGTGTGGATATTGGTGTGGATGTGGGTATGTTTGTGTAACCGAATAATAACCTTATTTATTATTGGACCTCTCGAGTCAATTACGGATCTGCCCTTTTTTTTTTTTTTTGATACCAGAACACTCCCAAGGCAGGACCCTTAGGATCCACCTTTACAAGTTAAACTGGAGGCAGCTAGCCGATCCATCTAAACCATCAGACTTCCACTTGAGTAGTAAGGGATTTGAATCCAGGTCAATAAGAAGAAGAACATACTCCCTTACCAACTAGTATGGTCCCTTAGGCCTCGTTTGGGAACATGCTAATTTAGTAATTTTTTGACTAATTGACTAAAAAGGTGGTAAAAAAAACTTATATGTTTGGGATGACTTTTTGATTAATTACGAAAAGCTGTGCAAAAAGTAGACAGAAGCCGTAATTGTTGACTTTTTGGTAGGACTAATTGGCTAATTGGCTAATTTAGTAACTTTTTGACTAATTGACTAAAAAGGTAGTATCCCAAACGAGGCCTAGTGGTAGATCTACACTCTCCGTTTCAATGTGGATTGTGATTCTCATCATTTTATATTTATAAATTATTTAATGGTACGGGTAATAATCTTTTGTAATATCAAATTATTATAAATTTACATTCTCATTCTATAACCATTAATATGTAATAGAAATCTCTCATTACATATCTGGTATTGAAAGGATCAAAGTCTGTTTAACATGAATTGCATTTCATTGCATTGTTAATTTTGTAACAGTTAAAGATTAAAGTATATCATAAGCTAGTATTTGTTTTAAATATTTCTATTAAATTTGTATACAATCATTGTTTGGGGTGTGTTGTATAACCATAATTTTTATTTTTTTATCTTTTTTAAATCATCACCTCTTTACTTTTCTATACATTTTTTTTATAAAAAGTAAAAAAAAAATACTTAGATCATTCTAAATAATTCTTAAATGTATTACTATTAATTTTGTAATTGTTAATACTTAAAAGTACATTTATGGTTTTGAGGCAGGATCAAACGTACATTAGATTGATTTTTTCAGTTCAATAGTTGATCGATCAATCATTTTCATGAGTTTTTTTTTTTTTTTTCTCCATATTTTCTCTAATTAATTAATCATCTCACTCCCACATTGGCCCTATTTGGCAAGAGGTGTTTTGGCTTTTTTCTTGGCTAAAATTTACAAAAGACAAACAAACTAAAATAGCTAATAAAATAAAATATCACATCAAATTCATAATCATTTCACTTTTTTTTCTAATAGATATCATATCCAACTACAAAAAAAATCTAGCCATCTTCCCAAATACAAAAAATTTAACCTACTAAAATAGTCCAAAACTAAAATAACTTACTCTCTGTCCCAAAATAATGATCCCTTTTGGGAAATCTAACTTTTTTTGGTAGTACAATTACTGCATTTGAAAAAAGTTGATTTTCTAAAATTATCCTTTTGATAGTACATTTTTTGAGAATATCAATGTCATAATTGTACTTTTTATATTGTTTATTAATTTAAAAGAATGGCAAAATAGAAAATTTATATTATTTTTGCACTTGATTTTTAAAGATGGACTAATATTTTGGGACAATGAAAAATGGAATAAGGGACTAATATTTTGAAACGGAAAGAGTACTAAAATAACCAACTTCCCAAACGAAGCTATTATTAGATCTAAAAAATGAATTTGTATATTATTTTTTACAAAAAATATTACCAATTTATAACCATCGAGAAACAATTTTTATTTGTATGTTGTGTTGCATAATTTATTAAGGCAGCACGGAGTAATGTTTAAGTTTAGAAAACATTTATACTTATTTCGCAATATATGTTGTTCTATATTATATATTTTGTTTAAATTTTATAAAAATATTAATAATCTATTTTTATTAAAAATATCTCAATTGGGTAGGTGGAAAGAGGAAGGAAAAAAAATTAGTGTGGGTCGTGAATGTGAATGTGGGTGTGATTGTAGAAAAGTTATTTAGGCCTAGTTTGACGTAATACAAAAAATTTAAAAATTTAAAAAGTTATTATTTTATTTAAGTCACATTATCTCATTTAAATCACA
This sequence comes from Camellia sinensis, assembly GCF_055761805.1. Lineage (NCBI taxonomy): Eukaryota > Viridiplantae > Streptophyta > Magnoliopsida > Ericales > Theaceae > Camellia > Camellia sinensis. Next base: position 59,776,780 of record NC_138974.1, read on the forward strand.
TCATCTCTCTACCATATCACTCCAAACTCAACTTATATTTTACATTTTTTCATAAAAAATTAAAAAATACACTTATTTAGATCATACAAAGTAACCCCTTAGTAATTGTGAGACATAGTTAGCGTCCAAATATGTTGTGATCGGAGAGGATGAGACTGATAATATTATATTAAGTAATTAAAAATAATAAAAATATAATAATTTGTTATTAATAAGAGACATGGTGAGGGTGAGGGTGAGGGTGAGGGTGGAAGAAGATATCACTGGAGCGGAAAGCATGGGTGTTTTAGAGTTGTTTTGGGAAGTTAGTTAAAATTGATTTTTTAATTTTTTTAAAATTTTTTTTTGAAATTATATAAAAAATATGAAAAAAATATAATTTAAAATAAATTAAAAATTAAAAAAAAAACTTTTAACTCACTCCCCAAATAAACTTTAATGGCCGCCACCACTACCGCCTTTAATTTAACCATTAAGGTTTTCATGTGTACGAGTTATCGTGAAGGATAAACTATCCATAGGTCCTAATAGTTAAACTTAATTCCCGTCAACTCTTATTGAAAATAAGTTTTGACAAAATTATCGTTAAAAATATTTTTTTTGTGACCATTTTTTACATATATCGTTAAAAATTGACAATTAGTGACTTTTTTGTCATGATTTTATAAATTATCGTTAAAACTTACAATTAGTAACTTTTTTTTATAATAATTTTTTCATAATATCTATTAAATAATAAGTTCATTTACTAAGATCTACACCTAAGTACTCCTTATGTGAACATGTGTATTACGATTGTGAGCGGCCAGGGATCTCTGTACACAATTTATTTATTTATTTAATTTTTCTGTTTTAAAGGCATAATAATTTGGAATCACATTATATCGGGTCAAGGATTTTAATTCCCTTTCTTCTTTTTCTTTTTTGTCTTTTAATATAGGAAAACAATTTTGAAAATTTGGTCAAAATTTTCTTATAATAAAAATTTAATACATTAAAGATAAGTACAAAAAAATATTCTTAAAAAATCTAACACAGATCGCTATTACGAAAATATACTTAGCAAATAAATTAAAATTTTAAACTTTAAAATAATATAACTTTTAATCTAAATGTCGATTTTTTAATAAAAATAATATTTTTAAAATTCTCTCATTAAAATCTATCAAATAAGATTCATGTTGATTATGAAATTCTTAAAAAATAAAAAATATCATTAAAATTAACGTACAGTAACATATTACTCTGATTCACAATAGTATTTTACTGTTACAAAAAACAAAATACATACTAAATGAACCAATCAAAAATACATATACACAACATTTTAAAATTTATATAAAATAAAATAAAAGTATTCTTCGTCAAAAGAGTTTTGTGATATATATATATATATATATGCATGGGCAATATTATCCAAGAATAAATAAATAAATAAATTTTACCGTCCTTACTCAATTATACGCCTCCTCCTTAGAAAGTTTATGAAGCAAAATAAATTGGGTTGTTCTTCTTACCAAACAATGGTCCAATAGGGATGTTTTGGCTAGGATTGGTTTGGAAAGAACTTTTTTAGCCTAATTTTTTAGCTTTTTGATTAATTTACTAAATCAAATCCGTTTGGAAAAAAACTTTTGTGATTTTTTTGTGAAAGAAAAAATGAAATGATTATGATTTGGATATGATATTTTGTTTATTTTAATAATTTTTTGACTTTTTACGAAAAGATGTGAAAAAAAAAAATAGTGACGTGACAACTTATAATGACTTTTTAACTAAAATAGTTACTCCCCAAATGAGACCTTAGTCTATTGTTTTGTACTTTTTCAGTTCCAACTAAAAGCCAATCTACTTGCCAAACGACAATTTATTGACCCTAAAGTAAATATATATGCAGTGTTTTAATTTCATTTTACATTTAAGAGATAACACAATAAATATCATAAGGTGAATGGTTTGAAATATTATTTCAAGACCGCCAAACAATCTCTTGTCGCAAAGGTACAATAATGTGGGCATATAATTCAATAATTACGAATGTTTTAGATGAAAAAAATAACAATTTGGGGATAAAGAATCCCAAACCATTGTGAAATTTATGTAAATAATTAGTTGTGTTTGAATTTTGAAAAATGTTGTATTAAAAAATAAGATTATATATAATATTTGTTTTGAATTATAAATATTAATCGTGATCAAAGAAAATGAGGAGTCGCTTGAGCCGAGATGAGTAAGCTGGGAAGTGTTGAGTTTGTGCTGTTTATGGATTAAAGCCAAATAGCACCTCCAAGCTCAGCCATTGAAGAGCCATTCGATGTGTGAGTAGTAATATTCAATATTTTTTAAATATAGACACGTATACATAAAATTTTGTGAGTCCACGATTTATATTAGGGATGGAGAATAATATGGGGTTAAATAATTAGTGATTGATTTAAAATATGATCATATGATATTCTATAATTATTGAATAATTTTTCCAAAAAATGGGGTGTTTTAATGGCCACCACCACCTCCTTTACCTTTAATGGTCTTCATGTATGAGTTTACTAGTGGTAACCCGTTCGATGCACAAGATTTTATAAATTAAAAAATATTATTATAATTATTTTGAAATAATTAAATATTTTGTTATGTGGTATACATAAAATTTATAGGTTAACTTTTATGTCTATAACTTTTAAAATTATTAGTTTAACAAAATTAAAGTATATATATAAGTCTAATTAGTGCAATTTTGATAATTTATATTAAAAAAAAGTTAAATTTGATTAAATGAGATTAAATGAGTTATGACATGCATCTTCTTCATCTTCTTATTATGAAAATATACAACTTTAAAAGTTATAATTAAGACAAATATATAATTTTATTATTAAATGTGAAGTGAAGTGATATTTAACAATAATTAATATGATGTTTCTATTATTAATCCAATAATTTAAGTTACATTTCTTTTCATTTCAATTTCATAATTAAAAATACAATATGAATATAGTACACACACAAATTTCTAGCTTTTAAGAATAAGAAGCTTTCAAAATATTTTCAAACTTTCATCATTTTCCTTTTTTTTCATTTATCTAATTTGATTTTAAATTTGAATAAATTTTTTGTTTTTATATTAATTACTTTAACTTTTTCATTAATTTTTAAATGAATTTCATTCTTATCCCAATTTTTTTTTTCTTTTCACCAGTTTTGATGGTAAAAACAATAATTTTCAACATTTCATCTTTTTTAATTTTTATCAAATTATAATTTGACCAAAAAAAATATTCAGTGTTGAAGAATCTCTTAATTATAATTATAATGAAATAACATCTTGAAATAGTAAAAAATTGAGCATGTGATTGGTTGAAATGTATAATTTAATTAATTCTCTTCTCATGTTTATATAAAAATTGACACGTATGACTATATCATTATAAGTCAAATTATGGGAAAAATAAATTTGAGGTGTCAAAACATTTTCCAATTGTAAATATCTTACATTTTTAAAAAAATTATAAAAAAAGTGTAACTTTTGGATATGTGTTTATCAATTTTTTTTATGAACATAAACAATTGATGTTTCAATTTAAAAATTAAAAGTAAAAAAAAAATATTGGATTTTTTAGAGATAAAAGAAGCCAGACACTCTTCTATATACTATTTAATAGACTATTTAATCACACAACAAAATAGAAATTTTATTTAAAGATTATCCCTATATATTATGCTATTATATATAACTATAGCTGTAATATCCTCAATATATATATATATATATATAGTTGTAGCAAATTAACTATAATATATATGAAAAGTTATATTAAGTTTTCATTTTCAATTAATTAACAAACTAATAAATAGTTGTAATTGTATAATGGGATAGAAAGAGGATAAAAATAAATAATACAATGATTTATCTAATGTTATAGTAAAATCTTGAATTCTTAATAAATTTTCACAATTTTTATAAAATAAAATGACAATAAAAAAAAAAAATTGATACCCATTTTTTTTTCACTTCAACTTTATGGTCTTCACTGAAGAAAATAAAATCCAATTAAAATTCTTAGCACAAAACGGACATAGATATTTCGATTACAACCATAATCACCAATAATTCTTCTCCACCATACAAACCTATAAACAAACACATAAACCTCACTAAAACCGAAACCAAAACCAAACTAAAACCAAAACCAAAACCAAAACCAAAACCAAACAAACAACTAGGGATGGCAATCTGAAACCGGCCTGACGATGACCCAACCCCCCGACCCCGAATTCAGCGATTATTCATCGAAAATATCCCCTACGGGCCGGGAACGGTATTAAAAAATTCATTCCCGATGATATCCGAGCCGGGGACGGGGATATGTGTTTCAGAACCGGACCCCGCCCGGCCCCGGCCCCGGCCCCGCTCCGCATGGTCCCTGAAGTAAAATGACCCTTTTGTCCCCGGATATATATATATATATATATATATATATATATATATATATATATATATATATATGCATATGCTTGTCTTTATTAGAGTTTCACAGACACACACACTCAGGCCCCATTTGTTTTGAGTTATAGGGAGGGGATTGGGATTACCAATCCCTTGGTATTATTAAGGAGGGTGTTTATTTTGAGAGATGGGGAGGGGACTATTAGTTCTTTGGTATTAGTAATCCCCTTGGAAGGGGAATTGATAAGAAGAAGGTAGAGATGGTATTAAAAAAATAGTGAGGGATTAGAAATTTTTTTATTTTTTATATATTAAGAATTTTTTTTAACAACAGTGATTTAGATCCCCTCAAACTTCAACCTCCACCACCCCACACACACGTGCCGGGTGGTGATTGAAGGAGAAAAAAAAAAAAAAAAAATGACTAACCAAAAAAACAAGGGGTTACAAGGGGATAGAAATAGGAATCCCAATCTTTATTTTTTTTTAAATATAATATTTAATTTTTTATATTTTTTAATTTATTTTATTATTTTATATAAAAATAATTTACCAATTCGTCTGCATCAATTCCGTCACTGACAATCCTCCATTCTACTCTCAAAGCAAACAAACGGAGAAAGCCTCTCACACTCACGCCGCTCCTCTCTCTCTCTCTCTCTCGCCACTGGTCTGTCCCCCTCTCTTCCCTCCGTCACCGCCGCGCCTCCCTCCGTCACCGGCGATCCTCCCTCCGTCACCACCGCGCCTCCCATCTCTGTTTAGGTATCTCTCTCTCTCTCTCAGCTGGATTGGTGTTTTTTTTTAATCTATTTTGTAGATCTGTTTTTTTTTGAATCTATTTTATATTGAACCTTCTTCAGCTGGATTAGGAGTCTTTGAATCTGTTTTTTTTGTCTTTAAATCTATTTTATATTTTTTACAATATAGATCTGGTTTCCCAGATTTCGATCTATTTTATATTGACAATCAGTTGGATTAGGAGTCTCTCTAATCTTCTGGATGCTTTGAATTTTGATCTTGATCATGATATGGAACAAAGATTGGTTAGCTAATCTGTAGATTTACATTTATGGTTCTTTTTCTTCCTTGGTCCAACAAAGGCACCGTGTCATGGAGATCTACGTGAGGTCTGCTTCTATACAATATGACTAGGGGGTTTCATCATGATTTGTTTCTCCAGTGGGTTCATCATGATTTGTTTCTCCAGTGGGTTCAGTGGGTTCTGTTAGGTGTGTGAAATTTCAACAGACAGAATAGAGAGAGAGAGAGAGAGAGAGAGAGAGAGAGAGAGAGAGAGAGACTAGTGTGAGCTTGTTTGTGATTATTCCTTCTTCCTCCTTTGTTTCTGGTAATTCTTCTATTTGTAATTCTAGTATATACACAAGTCTGATGCTCTGTTTGATTTTTTGATTTTTTTTTTTATTTTAAGGAGTATTTTGGGTTTGTCTCCCTCTCTCTCATAGAATTCATTTTGGTTTTTGTTGCAATTCTCTTCTCCTTCTCCTTTTTCTTTTTCATTTTGGTCTACTTTTTCATCATTCCTTGTTTGCTTTATCTGTAGCCCAACATTCTCCTAAATTTGGGCAATAGTAACCATTGTCTCTCAAGCAGCATCAGAGAGAACTCTGTATGTCTTCTCTCTCTCTCTCTATATATATATATATACACACACACACATAGAAACAAATTCAATTATTGATGGGCAGAAATGACCTGCTATATATATATATGAATCATTGGTTTCTTATTGTTTTTGAGGATTGTCAATAGGTATTAGTTTTAACCCTAATTACATTGTAGTTTCTATGATGTTACACAGCATGGCAATGTGTGTTTGTTTATACTCAGTAGGAGTGAGTATAAGCAGCTAACTATGCGTGAGTGTGTCACCAAAAAGGTAAAATTATAAACATAGCAACTATCCAACTATCACATTTCTATTAACTTTCTTTTCAAAACTAGATGCAGTTCTATCAAACAATTTTAATGCAATACATTAATATTTATAATAATAATAATAAGGATCACTTAAAAATTATACTAGATAAAGTCTTACCATAGCAAATAATGTGTTAAGGCAGACAGAGAGAAAGAGATCTTACATTCTGTGTCTTAAAAGTACGTCTTAGTTCCTTGTTTTTCGCCTTACTTTCATTTCCATCCACAGATTTAGGCTGCTTAAGAAACACCAAATCATCATTACCTTAAAATCAGCTTCTTTGAAGGATTACCCAAGAGAATGACTACCCACTCACAGAAAGCAAATCAATTCCAGAAGCATGCCTAAAACATCAAAACAAGCAACACATATGGACCAGCAATCTTACCTCAAATAACTTCAAAAAATTAAAATTGATGGTATCCTCAGAGCTGCTTAATGTCTCTACATGTTGCACAAAAACCTTTTTGGGTTTCAATGCCTTTACTGCAAAATGTGGGCATTGTTTAGATAGAGCTATTTTTTTTTTATGTTTTTTTTATAAATGAACAAGGCAATGACCATAAGTGGAAAGGTAAATAACTTCATAATCTATATTTTGCAATAGATAATGGGCAGGTTCAATCTTTTCATTTATTGGTCTGGCTACTAGATTGACAATGAAGCTAACTACACATATACTACCTAAACACAAATTCCCGGTAAACACACACACTCAAACACACAGAGCAGAACCCAATACACCTTTTGGTCTAAAACTAAAATACAAGGCCAAAAGTGCATATATAGAATGAGATGGTACCTTTTCCAGAAGAATCAGAGATTGAAAGCTTCTCAAAGTCAAGCAATGGCCGCTTCAATGGTCTCTCGTTGATTTCAAGCCCTAAGAAGCACGAGGTCCGCCAGAATCAAAACCAAATTTCGAATTCATAATGAAACAATGAGTAAAAAAATTAGGAAAATAGAAATAAAAACCAGTAGAAACCCCCATTAAAATAATTCACATAAAGCTTCGAGGGGCGAATGGGAAGCTTTGCGTTTAACCCTAGCAATCACTGGCTTGTCGTCCTTGGGCGGAACAGAAGAGCTTAAGGCAATATCAGCCATTGATGCTACGAACCCTAAAATAATAGATTAGGGTTAGAATTAGGTTTCTATTTCACTCGAAATGCACTCTATCCAATATCAGCCATCCTTCAACAAAAGGATGATAGGATCTATCCAAGAGGGACCAAGCTCGGTGCAGAATACTTTCGTCTGCTCCGAGTCCTCAATGCTAGGTCTTGGGAGAAACTCAATCAAGAGAGGGCTGGGAGTTGATCTGTCGAACATGGAAGCTAGGCCGGCCAACTCATCTGCTCGGCTGTTTTCTTTACGGCCAATCTATTAGACCCTTATTACTTGGAATTTCTTGATGTGTTCTCTCAGTAGAGTTTGGTATTTGGCCATTCTATCATATTTGGCTTCGTATTCTCCAGATACTTGGTTTACAACAAGTTGGGAGTCGTTGTAGACTATCAACTTGGATGCGTGCAATTGGAGCGCGCTTTTAAGTCCAGCCAGCAGTGCTTTGTACTCGGCCTCATTTATTTGATGCTAGAAATCCAAGCGTGATAGAGTGTTCGATGGTTAGACCGTCCAGCGAGATCAAAACTATGCCTAGCCCGGTGCCGTGCCGATTTGAGGCACCATCTACAAAAAGTTTTCACATTTCACCAATGAAAAGTTTCCAACATTCTGAGGGATCCTCGAAGGTCTGAAGGTTGAGGTGATCACGGTTGCTTGACTACTCGGCCAGTGTTGTCAAAGTCGCGCCTAGGCGCAAGGCGAGTCGATGCGCACCATATGCGCCTGTACAGGTATCAGGCGAGGCGGCTTGAGCCAGGCGAGCGCCTTAGCCGCGCCTTTAGCAAGGCGAGAGAGGCGCAAGGCCCTCGCCTAGGCGCGACTGATTGTTTAATCTGTAGATCAGATTGAACGACTCAGATTCGACTCAGATGAAGCTTTCGAATGGCATAAAATCACAGAGGATCAGAACTCGTGTACCATATCAGCCGAATAGGACTCAGATTAACCCTAATCGAAGTCGTCTCGCAATCGACTTCGAGCTGCTGGAGCGACGACTGCGACACGAGCTGCGACACGAGCTGGACTTCGACTGCGACAGTGGATCGACTTCGGCTGAGCAGGTTCGACTCCTTCTTCTTCGTCTTCGACACTGATCCCCTTCTCCTTCTTCTTCGTCTTCGACAGGTCGTCGTTCGACTTCCAGATTCTCTTTTTTTTTTTTTTTTTTTTTTTTTTCCTTTTCTTTTTTCTCCTTCGTCTTCGCAGGTTCAGTTCAGTCCTCTCTTCTTTTTTTCTTTTTTTTCCTTTTCTTTTTTGTTTTTCAATTATTTGAGTTTATGTTTTTTCAACACTGGTTCAACCCATTATGATTATTACATAAATAAATAAATTAATTCATACATACATAAATAAAAAAATAGATACATTACATTACATCCATTATGATTATATTAAAATTGATTCATCATTATACTGAAATTAATTAATTGATCATGAATTAAAAAAATAAAAAATTGATTCATGAGTTAATTAATTCATACATTCATTATTACAGTACATACATTGAATTGAATCATAACATTAATTAATTCATAAGTTAATTAAAAAAATAGAAAATGGATTAATTAATTAGAAAAGATTAATGTGTTGTATGTGTTGTGATTAATGTGATTAATAAGAATTTCATAAGAATTTAATTGATTAATAAAGATTAATCAATTTATCAATTAATCAATTTATTGTGTTGTGATTAATGTGTTGTGATTAAAAAAATAGAAAATTGATTGATTAATTAATTGATAAATTGATTCATAAGTTAATCAATTTATTAATGTGAAGAATTAATAAATTGGTCAAAGTTTTTCTTGAAAAAATAATGTAACATAGGAATGAATGTAATGGAATGTAATGTATATTAATTAATTAATTGATCATTAATTAAAAAAATAGAAAATTGATTCATGAGTTAATTAATTCATACATTCATTACAGTACATACATTGAATCATAACATTAATTAATTCATAAATTGATTCATAAGTTAATTAAAAAAATAAAAAATTGATTAATTAATTAGAAAAGATTAATGTGTTGTGATTAATAAGAATTTAATGTGTTGTATGTGTTGTGATTAATGTGATTAATAAGAATTTAATAAGAATTTAATTGATTAATAAAGATTAATCAATTAATCAATTTATTGTGTTGTGATTAATGTGTTATGATTAAAAAAATAGAAAATTGGTTGATTAATTAATTGATAAATTGATTCATAAGTTAATCAATTTATTAATGTGATGAATTAATAAATTGGTCAAAGTTTTTCTTGAAAAAATAATGTAACATAGGAATGAATGTAATGGAATGTAATGTACATTAATTAATAAATTCATCATTAATTAAAAAAATAGAAAATTGATTCATACATTACATACATTAATTAATTCATCACATAACATACGTTGGTTACATTCATTATACTGAAATTGTTTTTCTGTTATTTATTTTTTGTGTTGTGTAGTAAGTACTATTACTAAGTAGAAAATGACATCGGAAAGTAATAGAAAAGATCCGGCGTGGCAATATGCCCATTTGGTGGAGGAGAATAATTTAAACAAGTTTGAGTGTAATTTTTGTGGTAAAGTATCAAATGGAGGTGTTTATCGGGTGAAACAACACCTTGCGGGAGGTTATAAGAATGTTACTGCTTGCCCGAAGTGTCCTTCTCATGTAAGAGAAGAGATTAGAGAGTTCATGTCCAAAAAAAAGACACAAAAAGAAGAAATGAACATGTTGCCTGATTTTGATAACATGGACATGGAAGATGAAGATGAAGATGATGATGTTGTTGAGATCAATGTCAATCAACACCGCAAGTTGACAAGTAGTAGCCAAGGTTCATCCAAATCCAAATCCAAATCAAAAATGCCAAAGAGAAAAGGGCCTATGGATGTTTACTTCACACCCAATCCTGAATCAGTGGTGAAAAATCGAAGAGACCAAGCAAAAGGGAAACAAACAAAAATTGATGCAAATGACCCTTACAAAAAAGAAATGAGAGCTCGGGCACTGCAAAGATTTGCAAGGTGGATGTATGATGCTGGTATCCCTTTCAATGCAGTAAATTATGAGAGTTTTGGACCAATGATTGAAGCCATTGGCCAATATGGTCCTGGTATGAAGCCACCGACTTACCATGAAGTACGGGTTACTCAACTCAAAAAAGAAGTGAAACATACTGAAGATTTGATGAAGTATCATAAAGAGGATTGTGCAAAATACGGGTGTTCTATAATGGCTGATGGTTGGACTGATAAGAGAGGAAGGACATTGATTAATTTTTTAGTTAATTGTCCAAGAGGAACCATGTTTGTTGAGTCGGTTGATGCTTCTAGCTATTCCAAGGATGGGCAAAAGCTATTTGAATTACTAGACAAGTTTGTGGAGAAAGTTGGAAAAGAGAATGTCGTGCAAGTTATCACTGATAGCGCTGCAGCTAATGTGTTGGCGGGTAAGAATATTTCCTCATTCCTTACATCAAAATTGTTTACTCATAATTTGTTTTGTATTTAAAATTTAAAAACTTGAAAATAATAATTCTTCATTATTGTTACATTATAGGGAGGTTTTTGGAAGCTAAGTATAAACAGTTGTATTGGACACCATGTGCTGCTCATTGTTTGGACTTGATGTTAGAAGACATTTTCAAGATACCTAGACTGAAAAAGACATTTGAAAGGGGTATTGCAGTACATGGCTACATTTGCAATCGGCCTACGTTGCTAAACATGATGAGGCGCTATACAAATTTGAAGAATTTGATCAAGCCTGCAAAAACTAGATTTGCAACCGCTTTTTTGACTTTGTCTAGGATGCATCAACAAAAAAACAATTTGAGAAAGATGGTCACCTCCGAAGACTGGACCTCAAGCAAATGGGCAAAGGAGCCACAAGGTAAAAGAATGGCACAAACTTTGTTGATGCCTTCATTTTGGAATACTGTTGTGTTTGCCCTTAAGGTCTCGGGTCCTCTTGTCAAAGTGCTTAGATTGGTTGATACTGAGAAGAAACCTCCCATGGGATACATTTATGAGGCAATGGATATGGCAAAAGAATGCATTGCAAGTTCATTTGATCATAAAGAAGAGAAGTATAATGAAATCTTCGAAATCATTGACAAAAGATGGGATGTCCAATTGCATCGACCTTTACATGCAGCTGCGCATTTTCTTAACCCAGAATTCTTTTACCCAAAAGCGTTAGAGGTGCAAAGAGATCATGAAGTGATGAATGGGTTTTATGAATGCATGCAAAGGTTGGTCCCGGTCTATTTCTGTTACAACTTACAAGCTTGCTGCTAATGATTTCAACAGACGTGTCATCATCCCCTCTCGGCGATGCGGCACTGGATCCAACAAGTTGACCTATTATTCCCAAATCCAACGTCGTATTGTCGGGCTGAAGTGCACCTCCAACTAAAGGATTTGTGGACAGGCGCGCAAGTTCCGCGTCGCCAACACCACTCTGTTGTGCAATTTTCATTGCGCTTACTTCATTTACCCCGGCTGCCGCGGTAAGATCCATCGGGCATACCAGGTGAATTCCAAGCAAGAATTCAGCAACAAAGTCAGCCAATGCTTGGGCTTTAATGGCGGTTTGGGGTTGAAACTTGATGTCAAATTTCCCTAATTCGACTGCCCACTTCAGAATTCGGTCGGAGAAATCCGCCGGCTCAAATAAGGTTTTCAGAGGGAATTCGGTCAACACCACGATTGTGTGAGCATGAAAATAGTGCGCCAATTTCCTGGAGGCTATCATTAACGCCAAAGCAAGTTTTTCCAGCGGCAAGAACCTCGACTCTGCCGGTAGCAAGGTTTTGCTCACGTAAAAGATCGGGAGATATTGGATGCCTTCTGCCCAGACAAGCACCGTACTAACTGCATGTTGAGAAACAGCCAGATAAAGGTAGAGTTCTTCGCCGAGCTTGGATGCCACCAAGAGTGGGGCGGGAGACAAATACGTCTTGAGCTCGGCCAAGGCCCTATCACATTCTTCGTCCCATGAAAACTTGGACTTCAAGGCTCGAAAGAAAGGGCGGCAATGATCTGATGACTGACTTATGAATTGGTTATGCGCGGCTGCCATACCGGCAAGATGTTGCATGTCCTTTGCCGAGTTGGGCTGCTTTAATTCTTGTATGGCTTTGATTTGTGAGGGGTCCGCTTCGATGCCTCAGTTGGTGACTAGGAAGACTAGGAATTTCCCTGATCCCACGCCGAAGGCACACTTTGACGTATTTAGACGAAGCTTGTGTTGTTTAAGAATGACGAACATCTCGACTAGGTTAGACAAGTGGTCGGCCTGCTGCTTGCTTTTGACTACCATGTCGCCGATGTAAGCCTCCATCATGAGGCCTAGCAGAGGGGCGAACATCTTGGTTACCATCCTCTGGAAAGTTCCCCTGGCGTTTTTCAAACCAAAAGGCATGACTCTATAGCAGAACAATCCCCTCGGGGTCGTGAAAGGGGTTATCTCGCGGTCGGGTGCATGCATGGCGATCTGGTGATAATTGCGATAGGCATCTAAGAAACTGAACCGGTTGTGTCCGGCTGTTAGATCCACTAGCTGGTCTATTCTGGGCAGTGGAAAGCTGTCTTTAGGGCAAGCTCGGTTGACCGTCTTGTAATCAACGCAAACTCGCAACTTTTCATTTTTCTTAGGTACTACGACCGTGTTCGAAACCCACCGAGGGGTAGTGCACTTCCTGGATTGCACTAGCTTCAAGCAGGTTCTTGACTTCCTCCGCGATTACCTCGACGTGATGAAGGGCTGATCTCCTCGTTCTTTGAATGACTGGATGAGCGTCCGGGAAGACATTGAGTTGGTGGCAAATAAAGCTTGAATCAATGTCTGGCATGTCGTATGGCGTCCATGCAAGTACTTCGATGTTCGCTACCAAGAACTCCATCATCTCGGTCCTTTCTTGGGCGGTCAGGCTAGATCCCAGCAAAAAGAACTTGTTAGGATTCTCTGTGTTGATCCGCACCTCCACCAACTCTTCAACAGCCTTTTTCTCGGCTTTAGTGCCCACATCATCTAGGACATTTTGGTCTTCCGGACCTTCTATCATTTGCACAAAGCCTTTGGCTGCTCGGCTCCCATTCATTGCCACAAAACACTGCTTTGCCATGACTTGATCGCCTCAAATCTCCTCAACTTTCCCCGTAGTTAAGGGGAACCTCATAACCTGGTGATAGGTCGACGCCATCGCCTGCATGGCGTGAAGCCATCCTCTACCAAGGATCAAATTGTATGTGGACGACACCTTCAACACCTAGAATTCCACCTGCTTGACTACGGATCCGGTTTTGACTGGCAGGATTATCTTTCCCATTGGCCACTGCGGTTGTGAGTTAAAACCAACCAGTGGCGAAGTTGTCGGAGCCAAGTCTGCATCTCGGAGTTTGAGCTGCTTGAAAGCGTCGTAGTACATGATCTCGACCGAGCTGTCTTGGTCGATCAAGATGCGCTTAACATCGAAGTCCCTAACGCGAAGGGTGACCACCAGGGCGTCATTGTGCGGCGTTTGAATGCGCTCAAGATCCCTGCTTGAGAAGCTAAGCACATTTTTCTCTTCGGTCTTGCCTCCTTTGATCGCGGGTTGGACTGACAAAATTTCCCTCATATGTTTTGCTTTTTTGATCATCTCTCGGAGCTCGCATACCCGTGCCGGCTCTACTATACTGTGGATCACGTTGACCACTCCTTGGGGGGGTGTCTCTAGGTCATCCAAACCACTTGGCTCAGCCAGTGCGTTGCGCGACCTTGACGCCTCCATCGATGTAACGGTCCAAGTGACCGGCGACGACTAACTCTTCCAAGTGTTGCTTCAAGGGCAAGCAGTCCTCCGTCCAGTGCCCTCGCTTCCTATGAAATGTGCAGTGGTATCGCGGATTGAAGCCCTTTTGCGCGTCGCCTAACTTAGTAGGAAATCGGACGTAAACCTCGTCACGGATTTCATTAAGTATGCGGTAGATTGGAATCTTAAAAACTGTGGTGATACCCGTCCGAGCGTTCAACTTTCTGTTTGCATCTGCGGCCTCACCGTGGGAAAAATCTGCTCGGTCGTTGCGGTGACCTTTACCCTGGTTCCTACGATCCGGACCGCGGTCTGATTCCCTTGCGCGATCATGTGGATGGTTTGTCTCCTGTCTGACTGCGTGGACTTTTCCAGCCACCCTTTCGTCCGTTGCCACCTGATTTGTCTTCACGGTGGACGCCGTTGCATCGTCCTCTACATGGATGTGCTCATTGATGCGCTGCATCAACAGCTCCATGGAAGTCGGTTGGTTCATCTTGAGCGAGTACCTCAGTCTATGTCCGACTGGGAGACCGTGATTATACTGGGTGATTGCCAGGTTGGTCAGGAATCTAGGATCTCGTTGAATGTTTCCCAATACCTAGCGTTGTATGCTTTGAGGGAGTCGCCTAACTTCATCTTGACGCTCAGGAGGTGGTCAACTTCCTTTGGCGTTTTAGTGTTGGTTTTGAATCAAGTCACGAATGCTTTCGCCAACTATTGCCACCTTTCGATGCTGTCCTCCGAAAGCCTCTCAAACCATTTTAAGCCCAACTCGCCCAAATTCGATGGGAAAATAAGGCACATGAGAGCGTCATTACGCTTGTATCCAGCCATAACTTGTCGGAAGTGACTTACGTCATAAAGCATAAATTTGGGCTGGTGAAAGCTCGCTGGGAGCAGTGTGGTCTCTATTTCAAGGGAGAAGGGGGTGGCGCTCAGCCTTGCTAAATCTTTGTCCAAAGGGACAGGCACGACTGAGCGGGGCGGCGGCATTATGACCTCTTCACTGGCGCGACCTCCGTAGGATAACCGCTGGAGCGCCGTCACCCTTTGAACCTCCCGTCGGCGCGCTCGTTCTTTCAAGACGTCCCTCCAGTCCTCCGAACTTGCGGAATAGGAATATCTTGATGACGTCGGCGGACGTGAGGGATAGTAACTACTATCTTGCACACAAGACTTCTCTACAGGCGGGTCTGAGTCTCCAACCCCATAGCTTCTGGTGATGGAAAGGGAGGGCGTGTGCCGCCGGTTCTGGCTGCCTGAGAGGCGGGGTTGGGTGCGCTCACTGTGGTCACCCACTCTAGCAACACCATTCCCTTTGACTTGCTGTGTGAGAGCTTTCATCTCTACCGCCATTCTCTGGATGACGGCGCCTTTGTCCCTCAACTTGTGCTCCAGGTGTTGAGCGTACAACTTTCTTTGCTGCCGGTGTCTGTTTTAACTTTGTGAGTGACCGATGCTCCTGGCGCGCTTATCTCGCGCATCTCTGGGAAGTCCTTCTGGTGAGGTCTCCAGGCCTATCATGTTTGGAACGGTGGGAAGTCTGTCTCTTCGTCGGACTAACTCTGGGGTAATATCGTCGATGACAAACAATGGTACTTCGTTGTTGTTTGCCATGGAAGGTGATCCGATGAGTTTGGAGGGCAAGGTTGTGTTTGTTCAAGTTTTCCACAGACGGTGCCAATTGTACGAGAGCCAAATATCCGGTACCACCCGTACTCCTCGCGTCCAATCTGTGCCTTCCTCCGATCGACCTGCGAACACAACGAAGGTGAGCTACCTGGCGGTGCGTTGTCGGAAAACCCCTCCACCGGTCAAATCAGCACACACTCAGAGAGAGAGAAGAGAACACAATGTGTTAGTGTTTCTCTCACCAGAAGACGTTCCATCCCAGCATGGGGGGCGCAGTCACGCTTATATACCTTCTGCGCGTGCCTTTGTGCCCATTCGCCTTTTGACGCGTGGATCTGCTCTCATATCCCACTTTCCCACGTGTCAGTGCAAATACAGCTAAACACCACCTAACCAAACTGCCAAACGGCTTTGGTGCGAACGGACAGCCCGGCGGCGTTACCCCATCTTCCTACGACTGTATTTCTTCCGAGACATGCAATGTTCTTAGCCGAGCGTCGTTATGACCGAGCTTAGCAGCCCTCCGTTATGACCGAGCTCTTGCTCGGTTGGGCCGGTCTGCGGGGGATCTTGCACATAGATCTCAACAAGCAAACAACGTGAACCGGGCTGCCAGAGAAGTTATCCTGGCCAAATCGGACTTGGGGTTTAACCGAGCGAACTGCCCCTGGATTGGCCCGGCCCAGCCCAGCTCGGCCCAAACATGCTCGGACCAATTTTAGCCTGGTCATTATCGTGGCCCAAAGCCAGATTATGAAATCTCCCTCTCAATATCATTATTGTATTATATTGTATGTAGTCCTCTCAATTAATGACTCAGGCCTCGTTTGGGAACCCTCCTTTTTAGCCAAAAAGTCAAAAAGTTACTTAATTAAGTATAAAAAGAGAGAGGTAGAATTAGGAAAATATTATGAATCTTAAATAATTTACTAAATTTTTTATAAAACCTTTCATATATGTGTGGATCTCATACAAATTTACATATGTGCGAGTCTCACATCTATGTGAGAGATTTGATAAAAAATTCAATAAATTATTTTAAATCCTTAATATAACTCATGGAATTAATCTTATCCCTCACCCAGTTTAATCATTTCACTTATCTATTACTAGTGTTCATATTGATTCAAAAGAACCATAATAGCACGCTGAGTTTGATATATTTCAATAATGTTGAATATATGTAACAATGTTTTTTATTTTTTAATTTTTCTAACATTATTTAACTCTTAACAAATACCTAATGAATCATAAACAGTAAGACTGTAAATGAATTGGATTCAGGTTGAATTTGTCAAAATTCAAAGCCAAACAGATTAAGACAAACCCAAATTCATGTGGAATCAGTTTATCCCATATCCGATTATAGATCATGTGAACTTGAATCCAATTATTTCAGATATCAGATCCGATAATCCAATTCGATCAATTTATTTTTTATTTTTTGAGCTACAATTAATATAATTTGATTTTTTTTTTCTAATTTTGGTTTTCTTCATTAAAATGAGAATAATCAGACTAGATCGGATCTGATTTTTGCATATCCAATCTATTTAATAAACGAAATAAATGGATTCGAATTTTTCTATAACGCTATATTTGGTTGAGAGATTTAGGGAGGGATTTAGAAAGCAAAAATGATATGTGAACCTAGGTGAAATATAATTATGTTTCATTCACATTTATCTACCTTTTTCATTAATCTTTCCAAATCCCTCAATAGCACAGTATAAATGGATTTGGATTTTCAGGTTGGATTCGAATTAAATTCAACCCATTATAGTATAGTATCATTTTGCAATCATATCATGCTATACTGGGCCAGATTTGGCCAACACAGTCCGACCCAAAAACCAGGTGATGTAGTCTTCGTCCACGAGACGAGAGAGTGCATTTCGAGTGAAATAGAAACCTAATTCTAACCCTAATCTATTATTTTAGGGTTCGTAGCATCAATGGCTGATATTGCCTCAGGCTCTTCTGTTCCGCCCAAGGACGACAAGCCAGTGATTGTTAGGGTTAAACGCAAAGCTTCCCATTCGCCCCTCGAAGCTTTATGTGAGTTATTTTAATGGGGGTTTCTACTGGTTTTTATTTCTATTTTCCTAATTTTTTTACTCATTGTTTCATTATGAATTCGAAATTTGGTTTTGATTCTGGCGGACCTCGTGCTTCTTAGGGCTTGAAATCAACGAGAGACCATTGAAGCGGCCATTGCTTGACTTTGAGAAGCTTTCAATCTCTGATTCTTCTGGAAAAGGTACCATCTCATTCTATATATGCACTTTTGGCCTTGTATTTTAGTTTTAGACCAAAAGGTGTATTGGGTTCTGCTTGTTTGAGCGTGTGTGTTTACTGGGAATTTGTGTTTAGGTAGTATATGTGTAGTTAGCTTCATTGTCAATCTAGTAGCCAGACCAATAAATGAAAAGATTGACCCTGCCCATTATCTATTGCAAAATATAGATTATGAAGTTATTTAACTTTCCACTTATGGTCAATTGCCCTGTTCATTTATAAAAAAAACATAAAAAAATAGCTCTATCTAAACAATGCCCACATTTTGCAGTAGAGGCATTGAAACCCAAAAAGGTTTTTGTGCAACATGTAGAGACATTAAGCAGCTCTGAGGATACCATCAATTTTAATTTTTTGAAGTTATTTGAGGTAAGATTGCTGGTCCATATGTGTTGCTTGTTTTGATGTTTTAGGCATGCTTCTGGAATTGATTTGCTTTCTGTGAGTGGGTAGTCATTCTCTTGTGTAATCCTTCAAAGAACCTGATTTTAAGGTAATGATGATTTGGTGTTTCTTAAGCAGCCTAAATCTGTGGATGGAAATGAAAGTAAGGCGAAAAACAAGAAACTAAGACGTACTTTTAAGACACAGAATGTAAGATCTCTTTCTCTCTGTCTGCCTTAACACATTATTTGCTATGGTAAGACTTTATCTAGTATAATTTTTAAGTGATCCTTATTATTATTATTATAAATATTAATGTATTGCATTAAAATTGTTTGATAGAACTGCATCTAGTTTTGAAAAGAAAGTTAATAGAAATGTGATAGTTAGATAGTTGCTATGTTTGTAATTTTACCTTTTCGGTGACACACTCACGCATAGTTAGCTGCTTTAAATATGATTGAAATTTCCACATACTTCTTGCAACTGACATTTCAGCATTTTTAATGCAATTTTTTTTCTGGTTGCAGAAACAAGATCAGTTGCTGGTTAAAGCCAAACAAAAGCACGAGGTATATAGATGATAGCTTTTACCACTACTGATTTACTTTGGCCGAATTTGGTATTAACTGCCATGTTTACATCAATGTTCTTTTTGTCTTATTTTTACATGTTACTTTTTTTTGGTTATTCTGAGTAATGCCTGGGATTTTTTTTTCTATTTGGTTATTCTTAGTTTACATCAATGTTTTTTGGCCCTCTTCCCCATTTATCTCCCTCTTCTAATTTTACTCATTGTTTCACAAAGAAGTTGATGCCTTCTTTGCTTCTGATGATTATATTGATTTTTAGTTTGATTTGCATGTGGTTCAATTACCTTGTTTGTCAAGACTAAAAAAGAAAAAAGTTTGACAATGGTTACATTTCTAACTTTTCCGTTGTTATTTGAAGTTGTATTTTCTTTCTACATTAAGATTATGCATTATTTATTTGTCAGATATGTTGTGTTTTGTTTCGTCCTCCAATGATGTGAATTTCCTTCCCGTTCAAGTTCTATTAAACTACAGTATTGCTTGCTTTTCAGAAAAAATGAAAGAGGAAAGTATCCATAAAATGTGAAAAAACATAAATCCTTTTTAAAAAAGTGGAGGAAGAATGTATCCGTGGAATGTGAAGATGAACAAACCAGATACGATCTTGTGTTTGACTCCCATATGGTGTTGTGATTTTTGTAATTACATATAAGAAAAAAATTTGCCAAGCTTTTATTTAGTTTATTTATGGAAATTGTGGTTTCTCAGTTTGTGTTATTTTATATGCATCCAGACACTAGAGTGGGGTCACTCTTTGAAGTCATCATGAAGTGCAACATTGTTTTGTTGGTTCCTCCTCGTTATGCTGTTGCTCGAACACAATCATTTATGAATTTACTACTGTATGGACCTTAATATCATATTCTTCTATGCAATTGATTAAATCTTCCCAAGAGCAATGTGCATGAAGTAACCTTGGTTGATTAATAGTTAAAAATGCAAATGCTTTGTTGGTCATGCTTTGCAGTTGTATGTTTAATTGTCATGTTCTTTTTGGTTGTAGATGACTACACCATATATGCTGCATAAAAATTATTCTGTATTCTTTGTTCTGATCAGGTTTTGTCAAACAATGCACGTTTTGAACAAATATGGAGGACGAGAAAGGGGGGAAAAGATGCAATGCGTGATGATGGTGCACTGCATGAAACGTGTCTTGTTTACGATGTTGTTCGTGTTGATGTTGTGGACACAACCATTGAAGCGAATGAGCAGGAGTAAGTTTCATTATAATGTAGTTTGGAACATTATCTTTTAATGCAGAACTCTGAATCTGATTCAGTTCCTTTAAATTCTGATACAGAGATACGGATTTTGAGGATCATAGGATTATGTCTAGTTATCTGCCTCTGTTACGAGAGTTCATCCCAAGTGCTGCTGCGGAAATTGAGTCTGATATTCATGATTATGTGTCCAAACAAGGTCTTACTCCATATTATGCATTTTTTGTTTTTGTTGTTTGTTTTTGTTTAGATTTTAGTTTTTTGGTTGATGCATTTAGCTCCACCTGCCTCTAATATTTGTGATTACATGTCCCAATGAGGTCTTGCTCCATATTATGCTGTTTTTGTTTTATATTTTTTTGGTTGAAGGCATGATATTTTTTCCCCGTCTTCCTGTCTTCAGGGCTGTTGTTATAAAACTGCTCTAAATTTTCATGAATAAATAATAGAGGGATTGTGATTACCATTCTTGACGATGAAATTCTGCTTTCACCATTTATTGTCATTTCATGGTGTTCCACAATGTTTTGATGGGTTCTATTGTCATGTAGCATCCAAGGATGACTATGTGTATGATTTGTATACTGTAACGGATGACGTCAACTCAAGTGAGGAAGATGCTTCAAACCCATTTCCTTTGTAAGGATTTCTGTTGTATGTTGATGACTTTATTGCACTCCTATGTTTTTCTTTTTTTGGTGGGGGTAAATATACAACTTGTAATTGTCTTTGGTGTAGGGTACAGGTTGATGACGACGATGAATTCTATGATGGCCCAATTACATCTGATAATGAAAGTGATGATTCTAATGGTATCATCCATTTTAATTGTGTTTCATTATTTTACTGCAATTCTGGATGCTCTTGTTAGACCTTTGTTTATTTATTTATGGATTTGGGTTCTCAGCTGAAGATAATCCTCTGAATGATTATCCGGACAAGGAGACATCTGAAGATGGTGATGAGCATGGTGGGAGCAGAACCTCCAAATCCAATGATGAATCAGAAGAACTTGATAGTGCAAGTGCCAGTTCTAAATCTGAAGATTTAGAACACCAAAACTGGTCAGAAGATGCAGATCCCTTCTACGAAGGTTACATTTGCGGGCATGATGGTGGTGATGGTGATTATTATGATGATGATGGTGGCGGTGACAATGATGAGTGGAAATGGTCCTATCGTTAGCTCTTGCTTTACTGGATTGTGATTGTCATCTCCTAGAGACTTTGTTGTCACCTTCACCTATGTAAAAATTGTTCTGGAACTTGTTTGTTGCTAGGTTTTCAAATTGTTTTTTTTTTTTTGAACTGTTGCTAGGTTTTCATTGAACAGCTTCTTGTGAATATGAATACTTCTTGTACATGTTACAAGGCAATATGTGAAGATGAATTTCCTACTGTTTCTGCTACTTTGATGGTTTGGTATTGCTTCTTGTGAATTGAAGTTGAGAATTGGAGCAGACACCGATCACTGTGTAAGCTTCCTATAGTTGTGTCCATGAATTGCTTTATTCCTCAATTTGGTCGTCTTGCTGTGCGTTGTGTGCTTGAAAATAACTGCATCGTCTACATTGTTTCAAGTTATGTTATCTCTTATTAGGACATGTTTTGGTTGACTGGTATTATGAATATGGTGAGATTGATTGATGGTATTGCTAGTGTCATGATATTAGGTTGGAAATATAAAGTTAATTGTGTTTGTTTGTGTTTTGATGCGATATTATTAGTTGATTAAGATTAGAAATATGAGATTTGTAAAAGTTCTCGTCACTCATTTTATAAAGAGTCATTAATGTGTAGTTTTAGAGTACTTGTTAAGAGAGTTTAAAATAATTGTACATTTTTTACTACATTAATTTTTAATATATTTTTTGTTTTCTTGTTTTTATAGAAGTTAGTGATTAGTTATTGGATTAAAATCTAAATTGGTTATTTAACATATATCTTAAGAATATATTTTAATAAAATAAGAATAATATAATATATTCACCTTTAATAAAACATATACCATTATCTTTTATAATTAAACATAATTTAGGGAGGCCTAGATATTATTATTCAATTTCCCTCTCCCGGGCTCTGTAACTCATGCTTTTATTTGCAAATTTTGTTGATTTGGCTTCTTGTGCTTGTTTGGTGCAGCTTAAAAGTTGTTTAATTTAGCTTTCAGTTTAATTTAAGCTATTTTGATGTGTTTGGTTTAGCTTATAGCTTATAGCTTATAGCTTTTTAGAAGTCAGAAATCAGCTTATTTTTTGAGTGGGGCAGGAGATACTTAATTTATAAGTCAGAAATCAACTATGTTCATAGTTATAAACTATAAACTGTTTAGGCATAAGCTATAAGCACTTTCCCACAGCTCTACCAAATAGGGCCCTTGTTTGGTATCGTGAGCTGTCTGTTCTTGATTGATGTTGGGTACCGGGATATTTTGGAATTAGTTATAAATTAATTTTTTTGACTTTTTTTTTTTTAATTATTTTGTGTTTTTTTAGATAAAAATGTAAGAAGTAATATAACCTGTGGGAGCCGGATAATAATGGGTCAATAGGGACGAATGGACAAGAGTTCAGTCCAGGACATAACTTTTATTCGGCATTGATCCTAGTCAATTGAAAAGCCGAATAAAATAATCGGCATTCCAACCAGTAGAATAAAGGTCGAGTAGAAGTACATGTAATGGATCGAGGGTAGGCCTGGCCCTAAGGCCCAAAGAGAATAATATAAATAGAGGATCATCAGTCAGAGAAAGGTATGTGAGAATTAGTATTCTTAACTTAAGATACAAGCAATCAAGAGAGTATATACTGACTTATCCGTCGAAGTGCTAATTCCGACACCCCGACCGTAGTGTTCATCCTTTTTCAGGTTATCAGCTAAGGATCTCTAGTGCCCCAGTGAATCAAAAGAGTATTTTCAAACCACATCTCCACATAATCCAAAATAGATTAAAAACTAAAAATTGACTTTTAATTGGGTTGCCAAAACAACCCACCGTTAGGCTTTATTTGAGATATACTTAAAGTAAAAAAAATATATATTTATTTAAATCATTTTAAATAATCCTCGGCCATTACGGGTGTATTTGGTAACATTTATGTTTTTAGTTTATATTTACAAAAATTTTATAAATTGATTTTTGTTTATTTAAAAAAAAAAACATAAACTACAAACACGTTTGGTAATTAACAAAATGTTTTAAAAAATTTAAAAATATAAAAAATAGTGAGAAATGGCAAGTGGTGGCAAGTGGCGGCGAAAGACGATGGTGAAAAGTAGTGACGGTGGGTGGTGGGTAGCTGATGGTAGTGGGTGGTGGCGGGTAAGTGGTGGTGGTGGTGGTGGTGGGTGGCTGGGTGGGTGACGGTGGCAGGTGGTAACGAGTGGGTGGTGGATGGTGGCAGGTGGGTGGCGGATGGCGAGTGGTGGCGGGTGGGTGGTGGTGGTGGGTGACGGTGGCGGGTGGTGGGTGGTAGCGAGTGGGTGGTGGTAGGTGGTGGTGGCAAGTGGGTGGCGAGTGGCGGATGGCGGGTGGTGGCGGGTGGGTGGTGATGGTGGGTGGGTGGGTGACGGTGGCGGGTGGTGGGTGGTAGCGAGTGGATGGTGGCGGGTGGTGGTGGTGGTGGCGAGTGGTGGCAAGTAGGTGGCGGATGGCGGGTGATTGTGGATGGTGGCGAGTATGTGGCGGGTGGTGGTGGTGGTGGGTGGGTGGGTGACGGTGGCGGGTGGTAGGTGGTAGCGAGTGGGTGGTGGTGGTGGTGGTGGTGGCTGGTGGGCGGCGGGTGTATGGTGGGTGATGATGGTGGTGGTGGTGGTGGTAGTGGTGGCGGGTAGGTGGCAGGTGGTGGATGGTGGTGGCAGGTGGATGGCTAGTAGGTGGCGGGTGGTGGTGGTGGCGGGCGGTGGATGGTAGTGGCGGGTGGTGGTGGTGGTGGCGGGAGATGGATGGTAGTGGCGGGTGGTGGGTGGTGGGCGGTGGTAGTGGTGGTGGTGGTGACGGCGATGGGTGGGTGGTGGTGGCGAGTGGGTGGCAAGTGGGTGGTGGTGGCGGGTGGTGGCAGGTGGGTGGTGAGTGGTGGTAGCAGGTAGTGGTGGGGGGTGAGTGGTGGTGGCAGAAGACGGTGATGGAAAATGGTGGCGGGTGGTGGCTACTGTTGGGTGGTAAAAAAAAATAAATTAAAAACTCAAAACGAAAACACATTTTTTGTGTTTTTATTTTTTGGCTAAATTTATAAACTGAGATCACTGATTTATAAATCAAAAGTTTTACCAAACAAGTTTTTATTTGAATTTTTAAAATTTTTATAAATATAAAAAAAAATTAAAAATATAAGTGTTACCAAACAGTACCTACGTATCTTTTATAGAAAGGATAGAATCTATAATTTTATTTTAAATTATTAAAGAATATAAAAGGTCATAAGAATTTGTGATTGGTACAACCAAGTGGTGCCGTAACTACCTAATTTTTTTTTGTAAATTAAATGCTCCCAAGAAAATAATTTCTGTCGTAGAAAGGAACAAAACGTAGCCAACTCAGAGAAATAAAACACGTGAGCAATGAACAGATGTCGTCTTCATCTTCTCTATTTGAATATTCATCATAAACTCATCTCTCTCTCTCTCTCTCTCTCTCTCCTCGTCACCGTGATACAGTTTTAGTTTCTCTTCTTCTCTGCGGCTGGGCAAACCCAAGGAAAACCGTGAAGATGCAGAAGATTTTGGGAACAGCGAGTGCGAGGGCAGTATCGGGAAGAGAAGCAATGTTGAAGAGGCATGATCGTCTTCTTCAAAGCCTCTCACATTCCAATCCAAGGCTAGCGCATTCATCAAGCACGGCTCTTCCACTTGAGGAAAACAACGACGCCCTAATTCCCAAAATGCCCCAATTCGACTACACTCCCCCTCCTTACACCGGACCCCCTGCCTCCGAGATCCTGAAGAAACGCCTCCGCTACCTCAGCCCCTCCTTCTTCCACTTATACACTCATCCCGTAAGTCGCCTCCCTGACCTTGCCACGTCATCACCATCTCTCCTGAATCTGGTGACGTGTCAAAGATCAGATCGCACCTTTTGCACTACGTTCAAAACCTGTATTTGCTATCATTGTGTTTTTGTTTTGTTTTGTTGATTAATGAGTGGATTGGATTGGATTGGATTGGAAAATGCTGCTGAAGTTGTTGAATTATATAATAATAATTGTGTATGTATGTTGGATTGGACAGTTGAATTTGGTTGATGGAAAGATGCAGTACTTGTTTGACGAGAACGGGCGGCGATACCTGGACGCCTTCGGAGGAATTGCTACTGTATGTTGCGGCCACTGTCACCCTGATGTGGTGGAAGCCATTGTTAACCAAACAAACCGATTGCAGCACTCCACCATCCTCTATTTAAATGCTGCCGTTGCCGAATTTGCCGAGGCATTAGCATCCAAGATGCCTGGTGATCTCAAGGTTTACTCTTGTTTGTTTGTTTCTTTGTCTTTTCATGTTGGTATTAATTTGAATTCTGAATTATTTTCCATTTTGTTTTAGGTTGTTTTCTTTACGAATTCTGGGACTGAAGCCAATGAGCTGGCTTTGATGATGGCTCGGTTGTATTCGGGCAGCCATGATATTGTTTCGATTAGGAATGGTTATCATGGGAATGCAGCCGCCACAATGGGTGCTACTGCTCAATGTAACTATAAATTTAATGTTGTACAGGTATTCTCAAAAATCGGACAAAGATCTGTATACTTTCTTTGATTTGAAATTTTTTTGTTGCTTAATTGGAATTGTCAGCCATATAATTCATGGACTACTTCTGTATATCATAATTTCATAAACATGAATGAAGTAGTGGTGAAGTGGGCAAATGGTTATCTGTGTGTTTAGTTTTATTATTATGCCTTGTATGGTATTATTTTCAAAATTTTCATTTGAAACGTTTAAAAGCACCCGTAGTTTTCATATCATTTTCATTTTTACACGAAAATAGTTTTTGAAAATTTAGAAAACAATTATAAGTGTACTCTCTCCAGCTTTTTACCAATTACTCAGCCTCATGATTTTGATTCATGTATACCCAACAACTTGATTTTTGTGTAGAAAAGGTTGGCAGTAGGATGAATGCCCTTTTTTCTGTTACTTTATTTGTTTGTTTGTTGTTTTGTTTTTTATTTCCACCCAACTTGTAGTATTCTTAAGAATATCATTGTTGCATAATGGTTCTGAGACTATCTTGGTGTGGCTTGAATCCCCACTTCCAGCTTAAAGATTAGCTCGACACTGGTTTGGTTAAGTGAATGGACAATTACTAGGCCCTGATGTTTTACAATTGCAATGATGTATCCCTTATATGCAAATTAGTTTTCTATCACTGTACCAAATTGCTCCATAATATTTCACAAACCAAGTGCCATAGCCCTTAAACTTATAGAAAACAAGAATTTCTATTAACAGACCCATTGAGCAAAAATGCTATTTTTCTTTTGTCTTCTCATTCTTTTATGTTATGTCAATGCTCCACAGACTGGAATTCACCATGCCCTGAACCCAGATCAATACAGAGGTGTCTTTGGGTCGGATGGATCAAAATATGCGAAAGATGTTGAAGATCTCATTGCTTATGGAACTTGTGGTCGTGTTGGAGGCTTTATTGCAGAAGCTATACAGGTGCCTTGTCAATTACATACAAACAATACATAACACAAATGGACATGTGTTTATGTATGGATTTGTTATATTGCTTGTAGTTTGGATTCTAATGAAGTGAACCATTCTTTTGTTCATGTCTAAGTGGAAGTTAAATGGTTGACAGGGAGTGGGTGGAATTTTAGAGTTGGCCGCTGGTTACTTGCCATCTGTGTATAGCAGCATTAGAAAGGCTGGAGGACTTTGTATTGCTGATGAGGTCCAGTCAGGTTTTGGTCGCACAGGTAGCCACTTTTGGGGATTTGAGGCCCACGGTGTTGTGCCTGATATTGTGACTATGGCTAAGGTAGATTCTCTTATGCTCTGCTTGGTTCGTTGGAATGAGGTGGAATGGAATGATCATGATGTTCATTCTCACATTTGATTCACTAAAAAGATGACGAAAAATGTATTACAAATGGATATAGTCATATCCATAGGGAGGCTAAGGAATGGCCATTCCATTCCAGTGAATCAAAACTACATTAGTCTCTTATCTTTCTAGCCCAATTATTATCTTGAACTTTTGGAAAAGCTTTCTTGCGTGGTTGTTTGGTTTGCATATCATTTATGAATATTTGTGAATTCTTTATGAAGCACATCTTGTGATTGACAAATAATTTGAAAGAAGAAAAAGAATAGCCTATCTTTGGTGAAGCTTGCTGGGATTTGGCTTTAGAATATCATTTAAATTTGGCATTCAATGGACATTTAAAAAAAAATATATCCTCATTGTTCTACTTCCAGGCTGGCTACATTCAAAATGGGCTCAAACATTCAATGAAGGAAATATAGACTGAATCCACTCTTAGGCAAGAGTAAAATAAACTTGCATTTTACTTTTTAAATTTTCAAATTATTATATCTAATATTATGAGAAGACATCTGAAGGGCACCATGTGACTGCCACAAACAATTCTATTTTTTCGTATGCTTGGCCTGCCTTTTTAGCTTTTCAAGTTTTGAGTTCCCCCCCCCATGGTTTCTCAGGGCATTGGAAATGGCCTTCCCCTTGGTGCGGTGGTAACTACTCCTGAGATTGCAAAGGTGTTGACTTATCGTTGCTATTTTAATACCTTCGGAGGGAATCCTGTGAGTACTGCTGGTGGGCTAGCTGTTCTGAGAGTACTTGAGAAAGAAAAGCTTCAAGAGAATGCATTCGCTGTGGGATCATATCTGAAAGAGCGTCTGACATCCCTTAAAGAAAAGCATGAAAGTATGTTCCCTCGCATTCTGATGTTACGGAATCTGAACTATTCATCTCAAATCTATATATGGTGATACTGATCATGAAGTTCATGGTCGATATGGGTTTGAACCTTTTTTATGCCATATACAAATATAGACACTATGGCCCTGTTTGGTTTGTTTTTCAGAAAAATTTTTGAGAAAAATTCTCTACAAGCAAATTTTCAAGAGTAATCAAGCCAAACAAATTTTTTCAAAAAAAATTTCAAAATTTTGTTTGGTTACCTACTTTCTAAAATTACTCTCTCTCTCATACATATCAAATCAATCACTTTTTTTTAAAACTCTCTCCCCAAAACAATTTTCCAAAACTATTTCTGAAAAAAGACAAACCAAACAAGTTTTCGTACTTTTTATCTCAAAAACTACTCTACAAACACAAACCAAACACTGTCTCAAAAAAAGAATAAATAAAAAATCAAACAAATACTATCAAAATATCTAAAGGTAGCTTTTGACTGGTATGACTCATCTTTACATGTTTCTGCAGTTATTGGGGATGTCAGGGGACGAGGTTTGATGCTAGGGATTGAACTTGTAACTGATCGTGAGTTGAAAACTCCAGCCAAGGCTGAAACTGTGCATATAATGGAACAGATGAAAGGTCGGTGTGTGTGTGTGTGAAAATTCTAATTTCTAATTAATAGACAGTCTTTTTGTCTCTGTATATTGTGACTGACATTTTTAATTGTTGTTTAAGAAATGGGAGTGCTGATTGGGAAAGGCGGGTTTCATGGGAATGTGTTTAGGATTACTCCCCCCCTCTGCTTCACCAAAGAAGATGCTGGTATGTCTCCTCCTCCTCCTCCTCCTCCTCTTCCCGCTCTTCCTGATTTAATGATCCTTCTGATTTGCCCATTTTGTACTACTTGTAGATTTTCTTGTGGGTGTGATGGACTATGCAATGCTGAAGCTGTGAGGTGTATGTGGTAAATTGAATGACGATGTCTGTTTGATCATCAGCAACTTGATACAATAAATATGTGCTGGAGACTGGAAGGGGGTAATTCATAATATATATATGCAGTTTAGTTATATCAGAAATAAAATGCTGTTGTCTAGCAAGGAGAAGATGAGACACCACCTCGTTGTCTCTGTCTCTCTTCGTTGTCTTGGATTAAGACCTTCCTTATATAAAAAAAATGATATTTTCAGATCAGCAATCTGCTCAACTATTTGGCAATATATAAATTTTGCTTGTGATCAAATTCATAACGCAGCAGAGCTGTTAATTTGTTGGGTTTTGGTGTGTACACTGAATATGTTAGTTGCTTTGCCATACTTTGTAAGCATAAAATACACTAGGTGTGCTATGAAAATCAATCAATTGGTTGATCAAAAATTATTTAGATGAGGAGAAAAGGAAAGCTGAATGAGTTATTAAAGATTGAAATATAAAATTTAAAAAAAGTGTGGAAGTTGCAGGGCAATTTAGGAATAAAACAGTTGTGAAAGAAAAGTTTATAGATGGAAAAGGTTTATGGCACTATGTTCGGCACAACTCGGTTCTTACGAGCCTTTGCCGAGCTAGCCAGTGGACTGACTCTGCTGGTGGTGAAACCCGTGTGGGAGAGGGAAAGACTTGTAGGGACTCCCAGCCTGAACCCCACCCAACCTCTTCTTTAGCAACTTCACCATCTTTGCTGACCACCGACCTTTTGCAAAGTAGTTTGACATCAAAGTGAGTGGATAAGAAAAAATGGATTCAGGGCATCAAAGCATCCAAGAAATGCAACCTTCATTGTAATGAATATTGAAATTAATTGTGAGCCAAAAATGCAAGCCATGAAATTTTTTTTTTGAAAATACCTCACTTAACGCTGTGTTTGGTTGGGGGATTTAGGAAGGGAAATGGAAAGGGAAATGGAAATGAAAGGAAAAGGAGAAAGAATTAATAGAATTTCAAATCCCAACTATGTTTGGTTGTGTTGGTTATAAAATAGAATTGATGTCCTAAAAGGTATCCTATTTCTTTATTTATTTCTCACCCCCTTTCTTTTCCCATATATTTTTTATTATAACCAAACATAAATAGGATTACATTTCTCATTCCTTTTCCAAATCCCACCTCAAAAACTCCAACCAAACACAGCATTAGTAAATTATTTTTATAATTGCTATCTTTTTCAATATGGGTAAAATTAAAATGTTTATTTGTATATGTTTAAAACTTCTTTTTGCTTTTTATATGTCAGTGTAAAATTGATATTACAATTTATACTTTTTATTTAAAAATTTTATTAGTATATATATTTTCGCCCCTTCTATGTGAGACTGACCCTGACAGCAAAGTAACTTGAGCAGTAGAAAACGACTAAAAATGCATTTTTTTTTTTCTACACATTATATATCAAAGGTTGAGCTTCTCTCATGTTAGCCATCTCAACTTAAGAGAGCGATTGAGCTTGGTAAGTCCATTTTGGTGATCCAAACCGTTCACTTTTTAACATTTGTTAAGTAGAATATTCATATGAGAAATCAAAATGATCAGATATCAGTAACTATATATTTGAATTAAATTTGTATTACAAAAAATGGATGGTTATTTTTAAAATTATATTTGTCGTCTATTTTTTAAAAACAAATATGATTCAAGTATACAACCACAGATATTCAATCATCTTATTTTTCATATAAATATTTCACTCAATAAGTCCTAAAAAGTAAATGGTTCAGCACCGAAATCGGTCAAACAATGAACCTACCAAGCCTAAACACTTTTTAAAATTGAAATGACAGCTTAATAAAAGCCAAACCCATATCATAAGGAGCTAGTTCTTAAATATTAGTAGGGGAATGAGGCAACACAATGAGTATCAAATTCTTGTTCATAAGATTTGAATCAGCAAATTTACACTATAAAGTGGTCTTACACAACTATTAAGTCAAAAGACCTCACTTCCAATGCAAGTGTCATTGAAACTACTAAAATTAGACATTGTTATATCTGGTTAGGCATTCTGCCATATATATATATATTGTTTAGTAAGCCATTTAAAATTGAAATGAGAGCTTAATAAAAGCCAAACCCATATCATAAGGAGCTAGTTCTTAAATATTAGTAGGGGAATGAGGCAACACAATGAGTATCAAATTCTTGTTCATAAGATTTGAATCAGCAAATTTACACTATAAAGTGGTCTTACACAACTATTAAGTCAAAAGACCTCACTTCCAATGCAAGTGTCATTGAAACTACTAAAATTAGACATTGTTATATCTGGTTAGGCATTCTGCCATATATATATATATTGTTTAGTAAGCCATTTGAGGATAGAGTTGTAACTTTGGTGGGTTTAAAGATTGTCATCTCTAAGCTGTTAGTACATTCTACGACATTTTTTGTTACACAGAAAAGCAACTCAAGAGGGGAGTGAATTGGGTTATTAAAATTTTGATCAGAAAATAGATTCAAATGACTAAGGATTAAATGCAGATGACAGTCAATGAATACACAAAAAATAAAAGAGAAAGAAGGAAGATCACAACACAATGATTTATAGTGGTTCGGCTTACCAGCCTACGTTCACTCCTCGAGAAACTTTCTTGAGAATTTCTTTACTATGAATTTGATAAGTGCACCATCAAGCTTCACCTAGCTAGCTTGTGGATTTTTACAAGGACTGACTTCAATCTATTGAGGACCTCCTAACTAAATGCCTCCCTTTACAAGTGTTTCACTCAGAAAATAAGGAACAGTAATAAGAGGCATAACTATTCTCTTTTACAAATATTCTCTCTCAAAAGATGGATATGAAAGTGTAAGCTCACAAGTAATTTAAGACTCATTCAAATGTGAAAATGGAAGTACAATGGAGTATATCAAAAGCTCTTGATTGCTCTTGAATGCTCTAGGTTTGTTGTATTGAAGAAGTGTGTAATACGAACAAGGAGAGCTTCTTCTTTATAGCAATAATGCCTTCTAGCTGTTGGAGAGAGGTAGAGACACATATTCTAGCCGTTGGAGCAAATCATGAAAAATATCTTCTAGCCGTGTTTGGTCAGAGTATGGAGAAGACAGATTATAGACAGGTCTTGAGAAGAGAAAGATCATTAAATGCATAAGCTTTTCATTTAATGCTCTCCTTCATAGGACAACTTCTTGGAGAGGATATGGTGCCAGATCTACTCAAGGATTAAAAAAGATGACATATTCTGCACATGGATCAGAAAAAGTGGTTGAGAAATGATCTGTGTTAGTTTAGATCTGATTTGGCAGGTGGGACTTTTTAAACCCGGATTTACAGGTGTCGACCCCTGTAGATTGGGTGTCGACCCTTTGCTTTCTTCTTTTCTCTGAGTTGAGTTTCAGGTGTTCCTGGTGTCTACCCTTATCATTCTTGGTGTCGACCCTTGTTGCTGGATTGCATTTTGAAATTTAGTGTCGACCCTTGTTATTCTTAGTGTTGACCCTTGTTATTAGATTGCACACTGAAATTTAATGTCAACCTTTTTTGTCTTGGCGTCGACCCTTATTGTTGGATTGCATACTAAAATTTAGTGTCGACCTTTGCTGTCTTGGTGTCGACCCTTGCTTCTGAAACACTTAAACATTTTGAGCTTCACTTTGGTGTTGACCCTTGTTGTTTTAGTGTCGACCCTTAGACATGTTTCCAGGATAAATAGAATTTTGCAAACAAGAGCTAATATCATGTTTTGAGGGGTTAAAAACCATTGAAAAACAACACTCTAGAATCATAAATCTTCTAGAAACACTAAAGCACAATTTGTATACTACTATTTTGAAAACATGAATAATAAAATGAATTCTAACTATTTGTCAATAATCAAAATCAATAAGAATTTTAAAGTTGAATAACCTTGGGGCTAACAATCTCCCCTTTTTTTATGATGACAAATATTTAAAGTTTTCAAAGTATAAGTTTCAAAAGGAATGCATTAAAAAGTGTTTTTCAAGGAGTTTTGTAAATAAAGGATTTGAAAAATGAGATGGAAAACTCCCCCTATAAAAAGGGCTTCAAGGCCAAAACAAAAATAATGAGAAATATATATATCAAGACAATAAAACGACTTGATATAGAACAAGCTCCCCCTATCAATATCCACTGAAGCAATCATTAGTAAAATCAATTTCTTCAATTTATTTTCATTGAATGAAATCAGAAGTACTTTAAAGCAAAAAAATAATTTCCATAACTGTGAGTGTTGTTGATAGATATTCATAACCAATCACAACCAACACTAAAGAACCAATATCAACATGTTTCATATCATGCAAGAAGAATTTATCAAGATTCTTATATATAAAGAAGTTTTCATAATGTATATCAACATATTTCATATCATTCAAGGAGAATTCATCAAGATTCATATATATAAAGAAGTTTTCATAATGTATCTAAATTGCCAAGACATATACTTCATTTACTTCCCAATTTGTGTTTCCCAAAAGTTTGTACCCAAAAAGTATTTTTACCAAGACATCGACATCCATATACATTTATCATCCAACTAACCAACTACAATTAGAGCCAACTACAACAATTTCTCCCTATTTATCATCAACAAAAATAGGGGGTCAGAGCATCAACGAAATGGAGGAGGAGTTCGAGGCCAATGTGCTGCAGCTTCGCGCCAACCTTGGGCAAACCATAGCATGAACTTTCGAATTTGTTCACCCAGATCATCATCGCAGTGCTGTTGGAAGATTTGACGGAATTCTTTGTTGGAGTCCTTGATCCCATAGACTGCAATCACTATACTTTCTATACTCTCTTTAGTAGCTTCAATGACTCAAGCTTGCTGTAGCTTCATGCGATCAATGTCATTTTGCATTTCAGTCTGTTGAGAGATAAGTTGTAAAACCAAGGAGGCCAACTCATCCACTTTTTGTTCCAAAGCAGAGGATGATGAGGCAGGGACAGAGTAAGAGGATGATGGAATGTCTTAGGTAGGGATGGATTAGGAATCTAGGTTTAAATTGTTAAGCCTTGAATTGATTGAAGCAATCTCATCCAACAAGGGACCTTGAACCATGAAATCAAGATGGTCGATTTTTTATTTTTTAGAGAGATGAGAGGTCAGAATGAGGTGGTGGAGTAAAAGGACCAAGGGTGGAGAAAGGAAGGGTAGGATTGGGAAAGAAAGAGCCAAGGGTAAAGAGACCAGGACTAGAGAGACCAGGGGAAGAACTAGTTTTCTTGGTCTTGGTCCAGATGTTGTTGATCAGAGAATATCCCATATTTCTCAGAGTTTCGGCCCTATAACAAGAGGGTTCTCGAGGGACTTCTTCTTCTCCCTTAAGATCAATTTTGAAGTGTTTGAAAATCATTCCATAGGGAAGGGTTTGATTATTTTGTTTATGAGCATTTTTGATATAGTGAACAACCAAAAAATCGAAATCAGTAAGAAAATCAATGGATAGGGCCCAAATGAGGTAAGTGTGGCCATAGGTGACGGCACCAAAGTGGCCGGAGTGTGGAATAATGTTGTGAGTAATGATGTGATGTAACAACCTCATTTCAAGGGAAAGGTCTTTCCTAGAGATAGTGATATGATCAGTCAAATCAGGGTTATTGGTGAGAAATCGAAGATTAATAAGATGAGAGTATTAGGGTGGTTTGAGAGTGATTGATGGATTGACCCTGTGTCCATCATTGGATTTTCATAATAAAGTTAATGGCAGAGGGTGTTAAGGTGAAAGAAACACCCTTAACAAAGTAGTCGAGGGTATGACGAGAAGTTTCCTCATCATATGAGAGATTTGCAAAAAACTCTCATCAAAGAGTTTTAAAAGTGAAGGTCATTTTTTATTTTCAAACCATCCTTTGACAGGAATGGAATGTTTTTCGAAGAATGCGATGTCTATTGTGCGACCAGAGATTACCTTTCGTAGATTGAAGTCCTTGTTGAAAGCAGATCTGCACTCAGGGTTCTTGAAATGAAGCACAGAAGGTGAAGTAGCGATGGCGGTGGAAAAGGAAGAGGAGTGTGGTCGCTTCCATGTGGGTACAGGAGGAGGGGCTTGAGAATCTATTGAGAGGAAGAATAGAGATCAAGAGAGAGAGAGGAAAGAGGACCGGAATGTGAATCGACAGGGAGAGTCGTCGGAATAGGAAAAGAGGCTAGGGCTAGATTTTGGGAGGTTGCGGGGTGTTTAAATACCCTTGAGAAGGTGTTGACCCTTGTGAAGAAAGGGGTCGACCCTTAGAATTTGAAAAGACTGCGCGGCAAAAACCTTACCTGATAAGCAAGTGTCAACCCTTAAAGAAAGGGAGGTCGACACTAAAAAGTAGTGTCCTCAAACACAACAAGTGTTGACACCTTCGAAGAGAGGTGTCGATCCTAAGAACCAGTGAACCAAAAACCAACTGGTGTCGACACTTGCGAAGAAGGGTGTCGACCCTTAACAATAAAAAGCACAAGGCTGGTTTACAAGGTGTCGACCCTATAGAGCAGGGGATCGACCCTTAAGGGACCTAGAAGGCAAGAACTAATGTTTTACTCAGCAAATTTAGCAATGAAGCATAATAACACATAGTTTAACATCACATAGGAATATTTAACATGCCAAGCTCAATTCTAATAAAGTAGAATTGTTCATCATTGAGAGGCTTGGTAAAGATATTAGCCAATTGTTGGCTTGTAGACACAAATTCGAGTTTGATGTCACCTTTAAGTACATGATCTCGTAGAAAGTGATGCCTTATTACAATGTGTTTAGTGTGTGAGTGTTGTATTGGAGTTTTTGAAAGATTGATGACACTAGTATTATTGCATTTAATAGGAATATGATAAAAGTGAAGTCCAGAATCAAGAAGTTGTTGTTTCATCCAAAGCATTTGAGCACAACAACTGGCTGCAACAATATATTCTGCTTTAGCGGTTGATAAAGCAACAAAATTTTGTTTTTTTGCAAAACCATGAAGTAAATGAATTTCCGAGAAAATGACAAGTACCACTAGTGCTCTTACAGTCAAGTCTACATCCCGCAAAGTCGACATCCGAGTAACCATAAAGGTCAAAAACATTTGTTTTAGGGTACCAAAAACCCAAAAGTGGAGTACCAACAAGATATCTAAAAATGTGTTTTACTACGGTGACATGTGATTCTTTTGAAGCCGATTGAAAACGTGCATACAAACACACACTAAACATGATATCAAGCCTACTAGCAGTTAGATAGAGTAAGGAACCAATCATACGTTGATATTTCTTTTCGTCTACCGGTTTACCTTGCTTATCTTTGTCAATTTTAATTGATGTGCTCATGGGAGTTGCTGTAGGTTTGGATAAGTCTATTTCAATTCTTTTGAGGAGATCCTTGATATATTTGGTTTGAGATAAATGGATTCCATCTTAGGTTTATTTTATTTGTAATCCAAGAAAGTATGTCAACTCTCCCATCATACTCATTTCAAATTCTTCCTGCATATCTTTAACAAATTCCTCGCACAATGATTCATTAGTAGCTCCGAATATGATATCATCAACATAAATTTGAACAATAAGCGTATCATCATTTGGCTTTTATAAAAAGAGTGGTATCAATTTTCCCACGAGAAAAACCTTTTTTAATAAGAAAATTGCTTAAGCGTTCATACCAAGCTCTAGGGGCTTGTTTCAAACCATACAAACCTTTTGAAAGTTTATAAACGTGGTCCGGGTGTTTGTGATTTTCAAAACTGGGAGGTTGTTCAACATACACTTCCTCCAAAATATACCCATTTAAAAAGGCATTTTTCACATCCATTTGGTAAAGTTTAAAATTTCTAAAACAAGCAAATGCAAACAACATGTTAATGGCTTTAAGACGTGCAACAGGTGCAAAAGTTTCATCAAAATCAATGCCTTCTTCTTGGTTATAACCTTGGCTACAAGTCTAGCTTTGTTTCTAATAACAACACTGGATTCATCCATTTTGTTTCGAAACACCCATTTTGTTCTAATAATGAAATGATCCTTAGGACGAGGAGTCAAAAACCAAACTTCATTTCTTTCAAAATGATTTAACTCTTCTTGCATAGTGTAGACACCCCATTTTTGACCGCCCTTAAGACTTGGGCGCTACTGGTGGTTTACTTGGTGGTGAAAGTTGTGTTGTGCAAAGGTTCGATTTCTTCGGCAAGGAGAGAGAGTCAAATCCCAACTTCATACCCTTTTTGGACTAAAATGATCTTGATCAAAAGATTTGACCTTGAATCCCTCTCTTTCAAAATATTTTTGAAACAAAGTTCTTACGTTGTTCCGACGCTCGCATTTTGTTAAATGTTACACTTTTCGGTAAACCGAGCAAGGAAAAAGTGGAAATGAATGAAAGAGAGGTGAACTCTTTGAAAAATATTTCAAAACGCCTTGTTTAGGGGTTTGGATTTGAAGAAAAGAGGAGAGGAGAGAAGAAAACAAGTTGGAGGAGAAGTTTGGCATGAATCCTAGCAGGATCGAAACTGAGCAGTCTTCACTCAAACAGGCATAACTTTTTGCACACTTGGAATTTTGAAGTGAGAATGCTACCGTTGAAAATCTTACTTCCGGGGCTTCAATTTGGACACAAGAATGACTTGAAAAGGAGTCTAGATGAAGGAGTTATGTCCATTTGAAGTTGGACTTGGAGAGTAGATTTTCTCTGCCGGCCACTGGTGAAGGGTGTCGGCCATGGATAATGCAGTGCCGGCCATTAATGGTCCTTGCCGGCCAGAAATGGTGTAGTGCCGGCCATCTATGATCCTCTGTCGGCCAACAGTGGAAAAACTCATATTTTTTTGCAGATATTTACCTCCAACTGTCTCCATATTGCTCCAGCTGTCTTTGGCTTAATATTTTCGACCTGAAGCCATGTTTGGCTATAAATGGAGGCCATCTCTATGGTTTGAGGGGTTAGAACAAGTTAACAAGTTTGGGAGCTTCTCACACTAAAATCCCTATCTCTCTACAAAATTTTCAGAGCTAAATCTCTGCCTCTCTCTCAAGGAGCCTTTCTCTTCTCTTGTTTTGAGCCTTAAGCTTAGAATCCTTTACACTTTTGCAAAGAGACCCTCAACCAAATTGAACCACCTTGGAGCTGAGGCCTCATGGGACTTATTTTGGGCTGTTGAAGGGTCATTTGAGCCAAGAAAGTGGCTGTTTTGCTGCTGAGCATCAAGAGGTATAACTCTCCCCTTTTGTACTTGTTTTGCACACTTGTTTCACCATCCTTTTTCCATTGTTTTGGACTATTTTTGAGGCTGGTTTTCAACTATAAAAACCTCTGTGTTTAAGGTTTAAAAATGTTGGTTTAAGCCTTGTTTGTGTTAGGGGGTTGTCTCTCCCTTTGCTTTTTGGCTTGCAAAGCCTTTTGAGCCACCTTTCAAAGCTTTTGAAATGATCTTTGTTTAACCTTTTAACCACTGAAATTCAGAGGAATTTTAGTGATAGAAAGGTTGTTTTGAGGCCCAAAATAGGAGGGGGCGATCCCCTCTCCTTGTGTTTTGTTTGTATGTGTTGTTGGCCTACCAAATGAGCATGCTTTTCTATCCTTTTGAAGCTTGGTTTAAGCATGTTTTTGCCACTGATTTGCCATGTTATAACTCTGTTTTTGGCTGGTTTGGCCACACATTGCTTGCATCTTACACTTGTAGTATAATCTTGCTTACTAGCTTAACATGCCTAATGAGTTAGCCCATCTTTCTACTCTTTTGTAGCTTAGTTCAAGCATGTTTTTGGTGTTATTTTGACATGCTTTAGCTCTGATTTTGGTTGGTGGGGTCACCTCTTGCTTGGTTTTTGTACTTGTAGTGCAATCTTACTCACTAGCCTAGCATGCTTGGTGTTTTGGCCTATTGTTCTAGCTTGTTTTGGCTACACACCAGCATGTTTTTGCTAATGTTTTGGCATGTTTAAGCTCTGTTTTGAGCTAGTTTGATCACTCGACCTTTGCTTTGTATGCTTGTAGTGCAAGTGTAGTAAATTGCCTAACATGTGCTATTGTTTTAGCCTCTCATTCTAGCTCTTTTTAGCCCACTTCAAGCATGTTTCCAAACTTCATTTAAGCTGTTTTAGGACTGTTCTGGACTATTTGTCCCTTTTGAGCTTTGTATTGCATAGCTATAGTACAAATGCCTTCACTAGCATTGAGTCTTGAGGCCTCTAACATGCTTTACTTGAGATGTATGCATGATATAGCATCATTTTGTATGTGATTTTAGAGCATGTACCTCTGTCATACTCTCACATTTATCACTTTTTCATTGTGTTTGAGAGTTGTGCCTTTATGCCTTGTTTATGAGCGAATGCATGAGCATGCATTTCTTGCCTTTCATGCTATCATTTCAGCTCATTTTGGCCATTGTTTTGGCATGCTTGAGGTCTGTCTAGGGCTGGTTTGTTCCTTTGTGATTGATTTTACATAGTCCTAGTGTAAAGCTCTTCACTAGTTTTAATGCTTAAGCCTTCTAGCATGTTGTATATGAAGTGTTTGCATGTTAGAGTCTTGCATTTCATGCCACTTTAGCACTGAAAAATTTGCCATCTCCCCCATTTCTTCACTTTTGATTTGTTTTGAGGATTGGTTAGTTTTGAGTTTGAGTTAAATGCATGGGATTGAGGCTTGTGCTTAAATGGATTTAACCCTCTTTTGAGGGTTCCTCCTAGTCAAAGGCATGGTTTCTCCTATGCCTTAAACCATTCTCTTGGTTGGCCTCCTCTCCTTAGAGGACTTTCACCTTTGGACAAATTGGTTAATGAATGACTTGGTGCCTTAAAATGTGTAAACAAGAATTGAGCTAAGTAAAACATGCTAAGATAATCATGTTTTGTGTGCATTGCATTGTGTTCGATCGGACGTTATATTGAACACAAGGTGGATTGGTCCATTTCGTACTCAAAGTAATGAAAATGAGCCAATCCCCTTTGTCTCTATTGCCTTTGATCACCCTTGATAAGGTAATGGTCCTAGTGTCTTGTTTGCTGTTGCATTCATTGAATTTGTACAAGTTGGATCCTTGGCTATCATGCATTGAGATGCTTGATTGATGGTTTTGGATCCAATGGTACCCCTCCCTTGATGTTTTGAGATGATAAGGAGTGGTATAATACATACATATCCTAGGGAGACCCTCAATTTCCTCTATCTTGTGCTCTGTTGCAGTTTGGTGTCACAGCACACCAGTGGCTGGTAGTGCCACATTGATGGCCGACACCCTATCATTGTTAGTCGGCAGGAGGCCATCTTTGGCTGGCAGGTGGCCGGTAGTAGCTCTTCATGGCCAGCAGGCCACTGATGCACTCCTCAGCACTGTTTTGGTGAGATCCAGCGGCAAGTTCTTGAAGACACCCTGCAAACAGAGCCTCTAAAGAGCAAACTGGAGAGCTTTTCGGGGCGAGAAACCAAATGCGAGCATGCATGTTCAACATCTTCAAACAGATCTGAAATAGTTTAAATTTAATGCTTTACTTGCTAGTTAAAGTGATGTAATAATTAGTTATAGCTAGTTATTCAATTTGGTTGTGTAATAATTAGTCTAATTAGCTTAATTAGATCAGTCGATTAGCTTAGCTTAGATTAGCTTAGCTCATTCATTTGGACCCTCCGTTGAGAGGGCACATTATTGTAATAAGCGTGCGTGCGTGCGTGCATGTCTTCCAACCCCCATTTCTTTCTCCCTTTTACTTACCGCTTTCGATAGTTAGTTTAGGGCATATTTCAATTAGCATACCTTATGCTTACATGTTTGCATTCATTCATTTGTCTTGCATGTACCGGGCTCGGCGCATCATTCAAACTGCATTGTATTTCAATACATTTACTTGAATATGTGTTTAACAGCATGTTATCAAGTGTTGCATTCATATGCCATCTTAGGTAGCCGAGCCTATCTTAATTGCATTTTGCATGTGTTGCATTAGGCATTTTAACATAGTTTTCACACTTATGCAAGGATCATGCATTGTTTCTAACTAGTTTTCTATTTTGGCTTGGAGTACACTGTAAGTGTTTATGTTTTAGCATCCTTGCATAAGTGTGAGTGTTGCCATGATAGCATGCTTGCCATGAGGTTATGTGCTTAAATGATTAACTGCATGAATGCCCGTGGATGAAGGTTTTATTACTTGAATTGGAACAATTCATTAAAATGTGAGTTTTAAGCCCACTTGAAGTGGCAAATCCGTATTTTAGCCTACTTGAGGGTAGCAACTTCAAACCATTTTCGAAAAACAAACATGAGATGTTTTGTTTCAAATTGAGTGATTTAGTCTATACTTGTTTGCTGTG
This sequence comes from Camellia sinensis, assembly GCF_055761805.1. Taxonomy (NCBI): domain Eukaryota; kingdom Viridiplantae; phylum Streptophyta; class Magnoliopsida; order Ericales; family Theaceae; genus Camellia; species Camellia sinensis. The sequence continues at coordinate 59,818,364 of NC_138974.1, forward strand.
CGCATCACATAGTAATTCTAGATTAATAATCGGAATAAGAACACACGTGTTTATAAAAACAACATATCATGTTAGTAGAGGCCGATCTTTGATCGGGCGAGCGGGGGTGCTTATTTTAGGACCTTCCCCTCTTGTACCCAAGTTCCCGAGCCAAGACAACTTTGGTGATGACAGACACATGGCCTTAGGCACGAGTCAGGGTTTCCTAAATTTTCAAAAACAAAATATTTAGGTGGCGACTCTGAAATCTGGCAAAGCAGTCCATGTTTGGCGCTTTTTGATTAAAATCAATTTTCTAAAACAATTTGCCAGATTGGACTCTTTGGTGATTTATCAGTCTTACATTGCACTTTGTGAGATTAGATTCAGAACCGTGATAGGAGTTCGAACTGTAGTAACTAGAACCCAATTCACGCCCTCTCCGAAAGGGGGCCGCGCGAAGCGAGTTCGGGCGGTCTACATATAGCAAAAATCCAGTTTTCATCGTGTTCAGCCTCAGAAAAAGTTTTTGGCTCAATTTGAGAAACAAAAGCTAAATTGCCACAAACATTACGAATAGAAGAACGAGTTCTTACACCTTGTGTGGCATCTCCCATAATGAGATCTTTGGGATGTCCATGAGCATACTTCCATTCTTTACGTAGATCATTTTCCTTCACTAGATGAGCATACTCTTTTTGAAGATCTTCCATAGAGACTTCAACATTGGGTTCCGAAGAATGAAGTTCATCATTTTTCGATAAGTAAATGCTTTCAATTCTTTGATTAAAATCTACAATATCATCACTAACAATATTCTTGGAAGCAAAGGAGTTAGATTCATGAAGAGCAACATGTATAGATTCTTCAACGAGTAAAGTTCTTTTATTAAAGACACGATAAGCTTTACTAAAATTTGCATAGCCAAGAAACAGAGATTCATCAGATTTTGCATTAAATTTCCCAAGATTTTCTTTATTGTTATTAAGTACAAAACATTTACAACCAAATGCATGAAAATGACCAATGTTGGGTTTTCTTCCTTTCCACAATTCGTATGGCATTTTCTTAAGTATGGGTCTAATTATGGCACGATTAATAACATAACAAGCAGTGTTGACGGCTTCTGTCCAAAAATATCTTGGCAAACTATTTTCACAAAACATAGTCCGAGCCATTTCCTTAAGAAATCTATTTTTTCTTTCTACCACACCATTTTGTTGAGGAGTTCGAGGAGCAGAAAAATTATGATCAATGCCATGCTCATTACAAAATAGAATAAACTCATCATTATCATATTCTTTACCATGATCACTTCCAATGCTACAAATAGCAAGACTAATCATATTTTGAATACGTTTACAAAGAGCTGAAAATGTAGAGAAAGTATCACTTTTGTGTGCCAAGAAAATCACCCAAGTGAATCTAGTCTAGTCATCTACACAAACAAAACAATTGTCACGACCCAAACCCGCCCCTATGGGTTTAGCACCGTAACCGGCCAGTAATCCGTGATTACTGAAGGCCTGCTTAATAGTAAAGCAGTAATACAGAGTACAGGGGCTGGCGGAAGCCAAAACAGTAATTAAAAGATGTCCAATGAGCTGTGACAGTCTGTATGCAAAAGACTTTTCATAACATATACACATTTAGAACAAAAATAATATGCACATACATCATATACAGATATTCAGGTTAAGGACCGAATCCCTACCATAACAGTACAGTACAGGTATAGTCTATACAGTATTACAAAAACAGATACAAAAAAAAAGGAGAAATCTAAAACACCCCCAAAAGCCCTAGCTTGCAAGACTAGAAACCTCGTAGTGAGGCACGGTGGTTGGCTTGACAAAAAGGGAGTTTAACCCAACGCTCATAGCTCCGATCCGGTGCCTGTATACCTATATATATATATGAGCAGTGAGCTAAAGCCCAGTAAATAACATATGCGTAAAGAGGTTAAGAATGAATGTCCTTTCAGTATTTAAAACAGTCATTTGAACAGTATATCAGTTATTCGATCATAGCAGTCATGAGTGGTACATGCAATAGCAAAATAGTACAATAGGTCTTAACAGACTGAACAGTCAGTTGATAGCCATCATATCAGTAAACAGCAGTGGTTCCAAACATGAGAACCGACAGAGATCTCTGTAACAATAGCAGTAACAGTAAATTGCTAAGGATGCCACGACTACAGTTCGCAAATAGGACAAACATTCATTCAGTAAACAGTGTTATTTCATAAAGCAGTTCAGTCATTCATTCAGAAAGTAATCTCAATTGAACGTATCTTTACAACATTGTTACTCACAGAGTTCTGGGCTACAGATAGGCTAGAGCATCCTCGGATGCCAACCCTACATAGTTACAGAACGAACACACACTAAGCTATACAGTTGGGAAATAATAACTTAATCCCTAATTTGCCTGAGTGTGGTTCTACATCAATATCCCCATTAAGATGCCTTAAACTAGGCTTAGGAATGCCTAGGATGGAATGAGGATGCAAAGATGCACTTAGAAACACTTTTCAAAATTTGCTGAAACAGGGATCCACGCTCGAGCGTGGCTTTCTACGCTCGAGCGGACATGCAGACAAAGGATCCCCGCTCGAGCGCCACTTTCCACGCTCGAGCGGACTGTAAAACATGACAAAAGTGCTGGATACATGAAATTCACGCTCGACGGACGCTCGACCCCCGCTCGAGCGTGAGACACAAGTCCTCGCTCGAGCGTGCATTTCCTCTCTCGAGCGGACTGTAAATACATGCAAAGTACTGGACACACGCATTTCCCGCTCGAGCGTCACTTTCCCCGCTCGAGCGGACTGCATGAACTCAGTGTGTACGCTCGAGCGTGGGGTTCCCCGCTCGAGCGTGAGTCCAAAATCTGGAATTTCCAGATTTGAACCTCAAGCTCAAAACTCAACTTTTAAGCATCAAATTCGATCCTTTTGGGCTAATTTTCTGGAAGACACTTGCAAACTCATAATATGACATGTTTCAAAGATCAATTTGAGAAATCAAAGCCCAAAGGTAGTTCAATTAAACACAATTTCAAAGAAATTTTCATGAACAAGACTCAAATGTAACATGCATGAGCTTAAATGAATTTAAAGTTCAAACACAAGATCAAATGAGCCAAACCTTTCAAAAAGATGAGGAATTCATGAACTAGAGCTATAATATGAACATGCATGAAGCAATTTCATGATAACAACCTCAAAACTCACAAATGTGCATATGCATGCAAGAAACAAGCTTCAATTCAACACTTGTAAACCAATTCTAGACTTAGATCACTAAATTTCCATGAATCATGCAAGACACAACTTCAATTCACAAATGAGACGATGAAATTTCTACCTTATGTCTTGAATTCCAGGTATACAAGCTCAAATATACAATTCTCTTCCAAATTCTTCAAGTCTCCAAGTAAAACTCTTGTTGAATCAAATTATCTCCTATTTCTCTCTCTCTAGTTGGTTTGGTCTCTCAAAATGGCTGAGGAAATGTTGTGGGAAGTGTATAAATCACACTCTAAGAAATGGTTCTAAAGTGGCCCACTAATGGCAAAATGGTAGATAAGTTCAACTAATGTAATTCAACCTTATTAAATCTAATTTAATCATACCAAATCACATTTCAATTAAATATACCATAAAATCACATAAATTCTAACTAGCATAAAACATTAATCAATTTCGGATTCCGCCGTCGATAAGGCCTTCAATTTGCAGTTTAAATATAATACATGAACAGATAATTTAGTAGTCAAACAGATAGACATGCATTTAACTAACACATTCAATCAATCAGTTCAGAACATTCAGTCAATTAGTCATTTAACATGCTTGATCACAGTTTAGGAGTAATCAGTGGTGAGTGTTGTCACAACAATAAGATTTACCACTAAAACTTAAAGTTCTAGAAGGTCTAAACAAGTCAATATGCAACAATTAAAGAGGCCTAGAAGTGGAAATAATATTTTTGAATTTGAAAGAAACTCTTATTTGTTTTCCTTGTTAACAAGCATCGCAAAGTCTATCTTTTTCAAAATCAATTTTTGGTAAGCCAACAACCAAGTCAAGTTTTGAAAGTTTTGAAAACAAGTCCATATGAGGATGTCCTAGCCTTTTATGCCATAATCATCCAAATTCATTTGTAGCAGATAAATACTTAACATCGAGATTAGGAGATAAACTATGCAAATCAAATACATATACATTTTCATGCCTATGACCAACAAAAAACACTTTGTTATTTGCAAAATTTTTAATGGTGCAGTGGGATTTTTCAGAAGTGACATGATTGCCTTTGTCGTACATTTGACTAATACTAAGCAAGTTGTGTTTTAATCTTTCAACAAGCAATATATTTTTGATGATGGGTGAAGAAGTTTTACCAATACTACATTCGCCGATGATCTGTCCCTTACCATTGTCTCTGAAGGTTATGTGACCTCTTTCTTTGGATTTAAGGGTTGAGAACATTGCTCTATCGCCGGTCATGTGCCTTGAGGATGCAGTATCAAGGTACCACCGGTTGTTGCTGGATTTTGACCTAAAGCACCCCTGCAAAAATCAGATTTTTGTTGGCCTTTTGGTACCCATTATTTCTTGGATTCATGAGAGTTAGAAGTTGAAGTGTTTTTGGTAACTCACTTCTTTTTCATTCTAACAAAGAAGTTTCTTTTAGTAGGACATGAAAGAGAGATGTGACATTTTCTTCCACAATAATGACATGTGAGATGAGAATGGTTAGATGATACATGAACAAAGGTCTTTTGGGGATTTTTTGCTTTTAAAAAAGGTTTATATCCAATCCCCATTCTTCCAAATGTTTGATTTTGACTTTTGAGAATTTTATCTAAGGTATCTCTACCTTGAGTAAATTTTGAAAGAACATTTTTTAAATCTTCTATTCTTCATTTAAAACAATTTTCTCCTTTTTCGAAATTTCATTTTCTTTTTCCAAATCACCTACTTTCTTTTCAAAAATGGAAGATTCTTTTTTATTTGAAAATTCTTTTGCCTTTTCCATTGTCAAGACTTCATTTTCTAAAGTATTAATATTAGAAGTCAAGGATTCCTTTTGTTGTGATAAATTCAAAATCATTTTCTTTTGATAACTACTTTTAGAATTCAGTTTTTTAAATTCAGCAAGCAATTCATCAAAAGGAGTTTGTAATTCATCATTTACCTCATTCTCATCTTCAAGTGGCATCAAGCATAGATTTGCGACTTCATTTTTGCCAATATCAGCCTCTGAGTCGCTATCATCGCTGCCTTCTCCAAACTGCATTCCGATTTGTGGTGTTCCAGTTTGTTGCATTCGTAGCAAGTAATTTCAGATTTTTTATGATTTTCTCCTTTTTGAAAATCTTTGTTGAAATCTTTTCTAAAGAACTTCCTTACGTCTTGTTTCTTTTTTACAAATCTTTTGAACCTTTTGGTAATGAAAGCCATTTCTTCATCTTCCTTCGAAGCATCTTCTTCTTCTTCTTGAGATTTTGAGGTAGACTTGAAAGCTATCCCTTTCTTCTTATTATTGTCTTCTTCTTCTTTTCCTTCTTGCATGATGATCTCATGGGTTAGGAGAGATCACATTAACTTATAAAGACTTAATATTGACAAGTCTCTTGCTTCTTTCACTGTTATAACTTTATTCTCCCAGCTTTTTTACAATGATCGGAGGACTTCTCTAACAATTTTTGCATTAGTATAAGCCTTCCCAAGAGATTTAAGATTGTTTATAATATTTGTAAAGCGAGTGAACATTTGGAATATATTCTTATCAGGTTTCATTTTGAAAAACTCATAGTCATGAACAAGCAAACTCACTCTAGACTCTTTGACTTGAGTGGTTCCCTCATGAATTACAATAAGTTTATCCCAAATTTCTTTCCCCGTTGTACAAGTGCATATTCTGTTAAACTTAGTAGCATCAAGTGCACAATACAACATATTAATAGCTTTGGCATTGGATTGAATATCTTTATAATCAGCACTAGTCCACTCACTCTCAAGTTCGGGAACTAACAAACCATCTATGGTTTTAGTGGGGACTTGAGGACCATCACAGATAATTTTCCAAAACCTTATAGTCGATAGATTGGATATGCATAATCATACGGGTTTTCCAATAGTTGAAATTTGTGCCATTGACCACCAAGTTTCACTTAGCTTGTGGATTTTTACAAGGACTTATTTCAATCTATTGAGGACCTCCCAACTAAATGCCTCCCTTTACAAGTGTTTCACTCAGAAAATAAGGAACAGTAATAAGAGGTACAACTGTCCTCTTTTACAAATATTCTCTCTCAAAAGATGGATATGAAAGTGTAAGCTCACAGGTAATTTAAGACTCACTTAGATGGGAAAATAGAAGTACAATGGAGTATATGAAAAGCTCTTGATTGCTCTTGAATGCTTTAGGTTTGTTGTATTGAAGAAGTGTGTAATACGAACAAGGAGAGCTTTTTCTTTATAGCATTAATGGCTTCTAACTATTGGAGAGAGGTAGAGACACATATTCTAGTCGTTGGAGCAAATCATGGAAGATATCTTCCAGTTGTGTTTGATCAGAGTATGGAAAAGGCAGATTGTAGACAGGTCTTAGAAAGAGAAGGATCATTAAATGCTCAAGCTTTTCATTTAATGCTCTCCTTCATAGGTCAACTTCTTGGAGAGGATATGGTGCCAAAAGATCTGCTCAGGGGTTAAAAAAGATGACATATTCTGCACATGGATCAGAAAAAGTGGCTGAGAAATGATTTGTGTCAGTTTAGATCTGATTTGGCAGGTGAGATTTTTTAAACCCAGATTTACAAGCGTCGACCCTTGTAGATTGGGTGTCGACCCTTTGCTTTCTTCTCTTCTCTGAGTTGAGTTCCAAGTGTTCCTAGTGTCAAACCTTATCATTCTTGGTGTCGACCTTTACTGCTGGATTACATTTTGAAATTTAGTGTTGACCCTTGTTGTTCTTGGTGCCGACCCTTGCTATTGGATTGCACACTGAAATTTAGTGTTGACCCTTGCTGTCTTGGCGCCAACCCTTACTGCTGGATTGCATACTGAAATTTAGTGTCGACACTTGCTTCTGGAACACTTAGACATTTTGAGCTTCACTCTGGTGTTGACCCTTGTTATTTTGGCATCAACCCTTAAACCTGTTTCAAGCATAAATAGAATTTTGCAAACAAGTGCTAATCTCATGTTTTGAGGGGTTAAAACCATGGAAAAACAACACTCTATAATCATAATTCTTCTAGAAACATTAAAGCATAATTTGTATACTATTATTTTGAAAACATGAATAATAAAATAAATTCTAAATATTTGTCAATAATCAAAATCAATAAGAATTTTAAAGTAGAATAACCTTGGGGCTAACATTTTTTTTAAGTCGTTAATACTTTTTCAATAACTGCATACATGCCAGGTAAGTCGTTAATTCATATATTTATGGCATGCAAAAATAGGCCATAAAAAATGTATATTTTCACAACTTACAATAATATGTTGTAAAATATTTACACTTAAGACGACATACATTTCACATCGTAAAATATTATAACTTTACACGGCATGCATTAGCATGTCGTGATAACTTCTATTGAAAAAAATTTTAATTCGATTTTTTTATGACATGCAAAAGTATGTGTAAGCAAAAATTTGGTTTAAATCCAATCGATAGTGATTGATCAACAAACTCAAATAAATTTTAAATGAACACAAATAAAAATCAGTGGTTGAATTCTATGCCTTAAACAGATTAAGGACTTCCTTGAAGGTAAATAAATAAAGAAGAAACAAAGCAGAACAGAATATGTATTTATTCAATTGGATTGTTACTTGCCACCAGTTATAAGAATTTAAACAAGAATAATGAAAAAAAAAATACAGTAATCGATAGAAGGAAAGAAATGGGGATTGAAAAACTATCACTTTATCTATTCCTAACAACTGCTAAATTAAACTACTCCTAGATGAATATCACATTTTGTGAATGGTTGTTGATGATTGATCCCTTGTTCATTCCTCAAGTTTTCCTTTTATACTTACTTGGCCATCTCATGTTGTAGCCATCAATCTATGATCTTCCTTGATCTTTGCTCTACTCAACCACATCCCATCTTCATAATGACTACTTGGAGATGTTGCGCTTTGACTTGATATTGATCCTCCAATTTTAGCATACGATTTCTAATTAATTTTAACAAATATATTTACTATCTTTTATTTAATATTTTCAAGCTACATCATCATCTCTTCCATGCTATGTTATTAGCACACTTGTCATGCTATGTCATCATATTTGTTGATAATAATAATAATAAATACGGCCAATGTTATTCTTAAAAATTGTCTATGGTCTTAATCAACATATCATAATCGAACTTGGCTATAATCAACAGGTCATTATCGACAGAAAAATAAAATGTGGTGTCAACAATATGCTATAAAAAATATATATTTTCACAACATACAAAAATATGTCATAAAATATTTACACTTAAAGACGACATATATTTCATATCATAAAATATTATAACTTTACACGGCATGTATTAGCATATTGTGAAAACTTTTACTAAAAAAAAATTCAATATGATTATTTATTTATTTATTTATTTTAAATCATAAGGAAAATCATCAACATCCAAAATTTACCATTTTGTGAAACACTTTGTGCTTAGTGACCAACATCTTGTTGCAAAACAGTTTCTAAAAACCATCAAGTTAATTAATTATTAATTTGCTATCCTTTCAGGACATTCAGTGGTATAGACAAATATTATTATTATTATGGTATAGGTTGTTAGCTGATTATATCTAAAAGGTCAGATCTTTCTTGATTTGATTTTTGTGTTTTGGTAATGTTTTTTAATATCAAATTTGTATAAATGTGTCTTGTTAGTTTTATTTTGTATTTTCACATAAGGATTGGATCATTTCATATTTTTTTTCATGACTGACTTTTTATACCAGCACAATTTATATTTGTTGAATGATCAGTTTTTGGCTTCAAATTGGTTAGTAGTTGCATTAGGATTGCTCTCATGGTTGTGAAGGATTTTAGCTCTATTAGTAGCAGCCATGAACAAAGCAAAAACAGAGTACAATATATATTTATGTATATATGTGTGTGTATAGCAAAAAAATTAGTCAGAGTGAGCGAGTGTGAGACTCTAATTGTTTAATTAATTTAATAAATGAATAAATAAAAGAAATAAAATTAATTAAAATAAAATATTTGATTTTATAATTATACTCGCTAAAATGTAATCTAACTTAAAATTAAGAGGCATAGTTTACCAAAATAGGAGTAATATATTGTTTGGAGGCCAAATCAAAACAACTATGAAATTATATGTGCTAAAATATAATTAGGAGATCATTGTGACCTATCAAAAAGATGGTATATAATTATTTTAGGAGTTGGGCCAAAGTGTAATTACTCAACAAATAAATTACAGGTGATACCCCAAATGTTCAATTAATTTTACACCAAATATTAAATGTTGGAAGCATATGATTTAAGGAATTAGATGTTATTAAATTTTGAATTATTAAACACTGAGAATTTTGAGGACAACATTTGTTGTAAAATTACGTATTTTTATAAATGAAATTAGTATATTTTTCTGAATTTTTTCTGTATAATTATTCACATTTTTTTAAATTTAATAATTTGTATATTTTTATACTGAAAATTATTTCAAAAAAAATAATTTTAACTTTTTATTATTATTTGATATTATTTTCTGAGTATTATGATATTTTATTATATTTTTCCTAAACTAAAATACACTAAAACGTAACCTTTTCTATATAATAAGGATGCATACCCCCAATTCTCTTGCTGTCCACGCCTTCTCCCCTATAAATAGAGATGTTCACCTTTTGCGTCAACATCATGTCCTAACCCAAACTCTCTTCTTCTCCCTTTTTCAGCACTTCTCTCTCTAATTGTTTTATAAAATTTTGAGTTTAGTTGGGAGCACAGTGAACGGAAAGTAAAAAGTTGAAATCAACACTAAGGCGAGTTATATTATACCTTGAATTACCACAACATATTTTACGTATATTTTGAGTTATCATAATTTATTTTATACAAGTTATGTTTTTAACTTATATTTTGATTTCAAGTACGTTAATTATTTTTTTGAACTTCATTTTCTTCAAATGAAACACATTGATATGATTGTTTAAATTTTAGAAATTATTTGGCAATAATTTTATAAATAATAATTCTTGTAAGTACCACCACGGGAATCCCATGCTTTGAGAGATTTAAATAACCACTGATTTCTGATTAGTCACTTTGTGACCTTCTGTTTGTCATGGATCTATTGACTTTTATTCTGGTTGTCACTCCAGTGACCTCTGTTCTGTTCTGTATTATGGTTATGATTATTTGATTATGTGATTTCCGCATTCTGCTTCTGTTATTTAAAATTAATTATGTATTTCAGTTACCAAATTAATCTTTGTTTAGCCAAATAATTATCTATGGTAATTTTTGTATCCTCATGCTCATTGTATAATATTTCTCACTCTGACATGTGCTTATAGCTATTAACCGCTTTCAAGTGACATGTCAAGACCAGTGCATAAGGTAGGCACAAGACACTTTGTAGTCATAGTATAACTCTGGTATTGCAATCGAATAGAAGCTCCAATGTATACGTTTTCGTTATACTTAAATAAAGATTTGGGTACGCTTTTATTTTACTCCGCTGCACTATTAATTTGTTATGACTTCAGTTATTGTCTTGTTACGACGCCGAACCTTTGGATATCGGGTTTGGGTCATGACAACAAGTGGTATCTAATAATTGGATTTGATTTGTAGAGAAGTAGATGATGTCATTCTATCCAGTAAATTAAAGTGTTCTAGAGAACCACAAAGAAATAATAGAGAGAAAGAGGGTATGCTTGGCCCTGATTTGTTATGTAATGTTTGAGGTAGTTATAGTAATTATGCATCTCTTCCTCATCATTGTTGATCTTTTCATAAAATGCCAATGTTTGTTGTTGCTAGTAATTAATTTGGACCCCATCCAGAGGAATAATCACTTGACCAAGTCTTCGAGTTTCCAAACCTGCCAACGACACTATAAATGATCTCCCAATTAAAAGTTGTAGATTTGAAATCATGATTAAGTAGTTGCAGAGAGAAATTAAGGCTCTGTTTGGTTGTATTTTCAAATTACATTTCCACCCTATCATTCGTGCTTCACGTTTGGATACCATTTTGAAAATACAATTCCATCATATCATTCAAAATACATTTTGACTTCTCGTTTGGCAGCTTTCTTTTTCATTTCTCCACTGTCAAAAGCTTTCAATGTCTTTAGTCTTCTTCATTTTTGAAAAGCCTTCCATGTTCTTCATTTCTGAAAAGGTTCATGTGCAAAAAGAAATTTAAAGCTAAACTGATCTACTCATCTTCCTCTGCTTGAAAGATCACGGTTGATGATTCATCACGGGTAGCGTTCGTTCCTGTGAACTGAGACCATTTTATAAACTATGTCTGTGAACCCCCTTCCTACCCATACCATCTCCCACAAATCAAGTGAGTTATAATTTGTGTGTTGTGGAAGATTCATTCTTCGGGCAATCAAACAACGACGACACCGAGGTCAAATAAATCACAAATTTCTTCCAAATATTTTTTTACAGCTCACTGATTTTCTGAAACATCCCCAATTTTATTCCAATTTTTTTTGTCATAGGTCAAATTTGTCAAACCTTTTCTCAAATCAAACGACTACCAAATAAGCGCACATTCACTCACTGTACCCACTCCATCACCGGTGACAACTATTCAACTCCCACTGATCTAGTACGTATATCCTTCAATCCATCTGGTATGTAGAAATGAGTTCTGAAATGGTTTATGAGAAGTCGACATGATGATAGAGATGGTTTTTGATCTCTCTAAACTATTTGAACAGTTTAAGCTGAGCCAGTCAACCGCCAGGACAACTGGCCGGTCGTCCTCCAGGTCATCCGACCGATCGTCCCCTAGGTCATCCGGCCGATCGACTGGCCGGTCGACCGCCATGCTTTCCCAGCCACCCTTTCATGCTTCTCTTCTTCTGCTCTTCTTCTCCTGCTTATTTCTTCTTCTGCTTCTTCTGGTTATTTTTTTTACTACATACACTTGTTTCACAAACTTTTTACAAACAATATTATCTTATTTTTATTTTGTATGTGTTTTGCCCTTCAATTAATCTACTTTTCCTAATATTATTTAACAAGTTCAGATAAACATTAATTTTGATTCGTACTTAAACATAAATAATAATAGTTGATTTTTGCTCTGTTATTTTTTTATATCCACTCCAGAGTAATTTAAATATAAATTGTGTGTTTTTAGATAGATGAAAACAATTCAGATGACAATTAGGATACAAGAATGTGGACTCCCAGAATTGAAATGAAATTAATAAACATGTTGAGAGAAGAGGTTAAAAAAAAATAAACAACCGGTCGTAGTACTGTGTGGACAATTAGGCATTGGAATCATTTTACAAATCAGTTGCAAAATCCGTATGAATTTCGGTATACATCAAAGCAGGTGCGACAAAAATATTAGCGATTGAAAGCTGATTACCAAACGTTTAAGCGACTGCAGGCACAGACTGGTCTGGGATAGGATCCCATTGTAGGAACTGTTGTTGCACCCGATGAATTTTGGGATAAGGTTTTTCATCAACCTGTACCATTTTTAATTTTTATTTTTTTGTAACATTTCATCACACGTACATTATGCTTATTTTCAATATTTTCAATTGCTGTAGGCTACAAAAAATGTAAAGAAGTTTAGGACAAAAGGATTTAAGTATTTCCAAGAAATGGTGAAAATTGTTGTGCCACAAGGGCCTTGTCTCGTGCATCCACACAAGGAGCCCTTGACTCAGATGAAGAAGATGAAATGCTTAATAAATTTTCGAGCCCTGAAGCGGTGGGAGTAATGCTGCTGAAGCCATTCCTGTTGACTTATTCGGCGATGAATACATGGATCCAGCGAAGGGCAAAAGTCACAAGAGGGGCCCTACAAGCAGCCAGACTGACAGTGGTCATTCTAAAAATTCATGGTCAAGTGGGTTCAATGATGTGTGCGCATCTTTCACTACTTATGCACAGGCAAAAACAGAACATTCATGTGCACGATCAACTGACACAGAGGCTGTAAGTACAGGTGGTGATGAGTATTCCCTTAATGCATGTCAAGATGCATTGCTAGAGCTTGGGGACATACCATCGGTCCAGTACGTTAGGGCACTAACACTATTTAAAGACAAGGAATGGTGAAGGTTTTTTATGCGTACTCCTACCTATATGCGCCTAGCTATGATCCTAGCTTTGCAGTGAAATGGGAAGTTGTGTTTTGATTGAGTTAGCGATTCTCTTTATTGTTGTGCAAGATGATTTGATGGTTCCTGATTTGTTTTTTATCATTTTTTTTATCCCATGATATGCGTTTTTTATCCATCTTCGTATGTTTATTTTTATTGAATTCTTAAGTAGTTTCTATTTTACATCAATATGTTGTGTTATTGTTCTGTGTTCTTTCATGTCCGTATTCTTATGACAAGATGAATACATATTAAACAAATTTTCTTCGCGTATATATTTTTGTGGATGCTGGTAAATGACTAAGGCCGACTAAATGTAGCCACTTGTTAATTCAGTTTCACCAATAATGGTAACAGTTAGTATGTTGTCAAACATTATTTTATAATTATACTTTTGCTGTGATGTAGAAGAAACAATATGTCATCCGATACAGAAAACAATGCAATGGAGATCTCATCAAAGGAGGATGAGGTTATTGAAGATTTTATGAATTTTTTGATGATTGCTTTTATGCATGACCATATGAATGTGTCAAGTAGCAGACAACTGCAGCGAACTTGTCCATTCAAAGGTGATGATTACATCTTCAATTTATTAAATGGCCATCCAGAAATAATAATAGACATTGTGCGAATGGATGCACAAACATTCATTTTATTGAAAAACACCTTACTTCAAAATGGCTTTATCGATACTGAACATATGTATATCAGTGTTGAGGAATCGCTTGAAATTTTTTTATACACTTTCACACAAAATGACCGCCATCGACTACGGGCCGATAGATTTCAACACTCTACAGAAACTATTTGTCGGCACATCAAAATTGTTATGCGGCACTGTGCAAGCTTGCATTAACGGTTATCAAACCACGTAACCAAGACGAGATACTGGCAAAAATTTTAAATGATAGGAGGTTTTTTCTCTGGTTCAAGGTATGACTATATGTTTGTCCTGTAAGTTTTCAATAACAATAAGGAACGATATATATATATTTTTTTCATGTTATAAAAGTAATATCCAAGTTTGTTTCGCTTTTAATGTCAAACAAATATCTTTCAAGTAGGATTGTGTCAGTGCTATTAATGGCACATTGGTGGATGCATGGTTCCCTACTTTAAGACAAAATACATTCCGCAATTGCAAATCTACGGTATCACAAAATGTACTCGAAGCTTGCAACTTCGACATGTTGTTTACATTTATTAATTCTAAATGGGAAGGTAGTGCTCACAACAACGCTATTTTAGTTGACTTTATTACAATAGCTGATTTACAGTTCCCACACCCACCCCCACCCCATGGTGAGTGTCACTAAATAACACACTGTACATTTTTTGAAATTATTTTTTTGTACATCTATTTGACAGAGCAGTGCATTCATTATTTACATGTAGGCAAGTATTATTTAGTGGATGCTGGTTTCATGAACATACCTAGATTTCTAGCCCCATTTCGTTCCCAATGCTATCACTTGCAAGAGTTTTATGGCCGTCATTATTCTAGACCCAAGGAATTGTTTAACCATTGACATTCGTCATTACGCAATGTCATAGAAAGAACATTTGGTGTTCTAAAGAAGCGATTCCCAATATTGCGGTCCATGCCAAATTACAAGTCTACAAGACAAAGCCCTCTCGTGATTGCATGTTGTGTACTGCACAATTGGATCCGTTTGCATGCAAATATGGACCCATTCTTCATGGAAGCTAATAATGAAATGGCGGCAGAAGCGGAAGCAGACAGGTTTGTTGGAGAGCAAGCTGACTATGTTGACATGTCACAACATGGGTTGACGTACCAATCGAACTTTAGAGATGCAATTGTTACTGCTGTGTGGCAAAATCATGTTGGCTGTGTGAGTGATTTTTTGACCACACTGCCAACTCAGTATTCAGCTGGAAAGCACTGGAAGAATAGATGACACCTGACTGACCTGTAACAGAAAGAAGAGACTCTGGCAGTGGTTCGTCCACCCGGGAGTACTCCGACGATCAAGCCAGTACTCAATGTCTCTCAAAGATAACCAATAATGCTTAACTCTCTAAACAGAATATCAAAAGCATACCTTAGACCCATGGGGGTGCCTCCCTTTTATAGCCAACACAATCCTAGTCCCAAATAGAAGCCTAGCTCTAATGGACTTAGGATTACTGCTAATCTTGGACTCCCAGTAGAATTAGGATAAACTCTCTAAGAGCCTCATCTTTACCCAAACTGAAGTCTTCTCCCATTCTAGGACTCTTGTCCCTTATCCTCTTATCTCGAATTCTGATATCTTCGGAGATAACCTCGGCCTTGCCGAGATCACCTCGGCGTCATGACCAGGACACGTGGCACCTCGGCTGGCACTTCGGTGACATCTCAGCCATGTGTCGTTATTCAAAAATTATGTCCCCACAACTGCCCCCTAGGTTTTATTACCTCGGCATTCTGAGGTGATGGAGCATATATCACTTCTTCCATTTAGAACATCGGCTAAGCTCACTCCATTATTTGTTGCCGAAGTTAGAACTTATCGGCTCAATATGACCAAGACCTATAGTTTGCTTTCATCAATGTTTTGGAACTAACAACCAAGCTTTGTTCAAGTTTCCCAGCCGAAATCGTCCTCCTAGCCGAGGCATTTGCTTCATTGAATCAAGAACTCCAAGAGTGTCATCACGCGTGAAAGCTGTCACGCACAGCAACCCAACCGTTTCAGCCATGCGTCTTTGCCTCACTGGATTGTACTTTGTTTTTCTTTTTGAAGTAATGTAAACTCTTTACATCGTCGATGTGGCTTTAATTCAACTCTTTTGTTTTGAATACTTATATGTTTGCCTTGTATGCTTCCATACTTAGAATATTTTGCATATCTTTAATAAGCACTTCAATCGTTTTGCAACCTTCTCGGGGTGACACACCTCGGTTATACAAACTGATGATTTACCTCGGCAAGTACCCAAGTACCTAATTTGACACAACCTTAGCCCTGACATGTAAATTATCTACAAATTTCAACAAGTGTTAAACAATGATCTCGGTTTAACTTCAACTTGTAAATTGTCCACAAATTTCAACAAGTGTTAAACAATGATCTCGGTTTAACTTCAACTAGTAAATTGTCCACAAATTTCAACAAGTATTAAACAATGATCTCGGTTTAACTTCAACTTGTAAATTGTCCACAAATTTCAACAAGTGTTAAATAATGACCTCGGTTTAACTTCAACTTGTAAATTGTCCACAAATTTCAACAAGTATTAAACAATGATCTCGGTTTAACTTCAACTTGTAAATTGGTTTAACTTAAACTTGTAAATTGTCCACAAATTTCAACAAGTGTTAAACAATGACCTCGGTTTAACTTCAACTTGTAAATTGTCCACAAATTTCAACAAGTGTTAAACAATGATTTCGATTTAACTTCAACTTGTAAATTGTCTACAAATTTCAACAAGTGTTAAACAATGATCTCGGTTTAACTTCAACTTATAAATTGTCTACAAATTTCAACAAGTGTTAAACAATGATCTCGGTTTAACTTCAATTTATAAATTGTCCACAAATTTCAACAAGTGTTAAACAATGACCTCGGTTTAACTTCAACTTGTAAATTGTCCACAAATTTCAACATGTGTTAAACAATGATTTCGGTTTAACTTCAACTTGTAAATTGTTCACAAATTTCAACAAGTGTTAAACAATGATCTCGGTTTAACTTCAACTTATAAATTGTCTACAAATTTCAACAAGTGTTAAACAATGATCTCGGTTTAACTTCAACTTGTAAATTGTCCACAAATTTCAACAAGCGTTAAACAATGACCTCGGTTTAACTTCAACTTATAAATTGTCCACAAATTTCAACAAGTGTTAAACAATGATTTCGGTTTAACTTCAACTTGTAAATTGCCCACAAATTTCAACAAGTGTTAAACAATGATTTCGGTTTAACTTCAACTTGTAAATTGTCCACAAATTTCAACAAGTGTTAAACAATGACTTCGGTAAGCTTTTCTCATCTCGGACCTAATCATCTAGGCCGAGATCTTGTCTTCTGGGATCTGGGATCCGAGATCTGGAATCCGGGATCTGCTTACTTGGGCTGAGCTCTTGTCTTCTCATATCCGATGTTATCTCGGCTTTGCTATGGCGAGCCATTTCTCTTATCTGTTTTGGACGCCTTTGTAAGCATCTTTCTTTCCATACCTGGAGGTCGTCCTCGTTATAATACTCGCTTCAGTCTGACTTCTTCGGCACGTCGCCCTCCTGGCCGACATCCTCTTCTCCGTGATTCTTATCATGAGTTTCTTCGTTGTAGTTGTCTTCTTCGACGCCAAGGTCAATATGTTTCCCACTCTCAGTAGGGGTGTCGCCCCCAACCTTATCTTTCTGTCCGTCGTTGGCCATCTATTCTCCTTTCTTTCCCACAGACGGAGCCAAATTGGCGTCATGACCAGGACACGTGGCACCTCGACTGGCACTTCGGTGACACCTCGACCACGTGTCGTTATTCAAAAATTATGTCCGCTAGATTTGTGACGTGAACAAGGCAAGTGAATTTCGTCGTGATTAATGGTTGAAAATGTATAATTATTTTACTAGTTTCAATCATTATGACACCTTTATTACATAACTTCCTCCATTTTTTTGTAATTGTGATTTTAATGACTTTTTTTCTCTTTTTTTAGGATAACTGACAATGAGGATAATGATTGGGCTAAATGGCAATTAAAGGAAAGGGAACCCAAATCAAATTTCTTTCCCAAATAGCATCACATGGTCAATCAACAAAATATAATTACGTGGATGAAGACACTTAATATGTTGTTGATGCAATGTATAATATGCAGGGGCAAACAGTTTTTTTTGGTTGATGGTTAAATGATGCATGCAGAAATTGTAGTTTATGATGTTTATTCAGTTTATGATGTTCATTAATTTTTTTTTTCATTTTATTAAAATAATGGTTTTGTAATCAACTTTAATTGTTTTATTAATTTGTATATTAATTATTATACGAATTTTTTTTAATTAAATTTTTTTTCATTTTATTCAAATAATGGTTTTGTTATTAACTTTAATTGTTCTATTAATTTTTATACGAAATTTTTTTTATTAATTTTTTTATTTTATTAAAATAATGGTTTTGTTATTAATTTTAATTGTTCTATTAATTTTCTTTATTAATTCTTATACAATTTTTTTTTATTAATTTTAATTTCAAATTAATTGTTCTATTAATTTTTATGATGTTGTAGACGAAAGTTGTAATTGTTATTGTAGTTAACATTCGTGCATCAGTTATGGGAGATGTATAATATGCACTTTTTAAAAAAATGCATATGGCATCTTCACTTCATAATACAACTCACAAATTGTTATAACATTGTCACTGATTAATTTTAGAGTGCACACAAAAAATTTACTATTCATAACGTTAATATAAAATACTACAACAAAATAAGAAAACAAAATAACCACAATAAAATAAGAAAACAAAATAACCACAGCATGTGTGAACCATTTAATTGCTCATCGAAACAAGTTAAACATCATTGTCAGGTGGTGGTGGGGGTGGAGGTGGAGGTGGAGGGAAGCAGTGATGGTACACCTGAGTGACTCGATGGTCAATCTGATCAATGCGGTTACTTGTCACTTCATCACGTCTTGCAGAGTCTACACGAAACTCACCAAATTGTTGAATTAGTGAGTTCTGAGCGGCGGCAAATTCATCGAACTGAGTACCCAATGTATTGACCTGATTAGCTATTTGTTGTTCCCATTGTAGGTGCTGATTGTACCGTTCTCATTCCAACGCTAAATAATCAGTCTAGTATTAGAGTTGTTGATTTGGTGGCATGGCATTGTCATTGGGGTCTTCCGGATCAGGTATTGGTTCATTTGCAAAATTAATAGCGCCTAGTAAGTTTTCAGCACCACCAGCTCGGGTCAGTGTATACTCAGAAATTGGTGAAGTGATTTTCACTTCTACTTCACCTTCAAGGTTGACATGATGCGCTTTAAAAATTTTGGTTAATAAAGCTCCAAAAGGTAGTGACTGGCCACTGAGAGTACTAAGATTTGCAACCATCATTTCTTTCAGTAATATGTAGCATAAATCTAATGTTTGTCCAATTTCAAAACAATATAACAAATAAACATTAAAACATGGAACAATATCAAAATGTTCTTTTTTGGGAATGACGTTTTCAACTATCCATCGATGAAGAATACAAAGGTGGGGTTTTTAAATGTCTTGTTTGTAAATTAGTGCTGGTAAATCGGTTCTCACAAATTGTGGCATAAACCTCAGTTAGATCACCAACAATGTTAGCTAACTGAGACTCAGTTTGAAAATGGCATTGCAAATTCCCTGTCTGAACTCCAATAATTTGTGCGAAAGTGTGAGGGTTTAGTGTGATTACTTTACCTTTCACATAAGAGATCAAACTACACTGTTCCACTTCTCCCTCAGTAGGTCTCAAGTGAAGGTAAAATAAATATACAAGACGGGGATATATTTTTTATGGTAAATTAGTTAAAGGTAACCATCCCATCGTATCCAGTCTGCCAAGCAACAGTGGATCATATTGAAAAGGTAGATTTACCTTTCTCCCCGTAACAATTGGTCAATTGGCAAAATTTGAATAAGCTTGTTTGTGATTGTATGTGAGAAAATCAATAATTGGATAGTGATGGTGTTTTTACTGTTGTTGACGTTGTGAAGGGTTAGAGGTTTCGCCACGTGAATATACCTACAGACGACAAACTGGGTCTCGCTCTTTTTGTTCTTGACATGATGACTGCAAGTTAAGAAAAATGTATCAAAAATGTATGAAAGATGTATAGCAAAATGTATGAAAATGGTGTAAAAAAAAAGCAACAGATAATCAAACTGAACCTATGCTGCTGGTGCAAAAGGCAAGCAACAGATAGCCAAACTGAGCGCAAAAGGCAAACAAACTGGTGAAAGTTGGGATTGAAATCGGTTGACGGTTGTCCTTTTTGCTGAAACATTCGGTTTTGTGCAGCTCGGCTCTGAAATTGTGAAGCTTAGTTATGAAATTGTGAAGCTATGAAGAATATGAAGCTGTGGTTCAAACTAACCTCTTATGAAAGCTCTTCGTCTCTTCTTTTACACGAATATCTACACTGAATTTATGATATTTTATGGTGAAGAAATTGCTGAAGTTGTTAGAATGAAGATGGTGAAGATGGTGTAGTTAAACAAATGAAGATGCTGACTTATATAAAGCCTCAGTTTCAGAATTTATTTATTTTTTTCATCGAATACTGACTTATAGCACTTTTTATTTATTTTTCATTTCTTTCGTATACTGATCACTGACAATTTGTGGCTCAATTTTGGCCCTTTTTTTTTTCTTTTCCTTTATCAAATAGTGACCAACTGACACCCAGCAGAGGAGAGAGAGAAGGGTCTATTGCATGAGTGAAATTACACTATTGCCCTTTTCATTTATACTTACATAGCAATTGGACATTCTATGAAAGAGGGGCAAGTTACTCATTTTATAGTCAAATACATCAATCAATAGCCCCCAATAACATGAGCTTCACGAGTGACCCCAATAATATGAGTTTCACGGGTGAGGCAGGAGTGAGAGACAATAATGAAGCTAAAAAAAGGGTACAACATAAAGAATTTTTTATTAAATTAATAAAATTTAACAAATGAAAAAATATTGATAATGTTTGGTAACATTTACGTTTTGGTTTGTATTTAAAAAAATTTAATAAATTGGTTTTTGTTAATTTTGATCAATATGTAATGTCCAAATGTGTTGGTTTAAACAAATTTTTTGAAATATATTAAAAACGTATTGCACAAAATGTTTATACAGGCCTTAAAAATGAATTGATAGAAAAATTAATTGACATAAAATAATTGACATAAAAGTTATTTGAAAAAAAAATTATTCAAAAAAATTACTTAAAAACAAATAATTGAAAAAAAAATCAATTTTTTATTTGAGTATTTTAAAAATAGTTTGGTTATGACTGTTAATCAAAAACACGGATATCGAGTTGTAAGTTGTGTGTTTGATTATCAATTATAGGTTGAATTAAGTTTTGAAAGCTATTTTGAAAACTCCTCACCAAACAAATTTTCTTATTTCACATGTCACATCAAACTTTTAAAACTTAATTCCACATACAATTCAACACTCAATTCAAAAACTATAACCAAACAAATTTTCTACACTCAAATCATAATTCACAAACTCAAAATATAACTCTTACTCTTAAATCATATTTAGAAAGCTTTACCAAACGCAAACTAATTTTGCCAATTTTATGTGGGATGATATTTTCAAAATATATATCTGAATTTTTTTATTGATAAATCTCATTTAAAAGTGTTCTAATCCAATAAGTCCATCAATAAAATTTTTAACATAGTTAGTCCTATATATTTATACTTTTACTCTATGAGGTCTCTTTCTTCTGATTTATATTGTTTGTTAGACTGTTATATCCTTATGTCTATTGTTGATATGTATTATATAGAAAAATGATATATAGATTTTCTTTTTGTTGCTATCTTCATTTTGGTAGTTACCATTATTCATGTTTTTCTTTTTGATCAATTTCATTCACATTTGTGATATTGTTTCATTGCGCTAGGGTTTCAAAACTCTCTATTTGGTAGGGTTTGGAGACTCTAGCTTACACATGGCAGTGAAATAATATTATGTTCCTCCATTGTTGCGATAAAGTTTTGTGTTCCTCCATTGTCAATTTGTATTCGAAGTTCTGTATTCGTCCATTGTTACTCTGTGTTCGAAACTCTATGTTTCTCCATTGTTGTAAGTTGAAACTTTGTTTATATCCAATCAATTTTGTTACAAACATATTCTTCAAATGTGAGTTTGGTTTGATTTGAATTGGTGGAATAGTGAAATTGCATAAATTGTTGATGATAGTGATAATGATAAAGATAAAGATGAGAATGTAGGTGATATATATATATATATATATATTTTAGAGTGATTGAGTTTTTTTGGATTTTTAATTCTATTACTGCCATTATTTCTATTTTTTTGTCAAGCAGTGTGAATGTTCACATTGCACATTATTTGAAAGTCTGAATAATAAATGTTGGAATATAGATATAGACGTAATTATATATTTTGCAAGATGTGAATGTTCACATATCATTGGTTATTTGTTACTATACTTGTTGTTTGAACAATCATTTTTTGTTATCATTAAACAATTGAAATAGTTTTTTTTTTTTTTTTTCTTTCAATTTTGTTTCATGTTGCAGTGTGAATGTTTACATTGGTATGAGTTTAGTCTTTCTAAGGTTAGTTGTATGTTAATTGCAAATTGTGAACATTCGTATTGTATTTTGATGTAACTTTTTTTTTAAAAGTTTTTTTCGAAAATTAGTTGTGACATGGATAGGCCCACAAGGCTTACGGCCCACAGCAAACAACCCCAAACCCATCGTTTAGGACCCATAGCATAACTCGGTTGGCAAAGCCCAGGACAGCTGGAGGCCATCTGGACATGGAGGGCCAATGGCATTCGGGCACATGGCAGGTGAAACACAGGCCACATCAGCAGACAAAGATCTGCAGAGTTATTGCCACAACACATCACCATTAATGCAGCCCATCACAGCATTTATTACGACAACACCTCTCCGTCGGAACAGAGCCTCCTCACCCTGAACAAGGTAAGCTACGGCACAGGCTTTCGGCGGAACGGGGCACGTCACAAGGGACAGTGAAATGATTACCAAAGGATATAAGCAAGAATCGAAGACAAGAGGAAGGTTAAGCTTTCTATCTCTCTCTCTCTCTATATATATATATATTTCCTTCTTCCTCTACTGATTTGCTTGCCGGAGGGTTCACTGGGGGACTACCCCGTCCCCTTTTGGACTTGCTTGCAGGTCATCTAGTGGAATCATCCGTCTGAATCGGAACTTGAAGAGCTTGGACCAACCCGACCCATCCACCCAGGACGAACTGCATTATCAGTTGGCGCCGTCTGTGGGAAACTGTGGTTTATTCGTGCGCTAGTTGTGTTCACTATCGCCGGAGCCCTCCTTTCTCACCGTTACCTTTTCCTCTCACCCGTCCAAGTGTATGGTCACGACTAGGTCCATGGCTTCTCACCATAATACCGCCGATCCTCAAACAGACCCTTCCCGTCCAAACAACCCACCACAATACATCATCGAACTTACTAACAGCATTAACCGCATAGCCGAGCAAAACCAGGCCCTGATCAGTGCTTTACTCCAAAGAAACCTGCCCGCTCCACCTCCAGATATTCCACCCAACCAAGAAAGAACCCCGGTCCACACTGCTCCATAACCCCCTCCGCTCAACCCAGAAAATTTACAATCCCCTCATCCTCCACATATGAGCCTACCACCTCCACCTCCACGCCCGTCAGTCGTGGCACTAGCCCCTGAGGGGGAAGCCAGCAGTGTCCAGCCTCCATTAACTAACCATGGCGACAACATTCCCCTCTGGGACGCTGAACTCCGAGCTATGAAGCTCCAACTACAAGGGGTCATGCAGAACATTCAGCACAAGCCATCAGTCACCGCCAACTCGTCTTTTGTTGCCTCCATCCGCGACAAACCATTGCCCGCCAAGTTCAAAGTGCCCACCATTGACTCATTCGATGGCACGACGGACCCAGTCGACCATCTGGAAACCTACCGCACCCTCATGATCCTCCATGCTTTCCCTGACGAGATCATGTGCCGAGCTTTTCCCGTGACACTGAAGGGATCAGCTCGGTTGTGGTTTAGCCAGTTACCAGCGGACTCCGTCTCCACCTTTCAACACCTCAGTGACTCTTTCCTGAGCCATTTTATCGGAGCCCAGCGTCAGAGACGCCCAGCCACCCAACTCCTTAACATTCGTCAGACCGAGGGGGAGTCGCTTCGCAGCTTCGTCACCCGCTTCAACACCGAAGCCCTTCAAGTAGCGGAGAATGACGACAAGGTCATCCTCACGGCTTTCATGGCCAGCCTGTGGTCGTCCGATTTTCTTTTCTCCCTCTGCAAAAACCCTCCAACCACCATGGCAGCCCTACTATCCAAAGCCCAGAAATACATGAATGCTGAAGATTCCTTGGCCGCTTGGCAAGAGCCGATCACTAAAAATCCGACCCCCAGAGACAAGAGGAAAGACTCAGAACCCAAGACCGCCCAGTATAATAGCCAAACACCCCACTATAATGACCGACCCCACCGAGCCGACCGGTCGGCTCCGACCTGACCGCCCGGTCGGTTCGAGCGGTACACACCACTCAACTCTCCCATGGAGCACGTCCTCAATCAGATCCAGCGGGACGACCCTCTCAAGTGGCCCCTGCCTTCACGAAACCCTTCCAATCGCAAAGATCAGTCCAAGTACTGCCGTTTCCACCAAGACCATGGCCATACCACCAACGAGTGTATCAACCTTAAAGATCAGATTAAGACTTTCATACATCAGGGCCGCCTTAGCCGATTCACAGACACCCGCCCTCAACAGAGGCAAAGAACCGACCTTCCCAGGAACAATCGCCGGCATACACCACCTCGCAACCAAGCCCCACCTAACCAAGGCCACGATCCCCCCACCACCACAGCCTCGACCTCCAGGCAATCCCCCTCCACCAGTCGGAGAAATCAGAGTCATTTCAGACGGCCTTGCTTGCGGGGGACCATCCCACTCGGCTCAGAAGGCAGAGCTCAGAAAAATCAGGCAGGGCTCAGACAAAGCAGTGGCGGCGGTGGACCGACCTCCCAAACAGTCAAAACAGTGGATCGAACCCATCACCTTCACAGACACCGACTGTGTAGGAGTCCGTTACCCACATGATGACCCCCTTGTCATTTCTGCCATCCTCTCCAACTACAAGGTTAGATGAGTCCTCATAGACAACGGCAGCTCTTCAGACATTATCTTCCTCAATTGCTTCCGCCAGCTCAAGATTGGGAAAGAAAGCTTGTCTCCTCTCCAAACCCCTCTGGTCGGTTTCACCGGCGACCGTGTAACCTCCATCGGCTCCATCGATCTACCTATCACCATTGGCGAACACCCGAGGCAGACCACTAAGTTGCTCACCTTCCTTGTGGTCGACTGCCCCTTTGCTTACAACATTATCCTTGGCCGCACAGCCCTAAACGCCTTCCAAGCCATCACATCCACCTATCACCTTGCCATCAAATTTCCTACCGATCTCGGTGTCGGAACTGTCAAAGGAGAACAGACTGTGGCCAGGGAGTGTTATGTCGCCTCACTCAAAGAAGTCAAGCTAAAAGAGGCCATGATCATCGAAGGGCTTGACGTCCGAGACGAGGACGAGCTGGTCAGAGGCGAACCCGTAGAGGAACTTGTTGAAGTTAACATTGACCCCACTAACCCAATCAAAACTGCCAAAATTGGCAGCCAACTACCTTCCCAAGCCAAGGCCGACCTTACCGCTCTTCTGACCGAGCACAGAGATGTATTCGCCTGGACCCATTCTGACATGCCAGGCATTGACCCCTCCTTCATAACCCACCGCCTCAGCATCGAACCCCACTTTCGACCCCACCGCCAGAAGCAACGCGTTTTCCATCCGGAGCGCAACACTCTTATAGCCACAGAAGTTGACAAGCTCCTCGAGGCCCAATTCATCAAAAATGTGGACTACCCTAGATGGTTGTCCAACGTGGTCCTCGTCCGCAAACATAATGGCAAATGGCGACTCTGTGTCGATTACTCTGACCTGAACCGAGCTTGCCCCAAAGACAGCTACCCCCTTCCCCGCATAGATCTGCTGGTCGACGCCACGGCCGGTCATCAAATGCTCAGCTTCATGGATGCCTTCTCTTGGTACAACCAAATCCTGATGCACACATCTGATCGGGAACACACATCATTTATTACCGACCGAGGTACCTACCACTATTGTGTAATGCCGTTCGGATTGAAGAATGCTGGGGCCACCTATCAACGGTTGGTTAATGCCGTTTTCCACCACCAAATAGGCTGGAATATGGAAGTCTACGTCGATGACATGCTAGTCAAAAGCAAATACTCCTCTGATCACCTCACTGATTTACGAGAGACCTTCGCCACCTTGCGCAAGTACCAGATGAAGCTCAATTGCCTACCCTTCTTCAAAGTTCTTCGGCAGACTTTTGAATGGACAGCCGAATCCGAAGAGGCCTTCCAACAGTTAAAGCAATGCATGGCCAACCCCCCATTCTTTCCCAAGCAATCACGGGCGAGCCCCTCTTCCTCTACTTAGCAGTATCGAGCACCGCAGTCAGTGCAGCTCTCCTCAGAAAAGATGGCTGAATCCAACGGCCGGTCTACTACATCAGTCGGGCTCTCAGGGGAGCGGAGCAGAACTATCCCTTATTAGAAAAACTGTCCCTGGCCTTGGTCATTGCCTCCAGACGACTCCGCCCATACTTCTAAGCCCACTCCATAGTGGTCCTCACCGACCAGCCCCTGAAAAAGGTCATGTAGCAACCAGAACTCTCAGGCAGACTGATGCAGTGGTCAGTAGAACTCAGCCAGTTCAACATCTCCTACCGCCCTCGGACAGCAATCAAGGGGCAAGCTGTAGCTGACTTCATCCTGGAGTTCACCAATCCGGCCCTGACCACTACACCTCCACTCCCACCACCTCCAACAGAGCCAGAAGATCCTCATTCTTGGACTCTCAATGTCGACGGTTCGTCTCGCAGAGAAGGAAGTGGGGCCGACATCATCCTCACCTCCCCCGAGGGCGGCTATTTCAAGTGTGCCCTCCGTTTCTTGTTTGAAGCAAGCAACAATGAGGCCGAGTATGAGGCATTGATAGCAGGACTCCGCATTGCCAAGGACATTAGGGTCAACCACCTCCGACTATTCAGCGACTCCCAGCTCGTCGTCGGTCAGATGACGGGGGACTTCGACGCCAAGGAAGACACAATGCGAGCTTACAGGGATATGGCACTCCCCCTTGCTCGCCTTTTCAATACCTTCCACATCAGCCACATTTCTCGGGCGAAAAACTCCAAAGCAGATGAAATGGCTCAGCTGGCCTCTACTGACCATCCTAATCTCAGCCATGATGTCCGTCTCGAATATCTATACCACCCGGCCATTTCACCCGACCTGCAAGCTGTACAGTTCATCCAAAACGAACCCATCCCTTGGGCATCCGACATTCTCCTATTCTTGACCACAGGGACACTCCCAGATGACCAACAGCAGGCAGCCAAAGTCCGATCTCGAGCATCCAATTACATCATTGTCGACGGTATATTGTACAAGCGCGGCTTTTCCCGGCCATATCTACGGTGCCTCAATCCAGCTCAAGCAACCTATGTAATGCAGGAGATCCATGAGGGAATTTGTGGTAATCATTCAGGCGACAGGTCCCTTGCCCAGAAGATACTCCGTACTGGGTATTTTTGGCCAACTCTTAATCAGGATGCGACCGATTTCGTGCTCAAATGCGATAAATGTCAACGTTTCGCCAACATCCCCCATGCTCCTCCTACAGAACTAATCACACTCTGCAGCCCTTATCCGTTTGCCAAATGGGGGATCGACTTGGTTGGTCCACTTCCCACTGGTCGAAGCCAGACCAAGTTCGCGATTATCGCCATTGATTACTTCACCAAATGGGTCAAGGCTGAACCCCTTGCCACAATCACTGAGCGGAACACCACCAGGTTTATCTGGCAATCGATCATTTGTCGATTTGGCATCCCTTAAGCCATCATCTCTGACAACGGCAAACAATTCGATAACGCGAAGTACAGAAAATTTTGTGCAGATCTCCAGATTCAACCATGCTTCTCTTCCCCCGGTCACCCCCAAGCAAATGGCCAAGTTGAGGTCACCAACCGTTCCCTTCTGAAAATCATCAAAACTAAGCTCGAAGCCGCTAAAGGCCTTTGGGCTGAGGAACTACCAAATGTACTTTAGGCCTACCGCACCACTGCTCGCACTCCCACTGGGGAAACCCCTTTTCGCTTAACATATGGCGCTAAGGCGGTTATTCCGATAGAAGTCGGTCTGCTGCCCACCCCCAGGGTTTTACATCCAGATCTGGCCTCCACCGAAGAGCTCCATCGAACAAACCTAGACCTCGTCGAAGAGCTCAGAGAGACTGCTGCTGTCAGATTGGCTTCGTACCAGCAGAAAATGAGAACACACTACAACCGCAAAGTTCGACCACGAGAGTTCTCTGTGGGGGACCTTGTCTTGAGAGAAGCAACTCTTGCCACAAAGAATCCAATCGAGGGCAAACTAGTAGCCAAATGGGAGGGACCCTACGTTGTGAAAGACCGACCACGACCAGGCACTTACCGACTTCAAGACATGGAAGGCCGAGACCTCCCCCACCCCTGGAATGCGGAACATTTGCAGCGATACTATCAATAAGTTCATACTTTTGTATCGTCAACATTGTTGTCTTTCCCTCTTTAATACATAATACAAATTCTGACTGAAGTTCTCAGCTTTTATAATTCAATTGTCTGTATGTCACTCCCATGACACTTTCACTTGCAGCACTTCAAAGCCTCGGCCAGACCAAGCACTCAAAGCCTCAGCCAAACTGAGCACTTCAAAGCCTTGGCCAGACCGAGCACTCAAAGCCTCAGCCAAACTGAGCACTTCAAAGCCTCGGTCAGACCGAGCACTCAAAGCCTCAGCCAGGCGGAGCACTTCCAAGCCTCAGCCAGACTGAGCACTTCAAAGCCTCGGCCAGACCGAGCACTCAAAGCCTCGGCCAGACCGAGCACTCAAAGCCTCAGCCAGACTGAGCACTTCAAAGCCTCGGCCAGACCGAGCACTCAAAGCCTCAGCCAGATCGAGCACTCAAAGCCTCGGCCAGACCGAGCACTCAAAGCCTCAGCCAGACTGAGCACTTCAAAGGCTCGCCTAGACCGAGCACTCAAAGCCTCAGCCAGACTGAGCACTTCAAAGCCAAGCAGGACCACATTTTTAACACTTAGTCACATTTTGAAGCTTATTCACAATTCCAGGACCACGTTTTTACCTAGTTAAATTCCAAAGATGTTCTCACGTAATTCATTTACTAATCAGATTATCTACCACCCCACCCAATTTGTTTCACCAACCTCTTCTCTACAAGTTTACAACTAACTGTTTAGTTACGATTTGTAACCCACTTTTCTATTCCCATCCATGGATCCTTCATCCCTCCTTATTAAACTAAAAGTCCTAACCCCATTCGAATATTATGTTCTACAATTTCATAATCCAATTTTTCAATAAACCACTATCACCCTTTCAATTTTCATACAAATCCAATCTCGCTCTGCAGGGAGAAACGTTTAACTTAACAATTTTTAATTTTCATACACATTTTTATTGCACAATTTTTATGACCAGTTTTTATAACAAGACTTCATTCATTTTAGCCAGTACAGGTCAACACAGTCAATTGACAACATAAACGAAATTTTATTCATTTACAATGTGTACACAAGTTCATTACAATAATACAAAAAAAAAACAAAAAAAAACAAAAACACAAAACAAGCATAGAGAGGGGGCTCTTCATCTCCCTTAATTACTCCTCCTCGCTGGACACAAGCTCTTCTTCTTCAATGCCCTCGTCCAGGGGGGTCTGGGCCACATCATCTTCACTAATCGTTACACTACTCAGGTCCAAGTCTGGGAACAGCTCTTCAGCTCTGCGTTTGAACATCTTCCAACCGCTGTCCCAGAACTCAGTCATTTCGTGCTTGTAGAAGTCGGATTGCTGGAACCTCTCAATAATTTCTGCCTCTGTCCTACCTCCAGCAGTCGTCCTTGATGGGCCCACCCCACCAGATTCTTGCCCAGCCAGACTCCTGGCGACTGCGGCATCTACCGCCATCTGAAATTCGGGAGACCCTTTGTATTGCTCCACTGCTGCGACGCACAGATCAGGGTAGGCCGCCCTCTCAGAAGCCGCCTTCGCCCTCTCTTCGTCCAGCTCTCTCTGCAGGGTCCCCCTTTCAGCAGCCGCCGTCGCCCTCTCCTCTTCCACCCCCTTCTTCAGACTCTCCATCTCCGCTATCGCCTTCGCCTTCTCTGTTTCCAACTCCCTCATCAGCCTCCCCTTCTCCTCCTCTGTTTTGACGCGCTCATCCTCCAACCCCTTCAACAGATCTCCAATTCTGGCATCTGCCTCATCTTTTTGCCTAACCAGCTCTTCATTGCTGCTCATGGCCTCTTCATGCCGCTCGATCGCAACGGCGCAGGCTCTTTCAGACTCCTCCAACTTCTTCTGTTCGCCAGCCAGTTGGAACTCGAGCAACACGACCTTACGGTGTGTGTCCTCCAGCTCCAACTTGACTGCTTGCAGTTCAGCATGGGCAGTCTTCCAGTCGGCGCTCTCCTTCTTCAACTTGGCCAACTGGGCCTTGGCCTCTTCAGCATTTAACTTGGAAGCCCCTGCCTTCCTTAGAAGGGCCCCTGCCAAGGTAGTTACCTCCATTTGGGCGGAGCATAACCCCCTCAGCAGGTCAGCCTCATTATATCCTGATGCCGAGCACAAGGCTGTCTCCTCCACAATCTTCACCAAGCGGTCTGCCCCCGCCCTAGCTGGGCCTCCTTCTCCCTCCAACCTTCCAGCTACCGTGCGAGCGTGATAAATCGCCGTAGCCAGACGGACCCCTCCTTCCTGGGGGGCAGGCCCCTTTTGGGTCTGCTCCCTCCCGCGCGGCACAACCTCAGTCAACTCAGCTCCTACTTGCACTGTTGGGGCAGTCTCCACAACCTCCAGTGTTGGGGTGACCCCCACCACCTCTGGGGCATCCTTGGCCACAGGGACCTCCACCTCAGCTGGGGCCACCTTAGCCCTCTTGGCCCCAGACTCATCTGCAGCTCCCTCTGGGGCACTCTTCTTCTTCTTCAGAGCCTCCGCCTCCTTTCTGGCCTGTTCTTTTACAGGATCTACGGGGGGCGGTCGTGGCTCAAAACTGCTTAAGTCCTTCCCCCTAGCGGCCTTGGGTGCGGCCGGATCCTCTCCCGCGCGATCGGTTGAGGTGGTCGGTCTCCTCGCGCTTCCTTCAACTTCGTGGCTTTGGCCAGTACGGCCTGATCCTCTACCTCCTGAGCTTCTCTTCTCGCCTCCAATTCTGCTCGGTCGAGGTCCCCACCCCTCGCCTGCGGTCCCAGCCCTGCCTCGAACAATGCAGACGGCTGAACAAGCTCGTCCCATTTGGCCTTCTCTTTCTCCCTCCACTCCTTTACCCTCTTCACCCTCTCTTCTGTCGCTGCCCCCAGTCTTGACTCCATCGACCTAATGGGCACCTTCCAGATGGTGCGCAGCCCCAGTCCCCCATTAGCAGACACGTAGAATCACCGTGGCCGCCACCCCTTGATCGATGTCGACAGCCCCGCCACCAATTCCCTCCCCATCACTGCCTGTAGGGTGACCCACATCTCTTGCTGCCCCGAAGCCTTATAACAGGAAAAGAACTCGTCTACCGCCATGGCCTCCTGTAACAACCCTCATACTGTTTACTGATTAATGACTGATTGATTACCGATAATCACCGATTACTGTTAAACGAAACTGATAATGACTGATAACTGACTGAGAATTGAACTGATTAAAGTACTGAACTGACTGACCGAAATTGAAACTGAATTGAGTGAATACATCTGTTTGAATTGCATTTTATCTGTTGACTGTTTGTTTGATCTGTTCGTGTTTTATGTTTAAACTATTAATTGAAGGCCTTATCGGCGGCCGAACCGAAAATTGGTTAGTGTATTATGATCGTCATATTTAATATGATTTTATGGTATAATTATCTGAAAACTGATTAGGTATGATTAAATTAGTTTAAATATTGACCAATTGCAGAGTTGGCCTTATTTACCGAACTACCCCTAGTGGGCCATTATCTCACACACACACTTGAGCCTTATACATTGAATCAAACATTTCTTTAGCCTATTTGTGAGACCCTTAGCCGACCATAGAGAGAGAGAGACTTGAGGAGTTGAGTTAATCTCAATATTGCTTAGAATTTGAAGAGAATTGAAGTGTAGATTGCTAAATTGAGCTCCTAGTCTTCTAATTCAAGACCTAAGGTAGAGTAATTACCCTCTTGTTTATGAATTGAGCTTGTTCTTGCATGATTCATGTCAAATTGAGGAGCTAAGTCTTGTTTTAGTTCATACATGTTGAAATAGAACATAATTCATGCATGCATGCTTGAATTGTTGGATTTTGAGTTGAATTCATGGCAAATTGTCACATGCAAGTTCATAATTATGTTTAAGTCCATGTTTTCATCTTGTTTGTGAATCAATTGGCTCACTAGAGCATGTTTTTAAGCTTGAAAGTTATTTAAAGATCATGCATGTCATGTTTGAAGATTGTTCTTGACAATGATTTGAAATTGAGTTTGAATTAAACACCCTTGGGCTTTGATTTCTCAAAATTGAGCTTTGAACCATGTTATACTATGTGTTTATAAATGTTTTCCAGAAAATGGGCCCAAGAGGATTGGTTTTGATGCATTTGAATGTGAGTTTGAGCTTGGAGGTGCAATATGGAATTCCCAGATTTTGCACTTACGCTCGAGCGGGGAAAGTGGCGCTCGAGCGTGGAATCCGAGCAATCAGCATCTCTCTGCACTGTTTTGCAGTCCGCTCGAGCGGAGGATTGGGCGCTCGAGCGGAGTCAGGTCTCACGCTCGAGCGGGCGTCGAGCGGAGATTTCACCCATCCAGTACTTTTACAGTACGCTCGAGTGTGTGCCTTTGTTGCATGACCGCTCGACGGGGAAACCTGCGCTCGAGCGGGACTCTGTTTTTCTGAAAATGCTTTTAAATGTACATCTTTGCATCCTCATCCCATTCTAGGCATTCTTAGGCCTAGTTTAAGGCATCTTGTTGAGGATATAGATGTAGAACACACCGAGGCATTAGGGATTAAGTTATTACCGTTCCCAATTGTGTGGCTTAGTGTGTTCAATCTGTTAACTGTGTAGGGTTGGCGACTGGGGAGACACGCTCTAGCATACTGTAGCCCGAACTCTGTGAGTAACAATTGTGTAAAGATATGTTCAACTGATATCTTTTGAATACTGAACTGAACTGTTTACTGAACTGGTATTACTAAATGAATGTATGTCCTTTATTTCTGAACTGTACTGTGGCATCCTTAGTACCTACTGTTTACTGTTACTGTTACTGTTACAGAGATCTCTGTCGGTTCCCTTGTGGAGCCACTACTGTTTACTGACTGATGGCCATCATAACTGTTCGGTCTTTTAAGACCTACTGTTACTGTTATGCTAATGGATGTACCACATATGACTGTTTACGGTACTGAACAACTGAAATACTGTTTGAATTGAACTGTTTTCATTACTGTAAGGACATTCATTCTAAACCCCTTTACGCTTTATGTTATTCACTGGGCTTTAGCTCACTGCTCATATATATATGTAGGTGTACAGGCACCAGACCGCGGCTAGAGGCGTCAGGGTAACTCCAGTTTTGTCAAGCCAGCCTTTGTGCCTCACTGTGAGGTTCCGAGCCTATCGTGTTAAGGCTTAGGGGTGTTTTACAATTCCCCCTTCTGTACCGTCTACTGTTCTGTATAGACTGAATGTTTACTGTACTGCTATCAAGGGATTAGGTCCCTGTACTGTGTGACTGTAAATTTTGTATAGACTGCACTGTTTGTTTATGTGAATGCATGAAAAGTCTTTTTGCATACAGACTGTCATAGCTCATTGGGCATTGTTTATTTACTGTTTTGGCTTCCGCCAGGCCCTTTGCTCTGTTTTACTGTATTACTGTTCAGCAGGCCTTCGGTAATCTCGGATTACTAGCCGGTTACAGTGCTAAACCCATAGGGCCGGGTTTGGGTCGTGACAGAGTGGTATCAGAGCGATACTTAACCACGATTTATACCACACACACGTGTCCAAATGAGCTATATGGTGTCCTAGAAACGTAATTAGGGCATCTCATGAGCATGATAAGTGTGTGATATGACTGACTGAATATATGCTAACGTGAACTGTTAAACAAATGACTGCTTATGTTTAAAACTGTTGTAACTGCTTATAGTGAAAATGGATAATGCAAATGAACCCGAATCCTCATCTACTGAGGCAAGAATGGAAAGAATGGAAAGAATGATGGAACTGATAACTGCTAGACTTGAGCAACAGAACCAACAGCCCCCACCTCTTCCTCCTCCGGTACAGCTGGAACCTAATGTTAATGTGAATGACGGGGATATAATTGCTCTGACCCAGAAGTTCAGCAAAATGAAACCGCCATCCTTTCAGGGAGGCCTTGAACCGTTAAAAGCTGAAGCTTGGGTTCTGGAAACAGAAAAACTATTTGAAGTATTCCCGTGCTCAGAAGCGAATAAAGTACTGTTAGCTACCTTCACTCTACAAGAAGAAGCTAGAAGGTGGTGGATGTTGATCCGCGATACAAATACTGTTCTGACTTGGGCTCAGTTCAAGGAGTCTTTCTTTGAAAAGTACTTCCCACAGTGTGTCAGGGATAGGAAAGTAACTGAGTTTGAACAACTGAAACAGGGCACCACGTCGGTTGCCGAATATGAAACAAAATTTACTGAACTTGCCCGTTATGCACCGCATATGGTGGATACTGAGTATAAGAAGGCCATAAAATTTGAAGGTGGCCTTAATGTTGCAATTCTTGACCGAATAAATGTTTTGAAACTACCGACTTTTGTGAGTGTTCTCGACCGGGCGTTGATGGCCGAGTCGAACATTGCAGCAGTGAAACAATCTGAAATACCAGCAACTGAATGGCATGGTAAAAGGCAGGGTTTTAAGTTCAAGAAAGGCAAGCATAACCCGACCAACAAGAAACAGAATACGGGGTCGACAGCTAGCCCCAGCCAAGGGAGTGGGTTCATACCACCCTGTTCTGAGTGTGGCAAGAAGCACAAAGGGGTCTGCTACAAAATATCTGGAGCCTGCTACAGGTGTGGCAAGGTGGGCCACATGGTTAAAGACTGCCCCTCTGTCCCACAAGCCAGTAATAAAGCTGCACCAAGCGTGGCAGCATCAACTGTAGCACCAAAGCCTAACCCCAAAGCTATCGGGAAAGAGCCCATGAGGCAGGGCCGAGTGTTCGCCCTAGTACCGGGAGACGTGCAAAATACAGAGACCGTCGTGTCAGGTATCCTCTCTATTTGTGCACAAAATGCATATGTATTGATTGATTCGGGGTCTATACATTCTTATGTATCGCATGCTTTCTCACGGAAATTGAATAAACCCTTAGAACCCATGAACTATCTGCTAGCCGTATCATCACCCATAGGGGGATCCATGACATGTGCTTATTTGTACCCCGCATGTGAAATTATTGTTGGGGATATGCATCTGTTTATCGATTTACTGCCATTGAACATTGATCATTTTGATGTAATATTGGGAATGGATTGGTTACAAAAATATCATGCCACTATTGACTGTGTGACCAAGCAAGTTGTTTTCCGTCCACCTGGTCTGCCTGAATTTGTGTTTAATGGGGTTGGAGTAGTACCTCCCCCGTATCTGATTTCATCTGTGAAAGTTGTAAAATTGATTAGAAAGGGCTGTAAGGGATGTTTGTGTTCTGTACTGACTGTATCTACTGATGATAATGCTAATGTGAACTGTATTCCTATAGTCAGAGAATTCCCAGATGTTTTTCCAGACAATTTGCCAGGGGATTTGATTGATAGGGAGATTGAATTTACCGTTGATGTAATTCCCGGAACACAGCCGGTTTCTAAAGCTCCTTACCGAATGGCTCCAACTGAACTGAAGGAGTTGAAGTGCAATTGCAAGAACTGTTAGACAAGAAGTTTACCAGGCCCAGTACTTCACCGTGGGGCGCACCTGTCTTGTTCGTAAAGAAGAAAGACGGCTCACTGAGACTGTGTATAGACTATCGTGAACTGAATAAGGTAACTGTAAAGAACAAATACCCATTACCGCGTATTGATGACCTGTTTGATCAGTTACAGGGTGCTAAAGTATTTTCCAAGATTGATCTCAGATCCAGATACCATCAGTTGAAAGTTAAACCAGATGACATTGATAAAACTGCTTTTAGAACGAGGTATGGACATTACGAATTTTTAGTTATGGCTTTTGGAGTCACGAATGCCCCTGCTGCTTTTATGGACCTCATGAACAGAATTTTTAAACCTTACCTTGATGACTTTATTGTTGTATTTATTGATGACATATTGATTTACTCCAAAAGTGTAGAACAGCATGAACATCATCTGGGACTTGCCCTACAAACCTTAAGAGAACAGAAACTGTATGCTAAACTGTCTAAATGTGAATTTTGGCTTGACCATGTTATGTTTTTGGGGCATGTTGTTAGCAAAGATGGGATTTCTGTTGATCCACAGAAAATTGAAGCTGTAGTGAACTGGTCTAAACCAACGAACGTGACTGAAGTCTGAAGCTTTTTGGGATTGGCTGGATATTACAGAAGATTTGTCAAAGATTTCTCTAAAATTGCCCTACCATTGACTCAGTTAACTCAAAAGGGGACATCATTTGACTGGACTGATCAAAGAGAATCTGCTTTTCAGGAGTTGAAAACTCGATTAGTGACTGCACCTGTTCTGACCTTACCTTCAGGTACGGATGGTTATACTGTATTTAGTGATGCTTCTCATAAGGGTTTGGGATGTGTTTTAATGCAGAATGGGAGAGTAATTGCCTATGCTTCCCGTCAACTGAGACCGCATGAAAAGAACTACCCGACCCATGACCTGGAACTTGCTGCAGTGGTGTTTGCACTGAAAATTTGGCGTCACTATCTGTATGGGGTGACATGTGAAGTATATACCGACCACAAGAGTTTAAAATATTTCTTCACACAGAAAGAACTGAACATGAGACAACGGAGATGACTAGAACTGATTAAAGACTACGACCTACAGATTCTGTACCATCCGGGAAAAGCCAATACCGTTGCCGATGCATTGAGCCGGAAATCGATTGGAAACGTAGCATGTTTGCTCACAGGACAAAAAGAGTTGCTTTGTGACCTTGAAAAATCTGAAATTGAAATTATTTTGAGAGAACAAGGTGGAACCTTAGCTGCTATTTCTGCTCAACCGGCACTGATTGAAGAGATTAAAAAGAAACAGCAACTGGATGACTTCTTGAAGAAGATCATCGAAAAAAGAGAATCTAAACCGAGACCGAGATTCAAATTTGAGAACAATGTACTGAAATTTCATGAAAG
Source organism: Camellia sinensis (assembly GCF_055761805.1). Taxonomy (NCBI): domain Eukaryota; kingdom Viridiplantae; phylum Streptophyta; class Magnoliopsida; order Ericales; family Theaceae; genus Camellia; species Camellia sinensis. Next base: position 59,855,959 of record NC_138974.1, read on the forward strand.
ACTGTGTGTACCAAATGATACTGAACTGAAAAGAAGAGTTCTGCAAGAGGGCCACAATTCGAAATTGTCTATCCACCCGGGGAATACGAAAATGTACCAAGATCTGAAACAGAATTTCTGGTGGCCGGGAATGAAGAAAGAAATTGCTGATTTTGTGTCCAAATGTCTTCATTGCCAACAGGTCAAAGCTGAACATCAACGACCTGCCGGATTATTGCAACCCCTACCCATACCAGAGTGGAAATGGGAGCATATCACGATGGATTTCATTGTGGGATTACCTCGCTCCAGAAAAGGTATGGATTCAATTTGGGTTATTGTTGATAGACTAACCAAATCTGCTCACTTCTTACCTGTCAAGACAATCTATAATGCGGACAAACTGGCTGTTATCTATATTGATGAGATTGTAAGACTGCATGGAGTACCTGCATCTATTGTTTCTGACAGGGATTCGAAGTTTACATCGAGGTTTTGGCAAAGCCTACAGACTGCACTGGGTACCGAACTGAGGCTGAGTAGTGCCTATCATCCTCAGACAGATGGACAGTCGGAAAGGACCATCCAAACTCTGGAGGATTTACTGAGAATGTGTGTCCTTGATTTTCAGGGAGATTGCGAAAGTCATCTGCCATTAGTTGAATTCGCCTATAACAATAGCTACCATTCGAGTATTGGTATGGCGCCTTTCGAGGCATTGTATGGCAGGAAATGCAGATCTCTGATTTGCTGTGCAGAAGTTGGAGATGGGCCTTTGCTTGGGCCCGAGATTGTTTATGAAACAACTGAGAAAGTGAAATTGATACAACAGAGACTGAAAACTGCACAGAGCAGACAAAAGAGTTATGCTGACGTCAGAAGACGAGACAGAGAGTATGAAGTGGGTGATCACGTATTTGTGAAAGTGACACCGATGAAAGGCCAGACTCGTTTTGGAGTCAAAGGCAAGTTAGCACCGAGATACGTCGGACCATACGAGATTATTGAGAAAATCAATCTGGTGGCGTATCAAGTTGCGCTCCCTCCTGAAATGGAGCACATGCATAATGTTTTCCACGTTTCGATGTTAAGAGATTATCTCCGGGATCCCTTCCATGTGATAGAGCTTACTCGTGTAGTGTTGAGTGATGACTACACTTACGAGGAACGACCTATACAGATTGTAAACAGACGGATCAAGAAACTGAGGAACAAAGAGATCCCGCTAGTGAAAGTTGACTGGCAAAACCATGGTGGCGTGTATGCCACTTGGGAAAAGGAAGATGACATGGCCAAAAGATATCCTGAACTGTTTCCACTGAACCCTGTTTTCTTCCAGAATGAAGGTAACTCGAGTTTAGAGGACTAAACTCTTTATAAGGAGGGGAGACTGTAACAACCCTCATACTGTTTACTGATTAATGACTGATTGATTACCGATAATCACCGATTACTGTTAAACGAAACTGATAATGACTGATAACTGACTGAGAATTGAACTGATTAAAGTACTGAACTGACTGACCGAAATTGAAACTGAATTGAGTGAATACATCTGTTTGAATTGCATTTTATCTGTTGACTGTTTGTTTGATCTGTTCGTGTTTTATGTTTAAACTATTAATTGAAGGCCTTATCGGCGGCCGAACCGAAAATTGGTTAGTGTATTATGATCGTCATATTTAATATGATTTTATGGTATAATTATCTGAAAACTGATTAGGTATGATTAAATTAGTTTAAATATTGACCAATTGCAGAGTTGGCCTTATTTACCGAACTACCCCTAGTGGGCCATTATCTCACACACACACTTGAGCCTTATACATTGAATCAAACATTTCTTTAGCCTATTTGTGAGACCCTTAGCCGACCATAGAGAGAGAGAGACTTGAGGAGTTGAGTTAATCTCAATATTGCTTAGAATTTGAAGAGAATTGAAGTGTAGATTGCTAAATTGAGCTCCTAGTCTTCTAATTCAAGACCTAAGGTAGAGTAATTACCCTCTTGTTTATGAATTGAGCTTGTTCTTGCATGATTCATGTCAAATTGAGGAGCTAAGTCTTGTTTTAGTTCATACATGTTGAAATAGAACATAATTCATGCATGCATGCTTGAATTGTTGGATTTTGAGTTGAATTCATGGCAAATTGTCACATGCAAGTTCATAATTATGTTTAAGTCCATGTTTTCATCTTGTTTGTGAATCAATTGGCTCACTAGAGCATGTTTTTAAGCTTGAAAGTTATTTAAAGATCATGCATGTCATGTTTGAAGATTGTTCTTGACAATGATTTGAAATTGAGTTTGAATTAAACACCCTTGGGCTTTGATTTCTCAAAATTGAGCTTTGAACCATGTTATACTATGTGTTTATAAATGTTTTCCAGAAAATGGGCCCAAGAGGATTGGTTTTGATGCATTTGAATGTGAGTTTGAGCTTGGAGGTGCAATATGGAATTCCCAGATTTTGCACTTACGCTCGAGTGGGGAAAGTGGCGCTCGAGCGTGGAATCCGAGCAATCAGCATCTCTCTGCACTGTTTTGCAGTCCGCTCGAGCGGAGGATTGGGCGCTCGAGCGGAGTCAGGTCTCACGCTCGAGCGGGCGTCGAGCGGAGATTTCACCCATCCAGTACTTTTACAGTACGCTCGAGCGTGTGCCTTTGTTGCATGACCGCTCGACGGGGAAACCTGCGCTCGAGCGGGACTCTGTTTTTCTGAAAATGCTTTTAAATGTACATCTTTGCATCCTCATCCCATTCTAGGCATTCTTAGGCCTAGTTTAAGGCATCTTGTTGAGGATATAGATGTAGAACACACCGAGGCATTAGGGATTAAGTTATTACCGTTCCCAATTGTGTGGCTTAGTGTGTTCAATCTGTTAACTGTGTAGGGTTGGCGACTGGGGAGACACGCTCTAGCATACTGTAGCCCGAACTCTGTGAGTAACAATTGTGTAAAGATATGTTCAACTGATATCTTTTGAATACTGAACTGAACTGTTTACTGAACTGGTATTACTAAATGAATGTATGTCCTTTATTTCTGAACTGTACTGTGGCATCCTTAGTACCTACTGTTTACTGTTACTGTTACTGTTACAGAGATCTCTGTCGGTTCCCTTGTGGAGCCACTACTGTTTACTGACTGATGGCCATCATCACTGTTCGGTCTTTTAAGACCTACTGTTACTGTTATGCTAATGGATGTACCACATATGACTGTTTACGGTACTGAACAACTGAAATACTATTTGAATTGAACTGTTTTCATTACTGTAAGGACATTCATTCTAAACCCCTTTACGCTTTATGTTATTCACTAGGCTTTAGCTCACTGCTCATATATATATGTAGGTGTACAGGCACCAGACCGCGGCTAGAGGCGTCAGGGTAACTCCAGTTTTGTCAAGCCAGCCTTTGTGCCTCACTGCGAGGTTCCGAGCCTATCGTGTTAAGGCTTAGGGGTGTTTTACAATTCCCCCTTCTGTACCGTCTACTGTTCTGTATAGACTGAATGTTTACTGTACTGCTATCAAGGGATTAGGTCCTTGTACTGTGTGACTGTAAATTTTGTATAGACTGCACTGTTTGTTTATGTGAATGCATGAAAAGTCTTTTTGCATACAGACTGTCATAGCTCATTGGGCATTTTTTATTTACTGTTTTGGCTTCCGCCAGGCCCTGTATTCTGTTTTACTGTATTACTGTTCAGCAGGCCTTCGGTAATCTCGGATTACTGGCCGGTTACGGTGCTAAACCCATAGGGCCGGGTTTGGGTCGTGACACCTCCCCTCCATTCGCCTTGGGCCACGCGCTCGCACAGGCCAGCAGAATCTTTCATGCATTGGGCATCAATTGCCCCGGCGCTACCTCCAGACGGTTCAGTACGTCAACCACCACTTGGGGCAGTGGCAACCTCAGCCCACCTTTTAGCGCCTCCTCGTAAAGGGAAAACTCCCCTGGCCTAGCATCAGACGGCCTTTCCCTTGATGTTGGCAGCAATAACTCCACCTCTGCCGGAATCTGGTACCTTTCCCTGATAGCCTCCAAATCTGCCGCAGTAATTGTGGATTTGTCAGCCTTAGTGTGCCACTGATCCGGCTCTACCTGGCTTATTGGCCTTGGGACCAATATCAGGGCCGACGCCTGCGATTGTCCCACCGGTTCCCCCATCCCCACTACTCGTGTCTTCGCCCTGTATCGCGCCACTAGCTCTTCTGCATCATCGTCTCCCAAAGGATCCACCCTCACATTCACCGCTTCTTCTTGTGCCATTTCTAGGGTTCGCTTACGAATCACTTCTGACGCAGGAGCAAGGAAGTTGAGAAAATGTTGCACAAGTGAGTCGTGCGCAATGACGGAATTAACACTTGGGCATTTTGATTTTTTGTTAAAAGGTAGGTGAAACGAATCATACCAAAAACCCACGGTCTACCCGTATTCCATGGATCCACATTAATTTTCGCCCGTTTCAAAACCTTTCCAATCAACCGCCAAAACCGCCTTTTCAAAACCCTCCCTCGTGACCTATCGTTTCATTTCTGCTCCAACGCTTCACTTCCCCCACGATTTCACCACGTGTATGGCCACGATGCACTGTCCCCTCCCCTTACCCTGTCTTTTCCATTTCACATCATCACATGGCACCCCCCTCCTCTTTTTGAGCCCCGTGCCGTCCTGGTCGGCACGCCTAACGGTTGACGCCTCCCGCTCGGCCACCCTTGCGATCGGCACGCCTCACGGTCGACCCTTCCCGCTCGGCCACCCTCGCGGTCGGCTTCTTCCGCTCGGCCACCCTTGCGGTCGGCACGCCTAACGGTCAACCCCTCCCGTTCGGCCACCCTCGCGGTCGGCACGCCTAACGGTCGACCCCTCCCGCTCGGCCACCCTTGCGGTCGGCACGCCTCACGGTCGACCCCTCCCGCTCGGTCACCCTCACGGTCAGCTTCTCCCGCTCGGCCACCCTTACGGTCGGCACGCCTCACGGTTGACCCCTCCTGCTCGGCCATCCTTGCGGTCGGCACGCCTCACGGTCGACCCCTCCCGCTCGGCTACCCTCACGGTCAGCTTCTCCCGCTCGGCCACCCTTGCGGTCAGCACGCCTAACGGTCGACCTCTCCACTCGGTTCGCACTTCTCTTCCTTATTACTATTCCCTTCGTTGGGCTAAAGCTGTACTCGGAAATGGGGGACTACTGACATGGATAGGCCCACAAGGCTTATGGCCCACAGCAAACAACCCCAAACCCATCGTTTGGGACCCATAGCATAACCCAGTTGGCAAAGCCCAGGACAGCTGGAGGCCATCTGGACATGGAGGGCCAATGGCATTCGGGCACATGGCAGGTGAAACGCAGGCCACATCAGCAGACAAAGATCTGCAGAGTTATTGCCACAACACATCACCATTAATGCAGCCCATCACAGCATTTATTACGACAACACCTCCCCGTCGGAACAGAGCCCCCTCACCCTGAACAAGGTAAGCTACGGCACAGGCTTTCGGCGGAACGGGGCACGTCACAAGGGACAGTGAAATGATTACCAAAGGATATAAGCAAGAATCGAAGACAAGAGGAAGGTTAAGCTTTCTATCTCTCTCTCTCTCTCTCTCTCTCTATATATATATATATATATATATATTTCCTTCTTTCTCTACTGATTTGCTCGCCGGAGGGTTCACTGGGGGACTACCTCGTTCCCTTTTGGACTTGCTTGCAGGTCATCTGATGGAATCATCCGTCTGAATCGGAACTTGAAGAGCTTGGACCAGCCCAACCTATCCACCCAGGACGAACTGCATTATCAAGTTGTATTCTGTTGTTGTTTTTATTTTTATGATTGTTGGTTGAACAATTATTTTTGTTACCATTGAACAATTGAAATAGTCGATTTTCACTTTTTTTAATTTTATTTTATATTTTCACATTACAGTATGAATGTTCACATTGGTATGAGTTTATTTTTTTTTTAAACTAGTTGTATATTAATTACAAATTGTGAACATTCACTTTGTATTTTTGTATAAGTTTTTTTTTTTTCGAAAGTTAATTATATTTTTGTTGTTTTGTTACTATGCTTGTTAGTTGAACAATCATTTTTGTTACGCTTGAACAATTGAAAAAGTTAATTTTCACTCTTTTTTTAAAAAAAATTTGTTTTATATTTTCACATTATAGTATAAATGTTTACATTGGTATGAGTTATTTTGATAAGAATTTTATTTTTTCGAAAGTTAGTTGTATGTTTATTATTTATTATGAACATTCATATTGTACTTTGGCATATGTTTTTTTTTTTCAAGAATTAGTTGTATGTTTGTTATTTACTATGAACATTCACATTGCATTTTGATTTTCTTTCAAATTTTTTGTTGCGTTATTTTTAAAATTTACAAATTACAAAAAGGTTAAAAATTCATAATTTGAGATTTTTTTCAATGGAATGTGGGAAATATTTTCTCCTTCGAATAAGTGAGAGATTTTCTCAATGGAATAAAGGAAAGGTTTTCTCTTTAGAATGAGGGAGAGATTTTCTCCATAAAATGAGGGACTATTGTTATGTATTAGTTTGAAAATAGAAACATGTGCAAAAAATTAGAAAGTATGATTTGGTCCTATTACATTAAATAAGACTTAATGGAATATTTAAAAAGAATATAGGTTAGATGGAATAAAACACCTAGAAAGATAATTTATCAAAAAATGACCCATCTATCTACTAATTTGTAATAAAATCTATTTCTCATTTATTTATAATTTTTCCTTTAACTTATTTGAAAAATCAATCTCACGTACAACATATATTTGAACTTATATAAACCACAAACAACACAAAAAACAAAACAAAAATAGCACATTGTCAACTAAGTCACTATTAACGTGTGAGAACATATCGATAGATTTTTCAAAAAAAAAAAAAAAAGTGCTCAAACAACGTTTGTAGCTTCAGAGAAAATGTTATTCATGATTATGTCACGTGCTTTGCACATAGCTTCTAATGGCTCAGCTTTAGGCATGGTAAGTCCTTTTCCTTCCGTTAGATCAACTGTCTCCTTAGTAACCCTCTTCCACTCGAAGCATTGAATCAATGACCCCAAAGCTAAACCCACGACACGTTGTGCCAGACCAGCCCCAGGGCAAGCCCTCCTTCCCATCCCAAATGGCATCAACTTGTGTCCTTCCACTTCTCCACCTTCGAATCTCTCAGGCTTAAAGCTTATAGGATCATCCCAAACCTTAGGGTCCCGGTGAATGGCCCATGCATTAACCAATAACAATGTACCACGTGGCACGTTGAACCCGCCTATAATGCAATCATCCGATGATATATGTGGTACCAACAATGGTGCTGCTGGGAACAATCGAAAGGTCTCAGAGATAATAGCTTGAAGATAATGTAGCTTTGAGATATCGTGTTCATCAATCAAGCGATCTTGGCCCACATGAGCATTTATCTCAACTCTCGCCTTCTTCAACACCTCTGGATGGTTCACTAGAAGGGACATTGCCCATTCCATTGTCACTGCTGATGTATCAGTGCCCGCTAATATCATGACCTGGACATTAAAACTTAATAAATTAAACTGAAAAAGTAAATTATATTTTTTACATAATCAATACTATTTTTGCAATAAAAGGTATTTTGTTTTAAAGTGTTCGACCTCAATTCTACTACATTCTTCTTCAACACCTTTGTATTTACAAATCATTACTCACAAAAGTATGGGACAATAGGAGATGAATTTACCATTTGTTTAGCCTATTATGTTTATATACACAACAAATATTATATGAGTATGTAAAATACTTCATATCTACAAGAAAAAAAAAATAAATTAAATACAATGAGTTCTACCTGCAAACATATTTTTATAGTGCCAATCTACTTTAAAAAATGAAAAAAATAATGAAAGTCATCCCCTAACATATATCTTGTTTTTTTTTTTTTATATATTTTATTTATGAATATTAATTGCTATATAAATTAAAAAAATATTTCAGTTTGTTATGAAATACTTTGTTCTTAATTTAATCAGAAATTAATAATAACATTTATGCGGACATAGCGTTTTCTTTTGTCCGGTAGTTCACCATCAAATTGTGTTTGAATAAAGATTTGGAGGAAGGTTCTGTGGAAGGAAAAGAAAATGAATAAGCCTCCGTTTGGGGGAGTGGGATGATTTTTTGGCTTTTTAGTTTTTTTGGCTATTTTAGTCTGGATTTAAAAGTTTGGTTTGGGAAGGACTTTTTGGCTTTTTAGCTTTTTTAAGTTTTTTTGTGAGAGAAAAATGTAATGATTCTGGGTTGGATGTGATGTTTTGTTTGTTATGACTAAAATAGTCTATTTTATTTTTTGTGACTAAAATAACCAAAAAAAACCTGCAAATCCGCTTACCAAACACAGGCTAAATTAGATTTGGAGGAAGCTTCTGCGGAAGGAAAAGAAAATGAATAAATTTATGAAGTCAAATTTGTTATTATGACAAATCATGCGATATATATAGATTTTAATTTGCAGAATTGCAGCATAAAAGTTGTATGATGGGCTAGAGAGAGAGAGGGGAGAGTCCACAAACCGCGATTAGTCCTTTGATGATTTCATCTGTATAATATTCTGGCTGTGATTCTTGCAAGGAAAGCAAATGATCGATCATGGTGTTCTTACTCTTGTCACGCCTGTGCTCATCGATCAGACCTTGCAGGAAAGCGTCCATTTTCTTATAAAGTATCCCCAAATTCTTCTCAAAACTCTGATAATCAATCCACCTTAATACCGGTAGAAAGTCCCCTGGGTACGATGCACCGGCATACTCGAATGCCTGCCTCATGATTTCCCGGAACTCCTTCGCCTCCTTGTTGTTCGACAACTCCTCGGCGTCGTCGCCGCCATAATACCTCTTTCCGGCGATCATTCTCATCATGATATTAAAAGTCAGTTCAGAAAACTTGGATTTCAATTCGACTCTGGCGAAATCACGAGACGAGTTTCGATACAATCTGCGGAGTAAAAGTTTGATTTCATCTCGCCTGATCGATAAGAAGCCGTTGAGGCGGCTGGTCGAGAAGATTTCCAGCGCCATGAGGCGGCGGAGGTTGCGCCAGTGGTCGCCGTAACTGGACGCGCCGATGCTGGTGTAATTGTAGCCAAAGTACTTGCCGATGATGAGACGAGGGCGGTTGGCTAAGACGACGTCGTTCTTGGTGAAGCATTCCTCCACTGCGGACGGCGATGACACCACCACCACCAGGCGTGACCCGAACCGGAGGGAGAAGATCGGCCCCAGGTTTTGGGATAGTCCGTGGAGAGTGCGATGGATAGGTTGTTTGAGGAGGTGGAGGTGACCGATGACCGGAAGAGCCGGTGGGCTTGGAGGGAGATTCTTCTGTGTTCTTGCTTTTGTTAACAACTTGAAAGCAATGGTAAGAAAGAAAAGAGAGAGAGATAAGTATAGCAAACTAACTTCCATGGTTCGTAATGAAGATTGGATATATATTGTTTTTGTGAGGATGGATGGATCTGAAGATTGTAATAATATATATATACAGTAGTGTGCGTATGGTGTGAACCTGTAGAAATTTCTGAGAATCGTTCCATCGGTACGGTAGAGATGATCACGACACAGTGAGCGATCATTTTTTCCAATTTAGACAACACAATTAGGTATGCGATCATGTAATCAATCGGGTTTATAAAATAATTATTACTGTAGTAGAGGATATGACAAGGGATTATTTGGAATGTTCTGAATAAGTGTATTTTTTTGATTTTTTAAACTAAAAATTTGAGGAAAAAATATGGCTGCTTGGGATAATTTTTGACTTTTTACGAAAAAAATATGTATTAAAAAATTGTATAAATTTATGTATAGAAGAAGATTATAGTGGAATAGGCCGTACGGTCGGAAGGCGTAAGGGGCAACGTGCGCAGAGTGTAGGGTAGGAGATGATTCTCTCATTTTCGGGTATTGAATTGGACGGTGCTGTTTGGCCTTTGAAGACCCACCACGGGTCCCGTTTTGCTAATCGAAACCATTCAATATATAGAACTTGTCGAGTACTATTGTTTGTAAAAAATTACATTGATCGGATATCGATAGTTATCTGATCGGATTGGTTTTTTTTCAAATCGTTAACTAAAATACTATTTATTTTTTTATACAAAACTGATTTGATCATATAGTTAGCGATATCCAACCAACGTGATTTTTTATAGGCATATAGTACTCGACGAGTTCTATATATTGCATCGTTCAGATTATCAAAACGGGATCCGTGATGACTTCTACGGGCCGAACAACACCGTCCTTAAGCTTGCCTGTGTAATTTGTCCTCACCAAAGTCAAGCAAAGACAACTCAGGTAGTTGTCTTACAATTTGTATAAAAATAATTTTTTTATAATTTTTTTTTGTAAATAATGATAACTTTTTAATTTTTTTAGTTATTTTTTGACTTTTTGTCTTATTTTAAAGATGCCAAACCAGGCCAAAGGGGTTGTTTGGGACATCCTAAATAAGTGCATTTTTTATCTTTTTGGACTAAAAAGTTGAGAAAAAAAAGATGGATGTTTGAGTTAACTTTTTTATTTTTTACGAAAAAAATGTATATTAAAAATTTGTATAAATAAGTGTATAAGAAAAGTTAGTGAAGTAGCCCGTACAGTCTGGCAGAGTAGTGGGTTGATTAGGAGATAGGAAATGGTTGTCTCCTTTTCGGGCTTGAATTGGACGGTGTTGTTCGGCTCGTGGGGGCCCACCACGAGTCCCGTTTTTCTAATCGAAACCGTTCAATGTGTAGAACTCGTCGAGTACTATACATTTGTAAAAAATCACATTGATCGGATATCAATAGTTATCTGATCGTCTTAGCTTTTTGTCAATCGTTAACTATAACACTATCTATTTTTTATACAAAACTGATTTGATCATATAGTTAGCGATATCTGATCATTGTGATTTTTTCTAAATATATAGTACTCGACGAGTTCTACATATTGAACGGTTCAGATTATCAAAACGAGACCCGTGATGGGCCCCATGAGTCGAACAACACATTGTTGTTTGTGCACCCCTCCTGTGTAATTTTTTCCAAAAAGTCAGCAAAGTCTGTGAAGGAGACAGGCACCAGTTGTAATAATTAAGTATAAAATTAATTTTTTAAATATTTTTTTGGTGAATAGTGATAACTTTTTAACTTTTTGAGTGACTTTTTGACTTTTTAACTTTTTTCATGTATCTAAAACCAGGCCTTTATATACTTTAATAATTAAAATTATAAATTTATAATTACTTTAAGATAGCAATACTGATTTGTAAATTCATTATATGATTTTTTAGGTAGACCCCACACTGATAAATCTTATAAAATTATGTTTATGATGTCTTAGTATTACTAAGATAGATTGTGCATTTACATAAGGGGAAATGACCAATCCGTGTGTAGTTGAATTTTTTTTTTTCTGGAATAATGATAAAATTTATAACAATAATGCTAGGTATCATGAAAGAAGTATCGTGAAAAGTTTTCATAAAGATTCTCCATTCTTGGATTAATTTATAGTGTTTGTAGTGTTTTATTGTATGTTATACAATCACCCTTGGATTAGTTTTATGAAACTTTTCATGATATTCTTTTCATGACGCATAGCATTACTCTATTTATAAATTTTAATTATTAAAGCCATCAACTTTTTCATGAATATATAATTATTTTTTTAGAATTATACCAGAATTATACATAAACATGATAGAGTGCAGATAATGTATACTTTTTAATTTTTTGCTTTAAAAAATTTATTTATATACATAAGATTATACCAATAAAATAAAAAACATATATAATAGTGACTGTTCTTTAAATAATATGTTGTTCTGAAGGTTCTTATGATTGGAAATAAGCGAATACACATTTATAATTTTATTTTATATATATATATATATATATATATATTTTATAAATAATTTTATAGAACATATTTCATTTGCACAGTATGTAATATTTAAATACACACAATTATTCATAAATCATTAAATCATGTGTATTGGTTTAATCTATAATTTTGTAATATGCATTCTGATTTTGTAATTTTGTAGCAATAAGCATGCTGATTCTATAAATAATAATTTTGTTTTTAAGTTTTAACAAAAATTATCATGTGTCCAAAAAACCTGTGTTTGTATCTCCAACTAATATTGTTTGATGATTTCTCCATTACCTTCTCCATTTTTTGAGATAATGTAAACACTTGGAATTATTAAGAATATAATTTTGTGAAAATAAAATGACAAGATGAGCTCTTTATAGAGATTGGAGTCTGGCTTTAAAATGAATATTGAAGTTTGGGAGATTAACTCCAAAGGAGTCGCTAAAATGATATTTTAGTTAATAATCAACAAATCAAAATAAAAATAGTTTCATCAGACTAACTAAAGCAAAATTAAAAGGAGAGATTTTGAATAATTAATATAATTTTGTGAAAAATGATAACGTAATAAATGAGTTCTTTATGAAGATTGGAGTCTGACAAATAAATATTGAAGTTTAGGAGATTAACTCCAAATGAGTCTCTAAAATGGTATTTTAGTTAATAATCAACAAATCAAAGCAAAAATAACTACGTCAGACTAATTAAAGCAAAATTAAAAGAAGAGATTTTGAATAATTAATTTCACTAGTTTTGTTGGAGTTGTGTCAACTTAAAAGTGGAATTTGAACAGTAATTAGTGATTTGACTTTAGGACTAAGTTTGTTTTTAATTAGAAAATTTAAAAAGGAATTTGAAAAGAAATATATATATATATATATAAAACTACATGAAATATAAAATTATTTTATTTATCTTTTACTTATTATTTTTTTTTCAAATCTTCTAACTAAATATTTTCGCATCATCTATAAAAAGGGGGCGAGGTAAGCAATGATATTTGAGCTTGACTGCTACCACCGTGAAGCTCCCAGAAAATACAGCCTTCATTTTTTTGGTTTTTTTTTTTGTTTTTTTCTAAAACAATCACATAAAAAAATAAAATAAGTTAAAAAATTAATAAAATAAAATATTATTTTCAAATCATAATCATTTTATTTTTTTCTCATAAAAATTAAAAAAATTAAAAAATTTATCTCAAACAAAATAATTTAGTCCAGACTAAAATAGCTAAAAAGCTAAAAAGTCAATTCACATCCAAAACGAAGCCATAATAAATTTTAAAATAATTACATTAATTTTATTTTTAATAAAGTTAACTAAATTAAAATTACTATATAGTATGAAGGGCAAATTTCACTTTACTCCCCTATAGTTTGGGCCGAGTGCGATTTGTTCCCCTAACATTCGGAAATTACCACATAACCCTCTTGTAGTTGATGGACTAAAACGCACGCTAATTTTTGTTAACCGAAGTTGTAAATTGACAATTATACTTTCATATATAATTCAAGAGAAACCCAATTCTTTCTCTCTGCATCTTCATCTTCTTCTCTCTCTCCATTTCAACCTTCTTTTTCTTCACCTTTTCTTTTTCTTCATCTTCTTCAACACTTCTATTAAAACCCATAATAATCACAAATATTTTCTGATTCTCTACTTTTTTAATCAAAGCTAAAGAAAGGCTTAGAGAATTAGGATCATCCCATTAAATTTAATGATATAATATCCAATAATATCATATATATTTGCCTCAGATTCAGACTAAAATCGTCTGGGTTCTCTTTCTATCTAGGATCGTCCCATTGTATTTAATATGCATATATATTTAATGATATAATATCCTTTTTTGAGTTCTCTCTCCATCTAGGATCGTCCCATTGTATTTGCCTCGGATTCGAACCAAAATAGAATCAAGAAAAAGTTTGATTGGGTTGTATATATATGCACACACACATATATATATATATATATATAAAGTTTGATTCAGAAGTTATACAACTAATATATATATATATATATATAAAGTTTGATTCAGAAGTTATACAACTAATATATATATATATATATATAAAGTTTGATTCAGAAGTTATAAAACTAAAAAAAAAGTTTGATTGGGTTGTATATATATATGCATATATATATATAAATTTTAATTCAGAAGTTATAAATAATGCCATCAATATCCACATCTATAAACTTCTACCCAAAAAAAATAAAAAATAAAAGATGGTTTGATCTAAATTCTATGATTTCTTTATTTGATGAATATAATTAATTGAGTGATTTGGTGAGAAATATTGAACCAGTTTTAGTTTATACATATGTAATCTCATAGAATGGCATCTTTTGTAAATTTGCAGAGGTAGAAAGGATATTTTCGTTATAAAAACGGACTCACTCTCTATTGAGGCACATGACTTTCACATTCTGTTATTTTAGACAGAGAAGCTAACTGTATGTTTTAGTCCATCAATTATAAAGGGTTATGTGGTGATTTCCGAATGTCAGGAGGGTAAACCACATCCGGCCCAAACTACAGGGAGGTAAAGCGAAATTTTCCCTATGAATATACAAGTTCGAATTTGTTCATGTTGAAAATTCTAGCTTCATGGGTGAATTTTGAGCATTGTAGGGGTAAATTCTATTTATGGTAACGATTGAATCATTCATCTCATATGACAAACTACAAAAAAATATGCATGTAAGAAATTGAGTTGGTCAAACATAAGTAATCATATGATCCAGTTATATATATATTATAATACATGGATGGTTTATTCTTAAAAACGCATAGACCGTATAGATAAAAATAGTTCAATAGTATGACAATCAATATTGGATCAATTTAATTTTTGGATAAATTACAAATATATCCCTTGATATTTGATTAAAATACAAAACGCCACCTGTGATTTTGGAAATTACATTCCACCCCCTGAAGTTTCTAATTTCATAACAAATTTTTTCTTTTATTAATAAATCATCAAGTCAATTAACTATTTTTAATGATATTAGAAATATGTTTCAATTAATAGTTTAGGTAATTTATTATTGTATAGGAGACCAATTATAAATTTTATTTTTTTAGTTAATTCTGTAAAATAAAAAATTCTAACAAGGGTGTATTTGTAATTTTTTAAACCACAGGGGGCAATCTGTACTTTAAGCAAATCTCAGAGGGTATATTTGTAATTTACCCTTAATTTTTTGCATGAATAATTTTCTTAATTAATTGTATAAAATAAATGGTTTAAATCACCGAAGTGAATCCAAATTAGTTCGAACTAAAGAATTATTGATGAAAATATGACTAAATATTATGTAGATTAAAATATTGAGGGAATTTGATATATTATGCTAAAATTGTAAAATTTACTATATTTTATTTAAACTTCACGAGAGATCAGTATAATTTATCCAAAAATAAAATAAAGTTGGGTTACTTTTTTGAAAGTATGAGTGTTTTTTTCGAATTGAAAATAAAAAATGAAAAACAATCTCGTACTTACTAAAATAAATAAATAAACTTTCAATTTTTTTGGTTAAGATTTCATAGCCTATTTTGTTAACAAATTATGTTTTCTAACGCAATTCTCCAAATTTTTGTTTTATTAAAAAAAATTTAATTGCAAAACTTTTTAGTTAAAAAATCATGATTTATTAACAATTTTCCAAATTTTGATTTTATAGAAAGTTGTTTTTAAAAAAATTTAATCCAGATTTATGCAAAATATTATTTGACTCATAATGTTAGGCCCAATTTCATTTGGAGTTGTACTATTTGAATCCATAGTACATGAGCCAAAGCAATGCGATCCTATGACACTGGAATACAACGTAATTTGGATAACCAACAAATATCAAAACAAATAATGGACTTTGATAGGGTGTTAAAAAAATAAATAAATAAATTAAAAGGGGAAGAAGAAGTTAAACAGTAAAACCGTCTGAACCAATTAAAAACCTACTTATTTGATTTGATTTTTTAAGGGGATGGTTTGATTTCAGTTTCAAAAAAAATTAAGAATCATCGATACGATTAGGATTTAATTCATGGATTAAAGTTCAAAAGAATCAAAAATTTTAAATTGAACCGTGTCATATGTTTATGAAATTTTGGAAGGCTTGTTTGTATAGGTAGAATCAGTTTTTATAGTTACTAATTTTTTGTGTGGATATTCCTTTCTTTTACCAATTTGCAAATAATTTTTTCTTATTTTCCAATTACTTCATATTTTCCCTTTTAACTCAATTGGAAAAATCAATCTTTGCCTTGTTCATTATCACAAGAGTGTTGTTATTCAAAACTAAAAATTAGACCCATCTTTCAAATACAATGATATAATAATTAATTAGGATATTAAAACAACACCCTCTCTCATATCTCCTCTAATCATCAACTAATCATATAACTTACACATTATTAGATTTAAAAAATAAACTTATATATCATTTTCCTTACCACAAACATCATAGCGAAAAAACCAAAAGATAAAGCAAAAAATAACATGTGGAACATATCATAAATGTTTCATAAAAAAATTTGCTCAAACATTGTTTGTAACTTTACAGAGAACCTTGTTCATTATGTTACGCACTTTGCACATGGCTTCCAATGGCTTAACTTTGGGCATGGTAAGCCCAATCCCTTCAGTTAAATCAACTCTCCCCCCATTAACCTTTTCCCACTCAAAGCATTGAACCAATTAGGGGTGGTTGCCGTTCGGTTTTAGACGATTTGCGGATCAGTTTGGACTCATCCGCATGTATACAGTTTGGGAAAAATTCAACCTGCAATTGCTCGTAGTGCGGGTCACGGTTTGTGCGGATAGGGTTCACGGATGAGCAGGCAGTTGCGGGCGGTTTGCGGATTGGACTTTTTTCTTTAAAAAATTATTTTGGAGCCTTTTTTTTTTTTTTTTTTTTTTCTATTTTGCAAATATTTATTTTGGGCCATTTTCCCCTATTTTCTAAAATGTTCCAACATGAATAACTAATGAATTAAAACTTATAAAATTAAAAACATAACAAATTAATTCCTAACACAAATAAATCATTCAAAATCCCAAACTTTTAAATCAAATCATAACCTAACACAAGCACATCTTTTAAAATCTTAAATTAGATCATCAAACTCATTCACTATTTATTACCCAACAATACAATTATAGTAAAATCATTCAAAATCTTAAGTTTACCTCAAAGTAATTCTTCATTAACTTCTACATTCATTCAAAATGCAATAATAAATAACAACGGTCCAAGTTTTTTTTTTTTTAAAAAAAAAAAGTCTAAGTGCGGGCGGGTTCTTGCAAGTGCGGGTTAAACCCACAACCCTCAATCATGCCATATTTCAAACTGCATCCACCCATATTGTGTTTGCGAAACCGCTCATTTGTATGCGAATCGATTCAAGTTGGACGGGTTGTGCGATTTGAATAACCCTATGCCTCCCAAAGCCAAACCCACCACGTGTTGTGCCATACCAGCCTAGGACAAGCTCTCCTTCCCAACCCAAACGGCATTAATTTGTGTCCTTCTACTTTCCTACCTTCAAACGTCTCTGGCTTAAAGCTTGTAACATCATTCCAAACCTTAGGATCCCTTTGAATGGCCCCTGCATTAACCAACAAGATTGTGTCGCGTGGCACATTGAATGACACAATCATCGTATGATATGTGTGGTAGCAATAACTGTGTTGTCGGGAACAATCGGAAAGTCTCAGAAATAATACCTTGAAGGTAATGTAGCTTTGAAAGATCAGGTTCATCATTCAAACGCTCTTGGCCTACATGAGTGTCTACCGAAACTCTCGCCTTCTTCAACACCCTTAGGTGGTTCACAGAAAGTGACAATACCCATTCCATTGTCACTGTAGACGTGTTGATGTCTCCTAATATCATGACCTGATCATTAAATGTTAATATATTAAATTAGGGAAATCACACTCTTACATAATTTTTACAAGAAGGCTCCAAGTACAACTTAATTATGTAGTGATGGTGTCTTTGTAAAATAAATAATAAAAAAAATGAAAAATAAAAAACTATCTATATATATATATATATATATTTGGTTTTAAAGTGTTAGATCTCAATTTAATAATATTATGGATATTAGCATACACTACTAATAACACAATATAATATTAGTTTTATGTCAAATGATGGGATTCACTTGCAAGTTTTATGTTTTAATTGGTATAGTGTGTGTTGAAATTGTTCTAAATCTCATCTTAAACCTGAGGCCATTTTTATTAATTTGATTAATCATAATTATTTGACACTATATTTAACGTCAAAATAATATATAATAAATTAATAATGTAGACAAATTATACCCATAATTTATTTAGTTTGTCTTTTATGACATTTTGATTGTTATAATTCTATTACATTAGTTTTATTCTTTAACTTTTCATATTATGTTAATTTAATCCTATTAATGGCTCGCCTTTATAAATTATATTGAAATTAAAAAGACAAATGATCTAATTATTTTATCCTTAATCTATATCTAATTTTAAATAAATCTTTTATTACACTAAAATGAAAAAAAAAAATTGGCACAAAAAATACCAGCACTGACGTTTTTACACTAATAATTTTGAATAATGCTATATGTATCAATTGGTATACTAATTGGTATACCAATTGGTGCATGTAGCACTACCAAAATAATTTTATACGAATAAGTTTGAGATCTAAACTTATCCACTCAGATTTTTTCGATGGATAGTTTGTGTGGTGGAAATTAAATTTGTATAGTATGAAATTCATATACAGAATAAATTTGAATCATAAGATGATAATTTTAGGTAATTTTTGAATAATAAATCTGAATTGTTTTGATAACTAGTTGACTTTTTGGCTTTTAGCCCAGGCTAACAAGTCTCATTCGGGATAGATTTTTTGACTTTTGTGAGAGAAAAAATAAAATTATTATGATTTTGATATGACATTTTGTCTTATTGACTTTTTAGTTCATTTTATGGCTAAAATAGCCCCAACCTCACATGTCAAATATAGCCTAAAAGTTTATTTGAATTGGCTTTTTTAACTTTTGTGAGAAAAAAGTAAAATGATTATGGTTTAAATATGATAATTTGTCTTATTGACTTTTTAACCTATTTTATCTTTTAGTGACTAATTTAATCCCAACCCAACCCAATCCACATAGCCAAACGAAGCTTTAAATTCAACAATCTACAAATTTAAAAAAAAAAAAACAAAAACAAAAACTTAAAAAACTATCAAAATAAACCACATTCGTGTATTCCATATTCTACTTGAGAGGGTAATTTTTGGGAAAAATTGGGCCGAGCTGCGAGTTGGGCTTTGAGTCCCAAAACGCGAAGGACTAAGTAAAAAGGGCGTAATGGATACTCCGGCCCAGGAGAGCAGGGTTATTCCGGCCTTGGAGAGACAAAGTTATTCCGGCCCAAGGAGGTGAAATTACTTCGGCTCACAAATGATAAAGTTACTTCGGTTAGAGGATTGTAAATGTACTTCGGTCTGGGAGCAACTTGAAGTTATACCGACCTTAGAGGTATACCAGTTTGGGAGTTATACCGGTCGAGAGTCGTTGGTTCGGTCCAAACACATCATGGGTTGAACAGATGAGAAACCGATATAAGGAAGAGTAAAGGGAAGGGCTGAACTAAGGTTAGTTCGGCCTACTTTACCTCGGTCAAATGGTAGTTCGGCCATGGAGAAAACCATCCCACTTGGTTTAAGCAGTGGGGGAGGGTGTAAAAGGATAAGCATTATCCTTAGGAGTATGAATCCTAGGAGGACTCTGCAAGTAGAAATACAAGTACTACTAGGATTGTGCCACGGGAAACTTATAAAAACCCACAAACATCACCTTGGAGGAGGTAATTGAACATAATTCTTTCTGAGAGCATAAAACTTTGTCTATTTGTCAAGTTTACTGACTTAGGCATCGGAGAGGTTTCCGGCACACACCCGCCGGCTAGCTTACGTTTGTGTTTTCAGGTAACAAAGCGACGTCGTACGGAGGAGCGTGAACTTGGTCAACAGGATTATACGAGGAGAATTATTTCCTCCCCGTACAATTGGCGCCGTCTGTGGGAAGAACAGACAAGGACAAAAACCTCTTGACTAAGCTTCTCCTTTTTTCTCAAATCAATGGCACACATTGAAGAACTACCGCAGTCCGCCGTCGACGGACTAACTCCAGACGGAGGCGCAAGGCGCGAAGGATTACCCTCTGTCCCTCCTATGGCAGATCTGGAGCCCCAACAACATAACTCCAGGAGGAGTGGCAGGGGAAGGCGGAATAACAGCCCTCGTTACTCTCAAAGTCCTGACAGGCAAAGGAGGAGGATTGATCCTCAAGCCCTGGAAGATCGCGTGAAGGAACAAGATGAACTAATTCGGAAGATGGCGGCGGACATGGAAGCATTAAAACGCCAGATGAAGACTAAAGAGGTGGCGACAGGAGAGGGGCGCAAGCACAAGACGCCCCCTCGCCACTCAGAGAATCGTAGTAGGAATACTACACCCTCCCAAGGAGAGAGCAGAAGCCTCAGGTCAGGCGCCACTCATTCCTTATCTTCCAGGACTCGTCACTCCAGGTCTGAGAGGACGAGATCCGAAAGATCATACACTGAAGGAAGCACGTATTGGCCTTCACATTCACACCAAACCAGATCTAGACAAACAGAGCTACCCAGGTCATCTGACTTACAAACCGTGCTCGAAGAAAAAGCACGATGCAAGGAGGATGCCAGGGTAAGGGATCCACACCGAGTTTCGGCCTTACAACGGTTGGCTCCTCGGACACATGGAAGCGTCGAGGTTGGAATGCCAATACCGCGACCGCCCTACAAACCAACGGACAAGGCATTGGCAAGACTACAGACTTCGCCGTTTGTCCCAGCAATCGAAAACGCGCCCCTACCATCAGGCTTCCTTCAGCCGAAATTCACCACATATGAAGGGAAGACGGACCCGTATTCACACTTGAGCCACTTTCGCCAAGTCATGGCTGTGTACAGGCGAAACGAGGCCTTAATGTGCATACTCTTCCCGTCAAGTCTTGGCGACCTAGGCTTGACTTGGTTCGAAAAGCTCCCAGAGGGCAGCATAGCCTCCTGGGCCCAATTGGCAGAAGCGTTCGTAACGAGGTTTCGAACAAACACTAAAATGCCGGTGGAGATAGACCAGTTACTCTCCATCGACATGGGTGAAAAAGAGACCTTCAGATCTTACAATAGTCGCTACTGGGAGACATTCAACCAGATTGGAGACTGCCCCACCAATCTCGCCATTGCACAATATAAAAGAGGCCTACCAGTAGGGAACAGACTAAGGGATTCGATTACCATGACGCCACCCCTCACCATGGAAGCCCTGATGGAAAGAGTGCATCAGCACATCAGGGTAGAAGAGGATGGCGCACGTGCAAAAGCAAAATCTAGTGCAACCGCAGTACCAAAAAAGAAGACCTCAGCAAAGGTCAATACAGTAGATCGGCAGAATAAAAACGGGCGTGGCAGACGAGATAACGGGGAAGACCCAGACAAAAGATGGTTAAGAATCCGCACTGCCATAACAACGGTGTTCAAAAAGCCAATATATCGAATTCTGAGCGAAATAAAAGATGAGCCTTTTGTCAAGTGGCCAGCCAAGCTAGGGGAAGGTCAGAAAAATTACGACGACAGATCACGGTGCACCTTCCACAAAGAAAAGGGGCACCGAACTGAGAATTGCACGCCACTGAGACAGCACTTGGAAGAATTGGTGGCAGCAGGCCACTTGGACAAATACATTGAAAGAGGAGCGCAACCGGCCCCCCAAGATCATAATGACCATCCCAACAGAATGCCAATCGATGCACCACCTCAAGGCATTATCAATGTAATTCATGGAGTTTTTGAACCTGAGCGCGTATGCGAGCTCAGAGGTTCAATCAAGAAGGCTGAGCACTTTAGGGAAGTATTAAGTGCCCAACCTGCCCTCAAGAAGGGGAAAACAGAGGCAACAAACGTCATGTCTTTTTCAGATAAGGACCTGGATCGAATATACTGTCCTCACAATGATGCTTTGGTTGTCACTCTCCGAGTCAAAGATTTTGACGTCAAGCGGATTCTGATTGACCAGGGTAGTTCATGTGAGATCATGTACTATGACACATTTAAACAACTGAAGCTGCAAGACAAAGACCTGGCGCCTGCAGTTTCTCCCCTGATTGGATTCAACTCCATGCCAGAGTGGCCTGTCGGCAAAATAATTCTTCCAGTCAGAGCAGGGAGTGTAACAAAACAAGTGGAGTTCTGGGTATTGAAGGTCCCCTCCACATACAACATCATCTTGGGCAGAACATGGCTGCATGCCATGCGTTCGGTAGCGTCATCATACCATCAGGTAATGCGGTTCCCCAATGACACCGGTATAATTGAAGAAGTCTATGGCGATCAGATCATGTCAAAACAATGCTTCGCCACAGCAAATGGAAGCCGAGCTGCCAAAGGATACGTTCATTCTGTGGAAGAACCAGAGAGTAATGAACTATTCGCGGACGTCGGCAAAGAGGCTGATCAGAAAGCGGTAGAGGACTTGGTGGAGGTAAAAATAGATGAGAAGAACCCGGATAAGTTCTTCTTGCTGGGCTCATCGTTGTCCAGCACTGAGAGATTAGAGGTCTTGGAATTCTTGACCTCTAATATCGAAGTGTTTGCCTGGACACCTTACGACATGCCAGGCATTGATCCAAACTTCATCAGTCACCAACTCAATGTCCACCCGTCCGCCAGACCTGTCATTCAACGCACACGTAGATCGGCACTCCACCACGCCGAAATAGTGGCAGAAGAAGTAGGCAACCTGCTGGAGGCAGGAGCAATAAGGGAAGTGCACTACCCAAGATGGATCTCCAACACAGTCGTAGTGCCAAAAAAGAATGGTAAATGGCGTGTCTGTGTCGACTACAAAACAGTCAACAAGGCGTGCCCAAAAGATAGCTTTCCTCTACCAAGGATAGATCAATTGGTGGACCTAACGGCAGGGCATAACCGACTTAGCTTTCTGGATGCATACAGAGGCTACCACCAGATCGCCATGCATGAACCAGACCAAGAGGTCACATCCTTCACAACACCAAGGGGGTTATATTGCTACAAGGTCATGCCCTTTGGCCTAAAGAACGCAGGGGCGACATTCCAAAGGATGGTCACCAAGATGTTCGAACCATTGTTAGGCAGAACAATGGAGGCTTACATCGACGACATGGTGGTCAAAAGCAAGAATGAGAATGACCATCTTAAAGACCTAGGCGAGATGTTCCAGATCCTGAAGAAACACAAGTTGCACCTCAATGCGTCCAAATGCGCATTCGGAGTTGGATCTGGCAAATTCTTGGGCTTCCTGGTGACCAACCGAGGTATAGAAGCAGACCCCTCTCAGATCAAAGCAATCCAGGAGTTGGAGAGACCAAACTCAGTCAAAGAAGTGCAGCATCTCACTGGTATGGCAGCTACGCTCAACCGGTTCATAAGCAGGTCATCAGACAGACTACGACCATTCTTCCAAGCTTTAAAGGCCAAGTTTGAGTGGGATGAAGAATGCGACCGAGCTCTGGAAAGCTTGAAGGAGTACATGTCCTCCCCACCACTACTTGTTACTCCAGTACCTGGTGAAGAACTCTTTTTGTACCTGGCAGTCTCTCAGCACGCAGTCAGCGCAGTGTTGGTTCGTGCAGAAGGAATACAACACTTGCCCATCTTTTATGTCAGCAAGACATTGTTGGGAGCCGAAACAAGGTACTTGCCCTTGGAGAAACTAGCATTAGCATTAATGATGGCATCCAGAAAATTGGCACACTACTTTCACGCCCACACCATAGTCGTCCTCACAGCCTTTCCACTAAAAGCTCTGTTTGAAAGGGCGAACTTTAGTGGGCGAATTTTGAAGTGGGCAGTAGAGTTGGGACAATTCGACATTAAGTTCCAACCCAAGACCGCAATAAAAGCCCAATCTTTGGCAGACTTCGTCGCAGAGTTTACTCCTGGAAGTCATCATATCTGCCCAGTCGACCTAACTGACACAACCGAACTAGGGACGGAAGTTGACGCCGGAATAGCGCAACCCCTAGTGGAAGGTGGTCAATCAAGTACCAAGGCAGACCATACTAAGGACAACAAGGAAGAGGCAAACAAAGGCTCACCAACAGTTCAAACAGAAGACGAAGGGCGGACAGCCAACATGGACCTGGAAGAAAACACTGTTCTTGACCTCACGACATCATCTGATCCTTCCACTTGCTGGAAACTATTCGTTGGAGAGATGTGGAAGCTCTTTGTGGATGGAGCATCCAACCGACATGGTGCAGGGCTTGGCATAGTCCTCATCTCTCCAGACGGCCTGGTTATAGAGCAAGCAATCAACCTTGGCTTCCCAGCATCCAACAATGAAGCGGAGTATGAGGCGCTTCTCGCAGGACTCAAGTCAGCACACTTCATGAAAGCAAACGAACTAATGGTATACAGTGACTCTCTACTGGTGGTAAACCAAATTTCTGGCGAATACAAAGCAAAGGATGACAGAATGGCCAAGTACCAAGAGTTAGTCAGAACAGAGATCAAGAAGTTTGATGTGGTAAGGATAGAACAAATTGGCAGGGAGGAAAACTGCCGAGCGGACGAACTAGCAGGCCTGGCCTCAATAGCAGACACATCAATCCCTCATCCATTACTCATCGACTTCTTACCAAGACCAAGCATAGAAGACCCAGAAGCAGAAGAAGTATGTTGCGCAGAATTAGGCCCTTCTTGGATGGATCCCATCATCCTGTTCCTGAAAGACGGCATCCTACCAGAAGAGAAAAAAGAAGCAAACAAAATAAGAGCAAAGTCGCAGCGATTTTGGCTATCTCCATCTTTGGCATTATACAAGAAGTCATTCTCTGGGCCTTACCTCAAGTGCGTTCATCCCAGCAAAGTAGAAGCATTCTTGTTCGAAATACACGAAGGGGTGTGTGGAAGTCATCAAGGGGGAAGGTCGCTCGCTTACAGGGCTATTTCGCAAGGATATTGGTGGCCATATATGCAAGCAGACTCAGAAAAATATGTAAAAAAGTGTGAAAAATGCCAAAAATTCGCGCACCAAATACATCAACCAGCAAGGGAACTCCTACCATTAACTAGCCCATGGCCTTTCGCAATGTGGGGCTTGGACATAGTAGGACCACTTCCAACAGCGCCCGGGGGCAGAAAATTCTTTCTCGCAGCAACAGACTACTTCACAAAGTGGGTGGAAGCAGAAGCATTGGCGTCAATCAAAGAAAAAGACGTGAAAAAGTTTGTTTGGCAGAATATCATCACTCGGTTTGGTATACCAAAAGCACTAATCTCAGACAATGGAACTCAGTTTGACGGCTGTATCTTTAGAAGCTTTTGTGAAGAATACAAGATAGAGTTCTACAATTCTACACCGGCATATCCTCAAGCAAATGGGCAAGCTGAAGCATCAAATAAAGTCGTCTTGGATGGCCTAAAGAAAAGGCTAGAGAAAGCAAAAGGCAAGTGGGCAGATGAACTTCCTCACGTCTTATGGGCTTACCGCACCACGCCTCAGCGATCAACTGGAGAAACACCATTCTCCTTGGCCTATGGAATGGAAGCAGTGATCCCACTAGAAGTCGGCCTCCCCACAATTCGAAGCGAAAATTTTGATCCAGACCTAAATGGAGAAGCCATAGCCTTAGAACTCGACCTTGCAGAAGAAAGAAGAGAAAGAGCACTAGTCCACATCGCCTCATACCAACGAGAGTTAATCAGAAAATACAGCAAAAAGGTACATCCAAGACAATTCAAGATTGGGGATTGGGTACTACGCAAAGTAATGGGAAACACCATGATCCCAGGAGACGGCAAGTTAGGCCCAAGTTGGGAAGGTCCTTATAAGGTGGTTGGGTTAGCAGGCAAAGGGGCATACCACCTAGAAGACAAGGATGGCAAGGCAATCCCTAGGCCATGGAATACAGCCAATCTCAAGTTATTTTACTTTTAGCCTTTCTTCTTCAAACATATGTAATTTCTTTTTCCTTCAATAAAACAAGCAATTCTTTTTCAGCACAAGTTATTTTTTGTAAGAGTTAGCCTTAGTATAGATTAGGTTTAGTGCAGGCATTTTATTCTAAGTTAGCTGGAAAAACTAACTTAGAGGTTAGCTGGAATAAACCAACACTTGTTACTCTTCAGCCGAAGTAAGTGTATGGCTGAAGAGTGGTTGGCTGGAATAAACCAATACTTATTACTCTTCAGCCGAAGTAAGTGCATGGCTGAAGAGTGGTTGGCTGGAATAAACCAACACTTATTACTCTTCAGCCGAAGTAAGTGCATGGCTGAAGAGTGGTTGGCTGGAATAAACCAACTCTTGTTACTCTTCAGCCGAAGTAAGTGTATGGCTGAAAAGTGGTTGGCTGGAATAAACCAACACTTGTTACTCTTCAGCCGAAGTAAGTGTATGGCTGAAGAGTGGTTGGCTGGAATAAACCAACACTTATTACTCTTCAGCCGAAGTAAGTGCATGGCTGAAGAGTGGTTGGCTGGAATAAACCAACACTTATTACTCTTCAGCCGAAGTAAGTGCCCGGCTGAAGAGTGGTTGGCTGGAATAAACCAACACTTGTTACTCTTCAGCCGAAGTAAGTGCCCGGCTGAAGAGTGGTTGGCTGGAATAAACCAACACTTGTTACTCTTCAGCCGAAGTAAGGGTAAAGCTGAAGAGTGGTTGGCTGGAATAAACCAACACTTGATACTCTTCAGCCGAAGTAAGGGTATGGCTGAAGAGTGGTTGGCTGGAATAAACCAACTCTTGTTACTCTTCAACCGAAGTAAATGCATGGTTGAAGAGTAGTTGGCTGGAATGAACCAACACTTTGTACTCCTCAGCCGAAGTGATTATATCAGCTAAAGAGTGGTTGGCTAGTAAGCATAGTTTAACCAGCCAAAACCGAAATAACAGTTGAAGTAAATAGAAGACATTACAAGTGCAAGCATACACATCAAAACCAGAGTAAGAGTTGCGTAAAATTTTCATTCAAAGAAAAGTCATTACAAAGATTCATAGTCCGGTTACAACGGCAAAGAACAACAAGGAAAAAATCAAGAAAAAAGATCTTCGATTTCGGCGTCAAAGGCAACATCGGCATCAACCTGAAGATCGGTTTCAGGCGCAAGGACGTTTTCAGTCGGAAGAGTGGTTTCGGCCAGAACCACGGTTTCACTTGGTTGATCAACAGTTAGATCTTCCACCATGGGCTCCGACCGAACTACCTGGTCTACATTCACAACCGAGGTATCCTCAGGGGCAGAGTCTTCATCTGAGTCTGAGTCCTCAAGGAATTGCTGCTGCATCGCATTGGCGTATTCCATCAGGGAGTTCGGTATAAAGTAGGCTGGAGGGTCGAAAACCTCGGTCTGAGGATCATGACCGAGCTTCTCAACGGCTCCCCTCCAGCCGCACTTAAAGAAAAGCTCCTTCGCAGCATTGCATTGTTGGGCATAAGCATCCTCTGCCCTCTTGAAGCCTTGTTTGTCAGCTTCCTTTGCCCTCTCCTTTATTTCGGCATCCTTCTTTCTTTTAAGTTTTAACAGCTCGCGCAAGTACTTGTCCTTCAGAGCAATGGCAGTCTTTTGTTTTTCAGCTTCGGCCGAACTAACCATTCCGGTCAGTCGGCCGACTTCACCTCGGAGTTCGGCCAGTTCCTTTCTGGCCTCTTCCAGTTCGGCCGATTTCGCCTCTGCCTCGGCCGCTGCTTGCCTAGTTACTTTCCTAAGCTCCAGTACTTTCCTATGGGTGATTTGGTTTTTCTGAATGGCCTGACAAAGCAACAACTTCCCTTTAGCCGAAGTAAAAGTTGAAAAGAAAAAGAAAAATAAACAGAAAAACGACCGATGTTACTAACCAGAATCATGGATTTAGTCGCAGACCGGATGGACTTCAGCTCGGTGGTTAACTGTTTGTTGTGATGCTCCATGTCTTTGGGCAGACACACACTCTTGGCCAGATTGATGGCCAACAGGTGGTCTTTCTCAGCAACAACCGAATCTGTATCTCGAATGTCTCGGTCGTTGAAAGTAAGTTTTGGTGCCCAGCTGCCGATGGTTCGGTCGGAAGACTCCGGTTGGGGGCTTGGTGGTAAGCTCGGCTGAATAGCAGGTTCTTCTTCATCAACCAAAACCTGTTCGGTTTCGGCAATTCGGGCACGTTTGGTTCGGCGGGAAGAGGATGGCTGTTGAGAAGGAAGGGCCACAACCGCAGGCTGCGATTGACTGGGAGGCGTTACTTCGGGCCTAGTTGTTTCGGTGAGAAGGGCCCTAACTCTGCTCCTCTTCGCCATCTCTTCTTCAGCGGTTAGTGGGACAAGTCTTATTTCGGGCAAGGTTGGGTCCGGTTCAGGCGCTTCTTCAAGAAGGAAGTCAGTCACTCTTGCTTTTCGGCGACCGCTGTACCGATAGGTTGGCTCAAAGTTCAGAAGCTTAGCCCAACTCCTTTCTTTAAATCGTAGTGCGGCTCGCAAAATTGCAAGGTTTGGATAACTATATAAGGAATGAAGATGGGCGAAATCTGCAAAAGGAGAACTGTTAGTTCGGTTAATTGACTTAAGAAAAGCCGAAATAAAATACAAGAAAGAAGACCGAAGTCATATTACCGGGCTCCCCCTTTTTCCAATTTATAGGCCGACCAGGAATTTGGGCTTGGAAATCCTCAAAGTTCCCAGAGACCCAGAAAAAATCATCATCATTAAGGTCTTTGTCCGGTGTCTGCTTAACTATCTTTTCTCGGCGGCGGCGAATCCTAAGGTAATAGACCCACCCAGCATCTTTTGAGCCGATGGAGTATTGGTGGAAAATTTCGGCCAGACCAAGGTTTAGTCCGGTTTGGTGGTTTAGTGCGGCTATTCCCATAATAATGCGGTATGTATTGGTGGACAGTTGGGTGGGGCATAACCTAGTCTGCCTAAGGAACTCACAGATCAATGGTTGGACAGGAAACCGTAGTCCGGTTTCTATTATGGATTGAAGGGTAAAAGGGACGAAGCCTTCTTTTTCCCACGGAATAACATCTTTTTCGGCCAAACTCAGATGAACATCATCAGGAATTTGGTAATCTTTCCTAAATTCGGCCATACCACCAGGGGTCTCAACTAGATACCTATACTTACCCATCTGATGAATAAATTACTTATAACTTATATCGGTGCAAAAATCGTGCTCAGTAGCTCGGTTGAGCGCACGTAGGAGTGCCTGGGTAACCTAAGTCTGCAAAGTGAAAAAAACAGAAGGGGTTAAAGCACTGATCAACGGACCGTGCTACAATTTAAAAGCAAGGTATAAAAGCCCTACTTCGGCCTCAAAGAACTGGTTCTTTCATCAAAAGGTTTGGTAGCTCGGTTTGAGCAGTTTGCTCGGTAGACCGGTTTAACGTCTAGGGGCAGCTTTCTGAGTTCGGTCTAAGAAACTAAGAAAGCTGGTTTAGCCCCAAGGCCTAAATCGGTTGCAGTGTGAAGAAAGTTACTTCGGTTGAACCCCTTGGGGCGGCTTTCTGAGTTTGGTTTAGGAACCAAGAAAGCCGGTTTGGCCCCAAAAACTTAGTTTGGTCGACAACCGAGGTTCCTAGTTTGCTATATTCAAAACTCGGTGATCTTATTTCGGCTCAAGAAAGTCAGGCTCTGGTAACCCTTTGAAACTTTTAAGTTCTAGTTCGGTTATTGACTACAGATCTACGTATTTGGGGCAAACAGGATCCTAGTTCGGTTGCTATGTGATTTTGGATCTAAGACTGGTTTTTCTACATAACAGTTCATACACGTACAAGTTCTATGGTTTTTTCATGAAAATACAGAAGCAAACCAGAAATGGACAAAATGTTTGCAAAAAACATACGAAACAAGATATACAGGTGCATAAAACGAATGTGAAAGCAAAAAAAAAAAAAAACATGAAGGGAAAGTGGATTTGCTTACCAGGTTAAAGGAGAAGGGACTGAAGTTGAAAATCTGTTGCAGTAAAAGGAAGAACACGAGCAGCAAGAGAGCGGAGAGAGAAGATGAAGGAATAGCAAAAGTGAAAGGACCCTAGCCTCAGGGATTGTTTTTGTTAGAAAGCCCAAAATTTGGGCGTGACTGTTCAAAATTCACGAAGTACGAAAGACGGCGTGACAGCCGTTCTCAGCCTATCAGAATCTGCCACGTGTCATTGGAAAGGGAAGCGTTACAGTCGCTGTGATTGAAGAGACGTTTTGACCGGACATAGTGAAGCCCGAAGTAAAATTAGCTCGGTTGGAGAGCCCGAGGGTTTTTCGCTCGGCTGGAGAGGCTAAAGGGTTTTTAGCTCGGCTGAAAAGGCTTAATAAACTCTAGCTCGGCCAGTAGATTGGTAATCCCAATCATGTTGTGCAGATGGAATTAAGGGGTAATTGAGAGGGTAATTTTTGGGAAAAATTGGGCCGAGCTGCGAGTTGGGCTTTGAGTCCCAAAACGCGAAGGACTAAGTAAAAAGGGCGTAATGGATACTCCGGCCCAAGAGAGCAGGGTTATTCCGGCCTTGGAGAGACAAAGTTATTCCGGCCCAAGGAGGTGAAATTACTTCGGCTCACAAATGATAAAGTTACTTCGGTTAGAGGATTGTAAATGTACTTCGGTCTGGGAGCAACTTGAAGTTATACCGACCTTAGAGGTATACCAGTTTGGGAGTTATACCGGTCGAGAGTCGTTGGTTCGGTCCAAACACACCATGGGTTGAACAGATGAGAAACCGATATAAGGAAGAGTAAAGGGAAGGGCTGAACTAAGGTTAGTTCGGCCTACTTTACCTCGGTCAAATGGTAGTTCGGCCATGGAGAAAACCA
This sequence comes from Camellia sinensis, assembly GCF_055761805.1. Lineage (NCBI taxonomy): Eukaryota > Viridiplantae > Streptophyta > Magnoliopsida > Ericales > Theaceae > Camellia > Camellia sinensis. The sequence goes on from NC_138974.1 coordinate 59,886,745, forward strand.
TCCCACTTGGTTTAAGCAGTGGGGGAGGGTGTAAAAGGATAAGCATTATCCTTAGGAGTATGAATCCTAGGAGGACTCTGCAAGTAGAAATACAAGTACTACTAGGATTGTGCCACGGGAAACTTATAAAAACCCACAAACATCACCTTGGAGGAGGTAATTGAACATAATTCTTTCTGAGAGCATAAAACTTTGTCTATTTGTCAAGCTTACTGACTTAGGCATCGGAGAGGTTTCCGGCACACACCCGCCGGCTAGCTTACGTTTGTGTTTTCAGGTAACAAAGCGACGTCGTACGGAGGAGCGTGAACTTGGTCAACAGGATTATACGAGGAGAATTATTTCCTCCCCGTACACTACTATACACTACACTCTACTTTCACAATAAATTTCGAGATATTTTTTCATAATTAATAACACTTTTATTTAAACTTTCTTAATGATTGATAGATATAATAAAGAGTTAGGTTTTAAATAATTAAATTTAAATTCCATTAATAATTTACATTGAATAATTTATATTACTGTGAATAAGGTCAAGTTTGGGTACTTCCAAAAAAGTCAAAAAGCCAAAAAGTTATTCAAAAAGTTATTCAAAAAGTTAAAAAGTTAACACTATTCACCAAAAGTCAACAATTACGGCTGCACAACTCCCAATTCAAATTTTTCCCTACAAATCAATTTTTATAATTTTTTATTACACATTTTTCAATAAAAAGTCAAAAAGTTAACCCAAACATCTATATTTTCAACCTCAATTTTTTATGAGTAATGCTAGGGACTCCAAATTTTCTACCAAACAAATGACCAAATGTCTCACATGGGTGTGGGGTCCGCAATTTTGTGGGCCCCACACCCATGTGAGACATTTGGTCATTTATTTGGTAGAAAATTTGGGACCTCTAGCATTTTCCATTTTTTAGTCCAAAAAGACAAAAAGTGCACTTTTTTAGTCTTTCCAAACTTGGCCTAAATTTAAATAAGTAATAGAATAATTTAGGAATTCAATTTTTTTTTTTTATTAGTGAAACCTATAAAAATAATCATAGCGGTAGAGGATGTGATAAATCAAATAAAGGTTGAATATAGAAAAATAATAATTTATTAATAAAAAATCCATATGTAATTTAATGTGAATTTTTCACTTTAAAACAAAGTGCCTATGATACGAAAATAAATTTAATTATAAAAATTGTATTATTATATTATTCTTGTGGTATTTTTTATATTACTTTTCTCTAAGAATAATTTTTTCATATTAAAAATATATTGATAGAAATGATTTTTCAAGATTGGCCCCACACTAATAAATATTATAAAATTATGTTTATTCATGCGTTTTATTAATCTGATTATGTGTTCCTATTAAAAGTATACATTTTTAATTTGTTGCCTTAGAAAAAATATTTATATACATAAATTTTATACAAAAAAAAAAGAAAAAGAAAAAGAAAAAACCATATAGCAATACAAATTTTTTGCATCATTATGTACAAATTTTATGAATAATTTTTATGTTTGTATACTATTTTTTTTTTAATATGATGAGAAACTACAAACAGCCCACATTTGATATGTATAGTATGTAACATTCAAATACACACAATTATTCATAAATCAATAAATCATGTGTATTGGTTTAATATAGATGCAATGCAAGGGAGGCAAACTGTGTTTGCACCTTGGTTTTTTGGAGAAAAAACAAAAAAAATTGTTACCAAAATAATTAAGTCCATGTTTTTGTCATTTTTAAGAAATCTATCATTAATTTTTTTGTCATTTTATTTTATAAATTCTAGATTCAAACAAAAATGAGTGATTGAAATAAAATTTAAATTTTGTTGCAATATGCATACTGATTCTATAATTAATAGTTTTGTTATCAAGTTTTAGCAGAAATTTATATAAGAAATTAAAATTTCATAGCTATCTATAATAGAAATAATATTTAAAAAGAAAAAGCCGAAGGATAGTTAATTTTATTTTTGTTGGAACCAAGGAAATCAATGCTTTGGTCACATTTGAGATTGTGGATAATTAGTAAAGAAATTATTAATATGACGTTTGAAAATAGGTTATTTTAATAATTTTTTGACTTTTTACGAAAAGATATTCAGAAAAGTAGAGAGAGTGATGTGACAACTTATAGTGACTTCTTATAGTGACTTTTTGGCTTTTTGGTTAAAATAATTACTCTCCAAAGTATGTTTGTTTTAATGATAGTAGGAGAGATGATTAGTGATGGATTGTTAAATTATTTTTATATAACATAAAAAAAAAACTTCTATATTAAAAAAAAAAATCTAAAACAAGTATAAAAAAAATTACAAATAACAAGTTGCACTTGGGTTAAAAAAAGAAAAAGAAAATGCATTCTAATTCCCTCATTATTTTTTTAATCCCAATCCATATGAGGGCAACTTAATTATGTCGGGTTGTAGGAGTAATACTCCACCTGGAGTAGCATTCCTCTCCACAAAGAAGCCACTAAACAAGCTATAGTAGGACCCATCTCTTTACTACTCTAATCCCATCTCCTAATCTGCAAAACAAACATGATCTTTGGGTTTAGCTAAAATTGCACTGCATAGTTGGATAGCACTGGGTGCTTTCCGTGCACTTCATTTTTTTTTTTAAATGAATTTTTTTTTAAATATGTAATGCACACCGTATATAATTTTAATACAAAATTGTATAAATTTTCATAAACTTATATAAGTGATCTTATAAAAATACGTAAATTAAACATAAATTTGCATAAATTCACAAAATCATGTAAGTTTTTACAAACTTATACAAATTTATATTCCATTTATATATTTTTTAAAAATTACTTGGGTAAATTCATAAAAATTTATATAGTTTTATATTACATACCGCATGTAATTTTGCATAATTTTATATTATGTACCGCATGTAATGATCATTTCTTAAGAAGGAGATAGAATTTTAGAGTAAACTATCAATAGGTCCTAATAGTTAGATTTAATTCCCATTAAGTCCTATTGAAAATAAGTCTTGGTAAAATTGTCGCTAAAAATAATTTTTTTGTCATAATTTTTTATATATGTTGCTAAAAATTGACAATTGGTGACTTTTTTTATCATGATTTTTATAAATTGTCGCTAAAACTTACAATTAGTGACTTTTTTATGATAAATTTTTTCCTTAAGACCTATTATACAATAAGTATACTTATTAAGACCTACACGTAAGTACCCCTAGATTTTAAATAATTATTTTACTGCATGTATATTACATACCGCGTGCATATTGTTTTCGTTTGGGAATGGGGGTTGATTTTTTTATTTTTTTGGCTTAACTTGGCGCTAAAAAGTCTCATTTGGGACAAATTTTTTAATTTTTGTGAGAAAAAAAATGAAATAATTATAAATTGACTGTAATATTTTATCCTATTTAATTAAAATAACCTATTTTATACTATAAGACTATTTTAACCCAAAATTACTTCCCAAACATAGCGATTCTATACCGCGGGTATATTACATACCACGTGTAATTTTATATTATATACCGCGTTTATTGATCATTTCTCAGGAAGAAGATAGATTTTAAATAATTATCTTGACCAAATTTGCCCAGGTGCTATGAATGAATGTCTAACCTAGAAAAGAATAATTTGAACTGTAATTACTGAGGAGTTGTTTGGAGTCCACGTTTTTAATAGTTTTTTATTTTTTAAATTTTCTTATTGATTTTTGTAGTTAATATATTTAAAAAATTATTTTTAAAATTATATTTTGTAGAAGAAAAAACGACATTGAATTTTTTTTAATTAATTTATTATTATTTTTGTTGTTGTCAAAGAGCCTCTGAATTTATGAGATAAATTACAAATACACTCTTTACGTTTTTAATAGTTTTTTATTTTTTTATTTTTCTTATTGATTTTTGTAGTTAACATATTGAAAAAAATATTTTTAAAAATATTTTTTGCAGAAGAAAAAATGACATTGAATTTTTTTAATAATATTTTATTTATCTATTTATTTGTTGTTGTCAAAGAGTCTCTGAATTTATCGGATAAATTACAAATACACTCTTTAAGATTTATTTAAAATATGAATTATCTCCTATTATTCTAAAACTTACAAATAACTCATTGTCTAAATTTTTTATTTAACAAAATAAATAGTAAAAATAAAATGTCTAACTACTCTCTTATACAATAATAAAGTTACTTAAATTGTTAATTAAAATGTAATTTTGATATTATTAAAAATTATTATTGAATTGATAATTTATTAATAAAATAAGTTATTTGTTATACGAATGCAAACTTAATGGATAAAATATAATTTATAAAATTACTTTTAAACAAATTTTTCTCTAACTTTTTCTGTCTTTCTCTATCATTCTCTTTTTTGTTGTAAGAAGTAATGAGCTTAGGTTACTAATTGTTTAATTAGTTTAAGTGATCAAGTTTAACTCAAATTAATAATAATTAGTTTTATATTTCACGATTTCGTCATATTGAAATACATTTAACAGTATAAGAGTATTTTCAATTGTTAAATTTTTTAATATAATATTTAAACTTAATAAAAAAGTATTAAAAAATCATCAAATGTTTATCACATTAAGGAAGAAATATTATTTTCATCAAATTGATAATTTATGAAATCTTTCATTAAATTTAAATTTAATTAAAAATGATTTTTTCTTCAAATTTAAAGAAAAGAAAATTGAAATAAGAGAGAAATTTTTAAAAAGGTTTCAATGAAAATTTAGTTAAAAATTTGAAAAATGTTTGAGACCTTAAAAAATTACAATATGGTGGGATATGTATTAACTTTTAATTTGTTACACACTTAATGATAGTGGGTCAAACTTTCATGCCATATCATTGCAAAAATGCTAAAGACTCAAAAATTCGGACTTGGGGATGTTGATATGCCTTCAAAGTACAGCAACTTGCTGTATGGGAGTTCGTCCTGAATGTTTTTCGATAATCTGAACTGTTCATATGGTAGGGTTCATCAAAAATATTAATAATGTAAAAAATGAAGTTAATTGGATATTCATAACCCCATGATTAGGTCTTAATTGTTTTTAAAATTTTATTAAAGTTATGTTAACCGTTAATTTTTATAAAAACAAATGTGTTTTGGTTATAGGGTTGCAGATATCCAATCAATTTGATCTTTTGTATGGAAGATCTACTCGATGAATCTTACAATTTGAATGTTTAAGATTATCGAAAAAGACTCAGGACGACACTCCACAAGGGAATACAGCAAGCTGCTGTGCCTTTGGGCACAACAGGATCCCCAAATCCCAAAACTTCTATCAAATGTGTCACATAGGTGTGGGACCTACATGGGACCCACATTGCGTAAATCTCACACCTACGTGAGACATTTGATAGAACTTTTGGTAGAATTTTTGGAGTCTCTAGCATTACTCCACATCATTGTGGTGGGTGAATTTATAAGTATAAACGTGTGGATCTCTAACATTACTCTAAAAAATTAAAATAATTTATATCAAATTAAATTTTTTATTCAAATATAGGCTTCACTTGGGGAGTATCTTATAAGTTGGCTTTTTGACTTATTATAAAAAATAGAGAGATAATATGATCCAAATAAGTTAATAAGCTAACTTATAAGTTTCTTTCTAAAATAGGCCTTGAATTGAAATAAAATTAGGGGTAAATAACAGTTTGACCCCTTATGATTTATCGAAAAAACATAGAGTCCTTATGTAGTTTCATTTGTAACACTTAACTCCATGGATTTCATACCACATTTTAATTTCTAACGAAACTGTTTGTTTCAGCAAAGTGTGTGTTGCATGACCATAAAACCAAAATTTCTCCCCTCAATCACACTGGATAATTCCTTAGTTTTTTCTTTTTCCAATTTTTTTTGAAAACCAAGGACGTTGGTTCTCTCTCTAAAATTCTTCCATCTCTCTCATTTCTCCATCTTTCCCTTTCATTTTTGTTTCATTATTTTGGAGAATAATTTTGGTAAACTTAATTAATTGCGAATAATAAATAAAATAAAATAAACTTACACATTTTCGAAGATCACACTATTGAACAAAGTTGTGATTGAGGCTAGCGTATGGACATTGTGTCTTGAAGATAAAATAACGCCCTCTCCGCTGGTACTCGAGATTAATAGGTATCTTGTCTCCAGGATACAACAACAACCACACAGAATTCACACTAGCTCTATAACAACCTTGACCCATGATTAGCGTTAATCCATGCTTAGTTATGCCTAATAAGTAATTAAAGTGAAATGTTGCATCATGTGTTGCCTTATATGTGTTTATATCTGTTTAACGTAGAAAGATCTGTTCATGATTCTGTTTCGGTTTGCGAATTGAAGGCCTTATCGGCATCTAATTCAGAAATTGACTTGATTTATGTGTTATTTAGAATTTTTAGAACATTATGGTAGGTTTAATTAAAATTCGATTTGGAGCGACTAAATTATATTAATCTAATGCCCACTTAATTAGTCTTAATAAATTATCATTAAACAAGCCTATATAAGGCTTCTTATGTGCCTTCACTCCTGAAAAATCTAGAAACCCTAGATGTTGATTTGTGATTATGTACCAATTTTAAGCAGAATATAACAATCCCAATCAAACATTCAAAGACAAATCAACACAACGATTTTACGTAGAAAAACCACAATTGGACACCTCCAACTGTGATTAAAAAACCACGGGCAATAGCCACAAAAACAATCCACTAAGAAGATTTAAAGGAATTACACAGGTATACTCTCAATTACCTAGTGAATCTACGCCTAAGTGAACCAACCTCTATGTGCCTCTTCCAACCCCGTCTTCACCTTGGAATTGTCTTTATAATGAGCCACTTCAGAATCCACCGAAGCTTCAAGCTCGAATTCTTCAGAATCCACCGAAGAATAACTCTCTCTTTTGTATAACAAACAAAACCTTTGATGTACTCTATTTTAAACCATGAGTTGAATACTCAATAAAAATATCAAAGAAAACCTAACAAAATATCTCCAGATATAAACCTTAAGATCCAAAAAGAAGATCTGGAGAAGTAAACTTAGCTTTGGAAGAAAACCAAGCATTTATAGAAAACCAAAAGTAATCCTAGATTTGGAAGAAAACCAACTCTTTAAGAAATCTGGATTTTGAAGCTCGCTCGAGCGAAACTTTTCTCGCTCGAGCGAGGAGCTTAACTTTCGTTATTTCTACTAGTGCCTTGGCTCGAGCGAGAAATCAACTCTTTCAGGTTTTTGTGTGGACGCAATCTGTCGCTCGAGCGAGAACTCCTTGGATCGAGCGAGCATTCCTTGGCTCAAGCGAACAAGGGCGGACATGCAATTTTGAATGCAATTTTGCATTTTGCTTCGACCGTGAGCTGACCAAGCAGCTCGACCCCTGTAATAATCAGCGAAGTGGCAATCTTAAAAGTATTGACATCACAAACTTCTCTACAAAGCACGATTCGGGTTGGATTCGCCTCTAACAACTCATAGTCTCACTGAAATAAAAATGCGAATAAAATTACAACTCAAAGGAGTTTTGTCAAACGGGATTGCCAAGAATAAAAACATAACAATCTCCCCCTTTGGCAATGCCGTGACAAAACACACCTAACAAATAAAATCCTAAACACCCCAACCCATTACAGCCAACAAAAACAAACTTCTTTCTCAAGGTCATGATCTGCAAAACTGCTATTAGTGCCACAATAATCAAAACAACTATTAGTCCCACAAGAGTATAAAACAAAACAATAAACATAGGACAAGATTATCTTGAAGCATGAGATGGAAAACATGAATAGATGTAACTTGGAGATGTTAAGAACATGTAGCATGAATAGATGAAGACTAAGACTCATGAAAAATAACTTTCTCCCCCTTTTTGTCACGAATTGACAAAGGCAGCTCAATCAACTAAAGCAAGATCAGAAACCACACAAGCAATGATAAGACTACGTAAAAATCAGGAGCATTCAAGAAGGAAATAATAAAAAAGCAGTGCAAGGCAACATGCACACCAAGTATAGCCAATCTCCCTTACCAAACAAATCAAAGTGTTCATGCTAACTAACTCTTGTAATGAAAAACCAAACTCCCCCTTACTTAAAGCAACCACAAGCACTGAAAACAGTGAACTGGAAGAAAACGACAAAAATAATATGGTGGAGCAAGCAAGGAATTTCTGATTTTTACGTTGAAACACACAAGATTATTCAAGAAGCACAATTACAAGAAAACACAATGTGCACAGCCTCTAGAAAATTCCTCATAAAAGAAAGTGATGCATTATATGAAAAGCATAGATCCCATGAGAAAAGTGTGTGTGCGACTCTTGGAATTCGACAAACACTAGATTCAATCCTGGTAATGATCTAAAAGTTAAACCTCCGACAAGAGAATCTAAGCACAACAAAGGAAAGTCAAACCACTAGGAATCAAGGGGTATTTGTTGAGTAATAGCAGAGGCTCCCCCTCAATTAATGAATCCCTTTTTTTTTTTTTTTTCACTTTTTTTTTTCTTTTCTTTCTTTTGCATATTTTTCTCTTTTCTTTCTTTTGCACATTTTTTTCTTTTCTTTCTTTTGCACACTCATTGACGGCTGACACGCTTAAGAGTCTGAAAACCGAACCAGAGAAGCATGGATATAAAAAGGATAGTCTGGTTGGTGACTCTGAGGTAGCCTTTTCCTTATGGCTAGACTACAAAGAACAGAGGGGAAAGCCGTGGAGATGCAAAAAGATAGAAGGTGGTTAAGAGACTCAACATCACCCATGATATGCTAGTATAGGTCAATTCCTTTAGAAAAGCAAAAGATACAATGCCAGAAGTCCATATCGCTAAGGCAGAAGGCTCCGATATTTGCTAATCCAAGAGTGTGTGCAGAATGAGACATACTAATCAAAAAACACACACTCCAAAATGAGTAAGAACCATAGAAAGCACACACATATCAACATGTAATGGATATTCTTATCAATTCCAATATGCACCAAGGACCACTCAAAAGTTTCAAGCTTGCAAAACCATACTAAGAAAATCTTTTTGGGTTTTTTTTCTTTTTTTTTCTTTTTCTAAACCAAGCAAGACAAAAAACAAAGAAGCACACATTTTTTTTTTCTCATTAAAAAAAAACACACAGAAATCCAAAAACTAAAACAAATAAACAAATTAATACAAGTCAAGTTTTCTCACCCAAACCGCTTTAGTATAAACAAAGTTGTGAGCATTGCGGTTTTTGGGTGATGTCTTGACATTGTGGTTCCTTTTGCTCTCAATGGGAACCTGTCTCGACTTGGTTTCCAACTTCCTATCAATGAAGTGTCTCCTACGTCACGAGATGTTGGAATTTCTTCCATCTCTATGAGACACTGTCCCATGCAACTTATAATAATAAGGCCGAATATGACCATGCATACCACAATGATGACAAATAAAAAACAGGGTGTACATTTTTTTCTTTTACCTTACCAACTCTAGGAAGTTTGAGAAGTTCATCCTTATGTTGAATTTTTTGTTCTCCCTTTCCTTGAGTTCTTGTATAATGAGATGTAGATGCACTCTGTTTTTGCTCTTTGTTATCACCAAAGCCAATGCCACTCTTGTCACGACACATTTGTTGAGACCCAATGATATCCTCCAAAGTCTTTGATCCTTTGTTCCAAATACCAATTGTAGTCATAGCACACTTGAGCTCTTCTTCTTTCTTGATCATTAGTTCTTCCAAAGCAACTTGAGACATCTCGAGAGATTCAATCTTTTCATCATATGTTGTATAGATTTGCTGTAGCTCATTCCTCTCTGTCTCACAAGTCAATAGTTTTGCACAAAGAGCTTGTCGATCATCAGCTATCTTGATGGAATCAATCCTGGCCTCGAAAATCTCCTCCTTAAGTTTGACATTATCACTTTCACATGCTTTGAGTTTCTTTGTGAGTTTGTCATTCAATTTGAATAAGTTAAGAGACTCCTTATACAACTTTTCATAAGCTTGCTCAAGCTCTTCATGATCACTCTCCGAGGATTCATCATCAGTGGTATTCTCAACTGACCTCTTCGAAGACTCTGTTTGTCCTTCAGTTTCGGAAGCCGCCATGAAAGCAAGAAATTGTTTATGCCCCTCTTCGCCTTGATCTTCATCGTCACTTTCATCTTTATCAGATTCTGATTCATCATCCCAAGTGATAGCGAGGGCTTTCTTCTTCCTCAAACGAGTGGGGCATTCTGAAGCAAAGTGGCCAAATCCTTGGCATTCATAGCATTGGACACTTTCAGAGTTCCCTTGTATCTTTCCTTTTTCTTTCTTGGCTATAGGATTAATTTTAAGTTTATCTTTGCCTTTGGATTTATGAGTATGAGTAGATTCTAAAAAATTGGGATTCTTTTTCAAAAAAGATTTTTTGAATTGTTTTACAAAAGCATCCATAATCTTGGAATCTATCTCACAATCCTCATCAGAATCCTCTCTAACTTTATGAGCATTACTAAAAGCAATATCTTTTTGTTTCTTTTTGAAATTCCGGTGTGCCTCTTAAGTTTGGAGATTTCCAACCAACTGATCCAGCTTGAGGTTGTCAACATCTTGAGCCTCCTCAATAGCCGTAACTTTTGGTTGGAACCGATCGGGCAAGGATCTCAAAATTTTTCCCACAACTTTGGATTCTGGAATTTTTTCACCTAAATTGAAGCTGGAATTTACAATGTCACTCAATTTCGCATAAAATTCATCAAAGGTCTCATTATCTTTCATTGAAAGGTTTTCGAAACTAGACGTGAGCCTTTGAAGTTTTGAGCGTTTAACCGAATGAGTGCCCTCATGAATAGTTTGTAAGATATCCCAAGCCTCTTTTGTGACTTCACAATTGCAAATACGACTAAACTCTTCAGGTGTGACAGCGCAAAAGAGAGAATTGATAGCTTTACTATTCTAGCTACTATTTTGGTAATCAGTTGTGTCCTACTTATCAATCGGTTTGGGAAAAGTTACTCCATCAATGGTAATCGTTGGTATAGTCCACCCATACATGACAGATTGCTAGACTTTTTCATCAATAGATTTTAAAAACGAATCATCCGAGCTTTCCAAAAAGAATAATTAGATCCGTCAAGTAGGGGTGGTCGAACCATAGAATTTCCCTCACGAATTGTATCCATTATCACATATCAAACAAGATCTCGTTCTAAAAGAATTTAAAAAAAAAATAAAAATAGAACGACCCGCTCTGATACTAATTGAAAAATCTAGAAACCCTAGATGTTGATTTGTGATTATGTACCAATTTTAAGCAGAATATAACAATCCCAATCAAACAATCAAAGACAAATCAACACAACGATTTTACGTAGAAAAACCACAATTGGACACCTCTAACTGTGATTAAAAAACCACGGGCAACAGCCACAAAAACAATCCACTAAGAAGATTTAAAGGAATTACACAGGTATACTCTCAATTACCTAGCGAATCCACGCCTAATTGAACCAACCTCTATGTGCCTCTTCCAACCCCGTCTTCACCTTGGAATTGTCTTTACAATGAGCCACTCCAGAATCCACCGAAGCTTCAGGCTCGAATTCTTCAGAATCCACCGAAGAACAACTCTCTCTTTTGTATAACAAACAAAACCTTTGATGTACTCTCTTTTAAACCATGAGTTGAATACTCATAAAAACATCAAAGAAAACCTAACAAAATATCTCCAGATATAAACCTTAAGATCCAAAAAGAAGATCTGGAGAAGTACACTTAGCTTTGGAAGAAAACCAAGCATTTATAGAAAACTAAAAGTAATCCTAGATTTGGAAGAAAACCAACTCCTTAAGAAATCTGGATTTTGAAGCTCGCTTGAGCGATGCTTTTCTCGCTCGAGCGAGGAGCTTAACTTTCGTGATTTCTACTAGTGCCTTGGCTCGAGCGAGAAATTAACTCTTTCAGGTTTTTGTGTGGACGCAATCTGTCGCTCGAGCCAGAACTCCTTGGATTGAGCGAGCAAGCCTTAGCTCGAGCGAGCATTCCTTGGCTCGAGCGAACAAGGGCGGACATGCAATTTTGAATGCAATTTTGCATTTTGCTTCGGCCGCGAGCTGACCAAGTTAGCTCGACCCCCGTAATAATCAGCGAAGTGGCAATCTTGAAAGTATTGACATCACAAACTTCTCTACAAAGCACGATTCGGGTTGGATTCGCCTCTAACAACTCATAGCCTCACTGAAATAAAAATGAGAATAAAATTACAACTCAAAGGAGTTTTGTCAAACGGGATTGCCAAGAATAAAAACCTAACAACCCCAAATGCAAGTGTCATTGAAATTGCTAAAATTATGCATTATTATATCTGGTTAGACATTCTGCCATATATATATATATATATATATCGTTTAGAAAGCCATTTGATGGTAGAGTTGTAACTCCGGCGGGTTTAAAGATTGTCATTTCTAAGCCGTTAGTACATTTTATGACATTTCTTTTTAAGTTGTTAATGTTTGGCATGCAAAAATATGCTGTAAAAATGTATATTTTCACGACTTACAAAAATATGTCGTAAAATATTTGCACTTAAGACGACATATATTTCATATCGTAAAATATTATAACTTTACACGGCATGCATTAGCATGTTGTGAAAACTTCTACTAAAAAATATTTTAATTCGATTTTTTTATGATATGCAAATGTATGTGTTAACAAAAATTTGGTTTAAACTCAATCGATAGTGATTGATCGACAAACTTAAATAAATTTTAAATGAACACAAATAAAAATTAGGTTTTGTAGTTGAATTCTATGCCTTAAACAGATTAAGGACTTCATCGAAAGTAAATAAATAAAGAAGAAACAAAGCATAACAGAATATGTATTTATTCATTTGGAGTTATAAGAACTTAAACAAAAATAGTGAAAAGAACATATACAGTAATTGACAAAAGGAAAGAAATGGGGATTGAAAAGCTATCACTTAATCTATTCCTAACAACTGCTAAATTAAACTACTCCTAGATGAATATCACGTTTTGTGAATGGTTGTTGATGATTGATCCCTTGTTCATTCCTCAAGTTTTCCTTTTATACTTGTTTGGCCATCTCATGTTGTAATCATCAATCCATAATCTTCTTTGATCTTTACTTTACTCAATCATATCCCATCTTCATGGGAACTACTTGCAGATGTTGCGCTTTGACTTGATATTGATCTCCCAATTTTAGCATATGATTTCTAATTAATTTTAACAAATGTCTTCACTGGCTTTTATTTAATCCTTTCAAGTTACATCATCTCTTCCATGTCACGTTACTAGCATACTTGTCACTCTATGTCATCATATTTGTCGATAAGAATAATAATAATAATAAATATGGCCAAGGTTATTCTTAAAAATAGTCTATGGTCTTAATTGACAGACCATAATCGAACTTGGGCATAATCAACAGGCCATAGTTGACAGAAAAATAAAATGTGGTGTCAACAATATGCTGTAAAAAAAAATATTTTTTCACGGCATACAAAAATATGTTGTAAAATATTTACACTTAAGACGATATATATTTCATATCATAAAATATTATGACTTTACACAATATGTATTAGTATGTTGTGAAAATTTTTACTAAAAAAAAATTCAATCAGATTTTTTTGTTTTTTTTAATTATTATTTAAATCATAAGGAAAATCATCAACATGCAAAATTTACCATTTTGTGAAACACTTTGTGCTTAGTGACCAGTAGCTTGTTGCAGAACAATTTCTAAAAAACATCAAGTTAATTAATTATTAATTTGCTATCCTCGGGACATTCAATGGTATAGACAAACATTATTATTATTATTATTATGGTATAGATTGTTGGTTGATTGTATCTAAAAGGTCAGATCTTTCTTGATTGATTTTTGTTTTTTGGTAATGTTTTTTAATCTAAAATTTCACTCGAAGAATTTTCATTTTTGACGATTAAATTTTTAGTCACCAAAAGTCAATTTTTAGTCGTTGAAGGGCTTTAGCGACTAAATTTTTTGGTCGCAAAATTAGTAGCCGAAGAGTAGTTGGGAAAGTTAATTGGCGACTAAAATTATTTTAGTTGCCCAATGTATTCATTTGCTGACTAAATATTTAGTTGCCAAAAGATTGGACATTAAATTAAATTAGACCCTTTTCGGTGACCAAACTTTAGTCGCCTAAAGTCTCACCTTTTTAGCTACTAAAATTATAGTCGGCAAAGAGTTCTTTTTTTACTACTAAAAATTTAGTCACTGAAAGTCCCCATCTTTGGCTACTAAATGTTTAGTCGGCAAAGAGTTTCTCTTTTGGCTACTAAATATTTAGTCGCCTAAAGTTCTACATTTTTTGCTACTAAAATTTTAGTCGGCAAAAGTGTGTTTATAATTTAGCTTTTTGTTTTTAGCTACAAAATATTTTAATCACCAAATGTTTGATTTTCTTTTGGCTACTAAAGTTTTAGTCATCAAATGTCTTTTTTTTTTTTGGTTACTGAACTTTTAGTTGCTAAATGTCTTTTTTTTTTTCTTGGCTACAAAACTTTTAGTCACCAAATATCTTTTCTTTTTTTTTTGCTACAAAACTTTTAGCCGCCAAATGTCTTTTCCCAATTTCTTTTTAGTTACTAATTGTTTAGTCGCCAAAAACATGATATTATGTTTTATTGCGAAATTATAATTTCTCCACAACCTGTCTATATACAATGCAACCTGTAATACGTATAAAAACAAAATGATGCATACTATCAATCATTCCACAATCTGCATTCATATAGCAAAAATAAATAACATTAAATATCAAAGTCCATACAAATCAACTATTGTCCAAACTAAAATAATAATTCCATACAAAATAAATCATAAAAAAATCAAAGCCCTCCGTATACAAAAAAATACATTTACTATCAAGCGAAATTACCATTTGGCATGGTACATATTACCATCGTAATCTGTACCACAGCAAAAGGTGATATATGTACCACGACAAAATTTTTTATGGACCATGACAAA
Organism: Camellia sinensis; assembly: GCF_055761805.1. NCBI lineage: Eukaryota > Viridiplantae > Streptophyta > Magnoliopsida > Ericales > Theaceae > Camellia > Camellia sinensis. Next base: position 59,901,755 of record NC_138974.1, read on the forward strand.
ACGTCCTATATGTACACTGACAAATGGTATATGTGTACCACGACAGTCATTATCTGTTGATTGTCAAAAGTTTTCTGTATCAGTAACAATGAACTACACAAAAGCTGAGGACCACAAAAGTATTATATTAGTTCTACACAATAGTGAAAATTCTTCTCTATACACCAATATGGATTATCCACAAGTCCACGCAACAAAGCCATCTACAAAGAAAAACAAAAAACGAAACATTAGAATTGGCTACAAATATCAATCCAGTCAGCCATATGGAACATGTTCTAACATGCATTTAAGGTAGAATAATCGAGAAATGTCTTCTTGGAAATAAAAGAAAGTATATATATATATATATATATATATGTATCATGCAATATTTATTCCAACCAACACAAACAATGTAATATATAATTTTTTCGTCCTATAAATATATAAAGGCAATTATTAGAATATGTAGATGCTATTTCAATAAAGTTGTTACTTTTTGAACCAAATGTTGCAAGTTTTCCGACTAAGTGTAAGGCGTATTAGGGGGCTGTTATTAATTTTCGCCTCTGGAAAGCTCTTTTTCGAGTAAGTTTAGGATATATTCGGCTCTAACTCCTAACTTACGGGTCCGAATTACGTTCCGTCAGATCTCACAAGTCCTATTTGTCATGGCGAAACTATTTGTGTGAGCCACAAGGTCGTTCGGGGGCTGTTTTGAATTTTCCCCCCCAAAACGCCCTTTTTCGACTATGTTTAGGGCGTATTCGGCTCTAATTCCCAACCTACGGGTCCGGATTACATTATGTCAGTTGTCATAAGTCCTATTTGTCATGGGGGAACTATTCGTGTGAGTCACACGGTGGTTCGGGGGCTGTTTTGAATTTTCGCCCCCGAAACGCCCTTTTTCGACTAAGTTTAGGGCGTATTCAGCTCTAACTCCCAACCTACGGGTCCGAATTATGTTCTGTCAGTTCTCACTAGTCCTATTTGTCATGGCAAAGCTATCCGTGTGAGCCACACAGTCGTTTGGGGGCTGTTTTGAATTTTCACCCCGAAACGCCCTTTTTCGACTAAGTTTTGGACGTCTTTGGCTCTAACTCTCTACCTACGGGTCTGAATTACGTTCCGTGTGAGCCACATGGTCGTTCGGGGGCTGTTTTGATATTTCTCCATCGAAACCCCTTTTCGACTAAGTTTAGGGCGTATTCGGCTCTAACTTCCAACCTACGGGTCCGAATTATGTTCCGTCAGTTCTCACAAGTCCTATTTGTCATGGGGGAACTGTCCGTGTGAGCCACACGGTCGTTCGGGGGCTGTTTTGAATTTTTGCCCCCGAAACGTCATTTTTTAACTAAATTTTGGACGTATTCGACTCTAACTCTCTACCTATGGGTCCGAATTACATTCCGTCAGTTCTCAGAAGTCTTATTTGTCATGACGAAGCTATTCATGTGAGCCACACATTCGTTCGGGGGCTGTTTTGAATTTTCGCCCCTGAAACGCCCATTTTCGACTAAGTTTTGGACGTATTCGACTCTAACTCTCTACCTACGGGTTCGAATTATGTTCTGTCAGTTCTCACAAGTCCTATTTGTCATGGCGAAGCTATCCGTGTGAGCCACATGGTCGTTCGGGGGCTGTTTTGAATTTTTACCCCCAAAACGCCCTTTTTCAACTAAGTTTATGGCGTATTCAGCTTTAACTCCCAACCTACGGGTCCGAATTACATTTCGTTAGTTCTTACAAGTCCTATTTGTCATGGTGAAGCTATCCGTGTGAGCCACACGGTCATTCGGGGGCTGTTTTGAATTTTCGCCCCAAAACGCTCTTTTTCAACTAAGTTTTGGACGTATTCGGCTCTAACTCTCTACTTGTGGGTCCAAATTACATTTCGTCAGTTCTCATAAGTCCTATTTGTCATGGCGAAGCTATCCGTGTAAGCCACACGGTCGTTTGGGGGCTGTTTTGAATTTTTGCCTCTGAAACCCTTTTTCGACGAAGTTTAGGGCGTATTCGGCTCTAACTCCCAACCTACAGGTCCGAATTACGTTCTGTTAGTTCTCACAAGTCCTATTTGTCATGGGGGAACTTTCCGTGTGAGCCACACGGTCGTTCGGGGGCTGTTTTGAATTTTTGCCCCCGAAACGCCCTTTTTTGACTAAGTTTTGGACGTATTCGGCTCTAGCTCTCTATCTACGGGTCCGAATTACGTTCCGTCAGTTCTCACAAGTCCTATTTGTCATGAGGAATCTTCTTGTGACATCCATAGAGTGGTTTGAGGTCAATTTTGCATTTTTGTCCCCAGAACGCCTTTTTTCAACTAAGTTTAAAGCATTTTTTACTCTAACTCCCAACCTACGTGTGCTAATTACATGTCATATGTCTCATTAAAAAAATTAAGTTCTCAAATCAGAAGCATAATATAGTGACAAGAATTATGTCACCACACATCATAATTATTTAACAACAAACTACACCTTATGCAAAGCTTCCACCAAAAGCTGAAACAATGTAGTCAGATAACTGCTTAATATAAGACTCATTACGACCTTGAGCAATCCCCTTCTCTATAGCTAATTTTTCTTAACGCAATAGCTCCGGCATGGCTTGAAAAATAATAGTTCACCTCAAGATATTCAGTACACCAACAATAATGAAAAACAAAGAAAAATGCGAAACTATGACTCGAGTGTATACCTAAAAAAGCTGTTTTTCTTACTTCTTGTTGGAAGTAAAATTTTAGGAGTGGAACTAAAGTTGGGGCAACCTGTTGAATGGTGCGTGTTTACTATCACACTTTGTCATAACTCATGGAGGGAACATGTACATTGTCACTAATATGGTTGGGTTGTTTTTTAACATTTATCAGCCATCACCCTTATAGGTGGACCAACCCTCCCTCCTAAGGTACATCTTGCTACTAGTCCCTTCAGATACTGTTCAGTGCACCAATATTCACATCTCCAATAATAGTACCAAAAAGGGTTCACAAAAATATCTTTAATTTTGGTTCATTATTCTTGACAACTATGATTCAGTCATTTCAACTACATATAGAGATCTGTGTGCCTCTATCACTGTCCAAGAGCTGGTTCACAATTTCTGGGCTCCAATGGTTTATACTTCGAACTTAACCTATTGCTAAATTAACTCTACATAACAATGTAAATCACTATATAATTTCCAAACTCTAACATGCTAGGTTTTGAACACATGTAGCTCTCTGCTTAGGATCAATTCTTGACCAATTTATAATTGTACATTCCTCCTCTAGATGGGGCATCATGACTTGCAGTATCATTTATCTTTGGCTTTCACCCACTTATGTTGCTTTATTGATGCATTGATGTCACATAATTCCACCTAATTAGGTAATTGAGGCTCTAGCTGCAACCTACAGGGAAAATTCAATTCCAGCTACTGCCCATTTTTCAGTCATAATATCTAAACATCTTATTTAGAATTATAAGCCTATAAATTTTGGATTGCTTATAGTTATATATCCCTCTTTTTTTTTTCTAATTTAAAAAAAAAATGGAATTGTCAAAAGGAAGTTGATTAAGAATTATACAACTACTCGATCATGTTCAATATTTCAAGATTGAAAATTGAAATCCCTTCTAGCTACTATAAATGAAGGGCAATTGTTCCTTGTAGCTAGTTAATAATATTTCAAAAAATTTCACTTATTGGACAAGTGTACCTATTTCTATTCAGATGCATTTTCCATCCACATTATGTGCATTATTATCTTAACAGCTAGCTTCAGATAATAATAATTCTTCCACAGTATTTTTCGTATTAATTAGTATTTTGTTTTAATTTCTCTACATATCAATCACCATCATTTAAAGCAATCCCTATTTCATTTAGAGAGATGCATATTAATAATCATAAGAAAGAAAAAAAAAAAAAGAAGAAGTGAAAATCTTGTAGTTGAACTTGATTCCTTGCTAATCTTAGTGAATTACATTGAGGAGATAAGATTTGACAAAATTGTCATTCGTCTTCTATTATTATAAGTCCTTTAGTTGGATATATTCTATCAACTTGATTAACCATTAAGATTATGAATAAGCACTTTACTATTTTTGTATTTTTGTAATTTTTTTGGGGTACTACTATGGCATTGGATACCCAACCAATTGGGTATGGACCTCCCACCACATTAGAAAAGTCTACCATATCATCATCAAAACACAAAACAAGCAAAATTATAAGACAAATTCAACTGTAAAAGTTCATCATGAATCTAACTAGGGAACAAGTATCCCCAAAAATATAAATAAATAAAAAGTACTTACATTGCTTTTGAAAGCAAAAATTACTTCAACTTTTGCATTGAAAAGCAAAGTAAAAGCACTTCCAGCCTAAAATTCAACTATAATTCAACCCTATCATCTAGAACAAAGTAATTCACGAAACAGTCATGAAAATGCGTTCTGATCAAAGGAGCAGCAGGAGTCGAAGCACGCGAAATAAATCGAGTAGTTGTCTCTTTGACAATAGCCTCAATTAATTGGCATGTTTTGTGGTAGAAGTCAAGCTTCAAACCATTTGCATTAGTAAGGCCTAATGCAAAAGGAACAAGAAGCAACAGTTGAAAGATAACAACTGAGAAAAGCTTTTGAGATGCCATTTGTACAAGTTTTATCCATTACCATTGTAAGTTCCAAAATAAAGAGACTAAGTCAAATTAGAGTTGGCAAGCCTATCAGCATAGCATTTATTCTTTTGAAAACAAAAACACAACTATAAATTTTTTAGCGCAAGTCAAGAATGGGTTTTTATCGTGCAAGTGCACTATGTTGCTATTATGGCATGGACAAAATAGGAGGGGAAGGAACAGAACTTATACTATAGCTGCTCCACTGTACTAGAAAAATAGGAAAAGTATGGGGAGAAAATGGAAGTAAAGAACTTAGACTAACCATGGTCATCCTAGCCCTTGTTGCTTGGCTTGCTCTTCAAGATGTAGCAGTTCTGCTAAGAAAGGACTAGCATCTCCTTTCTGTTAACCCTGCTCCCTAACCTGCACCCAGTAGATTCAGCAATTGCCCACCCATAGACAACCAAAATTCGATATTAAAATAAAAAAATGTATGCACAAATCAAGAGTAATATACCTTTACCCAGCCATCAGAAACAACCATCAATGCAACATTCTTATCACCAAGGAAAACAGAGCCAAATTCTCGCCCAATAGACGGTACAGTATAATCCACTTTGAATGTGACATCCTATTCAAAAGTAGATTGGTTTAGATCTAAAAATATCCTACTCATTCATTAGGAAAATGATAGATTGCAATCATAGCTATAGCTAAAGCATTTAAATGAGCACCTTTCCTATACACAGTTTCCTTAAATACTTTCTGCTTTCCCATGCAAATGGCTCATCAACACCACCTCTACGGGTCTAGAAATGTAAATGGGGAAGGGTTAAATAAAGAAACATATAAGATGAACATAAGGTACGAAATATGAAACAAATAATGCAGATTGAATAAACTTACCAATCTTGGAGCAATAAGGATGACAAAGTGATTGTCTTCTCAAGGGGGATTTCTGCCTTGGTGCTCCCCATTATCACGAAACTATCCCCAGAAGGAACAACTTTCACTTGTCCTCTCAACCATTTTTAACAGATAAAAAAAAAAGAAAAAAAAAAGAGAACAAATTAGGCTAAAAATTGTAACATACAATCAACCAGAGTAATCAAATGAGAAAACTACTTTGTTTGGTTAGTCAGAAAAGAGAATCAAAGCAAGAGGAATCTCACATTACTTGGGACTTTTGTCAAACACGTTGTCTTCAGCAACCAAGCACCATCTATGCACATGAAATTGAACACATCAATTAGGGTTTTGGGGCAAGACCAGTATAAATTCCAACCAACTTAATCAAACATATATGTGTGTATACATATATACACAAACTTCTTGAATGAAAAAAGCATTAATCAAATCAAATAGATGAAATAGAACACTCTTGAAAATAGAACACTAAATAGATGAAATTGATAGTTTAAAGGATAAAAATGATCAACTAAACTCTAGAAAAAAAACATTAATCAAATTAATGAAACAATAACATCAAAATAATTTTAAAAAATTTATGATAAATCAAAGATAAAATAATTTAAAACATTTATAAGAAACATTCAAAAGTAAATCACAATTTAAGGGAAATGTAGAATCCAAGGAATGATATTCATCAAAAGCTAGTGGATTTGCACTCAGTTATGATCATATAATTTAAACAATCTTGAACTTCCATTATTAATTTACAGCCAATTGTGTAATGAAAATTTTAGAATACTGTGGACGCGCCCCGAGGGCCTATGCTGCCACAGTTCGGACTCGATTTGTCACGGTTCTTAATCTGAACCAAAGAGTCCAAATCCGGCAAATCGTTTTGAGAAAATAGATTTTTAGAAAAGAAGTGCCAAACATGGACTGCTTTGCCAGATACAGAGTCGCCACTTAAATATTTTATTTTTTGGGAAATTTAGGAAACCCTGACTTGTTTCCTAAGGCCACGTGTCCGTCATCACCAAAGTTGCCTCGGCTCGGGAACTTGGGTACGATTGGGGAAGGTCAGCTATGAGCACCCCCTCTCGCCCGATCCGAAGATCGGCCTCTACTAACCATGATATCTAGTTTTGCAAACATTATGTGTTCTTATTCCGGTTAATTAGCTAGAATTACTATGTGATGCGCACAACACATAAGTATAGACTAGATCGCCTAATTTGGAACAAAGCATTGCATATCCGTTTGTTTGGAAAATGGTTTGAAATTTGCTACTCGCAAGTAAGCTAAAACACGGATTTCAATGAGTTGTTCCTACTCAAACAATCTAACCTTCACCCACAGGCATTCAGGAAGTTAAATCACATAAGCACATATCCACATGGTAAGCATGCTGTCATGTTAACATTCACACTCATACAAGATGCTAAAGCATAAATACTTACATCGTACTCCGTGCCAAAATAATGAACTAGTCAGCAATCATGCATGATCCTAGTTCAAATTAACAAATGGCTAATGCATCGCATACAGAATGTCATTAGAACAGGCTTGGCTAATCTAAGAATGACATGTGAAATGCAACAACTCGATGCACGTATTCAAGTTTGGAATTGAAATACTATGCGGTTAGCATGATGCGCCGAGCCCGGTGCATGCAAGACTGATGAATAATGCACGCATGCATAGCATAAGGTATGCTAAATTAAACGTGCCTTAATATTAACCATCAAGGCAGACAAGTAAAAGGGAGAAAGAAGCGGGGGTTGGAAGACATGCACACACGCACCCACACTTATTACACATTCGCCCTCACTCGGAGGGACCAAAAGAATAATACAATTTAATTAACCTACAAGCTAATTAAATAATTTATAGACCACCTAATTAATCAACAAATCAATTAAGCTAAGGAAAGCAATAAAAGGGCCTCAGGAAAGGAGGGATGCACGCATGCTCGAATTGGCTTCACCCGGAAATCCAATGCCATGCGCAAGCTGCCTCTGTTTACCCTGCTCTGCTTCTCTGAGACTTGCACAAATCCCAAGGTACACTCTTTGGACACTGTGGAACACCACCGGCCAAGGGGAATCATCACGGGCCATGGAAGGGTGGTCATCGACCATTGGTGTAGCTCTCGGCCATCAATATTTGGTCGATCGGCACTTGATGTAGTCGACCGGCCAAAGCTTCCTGCAGAAACCTGTTTTGACAGCAGCAGAGGGCAAAACATGGCATGGAATGCATTTCAAGCAAATGTATGCCCCAATACACCCCATATCATGTTTGTGACTCCAAAGGGCATGGTACTCGATTCTCGGACCACTAATCGCGCATTTCAATGCATGATGGCCCGGGAAACCAAGTTGTGCATTTTGATTTCAAATGAAATGCAAACCAAAGAAGCACATAAAGCCCAACCTCTGTCATACTCAATTCAAGAGGCAAAGCATGCATACTCTATGCAATGCAACCTAGGCATGGAGACTAAACATGCAACATGAGCATGCAAATAAACATGCAAAGATGCAACTAACAAGCATGCAAAGTATAATGTCAACATGCTCACATGCAAGGCATATAACATGTTAGACAACTTAGCAAGAAATGCATGCCAAGTGCAACACCATTTAAGCATGCAACAACATGCCATGAACCAAGTATCTAAACATACAATCATGCATGCAAACATGGTTCAACACTTAAGCATAAAGGAGGGACTCTTAAGCATACTAAACATGGACAAATGACATGCATTGTAAAGGACTTAAACCATGATCATGTGACACATGAAGCAAATGATCAAAGTGAATCAAAACAATCCTAAGGCATGCACAAGTAAGCCCCAAAAACCACATAGATGGCATCTAAATGATCTAATCCTAGAGGCATACACAATAGCACAAACATGGAACATAGGACAACACCCTTTTAAAGCATTAAAGGGGCATCAAATGCAAGCATACAAACACACCACAAGGACTGAAATGGCATGTTAAGTGGTTCCAAACCACTGAAATGATGCAAGCAATGCATGCTCAATACTCACACACCCAAGGCTAACAAACCAAAATACAAGGTGGCTATACAAAGCATGTCAAGCATGGCCAAAGCAACTAAAAACAGAGCTAAAGCACACTAAAACATACACAAAAGCTTCACAAAGCTTGGCCAAAATCATGCTAGAACAAGGGTCAAAGCCTAAAGCATGTTAAGGCAAATTTATGGCATTACAAGACAAGAATGCTAAGCATGCATGGTGTGTCTAAACCAACTTAAAATAGAGGTAAAAAATGGCAAAATACTACCAAATACCAACTGAAACATGGCCAACATGGTCATGAGAAGGTGCTCACACATGAGGCCAAAATGACACATATTGAAGGCAACAAGGAAAGGGGATGGCCCTCTCCTTCTTAGGACCTTAAACCACCATCCTCACCACTAAAATCCCTCAAGATTTCAATGGTGAGGAGGCCCAAACAAGGTGGTCTCGGAGCTCACCAAAATGGCACAAAAATAGGGCTAAACAAGGCCTAAGAGGGGTCAAACGACCCCAAAGCTCAAAGCAACCTTAAACAACTATTTTAAGCAAGTAAAAACAAGACTTTTATATGTTATATACTAAGCTCAAACACAGATTCAAGGTAGGAAAAAGTACTATGCAAAAAAAGGGTAAAAAGGGCAAGAATCTTACCCTTGAAGACCTCTTTAAGGATGGAGGTCCAGCTGCTTTCCTTAGCTCAAAACCAGCTCAAGAACTCTAAAAATTACTCCTTAGCACCTCAGTAGCCAAAGGAAAGTGTAACTCTAGGTGTTTGTGTGCGAAACTAAGCACAAAACACCTTAAGGCAAAAAGAGAGGGAGATAGAGATAGATAGATACACTAATGACCTAACCCTAACTCAGAGCTCCTCTGGACTTTTTTTTTGTAACCCTAAAGGAGGGGGGAGAAGCCTCCTCTTTGTAGAGCTTCACTCTTGTAAAGCTTTCAAAACAAGCTAAGCAAGAGTGAAATCCATCCATACACGTGTATGGAGAGGGGGCAAAGGTGTATGCCAGTTAGCACAGCTAGCATAAAAATATCTGCAAAAGCAGATGCACAGTGATCGGCCAGCCAAAAATGTCAAAATGGCAAAATACATGGTCGACCGACCACAAAGAGTGCCGACCGACCAAACATATGGCCGATGGCAACAAAACAATGGGCAGTGGCCTCAAGCCATGGCCAGTGAGGTGTGGGGATGGCCCACAAGCCATTCCCTGCCCTCCAAAGCAAAAACACAAGTGTTTGGTGCAAAACCAAACACAAAACAGTCGAGTCGAGAGATCCTGAGGCAAGGCGCGTGGCCGAGACCTCCGGGAACTCAAGATGAACACAAACGTGGATGATCACTGAGTGTTCAAACGGTGACGTCCAAGTCTTGAGGACGGTCAAAAATGGGGTGTCTACAAACACCCATATAACATATTCTATTTCTCACAAAATAGCAAACATCCATGAACAAAATAAAATCAAGGTTTACTCAAGAAAAGTAAGAACTTTAATGAAAGAAAAGAAAAGACAGAGTATTTCATCTTACTTAGCATATCCTCAGCCTGGAATTGCTTCCCATTTATCCAGCTTCCAACACTAAAATCCCATCCTAAAGAATCACCGACAGTGAAAGTATCTTCGTGAATTGTTTCCAAGTGAAGTGAGAGGGAAACAAGGAGAGCAGTGGCAAGAACCACAGCTCTGCTTGCACTGCATCTTCCCTGGTGATATGTTTAGCCTCATCATCTTGTGCCATTTCTTCAGGATCAGAAAGTGACCCCCAAAAAACCATGGACCCTCTTCAAGAACACTAGCACTATTAGAACTCAAGTCAAACAGTAAGAATATGAAACCATTATTAGTAGAAATTACCTCCCTCAGACCCTTTCCCCTCCACAGATTAAATGCATATGATTTCCCAAAAATAACATAAACTATCCTATAACCATATAATTTAACAATCAAGACAATGCATTGGACAATACGACAATTAAACTGTTAGACCTATCATAAAACATACCGCTTCTTTCCATTCAACAACGAAAAAAAAAAAAAAGCCTATACAAATATACACGTCCATACTAACTATAGGAACTAAAAAATAAAAAATTTAGAGTCTAAATCAGCATATACCTGCAAAATCAATTAGAAAGGGAATTGAAAACACTTCTTTCAAACTAATAACACTTGAATCGAAAATGACAATAATTTCCATAAAAAATCCCCCAAATCAATCCAAAATAATCAAATCCAACAATCAGAACAACTTCTCTAATTTAGCCCTAGCGCAATTTCATTCTAATCACACAAAAAATAATTCAATTTTGATTTTAAATCAGCATGTACTTGGTAATCAACAGTTGGATAAACGTAAACAAAAGCGTTTCCTCTAGGTTTCCAACAACCAAATCAAACAACAATCATATACCCAATTACACACATATACAGACTTCGAATTTCCATTTCCACCATTAGGGTTTGGAAATTGAACAATTAGAAACCCAATTACACACACACATATAGAAATCACTGAAGCTTTACACACACACACACACACACAGATATATATATATATAACTTTGATCATAGATCATGAACCAACAAAAATCGAACACAGATTGGGTCTCTATCGTTCATCTCGGTGGTTGTAGCAGCAGAAGAAGAGCCCTCACATCTCAGATCTACCATAAATCTAGCAGATTTGAAGCCTTCATATCTCATATCGTCGTCGTCCGAGAATGGCACGAAGATGGTGAAGACGGTGGTGCTGGTGGTGCTAGTGGTGTGCGGTGGATGTGAGGGTAAAGACGGCGGCCATGGAAGAGGAGTAAAGGGTGGGAAGATTGTCATCGATCTGGTGAGGAAAAGAGAAGATGAGGAGAGAAAAAAATGTAGAGAGAAGTAAGCCGCTGGAAGCGAATCAATGGGAGGCGAGGTGAGGCAATGGTGAGCTGCGGTGGCGATGTTCGACAGTGACGAAAACTGTGGTCGTCTGTGATGGCGAGATAAGGGGCGGTGGTGATCGATTCTGTGTGTGTGTGTGTGTGTGTGTGTGAGAGAGAGAGAGAGAGAGAGAGAGAGAGAGAATAGAACCATGTGAAGACTAACAGATTTGGGCAAAAATTTAGGCGCCAATATGAAATATTTCCCACTAAATTTTTATACACATTTGGCGACGAAATTTTAGTCGGGAAATATTAACAAATGACGACTAAAATTATTTAAGTCGCCAAAACATGAACTAATGCCGACAAAAAAAATTTTTAGTCGCCTATTGTTACACTTTTGGCGACTAAATTTGTTTTAGTCGCCAAAAGTGTAAATTCTTTGAAAATTTTAATTACAATTGGAGACTAAACATTTTAGTCAGAAAAAGTCAGCTAAAGGTGACTAAAATAATTTTTTGTCGCTGAAAGTAAGTTTTTTTAGTTGCCAAAGAGAAAAAACAAATTTATTTTGCATTCAGCGACTAAATATTTTAGTAGCCAAAAATCAGTATACGGCGACTAAATTTTTTTTTTGTCGCTGAAATAAGTTTTTGGTGACTAAAACTTTAGTCGCCAAAGAGAAAAAAATAATTTTTTTATTTTCCATTCGGCGACTAAATATTTTAGTCGCCAAAAGTCAATATACAATGACTAAGTTTTTTTTTTGTCGCCAATTCTAGCATTTTTAGCGACTAAATTTTTTTTTAGTCGCCAATGATGAATATACCCCGACTAAAAAAAATTAGTAGCAAAATATTTTACTTTTGGCGACTAAAAAAAATGTTAGTTGCCAATTCCATAACTTTTGGCGACTAAATTTTTTTTAGCCGCCAATTTTGGTCGCCAAATGTGCATTTTGTTGTAGTGTTTGTACAAATGTGTCTTGTTAGTTTTATTTTGTATTTTCATATAAGGATTGGATCATTTTATATTTTTTTTCATTATACTAGCACAATTTATATTTGTTAAATGATCAATTTTTGGCTTCAAATTGGTTAGTAGTCACATTAGGATTGCTCTCTTGGTTGTGAAATATTTGAGCTCTATTAGTAACAGCCATGAACGAAGCAAAAACAGAGTACAACATATATTTATGTGTGTATATATATGTGTGTGTGTGTGTAAATGTAGCAAAGAAACTAGTAAGAGAGAACAAGTGGGTATCTAATGATTGGATTTGATTTGTAGAGAAGTAGATGATATCATCCTATCTAGTAAATATGTGTTCTAGAGAACCACAAAGAAGTAATAGAGAGAGAGAGGGGGGGGGGATATGTTTGGCTCTGATTTGTTATGTAATGTTTGAGGCAGTTACAATAATTATGCATCTCTTCCTTATCATTATTTCATTTTATTAATCTTTCCAGAAAATGCCAATGTTTGTTGTTGCTAGTGATTAATTTGGATCCCATCCAAAGGTATAATCACTTGACCAGGTCATCAAGTTTCCAAACCTTTCAATGATCACTATAAATGATCTCCCAATTGAAGTTGTAGATGTAAGGTCATGATTAAGTAATTGCAGAGAAGAATTAATTTTGCCAATTTTATGTGGGAGGAAATTTTCAAAATATATATCTACTAATTTGTAATAAAATCTATTTCTCATTTATTTATAATTTTTCCTTTAACTTATTAGAAAAATTAATCAAACGTACAACATATATTTGAACTTATATAAACCACAAACAACACAAAAAACAAAAAACAAAGCAAAAATAACACACTGTCAACTCAGTTACTATTACCGCGTGAGAACATATTGACATATTTTTCAAAAAACAAATGCTTAAACAACGTTTGTAGCTTCAGAGAAAACGTTATTCATGATTATGTCACGTGCTTTGCACATAGCTTCTAATGGCTCAGCTTTAGGCATATTAAGTCCTTTTCCTTCCGTTAGATCAACTACCTCCTCACTAACCCTCTCCCATTCGAAGCATTGAATCAATGACCCCAAAGCTAAACCCACGACACGTTGCGCCAGACCAGCCCCAGGGCAAGCCCTCCTTCCCATCCCAAATGGCATCAACTTGTGTCCTTCCACTTCTCTACCTTCGAATCTCTCAAGCTTAAAGCTTGTAGGATCATCCCAAACCTTAGGGTCCCGGTGAATGGCCCATGCATTAACCAATAACAATGTACCACATGGCACATTGAACCCCCTATAATGCAATCATCCAATGATACATGTGGTACCAACAACGGTGCTGTTGGGAATAATCGAAAGGTCTCGGAGATAATAGCTTGAAGGTAATGTAGCTTTGAGATATCGTGTTCATCAATCAAGCGATCTTGGCCCACATGAGCGTTTATCTCAGCTCTCACCTTCTTCAACACTTATGGATGATTCACTAGAAGGACATTGCCCATTCCATTGTCACTGTTGATGTATCAGTGCCCGCTAATATCATGCCCTGGACATTAAAAGTTAATAAATTAAACTGAAAAAGTAAACTATATTTTTACATAATCGGTACTATTTTTGTAATAAAAGGTATTTTGTTTTAAAGTGTCCGACCTCAATTCTACTATATTCTTTGTATGTAATTTACGTGCATATATATATTTTATTTACAAATCATTTATGTATACATTTTTCCTTTTGTGTTTAGAAATCATTACTCACAAAAATATGGACAATAGGAGATGAATTTACCATTTGTTTAGCCTGTTTTGTTTATATGCACAATAAATATTATATGAGTATGTAAAATATTTCATATCTACAAAAAAAAAAAAAAAAAATGCTTGGTTATCATTTTTTAAAAACACTTTTCAGAAAATTTTACTTTTTTATTTTCCGTGTTTTTTTTGTTTTTACTGAATTTTTTTAATATTTTGAGCAATTTTTTTAATTTTTAGACAAACCTAACATAAATATACCTAAAAAGTAAAAAAAAATTTAAAAAACCTTTTAAAAATGCACTAAATACCAAAAATACAAAAAAAAATGAGAATTCAGTATATTTTTTATATTTTTATGTATTTATTAATTTTTAAAAATATTTTTTCACAATTTTTTTACTTTTTAGATACATTTAAGTAAGGTGCATCTAAAAACATAAAAAAAATGTTTAAAATTTTAAAAATATTCACTAGAAATAAAAAAATATGAAAATCAAAAAACTCAGTTTTCAAAAAACTCAAACCAAACACACTTATATTATTTTTAATACAATGAGTTCTACGTGCAAACATATTTTTATAGTGCAAACATATTTTTATAGTGCGAATCTACTTGAAAAAATGAACAAATAAAAAATAATGAAAGCCATCCCCTGACATATATCCTTTTTTTTTTTTAATTATTTATGAATATTAATTGCTATATAAATTTTTTAAAAAAATATTTCAGTTTGTTATGAAATACTTTGTTCTTAATTTAATCAGAAATTAATAATGCCGCTGATGCAACATTTATGGGGACATAGCGTTTTCTTTTGTCCGGTAGTTCACTACCAAATTGTGCTTGAATGAGGATTTGGAGGAAGGTTCTGTGGGAGGAAAAGAAAGCGAATAAATTTAGGTTTTTTTTTTTTTAAGGTCTCTCGTATTAAGATTTTATATCATAAAGGATATCTAATATTTTCATAATGTTTAAGGTCCCTCAAGTTGATCCAGAGAAAATTAGTTCAGAGAAAATAAGTCCAGAGAAAATTCACGTCACAGAGAAAATTATTCCAGAGAAATTTTGAAAATTGCTCCAAACAACGTAGCAACCCTTCTTCAAGCAACCTTTGCCCTTGCTAGAAATCCAGAGAAAGTTGGAAAATAAGAGGTTGCACTCGTTAGGGGAAGAGACGGTGAAGGAGTGGTTGATGGAGGACAGAAAGCACAACCATTGAACGAATGAAATTAAACATACACACATGGGTACAGGTATATATGAGTGTGAAATCTATGAAAATATACATAATATATATAAAATCATTGAGTGTGTATATATAATTTGCAAGAAACTAATCAAGCACTCACTATGCATTGTAAAATTGGAAAAAAGAAAAAGAAAAAAGCGGAATGGGTAACATGAATAAGAAGGATTAGATGGCTAAAGAAATGGGTCGGCCAATAACTTCCCAGATTATTCAAAACTCTCAAAGAATTTCTTGGAGAAAATTCACAGAGAAAATGCCAAATTTCCCTGGACAACATTGAGGACTAGTTCAATCCAAACCAGAGAATTTCTCTAGATCAACCCAGAGAAATTTCAGTTCAAACCATAGAATTTCTTTGGACCAATCCAGAGAAAATTCAGTTTGAACCAGAGAATTTCTCTGAACCAACCAAGAGATATTTCAGTTCAAACCAGAAAATTTCTCTTGACCAATCCAGAGAAATTTTAGTTCAAAGCAAAGAGAGAAGATCATTTCATTGAGTGAATAAGCAACAATAGCAACCACCCACCATGATTCACGAACTCTTGTAACTCAGAGAAGCTTCTCGCCAAGCCAAAAAATAGGACATAAAAGAAATATGACACACGAGATATTTTAAAAACACATACATACAGAGAGTAAGAGAGAGAGAGGGAAAGCATCATAAATAAGTGTTAACAGATAAAATTAAAAGTGATTTTGATGAAAAAAGTGATACAGAGAAGATGCATTGATGGGTACAACAAGAAATGTATACAATAAATACAAAAAACCCAAAAAATTAATGTACATGCTACACATGTCTAAACAATTGGAACATGAACATAAGGTTAAACTGATATAAAATCATCAAAGAACAAGACAAGAAAACTATAGCGATCCCGGTTTTCCCCTTCTCTTGTATATTGTATTCCGGACTAGGTTCCGTGGTTGTGTTGTTGTCTCATTCTTATTTTCATCCTTTACTCTTTGTATTTGAGTCTTGGGCTATGTTGGGCAGGTTTGAAATAGGGTGGTTGTGCCTTGGAACCAATAGTTGATGCCCAGAATTTGGCCTTCACGCTCGAGCGGGGCTTTTGACGCTCAAGTGGGCCCTTTGATTTTACTTGTCCGCTCGAGCGGGCGTTTTGACGCTTGAGTGTGAATTTTCATCTCCTAGTATTTTTTCTCTGTAGGCCTTCGGACGCTCGAGCGAGAGTTTTGACGCTCAAGCGTGACCCTTTGTTTTTGTTTCTCTGCTCGAGCGGGGAGTTTGACGCTCGAGCGGGGACCATGTCTGCAAAACTTCTGCAGGTGTGCAATCGACACTCGAACGGCGCTTTTGACGCTTGAGCATGAGTCTGTGTCTGACGCTCGAGCGGGGGTTTCCACGCTCGAGCAGGGCGACTTTTATAACACTTCAGGATTTCACCTTTTTGGATCACTTTTTGATTTCTTTTCTCTCTCTTATTTTCCCAAACCCAGATTTGAGAGCCTCTCTCTCTAGATTTCAACTTCTCTCTTCAATATCATCTATATCTATTGATCTCCTACCTTGGTTCCTTTACAAAAAGTGCGGGGTTGGTTTTGCTGCGGCCTATATGGAGATTATGATGCAGGAGGAGGAGGAGTGACAGAGGGGCTCCAGGAGGAGTCAGGATGGCTAGGGTGATAGCAGGAGACAGAGGGGTTCTAACCCTCAGCAGTCTTAGGGTGGTTTTGCTAGATCGACCTTTCCAGTGCCGAGTTCAGGTTCTGGGAGAGGCAGTTAGGGAGACGTGACCTGTTACAAATGTGGTCAGCTGGGCCATAAGTCTCCAGCTTGTCCACAGAAGGGCGAAGGGCAGAGAGCAGCTTCATCTTCGGCTCGGCCTCAGAGCCAGGGTCAGGGCAGAGGCTAGCCACTGTCTTGTTATCAGTGTGGTCAGGCGGGGCACCTGAAGAGGTTTTGCCCTCAGTTGAGTGGCACATCTGGTGCATCTAGGCAGAGGCAGAGTTTTTAGCCAGCTCAGTCAGTTCAGGCCTCGAGGGCCAATCAGGGAGCTTTGCTGTGCAGCAGTCTGTGCAGCAGTCTTTTGCTCCGAGAGGTGAGCAGGTAGATCAGGGGCCTACAGGGCGCGTGTATGCTGTTACCGTGTAGGATTTAGTACCAGCTCCATCTGTCGTGAGAGGTACCTTCTTCTTTTGCAACTTAGTTGCCAATGTGTTGATTGATACGGGTGCATCCCATTCTTTTATATCTGCTGCATTTGCATCTGTTTTGGGTTTGGAGTTGGCATAGTTAGCATCTCCTATTTGTGTTGTATCACCTGTTAGGGGTGAGTTGATTCTGAAACAAGGGTGTAGAGGGTGCGATATAGAGGTCGCCGACCGCCAGCTTCCATTTTCTTTTGTAGTTATGGCTATGTCGGGTTTTGATGTGATTTTGGGTATGGACTGGCTATCGTCATACCGGGTTGTTATTGATTGCTACCGCTAGAGGGTCACAGTATGTACCTTGGGCGGGGATTGTTTTCACTTTTTGGGGGATCGAGTTGGTAGTGTGTTGCCACCGGTGTATGATCCGCGAGAGCGGGGTGAACTTAGTGGTCTTTTTGCTAACCTTATGAGTAGTGAGTGTGATGAGACCCAAATTGTATTGCCGAGAGTGGTTTGCAAGTATTCAGATGTTTTTCCCGAGGATCTTGTTAGTTTGCCATCTCATTGAGAGATCGAGTTCTCTATTGACTTAGTGCCTGGCACGACGCCGATTTCTATGGCACCTTACCATTTTGCCCCAGCCGAGTTGAGTGAGTTGAAGATTCAACTCCAGGAGTTGTTGGATAAGGGCTTTATTCGCCCTAGTGTTTCGCCGTGAGGAGCACCGGCTCTTTTTGCTAAAAAGAAAGATGGTGCCTTGAGACTTTGCATTGACTACCGAAAGTTGAATCGGGCTACGGTCAAGAATAAGTACCCTATGCCCCGTATAGATGATTTGTTTGACCAATTGAAGGGTTCCCATTGTTTCTCTAAAATAGACTTGAGATCGGGTTACCATCAGTTGAGGGTCAGGGATGAGGATATTCCGAAGACGGCATTCCGTATGCGGTATGGCCATTATGAGTTCCTGGTGATGCCATTTGGGCTCACCAATGCACCGGCAGTGTTTATGGATTTGATGAACCGAATATTCCGGGAATTCTTAGATCATTTTGCGATCGTTTTCGTGGATGACATCTTGATTTATTCACTTTCTGAGAAAGAGCACGAGGAACACTTGAGAGTGGTGCTTGAGTTTCTTAGAGCCCATAGGCTGTATGCCAAATTTGGGAAGTGTGAGTTCTAGCTAGAAGATGTCAAGTTCTTAGGCCATGTGGTTTCAGGGGAAGGGGTGTCTGTTGATACATCTAAGATAGAGGCAGTGCAGGATTGGGCACAGCCTAAGAGTGTTTTTGAGATCTGCAGTTTTCTGGGATTAGCTGGGTATTACCGTTGGTTTGTAAAGGATTTCTCTAGGCTAGCTTCACCGTTGACTAGATTGACGTGGAAAGGCGAACTAAAACTAATCAATTGAAATGTCATCGAATATGACGGTTGGAATAATACATCAAATTTATGTATTGATTGCTTATGTATATGATATGTGTTTATATACATTGTGTTGAGTGAGAGGAGATAGGGGATGTACTCTACGGTTTAGGGGAAGATAGAGGATGGACTCCTAAATCGGATATTGTATGGGAGGAGATAGGGGATGGACTCCAACGATACATCAAAACTGTGTATCTTTTGAAATATTGATACAGCAAAACTGTGTATCATATAAGAAGAACGGAAGTGTTTTATTTGAGATTAATACATCAATTATGTGTATCTATTGTGAAGTATGGAGGTATTTTGTGTAATGTTGATACAGCAAATATGTGTGTCAATTGTGATGTTTGGAAGTATTGTTGATATGAGATGTAATCTCATTTAAAGTATATGGCCAGGTTCTGAGCCAGGGTTATGAATTGGGAAATTGGTTAAGAAATGGAAAATGGAATGAAACATGGACACATTTGTCATGTAATTGAAAAGGATTATGAATTGATTCATGTGAGTTAAACATTTATCAAATGCTAATGTTTTAGTTATTGCTCATATTATGTTTAGCATATCTCTACTGGGCGTTGACTCACCCTATATGGGACATCATTTTCAGGTTCAGGTAGTATGCCGCCTCCGAGGTCTTAGCTTGGATGGTTGTGGGAGTTGAAGACTCTTTTGTTTATTTTTGGTTATCTTTTGTTGTATTACATGTAAATTCAAGCCACGAGCTTAATATGTATTGGAGTTAGTACTCTCTCTCTTTTTGTAACCAAGTGTTGGCTTAGAAAGTTGTAAGCCCATAGGGCATTTACTTTTATTGCCAACATGTAATACACTCTGTAAGAATACTCTGATTTATGAAATATGATATATCTTTCTTGTATCAAGAATGTTGGGTTTTATGTTTTTTTTTTTTTTTTTTAGGGCATTACAAAAACAAATATATATAAAAATGAAAAAAAAAAGGGGTTTAAAATCCATTTCAGAAAACGAGTTGTGCTGAAAATGAAGATACATAGGCGCACATATAAAAAAACAAAATGTATAAAATAAAAATAAAAAAAACTATATGGACATTGCAGGTCAAAGTAACAAGAATTGTCCAAGCACTTGTGATTAACAAGGATGAAAACTTGAAGAAGAGAGAGAAAGACATATGTGAGTGAGTATATATATATATATAGAGAGAGAGAGAGAGAAAGATGAGATCTGAAAGAAAATTTGTGCGAAATTGAATGCTGGGTTTTTGGTAATCAGACCAAGGCATACGGTTTGCTTTCTAGTAATGAAATTCTTGGAAGCCAAAAGCAACTGAGACTCCTTGAGCGGCGGTGAGGTTTGGTAGAGGAACCGGATTCGGCGGCGGCATTTGATGGAGAGCTGATCGGCGTTCTCTTTGTGGGTGATTTGAAGGCCGAATGGAGAGATTAGGGTTTGAAATTGGCCATTAGAGAGAGAAAGAGAGAGACAGAGAGAGAGAGAGAGAGAGAGAGAGGGAGATAGTGGTGTGATTGGAATAACAAAGGCAAATAAGAGAAACAAAGAGTCAAATTTCTCTGATATATGTTTAGGGACCTTAGACATCAAAAAATAAGTTTGTGGATCTCTTCCATTACGAAAAGTGGGAGAGGGACTCTAGACTAATTTTCCCATAAATTTATGAAGTCAAATTTTTGATTATGAAAAATCATGTGATATATATATATATATATATATATATATATTTTAATTTGTAAAATCGCAGCATAAAAATTGTATGATGGGCTAGAGTGAGAGAGAGAGAGAGAGAGACAGAAAGACAGAGAGAAAGAGGGAAGAGTCCACTAACCGCGATTAGTCCTTTGATGATTTCATCTATATAATATTCTGGCTGTGATTCTTGCAAGGAAAGCAAATGATCAATCATGGTGTTCTTACTCTTGTCACGCTTGTGCTCATTGATCAGACCTTGCAGGAAAGAGTCCATTTTCTTATAAAGTATCCCCAAATTCTTCTCAAAACTCTGATAATCAATCCACCTTAACACCCATAGAAAGTCCCCTGGGTACGATGCACCGGAATACTCGAATGCCTGCCTCACGATTTCCCGGAACTCCTTCGCCTCCTCGTTGTTCGACAACTCCTCCTCTTCGTCGCCGCCATAATACCTCTTTCCGACGATTATTCTCATCATGATATTAAAGGTCAGATCAGAAAACTTGGATTTCAATTCGACTCTGGCGAAATCACGAGACGAGTTTCGATACAATCTACGGAGTAAAATTTTGATTTCATCTCGCCTGATCGATAAGAAGCCGTTGAGGCGGCTGGTCGAGAAGATTTCCAGGGCCATGAAGCGGCGGAGGTTGCGCCAGTGGTCGTCGTAACGGGACGTGGCGATGCTGGTCACTATTAGACACAAATCCCAAAAAAATTCAAACTTTACATAGTAGGGATCATGGGAGTCCCAAACATTTTCCTAAATTTGATAACATAAATCACATGGAAAACTAAGGCTCTGTTTGGATATCACTTTGGGCTAAAATAATCCTATAAGATAAAATTGACTATTTTAGTCAAATAGAACAAAATATTACATCTAACTCATAATTATTTTATTTTTTCTTTCACAAAATTCAAAAAAGCCAAAAAACTTATTCTAAACAAAGGTTGTTAGCCTCAGGCTAAAATAGTCAAAAAGCGAAAAAGTCAACCTACATTGTGACACCCCGAACGTTTAATTAAGTACCACATAAATATTTAGAGTTATATATAATTATGGTTGCATGTAATGATAGACTATTAAATAAATGACTATATAAATTTAATTTGGCTTTAGATTATCAAATATAGGATTAATTAGGAATTATTATGTGGGAGTAAATTAACACATTTATGGAATTATAATACTAATTGGGTCAAACTAAAGATAGTAAATAAATAATAATATTGCTAACAAGAATAATAATAATAATAATATGTAAAGTAAAATAAAATAATTAATTTTATAATGATAAAAAAAATAATAAGATGTAATATAATTTACATTAGGAACATTGAAAAAGCTTAACACCAAAACAAAGGAATAAATGAATAAAAGAAAAGGAAATGAAAATTTGTTGGCCCAGCAATGCTTGTGAATTTTAGCCAAAAGAAAAAGAAAGAAAAATGGCCCAAGTATGTTAAGAAGATTTAATCTTATCCTGTAAAGATTCAAATCTTATATTGAATCCACAATTAAAAGCTCAATCACTTAGCATCATTATGACCTCGAGGAGAGAGGGGTACGTGGCTTTCCATCATGGCTCGGTTAACAGTATAAAATGGGGCAAAGGTGTTGCGAATTAAGGGAGGAAACACGAAAGAACAAAAGAAAGAGGGAAAATCGAGAGAGAGAGAGGTACGTAGGTGAGAGTAACGAATCTATAGTAGGGAAGTTCTGATAGTAAAGTAAGGCTAAAGGTTATAATTAAGGTGAGTATATTATACCTTGATTTACCATTATATGTTTTACGAATGTTTTGAATTACCATAGCTTATTTTACACAAGTTATATTTATTAAGTTATATAAATAAAAGTTATGTTTATAAACATTTCAGTTACGTGGGTTACTTTCTAAACTCTATTTACTTAAAAGGAAACCCATGGATATGTTTGTTTAAATTTTAGTATATATTTGACTATAACCTTATAAACAATTATGTTTTGTAAGTATCACTACGGGAGTCCCACGCCTTGGGGGACTTAAATAGCCACTGGCCTCTGTTTGACCACTTTGTGGTCCTCTGTTTGTCATGGATCCATTGACCTCTGTTCTGACTGTCACTTCTGTGACCTCTGTTCTATTCTGTTTTATATCGCGGTTATGATTATTTATTTACATGATTTTTGTATTCTGCCACTTTAAATAAATTGTCATTTTAAATTAAAATATGTAAATATTTTAGCCTAACTAATTATCCATGGTTGTTTTACACTTTTAGCATAATATTTCTCAATCTGCTGTGTGCTTATAGCTGTTACCCTTTCAGGTAACAAGATGTAAGGAAAAATCGTAACCCCACAAAATGGAACCTGCACATGGACTGATGTTGAATCACTAATTTATCTTTCTTTTTTTTTATATTTTTGCTCTCTTTTGTTTCTATTCGGAGCTGGTCACTGAATAATAAAATAATGAAAGCCCTAGAAATGTATTTTATCTTTCTTAAATAGTAAAATGAAGTAAAATTTCTGTTTACTTATTTTTATTTTCGCTTGCGCAGTTTAATTTGCTACGAATAAGAATAAGTTAATAAGTGAAGATTTCAATCCTAAGCCCCTGGGGTTGGGTCGTGACATACATCCTAAATGAAACGTGAATATAAAAAATATATTGATAGATATGATTTGAGGAAATAACAAATTAATATTAATTTTAAACTTTATATATTTTAATAACTAAAATCATAAATTTATAATTACTCTAGGATGGTAACCCTTGTTTGTAAATTCCTCGTATGATTTTTCAGGTAGACGTGGACCCTAAACTAATAAGACAAAATAGGCAAAAGACGTGGCTCCGTTTGGCAAGGAGGTTTGGGAGTATTTTAGTTACAAAAGACAAAATAAATTATTTTAACCACAACAAACAAAACATCACATCCAATCCATAATCATTACACTCTTCTCTTATAAAAAAAGTCAAAAAAGTTAAAAAGCCCTTCCCAAATCAAGTTTTTTAGTCTAGGCTAAAATAGTCAAAAAAAATCAAAAAGCCAAAAAACTCACTCACTTCTCAAACAGAGGCTAAATCTTATAAAATTATGTTTATGATGCCTTTAATACATGTGAATATGTTATCTTAGTATTACTATGACAGAATGTGCATTTACAAAAGGGGAAATGACCAATCAGTTTGTAGTTGAAATTTTTTTCCGGAATAATGATAAAATTTATAAATTTTAATTATTAAAGTCATCAATTTTTTCATGAATATATAATTATTTTTTAGAATTATACCTGATTTATACATAAATAGTAATCATTTTTTTTTTTCCAATTTAGACAACACGAATTCCTATGCGATCATGTAATCCATCAAATTTATAAAATAATTACTACTGTAGCAGAGGGTATAATAAATTTAATACAAAAATGCTTTAAAAACCCCCCATTTTTGTGACCCCATGATGCTTAATTGATTGGTGATGACTGATTGTTTTTATTTTTATTTTTTTCCTCTCTCCTCCCTCCCTCACAAATGTGTGGAGTCAGGTTGAATTTAATAACATAAATCACATGTACAACTGAATATAAAAAATATGATGATACATATGATTTGAGGAAACAACAAATCAGTACTCCCTCCGTCTTAAAATATTGATCTCTTTTGGAGAATTCAACTTTTTTTGGTAATACACTTATTGCATTTGAAAAAAATTAATTTTCTAAAATTACCCTTTTGATAGTACATTTTTTAGGAATATCAATGTTATAATTGTACTTTTTAAATTGTTTATTAATTTAAAAGAAAGGCAAAATAGGAAATTTATATTATTTTTGTACTTGATTTATAAAGAGGGACTAATATTTTGGGACAATAAAAAATGGAATAAGGGGCTAATATTTTGGGACGGAAGGAGCATTAATTTTAAAAAATAATTAATTATACATTCATGACCAACTTTATATACTTCAATAATTAAAATTATAAATTTATAATTACTTTAAGATAGTAACACTGATTTGTAATTATTTATATGATTTTTTAGGTAGACCCCACACTAATAAATCTTATAAAATTATGTTTATGATGCCTTTAATACATGTGAATATGTTATCTTTAGTATTACTAGACAGAATGTGCATTTACATCAGGGGAAATGACCAATCCGTGTGTAGTTGAAATTTTTTTTCTGGAATAATGATAAAATTTATAAATTTTAATTATTAAAGTCATCAACTTTTTCATGAATATATAATTATTTTTTAGAATTATACCTGATTTATACATAAACATGATAGAGTGTGGATAATGTATACATTTTAATATTTTGCTTTAAAAAATTTATTTATTTACATAAGATTATACCAATAAAAAAAAAAACATATATAATAGAGACTGTTTTTAAAATATTATGTTGTTCTGAAGGTTCTTTTGATTGGAAATAAGCGAATACAAATTTATAATATTATTTTATATATATATATATATATTATAAATAATTTTATAGAACATATTTCATCTACACAGTATGTAATATTTAAA
Organism: Camellia sinensis; assembly: GCF_055761805.1. Lineage (NCBI taxonomy): Eukaryota > Viridiplantae > Streptophyta > Magnoliopsida > Ericales > Theaceae > Camellia > Camellia sinensis. Next base: position 59,926,954 of record NC_138974.1, read on the forward strand.
TACACACAATTATTCATAAATCATTAAATCATGTGTATTGGTTTAATCTATAATTTTGTAATATGCATTCTGAATTTGTAATTTTGTAGCAATAAGCATGCTGATTCTATAAATAATAATTTTGTTTTTAAGTTTTAACAAAAATTATCATGTGTCCAAATTGTTTGATGATTTCTCCATTACCTTCTCTAATTTTTTAGATAATGTAAACACTTGGAACTTATTAAGGATATAATTTTGTGAAAATAAAATGATAAGATGAGCTCTTTATACTTTAAAATGAATATTGAAGTTTGGGAGATTAACTCCAAAGGAGTGGCTAAAATGGTATTTTAGTTAATAATCAACAAATCAAAAAAAAAAAAAAGAAGCTTCATCGGACTAATTAAAGCTAAATTAAAAAGAAAGATTTTGAATAATTAATATAATTTTGTGAAAATAAAATGATTACGTAATAGATAAGTTCTTCACGGAGATTGGAGTCTGACTTTAAAATGAATATTGAAGTTTTGGAGATTAATGCTAAATGAGTCTCTAAAATGGTATTTTAGTTAATAATCAACAAATCAAAATTGTGGGGGCATATTTTTTGAATAACAACATGTGGCCAAGGTGGCACCGAAGTGGCAGTCGAGGTGTCACATGTCCGCCGAGGTAATCTCGATTAGGCCGAGGTTACCTGGGACGATACCGGAGTCCGAGATTAATGGATAAGGAATAAGAGTCCTAGAATAGGGGAGGACTTCAACCTGGATAAGAATAGAGCTCTTAAGGAGTTTATCTTTATCTATTGAAGAATCCAAGATGAGCATTGAGCCAGAGTCCAAGAGAAGCTAAGCTTCTACAGGGATCAGGACAGTGCCGACTATAAAAATAAGGCACCTCCATGAGTCTAAGGTACGCTTTTTGTATTTTGGCTAGTGAGTTATAGCACTATTTGTTATTTTTGAGAGATAATTGAGTACTGACTTGATCGTCAGAGTGCCCTTTTTATGATTTTTTTGGGTTTAATGACAGTCAAACCAAAAAAATTACCATCGTGAAGCTTCAAAAAAAAAAAAACAGCTGTCATTTTTTTGGTTTTTTTTTTTGGTCAAAACAATCAAAATAAATAAATAAATAAATAAAATAAGTTAAAAAAATTAATAAAATAAAATATTATATTTAAATCATAATTATTTTATTTTTTTCTTATTAAAATTAAAAAAGCTAAAAAATTTATCCCAAACAAAGTAATTTAGTCCCAGAATAAAATAGTAAAAAAGTTAAAAAGTCAACATATATCCCAAACGAAGTCATAATAAATTTTAAAATAATTACATTAATTTTATTTTTAATAAAGTTAACTGAATTAAAATTACTTTATATTATGAATACAGGAGTTCGTATTTGTTCATGTTGAAAATTCTAGCTTTATGGGTGAATTTTGAGCATTTTAGGACTAATTTATATTTATGTTAATGATTGGAATCATTCATCTCATATGACAAATTTAAAAAAAAAGTATGCATGTAAGAAATTGAGTTGGTCAAATATAAGTAATCACATGATCCAATTGTATATATATTATAATATATGAATGGTTTATTCTTAAAAACAAATAGACTGCATAGATAAAAATATTTCAATAGTATGACAATCAATATTAGATCAATTTAATTTTTGGATAAATTACGAATACATTCCTTGAGATTTGATTAAAATATGAAACGCTACCTGTGATTTTGAAAATTACATTCCCCCCTGAGGTTGTTAATTTCATAACAAATCGTCTTTTATCAAGTCAATTAACTATTTTTAATGATATTAGAAATATGTTTCAATTAATAATTTAGGTAATTTTATTATTGTATAGGGGAGTAATTATAAATTTTATTTTTTTAGTTAATTTTGTAAAATAAAAAATTCTAACAAAGGAGTATTTGTAATTTTCTAAACCACAGGAGGTAATTTATACTTTAAGCAAATCTCAGACGGTGTATTTGTGATTTATCCTTAATTTTTTGCATGAATAATTTTCTTAATTAATTGTATAAAATAAATGGTTTAAATTACCGAAGAGAGTCCAAATTAGTTTGAACTAATGAATTATTGATGAAAATATGACTAAATATTATGTACATTAAAATATTGAGGGAATTTGATATATTATGCTAAAATTGTAAAATTTATTGTATTTTATTTAAACTTCACAAGAGATCAGTACAATTTATCGAAAAATAAAATAAAGTCGGGTTCTCTTTTTAAGGTATGAGTGTTTTTTTCGAATTGAAAATAAAAAAATGAAAAACAATATGCAACTCGTACTTACTAAAATAAATAATTAAACTTTCAATTTTTTTGGTTAAGATTTCATAGCCTATTTTGTTAACAAATTATGTTTTCCAAGGCAATTCTCCAAATTTTTGTTTCATTAAAAAAAAAATTAATTGCAAAACTTTTTAGTTAAAAAATCGTGATTTATTAACAATTTTCCAAATTTTGATTTTATTGAAAGTTGTTTTTTAAAAAAATTAATCCACATTTATGCAAAATATTATTTGATTCATAATGTTAGGCCCAATATCATTTGGAGTTGTACTATTTGAATCCATTCTACATGAGCCAAAGCAATGCGATCCTATGACACTGGAATTCAACGTAATTTGTATAACAAACTATTACGATCCAAACTCGTCCCTTAGGTTTAGCGTTTCAACGTAATTTGTATAACAAACTGTTACGATCCAAACCCGTCCCTTAGGTTTAGCGTCATAATCGGCTAGTAATTCTTGGATTACTAAAGGCCTCTGAAAAGAAAAACTTATAATTAAGGGCTACAGAAGCAAATATAGAAACATATATATAATCCATTAAGCTGTGGAGACATATATGTGACAGAAATTTAAATCTTTAAAACACATACATGTGACGTCATAATGCAGTAGTCTTACGTCGTACTCATTGCAGATACAGTAAAAAGGGACTTAGCCCCAATATACAGATAAGTAAAACAATCAACAAAAACATCTTCACGAGGTTCACAGAATTAGACTTCTCAAAAAGGAACCTCCCTCGGAGGCACAATGGTTGGTTGACTTAAAACACTCCAGGCAACAGCTTAGGCCTGGTCACCAGCTTACTCACCTACATACATAAAATAAATAGTAAGCGGGAGCCTAGTGAATAATAATATAATAAAGGGTTTAAATGAATGATGTCCATAACAGATTCAAAAATTAGAGTTCATATCAAAAATAGATTTATATTCATATTTTGTTCAAATCATATACAGAAATCAGAGCTCATGTTTAATCATATATGGTACATCTATTAGCGTCATCATGCTTGTCAGTTCCATTAAGGAACCTCCGGTACCGAGAAACTTGTAATATACTTCAGCCACGGTATTATTACCCCCAGGAAAGGGCCTTGAGACCACAGCCTTATTACCCTCGAGCAAGGGCCTTGTACTAAGGATGCCACGAATACTTGTCAAAAATTGGATAATAATTTATTGTAATGAATATAACATTTCATAAAACAGGTTGTAGACACCCCAATTTTGACAGGCCCTAAGACTTAGGCGCTTTCTTTTAATTACCCGATGATGACAATTAGAATGTGTTTCTCACAGAATCCTCAGTAAGAAAGATGGAATTTTAGTTTTAATCTCAACCTTCACCATTTTGGCCAAATTGTTTTAAAATACTAAATATTTCATTAGTTTAGTATTTTTGTAATTTTGCATAATTTTATGTGTTTGTTCATATTTTTGGTGTTTTTATATAAATTGGTATAAATTATATATTTTATATATATAAAAGAAAATAATAAAAAAAATGATATTATTATATTATATGTTTCGTATTTTATATATAATTATATAATTATATTATCTGTTCAGTATTTTGGTATAAATTATATATTATATGTATTTTATATATTATATGATATATACTATAAAATAATAAAAACAACTCGTTTGATGTCGGTCTACCGACATCAAACATCAAACAATATATATGCTTAATGGTTTAATCTCTTTGGAGATTCACTACCAAAGACATAAAATGTTTTATACTTCAGAGGTTCATTACCAAAACTATAAAACGCTCTATGCTTAATGGTTTAATCTCTTTGGAGATTCACTACCAAAGGTATATAACGTTTTATACTTAAGAGGTTCATTACCAAATGTATAAAACGTTCTATGCTTAATGGTTTAATCTCCTTAGAGATTCACTACCAAAGGCATAAAACGTTTTATGCTTAAGAAGTACATTACCAAAAGTATACAACATTCTATGCTTACTGATTTAATCTCTTAGGAGATTTACTACCAAAAGCATAAAACGCTCTATACTTAACGGTTTAAATTCTTTGGAGGTTCACTACCCCAAATATATACATGTTCTTATACTAAAGCACAATCTTTTATTTTTCATTTCTCTTTATTCATCAGTGTGTTTACTTTTAATGGACTAATTGACCCTTGGAAATCACTAAGGAAAGTGTCATTATCACTTATTATCAAGTTGGATTTCAAGTCATTATCACTCAAGTTTGGGTTTTTTCTAAGTCATTATCACTCTTTTGAGTTTGACTAGTCCTTGTTGCACATCTTGAGTTTGACTTTGAATCCCTTATTGCTTTTGAATAAGTTTGACTCTTCCTTTGTAATTTCCCCCAAATAAAATTTTCTCGGGTTAAGTTGATGCTTGTTTCTCCTTGTTGCATTTTGGACTTAGTGGACGTAAATATCACTTTTGCACAAACAGGAGAAAAGATAAAGAAATGGACAGGTAATAAAAAAGGCTAATAAAATTGGTTAAAATTGAATTACAACCGACATAAAGAACTAATATGATTAATTGAATTCGATCAGACGTTATACCGAGTTTATTAGGTCAAGGCTTGCCTTACATCAATTTTTGTAATAAATTAGACAGCCCCTTTCATTTATTATTCATTCGGTTTTGTAATAATTATTTATTCGGACATTTGGACATTCGGACCCTCCTTCGCGAGGACAAATATGTAATAAGTTGTATGTCTTCCAACCCCCATTCTTTCTCCCTTTTATTTCACTGCTTATGATGGTTAGATTAGAGACATCATATTTAATTAGCATTTTCCATGATTTGCATCCATTCGTTTTGCATGCATAAAAGTTCGGCTCATCATATTATTCAAATGTCAAATTCAAACTCTTTCCTTGAATACATGCTCTATCACATGCCTTGAATTGACTCGCATGCCATGCTAGTAGCCGAGCTTATTACTTGTATGTTGTATGTGTTGCATTAGCCATATCGCATTAATTAGGTTCATGTATTTTTTCTAACTATTTACTTTCTTTTGACTCGCCTTCGGACATAAGGTAAGTTTTTGTGCTTTAGCATATTGCATAAGTGTGATTACTGTCATATCAAACATACTACCATGAGGCTAAATGCTTACTTGATATACTTGTTTGAATGCCTGTGGATGAAGGCTAATCACTTGAATTTGGATACTTTGATTCATGTATATATGAGATCACCATTTTCAGTGATACATATTCAAAACATTTTTTTTCAAAACAAACTTGGAATCAAATGTTCCAACTTTTCGTGAAATTAGTCTATACTTGTATGTTACATATAGAACGAGAGCATATACTGTACATAAAAACCACATCATGATTAGTAGAGGCTGATCTTTGATCGGGTGAGTGGGGTGTTCAATTATTGACCTTCCCCTTTCATACCTAAGTTCCCGAACCAAGATACTTTGGTAACGACGGACTAATGGCCTTTGGCACGAGTCATGGGTTTCCTAAATTTTCTAAAATAAATATTTAGGTGGCGACTCTGATATCTGGCAAAGCAGTCCATTTTTTAGCATTTGATTCAAACATCGATTTTCTAAAAGAAATTGTCGGATTTGGACTCTTTTTGTGTTTTCACTGTTTCACATTGCACTTGTGAAATCAGAATCAGAACCAACACACAAGTGGAGTCCGAACTGTAAAGGCTATTCATTCTTCCGAAAGGGAACGCGAAAAGCCGAGCTACACAGATCATATGCCATCATGCAAAAAGTAAATAAAATTGAACACAACTTTACTAAGTTATTACTCATAGATGACTCCACTTGCAGAACAGACAAAACAGATAACTTGTGGCGCGTGACCTACACACACATAGCTGAAACACATAATGAAACACACACTTGGTTGGTACTTAACTTCTTTTGTTTCATTCTTAGTGCATTTGTAGGTCTTAACCTTTTATTGTGTCTTAATCATGGCCTAGGAATGCCTAGGATGCAATGTGGATGCCAAAATTGCACTTTGGAACTCTTAACAAAACTTGCTGAAAACAGGGGTCACGCTCAAGCGTAACTTCTCTCGCTCGAGCAGACATACAAATATGTGAGGGGCCGCTCAAGCGCAACTTCCCTCGCTCGAGTGGTCTATAAACTCTAAAAAAGTACTGGTTGCTCGATTTTTCCGCTCGATGCTCGCTCGAGCGTGAGACTCATGTCCTCGCTCGAGCGCAACTCTTGTCGCCTGAGCGGTCTGCAAAACATGTAAACTTCTGGGAGCATGCATTTTACGCTCGAGCCAACCTTTGGTCGCTCGAGCGGATGTGCAAAACATAGAGTGGTCGCTTGAGCGCAGGATTCGTCGCTCTAGTGGAAAGACAGAATCTGGAATTTCTAATTCTTTGGGCCAAAAACTCAATTTCAAAGCTGCAAATCATGGTCTTTTGGGCCAAAAACTTGAAGAAATACTTGTAAATGGATAAAACATGATGAATTCTAAATCATTTCACAAAATCGAGGCCCAAAAGCTTGCCAATTGTTCAAAACTAAACTCAAATATTTGAAAACATAACATGCATGTGATGATTGGTTTCAAGGCTTCCAAAACATGATCATTTGGTATAGCATGATATAAAGCAAGATGAATTCTCAAAACAAAGGTAGAATGAACACATACAATGACCAATTTTTTGAAATTTCAACTTAAACTATGATGAAAATGAACATGCAAGTATGATATGATTAATATTTCTTCATTCTAGTCCAATACTCATATTAATCCACTCAATTCTCATAAATTCATGAATTTACAAGCTCAAAAGCAAGACCTAAGGCTTGAATTCTCACTTTAACTTCTCAATCCCTTAAGATTTTGAGATAATCTTGAGCAATTCCTTAAGTCTCCAAGCAATGACTTTCTTTACCTCAAGTTTGATCTCAAGTTTCTTAACCTCTCACTCTCTTTCACGTTTTGGGTCTCAAAGTGCAAATAAAGTGATGAGTAAGAGAAATCAAGAGTTATATTGGCCTTATATAGGCTTAGTTAATGGCTTAATTAATTTTTGATTAGGCTAATCAATTGGACATTCATTATTCTAATTAAATTGCTCCAAACCGAAATTTAATTAAACTCACCCTAAAATTCTAAAAATTCCAACGAACACAAAAACCAAGTCAATTTCATGATTGGATGCCGATAAGGCCTTCAATTTACAGAATAGAACAAAACTAGAAACAGATAATTTTACACAAAACAGATAAAAACTCATATAACACATGACACACGTAATGAATGCAAAATTCCACTTTAATCACTTATTAAGCATTCCTAATCATGGATTAATCATGGATTACATGTTAATCAAAGGTCGGGGTTGTTACTGTCTTCTCCTTTAAAGAGTTTGATCCTCTAAACTCGAAGTACCTTCATTTTGGAAGAATGTTGGATCTAACAGAAATAAATCCAGATATCTCTTCATCATATCTTCTGCAGTTTCCCATGCAGCATACGTTTCTCCATGATTTTACCAATCGACCTTCACCAATGGAATTTCCTTGTTTCTTAATCTCTTGATTCTTCGGTTAACGATTTGAATTGGCCATTCTTCATACATATAATTATCTTTCAAGAGTATATGTGTCAGCTCAATAACATGGAGTGGATCCCTCAAATAGGCTCGAAGCATTGAAACATGAAAGACATTATGCATATTTTCCATGATTGGAGGCAAGGTTACCCAATATGTCACCGGGTTAATTTTCTCCAGGATTTCATAACGCCTAACATATCTCGGTGCCAAGTTACCTTTTACTCCAAACCATGTCTGACCTTTCATTGGAGTCACTTTGATAATGTAACGCCCTAAAAAAAAACAACATTAAACCCATCAAATAAGACATGCATTGACATATGAACTAGCCACATTCTTATATTCATTAGAGTCTCATTACATAAGTATTACATGTTAACATCATAACAAAATGCCCTACGGGCTTACAGCTTTCTAAGTTAACACTTGGTTACAACAAAAGAGTACTAACTCGTTTACACATTAAGCCCTTGGCTTGAAGTTACATGTAATACATCAAAAGTTAAGCAGCAAAAGTATGCCCGCCACTAGCCTCCCAGCTATGTCCTTGGAGGTGGCATGCTACCTGCACCTGAAAATGATATTCCCATATAGGGTGAGCCACAGCCCAGTAGAAATACACTAAACCAACCATGAACAATGCCTAAAATATTAGCAATTGATAGATGGCCAACATTGATACAATCACATAAATCATATATTTATGTCAAACGACTTACAAGTCCCAATTTCTTTTCATTTTCCTTTTTTTTCAACAGATAAGCATGCTAGCTCTTTCATCATTTCCACAGATATGTATAAAAACTATATCCCACATTCAGATAAGCATATAAGCTATATCCACATTCTCAACAGATATGTATAATAACAATATCCCACATTCACAGATAAGCATATAAGCTATATCCACATTCTATAACAGATATGTATAATAACAATATCCACAGATAAGCATAAAAGCTATATCCACACATCACAAAGATAAGCATATAAGCTCTATCTTCACTTCTAGACAAGCATATGAGCTGTATCTACGGAGTTCATCCCCTATCTTCTCCCAACACTAACCGGTTTAGAGGTACATCCCCTATCTTCCCCTAAACCGCGGAGTACATCCCCTATCTCCTCCTCTACACATAACGTATACAAACACATTGGTTCTATATACAATCACCCAATACATACAATTAATGTATTCTATCAACCGTCAAGTTCCATGACACATTTCATTGATTAGTTTCAGTTTGCCTAATCATCATGCATTGTCTACAACAATCACGACTATCCTCCACCGATAGCCCAAAGCAGTTATTTCTAAACAGAAAATAAATGCACAAATGGATATTCAATCAACATTTCATTTCTTCATTCTTCCCAATTAATTATCCCAATTAATTAAACAATGTAATTAGGTCAATTCCCATAATTAACATTTCAACCCTTAGGTCCCATTTTCATCAATGATTCAACAATCATTCCATTTTTCTATGCCAAACATGCATCTAGGTTTATTATGAATAAAACCCCAACTTTTGTAAAATTACACAAAAGTCCCAAACTTTCACAAAATTACCAAACCAAGCCCAACATCTCAAAATACCAAAATTTAAAGACAAAACCCATAGAGAGGAGTAGGATATCCCTACCTTGAAGTTTTAGCCAAAAAGGAGATGAAGACTCGAAGATCAACTTGCTCCAAATCCAAACTTTTTCAGATTAAATCGAAGCTCTCAACACCCTCTATCTTTTTAACAAAGGCCCTAGGCTAGATTCACACCCTAGGGAGATCAAATCTTAGAGAGAATACAAGTTTAGAGAGAGAGAGGCTCGGATTTAGGGTTTAATCAAAGAAAGGAAGTGAAAAAGTGATGTTTAAGACGCTGCTGTCCGCTGATATAAAACACTCTCGCTCGAGCGAAGGATTGGTCGCTCGAGCGACCAGACACAGAAGACTCTCGCTCGAGCCAAGAAGTTCTCGATCGAGCGAAGAAAAATCCAGACCGCTCGAGCGGAGGAAGCTCGCTCGAGCCAAGAAAGACAGCTCTCAGGTCCAGAACCAGGTGCAACCGCTCGCTCGAGCGAGCCACTCTGGCTCGACCCACCATACTCGAACCCCACTCTCGCTCGAGCGACCAACTCCTCGCTCGAGCGAAGGTCCAAAATTCTGGGCAGCAACACTAGGCTCCCGAACACAACCAACCTGTAACAAACCTGCCCAACACATCCTATAACTCAAATATGAAGAAAAAGGAATGTAAACATGATAATAATCAGCTACCAACATCCACGGACACATGTCCGGATCACTGTACAACAAGGGTAAACCCGGGATCGCTATAACCTCCCCCCCTTAAAGAATTTCGCCCCCGAAATTAAGCACAAGTTTTCACAACAAGTTTTCCTCCATTTTAAACAATGTTACAATTTAACATTTAACAATTCGACCCATTACCAGTCATCCCATCCCTTTAACAAGAGACATATCACAATATGTAAACAACATATGTATTTCCAACATGCATCAACATTATGCACTATCTTTCCAATTTCAACAATATAATCAGCATATATAATGTCACATTCAACTTCCATATGAGGCAAGTTCCAAAACATACTTCCAATAACCAAAACATTTTCAATGTTTCACAACTTAAGACATATATAAAAGCTCTTAAGTTCAACAAAATGTAAAATTTAAATACAAGATTACATATCAACAAACAAGTCCGGATATTTCTCACGGACTTCCAACTCACGTTCCCAAGTGGCTTCCTCCACTCCGTGATGTTTCCACAAGACTTTCACCAAAGGAATGGTCTTGCCACGCAGGACCTGATCCCGCCTATCCAAGACCCGAACCGGTCTCTCCTCATACGAGGCATCCTCATCTACCTCTAAATCAGTCCAATCCAGCACATGTGATGGATCTGGCTCATACTTCCGAAGCATACTCACATGAAACACGTCATGCACTCCGGACAACTGCGGCGGTAAGGCTAACCGATAAGCAACCTCACCTATCCTCTCAAGAATCTCAAAAGAACCAATAAACCGAGGGGATAACTTCCCACTCTTCCCAAACCTCATCAGGCCTCGTCTAGGTGATATCTTCAGAAAGACATGATCACCTACCTCAAACGCCAAAGGCCTCCTCCTACGGTCGGCATAACTCTTTTGTCGACTCTGGGCTGTAACAAGCCTCCTACGGATAAGCTCAACTTTCTCCGTCGTCTCCCTAACCAACTCCGGACCCAACAAAGGTGCATCACCCACCTCGGCCCAACAAACTGGAGACCTACACGGTCGACCATACAAGGCCTCAAACGGTGCCATACCGATGCTAGACTGAAAACTGTTGTTGTAGGCAAACTCTACCAATGGCAAGTGCCTCTCCCACGTCCCACTGAAATCCAGGACACAACCCCGAAGCATATCCTCGAGGATCTGAATAGTACGCTCGGACTGCCCGTCAGTCTGAGGATGATAAGCCGTACTAAAAGTCAACTTAGTGCCCAAGGCACTCTGCAAACTCTGCCACACCCTAGCAGTAAAACGAGGATCTCTATCTGAGATGATCGTCACTGGGACCCCGTGCAATCTCACTACGTCCCGAATATACAAATCGGCAAGATGATCTACCAAATCTCTCACGCGCATAGGAATGAAGTGCGCCGACTTAGTCAACCGGTCTACAACCACCCAAATAGCATCACTACCCCGCTGAGTCCTCGGAAGACCTACAACGAAGTCCATAGTGACATGCTCCCACTTCCACTCGGCAATAGGCAAGGGTTGAAACAAACCGCTGGCCTTTGATGCTCGGCCTTCACTTGCTGGCAAGTAAGGCACTTTGATACGAAAACAGCCACATCTCTCTTCATACCCCGCCACCAAAACTGGCGACCCAAATCCTGATACATCTTAGTACCTCCCGGATGCACCGCAAGGCGCGAATGATGAAACTCTCGGAGTACTTCCTCACGGCAAGACTCCGGTACAAACAAACGGTCTCGGTATCTCACACTCAGGTCGGGATACACCGTCAAACCCTTCTCAACTTTCCCACTGGAGATCTTCTCTCGGAGGGATTCTACCTCAAGGTCACCTCTCTGTGCCTCTAACACTCTAATCACAAGTGTAGGCTGCGCAACAACAGAAAACAAGGTCGCAGCCTCAACAGATTCGCCCAGTAGCAAACCAAACTCGCCAAGTGCTCCCAACATCTCCCATTCCCGGATGGCTATACAAGCTACATCACTAATGGTCTTCCTACTAAGGGCATCGACCACAACATTGGCCTTTCCCGGATGATAGTGCAACTCAAAATCATAATCCTCGATGAACTCCATCCACCTCATCTGCCTCAAATTCAAGTCTCTCTGTGTAAATAGATACTTCAAACTCTTATGATCCGAGAATACCTCGAACCTCTCACCATAAAGGTAGTGCCTCCAAATTTTCAAGGCAAAGATCACAGCTGCTAACTCTAGGTCGTGTGTGGGGTAATTCTTCTCGTGTATATTCAACTGATGTGAGCCATAAGCTACCACTTTCCCCTCTTGCATCAACACACAACCCAAACCCTCTCGTGAGGCATCACAATAAACCGCATAACCCAACCCTCTCTCCGGAATAATCAACACCGGAGCGGTGGTCAATCTAACTTTCAACTCTTGGAACGACTTTTCACAAGTCTCACTCCACACAAACTTGACTCCCTTCCGAGTCAGTCTAGTCAACGGTGACGCTAACCTGGAGAAATCTTTCACAAACCGACGGTAATACCCAGCTAATCCCAGAAAACTGCGGATCTCAAACACACTCTTAGGCTGTGCCCAATCTTGCACTGCCTCAACTTTGGATGTATCAACAGACACCCCTTCCCCGGATACCACGTGGCCTAAGAATTTGACTTCTCTCAGCCAGAACTCACACTTCTCAAACTTGGCATACAGCCTATGGGCTCTAAGTAACTCAAGCACCACTCTCAAGTGTTCTTCGTGCTCCTCCTCAGAAGACGAATAGATAAGGATATCGTCCACGAAAACTACCACAAATCGGTCTAAGAACTCCCGGAAAATCCGGTTCATCAAGTCCATAAAGACTGCCGGTGCATTGGTAAGCCCGAATGGCATCACCAGAAACTCATAATGGCCATACCGCGTACGGAATGCCGTCTTAGGAATATCTTCCTCCCTGACCCTCAACTGATGGTAACCCGATCTCAAGTCTATCTTAGAGAAACAACGGGAACCCTTCAACTGGTCGAACAAATCATCTATACGGGGCATAGGATACTTATTCTTAACCGTAGCCCGATTCAACTTCCGGTAGTCTATACACAATCTCAAGGCACCATCTTTCTTTTTAACAAAGAGGGCCGGTGCTCCCCACGGCGAAACACTAGGGCGAACAAAGCCCTTATCGAGCAATTCCTGGAGCTGAACTTTCAACTCAACCAACTCTGCTGGAGCAAAACGGTAAGGTGCCATAGAAATCGGCGCCGTGCCGGGCACTAAATCAATAGAGAACTCTATCTCTCGGTGAGGTGGCAAACTAACAAGATCTTCGGGAAAAACATCTGAATACTCACAAACCACCCTCGGCAATACATGCTGGGTCTCACCACTCTCACCACTCTCAAAGCTGGCAAGTAGACTACTAAGCTCACTTCGCCCTCGCGAATCAAACCCCGGTGGCAAAACACTACCAACCGGGTCTCCCAAGAAATGGAACCACTCCCCGCTCAAGGTACATAACGTGACCCTCTGGCGGTAGCAATCGATAACAGCCCGGTATGACGATAGCCAGTCCATACCCAAAATAACATCAAAACCCTTCATGGGCATGACAACAAACGGAAAAGGAAGCCTATAGTCAGCGACCTCTATATCACATCCTCTAACACCCTGTTTCAGGATCAACTCACCACCCAAAGGTGATACCACACAAATAGGAGATGCTAACTGTGCTAACTCCAATTCCAAAACAGATGCAAATGCAGCAGATACAAAAGAATGAGATGCACCCGTGTCTATCAACACACTAGCAACCGAGTTGCAAAACAGAAAAGTACCTCTCACTACTGATGGAGCCGGTATTAAATCCTGCGCGGTAACAGCATACACGCGCCCCGTAGGCCCCTGGTCTACCTGCTCACCTCTCGGAGCAAAAGACTGCTGCATAGATTGGGATGACGAAGCTCCCGGATTGGCCCTCGAGGCCTGCACAGACTGAGCTGGCTGAAAACCCTGCATCTGCCTAGAACCAGACGCTCCCGAAGTGGCACTCAACTGTGGGCAAAACCTCTTCAGGTGCCCAGGCTGTCCACACTGATAACAAGTCAAGGGCTGCCCCCTGCCCAAACTCTGACTCTGCGGTCTAGCTGAAGAAGAAGCAGCTTTCTGACCCCCACCCTTCTGCGGGCAAACTGAAACCTTGTGACCCAGCTGGCCACACTTGTAACAAGTGAATTCCCCCTGACTGCCTCTCCCCGAGTCTACACTCGGCACTGGAAAGGTCGATCTAGAGACTGCACCCTGAGACTGCTGAGGGTTATAACCCTTCTGTCTCCTGCCATCACACTGACTATCCTGGCTCCTCTTGGAGCCCCTCTGTTCTTCCTCCTCCTCCTGCATCATAATCTCCATATGAGCAGCAGCATCAACTAGGTGTCTATACTCTCGGATGTAAGACCCACCAACTCTCAACTTGAGGCCCCGCCTCAACTTCCGCTCAAACTCATAGCAACGGCGTTCCTCAGACGCCACCAGTTCCGGTGCAAACCTGGACAGACTGGTAAAAGTAGCCTCAAACTCGGCCACTGACAAGCCCTGCTGTTTAAGCCGGCTAAACTGATCCCTCAGCTTCTCCCTAGCTGCTGCAGACAAAAACCTCTCCTGAAAAGCATTTATAAACGCCTCCCAAGTACCGCCCACACGAGCCTTCTCGTACTTCCACCATTGACCCGCATCTCCCTTTAGCTGGAAGGATGCCAAGGTCACTTTCAGTGCTCCGTCCTCAATGCCAAGCATCTCGAACGTCTTACTCATCTGTTCTAACCACTCATCAGCCTTCAGTGGCTCCTTCGGATCCCCGATAAACTCGTCCGGATTAGACCGGAAGAACTCCCTTTTCAAGAAAGAAGGCCCTGTCTCAGCTGCCTGATTCCCAGCTCTAAGAATACCCAAAGCTCCTGCTATCTCTCTGGCCAAGGCACCCATAGCCTGCTGACCTACTGGCTCGGCCACATTGGCCTGTCCAACTCCCTCCTACACTGCCGGAATCTCACCCGGTAACGGTACTTCCTGCCTCGCAGGTCTACCACGCCTAGCTCCTCTTTCTCGTCCTGACATCCTAATAAAGGCAACACAGAACGTTAGCACATTCACAAATGTGCCGAAACTAAACACTCACATCCTAATACATGGACAATTGTAATTCACTCCACATAAGCACATAAACACATAAGCACTTACGAATTTCATTTCTGGATAATGATAGTCCCGAGGCGTTACTAGAGTTCCGGTTAGAAACAGCATTGATCAAGTGCTTTTCCAACAAGACTCCCAGAAACCCAAGGATCCAATCAACATCCTAGAAATTAAATCCCATACCCACATAGTCACATAAGCATGTTATCAATTAAGCACATAGCATATGATACTACATCTAAGTCTCTATCAAGCGAGACAAACCCATTGTGATACTAATCACTTCCCACGTACCCAAAGTATTCGAACCCGGTACGCTCTGATACCAAGTTGTAACGCCCTAAAAAAAAACAACATTAAACCCATCAAATAAGACATGCATTGACATATGAACTAGCCACATTCTTATATTCATTAGAGTCTCATTACATAAGTATTACATGTTAACATCATAACAAAATGCCCTACGGGCTTACAGCTTTCCAAGTTAACACTTGGTTACAACAAAAGAGTACTAACTCGTTTACACATTAAGCCATTGGCTTGAAGTTACATGTAATACATCAAAAGTTAAGCAGCAAAAGTATGCCCGTCACTAGCCTCCCAGCTATGTCCTTGGAGGTGGCATGCTACCTGCACCTGAAAATGATATTCCCATATAGGGTGAGCCACAGCCCAATAGAAATACACTAAACCAACCATGAACAATGCCTAAAATATTAGCAATTGATAGATGGCCAACATTGATACAATCACATAAATCATATATTTATGTCAAACGACTTACAAGTCCCAATTTCTTTTCATTTTCCTTTTTTTTCAACAGATAAGCATGCTAGCTCTTTCATCATTTCCACAGATATGTATAAAAACTATATCCCACATTCAGATAAGCATATAAGCTATATCCACATTCTCAACAGATATGTATAATAACAATATCCCACATTCACAGATAAGCATATAAGCTATATCCACATTTTATAACAGATATGTATAACAACAATATCCACAGATAAGCATAAAAGCTATATCCACACATCACAAAGATAAGCATATAAGCTCTATCTTCACTCCGTAGATACAGCTCATATGCTTGTCTAGAAGTGAAGATAGAGCTTATATGCTTATCTTTGTGATGTGTGGATATAGCTTTTATACTTATCTGTGGATATTGTTGTTATACATATCTGTTATAGAATGTGGATATAGCTTATATGCTTATCTGTGAATGTGGGATATTGTTATTATACATATCTGTTGAGAATGTGGATATAGCTTATATGCTTATCTGAATGTGGGATATAGTTTTTATACATATCTGTGGAAATGATGAAAGAGCTAGCATGCTTATCTGTTGAAAAAAAAGGAAAATGAAAAGAAATTGGGACTTGTAAGTCGTTTGACATAAATATATGATTTATGTGATTGTATCAATGTTGGCCATCCATCAATTGCTAATATTTTAGGCATTGTTCATGGTTGGTTTAGTGTATTTCTACTGGGCTGTGGCTCACCCTATATGGGAATATCATTTTCAGGTGCAGGTAGCATGCCACCTCCAAGGACATAGCTGGGAGGCTAGTGGCGGGCATACTTTTGCTGCTTAACTTTTGATGTATTACATGTAACTTCAAGCCAAGGGCTTAATGTGTAAACGAGTTAGTACTCTTTTGTTGTAACCAAGTGTTAACTTGGAAAGCTGTAAGCCCGTAGGGCATTTTGTTATGATGTTAACATGTAATACTTATGTAATGAGACTCTAATGAATATAAGAATGTGGCTAGTTCATATGTCAATGCATGTCTTATTTGATGGGTTTAATGTTGTTTTTTTTGAGGGCGTTACAGATAAATACATAATCTCCGACTTCATATTCTCTACCACGCCTTCGGACATCGGCATAACTCTTTTGACGGCTCTGTGCAGCTTTCAGACGTTGATGAATCAATTTCACTTTTTTGGTTGTTTCTTGCGCAACTTCCGGCCCTAACAACGGTCTTTCACCTACCTCAGCCCAAAAAATTAGAGAACGACACTTCCTACCATACAAAGCTTCATATGGAGCCATACCGATACTCGAGTGGTAGCTGTTGTTATACACAAACTCGACCAACGATAAGTAGGTCTCCCAATTTCGTTGGAAATCCAGGGCACACATCCGTAACATATTTTCTAAAGTCTGATTGGTATGTTCAGTGTAACGCCCCAACCCTTCACATGTCATCGATATTGTTCGCTTTGGGCCACGCCTACACGGATTTGTTCTTCCCAGTGGGTCACTCAACCCAGAACTACTTCAGCCTAAGCACGCTTAACTGGAGAGTTCTATTAAGGATTTCACCACTCGGGAAAAGGCTTCGATGCTATATAAGGGTCTAGATTTTTACTTTTATAGCCTAGAAACTCCGCATCCAGTCCCGATGGGGGACACCAGGACTTTACAATCCACCCCATTTCAGGCTGCACATTCTCGTGCAGTAGCCTGCCAGCTCACAAGCCCGCCCACATGCACCGAGAGACGCTTGAAGCCCATACTCAATACTCCAGAGAATCAACTCTAATACCATTTGTAATGCCCCAACCTTTCACCTGTCATCAATATTGTCTGCTTTGGGCCACGCCCGTACAAATTTGTTCTTCCTAGTGGATCACCCATCCCAGAACTACTCTAGCCTAAGCACGCTTAACTGGAGAGTTCTGTTAGGGATTTCACCACCCGAGAAAAGGCCTTGATGCTATATAAGGGTCTAGGTTTTTACTTTTATAGCCCAGGAACTCCCCATCCATTCCCGATGTGGGACGCCAAGACTTTACAATCCATCCCCCTTAGGGCTGTACATCCCCGTGCAATAGCTTGCCAGCTCACAAGCCCGCCTACATGTACCAAAAAAAGTCAGGGGCCCACACTCGATACTCCAAAGAGTCGGCTCTAATATCATTTTTAATGCAATGGTATCAAAGCCGACTCTTCGGAGTATCGGGTGTGGGCCCTTGGCGTCTCTCGGTGCATGTGGGCGGCGAGGCTTTTTCCCGGGTGGTGAAATTCCTAGAAGAACTCCCTAGTTAAGCATACTTAGGTTGGAGTAGTTCTGGGATGGGTGGCCCATTAGGAAGAACAAATCCGTACGAGCATGGCCCAAAGCGGACAATATCGATGACATGTGAAGGGTTGGGGTGTTACATTTAGATTGGCCGTCTGTTTGTGGGTGATAACCACTACTCAGTCGCAGTTCAGTTCCCAAAGCCTATTGTAGACTTTGCCAAAACCTTGACGTAAACTTCAAATCTCTATCAGATACAATAGATACTGGTATACAATGCAATCTCATAATCTCATTCATATAAATATTAGCCAACTTGTTCGCATTATAAATAGTTTTAACAGGAAGAAAATGAGCAGATTTAGTCAATTGGTCAACAATGACCCAAATAGAATCCATACCTCAAGAAGAGTGAGGCAAACCCACAATAAAGTCCATGGTGATATGCTCTCATTTCCATTCTAGTATTGGGAGTAGCTGAAGCAATCCAGCAGATTGTTGATGTTCAGCTTTAACTTATTGGCAGTGCAAATATCTAGCTACAAAGTTTGCAATGCTCTTCTTGATTTCAGGCCACCAAAAATTCTGTTTCATGTCATGGTACATCTTTGTATTTCCCAGATGCATAGCAAATTTTGAATTGTGGACCTCGATCATGACACCTTTCCTTAAATCAAAACAATCCGGTACACAAAATCTATTTTGAAATTTTAACACATCATTTTCAATCACGAACCCAGACCTCAGTTTTGAGTCAATTTCATCAAAAATCTTCTTCAAGAACTCATCTTCGTGTTGTTTCTCTTTAATTTTTTCAATGAGTGCAAGTTGAGCAGAAATTGTGGCTAAGATTCTGCCTTGTTCGTGCAGTACAATTTCAATCTCATGCTTTTCTAGATCATATATTAATTCTTTCTGACCGGTGAGTAAACATGACAAATTACCCATGGATTTTCGGCTCAAGGCATCTACAACGGTATTGGCTTTTCTTAGATGGTGCAAGATTTGCAAGTTGTAATCCTTGATAACTCAAGCCATCGTCTCTGTTGCATGTTCAGTTCCTTTTGGGTGAAGAAATATTTGAGACTTTTATGATTAGTGTACACTTCACAAGTCACGCCGTATAGATAATGTCGCCAAATTTTCAAAACAAATACCACAGCCGCTAAGGGTGGATAGTTCTTTTCATGAGGGCGAAGTTGTCGAGAAGCGTAAGCAATCACTTTTCCATTTTGCATTAACACACAACCCAAGCCTTTGTAGGAAGCATCACTGTAAATTCGAAACCCATCAGTACCATTAGGCAAAATCAAAATTGGTGCAGTTACTAACCTAGTCTTTAACTCTTGGAAGACAGTCTCTCTTTCATCAGTCCAAGCAAATGGTGTAGCATTCTGTGTCAATTGAGTGAGAGGCAAATTAAGTTTATAATTTTTCCTTTAATTTATTTGAAAAATCAATCTATCTACTAATTTGTAATAAAATCTATTTCTTATTTATTTATAATTTTTCCTTTAACTTATTTGAAAAATCAATCTCACGTACAACATATATTTGAACTTATATACACCACAAACAACACAAAAAACAAAACAAAAATAACACACTGTCAACTCAGTTACTATTAACACGTGAGAACATATCGACATATTTTTCAAAAAAAAAAAATGCTCAAACAACGTTTGTAGCTTCAAAGAAAACGTTATTCGTGATTATGTTACGTGCTTTGCACATAGCTTCTAATGGCTCAGCTTTAGGTATGGTAAGTCCTTTTCCTTCCTTTAGATCAACTGCCTCCTTAGTAACCCTCTCCCACTCGAAGCATTGAATCAATGACCCCAAAGCTAAACCCACGACACGTTGTGCCAGACCAGCCCCAGGGCAAGCCCTTCTTCCCATTCCAAATGGTATCAACTTGTGTCCTTCCACTTCTCCACCTTCGAATCTCTCAGGCTTAAAGCTTGTAGGATCATTCCAAACCTTAGGGTCCCGGTGAATGGCCCACGCATTAACCCATAACAATGTACCACGTGGCACGTTGAACCCTCCTATAATGCAACCATCTGATGATACATGTGGTACCAACAACGGTGCTGCTGGGAACAATCGAAAGGTCTCAGAGATAATAGCTTGAAGATAATGTAGCTTTGAGATATCGTGTTCATCAATCAAGTGATCTTGGCCCACATGAGCATTTATCTCAGCTCTCGCCTTCTTCAACACTTCTGGATGGTTTACTAGAAGGGACATTGCCCATTCCATTGTCATTGCTGATGTATTAGTACCCGCTAATATCATAACCTGGACATTAAAAGTTAATAAATTAAACTGAAAAAGTAAATTATATTTTTACATAATCAATACTATTTTTGTAATAGAAGGTATTTTGTTTTAAAGTGTTCGATCTCAATTCTACTACATTCTTTGTGTGTAATTTATATATATATATATATATATATATATATATATATATATATATATATTTTCTTTTCATTTACAAATCATTTATGTATATATTTTTTTCTTTTGTGTTTACAAATCATTACTCACAAAAGTACGGGACAACAGGAGATGAATTTACCATTTGTTTAGCCTATTATGTTTATACACAATAAATATTATATGAGTATGTAAAATATTTCATATCTTCACCAAAAAAAAAAAAAAAAAAAAACATTATTATCATTTTTAATACAAAGAGTTCTACCTGCAAACATATTTTTATAGTGCTAATCTACTTAAAAAAATGAAACAAATAATGAAAGCCATCCCCTAACATATATCCTTTTTTAAAAGAAATTATTTATGAATATTAATTGCTATATAAATTAAAAAAATATTTCAGTTTGTTACGAAATACTTTGTTCTTAATTTAATCAGAAATTAATAATAACATTTATGCGGACATAGCGTTTTCCTTTGTCCGGTAGTTCACCTTCAAATTGTGTTTGAACAAAGATTTGGAGGAAGGTTCTGTGGAAGGAAAAGAAAATGAATAAATTTATGAAGTCAAATTTTTGATTATGAAAAATCATGTGATATATATAGATTTTAATTTGCAGAATTGCAGCATAAAAATTGTATGATGGGCTAGAGAGAGAGAGAGAGAGAGAGAGAGAGGGGAGAGTCCACAAACCGCGATTAGTCCTTTGATGATTTCATCTGTATAATATTCTGGCTGTGATTCTTGCAAGGAAAGCAGATGATCGATCATGGTGTTCTTACTCTTGTCACGCCTGTGCTCATCGATCAGACCTTGCAGGATAGCGTCCATTTTCTTATGAAGTCTCCCCAAATTCTTCTCAAAACTCTGATAATCAATCCACCTTAACACCGGTAGATAGTCCCCTGGGTACCATGTACCGGCATACTCGAATGCCTGCCTCACGATTTCCCGGAACTCCTTCGCCTCCTCGTTGTTCGACAACTCGTCGTCGTCGTCGCCGCCATAATACCTCTTTCCGGCGATCATTCTCATCATGATATTAAAGGTCAGTTCAGAAAACTTGGATTTCAATTCGACTCTGGCGAAATCACGAGACGAGTTTCGATACAATCCGCGGAGTAAAAGTTTGATTTCATCTCGCCTAATCGATAAGAAGCCGTTGAGGCGGCTGGTCGAGAAGATTTCCAGCGCCATGAGGCGGCGGAGGTTGCGCCAGTGGTCGCCGTAACTGGACGCGCCGATGCCGGTGTAATTGTAGCCAAAGTACTTGCCGATGATGAGACGAGGGCGGTTGGCTAAGACGACGTCGTTCTTGGTGAAACATTCCTCCACTGCGGACGGCGATGACACCACCACCACCAGGCGTGACCCGAACCGGAGGGAGAAGATCGGCCCGAGGTTTTGGGATAGTCCGTGGAGAGTGCGATGGATAGGTTGTTTGAGGAGGTGGAGGTGACCGATGACCGGAAGAGCTGGTGGGCTTGGAGGGAGATTCTTCTGTGTTCTTGCTTTTGATAACAGCTTGAGAGCAATGATAAGAAAGAAAAGAGAGAGAGACACGTGTAGCAAACTAACTTCCATGGTTCGCAATGAAGATTGAATATCTTTGTTTTTGTGAGGATGGATGGATGGATGTGAAAATTGTAATAATATATATAGTGTGTATATGGGTGAACCTAGTACAGTAGAGATGATAACGACACTGTGAGGGATCATTTTTTCCAATTTAAACAGCACGATCACGTAATCAATCGGATTAAAATATTTATTACTGTAGTAGAGGATATAATAAATTTAAGTGTACTGATAGGTATCATAAAAAAGTATTATGAAAATATTTTCTATCATTAGATTACCCATATAAAAAAACACTATACACTAATTAAGGAATAAAAAATTTTTAAGAAATATTTCATAATATTTTTTTCATGATCTTTAATATTATTCTAAATTTAATAACATAAATCCATGTAAAATTGAATATAAAAAACATGTGGATAGATAGATATGATTTGGAAAAATAACAAATCAGTATTAATTTAAAAAAATAATTAATTATAGATTCATGATAAATTTTATATACTTTAATAATTAAAATTATAAATTTATAATTACTTTAGGATAATAACACTGATTTGTAAATTCCTCATATGATACTAAAATCCTCACATGATTTTTTAGGTAGACCATGTACTAATAAATCTTATAAAATAATGTTTATGATGCCTTTAATTCATGTGAATATATTATCTTAGGGGTTATTTGGGATATTCTAAATAAGTGTACTTTTTTACTTTTTGGACTAAAAAGTTGAGAAAAAAAATATGGTTGTTTGGGTTAACTTTTTGACTTTTTATAGAAAAATATGTATTAAAAAATTGTATAAATTAGTGTGTAGGAAAAAATTAGAATTGAGAGTTGTGCAGTCATACTTTTTTGACTTTTAGTGAATAGTAATAACTTTTTAACTTTTTGAATAACTTTTTAGATTTTTGACTTTTTTCGACTTGCCAAATTTGACCTTAGTATTACTAAGACAGAATGTGTAGGGCCTGTTTGGTAACCATTCTGTTTTCAGTTTTCAGTTTATATTTACAAAAATTAAAAAAACTGTCATAAAAACTTATTTGATAATTTTTTTGATTTATACCAATCAGTGTGTAGTTGAAATTTTTTTTCCGGAATAATGATTCAATTTTTAAATTTTAATTATTAAGGCCATCAACTTTTTCATGAATATATAATTATTTTTTCGAATTATACCTGATTTTTAAATAAACAGTAATCATTTTTTTCCAATTTAGACAACACGATTACCTATGCAATCATGTAATCAATCGGATTTACAAAATAATTATTTCTGTAGTAGTTGGTTGTATATTTTGCATTGAAATACAGTAAAAAAAAATTAAGAATTTGTTGACTTTTTTTAAGCAGGGTATGTGTTGGAATAATTTTTAATGCATTTTTATGTTGTAGTAAAAAAGAACATACAAAAATTACAAATTTCATAAACATCATTTCATTGCTTTCAAACATACATCAAGTACATATAGCACATTACAAATTCTTACAAATTCATTTCATACTGAACATTAACATGGTGGAAATGAAACACACAAGCAAAATCACCATAGTTGTCTTCATCATCATGGCCAATGCCTCTATCTTCATCTCCAGTTTCATCAGTCTTCTATTAAACTACACACCTTTCTCAACTTTTGGCTTCTGATCATCAATCTCATTTCTTCCATAGATGGGAGTATATCCATCTGGGTTGCACCAAGCCTAGAAATCACAACCCCCCAAACCCGCATTTTCACAAACATAGTACAACCTACCTTTTGAAGGTTTCTCGGACTCCACAATTCTAATGGCTGTTTTTCTCTCACAATGACATTTCTTACTCATGAACTTCAACATTTGTCCTTCTCCACCTCCAATGCTTGAAAAATGACATTTTTGCTGGGTAGACTAGCCTACAACTCAACATACAAAGTGAGGAGGCAATATAAAAAGTAATCTTCTTGAGTAAGCTTTTATGTTTAATCTTAGGGGGCATTTTGGTCTTTTTATTGTGAGAGAATATTATCAATTCATGCCCACTTGCACCACACTCGCGTGCACTGCACAGCCGGTTAGAATACATGGAAAAGCGGTGCACATTACCCCATCAACCACGGAAGGTTTATGTGGTGATATTCGAAAGTCAGAGAGTAATCCGCACATGGCTTAAACCGTAGGGGAAACCGTAGGGGATAAAATGAAGTTTGCCCATAAATTTAATACAAATGCTTAAAACTCCCAATTTTTGTGATTCCCGTGATCTCTAATTGATTGGTGATCACTCATTATTTTTATTTTATTTTTTTCCTCTCTCTCTCTGACAAATGTGTGGGAGTCGTGGGCGTTTGCGGCGGGAAATCACATGTAAAACTGAATATAAAAAATATGTTGATAGATATGATTTGAGAAAATAACAGATCAGTATTATTTTTAAAAAATAATTAATTATACAATCATGATAAACTTTAAATACTTTAATAATTAAAATTATAAATTTATAATTACTTTAAGATAGTAACACTGCTTTGTAAATTCTTTATATGGTTTTTTAGGTAGACCCCACACTAATACATCTTATAAGATTATGTTTATGATGCTTAATACATGTCAATATGTTATCTTAGGTAGCGTTTGGTAACGTTTACGTTTGTGGTTTATATTTACAAAAATTTTATAAATTAGTTTTTGTTTATTTTTAGAAAACATAAACTACAAACGCGTTTAGTTTGAACAAAATATTTAAAAAAATTTAAAAATATAAACTAAAAAATATGTTTGTTCAGGCTTAAAATATTTATATTTATTTTTTATTATTTATGATAATGGGATATACACATTATAATTTGAAAAAAAATAATTGAAAGAAAAATTATTTGAAAAAAAAAATTTGTTAGTCAATTTTTTAAATTTTTGTTTAAAAACCAACGTAAACTCATTTTTTCTCAAATTTATAAATTGAGACAACCATTTATAAACCAAAAAAATTATCAAATAAGTTTTTATGATAATTTTTAAAATTTTTGTAAATATAAACTGAAAACTAAAAATGAAATGATTACCAAACAGGCCTTTAGTATTTATTACTAGGACAGAATGTGCATTTACATAAGGGGAAATGACCAATCCGTGTGTAGTTAAAAAAATTTTTCTAAAATAATGATAAAATTTATAAATTTTAATTATTAAAGTCATCAACTTTTTCATGAATATATAATTATTTTTAAGAATTATATCTGATTTATACATAAACAGGATAGAGTGCAGATAATGTATACATTTTAATTTTTTGCTTTAAAAAATTTGTTTATATACATAAGTTTATACCAATAAAAAAAAAAAAAACTTATATAATAGTGACTTTTTAAAAATAATATGTTGTTCAGAAGGCTCTTTTGATTGGAAATAAATGAATACAAATTTATAATATTATTATATATATATATATATATATATATATATTTTAAATAATGTTATAGAACATATTTCATCTGCACAGTATGTAATATCTAAATACACACAATTCTTCATAAATCAATAAATCATGTGTATCGGCTTAATCTATAATTTTGTAATATGCATTCTGATTTTGTAATTTTGTAGCAATAAGCATGCTGATTCTATAAATAATAATTTTGTTTTTACGTTTTAACAAAAATTATCGTATGTGCCCAAAAAAACGTGTGTTTGTATCTCCAACTAATATTGTTTGAGGATTTCTCCATTACCTTTTCTATTTTTTGAGATAATGTAAACATTTGGAACTTATTAAGGATATAATTTTGTGAAAATAAAATGATAACGTGATAGATGAGCTCTTTCTGGAGATTGGACTCTGACTTTAAAAATGAATATTGAAGTTTAGGAGATTAACTCCAAATGAGTTGCTAAAATGGTATTTTAGTTAATAATTGACAAATCAAAACAAAAATAGCTTCATCAGACTAATTAAAGCTAAATTAAAAGGAGAGATTTTGAATAATTAATATAATTTTGTAAAAATAAAATGATAACCTAATAGATGAGTTCTTCATAAAGATTGGAGTCTGACTTTAAAATGAATATTAAAGAGTAATGCTAGAGATTCCAAAAATTTTATCAAAAGTTTTACCAAATATCTCACATGAGTGTGGGACCCACATTAAAATGTCTCACATGGGTATGAGATCCACATTGTGTGGATTCCATATGCATGTGAGACATTTGATAGAATTTTTGGGATCTAGGGATCTTGTTGTGCCCAAAGGCATAACAGGCTGTTGTATTCCCTTGTAGAGTGTCATCCCGAGTCTCTATCGATAATCTGAACTGTTCATATTGTAGTGTTCGTTGAGTAGATCATCCATGCAAAAAATAAAGTTGATTGGATATCTGCAACTGTATAACCAAAGCACATTCGTTTTTATAAAAATTAACGGTTAACATAACTTTCATAAATTTGTAAAAACAATTAAAACCTAACCATGGGATATGAATATCCAATTAACTTAATTTTTTACATGAATAATATTCTTGACGAACCCTACAATATAAACGGTTTAGATTATTGAAAAATATTCGGGACAAACTCCCACAAAAGGGCACAGTAGGCTGTTGTGCCTTGAAGGCACATCAACATCCCCAAGTCCAAATTTTTGGGTCTCTAGCATTTTTGCAATGATATGACATGAAAGTTTAGCCGACCATCATTAACATTATGTTTGAAAACCTAAGAGAAAAAAAGAAAAGAAATGATTGTTTAAGTTACAAGAGAAAAGAAAAGAAAAGAAAATAAATGATTGTAATTTCTCTCATTCTTATTTGGATAAGTAAGAAATAAAATAAAATAAATGACTGTAATTTCTTTCATTCTTGTTCGGTTAGATTTCATAAGAGAAAATAAAAGAAACATTTTTATGTTATATTATCAAAATAACATTTTGTTGAATATGAAAAGCCCTTAAGGACATGGGTGCCAATCATTTTATTTCTTTTATTTTTATAGGGACAAAATTGGTATTATGAAAATATAAGAATCTGTTGATTTCTTTTCTCTCACAATCTCTCCACTTTTGGAAATATTGGAAATGAGAGTTATAAGAGAAATGTGTTTCTCTCCATTTCTCTCAATTTCTCCCAATTTTTCTCTACTTAAGTTATCCAAACAAGTAAGAAAAATATTTATCTCTCAATTTCTTTTCTTTTCTCTCAAAATCACTCAATCCAAACATAGTATAAGTGTGTAACGAATTAAAAGTTGATACATATCCTACAATATAGTACTTTTTTAAGCTCTCAAACATTTTTCAATTTTTTTATTAAATTTTCGTTGAAACTTTTTAAAAAATTCTCTCTTATTTCAATTTTATTTTCTTTAAATTTGATGAAAAAATCATTTTTAATTAAATTTAAATTTAATGAAAGATTTCATAAATTATCAATTTGATGAAAATAATATTTATTCCTTATTTTGATAAATATTTGATGAAAGGATTGAAGATGATATTTTAGTACTTTTTTATTAAATTTAAATATTATATTAAAAAAATTAAGGATTGAAAATACTCGTATACTGTTAAATGTATTTCAATATGATTGAAATCGTGAAATATAAAAATTTGAAGGTAAATTTCGTCCCATGTAATCATTATGTTATAATTGCTCAGTAAATTATTTTTCTTAAAGATTAAACATGATTAGTTTGAATTAAACTTGATCACTTAAGCTAATGAAATAATTTGTAGCATATGCTAATTACTTCCTACAACAAAAGGAGAAAATGATAGAGAAAGATGGAGAAAGTTAAAGAAAAATTTGTTTAAAAGTAATTTTAAATTATATTTTACCCATTAAGTTTGTAATCGTATAACAAATAATTTATTTTATTAATAAATCATCAATTCAATAATAATTTTTAATAATATCAAAAATATATTTTAATTAATAATTTAAGTAATTTTATTATTGTATAAGAAAGTAATTTGATATTTTATTTTCACTATTTATTTTGTTTAATGAAAAATTTAGACAATGAGCTATTTAGAATTTTTAGAATAACAGGAAACAATTCATATTTTAAATAAATCTTAAAAAGTGTATTTGTAATTTATCCGATAAATTCAGAGGCTCTTTGACAACAACAAAAAAATATACATATATTATTAAAAAATTCAATGTTCTTTTTTCTTCTACAAAAAATATTTTTAAAAATATGTTAACTAAAAAAATCAATAAGAAAATTAAAAAAATAAAAAACTATTAAAAACGTAAAGAGTGTATTTGTAATTTATCAGATGTTCTTTGACAAAATAAAAAAATAAAATATTATTAAAAAATTCAATGTCATTTTTTCTTCTACAAAAAATATTCATAAAAATAATTTTTTTTAAATATATTAACTACAAAAATCAATAAGAAAATTAAAAAATAAAAAACTATTAAAAACTTGGACTCCAAACAACTCCCAAGTAGTTACAGTTCAAATTATACTTTTCTAGGTTAGACATTCATTCATAGCACCTGGGCAAATTTGGTCAAAATAATTATTTAAAATCTATCTTCTGCTTGGGAAATGATCAATTCGGCATTCACCCAAAAAAGTCAATACATGCGGTACATAAAATAAAATTATATAAAATTACACGCGGTCAAAATAATTATTTAAAATCCATCTTTTTCTTGAGAAATTATCATTACACGCGGTATATAATGATCCTATTTGGTAGAGCTGTGGGAAAGTACTTATAGTTTATGTCTTAACAGTTTCTAACTTATAACTATGAACATAAGCTGATTTCTGACTTATAAATTAAGTTTCTCCTGCCCCACTCAAAGAATAAGCTAATTTCTGACTTACAAAAAGCTATAAGTTGCATTGTTAAGTTAAACCAAACACATCAAAATAACTTAAATTAAGTTAAAAGTTGAAATAAGCTGAAAAAAAGCTATACCAAACAGGGCCAATATAAAATTACACAAGTGCACACCTTTTTTTTATTTTTTATTTTTTCCATACATTCTATCTGAGAAATTGTCCAAGTTTGCCGCTGAAAGTTGGTCATAAAAGTCATCTCCCATGGCTGGTTCATCTTCCCATTGATTATCTTGGTCATCTTCTCCCATTAGTGGTGACTCATGAGAGACGCTATGCTGATAGTTAGGATACTGACTTTCATCAACGAATGTTTCTTTGCTGAAGGGATATCCTGGGATAGCTGGGTTACAGTATATCTTTTAATTTCTATCTTCGCAAACTAGATGTCCATAATTTTCATTATATACTAATGGAGGATTATTAGCGAATTTCCTCCATTATTGAGCTGATCTCTGAGTGAAAACTTTCTGTATTGCCGGGGTCTTCGATTGAGAAGTCCTGGGTATCTCAGAAATGTTGAGGTTCCTCTGAGGTACATTTTATGCTTGGCTGGAATGCACCTTATTTCTTTCCACTCTTGTAGTATGCTATCAATTAATGCTTCTACATATGGATGATGTTCTTCCATTACACGAAGTACTGAATGAGCAAGTTTATTTCCAAAGCTATCTGTCTGATCTGGATTTGAAAAAATTATTCTAGAGACAAAGCCGTAACCTAACAATTGTGAGGCCGTGAGATAACGCGTTTTGCCCCTAATCTCTATCTCCAATGGCTCAAACGTTGCTAGATTTATCTGGCAAAGACAGATGCTAAAATCTAAATTACACTGGTATCGACCAAAATGTTCTAGCCTGTCCATACATCTTTCCTCTTCTAAGCAGGGCTATTCTTTATCTTCGTAGAGATAAGTCCATTGATAAGCTATGCCGGGGCAGTGGGCAGTGAGCTTCTGCTATGGAGAGGTCCTGAAGAAACTGCTGTATAGTGACTAACTCACTATTTCTACTTTCTTCGGCTAAGGTGTATACATAGTGTTTGAGGTCCTCTATTTCTTAGCTTTTCTCACAAAAAGATCAAATGATAGAATGCCTGAAGAAAAACATTATAGCACTCAATTGTTCAAATTCCTCACTGGTGAGTTGTTTGATTTCTTGGTTAGGAAATGGGGCAGTTGTTTTTCCTGGAGCTAATTTTTTAAGCTGGTTGGTTAGGGTTCGAATGGTTGCTCTCAATTGTTTTTCTTCGTCTCGGAGCTGGTCTAGCTCTTTACTGACTCCTTTGCCTTTATCCATAATTTTCTTGAAATTTCTAGTAAGGCCTTCACAATGTCTGCACATTTGGAGAGGATTTTGAGAATCTATCTAAGGGTTAGTATTACTAATTCCAATTATCTGGCTAACTGGAACTCTACTAGTAGTAAGAATGGTTGACTACATCTTGCCCAATGTATCCAAGTAATCTTTAGCTATCTAGCTGATAAAATAACTGGTTCCTATTTGCTTTCGGGCATACGTACTGGCTAACTCGAAATCATAAAATCCTTTAAACTGAGGTTTGGGAAAATTTTTAACTAAGGGTTCAACTTCTATCCAGTCATGGTAAATACCAGGCTTGGTTCCTTTAACTACTACATAAAAAGAAAAGCTTTTGAACAAAGGTTTATTCTGGATTTTTGAAAAGTATATACTAAGAGAGTTTAGAGCTGACAGACATTTAGCTGAGTGGTTATGGCTGTTCCAAAGGTTATCAAGAAGACACTATTGAACCGGGTCTAACTCAATTCCTGTTAATGGTCTGAACTTGTTTCTGCCTTCATGAATGGGAAGAGCAAATCCCCCAAAGTTCATGGTTTTGTTGTTCTCCATTATCTGCACAAAAATTAAGCTGGTTATTTTCTTTTTCTAAATAAATTTTCATACTTAACTAATCTGTTAACCTATTATCACTCCCCTTAATATGTTCAAATTCTACTTTATATCATTGTCCTACTATACAGTCCAAAAATTTTGCCCATTTTCTGGTACTTAATTTGCGCTGGTTAAGTTTATTATGAAATCTAACTATAGCTTCACAGTCTGTTCTTATTGTAAAGGGTTTGTGCAAAAATAATCTAAATTTGTTTATTGCATATACTACTCCTAATATTTCAAGATCTAGGCTGGTCATGGTTATGTCTTTTTCTTTAAATTTTTCAAAACTATATCTGCAAATGCGTTCTTTATTTTTACTATCATACTTACTAGGTTTAGTTAATAATATTGTTCCCCATCCTAATTGACTTGCGTCTGTCTCTACAACTATATATTTTGATTCTAAGGGAAATTGTAAGTCTGGTAAATTTCTACAAATGTCTTTAATTTTTCTAACTAGAGCTATATCTTGTTTATTGAAATATTTTTGTCATGTGGGTGTGGTCTTACTATATAGGGGTCCTATTATTTTACTAAGGTTAGAAATATATATCCGTGCATAATTTAAAATTCTTAAAAATGATTGAAGTTGTTTTGTATCTTCTAATTTATCTGAATAATTTAAAATTTTCTTAACTATGTGAGGTGTAACCTAATTTTTCCATCTCCTAACTCCATTCCTAAAAATTCTATATGAGGTTTATTTAATACCATCTTTTACTTGCTAATTATTATTCCATTATTTATGAATTCTTCTAATGCTATATATAAATGATCTATGTGACTATTTTTATCTGGACTGAATACTAATATGTCATCTATATATACCAGTATAAATCTATATTTATTAAATATACGATCCATCTTACGCTGAAATATGGAAGGTGCATTTTTTAGTCCAAAATGCATAACTAGCCATTCGTAATGTCCTTGTGGGCAACAAAAGGCTATCCAAGGTATGCTTTTTTTTTTTTCCATTTTTATCTGTCAAAATCCTAACTTGCAATCAAATTTGCTAAATATTTTTGCTGTCTGTATTCTATCTATGAGTTAATCTTTATCTGGTATATAATATTTATTATCTTCTATACTGTCATTTAATCTTTTATAATTTATAACCATTCTAGTGTTTCCTCTTTTTATCTCTGCATGATTTCTAACCATGAATGCAGCGATCCTATGCGGACTATTATTAGGTCTAATTACTCCTAAATCTAGTAACTCCTTAATCTGTGTTCTAAATTCTTCTATATCTGCTGGCATATGATCTATTTGTGCTGATGTAATCCTATAATCTTTATTTTTTATATCGAAACTGGCTAAAACTTTATTTCTTTCCTAATATTTCATGGGTTGTTCTCCTAAAATCTCTGTTGTTTCAGCTAATCTTATTATTTCATCTAAATCATTTTCTGTTCTTCTGTATACTGATTTTTTCTTTAATTTTCTTTAATTTTCCTATTTTTGCAAAAATTAATTCTAGGTTAACTGTTTGTTGAAAATCGTCTAGGTTCCAATAGTCTCATTTTTCTTCAAAGTCAAATTCTTCTAAATTTTCTAATTCATAATTTTCTATGTCTAAATTTTCTAAAGAAGTATTTGCTATCTCATCAGGTCTATACTTTTGGGCTAGTTCGGGAAGAATATTTCTACTAGGAAATAAAAAACTGGTGGGAACTGAATCTACTCCTATGGTACCACCACGCTTCGTACACAACTCTGATGAATGAGCTAAGGTGCTAAGGGCATATACTATGGGTGTATGTACAGTTCGCTTGAAGAAACTGATATTGTTTTGGCTGATAAACATGCCACCTTGTAGACTGAGTATAAAGTTAAGTCCTAAGATGAAAGGATGATTTTGTCGTGTATTTCCAATCCAAACTTGAGGTAAAGGAAACCATTCTATATGTTGAGTTTGAGAACCTATATGATGAAAACTAATTTGTGCTCCATTAATGCAATGTGTGTATGTCTGTTTAGTGCCATCGGCTATGCTGACTAAAGCTGGGGTTGTCAAAGCTGTGCTCTATCCTGATGGAATTATGTGTTGTTCAATGTGTGATTTACTAGCTCCTGTATCTATCATGGCATCTATACTAAGGGTTTTTTCTGCAAATTTAATTACACAAGAGATCTCGACTAAATTTGGTTTGGGTATAACAGAGTAATTAAATGGTAAGTATGCATTATCTGACTGTGCTTAGGAGTACTGACTAAAGGGTTGAGAATCAACTAGGTTGACTAATTCTAAAGAATTCATATGTTCTTCAACAAGTTTGTCTTTTAAAGGGTATTTATTATGAAATTGTTCTAGCTGCTGTTTAAGCTGTCTATTTTCTAGTTCTAAACATTCTATGTCAAAATTAGCTTTAGTTTCTATCTCACGTATTTGAAGTTTAAGTTCTCTTACTTGTACTTCTAATTCTCTAATTGTTAGAGGTAATTCTCAGTTTTATACACTCTGGTCTTCTAACAGCTCGCCGTTATTTCCTAATGTTATCTTACGTGTCATGTTTAATTTTTCTAGACAGATTACACAATAGGTTATACTGCATAATAAACACTGAGCTCTCTTATCTTTAGCTGAAAACCAATTACAATAATTGCATCTAGTGATATCAAATCCCAGTCCTATTTGAAAATTATGCTGACATTCAGTATCTGCATCACATTCCATCATAAAGAAAGTATCATGAGAATGAGTCATTCCTATTTCTTAGTTGAGTTGTCCTAAAAGATTATCTACATCTGGATCACTTTCTGAATCACTATCTGAACTTATAGCTTCCATTTTATATTCATAATCACTGACTATGTTATAGACTTCTGAATCATTGTTATTTATGCTAACTATATCTTCTTCTAAGTCTTCTATAATATGTAGTCTTTCTATCTGTTTATTAGCATTAGGCCTTTGTCTTTTTGGGCAGTTTTTTGCAAAATGATTGGGTTCTCCACATATAAAACAATTACATTTTTTACTATTAGGTTTTCTAACATATCTTTGTTTTCTTTTATCTTTTTCTTCTTTGGGTAGTCGTTTATGTTAGGTTTTATTTCTTGGCAATCCCGTTTGACAAAACTCCTTTCAGTTGTATTTATTTTCGCACTTTTATTTCAGTGAGGCTATGAGTTGTTAGATGCGAATCCAACCTGAATCAAGCCTTTCAGAGAAGTTTGTGATGCTAATGCTTTCAAGATTGCCACTTCGTTGATTATGACGGGGATCGAGCTGCCCGGTCAGCTCGCGGGAGTCGAAGGGGCAGCGCCCCTTGGCGGGTCTGGGGCAGCGCCCCCGAAGCAAAATGCAAAAATGCATTCCAAGTTGCCTGTCCGCTCGAGCGGACATTCCCCCACTCGAGCGGAGATTCCCTGGTTCCAGCAGTTTTTGGTCGCCTGTAAAAGTACTGAGATGTGTGATTTCGCACTCGAGCGGGCTCTCTAGCGCTCGAGCGGACCTCTGTTATATTTCGCGCATATTTTGCTGAAGCCGCTCGAGCGGGCTGTTGGGCGCTCGAGCAGAGATCGCGGGACAGATTCTATAAATTCGCGTGTTGGGTCAGATTTTAGTATTACTACTCCAGATCTTCTTTTTGGGTTCTAGGGTTTATATCTGGGGATATTTTGTGAGTTTTCTTTGATGTTTTGATTGAGTATTCAACTCATTTTTTAAAGAGTATACATCAAAGGTTTTGTTTGTTCTACAAAAGAGAGAGTTGTTCTTCGGTGGATTCTAAAGAATTCGAGCCTGAAGCTTTGGTGGATTCCGGGGTGGCTCATCGTAAAGACAATTCCGAGGTGAAGACGGGTTGGAAGAGGCACATAGAGGTTGGTTCAATTAGGCGTGGATTCGCTAGGTAATTGAGAGTATACCTGTGTAATTCCTTTAAATCTTCTTAGTGGATTGTTTTGTGGCTGTTGCCCGTGGTTTTTTGATCACAGTTGGAGGTGTCCAATTGTGGTTTTTTCCACGTAAAATCGTTGTGTCTCTTTGTCTTGATTGTTTGATTGGGATTGTTATATTCTGCTTAAAATTGATACATAATCATAAATCAACATCTAGGGGATTTCTAGATTTTTCAATTGGTATCAGAGCAGGTCGTTCTATTTTTTAAATTTTTTTTTTTTTAGAACGAGATCTTGTTTGATTTGTGATAATGGATACAATTCGTGAAGGAAATTCTATGGTTCGACCACCCCTACTTGACGGATCCAATTATTCTTTTTGGAAAACTCGGATGAGATCTTTTTTAAAATCTATTGATGAAAAAGTTTGGCAATCCGTCATGAATGGGTGGACTGAACCAACAATTACCATTGATGGAGTTACAATCCCCAAACCAATTGATAAGTGGGACACAATTGATTACCAAAATAGTAGCTGGAATAGTAAAGCCATCAATTCTCTCTTTTGCGTTGTCACACCTGAAGAATTTAGTCATATTTGTAATTGTGAAGTCGCAAAAGAGGCTTGGGATATCTTACAAACTATTCGTGAGAGCACTCCTTCTGTTAAACGCTCAAAACTTCAAAGGCTTACATCTAGTTTCGAAAACCTTTCAATGAAAGATAGTGAGACCTTTGATGAATTTTATGCGAAGTTGAGTGACATTGTAAATTCCAACTTCAATTTAGGTGAAAAAATTCCAGAATCCAAAGTTGTGGGAAAAATTTTGAGATCCTTGCCCGATCGGTTCCAACCAAAAGTTTCGGCTATTGAGGAGGCTCAAGATGTTGACAACCTCAAGCTGGATCAGTTGGTTGGAAATCTCCAAACTTATGAGGCACACAGGAATTTCAAAACGAAACAAAAAGATATTGTTTTTAGTAGTGCTCATAAAGTTAGAGAGGATTCTGATGAGGATTGTGATATAGATTCCAAGATTACGGCTGCTTTTGTTAAACAATTTAAAAAATCTTTTTTGAAAAAGAATCCTAATCTTTTGGAATCTACTCATTCTCATAAATCTAAAGGCAAAGAAAAACTCAAAATTAATCCTATAGCCAAGAAGGAGAAAGGAAAGATACAAGGGAACTCTGAAAGACTCCAATGCTATGAATGCCAAGGATTTGGCCACTTTGCTTCAGAATGCCCTACTCGTTTGAGGAAGAAGAAAGCCCTCGCTATCACTTGGGATGATGAATCAGAATCTGATGAAGATGAAAGTGACAACGAAGATCAAGGCGAAGAGGGACATAAACAATTCCTTGCTTTCATGGCGGCTTCCGAAGCTAAAGGACAAACAGATTCTCCGAAGATGTCAGTTGAGAATATCACTGATGATGAATCCTCGGAGAGTGATCATGAAGAGCTTGAGCAAGCTTATGAAAAGTTGTGTAAGGAGTCTCTTAACTTATTCAAATTGAATGACAAACTCACAAAGAAACTCAAAGCATGTGAAAGTGAGAATGTCAAACTTAAGGAGGAGATTTTCGAGGCCAAGATTAATGCCATCAAGGTAGCTGATGATCGACAAGTTCTTTGTGCAAAACTGTTGACTTATGAGACAGAGAGGAATGAGCTGCTGCAAACCCATGCCATGTATGAAGAAAAGATTGAATCTCTCGAGATGTCACAAGTTGCTTTGGAAGAACTAATGATCAAGAAAGAGGAAGAGCTCAAGTGTGCTATGGCTACCATTGGTCTTTGGAACAAAGGATTAAAGACTCTGGAGGATATCATTGGGTCTCAACAAATGAGTTGTGACAAGAGTGGCATTGGCTTTGGTGGTAAGAAAGAGCAAAAACAGATTGCTTCCACATCTCATGATACAAGAACTCAAGGAAAGGGAGAACAAAAAATTCAACTTAAGGATGGACTTCTCAAACTTCCTAGAGTTGGTAAGGTAAAAGAAAAGAAGGTACACCCTGTTTTTATTTGTCATCATTGTGGTATGCATGGTCATATTCGCCCTTATTGTTATAAGTTGCATGGGAGAGTGTATTTGCCAAGACCTAGGAATAGGAAGTTGGAAACCATGTCGAGACGGGTTCCTATTGTAGGGGAAAGGAACCATAACGTCAAGACACCACCCAAGAACTGCAATTCTCACAACGTTGTTCGTACTAAAGCAGTTTGGGTGAGAAAACTTGACTTGTGTTAATTTGTTTATTTGTTTTAGCTTTTGGATTTTTTGTGTGTTGTTTTTTAATTAAAAAAAAAAATGCGTGCTTGTTCTTTTTTTTTTGTCATGCTTTATTTTTGAAAAAAAAAAAAATCCCAAAAAGATTTTCTTAGTATGGTTTTGCAAGCTTGAAATTTTTGAGTGGTCCTTAGTGCATATTGGATTTGATGAGAATATCCATTACTTGTTAATATATGTGTGCTTTCTGTGGTCATTACTCATTTTGGAGTGTGTGTTTTTTTATTAGTATGTCTCATTTTGTACACACTCTTGGATTAGCAAATTTTGGAGTCTTCCGCCTTAGTGATTATTTTTTTATGGACTTCTGGCATTGTATCTTTTGCTTTTCTAGAGGAATTGACCTATACTAGCATATCTTGGGTGATGTTGAGTCTCTTAACCACCTACCATCCTTTTGTATCTCCATGGCTTTCCCCTTAATTCTTTGCAGTCTAGCCATGAGGAAAAGGCTACCTCAGAGTCACCAACCAGGCCATCCTTATTATATCCATGCTTCTCTGGTTCGGTTTCCATACTCTCGAGCATTTCAGCCCCCAATGATTGTGCAAAAGAAAAAGAAAAAGAAAAAGAAAAAGAAAGAGAAGAAGACAAAATATGCAAAAGAAATAAAAAATGTGCAAAAGAAAGAAAGGAAAAAAAAAAAAAAAGATTCATTGATTGAGGGGGAGCCTCCGCCTTTACTCACCAAATATCCCTTGATTCCTAGTGGTTTGACTTTCCTTTGTTGTGCTTAGATTCTCTTGTCGGAAGTCCAGCTTTCATATCACTACTAGGATTGAATCTAGTGTTTGTCGAACTCCAAGAGTCACACACACGCTTTTTATCATGGGATCTATGCTTTTCACATAATGCATCACTCTCTTTCATGAGGACTCTTCTACAAGCTGCGCACATTGTATTTTCTTGTAATGGTGCTTCTTGGATAATCTTATGTGTTTTGAGGTACTAATCTGAAATTCCTTGCTTGCTCCACCATATTATTTTTATCGTTTTCTTCTTGTTCACTGTTTTCAGTGTTTGTGGTTACTTTTAGTGAGGGGGAGTTTGGTTCATCTTGATTTGGGTTGGTAAGGGAGTTTGGTTTATCATTGCAAGAGTTGTTTAGCATGAACACTTTGATATGCTTGATAAGGGAGATTGGCTATATGTTTTACATGTTGCTATGCACTATTTGCCCTTCTTGTATGTTTCTGGTATTTACATCGTCATATCATTGCTTGTGTGGTTTATGATCTTGCTTTTGTTGTTGTTCATGAGTCTTAGCTTTCATCTATTCATGTTTTCCATCTCATGTTACAAGTTAATCGTGTCATATGTCTATTGCTTATTCATATATTCTTGTGGGACTAATAGTTGTTTTGGAGATTGTGGCACTAATAACTGCTTTGCAGATCAAGACCCTGAGAAAGAAGTTGGCTTTTGTTGGCTGTAATGGGTTGGGGTGTTTAGGATTTTATTTTTTAGGTGTGTTTTGTCACGGCATTACCAAAGGGGGAGATTGTTAGGTTTTATTTCTTGGCAATCCCGTTTGACAAAACTCCTTTCAGTTGTATTTATTTTCGCACTTTTATTTCAGTGAGGCTATGAGTTGTTAGATGCAAATCCAACCTGAATCAAGCCTTTCAGAGAAGTTTGTGATGCTAATGCTTTCAAGATTGCCACTTCGTTGATTATGACTGGGATCGAGCTGCCCGGTCAGCTCGCGGGGGTCGAGGGGGCAGCGCCCCTTGGCGGGTCCGGGGCAGCGCCCCCGAAGCAAAATGCAAAAATGCATTCCAAGTTGCCTGTCCGCTCGAGCGGACATTCCCCCGCTCGAGTGGAGATTCCCTGGTTCCAGCAGTTTTTGGTCGCCTGCAAAAGTACTGAGATGTGTGATTTCGCGCTCGAGCGGGCTCTCTAGCGCTAAAGCGGACCTCTGTTATATTTCGCGCATATTTTGCTGAAGCCGCTCGAGCGGGCTGTTGGGCGCTCGAGCAGAGATCGCGGGACAGATTCTATAAATTCGCGTGTTGGGTCAGATTTTAGTATTACTACTCCAAATCTTCTTTTTGGGTTCTAGGGTTTATATCTGGGGATATTTTGTGAGTTTTCTTTGATGTTTTGATTGAGTATTCAACTCATGTTTTAAAGAGTATACATCAAAGGTTTTGTTTGTTCTACAAAAGAGAGAGTTATTCTTCGGTGGATTCTGAAGAATTCGAGCCTGAAGCTTTGGTGGATTCCGGGGTGGTTCATCGTAAAGACAATTCCGAGGTGAAGACGGGTTGGAAGAGGCACATAGAGGTTGGTTCAATTAGGCGTGGATTCGCTAGGTAATTGAGAGTATACTTGTGTAATTCCTTTAAATCTTCTTAGTGGATTGTTTTGTGGCTGTTGCCCGTGGTTTTTTGATCACAGTTGGAGGTGTCCAATTGTGGTTTTTTTCACGTAAAATCGTTGTGTCTCTTTGTCTTGATTGTTTGATTGGGATTGTTATATTCTGCTTAAAATTGATACATAATCACAAATCAACATCTAGGGGATTTCTAGATTTTTCAGTTTATAATTTATTCTATTAAAAGTTCTACTCTTTCTAATGAATTTCTGTTTATTTCATGGTTTTTTATATTTTTTCTTCTAATATTTTTCTTTTCTATATTTTCCATATTTTTTGTATTTTTTCCTATTATATTTATCTTCATATTGCTGAGGAGTATATATTACAGTGCTACAAAATCCATAATTTTGTTTTTTCAAATCTTTCTATATTTTAACTTCTATACATTTTTCTTTAAGTTTGTGAAATGTAAAAACTATCCTAGGTCCTATTAAGGTTCCTTTTATTTTTACTTCTCCTGAGGCTATTTGGGCTTGTAAGTTTGCATAATAAATTGACCATTTATTTTCAATCTCTCTTCCTAGCTCTCCGGGTAGTTTTCTAAAATATTTATTTCCTATTTCTTCATCAAAACTTTTTCCAGTTCTAGCTGCTATGGCTAAGTATTCTTTACTAGGGTACAATATATTTCCAACTTCCTAATGTTATCTGATCTAATTCAGTTAATGCTATGCTTTTAGTGTAACTATTTCTTCTAGAAAGGTCATATCCTATAAATATTTCTTTTATAAAGCTAGTGAAATTCCATGGGTTATCTCCTAGCCCTTTAAGCTGTCTAATTATTTCCTCATATTTTCCTATAAAGGTTAAATATATATTAAAAGTTGAATCTCCTAAAAGTGTTTTTATATATTCCCACACATCCGTTGATTCAAAGGGATTACTCATCCATGCTTTTACTGCATATTTTTCCTATTTTTTTATTACTTCTTGCCATATCTGAGGGTCGAATCTGGCTAAATCTAAAAAGGTTCCTTGATTATTGGTTGGCTGTAATTGTATATTCATATCTGGCTGTCTACGCTTTCCATGAAATCTATAACTTTTAATCAGGTCTGCTTTACTACGTCCTGAACTTGCTAATGGCCTTCTTCCTCCTACTGTATAATGCATTGGTTCTACGGGATCTTCTACAATTGGTTGTGGGTTACTAGTTCCTGTGCTTTCTGTGTTCATATAAAAAGTATCTTCTAAGTTAGATTGTTTTGGTATTCTAAATATTTTGCTAGGATGTATTTTATCTTCTATGATATCATTTACATATTCAGTATGAAATTCTTGGTCTAAAAATGACACTGCTTCATCATGGGTATCTCCTCTAGCTAAGTATTCATAATATCTAGTATCTAATATTTTATTCATATCAGTTAGGGTGAAATTTTCCAAATCCATCTTATCAATATTATATATTTTATTTTGTGATATTATTTTTTCCTCTGTCATTACATAAAACTGATTTATGTCACTATGATTATCTTGATTTTCTTCCCTATCTATATTGCTAAATTCATCATCTTCAGATTTTTCTGGTGCTACATAAGTATACTGAGTAAATCTTACTGCATAGCTTCCATCTGCTCTTTGATATAATAAGTTATCTTGAGGAGCTAATCTCTTTTGTCCTAAAAAATCTCCTAGTTTCCAATCTAGTGTTGCATTATCGTCAGAATTAAATTTTTTAGCTGGTAGTGCCTTAATACCTTTTGCGCCTAACAACTTCACTATCTGATCATTCGTAAGTCTATAATGAGTATTACTTTCTGAGACTACTAAACCTAAAAATCCTGTGTAGACTAATCAATTCTTTTCTCATTTTTTCATTTTGTATCCCCTACTTTTTATTCCTATTTTTATCTTTTTATGAAAAGTCGAGGTTGGTAATAGGAAATCTGGTGTAAAATAAACTATTCCTCCTTTTGAATTCATGTCTAATTCATAGCTGCCTAAAATACTTTGTCCTACATCATTAAACCTATCATCATAAAGACATACAAAAACTTTAGTTCCTAAATTTTCTCTGGTTAAAGCCTTAACTCCTACCACTACTAATCCTAAGTGAGTCATTTTGAGGTGTTCATTTACTGCATATTTATAGCTTTCTCTATCTATTAAATTTAGCTCTATTTTTTCATCTTCATGAGTTACACTAATCATTTGTTCACCATAGTGTTTAAATAAATATTATTTTTTATGAATTTCTCCTAACTTATATACATATTTAGCTGGAATTAATTCTAACTTTTCCTTCTTAAATTTTTCTATCTGTTGTTTTACATCTATAAATTTTTCTATTTTAACATCTTCATCCTCATTACGCTTTTTACTACTACTTCCTTTTACTAGTTGTTTAAACATTTTTATTTTCTGTAAGTTCTACAAGCAGATTTCTTTGGTAATTTAAGCTTTTCGAAATATCTAACTATATCCTCTTCGTTTATCTAAGATTGGGGTTTGTTTGTTTGTCCTTCTACTCCTTTTCCTTTTTGAAGTATTATTCTTTCTAAAGAAGCTAAACGATTTTCTAAACCGTGTAGTTGTTTTGATAGTTCTTCAAATTTTTCACACAATCTAATTAGAAATAAAATTTCTATATTATTTTGTCTTACTGTTATTTTATCTGACTGATTTATTCCTTGATAGCTACTGATTCCTTCTAGGTTATTATGAAAATCTTCTGCTTATTTTAAAAAAATTTGATAGTCCCTATTAGCTTTTTTTATCACTACTCATAAACTAATATCTAATTAGTTGTTCTAAAATTTTTAATTTATGTTTTAAATTATCTTGAATTTGATTAATTTGTTCTATTTGTTTAGCTATTTGATTTATCTGACTATGAATTTTTTCAATTAGTTGCTTAAATTCTAATTCTATTGGTTTTGAGCTGCTAGTATTTATAGCTGAGATTAGAGTTTCTATTTCTAGCTTAGTGGGAAATTTTTCTAAATT
Source organism: Camellia sinensis (assembly GCF_055761805.1). Lineage (NCBI taxonomy): Eukaryota > Viridiplantae > Streptophyta > Magnoliopsida > Ericales > Theaceae > Camellia > Camellia sinensis. Next base: position 59,969,561 of record NC_138974.1, read on the forward strand.
TAAATCTATTCGTTTTTGTAAGATAAAACTACACTGATCTTGGATATAATCTAATTTTTTATCTTGATCTTTAATTATACAACGAGTATTACGAAGATGGTCTATGGATGAAGTAAAGAGATTACTAATTTTATTTACGTCCTTTTTAATATTTTCTGTAAAATTAATCTGATAATCTATGATACTATTTAGCTGAGAATTATGTTCACTATGGAGCTGATGTGTAAAAGTACTTTCGAAATTACAACGAAATTTGTTTTTATCTATGTTAAGACGATGGTTATGATTGATGAGTTCTAAATCTAAATATTTTACTCTTTTCATACACAAAATTAAATCCTACTTTAAAATTATTAAAAGCTACTATAATATGAATTTTATAACTAAATTGTCCAAAAATAAAAACTACTCTATTTCCATAAGCAAAATGCATGAACTAACTTAAACTGTCCTAAAACCGAACACTGCTCTGATACCAATTTTTGGGGATAATGAGTTAGTGGTCTACCACTATTTTGAAATTGGGCTGAGAATTATCTAATTAATTCTACAATTATGCTAATAGGTCTTCAAGCTGTTGTATGGCTAGCTTTAAGGAATTATCTAATTAATTCTACAGTTATGCTAATAGGTCTTCAAGCTGTTGTATGGCTAGCTTTAAGGCTTCTTGTTTTACAGTTATCTGTCTATTTATTTGAAAAATCTTTAAACTGTAATTTTTTAGGGATCTGCCAGAAGCTAATGATAAGAGAAATTGATATCTTAATTTTTGATCTTCTAATTCTTGTATAAGTTCAGTACTGATTTTGATTTTAATCCTAAGTTTTTCTTCTAAGGGCATAAAGTTTTGATTTTTAAATTCCTTTTATGGGCAATATTTCTTTAATATTTCTACTCGGGTTGCTCTCTTTGTATTCTAAAATTCTTTTCTTTGGCAAAACTATTTTTAGGTAATGTTTGTTTTCATTACATGTACTCCTACCTTGAAGTTAAGCCTCGTTCAACATAATATATTTTTATTTTCTATTTTTTACCTTTCCCCTCCTGCCTACAATTTGCCCTCAAACGCCTAACCACGGCTCACACGGGCTCTTCAGCTAAGGTCACTCAGTAATAAAATAAAAAATAACAGATACTACGAAGGTGCAAAGTATGCAATATTAACGAGCAAACAAGTATTCCATAAACTTAGTTTTTCCAAAAAGAAAATAAATTTTTAGAATAGAAGAGTTACCCTTTTGAAATATTTAAGGAAAAAGAGAGACTACTCACACATCATATTAAAAAGGAATATATTTACAAAGATTATATTACAGACTCTGAAATTCTGAAAGACTTGGTATACTTAGAGGTTTTTGAGAGGGGTTGGAAATTTTTACAAAGTAGAGTGAAGGGGAATTTTTCATTCTGCTTCTTCCGTTGGCATGAATGCCAATTTATACACAAAGTTGATAGATACATACAAGTCTAAAGATTTCAAACAATCCAAAAAAAAAAAAAAAACTATACGTCAAAAGTTTTGGACTCAAAAAGTCTAAAAGGCTACTCTAGTTTAGGCCATAGACTTTTACAACAATTTCTATGCCATAAATGCATAGATTTTGACTTAAATTACTATTCTAGATATAGATAAAATTTTATCAATAAAAGATTAGGATAATGATATCGGGTACTGTTTTGGGCCCCATCGCATATCATTTAATCCTCCATTTTTGATAAAATTTTGACACTATAATTGATTACAGGACACGTGTAAGGATTCTCATAGCTTTTCTTTAATAAGGCAGGGTAGGGGTCATCTGCTTTATTAAAGTAGTGAGTGAAGGAGAAGTCTTATTATTGACAGACACAAATAATTACAGACATAGATATTTACAATAGCTATTTGTCTTTTCTTTGTGTGCTTATCTCTGATTATTGAAGAGAGGCTTTATCTTCAACAAAATTTGTCTTTTTCTTCTGGGATGTCAATAATTGATGTTGACGCTCGAATGCTGAATCTTCTAAGCAGATCCTTCGTGGAAGATTTACAAAATTTTGAGGAGTTAAAAGTTAGGAACTACTATAATATTTTCAAAATATTATATACACGCAATATATAATATAAAATTACACGCGGTATGTAATATAAAATTATATAAATTTTTATGAATTTACCCAAGTAATTTTAAAAAATACGTAAATTGAATATAAATTTGTAAAAATTTACATGATTTTGTGAATGTACATAAATTTATGTTTAATTTACGTATTTTTGTAAAATTATTTATATAAGTTCATGAAAATTTATGTAATTTTATATTAAATTTATATACGGTATGTATTACATATCCAAAAAAATTCATTAAAAAAAAATTAATGCACGGAGAGCACCCACAGCTGTCCGACTATAAGCTGCCGTTTTAGCTAAACCCAAAGGTCATGTTTATTTTGCAGATCAGGGTGTGAGATTGGAGTAGTAAAAAGGTGGGTCCCATTATAAGCTTGTTTGTGGCTCTTTTGTAGAGAGAGATTACTACTCCAGGTGGAGTATCACTCCTGCTCCTACACTCCCAACAGGATTAAGTTGCCCTCATATGGGCTGAGACTAAAAAAAACTAATGAGGGGATTAAGATGCATTTTTTTTTTTTAACCAAGTGCAACTTGTTATTTGTAATTTTTTTTTATATTTGTTTTAGATTTTTTTTAATATAGAAATATTTTATTTTTATTTTATATAAAAATAATTTAATAATTTCATCACTAATTATCTTTCATACGACAAATACACTTTTATTTAATCCCATCACTAACAATCCTCACATTAATAATCTTTTCACTAGCCATCCTCTTATTAACAATCTCAACCAATCCAATCCACCAAATAAACATGACCAAAGCATTGATTTGTTGGTTGCAACAAAAATAAAATAAACTATCCCTCTGCTTTTTCCTTTTAAATATTAGGGTAAATTACATTGACACCCCTTGAGGTTTGATCCAATTACTACCCATCCCTGACGTTTTGAAAATTATATTCTCACCCCTGTGGTTAATAGTCTCATTTCACAAACCCCCTACTTATATAAAAGGTAACAACTATTAGTAGAAAAACAGAGGAAATTACATTTAAAAAAAAAAAGAAAGTATAGGAAAGGGAAAAAAAAAGAGAAAGCAAAGCAAAGCAAAAAAAGAGAGAGTGCATGAGTTCATGTCTTCATTCCGTCTAAATAATTACAATGATAGGGGGTTAGTGTAATTTTCCAAACGTCAGTGGGTGATATATATTAAATTCAAACCTCAGGGGTATAAGTGTAATTTACCCTAAATATTATTTCTATTATAGATAGCTATGAAATTTTAATTTCTTATATAAATTTCTGCTAAAACTTGATAACAAAACTATTAATTATAGAATCAGTATGCATATTGCAACAAAATTTAAATTTTATTTCAATCTCTCATTTTTGTTTGAATCTTGAATTTATAAAAAGAAAAAGGCAAAACATTAATGATAAATTTTGTAAAAATGACAAAAACATGGACTTAATTATTTTGGTAACAATTTTTTTTTTTCTCCAAAAAACAAGGTGCAAACACAGTTTGCCTCCCTTGCATTGCATCTATATTAAACCAATACACACGATTTATTGATTTACGAATAATTGTGTGTATTTGAATATTACATGCTATACAGATCAAATGTGGACTGTTTGTAGTTTCTCATCATATATGAGAGGGTAATTTTTGGGAAAAATTGGGCCGAGCTTCGAGTTGGGTTTCGAGGCCCAAAACGTAGAGGACTAGGTAAAAAGGCCGTACTGAATACTCCGGCCTAGAAGGCAAGGTTACTCCGGCCTTGGGGAGACAATGTTGCTTCGGCCCAAGGAGGTGAGTGTATTCCGGCTCAAGAAAAGATAGTTGCTTCGGCCCAAGGAGGAGTAAAGCTACTCCGGTCCAGAGGCAACTCGGAGTTAGGCCGGTCTCAGAGTTAGTCCGGTCATGACATACTCTGGCTAGGTCAGTCAGAACTTGCTACTTGGAAGTTTGATCTAAACGCACCAAGGTTAAACAAGGGCAGCCGAAGTAATGAGTTAGAAGAGAAGACCGAGCTATGGACAGTTCGGCCTTCTCTGTGACTTAGCATAGCCAGTGTTATTTCGGTCGTGTGGTAGTTCGGCTATGGAGAAAACCATCCCACTTGGTTTAAGCAGTGGGGGAGGGTGTAAAAGGATAAGCATTATCCTTTGGAGTATGAATCCTAAAAGGACTCTGCATGGAGAAGTACAAATCCTACTAGGATTGTGCCACGGGAAACTTATAAAAGCTCACAAGCATCACCTTGGAGGAGGTAATTGAACACAATCTTTCTGAGAACTTAGAGCTTTGTCTATCTGTCAAGTTTTCTGACTTAGGCATCGGAGAGGTTTCCGGCACACACCCGCCGGCTAGCTCACGTTTGTGTTTTCAGGTAAAAAAGCGACGTCGTACGGAGAAGCGTGGACTTGGTCAACAGGATTATACGAGGAGAATTATTTCCTCCCCGTACAATTGGCGCCGTCTGTGGGAAGAACAGACAAGAACAAAAACCTCTTGACTAAGCTTCTCCTTTTCTCATTCAATGGCACACATTGAAGACTTGCCGCAGTCCGCCGTCGACGGACTAACTCCAGAGGGGGGCGCAAGGCGCGAAGGATTACCCTCTGTCCCTCCTATGGCGGATCTGGAGCCCCAACAACATAACTCCAGGAGGAGTGGCAGGGGAAGGCGGAATAGCAGCCCTCGTCACTCTCAGAGTCCTGACAGGCAAAGGAGGAGGATTGATCCTCAAGCCCTGGAAGATCGCGTGAAGGAACAAGATGAACTAATTCGAAGGATGGCGGCGGACATGGAGGCCTTGAAACGCCAGATGAAGACCAAAGATGTGGCGACAGGAGAGGGGCGCAAGCACAAGACGCCCCCTCGCCACTCAGAGAGTCGTAGTAGGAATACTACGCCCTCCCAAGGAGAGAGCAGAAGCCTCAGGACAGGCGACACTCACTCCTTGTCCTCAAGGACTCGTCACTCTAGGTCTGAGAGGACGAGATCCGAAAGATCATACACTGAAGGAAGCACGTATTGGCCTTCACATTCACACCAAACCAGATCCAGACAAACCGAGCTACCCAGGTCATCCGACTTACGAACCGTGCTAGAAGAGAAAGCACGATGCAAGGAGGATGCCAGGGCAAGGGATCCACACCGAGTTTCGGCCTTACAACGGTTGGCTCCTCGAACGCACGGAAGCGTCGAGGTTGGAATGCCCATACCGCGACCGGCCTACGAACCAACGGACAAGGCATTGGCAAGACTACAGACTTCGCCGTTTGTCCCAGCGATCGAAAACGCACCCCTACCATCAGGCTTCCTTCAGCCGAAGTTCAATACATATGAAGGGAAGACGGATCCGTATTCTCACCTGAGCCACTTTCGCCAAGTCATGGCTGTGTACAGGCGAAACGAGGCCCTAATGTGCATACTCTTCCCATCAAGTCTGGGCGACTTAGGCTTGACTTGGTTCGAAAAGCTCCCAGAGGGCAGCATAGCCTCCTGGGCCCAATTGGCAGAAGCGTTCGTAACAAGGTTTCGGACAAATACTAAAACACCGGTGGAGATAGACCAGTTACTCTCCATCGACATGGGTGAGAAAGAAACCCTCAGATCTTATAACAGTCGCTACTGGGAGACATTCAACCAGATTGGAGACTGCCCCACCAATCTAGCCATTGCGCAATATAAAAGAGGCCTACCAGTAGGGAACCGACTAAGGGATTCAATTACCATGACGCCACCCCTCACCATGGAGGCCCTGATGGAGAGAGTGCATCAGCACATCAGGGTAGAAGAGGATGGCGCGCGTGCTAAAGCAAAATCAAGTACGACCGCGGCACCAGAAAAGAAAACCCTTGCTAAGGTCAACACGGTTGACCGAAATAACAAGAACGGACGTGGCAAACGAGATAACGGAGAAGACCCAGACAAAAGATGGTTGAGAATCCGCACTGCCATAACAACGGTGTTCAAAAAACCAATATATCGGATTCTGAGCGAAATCAAAGACAAGCCTTTTGTCAAGTGGCCAGCCAAGCTAGGGGAAGGTCAGAAGAATTACGATGACAGATCACGGTGCACCTTCCACAAAGAAAAGGGGCACCGAACTGAGAATTGCACGCCACTAAGACAGCACTTGGAAGAATTGGTGGCAGCAGGCCACTTGGATGAATACATTGAAGGAGGAGTGCAGCCGGCCCCCCAAGATCATAATGACCATCCCAATGGAATGCCAAACGATGCACCACCTCAAGGCATTATCAATGTAATTCATGGAGTTTTTGAACCCGAGCGCGTATGTGAGCTCAGAGGTTCAATCAAGAAGGCTGAGCACTTTAGGGAAATATTGAGTGCCCAACCTGCCATCAAGAAGGGGAGGACAGAGGCAACAAACGTCATGACCTTTTCAGATAAGGACTTAGAACGAATTTACTGCCCCCATAATGATGCCCTGGTCGTCACTCTCCGAGTCAAGGATTTTGACGTCAAGCGGATTCTGATTGACCAGGGTAGTTCATGTGAGATCATGTATTACGACACATTCAAATAACTAAAGTTGCAAGACAAAGACTTGGCACCTGCAGTTTCTCCCCTGATTGGATTCAACTCCATGCCAGAGTGGCCTGTCGGCAAAATAATCCTTCCAGTCAGAGCAGGAAGTGTTTCAAAACAGGTGGAGTTCTGGGTATTGAAGGTCCCCTCCACCTACAACATCATCCTGGGCAGAACATGGCTGCATGCCATGCGTTCGGTAGCGTCATCATACCATCAGGTAATGCGGTTCCCCAATGACGCCGGTATAATTGAAGAAGTCTATGGCGATCAGATCATGTCAAAACAGTGCTTCGCCATAGCGAATGGAAGCCGAGCTGCCAAAGGATACGTTCATTCGGTGGAAGAGCCAGAGAGTAATGAACTATTCGCTGACGTCGGCAAAGAGGCTGATCAGAAAGCGGTGGAAGACTTGGTGGAGGTAAAAATAGATGAGAAGAACCCGGATAAGTTCTTCTTGCTTGGCTCATCTTTGTCCAGCGCTGAGAGATTAGAGGTCTTGGAATTCTTGACCTCTAATATCGAAGTGTTTGCCTGGACACCTTACGACATGCCAGGCATTGATCCAAACTTCATCAGTCACCAACTCAATGTCCACCCATCCGCCAGACCAGTCATTCAACGCACACGCAGATCGGCACTCCACCACGCCGAAATAGTGGCAGAAGAGGTAGGCAACCTACTGGAGGCAGGAGCAATAAGGGAAGTGCACTACCCAAGATGGATCTCCAACACCGTCGTAGTGCCAAAAAAGAATGGTAAATGGCGTGTCTGCGTCGACTACAAAACGGTCAACAAGGCGTGCCCAAAAGATAGCTTCCCTCTACCAAGGATAGATCAACTGGTGGACCTAACGGCAGGGCATAACCGTCTCAGCTTCCTGGATGCATACAGAGGCTACCACCAGATCGCCATGCATGAACCAGACCAGGAGGTCACATCCTTCACAACACCAAGGGGGTTATATTGCTACAAGGTCATGCCCTTTGGCCTAAAGAACGCAGGGGCGACATTCCAAAGGATGGTCACCAAGATGTTTGAACCATTGTTAGGCAGAACAATGGAGGCTTACATCGACGACATGGTGGTCAAAAGCAAGGATAAGAATGACCATCTGAAAGATTTGGGCGAGATGTTCCAGATCCTGAAGAAACACAAGTTGCGCCTCAACGCATCCAAATGCGCATTCGGAGTTGGATCTGGCAAATTCTTGGGCTTCCTGGTGACCAACCGAGGTATAGAAGCAGACCCCTCTCAGATCAAAGCAATCCAGGAGTTGGAGAGACCAAACTCAGTCAAAGAAGTGCAGCATCTCACTGGTATGGCGGCTGCGCTAAACCGGTTCATAAGCAGGTCGTCAGACAGACTACGACCATTCTTCCAAGCTTTAAAAGCCAAGTTTGAGTGGGATGAAGAATGCGACCGAGCTCTGGAAAGCTTGAAGGAGTACATGTCTTCCCCACCACTACTTGTTACTCCAGTTCCTGGTGAAGAACTCTTTTTGTACCTGGCAGTTTCTCAGCACGCAGTTAGCGCAGTGTTGGTTCGTGCAGAAGGAATACAACACCTACCCATCTTTTATGTAAGCAAGACATTGTTGGGAGCCGAAACAAGGTACTTGCCCTTAGAGAAGCTAGCATTAGCGTTAATGATGGCATCCAGAAAGTTGGCGCATTACTTTCACGCCCACACCATAGTCGTCCTCACAGCCTTTCCACTAAAAGCTCTGTTTGAAAGGGCGAACTTCAGTGGGCGAATTTTGAAATGGGCAGTAGAGTTGGGACAATTCGACATCAAGTTCCAACCCAAGACCGCGATAAAAGCTCAATCTTTGGCAGACTTCATCGCAGAGTTTACTCCTGGAAGTCATCATATCTGCCCAGTCGACCTGAATGACTCAACCGAACTAGGGACGGAAGTTGACGCCGGAACAGCGCAACCCCTAGTGGAAGGTAGTCTATCAACCGAACTAGGGACGGAAGTTGACGCCGGAATAGCGCAACCCCTAGTGGAAGGTAGTCCATCAAGCACAAAGGCAGACCATACTAAGGACAACAAGGAGGAGCCAAACAAAGGCTCACCAGCAGTTCAAACAGAGGACGAAGGGCAGACAGCCAACCTGGACTTTGAAGAAAACACCATTCTTGACCTCACGACATCGTCTGATCCTTCCACTTGCTGGAAACTATTCGTTGGAGAGATGTGGAAGCTCTTTGTGGATGGAGCATCCAACCGACATGGTGCAGGGCTTGGCATAGTCCTCATCTCTCCAGACGGCCTGGTTATAGAGCAAGCAATCAACCTTGGCTTCCCAGCATCCAACAACGAAGCAGAGTATGAGGCGCTTCTCGCAGGACTCAAGTCGGCACACTTCATGAAAGCAACCGAACTAATGGTGTACAGTGACTCACTGCTGGTGGTAAACCAAATTTCTGGCGAATACGAAGCAAAGGATGACAGAATGGCCAAGTACCAAGAGCTAGTCAGAACGGAGATCAAGAAGTTTGATGTGGTAAGGATAGAACAAATTGACAGGGAGGAAAATAGCCGAGCGGACGAGCTAGCAGGCCTTGCCTCAATGGCAGATACATCAATCCCTCATCCATTACTCGTCGACTTCTTACCAAAACCAAGCATAGAAGACCCCGAAGCAGAAGAAGTGTATTGCGCAGAATTAGGGCCCTCTTGGATGGATCCCATCATCCTGTTCCTAAAAGACGGCATCCTACCAGAAGAGAAAAAAGAAGCCAACAGAATAAGGGCGAAGTCGCAGCGGTTTTGGCTATCTCCATCTTTGGCATTATATAAGAAGTCGTTCTCTGGGCCTTACCTCAAGTGCGTTCATCCCAGCAAAGTAGAAGCATTCCTGTTCAAAATACACGAAGGGGTATGTGGAAGTCATCAAGGGGGAAGGTCGCTCGCTTACAGGGCTATTTCACAAGGATATTGGTGGCCATATATGCAAGCAGACTCAGAGAAATATGTGAAGAAGTGTGAAAAATGCCAGAAATTCGCGCACCAAATACATCAACCAGCAAGAGAACTCCTACCCTTAACTAGCCCATGGCCTTTCGCAATGTGGGGCTTAGACATAGTAGGACCACTTCCAACAGCACCCGGGGGCAGAAAATTCTTTCTCGCAGCAACAGACTACTTCACAAAGTGGGTGGAAGCAGAAGCATTGGCGTCAATCAAAGAAAAAGATGTGAAGAAGTTTGTTTGGCAGAATATTATCACTCGGTTTGGCATACCAAAAGCACTGATCTCAGACAATGGAACTCAGTTCGACGGCAGAATCTTTAGAAGCTTTTGTGAAGAATACAAGATAGAGTTCTACAATTCCACACCGGCATATCCTCAAGCAAATGGGCAGGCTGAAGCATCAAATAAAGTCGTCTTGGATGGACTAAAGAAAAGGCTAGAGAAAGCAAAAGGCAAGTGGGCAGATGAACTTCCTCACGTCTTATGGGCTTACCGCACCACGCCTCGGCGATCAACTGGAGAAACACCATTCTCCTTAGCCTATGGCATGGAAGCAGTGATCCCACTAGAAGTTGGCCTCCCCACAATTCGAAGCGAAAATTTTGATCCAGACTTAAATGGAGAAGCCATAGCCTTAGAACTCAACCTTGCAGAAGAAAGAAGAGAAAGAGCGTTAGTCCACATCGCCTCATACCAACGAGAGTTAATCAGAAAATACAGCAAAAAGGTGCATCCAAGACAATTCAAGATTGGGGATTGGGTACTACGCAAAGTAATGGGAAACACCTTGATCCCAGGAGACGGCAAGTTAGGCCCAAATTGAGAAGGTCCTTATAAGGTGGTTGGGTTAGCAGGCAAAGGGGCATACCACCTAGAAGACAAGGATGGCAAGGCAATCCCTAGGCCATGGAATACGGCCAATCTCAAGTTATTTTACTTTTAGCTTTTCTTTTCCAAACATATGTACTTTTCTCTTCCTTCAATAAAATAAGAAATTCTTTTTAGCACGAATTATTCTTTGTAAAAGTTAGCTTGAAAGACTAAGTATATTGCAAGCATTCTATTCTAAGTTAGCTGGAAAAACAAACTTAGAGGTTGGCTGGATTAAACCAACACCTTTCCTAAGCCCAGGATAAGGATCCAGGCTGCAGGACATTTGGTCGGAATAACCAAATACTATAAGTTAGCTGGAAAAACTAACTTCAATAGTTGGCTGGAATAAACCAACACTTGTTACTCTTCAGCCGAAGTAAGTGTATGGCTGAAGAGTGGTTGGCTGGAATAAACCAACTCCTGTTACTCTTCAGCCGAAGTAAGTGTATGGCTGAAGAGTGGTTGGCTGGAATAAACCAACTCTTGTTACTCTTCAGCCGAAGTAAGTGCATGGCTGAAGAATGGTTGGCTGGAATAAACCAACTCTTGTTACTCTTCAGCCGAAGTAAGTGCATGGCTGAAGAGTGGTTGGCTGGAATAAACCAACTCTTGTTACTCTTCAGCCGAAGTAAGTGCATGGCTGAAGAATGGTTGGCTGGAATAAACCAACTCTTGTTACTCTTCAGCCGAAGTAAGTGCATGGCTGAAGAGTGGTTGGCTGGAATAAACCAACACTTTGTACTCCTTAGCCGAAGTAAGTGCATGACTAAGGAGTGGTTGGCTGGAATAAACCAACTCTTGTTACTCTTCAGCCGAAGTAAGTGTAAGGCTGAAGAGTGGTTGGCTGGATTAAACCAACACTTAGTACTCCTCAGCCGAAGTAATTATGTCGGCTAAGGAGTGGTTGGCTGGTAAGTACAGTTTAACCAACCAAAAACCGAAATAACACTTGGAGTAATAGAAGACATTACAAATGCAAGCATACACACAATAACCGGAATAAGAGAAGTAAAATTTTCATTGCAAGAGAAGTCATTACAAGGGGGCTTAGTTCGGTTACAAAAAAAAAAAAAAAAAAAAAAAGAAGAAAAGAATACAAAGTCAAGCGAAAAGATCTTCAATCTCGGCATCAAAGACAGCATCAGTGACAGCTGGAAGACCGGTCTCTGGTGGCAGCACTCCTTCAGTCACAATAGTAGCATCGACCGGAGCCACAGTTTCATTTGGCTGTTCAATAGTCAGATCTTCCACTCTGGACTCCGGCCGATCTATCTGATCCATGTTTTCAACCGGAGTATCCTCAGAAGCAGAATCTTCGTCAGTATCTGAACCTTCAAGGAATTGCTGCTGCATGGCATCCGCATACCCCGCAAGGGACTTCGGTATAAAGTACTCTGGAGGGTTGAAGACCTCGGTCTGTTGATCATGACCGAGCTTCTCCACAGCCGCCCTCCAGCCGCACTTGAAGAAAAGCTCCTTGGCGGCATCGCATTGCTTGACGTAGGCCTCCTCTGCCTCCTTGAAACCTCGCTTATACCTCCCATTGTCGACCGCCTCCATGTTCTTTTTCAGTTCGCTTATTTCGGCGTCCTTTCTCTTCTCAAGCTTCAACAACTCCCGCAAATACTTGTCCTTCATAACGATGGCAGCTTTCTGCTTCTCCGCTTCCGCCGAATTAACTAGATCGGCAAGACGGCCGTTCTCCGCTTCTAACTCGGCCATTCTCTTTTCGGCTTGTAGTAGTTCGGCCGACTTTGCTTCGGCTTCCGCCATCGCCTGCCTTGTGGTTTTGCGGAGTTCTTGGACTTTCCTATAAGTGACATTGTTCTTTTGCAAGGCCTGGCAAAACAAAAATCTCATCTCAGCCGAAGTAAAAGTTAGAAAAATTTAGACAGGAAAAAACAGACAGAGCTACTTACCAAGATCATGGACTTGGAAGCAGACCGAATTGATTTCATTTCGGTGTTCAGTTGCTTCAAGTGGTGCTCCATGTCCTTGGGGAGGCACACACTTTTTGCCAGGTTAAAGGCCAGTTGGTGGTCTTTTTCGGCCACGACCGAGTCAGTGGCTTTGATGTTTCGGTCATTGAAGATCAAAGGCGGAGCCCACTTCGGAGATCGAGCTCGGTCAGTTTGCTCTGGTTGGGAGGCAGGATGAGGACTTTGGGGGACGAATTCCACTTCATCAACAAGTTGTTGTTCGGCTGACGTAGATCGGGCGCGTTTTGAAGGGCGAGATGAAGAAGGCCGTTGTGAAGGAAGGGCCACGACGGCGGGCTGCACCTCAGTAGTTGGTGCTACTTCGGCCCTGGTTGTTGCGGTCAGGAGGGCCCTAACTCTGCTTTTCTTTGCCATTTCTTCCTCAGCTGATAGTGGGACAAGTCTTATCTCGGGCAAAGTTGGGTCCGGTTCTGGGTCTTCCTCGAGAAGAAAATCGGTTACCTTTGCTTTCCGTCGACCGCTGTAACGGTAGGTCGGTTCGAAATTTAGAAGCTTGGCCCAATCTCTTTCTTTAATCCGAAATGCAGCCCGCAAGACTCCGAGGTTGGGATAGCTATACAAGGAATGGAGATGGGCGAAATCTGCAAAAAAGAGAAGTGTTAGTTCGGCTAATAGACTAAACAACCGAGATAACACACAAAGCAGAAGACCGAAGTAAAATTACCAGGCTCTCCCATTTTCCAATTTATAGGTCGGCCAGGAATTTGAGCTTGAAAATCCTCAAAGTTCCCAGAGACCCAAAAGAAATCATCATCGTTAAGATCTTTGTCCGGAGTGTGCTTAATTATCTTCTCTCGGCGGCGGCGAATTCTAAGGTAGTAGACCCACCCAGCATTCTTTGAGCCTATGGAATACTGATGGAATATTTCGGCTAGGCCAAGATTCAGTCCGGTTTGGTGGTTTAATGCGGCTATTCCCATTATGATACGATATGTATTGGTGGACAGTTGGGTGGGGCACAACCTAGTCTGTCTAAGAAATTCGCAGATTAGCGGTTGGACAGGAAACCGTAGTCCGGTTTCTATTATGGATTGAAGGGTGAAAGGGACGAAGCCTTCATTGTCCCAGGGAGTAGCATCTTTCTTGGCCAACACCAGTTGGACATCATCAGGAATCTGGTAATCTTGCCTAAATTCGGCCATGCCACCAGGGGTTTCGACTAAATATCTATACTTACCCATTTGTTGTATAATTTATGAATAAATTATTTCGGTACAAAAACTAGGCTCAGTAGCTCGGTTGAGCACACGCAGGAGTGCCTGGGCAACCTAAGTCTGCAAAGTAGAAAACAAAGGGGTTAAGCACAGATCGTTGGACCGCGCTACAAATTATAAGCAAGATATACGAATCCTACTTCAGCTTAGTGGGCTGGTTCTACCTCGGCCCAAAAGAAGGTTTGTTAGCTCGGTTTTGAGCAGTTTAGACCGGTTTAAACGTCTAGGGGCAGCTTTCTGAGTTCGGTGTAAAAAACTAAGAAAGCTGGTTTAGTCCCAAGGCCTAAATCGGTTGCGGTGTGAGGAAAGTTACTCCGGTTGAGCCCCTAGGGGCGGCTTTCTGAGTTCGGTTTCAGAACTAAGAAAGCCGGTTTGGCCCCAAAGTCTTAGCGCGGTTATAGACCAAAGTACCTAGTTCGGTATGTGCAAGCTTGTTCGGTAATCTTATCTTGGCTAGAGTGGTTCAGAAGAAACTACTGACATTCCTACAAGTTCTAGTTCGGTTATTGACTACGGAAATCTACCTATTAGGGGCAAACAGAATCCTAGTTCGGTTGCAATGTGATTTTGGATCTAAGGCTTCTTTTTCTACATAACAGTTCATACACATACAAGTTCTATTCATTTTTTCATAAGAATACAGAGGCAAAAACAAAAAAAATGCACAAGCATGCTTCGCCAAGACAGGGAAAACAGAAAAGAAGAAAGCAAAAACAAGTTTTTTCAAACTTACCAGAGGGAAACAAAGGCGAGGGAGGAAGAATGGCAGCAAAACCACAGCCTTTTCAAGAATAGTGGAAGAACAGTTAGAGCACACAGAGAGAAGACGAAGGATTTGAAGAATGTAAGTGAATGATTCAAAGGTAGAATGGTTCTTTTGTGAAAAAGGAGAGAGAAAGAAGCGGCAAAAAGGGGCGGGAACTGTACGAAATTTTTGTAGGGCGGCGTGACAGTTGGCCACAGCTTATCAGAGTTTGCCACGTGTCACTGGAATGGGAAGCGTTACAGTCGCTGTGATTAAAGAGACGTTTTGACCGGATATAGTGATACCCGAGGTAAACTTAGCTCGGCTGGAAAGGCTAAAGGATTTTTAGCTCGGCTGAAAAAGGGTAACAAACTCTAGCTCGGCCAGAAGGCTGGTAATCCCAATCATGTTGCACAGATGGAATTAAGGGGCAATTGAGAGGGTAATTTTTGGGAAAAATTGGGCCGAGCTTCGAGTTGGGTTTCGAGGCCCAAAACGTAGAGGACTAGGTAAAAAGGCCGTACTGAATACTCCGGCCTAGAAGGCAAGGTTACTCCGGCCTTGGGGAGACAATGTTGCTTCGGCCCAAGGAGGTGAGTGTATTCCGGCTCAAGAAAAGATAGTTGCTTCGGCCCAAGGAGGAGTAAAGTTACTCCGGTCCAGAGGCAACTCGGAGTTAGGCCGGTCTCAGAGTTAGTCCGGTCATGACATACTCTGGCTAGGTCAGTCAGAACTTGCTACTTGGAAGTTTGATCTAAACGCACCAAGGTTAAACAAGGGCAGCCGAAGTAATGAGTTAGAAGAGAAGACCGAGCTATGGACAGTTCGGCCTTCTCTGTGACTTAGCATAGCCAGTGTTATTTCGGTCGTGTGGTAGTTCGGCTATGGAGAAAACCATCCCACTTGGTTTAAGCAGTGGGGGAGGGTGTAAAAGGATAAGCATTATCCTTTGGAGTATGAATCCTAGAAGGACTCTGCATGGAGAAGTACAAATCCTACTAGGATTGTGCCACGGGAAACTTATAAAAGCTCACAAGCATCACCTTGGAGGAGGTAATTGAACACAATCTTTTTGAGAACTTAGAGCTTTGTCTATCTGTCAAGTTTTCTGACTTAGGCATCGGAGAGGTTTCCGGCACACACCCGCCGGCTAGCTCATGTTTGTGTTTTCAGGTAAAAAAGCGACGTCGTACGGAGAAGCGTGGACTTGGTCAACAGGATTATACGAGGAGAATTATTTCCTCCCCGTACAATATAAAAAAATAATAGTATACAAACATAAAAATTATTCATAAAATTTGTACATAATGATGCAATAAATTTGTATTGCTATATGGTTTTTTCTTTTTCTTTTCTTGTATAAAATTTATGTATATAAATATTTTTTCTAAAGCAACAAATTAAAAATGTATACTTTTAATAGGAACACGTAATCGGATATATAAAAGGCATGAATGAACATAATTTTATAATATTTATTACTGTGGGGCCAATCTTGAAAAATCATTTCTATCAATATAAAGAGTGATAATTGAGACCCCCTCCAATCACTACCCCCACCATCCCCACAGATACGTGGCGGGTGGTGATTGGAAGAGAATGAATAACAAAAAAAAAAAAGAAAGAAAAAGTAGCTAATCAGGTGAAGAGGGGGTTAAGGGGTAGGAAAAAAAGGGAGTCCAAGTCATTATTGATATTTTTAATATGAAAAAATTATTCTTAAAGAAAAGTAATATAAAAAATACCACAAGAATAATGTAATAATACAATTTTTATAATTAAACTTATTTTCATATCATAGGCACTTTGTTTTAAAGTGAAAAGTTGACATTGAATTACATATGGATTTTTTTATTAATAAATTATTATTTTTCTGTATTCTACCTTTATTTGATTTATCACATTCTCTACCGCTATGATTATTTTTATAGGTTTCACTTATAAAAAAAAAAATTTGAAATCCTAAATTATTCTAAAACTTATTTAAATTTATTCACAGTAATATAAACTATTCAATGTCAATTATTAATTGATTTTAAATTTAATTATTTAAAACCTAACTCTTTATTATATCTATCAATCATTAAGAAAGTGTGAATAAAAATGTTATTAATTATTGTTGGTTTTTTAGCTTTCGAAGGTTATTATTGTGATTGCGAGCGTGCCAGCAAGGATCAATTTAGTCCTCACAGAAATTTAATTGCCAACCAATTATCAGACGACTGTGTTTTAATTCTCTCAGCCTCAATGAAGAGGACTTTTACTGATGGCTTGATTTAAGAGAATTTAAACAGAATACCAATCAAATAAAGAAAATCTGAAGCATTTCACTAGAATGAAAAACTTACAATGATTCGAAGCGACAATCTATTTGAAACTACTCCTATGAATGAAAATACAGTGCAGAATTTGAAGTACTGGAATGTAAAGAACAGGGTATGTAAAAGTAAAGTAGAATAAGACTGGTTTTTCAGATCTGAGTCCGGGGGCTTTTTCCAGGGCCTTCTCTGCTATTTATACTGCTCAAAGATGACAGTCGAACTGTATTTTCAACCGTCGAACTGCTCCCCCATGATCGCTGATTATGTAGCCTCAAGATTAGCTCAACT
The DNA here is from genome assembly GCF_055761805.1 of Camellia sinensis. Classification (NCBI taxonomy): domain Eukaryota; kingdom Viridiplantae; phylum Streptophyta; class Magnoliopsida; order Ericales; family Theaceae; genus Camellia; species Camellia sinensis. The sequence goes on from NC_138974.1 coordinate 59,986,606, forward strand.
ATGTTATCATTTGCAGTTAAGCTTCCCTTCTAAATTTGAATTTAAATAAGAATAACCGCTGATGCCACATCACCTTGCATCTCTTTGTTGATCCACTGCTACTCAGATCTCATAACAACCAATATCAACTGCCACGTATACGATCAGGATCGAAAACTTGAATGGTCTCCCCATATTACCCTTACTTTGCCACGCGTCAAATTGTAACTGGCTTGTACAAAATATACAACCAACATTACCCCCTGCACTAATATACCCAAGACTTGGTGATATTAGTGGATCAGGGTCTTTTTCCCACGTCTTAGAACGTGCATGGGTTTTGCATCTTCCCAGAAATGCAACTGTCACTCACCATCTGTATTAAACTCTCGTTTAATCCTTTGAACACTTCCACCGTCTTAGCATTCAAACAGACTGATACATTTCATGGCCGAATTAATTTTTTCCTCCAACGATCGAGCACACGAAGAGTCATATGTCGATGTTATTCCTCCTCGAAAGAACGTCCATGCATTTATTAGCCACCTTTACCCACCTTTCTATATTCAGGTCATGGATGCCTTTGCAAATTATCAACCATTGGACTTCGAACATATTGCCCTTAATCCTTCGATCAAGAAACTTACAAATATGGACATGGGAGGTCCTTCTTCTGTCTTACCCTTGGACTACGAACAAATTGCTCTCAATCCTTTAATTCAGAAAGTTGCAAATATGGACATGGGAAATTCTTCTTCACAATCCTCCGCATGGGACAAGGCTGCGACTTCTTCCTCTTCTGGTGCTTCCGACTGGACAAGTTAGTCAAAACCTGAGTCTTGTGATTTGAGGGAACGAATTAACCATCACTTTGTCGAATTTACTGATCCTTTGGAGTTCCCTTCTTATGCACGAAGCTCGGTGGTCTATCCTTACGTGCCCATTGATCATCAACGTAGTTTGGAGGAGAATCTGCTTGTGGCATGGTATACATCCTCCATGCCTACAAAGATAGTGCACGCCACCCGACGCCTAGAAGAGGCACAAGGGTACAATCCATCATTCTTAGCCCAGAAGGCGAAGATTTGTTCTTCTGACTGGCTTGATTATATTAATGCCCTTGTTCCTTCTACCTTTGTTCCACCTCCTGAAATAGAAGCATCTACACCTTCTTCCCTGCCCAATCCTTGTTGGATAGAGATATTAAGGCTTGCCCTCTCTGTAGATAAGATCTTTCCACCTTATAAGCCTCCACCTTCCCTCACTCCTGCTGAACGGAAACAAGCTCTACTTCTGCTCGCGGCTTTCTCTCATTTGCCCTTCAATGTTCTTGAGGACGAAGTTCCTCTCAAGAACCTTCGATGGGCTTGTGATATTTTCTGACTCGGGGTCGTGTTCTCAATCCCCTTGCCCAAGCAGAACTTTACATGTTTTTGGAGCAGCTTCCGTTGCTTCTCTACTGGCATCAGACCTCTATGGCCACTACACGATCTTTAGACCAACTTTCGTCCCTTCGAATTCACGTCCAGTACGAAGCAGAAAACTTCATTGAAGAATTCGATGATTTTAAGAACAAAGATTCTGCGTACTGGAATGACTTAGAGATGGACGAATTGGAACAAGGATTGAGAGAAATAGCTTTCGAAATAAAGGCTGAAGAACTCTTTTACGAAGTGAGAGCTCATCAACTCATGCAGCCAATGTTAGAAGACATAGAGGACAGAATAAAGAAAGAACAGAAATTCATTGATTATAGCTGGACTAAATTTCATGATCTTATTATTTATTCCATTCCTTATTTTTATGAGCTTGAGTTTGTACCTAAATAGGGCCATTCGATGTAACTGCTTTTGCTTTAATACAGGACTTCTCTTTGTTTGATATGGTTTGATCTTGTCTCTATTTGTCTTTAAAAGCAATTTCAGAGCTTCGAACTAAACAATCTTTTCCTTCGAACCTGGATTTGATCGTTTAAAATGAATACTAACAACACGACCATGAACTTTTCCAATTTAGGGAATGCAGATTAATCAGTTCTAAATTGATCTTTTCGTTTTGAGCAACAGTCCATATTTTCAAAAATACGGGAGCTCCTTTTAAGGGCTGCACTGTTTTAGTTCAAAAAGTCAACTTTTCTGAATATATATATATAAACCAACTATGTGTTTCGATGTTTCGAATGCCAATTTCCCTTTCCAAGGAATTTCTAATTTTACTTCGAAGAACATCACTGTCATTGAGAAACCTGAAACAGGTCTTTAGTCCTTTTAAAGTAAACGAATACTTGAGCATTCTTGTATCCATTGAGTACGGAATGCGTTTCGAAGCCGGCTCTTAGTTTCGAAGCCATTGTTATTGGACTTTTGGCGCCAAAATCTAGTGTGTTATGTTTTGAACACCAATTTCCATCCTCACGGGGTCTCAAGTTTCACTTCGAATGTCATTGTTTTCATTAAGAAGCCCAAAAACAGGTTTTTAATCCCCTTCTAAGTAAATGAATATTTGAGTATTCTTACATTCTTAAGCATGGAATGTGCGTCGAAGCTGGCTTCTTAGTTTCGAAGCCGTTGTTATTTGACTTTTGGTGCCAAAATCTGGCTTCGAAGCCAAACATTCTACTTCGAAGCTGGTATCAACATCTGGGATATGTTTTTTCCCTCCAAAAGTATCAATATTGAAGGAATTCCTTCGTATTCATACTTTTAGTACTTAACGAATTTACGCGATATATCTTTCAGATATAAAGGCTTTTGAAATCCTTTTATTCCACATTCTGAAATCACTTGCTTGCTCAACATACAAAACCCTTCACCTCTATTCGTCTCCCACTTCTTTCTACTCCATTTTCCAGCTTCATCCTTTGAGAAAGCGTTTTATCAATGGCTTCCTCCTCATTGAAAGTGCCTGTTGTAGAGCGTGCGAGCCCATCCGTAGCCCTGAAAAGGCTCATTGATGCAGAATGTGAAAAGTACAAAGCTGGGGAGAAAAGTGCCATTGACGGACGCATCTTCATTCCTCGTCGTCATGTGCAACAAGACTATGTGCTTGGTCCCATATTCAAGGAGATTCCTATTGAGCTTCCAGCTCTATACCCTCGTCTGGAAGACCATTGTCTCCTTTACGAAGGTGGCCTTGACTGGAGGAATTGGAAGACGAATCGCCCCCACCGATGCTGGCCCACGGTGAGACCGGAGTGGCAAGAATGGTATGATCGAGTTGTCCCTAGTAGGACCCTGGACCTTCAAGAACTCTGCCTCCTCAACGCTCTTCGATTATCCAGGTTAACCATTTCAGAGGACTCCTTTTTAGTTCCTGCTGCTCTGTGCTTTTGGAATTCTATTTTTAATTTCTTCCAATTTAGATGTGGGATGATGGCCCCCACTGTTCTTGACATTTGCCATCTTTTAGGATTATCTCCCATTGGAACTCTCATTGGACCAGATTATCCTAACCTAGCAGTCCCTTTTTCCCTCCCCTCTCTTAACTCATCCTATAGTGACTTTGTCAAGGCTGAGAATAGAAGGGAGGGTCTTGTGACCGATAGGGAATTCTTTTCTTTCTTATTATATTGGCTTTGCAAGTTCCTTTTCTGCACTTCTTCTCAAAGAATTATGCCTGAATTTGCCCTTCTTGCCAAAGCCCTTGTTTTACAAAAGAGAGTGGCTTTAGCCCCATACGTTCTAGGTCACGTATACAGAGCCTGCTCTCTTTTTTGTGAGAAAACCTTAGATGTCAATCAAGGGGGACCGATTTGGATTCTTCAGCTTTGGCTTTTTGCTTATTTCCCTGAGTTACAATCCAAATGCCTTAAATTTTTTGAACCAGATCCTCCTACTCATGGCATGAAGCTAGCCAATGCTTCTCTTTATCCTTCTACTTTTGCTTTTTACTTCTCTTTCTTCCACCAACTTTCAGCTTCTCGTCTTTCTTACTGCTTTCGTCCCTTTGAACCCACTACTATCGGCCCACTTTGGTTGAAGAATTTCCTAAGTGATAGGCTCTGTGCTTCACCTGTTCACAAGGATATATGGGCCTCCATTTTAATTCCCAGAGAATTATTCATTGGGACCATGAACCCCAGAGCTTACAAATACATTGCTGAGCCCTATTGTCCTGCACAATTTGCTAGACAATTTGGCTTCACTCAAGGGGTCCCAATACCTCTCTGTAGTAACATCAATCTAAGTCTTACCACAAGGGATGTGAAAGTTCGAAGGTCCAGACTGGAAGAGGCAACTTCCAAATTTATACAGGACTTGATCGATTTTGAGTATATCCCCTTCCTTCCCCAAGGTAACATTTTGAAGAGATACCAAAATTGATGGGTGGCCAATATGGAAGTACACCAGGCCATTCCCCCTCAAGACCTACTGACGGTGTTAGATGTACCCAAGCCCAAAGGAGCTGGAGCTGCTACTTCTTCCACTGTTCTGACCACTCCAGTTCCTGTGTCTGCCTCCACTCCTAGAGTTACTCGGGCCACCTCGAAGAAAGGTATATACTCTCATCTCTTCTCTTTTACCTTCTTTATAATGCTTTCAGTCTTATCTTTAGTTCTTCCTTTTGTGAAGGTGGTGTAGGTACCTCACAGGGAGACTCTCCTCAGAAGATTCAAGCTCTAAATCTCCTCAAAAGCAAACAGCAACAAAAGAAAATGAGACTTTTACTTGAGCCTGAGAAGGAAGTCTTTGAGGTACAAGCAGAAGAAGAAGAAAAAGCAGAAGAAGAGTTAACCCAAGAGCAAGAGTCTCCCCTGAAAAGAAGAAAAAGAGTGGCTGTCCCTTTTTCTGGCTTGGTTCAAGACCCCATGCATGAGACAATGGTCAGAGTGGAGGAACTCACTTCTAAAGAATCTGAATCCCAAACTGGAGAGAAAGAAATTGAGAAAGAACATTCAATGCCTGCACAAAGAAAAAGGAGAAGGAAGATGACTGTCTCTCCTTCTGATTTTGTTGAAGACCCTATACATGAGGCAGCTGCTAAGGCAGTGGAACGAGAGCATTCCAAGGCCATAATTGTCTTTGAGAGCGCTAAGAAGAGACGGTAGCAGCAATTCTTAAGAGACGAAGCTGCTGCTGCTGATGCACTTCAAAGGGATGCTGCAAGAAGACAACACGTTGCTGATCACTACTCTCTTCGAAGCTCTCCCACTGCTACTGTCACTTCTGAAACAAGTAACTTCTTTAAAGCCTCTACTGTTTTTCCTTGTTAATCTTGTGGGTATTGAGCTTTGACATCACTTTGTCTTTCTCTTCTTTTGCAGCAACAAATCCTGAGCTTACTCTTTCAATGAGAACTCTCTTAGTTTCAATTGAGGCTGATCAGATGCAAAATGTGAAGACCATTCAGATAATACTCCCACTTCTTAAGCCTACATTCAATGTATCCTCCTTGAGGCCAATGATTCCTGCATCTCTTTCTTTTGGATTGAATCCATATCTCCTTTTCTTATCTTTGGATCTACTTTTATTCGATTCTTTTCTGAGCCTTGCTCTTTCCCTTCTCCCTAAGCAAATTCCAACTATTACTCTATCTCAGATGATAGCTGATTCCCCAAAAGAGCGTACTGGTGGCTCTCTAACCCATGGTTTATTACCTTTATCTACTTCCAGCCCTTCTTCCCTTGACATATTGGTGGCTAGGACCATAGAGACTGCTGAAAATGTTCCATCAATTTCTCCTATCCCTATGCAATCCTCTGTGTCTTCTACCACTACTCTTTCTGCACCCCTCGTGCTCATGGACGAAGTAGATGTCTTCGAAGCAAGACTAGCTAGTCTCTTCGACATAGCCTCTACCTCTCCAATAACTAATGATGAGGCTGAGCCGTTGGTACTAGCTGACTCCCTGTTAGAAATTCTTGAGGGCTCCTCTTCCTCCAGTAGGAAGCCTTCTACACCTCTGATGGATTTAGACAGCTGTCTGGAATTACTGATATCTTTTTCAAGGATTCTTTTCGAGGCTTTACAAAGGCCTATAATAAGAAATGGCTTCCTGCAGTGCTGCAAAGCTATTGAGCAATCCAGCATGACTGTCTCAAGTTATCTATCTCAGGCAGCAGCTACTATTAACTTTTATATCAACATTTGTCATACTGCCAAGGTTGCAGAGGAGAGATTAGCGAGAGATCAGAGCTTTGTTTCTGCAGTACATTCTGAAGTCTTAGTGCTGAAGGAACAACATTCCTCTGTCTCCTATTTTCGAACTCAACTACTGGAGAAGAAAGCTCAACTTGAGGAGGAGCTGTCTGCAGTGAATCAAGCCTTAATTTGAACTGACACAAAACTGCAGATCACCAACCAAGGATTGGCCGATCAAAAGCAAGAAATGACCACGGCCATTCAGTTGGCTCCCTCATTTAAGAATAGGAAGTCTGTTGCAAAAGAACAATTAAGGCATTGTAATGATTTTTGGGCCAATTTATGGCAGAATGTATTTAACTCTTTATGAAGAAAAACAAATTCTGATTTATCATTTGAGTACTCTTGTGTTTTTTTGCTTGACATTCATTCTACTCGTGTTTTCCAGATAGTTGGAAAATAAGGCTTCAAATATCTGCCATTGATCTTTTTGGGATGTACGTATCCATTCAAATTTCTCAAATGGTATGCCCCAAAAGGCAGGACTCTATGAATTTGATATGGTCCTTCCCAGTTAGGTGACTATTTACCAAACTTATGGCTTTTAATACCTATTGGGAGTATAGTTTTTCACACCAAATCACCTTCATCAAAGCCAATGTGCTTGACTTTCTTATTGTAAATTTTGGCTACTTTCTTCTTTTGAAAGAGAATGCTATTTAATGCCAGAATTCTGGCCTCATCTATTCCTTCTAATTCCAAGCACATACTCTAATGGTATTGCTCAGAATCTAGCTGGTCTTGGCATCTTACCCTCAAAGACTTAACATTAATTTCCACAAGCAATACAGCATCATGCCCATACACCAAGGCATAAGGAGTAACTCCTGTGCTTGACCTTGGAGAAGTTCTATAAGCCCACAATACATCCAACAACAAGTTATGCTAAGCCCTGGGATTGTCTTCCACAACCTTTTGTATTCCTTTCTTCAAGGACTTATTGGATGATTCAGCCTGGCCGTTAGCTTGTGCATAATAGGGGGTGGAATTAATAAGGCTAATTCCAAACTCAGCCACAAAAGATCTCACCATTTTTCCATCAAACACAGTCCCATTATCAACAGTTATGGTTTGCGGGATGCCAAACCTATGGATCAAATCCCTGATGAACCCAATGACCTTAGTCTGGTCTACAGCCTTGTATGGCTTAGCTTCGACCCATTTGGTGAAATAATCAGTAGCCACAAAAATGAAACAATGATGTTTCGAAGAGGGTGGGTGTATTTTCTCCATCATATCCATGGCCCATCCTCTGAATGGCCAAGGCTTTACTACTGCATGCAGGTCAGTTATGGGCACATGTCTTATTGTACCATACTTTTGACATGCCTGGCAACCCTTTGCATATTCTATGCAGTCTTTAAGGATAGTTGGCCAATAATAGGAATGTCTTCGAAGCATCCATCTCATTTTTACACCAGGCTGATGTGCACCACAGATGCCTTCATGAACCTCAGCCATAGCTGTTAATGCTTCTTTTGGTCCTAAACATTCCAACAAAAGACCATCTCCTCCCCTTTTGTAGAGATCATTGTTATATATGATGTATTGCATAGATTGCAATTTGATTCTTCTGCTGGCCTTTGAGGATGGGCCAGCCAAGTATTGTATTATTGGATGCCTCCAATCTTGTTCCTGTAAATCATTATGATTGACTTCCAGGACCACATTCCTTTTATTTAAGGGTGGTATAGATTTCTGGTATATTGTTTGGCTTATGTCTCGTTGGGTACCATCCTTCCTCTTGAAATTCGAGGCTTTCTGAGCCACATCATTAGCTTTATTATTCAAGAATCTCGAAACACGAGTTACATTTGCTATTTGAAATTGAGAGAGCAAATGTAATGCGACAACATAATATGGCAGCATGCTTATACTTTGACATTTAAAAATCCCTTTCACTTGGTTAACCACCAATTGAGAATCTCCAAATATGTCAACTGCACGTACTTGTAATCCAATAAGAATTTCCAATTCCACTATCAAGGCCTCATAGTCAGCTTGATTATTAGAACAAGTAGTTTCATCCACTCTGAAACCGTGTGTGGTTTCTATTCCTTGTGGTGACTTAATCACTATACCAATTCCAGTTAGGCCATTGGCTTTCGATCCATCGAACCACATTTGCCATGGCTTGACACTAGCTATACCAAGTTCCATTATCTCTTGACTCTCTGTTTGAGATGGATCGTTTTCCAAAAAATTGGCTAAAACTTGTCATTTCACTACCTTTTGGGGAACATATTCTAAGTGAAATTCTGACAAGGCTAATACCCATTTGCCAATTCTTTCACTCAACATATGTCTAGATAACATATATTTAACCAAATCTGTGGTTGCAATTACCAAGACAGTTGTAGGCAAAAGGTAATATCTTAATTTCATTGCAGCAAAATACTGCGCAAGACAAAGCTTTTCTACAGCTGAATATTTACATTCACAAGAATTTAAAAACCTACTAAGGTAATAAACAGCTTGCTCCTTGCCTTCTTCATTGTCTTGGGCTAAGAAAGCTCCCAATGAATCTTCTACTGCAGCTATATACAACTTCAAAGGCTTAACGCTATTTGGTGGCATCAGTACTGGAGGGTTGACCAAGTAGGCTTTGATTCCTTCGAAAGCAATTTGATGCTCCGCTGTCCACATAAATTCCCTTTCATCTTTCAGCCTTAATAAGGAAGAAAATACTTTAGTTTTCCCTGCAGTGTTAGAAATGAATCTTCGAAGAAAATTAACCTGTCCAAAGAACTTTTTGTAATTCTTTCTTACTTGATGGAGGCCTGGCTTCAATGATGGCTTTGGTTTTATTCTGGTCAATCTGTATTCCTTTCTTGTGTACTACATAGCCCAAGAAGTTTCCAGATGATACGCCAAAAGCACACTTAAGAGGATTAAGCTTCAATTTGAACTTTCTCATTCTTTCAAAGGCTGCTTCTAGGTGAAACAGATGTTCCTCCATGGATTGGGATTTAACTACAATGTCATCAATATAACACTCTAAATACCCTCCAATAAGCTCATGAAAGATAGTGTTCATAGCTCTCTGATATGTGGCCCCAGCATTTTTTAGGCCAAATGGCATTTTAACCCATTCGAAGGTCCCAATATTCCCAGGACATCTGAATGCTGTCTTGTGAACATCCTCCTCCGCAATGCAGATTTGGTTGTAACCAGAGTACCCATCCATCATTGATAAAATTTGATGCCCTGCTGAACTGTCCACCAGCAAATCTATTATAGGCATAGGATATTCATCTTTTGGAGTTGCTAGATTTAGGTTTCTAAAATCGATGCATACCCTCATTTTGCCATTCTTCTTAACTACAGGCACAATATTAGATAGCCATTCAACATACCTGGCTGTCCTGATAAAGCCTGCCGTGAGTAGTCTAAGAATTTCTTCCTTAACTTTCTGGATCACTTCTGGACTCATTCTTCTTGGTTTTTGTTTGTATGGTTTGAAGTTAGGCTTCATAGGAAGCCTATGTTCCACTAATGACCTATCCAATCCTGGTAGTTCATTATAAGACCATGCGAAACAATCTTTATATAAACCAACAACTGGTTCCTGTCAAGAGTATTCAACCGAGTACTTATATAAATGGGTTGTTATACAGAACCTTCCCCTAAATTTATTTCTTCTAAGGGGTCTTGTATCTGAGTACTTACTAGAACTCCTTCTTTGATTCCTTCTGACTTCGAAGCAATCTCCTTGCTGCGTTCTGTTCCCAGGTTCTTTGATTCAACCTCTTTACCCTCCTCCTCATAGACGAAGTCTGTCCACAAGGCTTCTTCTTCCTGTATTTCTTGGACTTTTGTCTCTATGTCCAATGCACAGTATTTATCAAGGGTCAAAACTCTGGCTTGCTGCTCCTGCTTGTAGCCAATTATCATGACTTCTTTCTCTTGCTCCCGCACTTTTCTAGACTATTGACTTTACATCCAATATTGAACACTTAATTAAAGCCAAAGACTTGGCTTTTGGTGCTTCATCTTGCTGCCTATAACCAGACATCATTGTCATCTTTAACGACCACCTCTTCATCAGCACTCTCCTGGACTAAGTGCTTCAGGTGTGTCACTTCCTCATCAGCCGTTACTTCGGCTGGGCCATCAGATTTTATCAGTATACTGAGCGGTGTCACTTCCTCAATATATAACTTGGCTTCTGCGAAGTCTGCGCAGGCTACGAAAGGTTGAGGATCTGCATTAATTTCCTCCATCTCTCCATTGCTTAAAGCCATTATCATTTTTTGATGCAAAGAGGAAGACACACATTTGTTAGTGTGGATCCAATCTCTACTAAGTAAAGCATTGTACTTCGCATTACTGTCGATGACGAAAAACGCCGTCATGCAGTCCCTGGTTCCCACACTCAAGTTGATGGGTAGAATTCCCTGGGCCATCTGTTTGTCCCCAGCAAAACCAGCAATGGTTGTACTGGTTGGGATTAACCTGGGATTCTTTTTCCCTAATTTCTTCAAGGAAGACTTCGATAGTAAGTTCACCGCTGCCCCATTATCCACTAAGACTCGGTTCAACTGTATCCCATCAAAGAAGGCCTTAATAGACAAAGGCTTAACATGTTGTGTCATAGAATTCGAAGGATATTCAAAAGGATACGAGAGGTTAATACTTACCACTTCTTCACTCTCATACTCAGTTTTCATTGGGGTAATCATTCCGAAATTATTTTGTACCATACTCACTTGTGAGTCTTCACTAGAGATTGGAATTGGGTCAATTTCTTGCCCCTCCTGATTCTCATCTCCAGCTTGGAATTCATGCGGTAGTATGTGTACCATGTTCATGGTCATCGAGCCAAATTGGATGGCCGGCTGTGTCTGCTTCTCCTTTTGGTCACCTTGTTTAGTCACTCCAGAAGCATCCTCCATGCCACTTTCTAGTACTTTATCCTTTGAATGGTCTGTCACGACTGGTTTTTCAACCAGGAACGTTTGTTCAGCCATGAAGGCTCCGAACATTTCTTCCTCAACCATTTCTTTCTTTTGGCTTAAACCAATTTCCGTCTCTGGTTCGCTGTCTCTTTCCATTAGTGCCTTCTCTAATCTCGCTAAACTGGACTTCTCCCTGGCTCTTAGTTCAGAATGAACTTTGGCCAACTGTTTTCTGTTGCAACCCATTTTTCCTTGTAGAGTTGGTTTTGGAGTAGGGTCTGACTTTGGATTCTTCTTTCCTTCTGTCTGTGCCAATAAAGAATTTTCTTCATTTTCTTTCAGGTCTCGTTGGTACTGAGTGTATCTACGCTGAATTTTTCTCCTTTGTGATCTAGAAATCACGGGGACCATATCTGGTTCCTTTGTTTTTGGGTGCTTAAGCAAGACCCAATTGTTTGGAGCCACCAAAGGAGGTCTGACCATCCTACCTTGGTTTCCAGCAACCTCTCTCTGGGTAGACACTTCCCTAGGTTTGTTCTGCATTACAAACCAGTTTGGGACCCCAGGTACCCACGAACTTACTGACCCTGCCGTGGAACTACTTCCTTCTTCCTTCGAAGCTTTCCTCGAAGCTAGCCGCGAAGGCCACTGCTTGCTTCTGACTTCATGCTTTGGGCCTAACTCCGGGCTTCGATGAAGGTGTCCACTTTCTGTCTTGCGTGAGGCTAGTTTAGGGGACCAATCTCTGGTTTTAATCCCATAAACCGGACTTATCTCCAATCTCCTCCCAGAATGGCTGCTCTCCGTTTTGTAATAATTAGCTGGCCTGGATTCATGTAAGGGTTTCTTGCCTTTGAAATGCATCCTATCAACTGTTGGTTTAACCCTCAAGGACTGCTTCCTGACGCTATATGGATATGGCCTTTTATTGTAAGCATTGGTTGGTTTAGGACGTCTCTGCACATCCTTGTAGTACTGCTTCCCATCAGTCGAGAGTCCTTTTAGCCATTTGTAGCTTAGTCTGCATTTAGGACACATCCTTTGCATTACAGCTGCTTCTAAGGAATTGCCATCCAATGCTTCTTCCTCAAAGTCTTCCCTCTGGTGTGAGAAACCTTGTCCAATAGCTGGTAGATCTCTAGTGTCTTTCTTGATTGCTGTCTGGTTGGCCATATGCATCTGTGCATTGACTTTTTCAAATTCTTTCAAAGACAGGTTCTGAAAATCTGGCAAAATGACATTGGCTGCCACCTCTCCAATTTCTGGAAATAGATTACTGTCGATCCCCATGGCCTTTTCAACTTTGGCTGGGAATTTCAAACTCCCTTTCCGAATTTGTTCTTGGATCCTGTCTCGAAAAACAACATAGTTTTTAGTCGAGTGAGACCAAGAATTATGCCATTTACAATATACTTTTCCTTTAAGTTCATCAAGAGATGAAATTTTAACCTCTTTTGGTAACTTAAGGAAGTTGGCCGTAAGCAAATGATCAAAAATGTCATCTGCTTTAGTTAAATCGAAAGAATATTTCCTGTGGAGATCTTTTTTTTTTAAATTGCTGGTCAATTGTCGTATCCTTATGAATTAATGCTTCACAGATCATAGGCTCTTTCCTACAATCTCTGCTGCATCAATCTCATAGTTAGGATCTTTGTAGTATGTCTTATATGATGCATTATTTCGATCTTGCTCCTCTTCTAGTAATGCATCATATCTAGACACTTTGTAGGTCAGTTTCACTAAGTCCCTGAACTCTGTTGAGTTAAACTTCTTTTGAAGCCTAAATTCTAAGCCATTTTGAGCCAATCTTACGAATTCTGGCTCTGGCAAAATGACTCTATATTTATTTCGAGCCCTTTTAAATCTGGCAATAAACTGAGTAGCCTTTTCTTCAAGCCTTTGACTCAACCTTGCCAAGTCTGCCATGGAAACTTTTGGCTCCGATTGGAAAAATTGGGCATGAAATGCCTCTTCCATTTGTTGCCAAGTTTAGATTGAGCCAGGTGTAAGGTTAATGTACCATACAAATGCTCCCCCAATTAGAGAATTTGGGAACAGCCTCAGCTTCATAAAATCATTATTAGTGAATTCATCACATTGAGCAGCGAACCTAGCGATATGCTCTACTGTTGACTGGTTTCTATTCCCATAAAAAAGGGCGAAATCTGGTATCCTGAAACCTCTTGGGTATTCATGTACCCTATCTATCCATTCTGGGTAGGTTTTTCTGTATACAAGAGTCTGGACCTCCTGAGCCATTGGTCCACATATCTCCCTAACGATGTCAGCAAATTGGTCCCTAGGGACCATATTTTGTACCTGTTGAATCACCGCCGGAGGAACAAACACAGGATTTGGTGGACAAACTTGTGCTTGTGGTCCTCTTGGTCCATAAGGTGGTATATTTGGGACTGGTTGTTCCTGTGGTGCAGGTTGCTGTTGGGGGTGTGGGTAACCCCTTTGAATTTGTCCTACGAAAGGACCTGCGAAAGGTGCTAGAACTGGTGTTGTGTCTCTTCCATTTTTAGGAAAACCCTCTAACCCCCCGGGTATAAATTCGAATAAGGGATTAGTGAACCCCCTTGTGCCAGGTATGGCTTCGAACATGGGATTCGGAACCATTATTATGCTATTTCCTTGTACTGGGCCAGTTCCACCAAATTGCATGGCTTCACTGTTAAGTACTAAGACATTTTGACCTACAACAGGCCTTGGAACAGGTTCGTACCAAGACTGAGGTGATGGTCTTTCATGGTTCTGATTACTAATTTGACCATTAGAATGTCCATTAACTTGCATAGGCTGTTTATCTCTAGCCAATCTTTTCTGAGGGACATTCGAAATTTCCTCTATGTGTCTTACGTTTGTTAGTTGGTGGTTATTCATTCGATCCAAAAAGGATGTTGCCCACCTTTCCGTTGTGTTCATTAATTACTGTCCCATTGCATCTATTAAGCCACCCCATGGATTCACTGGCTGAGTAGATGGGACAGTGGATGGTCTAATTCCTTGGTCTCGTCCAATATTACGAACAAATGGTATTTGTTCTGAAGTACTGGTCTGTTCAACCATAGGTTCTGATAAAATAGGAGTTTTCACAGGATGTGTTATCACATTATCCTCTGGATTAGGTATCTCTACCTCTCCTTCCACGCCTTATTCCAAGCGTTCATTTTCTCCTTGTCTCCTACGTCTAGCCATTTTAAATGTAGTCCCACTGGGCGTGCCAAAAATATATGTTGGCTTTTTGGCTTTCGAAGGTTATTATTGTGATTGCGAGCGTGCCAACAAGGATCAATTTAGTCCTTACAGAAATTTAATTGCCAACCAATTATCAGACGACTGTGTTTTAGTTTTCTCAGCCTCAAGGAAGAGGACTTTTACTGGTGGCTTGATTTAGGAGAATTTAAACAGAATACCAATCAAATAAAGAAAATCTGAAGCATTTCACTAGAATGAAAAACTTACAATGATTCGAAGCGACAATCTATTTGAAACTACTCCTATGAATGAAAATGCAGTGCAGAATTTGAAGTACTGGAATGTAAAGAACAGGGTATGTAAAAGTAAAGTAGAATAAGACTGGTTTTTCAGATCTGAGTCCGGGGGCTTTTTCCAGGGCCTTCTATGCTATTTATACTGCTCAAAGATGACAGTCGAACTATATTTCCAACCGTCGAAATGCTCTCCCATGGTCGCTGATTATGTAGCCTCAAGATTAGCTCCACTATGCCATCATTTGCAGTTAAGCTTCCCTCCTAAATTTAAATTTAAATAAGAATAACCGCTGATGCCACATCACTTTGCATCTCTTTGTTGATCCACTGCTACTCAGATCTCATAACAACCAATATCAACTGCCACGTGTACGATCAGGATCGAAGACTTGAATGGTCTCCCCATATTACCCTTACTTTGCCACGCGTCAAATTGTAACTGGCTTGTACAAAAAATGCAACTAACAATTATAAAAAGAATCTCAAAATTTATTGTGAAATTAGAGTGTAGGGTATGGTAGAATATGGAATACACGAATGTGGTTTATTTTGATAGTTTTTTAAGTAATTTTTTTTTTTAATATGTAGATTGTTGAATTTAAAGTTTCGTTTGGCTATGTGGATTGTGTTGAGTTGGGTTGGGATTAAATTAGTCACTAAAAGATAAAATAGGCTAAAAAGTCAATAAGACAAAATATTATATTTAAATTATAATCATTTTACTTTTTTTTCTCACAAAAGTTAAAAAAGTCAAGTAAAATAAACTTTTAGGCTATATTTGGCATGTGAGGTTGGGGCTATTTTAACCACAAAAAGACAAAATAGACTAAAAAGTCAATAAGACAAAATATCACATCAAAATCTTAATTATTTTATTTTTTCTCTTACAAAAGTCAAAAAAAGTCTATCATAAATGAGACTTTTTAGCCCAGGCTAAAAGCCAAAAAGTCAACTAGTTATCAAAACAATTCAGATTTTATTATTCAAAAATTATCTAAAATTATTATCTTATGATTCAAATTTATTCTATATATGAATCTCATACTATACAAATTTAATTTCCACCATACAAACTATCCATCGAAAAAATCTGAGTGGATAA
Source organism: Camellia sinensis (assembly GCF_055761805.1). Taxonomy (NCBI): domain Eukaryota; kingdom Viridiplantae; phylum Streptophyta; class Magnoliopsida; order Ericales; family Theaceae; genus Camellia; species Camellia sinensis. Next base: position 60,002,222 of record NC_138974.1, read on the forward strand.
GTTTAGATCTCAAACTTATTTGTATAAATTTTTTTTGATAGTGTTGCATACACCAAAAAAAGGCTTCGTTTGGCAAGAGTTTTTTTTGGCTATTTTAGTCATAAAAGATAAAATAGGCTATTTTAATCATAACAAACAAAACATCACATCCAATTCATAATCATTACACTCTTCTATCACAAAAAAAGCTAAAAAAGCCAAAAAGACATTCTCAAACCAAACTTTTTAGCTTAGGCTAAAATAGCCAAAAAAGTCAAAAAGCCAAAAAGCCAAAAAGCCAATCAACTTTCCAAATGGAGGCTAAGTATACCAACATAATTATAACATTATCATTTTAAAACTATGACCCCACCCATTATACAAATTACAAAAATTTAAAACCTCTAAAATTATGTCACGTCATTTGTTGATACACTAATTGGTATACCAATTAATAAATATAGCATTATTCAAAATTATTAGTGTAAAAATGGCGGTGGTGGTATTTTTTGTGCCCATTTTTTTTTTCATTTTAGTGTAATAAAAGATTTATTTAAAATTAGTTATTGATTAAAGATAAAATAATTAGACAATTTCTCTTTTTAATTTCAATATAATTTATAAAGGCGAGCCATTAATAGGATTAAATTAACATAATATGAAAAGTTAAAGAATAAAACTAATGTAGTAGAATTATAAGAATCAAAATGTCACAAAAGACAAACTAAATAAATTATGGGTATAATTTGTCTACATTATTAATTTATTATATAGAATTTTGACAATAAATATAGTGTAAAATAATTATGATTAATCAAATTAATAAAAATGGCTTCCCGTTTAAGATGAGATTTAGAATAATTTCAACCAACACACTATAACAATTAAGACATAAAACTTGTAAGTGAATTCCATCATTTGACATAAAACTAATATAATATTGTGTTATTAGTAGTGTATGCTAATATCCATAATATTATTAAATTGAGATCTAACACTTTAAAACCAAATATATATATATATATATATATAAAGATAGTTTTTTTTTTTTTTTTTTTTTTAACAAAGACACCATCACTACATAATTAAGTTGTACTTGGAACCTTCTTGTAAAAATTATGCAAGAATATGATTTCCCTAATTTAATTTATTAACATTTAATGATCAGGTCATGATACTAGGAGATACCAACATGTGTACAATGACAATGGAATGGGCAATGTCTTCTTTGGTGAAGAGAAAAGTTAGGGATCATGAAAAAATTTTCATGAAAATAATCATGAAAGATTTATGATCCTTGGAATACCTTGATTAGTGTGTAGTGCTTTATTCTAAATGTAATCCAAGGGTCACAAAGCTTTCATGATTATTTTTATGAAAGATTTTTCATGATACCTAGCATTGTTGTTTGGTGAACCACCTAGGAGTGTTGAAGAAGGTGAGAGTTTAGGTAAACACTCATGTAGGCCAAGAGCGCTTGAATGATATACCCAATCTTTCAAAGTTACATTACCTCCAAGGTATCATTTTTGAGACTTTCTGATTGTTCCCGACAATATCGCTATTGCTACCACAATATCATATGATGATTGTATCATAGAGGGATTCAATGTGTCACACGACACAATCTTGTTGGTTAATGCATGGGCCATTTGATAGGGATCCTAAGGTTTGGAATGACCTTACAAGCTTTAAGTTGGAGATGTTTGAAGGTGGGAAAGTAGAAGGACACAAATTAATGCCGTTTGGGTTGGGAAGGAAAGCTTGTCTTGGGTTGGTATGGCACAACATGTGGTGGGTTTGGCTTTGGGATCATTGATTTTAGAGCTGGGCGTAGGGTTATTCGAATCGCACAACCCGCCCAATCTGAACCGATTCGCATACAAATGGGCGGTTTCGCAGACACAATACGGGTAGATGCGATTTGGAATATGGCATGATTGTGAGTTGCGGGTTTAACCCGCACCCGCACCCGCACCCGCAAGAACCCGCCTGCACTTAGACTTTTTAAAAAAAAAAAAAAAAAAAACTGGACTGTTGTTATTTTATTATTGCATTTTGGATGAATGTAAAAGTTAATGAACAATTACTTTTAGGTATATTTAGGATTTTGAATGATTTTACTTTAATTGTATTGTTGGGTAGTAGATAGTGAATGAGATTAATGATCTAGTTTAAGATTTTAAAAGATGTGTTTGTGTTTATGATTTGATTTAAAAGTTTAGGATTTTAAATGATTTGTTTGTATTAAGAATTGATTTGTTGTGTTTTTAATTTTATAAGTTTTAATTCATTAATTATTCATATTGGAGCATTTTAGAAAATGGAGGAAAATGGTCCAAAATAAATATTTACAAAATTGGAAAAAAAAGGGGCTCCAAAATAATTTTTTAAAGAAAAAAGTCTAATCTGCAAACTACCCGCAACCGCCATTCGCGAATCCCGTCTAAACAAACTGTAACCCGCACTACGGGCGGTTGCGGGTTGAATTTTTTCCAAACCACATACATGCGGGTGGGTCCAAACCGATCCGCAAACCGTCAAAAATCGAACCGCGACCACCCATAATTGATTCAATGCTTTGACTGGGAAAAGGTTAATAGGGAGACAATTGATTTAACTAAAAGGAATGGGCTTACTGAGTCCGGATCATCTGCCGCTTATTCCTGCGGCTGTCCCTATGGTGGTCCAAAACGACATCGTTTTGGACCATTTTTTTTTCCTTCTTATTTTGATTTTTAGCCTCATTTTGAACCCTAACCCCTTCAGAGAGGCAAACAGAGAGGCAGTTCAGAGAGGCAAATAGAGAGGCGACGAACGGAGAGGGCTACGGGAGCGGGCGAACGGATGTCTTGAGCAGTCAAGATCCTAGCATATTGACCCCATCGGGGTGTTGGGTTTAGGGTCAAGGATGATGATTTAGACTTCAAAGCACCACCACCACCAAGGCTCAAGCCAAGACCAAACTGAAGCTCAAACTCGTCTGGGTATGGATAGGAAGAAGATTTTTCATAAGTCAAGACGAGGCTGTCATCCATGGACACCATCGACATAGACCCACCATTTTTCATAAGTCAAGAAGTTCAGAAGAATCAAAATCAGAAGAAGAGAAAGGGATTGTTTGTTTAGTTAGGTATGGAATGGTATTCTAGTATGGGTATAGGAAAAGGAAAGGTAGGTGTAGGATGGTGTGGTGGTGTGCAAAATAAGAAAAGTAAAAAAAGAAGGGAAAAAAAAAAAGAAAAAAAAAAGAAAAGAAATAGTCCAAAACGACGTCGTTTTGGACCACCGCAGGGGATAGCCGTAGGGATGGGTGGCAGATGATCCGGACTCTGGGCTTACCATGCCCAAAGTTGAGCCATCGGAAGCCATGTGCAACGTGCGTAACATCATGAACAAGGTTCTTTGTGAAGTTACAAATGATGTTTGAGCAATTTTTTTTATGAAACATTTATGATATGTTCCACGTGTTATTTTTACTTTATCTTTTGTTATTTTTGCTATGATGTTTGTGGTAAGGAAAATGATATATAAGTTCACTTTTTAAATTCATTTTCTAAATCTAATGATCTGTAAGTTATACGATTAGTTGATGATTAGAGAAGAAATAAAAGAGGGTATTGTTTTTAATATCCTAATTAATTATTATATCATTGTATTTGAAAGATGGGTCTAATTTTTAGTTTTGAATAACAATACTCTTGTGATAATGAACAAGGCAAAGATGGATTTTTCCAATTGAGTTAAAAGGGAAAATATGAAGTGACTGGAAAATAAGAAAATTTTATTTGCAAATTGGTAAAAGAAAGGAATATCCACACAAAAAATTAATAACTATAAAAACTGATTCTATCTATACAAACAAGCCTTTCAAAAATTTCATAAACATATGAAACGGTTCAATTTAAAATTTTTGATTCTTTTGAACTTTAATCCATGAATTAAATCCTAATCGTATCAATGATTCTTAATTTTTTTTGAAACTGAAATCAAACCATCCCTTTAAAAAATCAAATCAAATCAAATGAGTAGGTTTTTAATTGGTTCATACGGTTTCACTGTTTAACTTCTTCTTCCCCTTTTTATTTATTTATTTTAACACCCTATTTAGAGTCCATTATTTGTTTTGATATTTGTTTGTTATCCAAATTACGTTGGATTCCAGTGTCATAGTATGGATTCAAATAGTACAACTCCAAATGATATTGGGCCTAACATTATGAGTCAAATAATATTTTGCATAAATCTGGATTAAATTTTTTTAAAAACAACTTTCAATAAAATCAAAATTTGGAAAATTGTTAATAAATCATGATTTTTTAACTAAAAAGTTTTGCAATTAAATTTTTTTTTGGAGAATTGCGTTAGAAAACATAATTTGTTAACAAAATAGGCTATGAAATCTTGACCAAAAAAATTGAAAGTTTATTTATTTATTTTAGTAAGTGCGAGTTTCATATTGTTTTTCATTTTTTATTTTCAATTAAAAAAAAACGCTCATACTTTAAAAAGAGTAACCCAGTTTTATTTTATTTTTAGATAAATTATACTGATCTCTCATAAAGTTTAAATAAAATACAGTAAATTTTACAATTTTAGCATAATATATCAAATTCCCTCAATATTTTAATCTACATAATATTTAGTCATATTTTCATCAATAATTCGTTAGTTCGAACTAATTTGGACACATTTCGGTGATTTAAATCATTTATTTTATACAATTAATTAAGAGAATTATTCATGCAAAAAATTAAGGGTAAATTACAAATACACCATCTGAGATTTGCTAAAAATACAGATTGCTCCCTGTGATTTAGAAAATTACAAATACCCCCTTGTTAGAATTTTTTATTTTACAGAATTAACTAAAAAAAAAAATTTATTATTGCTCTCCTATACAATAATAAAATTACCTAAATTATTAATTGAAATATATTTCTAATATCATTAAAAACCGTTAATTGGCTTGATAATTTATTAATAAAAGAAACAATTTGTTATGAAATTAGAAACCTCAGGGGGTGGAATGTAATTTCCAAAATCACAGGCGGTGTTTTATATTTTAATCAAATTTCAAGAGATGTATTTGTAATTTATCGAAAAATTAAATTGATCCAATATTGATTGTCATACTATTAAACTATTTTTATCTATACAGTCTATATTCATTTATCTATACGCTCTTTATGCAACTCCTTTGGCATTAATCTCCCAAACTTCAATATTCATTTTAAAGTCAGACTCCAATCTCCATAAAGAGCTCATCTTATCATTTTATTTTCACAAAATTATACCCTTAATAAGTTCCAAGTGTTTACACTATCTCAAAAAATAGAGAAGGTAAGGGAGAAATCATCAAACAATATTAGTTGGAGACACAAACACAGGTTTTTTTGGACACATATGATGATTTTTGTTAAAACTTAAAAGCAAAATTATTATTTATAGAATCTGCATGCTTATTGCTACAAAATTACAAAATCAGAATGCATATTACAAAATTATAGATTAAATCAATACACATGATTTAATGGTTTATGAATAATTGTGTGTATTTAAATATTACATACTGGGCAAATGAAATAAGTCCTACAAAATTATTTATCATATATATATATAAAATGATATTATAAATTTGTATTCGCTTATTTCCAATCAAAAGAACCTTGAGAACAACATATTATTTTAAAAAAAACAGTCACTATTATGGTTTGGCAAGTGGGTTTGGATAGGTTTGGGGCTATTTTAGCCACAAAAAATAAAATAGGCTATTTTAGTCATAACAAACTGTTGGAAAATTGATTTATATAGGCTTATTTTGAGTCGACTTTGAGCCCAAAATTGAGTAGGCTCCGAATGTCTTTTGGGGCGGGTCCGAAGAGGTAAATTGTTCCTTGCCGCATGGCAAGTCATACAGTGAAGACGGTTCGTCAATACTTTTTATGAGTGAATGGGAATATGACGTCGTTTTCGGATTCATGAAATGGACTTTTAAAGAATGAAATGTGGGTTTCCTTGAAATGGGTTGTCCCACATTAAAACTTTAAGAGAGTTTTGTTGAGTATATAAACTCTAACCTACAACACTTGGGTTGGGCCCCAAGGGGCACCCCAAGTTTGTAGAAGGGAGGAGTTATGGACAAAGTGAACCTTAGCCCAAACCACCATACACGCCCCGCCGTCCGGCCGAGTCGTGGTGGGTTGGTTATAATATTAATTTTTTAGACAAAATTTATTTGAATCTGTTAGACAGTCCAAACAGGTCCTAATCTGTTTGAACCTCCGGACAGATTCAGTTATTAAAATTTCCGAGCAATTTCAGCAACAGTTGGCATATCTGTCCAGATCTGTTTGAATTTCAAAACAGTATCTGTTGATACAGTTTTGCACCTGTTCATGTCCTAAATTGCACCTGTTCGGGAATGTTATGCTGTCTATAAATACCATCAATTCCAGCAGTCATGAGAATCTAATTTCCAATCCGAAAATCAGTCTGCATAGTGCCTTTGCTGTCCAGATTTTCCTATTTACATTATTTCTTCATTTTTAGTTTTAGGAAAAATCAAAGAGAGTATAGAACAAAAGGTTTGGTTCGCCGTACAAATTTGTTTGGTGTCCTATAACAATTTTGTGAAGATCATTGTATCCTGCGAGATAGGCGCCACTCAATCATAAGCACCTTAGCGGGGCGAATTTGTTTTAAGGATAGAGTGCCACACACTCGACTTGGTCTTTTATTTTTAATTCGGTTCGATAAATAAATTCGGTATGTTATTTATTTATTTTGTTTGAATTAGTTTCTATTTATTTTATTTACACAGAAGATTGTTCCAACAATCTTAAGACAGATTCAAATTATTCTATTTACAGAATTTTTCGTTTGTTTCCTTTTCTCTTTCTTCTTTTAAGAAAATTATTTTCTGTGGATTTACAAAATAATCTTCTGGTTAGAAAAATAAATAGTGATTATATGCTATTTGACAGATAGTAGTAATATACTGTCTATTTTCTTTGACAACTAGTAGTACGATACTGATGTCATTAACAATTCAGAATATATTTTTGTGAAATTTTGTCAGAAAATTAATTTTGGTTTTTAGAATTTATTTTCTGAGTTTTCATTAATTAAAATTCTGTTTCAGTATTTTAATTATTGGAGTGTTACAAGAGATTTAAGTTTCTGTGTGAAATTAATTTTGTTAAATAAAATTTTATTTTATTTTCAAATTAATTGAAAAATAAAAGTTATATTCTTATTTCTTTTATTTTACAGAATTTAATTTCTTGTGTGGAATTAATTTGGTTAAATAAAATTTTATTTTATTTCCAATTTAATTGAAAAAATAAAAGTTATATTCTTATTTCTTTTATTTAACAGAATTTAATTTCCTGTGTGAAATTAATTTGGTTGAATAAAATTTTATTTTATTTCCAAATTAATTGAAAAATAAAAGTTATATTCTTATTTTTTTTATTTTATAGAATTTAATTTCCTGAGTGGAATTAATTTAGTTGAATAAAATTTTATTTTATTTCCAAATTAATTGGAAAATAAAAGTTACATTCTTGTTTTTTTTTTTTTTTACAGAATTTAATTCTACGAATTTGGTTTAATTTTCTGTGTAGTGTAAATTCTAATTATAATTTTGTTTTATAAATTAGAATTGATGGCTACTGAAACTAATGCCCAAGCTAGTACTACTGTGGTGGCTGCAATGACACCAACCCCCTCTCCTGTTGTAACAGTACCGGTAAATCACGGTGAAAAGCCAAAGAAGTTATCAGGAACTGACTTTAAAAGATGGCAACAGAAAATGTTGTTCTATCTTACAACTCTAAACCTGGCTCGTTTCCTCCGTGAATATGCTCCTATCCTGAAAGAGGATGAAACCGACTGGCAAGTGGTTGCTGCGGTTGATGCTTGGAAACATGCCGATTTCCTTTGTCGGAATTACATCTTGAACGGACTTGACAACACATTATACAACGTCTACAGTCCAATCAAGACAGCAAAGGAACTTTGGGAATCGTTGAAAAAAAAGTATAAAACGGAAGATGCCGGCTCAAAGAAATTTGTGGTTGGCAGATTCCTGAATTTTGTAATGGTTGATTCAAAAACTGTGATCAGCCAAGCTCAAGATTTCCAACTCATTCTGCATGACATTCACGCAGAAGGCATGTCTCTCAGTGAATCCTTCCAAGTTGTAGCCTTAATTGAAAAATTACCAAAAGGCTGAAAGGAATTCAAGAACTACCTCAAACACAAGCGCAAAGAAATTTCTATGGACGAGTTAATTGTGCATTTAAGGATTGAGGAGGACAACCGCAATTCTGAAAAGCGGGCTGGTAAGAATCCTATGGAGTTTAAGGCAAATGTGGTGGAACATGCTACAAAAACCAAGAAATGAAAGTCTTCTGGAGAAAGTTCATCACAGGGCTCTAAAGGGGGGGAAAATAAAAAGTACAAGTTTAATGGCAAATGTTACATCTGTGACAAAGAGGGACATCGGGCCAAAGATTGCTGTAGCAAAGGCAAAAGCAAAAGCAAAAGAAGAACAAGCAAGAAGCCTGCTCAAGCCCATATGACCGAAGTGGACAATATTTCCAATGGTGTCGATGATATCAATCTTTCTGCAGTTGTTTCTGAGGCAAATCTTGTCGGAAATCCTAAAGAATGGTGGGTGGACACTGGTGCTACTCGTTATATTTGTGTCGACAAAAAGATGTTCACATCTTATTCTACAATGGACAATGGTGAACAACTTTTTATGGGCAACTCCTCAACTTCCAAAGTTGAAGGACAATGAAAGATTATTCTCAAGATGACATCAGGAAAGGAACTCACTCTTAACAATGTGCTGCATGTACCGGACATTCGCAAGAATCTTGTTTCTGGATCTTTGTTGAGTAAGAATGGGTTTAGGCTCGTATTTGAGAGTGATAAATTTGTACTTACTAAGAATGGGATGTATGTAGGAAAAGATTACATGTCTGATGGCCTTTTCAAGTTAAATGTAATGACAATTGTACCCTCAGTTATTAATAACAATACATCTTCTTCTTACTTGCTTGAGTCTACAAATTTATGGCATGGTAGACTAGGACATGTTAATTATGGATCTTTGCGTAGATTAATCAATATGGAATGTTTACCTAAATTTGACATCGATTCAAATCATAAATGTGAAATTTGCGTTGAGGCAAAATTATCTAAAACTCCTTTTCATTCAATTGAAAGAAGTACGGAACCACTTGAATTAATTCATAGTGACATTTGTGATTTTAAATCAATTCAAACTAGAGGTGGGAAAAAGTATTTTATCACTTTTATAGATGACTATACTAGTTATAGTTATGTTTATTTAATTCGAACCAAGGATGAAGGTTTGGAAACTTTCATTCAATATAAGAATGAAGTTGAAAATCAACTTGGCAAGAAAATCAAGAAACTTAGAAGTGATAGAGGTGGTGAATATGAATCACCTTTTGGTGAATTTTGTAAAGAACATGGAATAATTCATCAAACCACTGCTCCTTACTCACCTCTGCAATATGGAATTGCTGAAAGGAAAAATAGGACTTTAAAAAAAATGATGAATGCCATGTTAATCAGTTCTGGATTACCTCAGAACTTGTGGGGGGAAGCAATACTATCTGCTAATTATATACTTAATAAAGTACCCCGAAAGAAAATGAATCAAACACCTTATGAATTGTGGCATGGAAGAATGCCATCCTACAAATACTTAAAAGTGTGGGGGTGTTTGGCTAAAGTGGCCATTCCTAGTCCTAAAAAAACTAAGATAGGTCCTAAGACCATTGATTGCATTTTGATTGGTTATGCTAAGAATAGTAATGCATATCGGTTTTTGATTCATAAATCAGAACATTCCGAAATGCATGTAAATACTATTATTGAATCTCGAAATGCATCTTTCTGTGAACATGTATTTCCAAATAAGACTGGACAAGAGACTAGTAACAATCAAAGATCTCATGATACTATTTCTAGTCAAGATCAAGAACATGATCAAGAATAAGAGCAAGAGCAAGAGCAAGAGTTAGACCAAAATCAAGAAGAGGAACCTAGGCGTAGTAAACGTGCTAGAACCTCAAAATCTTTTGGTCCAGAATTCCTAACATATTTGTTAGAAAATGAGCCTTTAACTTTTAAAGAGGCTATGTCTAGTCCTGAAGCTCCTTTATGGAAAGAAGCTGTCAACAGTGAAGTTGAATCCATCTTGCAAAATCACACTTGGGAATTAGTGGACTTGCCACCAGGTTATAAACCTCTTGGGTACAAATGGATTTTCAAAAGGAAAATGAAAGTAGATGGATCAATTGACAAATACAAGTTAAGACTTGTGGTCAAAGGTTTTAGACAAAAAGAAAGTCTTGATTACTTTGACACATACTCACCGGTTACTAGAATAACATCCATTAGAATGCTAATTGCCATTGCATCTCTATACAATCTAGAAATTCATCAAATGGATGTTAAAACCGCTTTCTTAAATGGTGAGTTAGAGGAAGAAACTTACATGGAACAACCAGAAGGGTTTTCTGTTCCAGAGAAAGAAAAGAAAGTGTGTAAATTGGTTAAATCATTATATGGTTTAAAACAAGCGCCCAAGCAATGGCATGAGAAATTTGATAAGGCAATGATGTCAAATGGATTTAAAATTAATGAGTGTGACAAATGTGTTTATATTAAAAACACAGATAAAGGTTATGTCATTGTATGTCTTTATATAGATGATATGCTCATCATTGGTAGTAATAGTGACATGATTAAAACTACCAAGAAAATGTTGAATAAACATTTTGACATGAAAGACATGGGCATTGTTGATGTAATTCTTGGTATGAAAATTACCAAAACATCAGAAGGATATGCTTTGTCACAATCGCATTACATTGAGAAAATACTTGACAAATTTAGCAAAGATGATGATCATCTTGCTAGAACTCCTGTAGATGTTAATTTGTATCTTTCTAAGAATGTACAGGAAAGTATTTCTCAATTAGAGTATGCCCAAATTATTGGAAGCTTAATGTACTTAATGAACTGCACTCGCCCGGATATAGCTTATGCAGTAAGTAAATTAAGTAGATATACGAGTAATCCGAGAGTAGAACACTGGAAAGCAATTATAAGGGTTCTAAGCTATCTCTGATTCACTCGTAATATTGGGCTGAATTATAATAAATATCCAGCAGTACTTGAAGGATACTGTGATGCAAATAGGATATCGGATACAAGAGACTCAAAGTCCACCAGTGGGTATGTCTTTACTCTTTGTGGGGCAGCTGTATCTTGAAAATCTTCCAAACAGACTTGCATTGCTAAGTCTACTATGGAATTAGAATTCATAGCTTTAGACAAAGCAGGGGAAGAGGCAGAATGGTTTCGCCACTTCCTTGAAGATATTCCAATATGGCCAAAACTAGTGCCTGCTATATGCATACATTGCGATAGTCAATCAGCTATAGGTAGAGCACAGAGTCATATGTATAACGGTAAGTCACGACACATTCGTCGTCGATATAACACCGTAAGACAACTACTCTCTAATGGAATTATTTCCATAGAATATGTTAAGTCTAAAGACAACATAGCAGATCCACTAACCAAAGGGTTAGCAAGAGAGCTAGTTAAGAATTCACCGAGGGAAATGGGACTTAAGCCTATTAAATAAGAGTTACCACAACGACAACCCAACCTAGTTGACTGGAGATCCCAAGATCTAGGTTCAAAGGGACAACCGAGTTGTGAATAATTCAGAAGGATCACTGGGGAGTTAAACTCCTACCCATTTCTATGCTGAAATAGTGATGACTGCAAAGTTTTAGGTTAAGTAAAACTTTTAATGATTCTTATATCAAGGTTAACCTAGTGCAGTATAGCAGGATACTCTTCATAAGAATCATCTATGTGAGTGTGAACTGAGCCGGTTCTATGAGATTTGTGAAAGGCTACAATTCTCTAGAGCACTCATGAAAGACCAGGTTATTCAGGGCCAAAATGAACACAATAGTAAGAACTAAACTGTGTCTGGGGATATACTGTGTGAGTTCTATTGTCTTGGTTTACACAAACGGCTGAACAGTTCAAGACATCATATTCACTGGTTAGCTAGTAAATCCGATAGTGTCTCACAAGGGAAGGTTCAAAGCCAAAAACTACCTATCATTTGCAGAATATTTCCAATTTCTGTACTCTCTGTACTTAGACCATGTTGTTGCATTTTCTCTCCGTCAAATTCCATTCATGTGGGGGATTGTTGGAAAATTGGTTTATATAGGCTTATTTTAGGCTGACTTTGAGCCCAAAATTGAGTAGGCCCCGAACGTCTTTTGGGGCGGGTCCGAAGAGGTGAAGTGTTCCTTGCCGCGTAGGAAGTCACACAGTGAAGACGGTTCGTCAAAACCATTTATGAGTGAATGAGAACATGACGTCGTTTTTAGGTTCGTGGAATGGACTTTTAAAGAATGAAATGTAGGTTTCCATGAAATGGGTTGTCCCACATTGAAACTTTAAGAGAGTTTTGTTGAGTATATAAACTCTAACCTACAACACTTGGGTTGGACCCCAAGGGGCACCCTAAGTTTGTAGAAGGAAGGAGTTATGGACAAAGTAAACCTTAGCCCAAACCACCACACGTGCGCGCCGCCGCTGCCGTCCGTCCAGCCGAGCCAAGCCGAGCCGTGCCGGGCGCGGGTGTGGGTGGTGGGTTGGTTCTAATATTAATTTTTTAGACAAAATTTATTTGAATCTTTTCCAAAATTTCTTGCGGGAAAAATTAATTTAAATTTTGTAATTCGAATTTGAATTTGAATTTGAATTCAAATTCTTGTCCAAATGTTGTGCCTCTTTCAGTCCGAATTTCCTACTATAACTGCCGAACTGATTTATTTAGTTTCAGATCTGTTAGACAGTCCAAACAGGTCCTAATTTTTTTGAACCTCCGGACAGATTCAGTTATTAAACTGTCCAGGCAGTTTCAGCAACAGTTGGCATATCTGTCCAAATCTGTTTGAATTTCAAAACAGTATCTATTGATACAGTTTTGCACTTGTTCATGTCCTAAATTGCACCTGTTCGGGACTATTATGCAATCTATAAATACCATCAATTCCAGCAGTCTTGAGAATCTAATTTCCAATCCGAAAATCAGTCTGCATAGTGCCTTTGCTGTCCAGATTTTCCTATTTACATTATTTCTTCATTTTTAGTTTTAGGAAAAATCAAAGAGAGTATAGAACACAAGGTTTGGATCATCGTACAAATTTGTTTGGTGTGCCACAACAATTTTGTGAAAATCATTGTATCTTGGGAGATAGACGCCGCTCAATCGTAAGCACCGTAGTGGGGCGAATCTGTCTTAAGAACAGAATGTCACACACTCGACTTGGTTTTTTATTTTTAATTCGGTTCGATAAATAAATTCGGTATGTTATTTATTTATTTTGTTTGAATTAGTTTCTATTTATTTTATTTACACAGAAGATTGTTCCAACACAAACAAAACATCACATCTAACCCATAATCATTACGCTCTTCTCTCACAAAAAAAGTCAAAAAAGCCAAAAAACCAAAAACCTTTCCCAGACCAAACTTTTTAGCCCAGGCTAAAATAGCCAAAAAAATCAAAAAGCCAAAAAGTCAATCCACTTCCCAAACGAAGCTTGTTTTTTTTTTTATTGGTATAAACTTATGTATATAAATAAATTTTTTAAAGCAAAAACTTAAAATGTATATATTATCTGCACTCTATCCTGTTTGTGTATAAATGAGGTATAATTCTAAAAATTAATTATATATTCATGAAAAAGTTGATGACTTTAATAATTAAAATTTATAAATTTTATCATTATTCCAAAAAAGAAATTCAACTACACACGGAATGGTCATTTCCCCTTATGTAAATGCACATTCTGTCTTAGTAATACTAAGATAACATATTCACTTGTATTAAAGGCATCATAAACATAATTTTGTAAGAGGATTTAGGGCAAATTACATATACCTCATTCGAGATTTAGCTAAATTACAGATACCCTCTTGAGATTTCAGAAATTACAAATACCCCCTGAGGTTTATATTTTCATAACAAATTGCCCATTGAGGTTTATATTTTCATAACAATTTGCACTACTAGAAATATGAGTTTTTGCGTCTATTTTTTTGCGACGGATTATTTAATGGTCACAAAAAATCATTTTTGAACATCAAAAACTTATTTTACCATCTCATTTTTCTGTCCCAATCGTGTTCTTCAAAAAATAAAAAAAAATAAAAATCAGTATTTATTTCCCAAATCTGAGCTCTCTTTCTCTCCCTCTCAATTCCCCCCCTTTTTTTTCCCTTATTTCCCAAATCTGAGCTCTCTTTCTCTCCCTCTTAAAATCTGTCTCTCGCTCGAATCTCACAGCCTCTCTCTCTCGAATTTGTCGCTCAAATCTCTCGCTCAAATCTGTCGATCGATTCAACTTTCTCAATTCCACAGCTGTTGAAGATTTCATAATCGGTAAGCCTAAACACATCTTCATCGATTCTACTGGTACAGTTCAGTTTTTTATTTTCATTTACAAATGATCATAGCAACCTATATATAAATTTCACTGTCTACTTATCTTCCCTTTTGTGGATCGAATTCTGGAATTATGATCCAGAGAGTTTGAATCTGAAATGATTTTTTTCTACATTTAGAATTAATTTCTCTAGTGTTGCAACCTAGATATGAATTTCATTGTCTGCTTGTCTTCATTGTTTGTGGATCAAATTCTGGAATGTATATCCCTCTTCCTGATATATATGAATATATATACAACAAAACATGCAATTAGGTATGAGAAGTGAACAGATGAAGCAGAAGTACCTAAAGAGTTTTATAGCAATCATAACTGTTAGGCAATGAATCAGCTATGAACCGAAATGTGCGAATTAGTCTATGCACTTGATTTTTATTCCTATTAATATACTTGATTTTCATTCCTATAAATATACTTGAGTGTATTAGTCTAGGCTGATATTTATAACTGTGGTCTGAATACTCTTTTGTAATTCATATTAAGGTAAAGCAATCGAAATAGAGAATCTCCTTGAAGTAGAAAACTTGTGCAGAAGGATTTGAATGGTGTGTTTTTCTAAAAAAATTTCCCATTAATATCTTAAGGTGAAACTCTGATCTGCTTACATCTGTTTAGGAAGAGAATTTTGATGGGGCAGTGGGATTTACTCATGGAGGACTAGCTGTAGTGGCTAGAGGACCTTGCTGCTAGAGAAGTGTTGCATCTGTTAGCTGAGATGAGGTTCTCTTCCATTGTCCTTGAAGGAGATCCCAGAGTTATTATCCACTTGGCTTCTGGGAAATGGTCAATGGCTCAAGAGTTGGATTGATCATTTATGATATGAAAGTTGAACCTGAGCCCCTGAATGGGATATGAGTTCGAGATGTAAAGAGATGTAGGCTGCTTAGTAAATATAGCATAGCTGCTAAAACTGAGATAAGTAGGCTTTTGTACCTATCTAGGGGCCATCTAGTCTCCTAATTAAGGTGAATGAGGTGCCACCTCACCAATCAGCAGTTCTTTTCACACTTCCACAATTCCCCCCTCGTATTCCTTCCTTGCAATTAGCAATTTGTTTTTGTCCCTATGTTCTAATACACTCACATTTCATTCATGTTTTTGTTCTTTATATCCCAAACATTTTATAAATTTTTTACTACTTTTGTGCAATTAGTGAGTTCCAAGCTTTTTGCTATCATATATATATTTTTAGTTGTGTAAGCAGATGTTTGTCAAGGATTTGATGAAGGATATGATTTTGGATAAGTTAGATGGTAAAAAGTACATATTTAGCTAACCCAAAGTTGTTGCCTTCTACTTGATATGATTTGTGCAAAATAGCATATAACTTAGAAGGCCCTAGTTCCCATCAAGGTAAAATTTAGTGTGAAGTTCAGTGCCATCCATATCAAATACAATACAAACTTCTTTGTATAAGCCAAGGAAAACCAAGATTTTTCATTAATAATCATTTTATAGCCAAATCTCAGAATTTTCCTATGTAAACCTTTTAATACCGTGTCAAATCAAAGTCAATATTTTCACAACAAATTGGTGAAATCATTTCACATTAAAGTACTAGTAAGTTTCTTAAAACTACCTACCTATTTCAAAATTGTGCTCATGTGGCAGTTTTAAGAAATATTTTGAAATTAAACAAATATTTTCTACTATACAGGTGCTGGCTTGTTTTTATTCCATGGTCTGGGATTCACATTTCATTGCCTATTGTATATTAATTTGGGGCTGTAAACCAGCTTCAATTTGATCCCTGCCCACCTTAAAACTGTCACTTGTGAAATATATCAAACTTGATTGTACTTTGTTAATTTCTCTTAGTTACAAATTCACAATAGGTTCGCTCCATGCCTTTGCTTAGTTACAAAGTCACTCTGGGATGATTGAGCTCAACCACCAGTCTGATAAACTAGTCCAAAGAAACTGATTTCATGTGGCTATGTCCACGGGGGTTCAAATGCTGAGCAAAAACTGTTGTTCCAAGTTACTTTGGGTTTTCTAGAAATTGAGAGCAGCTTTAAGCTTACCTGATGATATTTTGATAAGCTGGCTCATCATCTGTAAGAATAGTAACCCTCTAGGCGATTTCAAATCATTTTTTAGGGGGAAAAAAAAAGGAAGAAAAAAAAGAAACACTCACTAGAACAGAATATGCACTCAAATAGTGGCATTTTTTGTTTGAATTTGAATACAAACCAGAAAGGCAAGAAAACACCACCACGGACCACCCTTGCTTCGTCTAGCTCACCTTCATTCATTTGAAACTCATACATACATATATATGGATATGGTAGAGAGTAGGCAGTGTCTAGAGTAGGGGTAAAGGCTAGAAAAGTAGGTAGCTAAACCAAGAGGGGGTATTGTTAAGTTAAAAGACTTTTAAGCGACACAAGTGCAGATTTGTCTATTGATTACACTACTAGAGAGAGAGAGGTAAGAGAGAGAAACTGGTGGTTTGCTTAGATAGGGGTGATGTTTAGGTCAGTGTGTTTTCGAGAAACATTACATTCTCTTGCAGGCCAATCATGCATATCACATTTCCTATTGGTGCAATGTCAATGTTATTGTGATACTTTTTGAACTATAATATGCAATTGTTATTGTGATACTTTGCAAACTCATTCTTTTTATGGATGTGTACAAAAACAGTTAAAGAAATAGAAAGATGGACAAGAATTGGATTGATTTGCCAAATCAGATGTTAATTGATTACGTGAATGGGATTGATAATTTCTTGAGATTTGCATACAACAATAGAGATGAAAGTTTATCGATTAGTTGTCCATGTCGATTTTGTAGTAATCGATACAATTTTTCACGAGAGGTTGTAAGGGAACATCTTATTTCCAATGGGTTCGTAAAAAAGTACAAAAATTGGATTCATCATGGGGAATCCTATGTCCAATTACATGGTAACCAAGAAAACCAAACATTAATGGCGGATTTAGTGACTAGAGATGATGTGGTTGGGATGGTACAAGAGGCCCTGGGAATTCCACATATGGGTGTTGAGAATGATGAACCAACTGCAAGTGATCCAGACCAAGCAGGGGCAAGTGATCCAAGCCATGTAGAGGAAGATGATCCAGTTCAGATAGGGGCAAATGACGAAACTTTGAAATATTTTAAACTTTTGGAAGATGCACAAACTGATCTGTACCCGGGGTGTCACAAATTTACTTCATTATCATTCATTGTTCGAATTTTGCATATGAAGGTGTTCAATCAATGGACTGACAAGTCCGTTGACATGTTACTTGAACTTTTGAATGAGGCTTTTCCTACGGGCACAAAACTTCCAAGCTCATATTATCAAGCTCAGAAGGTTACTACAGATTTGGGTTTCACATATAAGACTTTTGATGCTTGCCCCAATAGTTGTATGTTGTTCAGAAAAGAGGATACAAAGCTTGATAAATGTGTTATATGCAGTAGTTCTAGATGGAAACAAAATGGTGGTGTTGGAAATGATGAAAGGAAATCTGGTAAACGGGTAGCAGCAAAACAGATGAGGTATTTCCCTTTGAAGCCAAGGTTGCAGAGATTGTTTATGTCATCGAAAACGGCAAAGCTCATGAGATGGCATGCGGAAGAACGAGTTGATGATGGTGTGTTAAGGCATCCTGCTGACTCCCTCGCATGGAAGGACTTTGATCGGCGAAACACTTGTTTTGCTAGTAATAGTCGTAATGTACGTCTTGGGTTAGCTACAGATGGATTCAACCCATTTAGATCAATGAACATAATTCATAGCACTTGGCCAATTGTGTTGATTCCGTATAATTTACCACCATGGATGTGCATGAAACAACCAAATCTGATTTTGTCTGTGCTGATTGATGGGCCAAAAGGACCTGGCGATAAGATCGATGTGTATTTGCAACCATTGATTGAAGAGTTGAAGGAATTATGGGATGAAGGTGAACAAACATTTGATGCATCAACCAATGAAATGTTTCAATTGCATGCAGCTTTGTTATGGACAATCAGTGACTTTCCTGCCTATGCCAACTTATCAGGATGGAGTACGAAAGGTGAATATGCTTGTCCTTGCTGCAATGTGAAAACTCAATCATATTGGTTGAAGCATGGTAGGAAGTATTCATACATAAGTCACCGATATGTGTTGTTCAACACAAGCTCAGTTGCACCGTTCATAAGGTAATTTATCACTTTCCTAGTATTGTAAAATTCTAAAGTGAAATCTTGATGATATTTACTATTCTTTTCCAATTTACACAGCAAACACCTTGAAGTCATTAAGAGCAAAATGCCACGTGCAAGCGATCATCAAATTCAATCTGAGCATTTCGAAACATTCTACACTTGGTTTAAGGACCATGTATGTATTTAGACATTTCATTTCACATATCTAAATATACATAAATTTTGAGTTGAAGTTGAAGTTGAATTTATATTTTTTTTTTTAATAGGTTCAGACCTTGCGAAGGACAAGTAATATTACATTTACTGAAGAAATCAATAGATTAGCAGATGGTCCTCATACTTTGGCTAGGCGGTTCAATGGTTACATTATCAATGGGTTTCGTTTTCGTGTGAAGGCTGTGGATGATCGTCGGGTGACTCAAAATAGTGGTGTAGCTTTAAAGGCTGATACAATGAGTTATGCTAGTCGGAAGGACAGAGCCCTCGCGTCGGTGCTGTGTACTACTATGGACAGTTGACTGATATTGTCGAAATCCGGTACACTAACAATATGAAATATGTGTTGTTTAAGTGTGATTGGATTGATAACACTAGGGGGAAAATGGAAGATGCTTTCAAATTCACATTAGTCAACTTCAATCGTTTGTTGTACCCAACCGACCGTGTTAGCAATGAACCTTTTATATTATCATCCCAAGCCGAGCAAGTTTGGTATGTTCCTGATCCTTTGGAACCAGATTGGCAAGTTGTGGTAAAAATGTCTCAAAGAGGTCTTTTTGATATGAATTCTAATGATGATCCTCAAGTTGAACCCTATATGACTCAACATTTGGAAAACAACGCTGTGCTTCGTGATGAAGAAATTGGTTGGGTGAGAGAAGGAATAGAAGGAGCAACAATTGATGTTGATGAAGATGGTTGAACTTCATTTGTGATTGTTGAGGAAGAGGGTTGACCTATACTCCGTGTTTCTTAGGTTTCTATTATTTGCAAATAAGAAAAGTTTAAATATTGTTAAAATGTCTCGTGCTTAATTGCTGAATTTGTGATAAATTTATATATGTTTATGTGTTGTTCTATTATCAAGTGTAGAATTTCATAAAAATTTTCTTTCTTTTTATAATAAATGTTTACTTACTGTGGTGGTTGTTTTTTATTCAATTACAATGTCGGTTCTAATAGTTACGAGCGTAGGAGACATCGTTGTGGACTTGCATACGGATCTCTGTTCTTTGAAATGGCCAATGCAATTGAGAGGGAAATCACTATCTTGCAATTGAAAGTATGTTAAAGAGTTTATAGGTAATGTTTATGTTTTTTATTCAATTACAATGTCGGTTATAAATTATTTGTTGATATAGGAAAAGAAACTTGTTACGGAGATAAAGAGAACTGCTAAAACAGGAAATGAGGTACATTCTGGAACGTATTTCTCTTTCTTGTTTTTATATTCAAATTTATCTTCTTATTTTTATTTGTATTTGCATTCTGCAGGCAACAACTAAAATTTCAACATGTCAGCTAATCAATCTTAGGCAACAAATAACAAAATTACAAGCTTGCTTACAACAAATGTCCCCAGCTAAGCAGATTGAAGAGGAAACTGAAAAGCTAACCAACCAGGTTCATTGTTTAATTTTTCTTGTTCTTCTATTGGTTTATGTTTTTTATGAATCAAGATGATTTATGTTTTTTGTTATTGTTAATTGAATAACACATGTTGGGTAGTTTGTTTATTTATTTATTTATTTACTTGACAGGTCCTAGATGAAATTGGAGTTGATGTTGCCTCTCTAGTCAGTATTCGTAGGAGTTTTTTTTTATGACTTTATCTTGTTAGTTGATGCTATTTTTCATGTATTAAATTGGTTTTGAATTTGACTTGCACTCTTGACAGTTATCAGTATCGCCAAAAGGAAGAATTGTTGGGAAGACAACCGAGGATGCTAATAGGTATCTTATGTTATATTATAAGTAAATTGCTATCCATATTTCATGTGTATTAACCTTTTCATATTTCTTTCATTTTAGGATGAAGCGGAAGGTTAAGACCTTTAAGGCCCCTTGCATTATGGATGAGGCTTTACGTGTGCGGGCAAGTCCCTCGCTACCTTGCACTATTGATGGAGCATCTTCTCCATATGTTTCGAGGTAAACTTTATTGCTAAAGTTTTATTTGTTCTGAAACTAATTTGTATCATTTGTTGATATTTATATCTTGTGTTATATTATTAGTAAATTGATATCCATATTTCTTGTGTATTAACCTTTTCATATTTCTTTCATTTTAGGATGAAACGGAAGAGGAAGACCTTTAAGGCCCCTTGCATTATGGATGAGGCTTTACGTGTGCGGGCAAGTCCCTCGCTACCTTGCACTATTGATGGAGCATCTTCTCCATATGTTTCGAGGTAAACTTTACTGCTAAAGTTTTAGTTGTTCTGAAACTGATTTGTATCATTTGTTTATATTTATATCTTGTGTTATATTATTAGTAAATTGATATCCATATTTCTTGTGTATTAACCTTTTCATATTTCTTTTATTTTAGCATGAAGCGAAAGAGGAAGACCTTTAAGGTCCCTTGCACTATAGATGAGGCTGTACGTGTGCGGGCAAGTCCTTCGCTACCTCGCACTATGGATGGAGCATCTTCTTCATATGTTTTATCTCCATATACAGTATCAACTACCTTAACACGACGAGGTCGAGGATTTGCCCGAGGGATAAAGGAATGGGGTACAGGCACTAAGATCCAAGTAAAATTTGATGATAAGTTTCAGCCAGTGGAGGATGATGGCAAAAAGTTGAAAGGACAATTAGGGTTGATCGTGCGCAGCGGGCATAGAGTCCCACTTACATATCTCAGGTGGAATGTGATGCATGTTGATATAAAGGAGAATATTTGGTAAGAGGTGAAGGTATATAGTTTTCCCTTTTGCTAATTACGGTTAGGGTTTATGCTTAGATTTTTGAATTTTTCCCAGTTATTAGTTATTTGATTTATGATTTCTTGTTAATTGTGTTTAGTTATTAATTATTAGCTTGCTTGTGCATTTGTGTATGCTCTATAATTATGAGGATGAAATTGGCTTTCAATTTGTGCTTTGTAGGACAACTTGGTATACTGTCCAGATGAATTCTAGGAGGTTTGTATGCGACTTTGTAGGACATCGTGGAAAGATCATAAAAGCAAGACAAAGTCCAAGTATTGGGTTCCATTCAAGAATGATCCGGACATTGCTTCTAGAGTACCTAGTAACATAGTGCCAACCCAGTGGAGGAAACTTGTACAATATTGGGCGAGTAAAGAAGTGCAGGTATATGTATTCTTTATAAAATTTTAATTAATGTTTTAATGATAAATAACTAATGTTTGATATTCTAACCAATGTTATAGGCGATTGCTAAGAAGAATTCTTCTAATCGGGGATTTCGTGGGCCTCCACATACGACCGGAAGGACATCTTTCTCAGATATTCGTTTCAATGTATTGATCTTGTGGTTGCACCTAAGGCATCATCTGTGACTACAATTGCTGCTGCAGCTGCAGTCGCAGCCGCAGCCGCAGCCGCACCTAGTGCACTTGGTGTGACACTTGTGGCTGCAGTTGTGGCTGCACCTAGTGCTGCATTTTTTACTTATTATGTTGTGAAGACTTGAGCTCCTAACTTGAAAAAAAATGCAGATGACACATAAAGGAGAGCGAATAGATAAGATGAGTCTCTGGAAGAGGGCACACAACTTGAATGATCCTGATGTGGTAGCAATTGTGGTATGTCTATGGTTTACATGTTTTTACACATATTTTGCTTTTTACCAAACATTGTCCTTATGTTTTCAAAATGCAGGAGGAATATAATGCGCATCTTTGAAAAGTTCCTAAGGAGCAACATACGATTGAGTATTGCGATGGGATTTACCATAAAATCCTTGGGAATGATGGACATGGGTATTGCAAGACCTATGGGAGAGGAGTGCCCTGGAGTGCGGTGTATGCGCGAGGAAGCGGCCCATCCCAATCATTAGCAGCCCCTTCATTTATTGATGAGATCGCACAGCGTGTGACACAAGACGTTGAGTCTAGGTTCACTACGATGATCAAGAACCTAACGGCACGTGTTTTGTTCTTAGAGTCACAGGGTATGGCTGGGAGTATGAGCTTGAGAGAGGTGCAATACTTACAAATTGACGAATTTTACGTTTTATCAATTTGCATATATACATATGGAAATTATTAACACATTATACTAACATATTGTAGGTGTCAGATGCATCTAGTGGGCAGCAAGCTTCAAAAGAAAATGAATAGGTATGCCACTCTACTATATTTCTGCATGTATTTATGATATTTGCTGTGTATGAAGTTCTTGAAGGATATCACTATATTTCCCCATGTATTATGTCGTATTAGGTCTGAAATTTATCCCTAGAGCATATCATATGGACCAAATCTGGTACTGCAAATGGGATTTCTTCAGACTGTAATCTGATTCAATTGCAAATGGATTTTCTTTAGGGACATCATTTACCTAGAAAGCAAGTAACATGCATATGCATAAAGGGTATATCATTTGCTGTGGAATGAGTTCAGACAATCATTGTCTTGATCCATACATTTTAATAAGTAGTTATAATTATCTGAGTATAGGTTGTCACACAATGGAATTTTAATTTATATCACAATTTTTTTCTTTGTTATGCTAGAATCTTATTCAAAATACGAATGAGATAAGACTGGAGTCATAATCCTTCATTTTTTAGGGGCTTGGCTCATCTAAATGACACCTCAAGAGGCCTTGAAAATTTGATTGGGCTGCAGGCCTATGAACCGAATACCAAGAGAGAGCCAAGTTCTGTATGCTGATTGACCCAAAAAATAGTGGCCATGTTTACTGAAAATTTGATTCCAAAAGTGATAGCAATAGGCACTATTGTTAGTCTATACAATATTTTAGTGTAGCTGCCTTTATCCCCATCAATGGTAACACAGACTTCTTGCCTAACATGAAATCAAAGCCTTTTGAATTTGTTGCTTTTTAAACTTGGTTGCATCTATAAGTCTTTGTTTAATTGCCACTTGCAGATTGAGTTCAGCTGTGGTGATTCATGACCATCATTTACTATACTAACACTTGTTCCACATTTGGACTTCATAGATTTTACAGCTTAGCTATTATCAAATTTAACATTAAATTTTTTCGATCCATCTAAGTAGCAAAATTCAAATTCCCTTATTGATCAATTACTAGAAGCGGGTCAAATTCAAGAATGATTGTCTTGATGATGGTCATACCAGTAGTTATTTAATTTTTTTTTCCCTTTTGTTTATTTATTTTTATTTTTTGACAACTCCACTAGTACCTGTCACATGCTAGTAAAATTCTATAGACAAATTTTAGATTAGCCAGATATTTATACATTCTAGCGAAGCTATATACATACCTTGACAGCTGCACATTAGCTTATGTAATTTTAGTTATAGTATGCATTTGAGATTCTACTCTTACGTGCTATATTGACAGGAAGTTCCTTAGCTTTCAGGTTGATAACTTGGAATTTCTGAGGGAAATGAGGATCAACCCAATAAAGGTTGGTTTTTTTAATTTGGCACTAGATTACACTAGTAGTTCTATTATACATATTATAGTTCCCGCAATCCCTCTTGTTTCACTTGTTTTTGTTCTGATAACCAGAATTTTGGTTATATTTTCTAGTCTTTCTTATGTTCATCTGACATAGAATAATTATGTGTGTGCTTGCTTACACATGCACATGCGCTCCAAAAATTAACCCCATGAATCTGGAAGGACTTCTGCTCTCACCTTTATAGTGAAATAATTCATCTTTGTTGCTTGTGACATTTTGGTTGGCATCAATTATAGGTTGCCAAAGCATTAGTGGAAGTGTTTGCTGAAATGATTTTGATGAATATGGGTGCAAGGTGTTATGCCAGTTCATTGATAGAGTGGAGAAACACCCGAGCAAGAAAATTGATGAGAAGATTGGCCAGTTTTGGATTGTATTTTTTTCATAAAAGAACTTTTTTCAAGTTTTTAGTTGTAATAACTTTTACATGTAGCTCAAATTTTGAGACTCAAATAGAATGTTCAATAAAACTATAATGCTATACTGTCTGAATTCTTGTCATTGTTATTCCTAGAGTGCTTAACGCTACACTTTCATTTATTTATTTTTATTTTTATTTTTAATTTTTTGCGACGGTAACAAGATGGTCGCCAAAGATCATGTTAGTGTTTTTCTTTGTTTTTTGTGACGGCAAAATAGCGGTCGCCATAAGTAGTTTAGGTGGTCGCAAATAATTTGCGACCGTTGTTTTGCCGTCGCAAAAAGTATTTGCCACCCCCATATTCGCGACCCCCATTTGCCGTCGCATGGGCCGTTGCAAAAAGTCTTTTGCGACTGTTTTTTATTATTTGCGACAGTTTATAGCGGTCACAAAAAGTGGTTTTTTTAGTAGTGTTGCCTCCTAATTTGTTATGCAAATAGTGCCTTCAGGGGAGTATCTGTAATTTCTCAAACCTCAGGAGGTATCTGTAATTTTGCTAAACCTCGAGGGGTTATATGTAATTTGCCCTAAGATTTATTAGTACAGGGTCTAACTAAAAAATCATATAAAGAATTTACAAATCAGTGTTACTATCTTAAAGTAATTATAAATTTATAATTTTAATTATTAAGTCATAAATGTGTAATTAATTATTTTTTAAAATTAATACTGATTTGTTATTTCCTCAAATCATATCTATCAACATATTTTTTATACATGAATGATAGAGACCCCCACAAAACACAATCCCCATAACTTCAAAATGATCTGAATCATCCATGTCACTATCAGATATAAAAAAAAACAAATTCAAACATATCAATGGTCAATACATTAGTGGGGGTGGTTGGGGTCCTCCTTTGTGGGGGTCCCAACCATTTTCCTTTTTTATATTCAGTTTTACATGTGATTTATGTTATTAAATTTAACCCCGCTACAGACCTCCACGACCCCTACACATTTGTGAGAGAGAGAGAAGAAAGACGAAAGAAATGAAAATAAAAATAATGAGTGATCACCAATCAATTAGGGATCACGAGAGTCACAAAAATTAAGAGATTCAAGCATCACTACAAGAAAAAACACTTTTGGCGACCACCTATTTTTTTTGGTTGCAAATAGTCCACTTTCTACGACTAAAATTTAACTTTTGGCGACCACAATTTTTTGGTCGCGGAAAATCACCTTTTGGCGACCAAAAAAAAAAAGTTGGTCGCGGAAAGTATACTATTGGCGACCAAAGGCTTTTTTGGTCGCGGAAGATCACCTTTTGGCGACCAAAAAAAAAGTTGGTCACGGAAAGTATACCCTTTGGCGACCAAAAAAAAAAGTTAGTCGCGGAAAGTATACTATTGGCGACCAAAGGCTTTTTTGGTCGCGGAAGATTACCCTTTGGCGACCAAAAAAGAAGTTGGTCGCGGAAAGTATGCTATTGGCGACCAAAGGCTTTTTTGGTTCGCGGAAGATCACCTTTTGGCGACAAAAAAAAAAAGTTGGTCGCGGAAAGTATACTATTGGCGACTAGAGGCTTTTTTTGTCGCGGAAGATTACCCTTTGGCGACAAAAAAAAAAAAGTTGGTCGCGGAAAGTTATGGCGGGATAAATTTTAAAAAAAATGATACTACAGTAATTACATGCTATTTTTCTATTTAGGCATTAAAAGTTTTATAAAATAATATATAACCAAATTTTTATGGGTTATATATTTTTTTTGCCAAATATGAACAAGAAGTATGTTATTGGCAGAGTGGATTGGGTGCATGGTGACTCCTTGGTCAGGAGTTCAAGTCCTAGGCAGTACAAAAGAATTATTTTTTTTGGGTCAAGGCGCTGACTTTTAGCGACCAAAGGCTTTTTTGGTCGCGAATGGTCACTTTTAGCGACCAAAGGCTTTTTTGGTCGCAGAAAACTATCTGTGATGAGGCTTTAGCGGCCAACTCGCGACCAACATATTTTGGTCGCGAAAAGGTTTTAATGACCAAATATGATACTTTTCGCGACCAAAATATTGGTCACAGAAAGTGTTTTTTCTTGTAGTGCATTTTTGTATTAAATTTGTTATATCCTCCGCTACTGCAATAATTATTTTATAAATCCGATTGATTACATGATGGCATACGTAATCGTGTTGTCTAAATTGGAAAAAAATTATTACTGTTTATGTTCATGAAAAAGTTGTTGACTTTAATAATTAATACTTAAAAATTTTATCATTATTCCAGAAAAAAAAATTTCAGCTACTTACTGATTGGTCATTTCCCCTTATGTAAATGCATATTCTGTCTTAGTAATACTAAAGATAACATATTCACATGTATTAAAGGCATCATAAACATAATTTTATAAGATTTTTTTGTTCAGGGTCTACCTAAAAAATCATATAAAGAATTTACAAATCAGTGTTACTATCTTAAAGTAATTATAAATTTATAATTTTAATTATTAAATCATGAATGTGTAATTAATTATTTTTTTAAATTAATATTGATTTGTTATTTTCTCAAATCATATCTATCAACATATTTTTTATACATGAATGATAGAGACCCCCACAAAACACAATCCACACAACTTTAAAATGATCTGAATCATTCATGTCACTGTCAGATATAGAAAAAAAAAATTCAAACATATCAATAGTTAATACATCAGTGGGTGTGGTTGGGGTCCTCCTTTGTGGGGGTCCCAACCATTTTCCTTTTTTATATTCAGTTTTACATGTGATTTATGTTATTAAATTTAACCCCGCTACAGACATAGAGGGAGGAGAGACAAAAAAAATGAAAATAAAAATAATGAGTGACAACCAATCAATTAGGGATCACGAGAGTCACAAAAATTAAGAGATTCAAGCATTTTTGTATTAAATTTGTTATATCCTCTACTATAGCAATAATTATTTTATAAATCCGATTGATTACATGATGCATACGTAATCGTGTTGTCTAAATTGAAAAAAAATTATTACCGCTTATGTATGAATCAGGTATAATTCTAAAAATTAATTATATATTCATGAAAAAGTAGTTGACTTTAATAATTAATACTTAAAAATTTTATCATTATTCCAGAAAAAAAAATTTCAGCTACATACTAATTGGTCATTTCCCCTTATGTAAATGCACATTCTGTCTCAGAAATACTAAAGATAACATATTCACATGTATTAAAGGCATCATAAACATAATTTTATAAGATTTATTAGTACATGGTGTACCTAAAAAATCATATGAGTAATTTAGTATAGGAATTCACAAATCACTGTTACTATCCCAAAGCAATTATAAATTTATGATTTTAATTATTAAAGTATATATAAAATTTAACATGAATCTATAATTAATTATTTTTTAAAATTAATACTGATTTGTTATTTCCTCAAATAATGTCTATCTATCAACGTATTTTTTATATTCAGTTTTACATATGATTTATGTTATTAAATTTATTATATCCTCTACTACAGTAATAAGTATTTTAATCCGATTGATTACTTGATGGCATGCGTAATCGTGTTGTTTAAATTGGAAAAAATGATCGCTCACTGTGTCGTCATCATCTCTACCGTACTAGGTTCACCCATATACACACTACTATATATATATTATTACAGTCTTCACATCTCCATCCTCACAAAAACAATATATCCAATCTTCATTACGAACCATGGAAGTTAGTTTGCTCTACGTGTCTCTCTCTCTTTTCTTTCTTATCATTGCTTTCAAGTTGTTATCAAAAGCAAGAACACAGAAGAATCTCCCTCCAAGCCCACCGGCTCTTCCGGTCATCGGTCATCTCCACCTCCTCAAACAACCTATCCATCGCACTCTCCACGGACTATCCCAAAACCTCGGGCCGATCTTCTCCCTCCGGTTCGGGTCACGCCTGGTGGTGGTGGTGTCATCGCCATCCGCAGCGGAGGAATGCTTCACCAAGAACGACGTCGTCTTAGCCAACCGCCCTCGTCTCATCATCGGCAAGTACTTTGGCTACAATTACACCGGCATCGGCGCGTCCAGTTACGGCGACCACTGGCGCAACCTCCGCCGCCTCATGGCGCTGGAAATCTTCTCGACCAGCCGCCTCAACGGCTTCTTATCGATCAGGCGAGATGAAATCAAACTTTTACTCCGCAGATTGTATCGAAACTCGTCTCGTGATTTCGCCAGAGTCGAATTGAAATCCAAGTTTTCTGAACTGACCTTTAATATCATGATGAGAATGATCGCCGGAAAGAGGTATTATGGCGGCGACGACGAGGAGGAGTTGTCGGACAACGAGGAGGCGAAGGAGTTCCGGGAAATCGTGAGCCAGGCATTCGAGTATGCCGGTGCATCGTACCCAGGGGACTTTCTACCGGTGTTAAGGTGGATTGATTATCAGAGTTTTGAGAAGAATTTGGGGAGACTTTATAAGAAAATGGACGCTTTCCTGCAAGGTCTGATCGATGAGCACAGGCGTGACAAGAGTAAGAACACCATGATCGATCATCTGCTTTCCTTACAAGAATCACAGCCAGAATATTATACAGATGAAATCATCAAAGGACTAATCGCGGTTTGTGGACTCTCCTCTCTCTCTCTCTCTCTCTCTCTCTCTCTCTAGCCCATCATACAATTTTTATGCTGCAATTCTGCAAATTAAAATCTATATATATCACATGAGTTTTCATAATAAAAAATTTGACTTCATAAATTTATTCATTTTCTTTACCTTCCACAGAACCTTCCTCCAAATCTTTATTCAAACACAATTTGATGGTGAACTACCGGACAAAGGAAAACGCTATGTCCGCATAAATGTTATTATTAATTTCTGATTAAATTAAGAACAAAGAATTTCATAACAAACTGAAATATTTTTTTTAATTTATATAGCAATTAATATTCATAAATAATTTTTTTTAAAAAAAGGATATATGTTAGGGAATGGCTTTCATTATTTTTTTCATTTTTTATTTTTTTTTTGTGTGTAGATATGAAATATTTTACATGGGTCCTGCTACATTTTATGAAAATTGTCATGAAAACCATCTGCACCGTTGGATCATGAGACACATACCTGATCTAACGGTGCAGATAGTTTTCATGACAGTTTTCATAAAAATTCTTCATGACACGTAGCATTTCCCATTTTACATGCTCATATAATATTTATTGTGTATATAAACATAATAGGCTAAACAAATGGTAAATTCATCTCCTGTTGTCCCGTACTTTTGTGAGTAATGATTTGTAAACACAAAAGAAAAAAATATATGCATAAATGATTTGTAAATAAAAAGAAAAAATATATATATATAAATTACATACAAAGAATGTAGTAGAATTGAGATCGAACACTTTAAAACAAAATACCTTCTATTACAAAAATAGTATTGATTATGTAAAAATATAATTTACTTTTTCAGTTTAATTTATTAGCTTTTAATGTCCAGGTCATGATATTAGCGGGTACTGATACATCAGCAGTGACAATGGAATGGGCAATGTCCCTTCTAATAAACCATCCAGAGGTGTTGAAGAAGGCAAGAGCTGAGATAGATGCTCATGTGGGCCAAGATCACTTGATTGATGAACACGATATCTCAAAGCTACATTATCTTCAAGCTATTATCTCTGAGACCTTTCGATTGTTCCCAGCAGCACCATTGTTGGTACCACATGTATCATCAGGTGGTTGCATTATAGGGGGGTTCAACGTGCCACGTGGTACATTGTTATTGGTTAATGCGTGGGCTATTCACCGGGACCCTAAGGTTTGGGATGATCCTACAAGCTTTAAGCCTGAGAGATTCGAAGGTGGAGAAGTGGAAGGACACAAGTTGATGCCATTTGGAATGGGAAGGAGGGCTTGCCCTGGGGCTGGTCTGGCACAACGTGTCGTGGGTCTAGCTTTGGGGTCATTGATTCAATGCTTCGAGTGGGAGAGGGTTACTAAGGAGGCAGTTGATCTAACAGAAGGAAAAGGACTTACCATGCCTAAAGCTGAGCCATTAGAAGCTATGTGCAAAGCACGTAACATAATCATGAATAACGTTTTCTCTGAAGCTACAAGCGTTGTTTGAGCATTTTTTTTTTGAAAAATATGTCGATATGTTCTCACGCGTTAATAGTAACTGAGTTGACAGTGTGTTATTTTTGTTTTGTTTTTTGTTTTTTGTGTTGTTTGTGGTTTATATAAGTTCAAATATATGTTGTACGTGAGATTGATTTTTCAAATAAGTTAAAGGGAAAATTATAAATAAATGAGAAATAGATTTTATTACAAATTAGTAGATAGATTGATTTTTCAAATAAGTTAAAGGAAAAAAAACTTAATTTGCCTCTCACTCAATTGGCACAGAAAGCTACACCATTTGCTTGGACTGATCAAAGAGAGACTGTCTTCCAAGAGTTAAAGATTAGGTTAGTAACTGCACCAATTTTGATTTTGCCTAATGGTATTGATGGGTTTCGAATTTACAGTGATGCTTCCTACAAAGGCTTGGGTTGTGTGTTAATGCAAAATGGAAAAGTGATTGCTTACGCTTCTCGACAACTTCGCCCTCATGAAAAGAACTATCCACCCTTAGCGGCTGTGGTATTTGCTTTGAAAATTTGGCAACACTATCTATACGGTATGACTTGTGAAGTGTACACTGATCATAAAAGTCTCAAATATTTCTTCACCCAAAAGGAACTGAACACGCAACAGAGACGATGGCTTGAGTTATCAAGGATTACGACTTGCAAATCTTGCATCATCTAAGAAAAGCCAATACAGTTGTAGATGCCTTGAGCCAAAAATCCATGGGTAATTTGTCATGTTTACTCACCGGTCATAAAGAATTAATATATGATCTAGAAAAGAATGAGATTGAAATTGTACTGCACGAACAAGGCGGAATCTTAGCCACCATTTCTGCTCAACCTGCACTCATTGAAGAAATTAAAGAGAAACAACATGAAGATGAGTTTTTGAAGAAGATTTTCGATGAAATTGACTCAAAACCGAGGCCCAAGTTTGTGATTGAAAATGATGTGTTAAAATTTCAGAATAGATTGTGTACCGGATTGTTTTGATTTAAGGAAACGTGTCATGACTGAGGTCCACAATTCAAAATTTGCTATGCATCTGGGAAATACAAAGATGTACCATGACATGAAACATAATTTTTGGTGGCTTGGAATCAAGAATGGTGGCTTGGAATCAAGAAGAGCATTGCAAACTTTGTAGCTAGATATTTGCACTGCCAAAAAGTTAAAACTGAACATCAACAACCTGCTGGATTGCTTCAGCCACTCCTAATACTAGAATGGAAATGGGAGCATATCACCATGGACTTCATTGTGGGTTTGCCTCGCTCTTCTTGAGGTATGGATTCTATTTGGGTCATTGTTGACCGATTGACTAAATCTGCTCATTTTCTTCCTATTAAAACTATTTATAATGTAAACAAGTTGGCTAATATTTATATAAATGAGATTGTGAGATTGCATTGTGTACCAGTATCTATTATATCTGATAGAGATTTGAAGTTTACGTCAAGGTCTTGGCAAAGTCTACAATAGGCTTTGGGAACTGAACTGCGACTAAGTAGTGCTTATCACCCACAAACAGACGGCCAATCTAAATGTAACGCCCCAACCCTTTACATGTCATCAATATTGTCTGCTTTGGGCCATACCCGTACGGATTTGTTCTTCCCAATGAGCCACCCATCCTAGAACTATTCCAGCCTAAGTACGCTTAACTAGGGTGTTCTTCTAGGAATTTCACCACCCGGGAAAAGGCCTCGCTGCCCACATGCACTGAAAGACGCTAAGGGCCCACACGCGATACTCCGGAGAGTTAGCTCTGATACCATTGCATTAAAAATGATATTAGAGCCGACTCTTCCAAAGTATCGAGTATGGGCCCCTGACTTTTCTTGGTACATGTGGACGGGCTTGTGAGCTGGCAGGTTATTGCACGGGGACGTGCAGCCCTAAGGGGGATGGATTGTAAGGTCCTGGTGTCCTACATCAGGAATGGATGGGGAGTTCCTGGGCTATAAAAGTAAAAACTTGGACCCTTATATAGCATCAAGGCCTTTTCCCGAGTGGTGAAATCCCTAATAGAACTCTCCAGTTAAGCATGCTTAGGCTAGAGTAGTTCTGGGATGGATGATCCACTAGGAAGAACAAATCTGTACGGGCGTGGCCCAAAGCAGACAATATTGATGACATGTGAAAGGTTGGGGCGTTACAAATAGTATCAGAGCTGACTCTCCGGAGTATTGAGTATAGGCTTCTGGCGTCTCTCGGTGCATGTGGGCGGGCTTATGAGCTGGCAGGATACTGCACAGGGATGTGCAGCCTGAAATGAGGTGGATTATAAAGTCCCGGTGTCCCACATCGGGAATGGAAGCGGAGTTTCTAGGCTATAAAAGTAAAAACTTAGACCCTTATTTAGCATTGAAGCCTTTTCCTGAGTGCTGAAATCCTTAACAGAACTTTCCAATTAAGCGTGCTTAGGCTGAAGTAGTTCTGGGTTGGGTGATCCACTGGGAAGAACAAATCCATGTGGACGTGGCCCAAAGCGGACAATATCGATGACATGTGAAGGGTTGGGGCGTTACATTGAACATACCAATCAGACTTTAGAGAATATGCTATGGATGTGTGCCCTAGATTTCCAAGGAAATTGGGAGACCTACTTACCATTGGCCGAGTTTGTGTATAACAACAGCTATGACTCTAGTATCGGTATGGATCCATATGAAGCTTTGTATGGTAAGAAGTGTCGTTCTCCAATTTGTTGGGTTGAGGTAGGTGAAAGACTGTTGTTAGGGCCAGAAGTTGTGCAAGAAACAACCGAAAAAGTGAAATTGATTCATCAACTTCTGAAAGCTGCACAGAGCCGTCAAAAGAGTATGCCGATGTCCGAAGGCGTGGTAGAGTATATGAAGTCGAAGATTATGTATTTATCAAAGTGACTCCAATGAAAGGTCAGACATGGTTTGGAGTAAAAGGTAACTTGGCACCGAGATATGTTAGGCGTTATGAAATCCTGGAGAAAATTAACCCGGTGACATATCGGGTAACCTTGCCTCCAGTCATGGAAAATATGCATAATGTCTTTCATGTTTCAATGCTTCGAGACTATTTGAGGGATCCACTCCATGTTATTGAACTGACCCATATACTCTTGAAAGATGATTATATGTATGAAGAATGGCCAATTCAAATCGTTAACTGATGAATCAAGAGATTGAGAAACAAGGAAATTCCATTGGTGAAGGTCGATTGGCAGAATCATGGAGGAACGTATGCTGCATGGGAAACTGCAGAAGATATGATGAAGAGATATCTGGATTTATTTCTGTTAGATCCAACATTCTTCCAAAATGAAGGTACTTCGAGTTTAGAGGATCAAACTCTTTAAGGGGGAAGACTGTAACAACCCCGACCTCTGATTAACATGTAATCCATGATTAATCCATGATTAGGAATGCTTAATAAGCGATTAAAGTGATTTTGCATTCATTACGTGTGTCATGTGTTATATGAGTTTCTATCTGTTTTGTGTAGAATTATCTGTTTCTAGTTTTGTTCTATTCTGTAAATTGAAGGCCTTATCGGCATCTAATCATGAAATTGACTTGGTTTTTGTGTTCGTTGGAATTTTTAGAATTTTAGGGTGAGTTTAATTAAAATTCGGTTTGGAGCGATTTAATTAGAATAATGAATGTCCAATTGATTAGCCTAATCAAAAATTAATTAAGCCACTAACTAAGCCTATATAAGGCCAATATAACTCTTGATTTCTTTTACTCATCACTTTATTTGCACTTTGAGACCCAAAACATGAAAGAGAGTGAGAGGTTAAAAAACTTGAGATCAAACTTGAGGTAGAGAAAGTCATTGCTTGGAGACATAAGGAATTGCTCAAGATTACCTCTAAATCTTACGGGATTGAGAAGTTAAGGTGAGAATTCAAGCCTTAGGTCTTGCTTTTGAGTTTGTAAATTCATGAATTTATGAGAATTGAGTGGATTAATATGAGTATTGGACTAGAATGAAGAAATATTGATCATATCATACTTGCATGTTCATTTTCATCATAGTTTAAGTTGAAATTTCAAAGAATTGGTCATTGCATGTGTTCATTCTACCTTTGTTTTGAGAATTCATCTTGTTTTATATCATGCTATACCAAATGATCATGTTTTGGAAGCCTTGAAACCAATCATCACATGCATGTTATGTTTTCAAATATTTGAGTTTAGTTTTGAACAATTGGCAAGCTTTTGGGCCTCGATTTTGTGAAATGATTTAGAATTCACCATGTTTTATCCATTTACAAGTATTTCCTCAAGTTTTTGGCCCAAAACACCATGATTTGCAGCTTTGAAATTGAGTTTTTGGCCCAAAGAATTGGAAATTTCAGGTTCTGCCTTTCCGCTAGAGCGACGAATCCTGCGCTCGAGCGACCACCCTATGTTTTGCACATCTGCTCGAGTGACCAAAGGTTGGCTCGAGTGTAAAATGCATGCTCCCAGAAGTTTACATGTTTTGCAGACCGCTCAAGCGACAAGAGTTGCGCTCGAACGAGGACATGAGTCTCACGCTCGAGCGAGCATCGAGCGGAAAAATCGAGCAACCAGTACTTTTTCAGAGTTTATAAACCACTCCAGCGAGGGAAGTTGTGCTTGAGCGGCCCCTCACATGTTTGCATGTCTGTTCGAGCGAGAGAAGTTACGCTTGAGCGTGACCCCTGTTTTCAGCAAGTTTTGTTAAGAGTTCCAAAGTGCAATTTTGGCATCCACATTGCATCCTAGGCATTCCTAGGCCATGATTAAGACACAATAAAAGGTTAAGACCTAGAAACACACTAAGAATGAAATAAAAGAAGTTAAGTACCAACCAAGTGTGTGCTTCATTATGTGTAATAACCCTCACTTTGTCTTAGTCATGCTCACGTGCATTTGCATGATTTCTGTCTTGTTAAGCTTGCATCTTTCAGACCTTGATTTGTTCTGTCTACGTGTTACTTGTATGCTTTGTTCCTTGTTTAGTATGTGTTAGGCCGAGGTCATCTTAAGCCTAGGACACACCTTTGAATCTCTTGTACTTAGGACCATCTTGGAATCCACTCTGGTTGAGCTCCACCTTCGCCCTGGCATATTGGCCGAGATGTCATCATCTAGGCCGAGGTTTGCACCACCTAGGCCGAGATGTGTATCATCTAGGCCAAGATGTTATCATCCAAACATCCTAGACCTTTGATCCTTGCACCTAGTGATCTTGTTCCTGGACTGGTATGACCTAGATCGAGGTGTAGCACATCTAGGCCGATGTGTGGCACAACTAGGCCAAGTGTTGTCTTTCCTAGCCGAGCTCATTGAGACCTTACTTGCCGAAGCCTATGTCTTGATCTGAGGTCATTGCCTTGTTAGAGTACCTTCGTCACTTTACTTGTTGTACACCCTTTGTCATGCTCTTGTCTTGTCAGTCAGTCACCTTTTTGAGGAAGAGCCAACCAGACGTTGCCACGTGTCCCGGCAAAGGGTTAAGTCAGCCGGCAGAGTGAGAAACATATCATTTGTTATATCTTTGTGCTAGGAAGAGAGAGAAGCTCTAGGAGGAGAGGAAGAAGAGTTCTTAGAGTGAGAATAGATTTCCAAGCTTGATCTTCACACCTTGAACCGTTAGATCCGTGCTTTGAGGTTAGATTCTTGATTTGCTCTTGTTGTTCTTTATGTTCATCTAACTGCATTACATGATCTAGCATGATTCATGAGCCATGCATTGCTTTGAAGTTCGGTTTAGAAAGAGAAAATGATGTTCTTGAAATAAAACTATGTTTTGATCCGAAAGTTTGTATAAAGATCCATGTTTTCGTGTTTGTTTTCATAAAACCTTCAAGTATGGGTACCCGGGTCTACGTTTTCGAACTCATCTCATGAAATCTTAGATTTTGAATAAAGAAGTTATGATTTTAGCATTCATGTCCTTCATGTTCTTTAAAAGAGAAATCCAGATTTTCCAGACTTCATTTCCTTGAATGTGGTCGTCGGGAACACACCTCGGCCAAGAGGTGTGGGACCTCGGCCAAGACCTGGTTAGTACCCAGCATGTCTTTCCGAGATGAAAAGACAATGTTTCAAACCTCCAGCATGTTTTGTTTTGGCTTGACTTAGTTTTGAAAGAAAAGCCGAGATCATTTACACTCATGTAAAGCTTGTTTTAGGAATGCATTTCATATCCATCTTTGAGCATCTCTTCTTATCTTCTTGAAATGCATTCAATGAGATTTATTATGTACTTGGAGGCCTTGGATCCTTACTTGTAATCCCAACACCCGAAGAGCTATGTGAGTGGTATTTTTAATAAAGCTATGTTATAAAGTTTTGATAAAGCTTTGCTTCGTTTTGGAAAAGTATTTGACCAAGCATGAATGGTTATCTCTAGTTTTGTATCAAGTATTATCTTGTTTTGATGACATTCTTGGAAAGTCCTTAGTGCTAGGGGACTACAATGCAACTAGTACCCTTGTTTTGAAAGTCCTTAGTGCTAGGGGACTATAATGCAACTAGTACCCTTGTTTTGAAAGTCCTCAGTGCTAGAGGACTATAATGCAACTAGCACCCTTATTTGGGATGTCTCCCTTGTCTTGCCACCGATGGTTTACCACGTGGGTTTGTCCGGAATGTCATCCCTTGTATTATGTAGATGCTAGTAAGTATCTCTTGAAGATTTGAAAGACTTGATAGATGAACTCGGTTCATCTCTTGATTTGTACAAGCTATGATATGTATTGTTTTGATAAAGATCTCGGATATCATTCATTCTAAACCTTTATTTCTTATATCATCACTGAGTATCCAAGCTCACCCTATCCTTATATATATGTAGGTGACGAGCAAGAAGGCAGTGATGCCTAGATGATTATTTGCAAGTTGTTTGGATTCATATTTTGTAGTATCTTGAAGATTATGCTTCTTGGCTTGGTCATTGTAGTTCATTTTATATATGTCAGCTTGAGAAGCCTTTTGATCAAGATGTAATATGTATTTATTTTATTTGTACTCAAGTTGTAAAACCACGTTATGTATGACACTTCATTTGATCTATGCACAACTCTTGTGGACTATTTAGATTTAAATTTATTGCTTCCGCACATGTGAGCCCTATATGTATACTCTGATTGTGTATGACTTTGTAAGTTGGCCTTTGGTAATCTCGGATTACTGGCCATCATGACACCATTCTACTAGGGGCGGAATGGGGTCGTGACATTATGCGTTTCAGCTATGTGTGTGTAGGTCACGCGCCACAAGTTATCTAATTTGTTTGTTCTGCAAGTGGAGTTATCTGTGAGTAATAACCTAGTAAAGCTATGTTCAATTTTATTTACTTTCTGCATGATGGCATATGATCTGTTTTATGAAATGTTATATTCAGTACAATGAATTATTATCCAATTTTTGACAAGTATTCGTGACATCCTTAGCACAAGGCCCTTGCCCAGGGCTAATAAGACCGTGGTCTCAAGGCCCTTTCTTGGGGGTAATAATACCGTGGCTCAAGTATATTACAAGTTTCCCGGTACCGGAAGTTTCTTAATGGAACTGACAAGCATGATGACGCTAATAGATGTACCATATATGATTAAACATAAGCTCTGATTTCTGTATATGATTTGAACAAAATATGAATATAAATCTATTTCTGATATAAACTCTGATTTTTGAATCTGTTATGGATATCATTCATTTAAACCCTTTATTATATTATTATTCACTAGGCTCCCGCTCACTATTTATTTTATGTATGTAGGTGAGTAAGCTTGTGACCAGGCCTAAGCTACTGTCTGGAGTGTTTTAAGTCAGCCAACCACTGTGCCTCCTAGGGAGGTTCCTTTTTGAGAAGTCTAATTTTGTGAACCTCGTGAAGATGTTTTTGTTGATTGTTTTACTTATCTGTATATTGGGGCTAAGTCATTTTTTACTGTATCTGCAATGAATACGACGTAAGACTACTGCATTATGACGTCATGTGTATGTGTTTTAAAGGTTTTAAATTTCTGTCACATATATGTCACTACAGCTCAATAGACTATATATATGTTTCTATATTTGCTTTCGTAGCCCTTAATTATAAGTTTTTCTGTTCAGAGACCTTTGGTAATTCAAGAATTACTGGTCGATTATGACGCTAAACCTAAAGGGCGGGTTTGGATCGTAATAGTTTGTTATCCAAATTACGTTGGATTCCAGTGTCATAGGATCGCATTGCTTTGGCTCATGTAGTATGGATTCAAATAGTACAACTCCAAATGATATTGGGCCTAACATTATGAATCAAATAATATTTTGCATAAATGTGGATTAAATTTTTTTAAAAACAACTTTCAATAAAATCAAAATTTGGAAAATTGTTAATAAATCACGACTTTTTAACTAAAAAATTTTGCAATTAAATTTTTTTTTTAATAAAACAAAAATTTGGAGAATTGCCTTGGAAAACATAATTTGTTAACAAAATAGGCTATGAAATCTTAACCAAAAAAATTGAAAGTTTAATTATTTATTTTAGTAAGTACGAGTTGCATTGTTTTTCATTTTTTTATTTTCAATTCGAAAAAAACACTCATACCCTAAAAAGAGAACCGGACTTTATTTTATTTTTGGATAAATCGTACTGATCTCTCGTGAAATTAAATAAAATACAATAAATTTTACAATTTTAGCATAATATATCAAATTCCCTCAATATTTTAATGTACATAATATTTAGTCATATTTTCATCAATAATTTGTTAGTTCGAACTAATTTGGACTCTCTTCGGTGATTTAAACCATTTATTTTATACAATTAATTAAGAAAATTATTCATGCAAAAATTAAGGATAAATCACAAATACCCCCTCTGAGATTTGCTTGAAGTATAAATTACTTTCTGTGGTTTAGAAAATTACAAATACCTCTTTGTTAGAATTTTTTATTTTACAAAATTAACTAAAAAAATAAAATTTATAATTGCTCTCCTATAAAATAATAAAATTACCTAAATTATTAATTAAAACATATTTTTAATATCATTAAAAACAGTTAATTTGACTTGATGATTTATTAATAAAAGAGACGATTTGTTATGAAATTAACAACCTTAGGGAGAGAATGTAATTTTCAAAATCACAGGTAGCGTTTCATATTTTAATCAAATCTCAAGGAATGTATTTGTAATTTATCCAAAAATTAAATTGATCTAATATTGATTGTCATACTATTGAAATATTTTTATCTATACGGTCTATATGTTTTTAAGAATAAACCATCCATATATTATAATATATATATATATATATATATATAATTGGATCATGTGATTACTTATGTTTGACCAACTCAATTTCTAACATGCATATTTTTTTTTTAAAATTTGTCATATGAGATGAATGATTCCAATTCCAATCGTTAACATATATATAAATTAGTCCTAAAATGCTCAAAATTCACCCATGAAGCTAGAATTTTCAACATGAACAAATACGAACTCCTGTATTCATATTACAAAGTAATTTTAATTCAGTTAACTTTATTAAAAATAAAATTAATGTAATTATTTTAAAATTTATTATGACTTCATTTGAGATATGGGTTGACTTTTTAGCTTTTTTACTATTTTATTTTGGGACTAAATTACTTTGTTTGGGATAATTTTTTTATCTTTTTTAATTTTTATAAGAAAAAAAATAAAATAATTATGATTTGAATATAATATTTTATTTTATTAATTTTTTAACTTATTTTATTTATTTATTTATTTATTTTGATTGTTTTGACCAAAAAAATGAGAGCTATTTTTTCTTGAAGCTTCACGATGGTAGAAGTCAAGCTCAAGTAGGGGTGTTCGCGGATCGGTTTTGTGCGGTTTGCGGTTCGGTTTTGACCCGCCCGCATCTATGCGGTTTGGGAAAAAGTCAACCCGCAACCGCCTGCAGTGCGGTTTGCGGTTTGTGCGGATAGGGTTTGCAAATGTGCGGGCGGTTGCGGGCGGTTTGCGGTTTACACTTTTTTCTTTAAAAATTAATTTTCGAGTTTTTTTTTCCCAGCGAATTTAGGCATCAGATTCATTTTATATATTTGTGATAACAATTTTTTGATGAGTTTACAAATAAAAATTGAATATCAATGCATTAAATGAAAGTACCCAAAACAAAGAGACCCTACACTAGCATTTTTGCCATGAAAAAAATGTATATCAATGCATTAAAGGTTGTACTCAATTAGAATTGCCAGTTCAGTAATCAATAATCAAACTATAAGTTCCATCGACCATTAGAAGGAAAATTTTATTAGGAAAAAGTTGATGAATCACCAATGAAAATCATATAAGAAACCAAGTTTAGGACTTGATAATTCTACGGCATTAAGAAAGTTGAGAAATACTTAAAAATAAGGATCCTAGTGTCATAGAGAATATAATGGTGCTCCTGTAAAAGTTACAAAGTTGATATATAAAAAATAATAATAATAATAATAATAATTAAAGTGCGGGCGGTTTTTGCGGGTTGCGGGTTTAAACCGCGACCCGCCCACAACCCGCAAATTTGTCATATTTCAAACCGCATCCGCCCGCATTATGTTTGCGAAACCGCCCATTTATATGCGGGTTGGGCGGATTGGGCGGTTTGAGCGGTTCGGATAAACCGTTGCCCACCCCTAAGCTCAAGTATCATTGCCTACGTCGCGCCCTTTTTATGCGGTCTTTTGGAAACATACTAAAAAAAATTAATTTTTTGGCTTTTTAATTTTTTTAGCAAAAAAAATCAATTTTTTTTATCCAAAATAACTCAGTTTTTTTGTCAAAAAAGTCACCAAAAAAGTCAAAAAGTCAAAAAATTAGTTTTTTACTAATTTTTTAAAACACCACTATAGATGATTTTTGCTACGTTTAGTTAGAAGATTTGAAAATAAAAATAAAAAAATAAAATATAAATAAAATAATTTTACATTTCATCTAATTTTATACATATTTTTTTTTTTCCTTTTCAAATCTCTTCTCAAATTCTTTGACCAAATGTAGACTTAGTTCTATGGTCAAATCACTAATTACTGTTCAAATTCCACTTTTAGGTTGACACAACTCCAGCAAAACTAGTGAAATTTATTATTCAAAATATCTCCTTTTAATTTAGCTTTAATTAGTCTGATGAAGCTATTTTTGTTTCTCTGGGTGCTGTTTTCTGACCACATTGCCAAGCAAGTACTCAGCTGGCAAACACCGACAGAATAGATTGTGGCCGAACGACCTGTTACAAAAGATGAGATTCCGACGGTAATTTTTCCACCCGGGGGCACTCCGACGATCAAATCAATACTCAATTATCTCTCAAAGATAGCAAATAGTGCTTTAACTCACTAGCCAGAATACAAAAAGCGTACCTTAGACTCATGAAGGTGCCTTATTTTTATAGTCAGCACTGTCCTGATCCCTGTAAAAGCCTAGCTTCTCTTGGACTCTGACTCAATACTCATCCTGGACTCTCCAATAGATAAAGATAAACTCCCTAAGAGCTCTATTTTTATCCAGTCCTCTCCCATTCTAGGACTCTTATCCCTTATCCGTTCATCTCAGACTCTGATATCGTCGCAGGTAACCTCGGCCTAACCGAGATTACCTCGACGTCAAGACCAGGACACGTGGCACCTCGACTGGCACTTCGGTGCCACCTTGGCCACATGTTGTTATTAAAAAAATATGCCCCCAAAGTTTTGATTTGTTGATTATTAACTAAAATACCATTTTAGAGACTCATTTAGCATTAATCTCCTAAACTTCAATATTCATTTTAAAGTCAGACTCCAATCTCCGTGAAGAACTTATCTATTACCTAATCATTTTATTTTCACAAAATTATATTAATTATTCAAAATCTTTCCTTTTAATTTAGCTTTAATTAGTCCGATGAAGCTTCTTTTTATTTTATTTTTTTGATCTGTTGATTATTAACTAAAATACCATTTTAGCCACTCCTTTGGAGTTAATCTCCCAAACTTCAATATTCATTTTAAAGTATAAAGAGCTCATCTAATCATTTTATTTTCACAAAATTATATCCTTAATAAGTTCCAAGTGTTTACATTATCTCAAAAATTAGAGAAGGTAATGGAGAAATCATCAAACAATATTAGTTGGAGATACAAACACAGGTTGTTTTGGACACATGATAATTTTTGTTAAAACTTAAAAACAAAATTATTATTTATAGAATCAGCATGCTTATTGCTACAAAATTACAAATTCAGAATGCACATTACAAATTATAGATTAAACCAATACACATGATTTAATGATTTATGAATAATTGTGTGTATTTAAATATTACATACTGTGTAGATGAAATATGTTCTATAAAACTATTTATAATATATATATATATATATATAAAATAATATTATAAATTTGTATTCGCTTATTTCCAATCAAAAGAACCTTCAGAACAACATATTATTTTAAAAACAGTCACTATTATATATGTTTTTTTTTTTATTTATTGGTATAATCTTATGTAAATAAATAAATTTTTTAAAGCAAAATATTAAAATGTATACATTATCTGCACTCTATCATGTTTATGTATAAATCAGGTATAATTCTAAAAAATAATTATATATTTATGAAAAAGTTGATGACTTTAATAATTAAAATTTATAAATTTTATCATTATTCCAGAAAAAAAATTTCAACTACACACGGATTGGTCATTTCCCCTTATGTAAATGCACATTTTGTCTTAGTAATACTACATATTCACATGTATTAAAGGCATCATAAACATAATTTTATAAGATTTATTAGTGTGGGGTCTACCTAAAAAATCATATAAATAATTACAAATCAGTGTTACTATCTTAAAGTAATTATAAATTTATAATTTTAATTATTAAAGTATATAAAGTTGGTCATGAATGTATAATTAATTATTTTTTAAAATTAATACTGATTTGTTGTTTCCTCAAATCATATGTATCATCATATTTTTTAATATCAGTTGTACATGTGATTTATGTTATTAAATTCAACCTCACTCCACACATTTGTGAGAGAGAGAGAGAGAGGAGAGAGGAAAAAAATAAAAATAAAAATAATGAGTCATCACCAATCAATTAAAGATCATGGGATCACAA
The DNA here is from genome assembly GCF_055761805.1 of Camellia sinensis. NCBI lineage: Eukaryota > Viridiplantae > Streptophyta > Magnoliopsida > Ericales > Theaceae > Camellia > Camellia sinensis. The sequence continues at coordinate 60,046,194 of NC_138974.1, forward strand.
AAATTGAAAGTTTTAAAGCATTTTTGTATTAAACTTATTATATCCTCTGCTACAGTAGTAATTATTTTATAAATCTGATTGATTACATGATCGCATCGTGTTGTCTAAATTGGAAAAAAATGATTACTATTTATGTATAAATCAGGTATAATTCTAAAAAATAATTATATATTTATGAAAAAATTGATGACTTTAATAATTAAAATTTATAAATTTTATCATTATTCCGGAAAAAAATTTCAACTACATTCTGATTGGTCATTTCCCCTTACGTAAATGCACATTCTGTCATAGTAATACTAAGATGACATATTCACATGTATTAAAGGCACCATAAACATAATTTTATAAGATATTCACATGTATTAAAGGCATTATAAACATAATTTTATAAGATTTATTAGTGTAGGGTCTACGTCTACCTGAAAAATCATATGAGGAATTTACAAATCAGTGTTACCATTCTAAAGTAATTATAAATTTATGATTTTAATTATTAAACTATATAAAATTTAAAATTAATACTGATTTGTTATTTCCCTAAATCATATCTATGAACATATTTTTTATATTCACGTTTCGTTTAGGATGTAGGTTGACTTTCTCGCTTTTTGACTATTTTAGCCTAAGTCTAACAACCTTTGTTTAGAATAAGTTTTTTGGCTTTTTTGAATTTTGTAAAAGTAAAAATAAAATAATTATGAATTAAATGTAACATTTTATTTTATTTTATTTGACTAAAATAATCAATTTTATCTTATAGGATTATTTTAGCCCAAGGTGATATCCAAACAGAGCCTCAGTTTTCCATGTGATTTATGTTATCAAATTTAGGAAAATGTTTGGGACTCCATGATCCCTACTGATGTATTGTTTGAATTTTTTTAAGAGTTATGTCTGATAGTGACCAGCATCGCCACGTCCCGTTACGGCGACCAGTGGCACAACCTCCGCCGCCTCATGGCGCTGGAAATCTTCTCGACCAGCCTCCTCAACGGCTTCTTATCGATCAGGCGAGATGAAATCAAACTTTTACTCCGCAAATTGTATCGAAACTCGTCTCGTGATTTTGCCAGAGTCGAATTGAAATCCAAGTTTTCTGAACTGACCTTTAATATCATGATGAGAATGATCGCCGGAAAGAGGTATTGTGGCGGCGACGAGGAGGAGGAGTTGTCGAACAACGAGGAGGCGAAGGAGTTCCGGGAAATCGTGAGGCAAGCATTCGAGTATTCCGGTAAATCGTACCCAGGGGACTCTCTACCGGTGTTAAGGTGGACTGATTATCGGAGTTTTGAGAAGAATTTGGGGATACTTTATAAGAAAATGGACGCTTTCCTGCAAGGTCTGATCGATGAGCACAGGCGTGACAAGAGTAAGAACACCATGATCGATCATTTGCTTTCCTTGCAAGAATCACAGCCAGAATATTATGCAGATGAAATCATCAAAGGACTAATCGCGGTTTGTGGACTCTCCCCCCTCTCTCTCTCTCTCTCTCTCTCTCTCTAGCCCATCATACAACTTTTATGCTGCAATTTTGCAAATTAAAATCTATCTATCTATATATATATATCACATGATTTTTCATAATCAAAAATTTGACTTCATAAATTTATTCACTTTCTTTTCCTTCCACATAACCTTCCTCCAAATCCTCATTCAAGCACAATTTGGTGGTGAACTACCGGACAAAAGAAAACGCTATGTCCCCATAAATGTTGCACCAGCGGCATTATTAATTTCTGATTAAATTAAGAACAAAGTATTTCATAACAAACTGAAATATATATTTTTTAATTTATATAGCAATTAATATTCATAAATAATTTTAAAAAAAGGATGTATGTTAGGGGATGGCTTTCATTATTTTTATTTGTTCATTTTTTTAAGTAGATTCGCACTATAAAAATATTTTTGCACGTAGAACTCATTGTATTAAAAATAATAATAATAATGTTTTTTTTTTTTTTTGAAGATATGAAATATTTTACATACTCATATAATATTTATTGTGTATATAAACATAACAGGCCAAACAAATGGTAAATTCATCTCCTATTGTCCGTATTTTTGTGGGTAATGATTTGTAAACACAAAAGGAAAAATATATACATAAATGATTTGTAAATAAAATATATACATATATATATACACGTAAATTACATACAAAGAATGTAGTAGACTTGAGGTCGGACACTTTAAAACAAAATACCTTTTATTACAAAAAAAGTACCGATTATGTAAAAATATAATTTACTTTTTCAGTTTAATTTATTAACTTTCAATGTCTAGGGCATGATATTAGCGGGCACTGATACATTAGCAGTGACAATGGAATGGGCAATGTCCCTTTTAGTGAACCATCCAGAAGTGTTGAAGGAGGTGAGAGCCGAGATAAATGCTCATGTGGGCCAAGATCGCTTGATTGATGAACACGATATCTCAAAGCTACATTTCCTTCAAGCTATTATCTCCGAGACGTTTCGATTATTCCCTGCAGCACCGTTGTTGGTACCACATGTATCATCGGATGATTGTATTATAGGGGGGTTTAATGTGCCATGTGGTACATTGTTATTGGTTAATGCGTGGGCCATTCACCGGGATCCTAAGGTTTGGGATGATCCTACAAGCTTTAAGCCTAAGAGATTCGAAGGTAGAGAAGTAGAAGGACACAAGTTGATGCCATTTGGGATGGGAAGGAGGGCTTGCCCTGGGCTGGTCTGGTGCAACGTGTCGTGGGTTTAGCTTTGGGGTCATTGATTCAATGCTTCGAATGGGAGAGGGTTAGTGAGGAGGTAGTTGATCTAACGAAAGGAAAAGGACTTAACATGCTTAAAGTTGAGCCATTAGAAGTTATGTGCAAAGCACGTGACATAATCATGAATAACGTTTTCTTTGAAGCCACAAACGTTGTTTGAGCATTTTTTCTGAAAAATCTATCAATATGTTCTCACATGTTAATAGTAACTTAGTTGACAGTGTACTATTTTTGTGTTGTTTTTTTGTTTTTTGTGTTGTTTGTGGTTTATATAAGTTCAAATATATGTTGTACGTGAGATTGATTTTTCTAATAAGTTAAAGGAAAAATTATAAATAAATGAGAAATAGATTTTATTACAAATTAGTAGATATATGTTTTGAAAATTTCCTCCCACATAAAATTGGCAAAATTAATTCTTCTCCACAACTACTTAATCATGACCTCAAATCTACAACTTCAATTGGGAGATCATTTATAGTGATCATTGAAAGGTTTGGAAACTTAATGACCTGGTCAAGTGATTATTCCTTTGGATTGGATCCAAATTAATCACTAGCAACAAGAAACATTGGCATTTTCTAGAAAGATTAATAGAAAGAAATAATGATAAGGAAGAGATGCATAATTATTGTAACTGCCTCAAACATTACATAACAAATCGGAGCCAAACATATCCCCCCCCCCCCCCCCTGCTTTCTCTATTACTTCTTTGTGGTTCTCTAGAACACTTATTTACTAGATAGGATGATATCATCTACTTCTCTACAAATCAAATCCAATCATTAGATACCCACTTGTTCTCTCTTACTAGTTTCTTTGCTATATTTACACACACACACACATATACACATAAATATATGTTGTACTCTGTTTTTGCTTTGTTCATGGCTGTTACTAATAGAGCTCAAATCCTTCACAACCAAGAGAGCAATCCTAATGTGACTACTAACCAATTTGAAGCCAAAAATTGATCATTTAACAAATATAAATTGTGCTAGTATAATGAAAAAAAATATAAAATGATCCAATTCTTATGTGAAAATACAAAATAAAACTAACAAGACACATTTATACAAACACTACAACAAAATGCACCTTTGGCGACCAAAATTGGCGACTAAAAAAAATTTAGTCGCCAAAAGTTATGGAATTGGCGACTAACATTTTTTTTAGTCGCCAAAAGTAAAATATTTAGCTACTAATTTTTTTTAGCCGGGGTATATTCATCATTGGCGACTAAAAAAAAATTTAGTCGCTAAAAATGCTAGAATTGGCGACAAAAAAATAAACTCAGTCGCTGTATATTGTCTTTTGGCTACTAAAATATTTAGTCGCAGAATGGAAAATAAAAATATTATTTTTTTCTCTTTAAAACTTCTTTCAGCGACAAAAAAAAAATTTAGTCGCTGTATACTGATTTTTGGCTACTAAACTATTTAGTCGCCGAATGCAAAATAAAATATTTTTTTCTCTTTGGCGACTAAAGTTTTAGTCGCCAAAAACTTACTTTCAGCGACAAAAAATTATTTTAGTCGCCTTTAGCTGACTTTTTCCGACTAAAATGTTTAGTCTCCAATTGTAATTAAAATTTTCAAAGAATTTATACTTTTGGCGACTAAAACAAATTTAGTCACCAAAAGTGCAACAATAGGCGACTAATTTTTTTTTTGTCAGCATTAGTTTATGTTTTGCCTACTAAAATAATTTTAGTCGTCATTTGTTAATATTTCCCGACTTAAATTTTGTCGCCAAATGTGTATAAAAATTTAGTGGGAAATATTTCATATTGGCGCCAAATTTTTTGCCCAAATCTGTTAGTCTTCACACAGTTCTATTCTATCTCTCTCTTGCTCTCTCCCTCTCTCTCTCACAGAGAATTGATCACCACCGCCCCTCATCTCGCCATCACAGACGACCACAGTTTTTGTCAATCTTCCACTGTCGAACATCGCCACCTCAGCTCTCCATTGCCTCGCTTCGCCTCCCATTGATTCGCTTCCGGCGGCTTACTTCTCTCTACATTTTTTTCTCTCCTCATCTTCTCTTTTCCTCACCAGATCGATGACAATCTCCCTACCCTTTACTCCTCTTCCATGGCCGCCGCTGTCTTCACCATCACATCTACGGCACACCACCACCACCATCGTCTTCACCATCTTCGTGCCATTCTCGGACGATGATGATATGAGATATAAAGGCTTCAAATCTGCTAGATTTATGGTAGATCTTAGATGTGAGGGCTTTTCTTCTGCTGCTACAACCATCGAGATGAACGATAGAGGCCAAATCTGTGTTCGATTTTTGTTGGTTCATGATCTATGTTCAAAGTTATATGTGTGTGTGTGTGTGTGTGTGTGTGTGTGTGTGTGTGTAAAGCTTCAGTGATTTCTGTGTGTGTGTGTGTGTAATTGGGTATCTGATTGTTCGATTTCCAAACCCTAATGGGGGAAATGGAAATTCGAAGTCTGTATATGTGTGTAATTGGGTATATGATTGTTGTTTGATTTGGTTGTTGGAAACCTAGAGGAAACACTTTCGGTTACGTTTATCCAACTGTTGATTACCAGGTACATGCTGATTTAAAATCAAAATTGAATTATTTTTTGTGTGATTAGAATGAAATTGAGCTAGGGCTAAATTAGAGAAGTTGTTCTGATTGTTGGATTTGATTATTTTGGATTGATTTGGGGGATTTTTGATGGAAATTATTGTCATTTTGGATTCAAGTGTTATTAGTTTGAAAGAAGTGTTTTCAATTCCCATTTCTAATTGATTTTGCGGGTATATGCTGATTTAGACTCTAAATTTTTTATTTTTTTGTTCATGTAGTTAATATGGACGTGTATATTTGTATAGGCCGATTTTTTTTTTTTCGTTGTTGAATGGAAGAAGAGGTATGTTTGATGATAGGTCTAACAGTTTAATTGCCATATTGTCCAATGCATTGTCTTGATTGTTAAATTATATGGTTATAAGATAGTTTATGTTATTTTTGGGAAATCATATGCATTTAATCTGTGGAGGGGAAAGGGTCTGAGTGAGGTAATTTCTACTAATAATGGTTTTGTATTCTTACTGTTTGACTTGAGTTCTAATAGTGCTAGTGTTCTTGAAGATGGTCCATGGTTTTTTGGGGGTCACTTTCTGATCCTAAAGAAATGGCACAAGATGATGAGGCAAAACATTTCACCAGGGAAGATGCAATGCAAGCAGAGCTGTGGTTCTTGCCACTGCTCTCCTTGCTTCCCTTTCACTTCACTTGGAAACAATTCACGAAGCTACTTTCACTGTCGGTGATTCTTTAGGATGGGATTTCAGTGTTGGAAGCTGGACAAATGGGAAGCAATTCAAGGCTGAGGATATGCTAAGTAAGATGAAATACTCTGTCTTTTCTTTTCTTTCATTAAAGTTCTTACTTTTCTTGAGTAAACCTTGATTCTATTTTGTTCATGGATGTTTGCTATTTTGTGAGAAATAGAATATGTTATATGGGTGTTCTAAAATTTTCATTGCACAATTGGCTGTAAATTAATAACGGAACTTCGAGATTGTTTAAATTATATGATCATAACTGAGTGCAGATCCACTAGCTTCTGATGAATATTATTCCTTGGCTTCTACATTTCCCTTAAATTGTGATTTACTTTTGAATGTTTCTTATAAATGTTTTAAATTATTTTATCTTTGATTTATCATAAATTTTTTGAAATTATTTTGATGTTATTGTTTCATTGATTTGATTAATGTTTTTTTTCTAGAGTTTAGTTGATCATTTTTATCCTTTAAACTATCAATTTCATATATTTAGTGTTCTATTTTCTAGAGTGTTCTATTTCATCTATTTGATTTGATTAATGTTTTTTGCATTCGAGAAGTTTGCGTATATATGTATACAAATATATGTTTGATTAAGTTGGTTGGAATTGATATTGGTCTTGGCCCAAAACCCTAATTGATGTGTTCAATTTCATGTGCATATATGGTGTTTGGTTGCTGAAGACAACGTGTTTGACAAAAGTCCCAAGTAAGGCGAGATTCCTCTTGCTTTGATTCTCTTTTCTGAATAACCAAATAGAGTATTTTTCTCATTTGATTACTCTGGTTGATTGTATGTTACAATTTTTAGCCTAATTCGTTCTCTCTCTTTTTTTTTTTCTTTTCTTTTTCTTTTTTATAATCTCTTAAAAATGGTTGAGAGGACAAGTGAAAGTTGTTCCTTCTAGGGATAGTTTGGTGATAATGGGGAGCGCCAAGGCAAAAATCCCCCTTGAGAAGACAATCATTTTGTCATCCTTATTGCTCCAAGATTGGTAAGTTTATTCAATATGCATTATTTGTTCCATATTTCGTACCTTATGTTCGTCTTATATGTTTCTTTATTTAACCTTTCCCCATTTACATTTCTAGACCCGTAGAGGTGGTGTTGATGAGCTATTTGCATGGGAAAGCAAAAGTATTTAAGGAAACTGTGTATGGGAAAGGTGCTCCTTTAAATGCTTTAGCTATAGCTATGATTGCAATCTATCATTTTCCTAATGAATGAGTAGGATATTTTTAGATCTAAACCAATCTACTTTTGAATAGGATGTCACATTCAAAGTGGATTATACTGTACCATTTATTGGGCGAGAATTTGGCTCTGTTTTCCATGGTGATAAGAATGTTGCATTGATGGTTGTTTCTAATGGCTGGGTAAATGTATATTACTCTTGATTTGTGCATACATTTTTTATTTTAATATTGAATTTTGGTTGTTTATGGGTGGGCAATTGCTGAATCTGCTGGGTGCAAGTTAGGGAGCAGGGTCAACAGAAAGGAGATGCTAGTCCTTTCTTAGCAGAACTGCTATATCTTGAAGAGCAAGCCAAACAACAAGGGCTAGGACGTTGGACCATGGTTAGTCTAAGTTCTTTACTTCCATTTTCTCCCCATACTTTTCCTATTTTTCTAGTACAATGGAGCAGCTATAGTATAAGTTCTGTACCTTCCCCTCCTATTTTGTCCATGCCATAATAGCAACATAGTGCACTTGCACTATAAAAACCCATTCTTGACTTGCGTTAAGAGATTTATAGTAGTGTTTTTGTTTTCAAAAGAATAAATGCTATGCTGATAGGCTTGCCAACTCTAATTTGACTTAGTCTCTTTATTTTGGAACTTACAATGGTAATGGATAAAACCTATACAAATGGCATCTCAAAAGCTTTTCTCAGTTGTTATCTTTCAACTGTTGCTTCTTGTTCCTTTTGCATTAGGCCTTGCTAATGCAAATGGTTTGAAGCTTGGCTTCTACCACAAAACATGCCAATCAATTGAGGCTATTATTAAAGAGACAACTGCTCGATTTATTTCGCGTGCACCAACTCTTCCTGCTCCTTTGATCAGAATGCATTTTCATGACTGTTTCGTCAGGGTACATCGCTAGGCACTTGTACGGGAAAGAAATAAACATTCTCGTATAATCCTGTTGATCAAGTCTGCGCTCCTCCGTACAACGTCGCTTTACTCCCTGAAAACACAAATGTGAGCTAGCCGGCGGGTGTGTGTCGGATACCTCTCCGATGCCTAAGTCAGCAAAATAGACAAATAGACAAAAAGCTCTGTGTATTCAGGAATCAAAGTTGTGTTACCTCTCCATGGGTGATGTTGTGAGCTTTTATAGGTTCCGCATGGTACAATCCTAGTAGGACTCTTATTCCTCCATATAGAGTCCTCCTAGGAGTCATACTCCTGAAAGATAATGCTTATCCTTCAACACCCTCCTCACTGCTTAAACCAAGTGAGGTGGTTTTATCATGGTCGGATTCCAATATGACCGAGGTAAGCATGGTTGTGCTGAGCCGCAGACTAGACCGAGATAACTTTAGCTCGGCTCTTCCATTCACTGCTCTTACCCCGGTTTCTCCTAGTGCTAACCATGGTATGTCTCGACCGGGATAACCAATAACGTGGTCCCGAAAGAGCTTACCGTAAGCTCTTTGGGACCGGAATAACTTCAACCCTCTTTTGGACCGGAGTAACTTTTAAGCCTCTTTTGGACCGGAATAACTTTATGGCCTTTTTACTCAGCCCTTCGTACTGTGGCCTATAATGGCCCATTACCCAGCTCGGCCCAATTTTCATATAAATTTCCCTCTCAATTGCCCCTTAATTCCATCTGCGCAGCATTATAGAGATTACCTTGTCTACCAGCCAAGCTAAAAACTTTAACCTTACTACTGAGCTAAGCTTTTAAGCTTTTCCAACTGAGCTAAAACTCTTTTAGCCTTTCCAGCCGAGCTAAATTCACACCGAGCTGTACTTGTTCGGTCAAAACGTCTCTTCAATCACAGCAATTGAATCGCTTCTTATCCCAAGAACACGTGGCATACTCTCATTGGCTGAAGGTAACTGTCACGCTGTCTTCGTACCTCGTGTTTTTTGAGCAGTCCCGCCCAAATTTTGGGCCTTCCATCAAAACAAACCTTTTTGTTCTCTTTTGAATCACTCACACCACTATTCATCTCCTTCTCTCTCTTCGAGCCTCCATTGTCCTGCAACTAAGGAAGCTTCATGGTTTTGATGCCATTGCTCCCATCTTCAGTTTCCTTTCTGTAGTCTGGTAAGTGACTTGATGCTTCATTTCTGTTGATTTAATCATGTTACGTAGCTCTTGTTTTGCTTTTCAAAACATACTTTCCACTTTCGCTTCCATTTTTCATTCTGTCTTTTGTTTTCTGAAAAAAAAACCTTGTAATAGAACCCACTTGAATTCACGAAATAATCTGAGAAACACTGGTTTTGATTCAAAATCAACATGTAACCGAACTAGGAAGTTGTTTGCAGTCAATGTCAATCTAGCCGGACTAATCAACCGAACTAACTCTTCATGCTTTACAAGTAGTTTCAACAAGTCAAACCATCTTTTTACCTAATTTAGCCTGGTTATTGATCCGTGCTAATAGTATGCTTGAAAGCCACGACCATGACCGAGAGTTCAAACCGAACTAAGAATGCTGCCCCAATAGGCTCAACCGGGCTAACAAATCCCTTGCTCAAACCGAGCTAGCAAACCTTCGCTTAAAACCGAGCTAACAGACCCCTTGCTCAAACCGAGCCAAGACACGAAGCACTTCACATTGCCGAGCTAGGGCTTCATTTATCTTGCTTGTGTTTCTTTTAGCACGGTCCCACGATTTGTGTTTAACGCCTTTGTTTTTCACTTTGCAGACTTAGGTTGCCCAGGCACTCCTTTGAGCGCTCAACCGAGCTACTCAGCACCATTCTCCGACCGAGCTAACACCCAAGTATAATTTATTCATAACTTAAACCATAATGGGAAAGTATAGGTATTTAGTAAACACACCTGGTGGTATGGCTGAATTCCGAAAGGATTATAACATCCCTGACGATGTTCACCTTACCTTAGCCGACCAAGATACCGTTCCTTGGGGTAAACAGGGTTTTGTCCCTTTTAATGTTATTTCCATTGTGGAGTGCGGTCTACGCTTCCTAGTATAGCCCTTACTTTGTGAATTCCTCAGGCAAACCAAACTCTGTCCTACCCAACTTTCCACCAATTCTTACCGCATAATAAACGGAATAGCCGAGCTAAACTGCCGGGCTGGCCTTAACCTTGGTCTTGCCGAGCTCTTCCACCAGTATTCCATAGGATCAACCGAAGATGGCTGGGTTTACTACTTATGAATAAAGCGCCGGCGTGAAAAATAATAAAGGACACACCGGACAAAGACTTGAACGATGATGATTTTTTCTGGGTATCTAGGAATTTTGAAGACCACCAAGCCTAGATCCCAGGCCACAGAATAAACTGGAACAAGGGTGTAGCCGGTAGGGTTACCCTGGCTTTATTGCATTCTTCTTGTTATTTCAGTTTTCTGATTGTGAACCGAACTAATTGTTGTCTTCTTTCTTGCAAATAGGAACTTTCTTAAGTCCCAATACAGCTACCCCAACTTGAACGTGCTTCGCGCCGCGTTGCGATATCCAGATCGGAGTTGGACTGACCTGCTTAATTTTGAACCGACCTACAGATACAGTGGAAAACGAAGGACCAGGGTAACCGACTTTCTGCTAGAAGCCTCTCCTGAACCGGACCCATCCTTGCCTCAAATCAACCTTATCCCACTTACTGTCGAACAAGAAATGGCCAAAAAGAGAGCCGCGCGAGCCCTTCTGACCGAAACAAACCCAACCGTGATACCACCAGCTGATCAAACTCAAGGGACCGTGGTGGCCCTTCCTACTCAACAACCTTCATCATCTCTCCCAAGGAAGCGTGCCTGGACTACCCAAACCGAGCAACGTCTTGTTGATGATGATGAAATCGCGGTTTCTCAAACCGTTCTGCCAAGCCCTCCATCGAGCCCACAACCGAAGTGCTCTGGCCAAGCTACCTCCTCTAAATGGGCTCCGAAAATCACCTTTCAAAACCGTGCTATCACGGATTCTGACTCAGTGGTTGCAGAGAAAGACCACCTGATGGCATTCAGCCTGGCTAAAGGTGTTTGCTTCCCCGCCGACATGAAGCACCACAACCACTTGACCGAGCTAAAAGCCATCCGTTCGGCCACAAAATCCATGGTGCTCGTAAGTAGCTTCCTCTGTTAATCTTTCTAATTTGTACAACTTTCATCTCGGTTTGATTACAAGTTTTTCCCATTCTTTTGCAGGCCATGCAGAAGAACCACACCGCTCATAAGCGCGTGCTGGAATTTCGCAAGACTACAAGGCAAGCCATGGCCGAAGTGACTGAAAAGACTATCGAGCTAGAACAAGCCAGGGAACGGATAGCCGAGCTTCAATTCGAGAATGTCCGTCTGACCGAATTAGTTAGCTCAGCCGAAGAAGACAAGCAAAAGGCTGCGGCCGTGATAAAAGACAAATACCTGCGGGAGCTGGCCAAGCTCGAAGGAAAGAAGAACGCCGAGATTGAGAAGCTGAAGAAGAGTGTGGATGACGCCGAGCTCCGGGGTTACAAGGAGGGGGAGGTGACTTACATTAAACAATGTGAAGCTGCCAAGGATCTCTTCTTTAAATGTGGGTGGAGGGCAACTGTAGTGTAGCTTGGTCACAGTCCAAAGACTGAGGTCTTCAACGCTCCTGCATACTTCATACTGAGCTCCATGGCGAAATATGCTGCTGCCCTTTAGCAACAATTTCTTGAGGATTCGGATGATGAAGAAGAAACCGTACCCAACAATACCCCGGTTGTCAATGACCCTGTCAATCAGTCAGTTCGGTTGGAGCCAATGGTGGAAGACCTGACCAACGAGCTGCCTACAGAAACCATGCTTCCAACCGAGACCGTGCTACTGAATGAAACCGGGGTCCGAGTTGACCTTGATGCTGATCTTGATGATCTTTTCGCCTGATTTTGTACTTCTCTTCTTGTTGCTTGATTTTAGTATTTTCTTGCTTTTTGTTGGGAAAAAAGTTTGTAACCGGAGTGAGTCTCCAACAATTGTAGCTCTGTTTTGCTTTTGAATGAAAAACCTTTCATCTTTCTATTCGGTCTGTGCCATGCCTGCATTCACTTTGTATACAGATTAACATTTTCTTGCCGAGATAATTATCTCAGTCTTAATTTTATAATATAATTATAGCTGCCAACCACTCTTTAGCCGAGATACCTACTTCGGCTGAAGAGTACTAAAAGTTGGTTCAATCCAGCCAACCACTCTTCAGCCAATATCCTTACTTCAGCTGAAGAGTAGGCGAGTGTTGGTTTGATCCAGCCAACCACTCTTTAGCCGATATCCTTATTTCGGCTGAAGAGTACTAAGTGTTGGTTTAATCCAGCCAACTACTCTTTAGCCGACATCCTTACTTCGGCTGAAGAGTACTAAGTGTTGGTTTAATCTAGCCAACCTCTAAATTGGTTACTCCTGCCAATTTAGAATAAAGTGTTTGGTTATTCTAACCAAATGTCCTACAGCCTGGATCCTTATCCTGGGCTTAGGAAGGGTGTTGGTCTTTCCAGCCAACCTCTAGATTGGTTATTCCTACCAATTTAGAATAAAGTGTTTGGTTATTCCGACCAAATGGCCTGCAGCCTGGATCCTTATCCTGGGCTTAGGAAGGGTGTTGGTTTTTCCAGCCAACCTCTAGATTGGTTATTCCTGCCAATTTAGAATAAAGTATTTGGTTATTCTGACCAAATGTCCTGCAGCCTGGATCCTTATCCTGGGCTTAGGAAGGATATTGGTTTTTCCAACCAACCAAGTTTTCAATGCCCCTAACTCACTAAAACAACTTTTACAGAATAAAACACTTATGCTGAAAAGAAAACTACTTGTTTTATTGGGGAAAAGAAAAATTACAAGTAGTGAAGAAAAGCTAAAAATAAAATAGTTTAAGATTGGCAGTGTTCCATGGCCTGGGAATGGCTTTGCTGTCCTCGTTTTCTAAGTGGTATGCCCCTTTGCCTACTAATCCAACCACTTTGTAAGGTCCTTTCCAATTGGGCCCTAACTTGCTATCTCCCGATATTATGGTGTTTCTCATCACTTTGCGCAGTACCCAATCTCCGATTTTGAATTGCCTTGGATGTACTGTCTTGTTATATTTCCTGGATAACTCTTGTTGGTATGAGGCAATGTGAACCAGTGTTTTTTCTCTTCTTTTTTCGGCGAGGTCGAGTTCCAATGCTATGGCTTCTCCATTCAAGTCTGGATCAAAATTTTCGCTTCTAATTGTGGGGAGGCCAACTTCCAGCGGGATTACTGCTTCCATGCCGTAAGCTAAGGAGAATGGTGTTTCTCCTGTTGATCGCCGAGGTGTGGTGCGGTAGGCCCATAAAACATGAGGAAGTTCCTCAGCCAATTTGTCTTTTGCTCTTTCTAACCTTTTCTTCAGTCCATCCAAGATGACCTTATTTAATGCTTCTGCCTGGCCGTTGGCTTGGGGATATGCCGATATAGAATTGTAGAACTCTATTTTGTATTCTTCACAAAAGTCTCTAAAGATTCTGCCATCAAACTAAGTGTCATTGTTTGATATTAAGGCTTTAGGTACGCCGAATCGAGTAATGATATTCTGCCAGACGAACTTCTTCACATCTTTTTCCTTGATTGATGCCTGTGCTTCTGCTTCCACCCACTTTGTGAAGTAGTCTGTTGCTGCGAGAAAGAACTTCCTGTTACCGGGTGCTGTTGGAAGTGGTCCTTCTATGTCCAAGCCCCACATTGAGAAGGGGCATGGGCTGGTCAATGGTAGGAGTTCTCTGGCTGGCTGATGTATTTGGTGTGCGAACTTCTGACATTTCTCGCACTTCTTCACATACTTCTTTGAGTCTGCTTGCATGTATGGCCACCAGTATCCTTGTGAAATGGCTCTGTAGGCTAACGATCTTCCTCCTTGGTGGCTTCCGCACACGCCTTCGTATATCTCGAACAAGAATGCTTCCACTTTGTTGGGGTGGACACACTTTAGGCAAGGTCCTGAGAATGACTTTTTGTATAATGCCATAGATGGGGAGAGCCAAAATCGCTGCGACTTTGTTCTAATTTTGTTAGCTTCTTTCTTTTCTTCCGGTAAGACGCTGTCTTTTAAGAATAGTATGATGGGATCCATCCATAAGGGGCCTAGTTCGGTGCAACATACCTCTTCTGCTTCGGGGTCTTCAATGCTTGGTCTTGGTAGGTAGTCAATTAGCAGTGGGTGAGAGATGGATGTATCTGCCATTGAAGCAAAGCCTGCTAGTTCGTTTGCTCTACTATTTTTCTCCCTGCCAATCTGTTCTATCCTTACTACTTCAAATTTCTTGATCTCTGTTCTGACCAATTCTTGGTACTTGGCCATCCTGTCATCCTTTGTTTCGTAGTCGCCAAAAATTTGGTTTACCACCAGCTGTGAGTCACTGTAGACCATTAGCTCGGTGGCCTTCATGTAGAATGCTAATTTGAGACCTGCAAGAAGCGCTTCATATTCCGCTTCGTTGTTTGATGTTGAAAATCCAAGGTTGACTGCTTGCTTCACAACCAGGCTGTCTGGTGAGATGAGAACTATGCCAAGTCCTGCACCATGCCGGTTGTATGCTCCGTCCACAAAGAGCTTCCACATCTCTCCAACGAATAATTTCCAGCAAGTGGAGGGATCAGATGATCCCGTGGGGTCAAGAATGTTGCTGGTGTTTTCTTCAAGGTCCATACTTGCTGTCTGCCCCTCGCTATCTGATTGAACCAAGTCTTTATTTGTTGGTGAGTCTTGGCTTGGTGTAGCATGGTTCACTTCTGCTTTGCTCTCTTTACTCTGGTCTGCCTTGCGGTCTGACTGAGTATCCTGCACCAGGGGTTGCGCTATTCCGGCGTCAACTTCCATCCCTAGTTCGGTTGCATTAGTCAGGTCGACTGGGCAGATATGATGACTTCCTAGAGTAAATTTTGTGACAAAGTCTGCCAAAGCTTGTTCCTTTATCGCGGTTCTGGGTTAGAACTTGATGTCGAATTGTCCCAACTCTACTGACCACTTCACGATTCGCCCAGAAAAGTTCACCCTCTCAAACAAAGCTTTTAATGGGAAAGCTGTAAGGACGACTATGGTGTGGGCATGGAAGTAGTGCGAAAACTTCCTTGAGGCCACCATTAAGGCCAAGGCCAGTTTTTCCAGTGGCAAGTACCGCGTTTCGGTGCCCAGTAATGTCTTGCTGACATAATAAATGGACAGAAGTTGGATTCCTTCCGGACAGACTAATACTGCGCTAATTGCGTGCTGAGAGACCACCAGGTACAGGAGGAGTTCTTCTCCAGGTATTGGGGTGACAAGCAGTGGTGGAGAAGACATGTATTCCTTCAAGTTTTCCAGAGCGCGGTCGCATTCTTCGTCCCACTCGAACTTGACTTTTAATGCTAGAAAAAATGGTCATAGTTTGTCTGACGACTAGCTAATGAATCGGTTGAGTGCAGCTATCATGTCGGTGAGATGCTGCACTTCTTTTACTGAGTTAGGCCTCTCCAGATCTTGAATAGCTTTGATCTAGGAGGGGTCTGCCTCAATACCCTGGTTGGTCACCAGGAAGCCCAGAAATTTGCCAGATCCTACACCGAACGCGCACTTGGATGTATTAAGGCGCAACTTGTGCCTCTTCAAAATCTGGAGCATCTCACCTAGGTCCCTTAGATGGTTGTTCTCATCTTTGCTTTTGACCACCATGTCGTCAATGTAAGCCTCCATTGTTCTGCCTAACAACGGCTCGAACATCTTGGTGACCATTCTTTGGAATGTTGCCCCTGCGTTCTTTAGGCCAAAGGGCATGACCTTGTAGCAATACAGTCCTCTTGAAGTTGTAAAGGACGTGACCTCCTGGTCTGGTTCGTACATGGTGATCTGATGGTAGCCTCTGTATGCATCAAGAAAGCTAAGTCGGTTGTGCCCTGCCGTTAGGTCTACCAGTTGATCTATCCGTGGTAGGGGAAAGCTGTCCTTTGGGCATGCTTTGTTGACTGTCTTATAGTCGACGCAGACACGCCATTTGCCATTCTTTTTTGGTACCACGACTGTGTTGGAAATCCATCTGGGGTAGTGCACCTCTCTGATAGCTCCTGCCTCTAGCAGATTTCCCACTTCTTCCGCAACTATTTCGGCGTGGTGGAGTGTCGATCAGCGAATGTGCTGAATGATTGGTCTGGCGGATGGGTGGACATTGAGTTGGTGACAGATGAAGTTTGGATCAATGCCTGGCATGTCGTAGGGTGTCCAGGCGAACACTTCGATGTTAGAGGTTAAGAATTCCAAAACCCCTAATCTCTCAGTGCTGGACAACGATGATCCGAGCAAAAAGAATTTATCCGGGTTCTTTTCATCTATTCTTACTTCTACCAAGTCTCCCACTACTTTTTGATCAGCTGCTTTGCCGACATCTGCGAACAGTTCATTGTTCTCAAGTTCTTCCACCGAATGAACATATCCCTTGGCAGCGCGGCTGCCATTAACTGTGACAAAGCATTGCTTGGACATAATTTGGTCTCCAAAGACCTCTTCAATTACCCCGGTTTCGTTGGGGAATCACATTATTTGATGGTAGGACGAAGCTACCGCTCGTATGGTATGCAGCCATATTCTTCCCAAGATTATGTTGCAAGTGGAGGGGACCTTCAACACCCAAAATTTCACTTGTTTTGTCACGCTTCCTGCCCTGACTAGGAGGATAATTTTGCCGACTGGTCATTCTGGCATTGAGTTGAATCCGATCAGGGAGGATACAGCTGGGGCCAGGTCTTTGTCCTCTAATTTTAGTTGTTTGAAGGTGTCGTAGTACATTATCTCACACGAGCTACCTTGGTCTATCAAAATTCGCTTGACGTCGTAGTCTTTGATGCGGAGGGTGACGACCAGTGCATCGTTGTGAGGGCAATATATTCTTTCCAAGTCCTTATCTGAAAAAGACATGACGTTCGTGGCCTCTGTTCTCCTCTTTTTGATGGTAGGTTGGGCGCTTAGTACCTCTTTTAAGTGCTCAGCCTTCTTTATCATGCCCCTGAGCTCGCATACGCGCTCAGGTTCGAATACTCCATGAATCACGTTGATCACGCCTTGAGATGGGGGGTCGATTGGCATACCGTTCGGGTGGTTGTCATTCTGGGGAGCTGGCTGCGCCCCTCCTTCAATGTATTTGTCCAGGTGACCGGCTGCCACCAACTCCTCTAAATGTTGTCTCAATGGTGTACAATTTTCAATGCGGTGTCCCTTTTCTTTATGGAAGGTGCACCGCGATCTTTCGTCGTAGTCCTTCTGAGCTTCTCCTAGCTTGGCAGGCCATCTGACGAAAGGTTCATCGCGTATCTCGCTTAGAATCTGGTAGATTGGCTTTTTGAATACCGTGGTAATGGTAGTACGGACTCTCAACCATCTTTTATCCTAGTCTTCTCCGTTGTCCTGCCTGCTTCGTCCGTTTTTGTTCGGACGTTCTACCGCGTTGACCTTTGCCGCAATCTTTTTATCTGGTACTGTGATTTAGCACGAGCGCCATCTTCTTCTACCCGAATGTGTTGATGCACTCTCTCCATTAAGGCCTCCATTGTAAGAGGCAGTGTCATAGTGATTGAGTCCCTTAGTCTGTTCCTGACTGGAAGGCCTCTTTTGTACTGTGCGATGGCGAGATTGGTGAGGCAGTCCCCAATCTGGTTGAAGGTCTCCCAGTAGCGGCTATTGTAGGATTTTAATGACTCTTTTTCGCCCATATCGATGGAGAGCAGTTGATCAATTTCCACCGGGGTTTTGGTGTTCGTTCTGAACCTAGTAACGAATGCCTCCGCCAATTGCGCCCAGGAGGCTATGCTGCCTTCTGGAAGTTTTTCGAACCAAGTCAAGCCGAGGTCACCAAGGCTTGATGGGAAGAGGATGCACATTAAAGCTTTATTCCATCGGTATACTGCCATAACCTGATGAAAGTGGCTTAGGTGCATGTAAGGGTCTGTCTTCCCTTCGTACGTGGTAAATTTAGGCTGGATGAAATCTGAGGGTAATGGTGCGTTCTCAATTGTCGGAACGAACGGCGAGCTATGGAGTCTTGCCAACGCTTTATCTGTTGGTTCGTAGGCAAGGTGCGGTATTGGCATCCCAACCTCGACGCTTCCATGCGTCCGAGGAGCCAACCGCTAAAGGGCTGAAACTCTGTGTGGATCGCGTGTCCTAGCATCCTCCTTCTATCGCGCCCTTTCTTCAAGCACAGTCTGTAAGTCAGACAATCTAGGAAACTCCGTTTGCCTGGATGATGTATGGTGCGTGTGTGAGGGCCGATAGGTACTTCCCTCTGTGTAAGACCTTAATGATCTCGTTCTCTCAGACCTGGAGTAACGAGTTCTGGAAGTCCTTGATTGAGTGTCGCTCGTCCTGAGGCTTCTGCTCTCTGCTTGCGATGTCGTGGTATGCCTACTACGATCTTTTGAGTGGCGAGGAGGCGTATTGCCTTTGCGCCCCTCTCCTGTCACCACCCCTTTTCCCTTGATCTGGCGCTTCATGGCCTCCATGTCCGCCGCCATCTTCCTTATCAATTTATCTTGCTCCTTCACGCGGTCCTCTAGAACTTGAGGATCAATCCTCCGCCTTTGTCTGTCAGGACTTTGTGAACGAGAGTGACGGGGGCTGTTAGTCCGCCTCCTCCCCCTTGTATCCCTCCTGGGATTCTATCGTTGTGGCTCCAAGTCCGCCATAGGAGGGATAGAAGGTAGGCCTTCGCACCTTGCACCCCCCTCTGGTGTTTGTCCATCGATGGTAGACTGCGGCAAATCTTTGTTGTACGCCATTGCTTCTAAAGAGGAAAAGCTTGATCAAGAGGTTTTGTTCTAGTGCAATGTTCCCACAGACGGTGCCAATTGTACGAGAAAGAAATAAACCTTCTCGTATAATCCTGTTGATCAAGTCCGCGCTCCTCCGTACGACGTCGCTTTACTCCCTGAAAACACAAATGTGAGCTAGTCGGCGGGTGTGTGCCGGATACCTTTCCGATGCCTAAGTCAGCAAAATAGACAAATAGACAAAAAGCTCTGTGCATTCAGGAATCAAAGTTATGTTACCTCTCCATGGGTGTTGTTGTGAGCTTTTATAGGTTCCGCATGGTACAATCCTAGTAGGACTCTTACTCCTCCATGTAGAGTCCTCCTAGGAGTCATACTCCTGAAAGATAATGCTTATCCTTCAACACCCTCCTCACTACTTAAACCAAGTGAGGTGGTTTTACCATGGTCGGATTCCAATATGACCGAGGTAAGCATGGCTGTGCTGAGCCGTAGACTAGACCGAGATAACTTTAGCTCGGCTCTTCCATTCACTGCTCTTACCCCGGTTTCTCCCAGTGCTAACCATGGTATGTCTCGACCGGGATAACCACTAACGTGGTCCCGAAAGAGCTTACCGTAAGCTCTTTGGGACCGGAATAACTTCAAGCCTCTTTTGGACCGAAGTAACTTTTAAGCCTCTTTTGGACCGGAATAACTTTATGGCCTTTTTACTCAGCCCTTCGTACTGTGGCTCATAACGGCCCATTACCCAGCTTGGCCCAATTTTCATATAAATTTCCCTCTCAGCACTGGATTTCTGTTTTTTAGTTTTATTTATTTATTTTTAAATAATGCTATACAATCAGAAAAATTATTCAAAAAAATATCTAGAATTTAAAATTTATATGACCAAATTTAGTTTGATTTGACCCTATAAAGAAGTTTAAATCTAGATGATAAGGTTGAATTACTCTGTTCTAGATGATAGGGTTGAATTATAGCTGAATTTTAGGTTGGAAGTGCTTTTACTTTGCTTTTCAATGCAAAAGTTGAAGTAATTTTTGCTTTCAAAAGCAATGTAAGTACTTTTTATTTATTTATATTTTTGGGGATACTTGTTCCCTAGTTAGATTCATGATGAACTTTTACGGTTGAATTTGTCTTATAGTTTTGCTTGTTTTGTGTTTTGGTGATGATATGGTAGACTTTTCTAATGTGATGGGAGGTCCATACCCAATTGGTTGGGTATCCAATGCCATAGAAATTACAAAAAATATATCCAACTAAAGGACTTATAATAATAAAAGATGAATGATAATCTTAATGGTAAAGTGCTTATTGATAATCTTAATGGCTAATCAAGTTGATAGAATATATCCAACTAAAGGACTTATAATAATAGAAGACGAATGACAATTTTGTCAAATCTTATCTCCTCAATGTAATTCACTAAGATTAGCAAGGAATCAAGTTCAACTACAAGATTTTCACTTCTTTTTTCTTTCTTTCTTTCTTTCTTATGATTATTAATAGGCACCTCTCTAAATGAAATAGGGATTGCTTTAAATGATGGTGATTGATATGTAGAGAAATTAAAACGAAATACTAATTAATACGAAAAATACTGTGGAAGAATTATTATTATCTGAAGCTAGCTGTTGAGATAATAATGTACATAATGTGGATGGAAAATGCATCTGAATAGAAACAGGTACACTTGTCCAATAAGTGAAATTTTTTGAAATATTATTAACTAGCTACAAGGAACAATTGCCCTTCATTTATAGTAGCTAGAAGGGATTTCAATTTTCAATCTTGAAATATTGAACATGATCGAGTAGTTGTATAATTCTTAATCAACTTCCTTTTTACAATTCCATTTTTTTTTAAAATTAGAAAAAAAAAGGATATATAACTATAAGCAATCCAAAATTTATAGGCTTCTAATTCTAAATAAGATGTTTAGATATTATGACTGAAAAATGGCAGTAGTTGGAATTGAATTTTCCCTACATGTTGCAGCTGGCGCCTCAATTACCTAATTAGGTGGAATTATGTGACATCGAGGCATTAATAAAGCAACATAAATGGGTGAAAGCCAAAGATAAATGATACTGCAAGTCATGATGCCCCATCTAGAGAAGGAATGTACAATTATAAACTGGTCAAGAATTTATCCTAAGCAGTGAGCTACATGTGTTCAAAACCTAGCATGTTAGAGTTTGGAAATTATATAGTGATTTACATTGTTGTGTAGAGTTAATTTAGCAATAAGTTAAATTTGAAGTATAAAACATTGGAGCCCAAAAATTGTGAACCAGCTCTTGGACAGTTGTAATAGCCCCGACCCGCAATTAGCCATTAGTTAGTAATCAAGGATGTTAATTAAGCGGATAAAATAAATTACGGGATTATTATGGAATTTTACATGATTTTGGCCTCCTATTTGTTACGTGTAGAAATATCTATTTGGATTCCGCTTTAAGATGTAAATTGAAAGCCTTATCAACATCCGAAATCGAAATTAATTACATCAACGTGTTATTTGGAAATTTTAGAACACCATGGCAAATTTTATTAAGAATTGATTCGATTCGGTAAAAATCGCATGTGATTAAATTGAACCTTGATGGGAACTAATTTGGATTAATTGAATTTCGCGCTAACCTGAATAAATTAAGGTTACTTATGTTTGATTTAAATAATGCATGATTGGTACCTAATCTAATCCTATTAATGATCCAAGATGTGATTGAGTGTATTATGTGTTGAGGCATTTTGTGGTGTTGTGTGTAGGGGATTAAAACCCATGTGTGTGTGTGTGTGTGTGTGTGTGTGTGTGTGTGTTGGAAGTGTGCATGTGTGTGCACGTGTATGGTGCTCAAAGTGAGGTGTGTGTTGTGTATATTCAGCTGAGTGAGGGGGTGTGGTAGGCTGCCTCTTTGGTCTCTTGTGTGAGAGAGAGTGTGTAACTAGAGAGTAAGAGAGTAAGCTCTTGAGGTTGAAGAAGAAAAAGGAAATTAGGAGGACCATCTCTCATTGTTCGAAATCAAGAAGCTAGGTAAGAGTCTAGAGCCTATTCTTTTGTAGACAACCTTCCATGTATCTTGTACTAAGAAATTGGTGAATCAATTACTGGAATTTGAAGTGAAGTTGGGTTTTTGAGCAAGAAAATGGCTTGTGTGCATGTTTATGGAGGATTATACCTTGTTCATTCATGTCTTGGGTTTTGCTCTTAAAATCTTTGCATGCATGTAAGTTTTACTCATCATCTTCAAGAAATTATCATGTTTCATGTTTCAAAATTTCATGAGCTTATGGTTTTCATTGCATGTTTTGTAGAACAAAAGAAATGAGTTTGAAAATCTTCCATGCATGAGCTTTGGAGTTCAAATTTGCTAAATCCATGAGTTTTGAGCTAAATGTTTGAGAGTGATCATGTAATTGTGTTTTAGAAAGGCCTTCCAAGTGTTTTGATCAAGCTTTGCATGAGTATAGCCATTAAAATCACATTTTGAAGCTCAAACCCTGTTTTGTAAAACCCAGAATTTCACAGTCCACTCGAGCGAGGAAACCTACGCTCGAGCGGAGAATGCGAGCTCTCAGTATTTTTTTTCAGACATGAGCTCTCCGCTCGAGTGACCACTTGAACACTTGAGCGAACCCTTTGCATGTTGTTGATACACTCGAGCGTGGGAGTTGTAGCTCGAGCGTGGATTTCGACCAACCAGTACTTTTTTCAAGTTTGCAGGTCGCTCGAGCGGAGGAATTCACCCTCGAGCGGCCCCTCTCATTTTGCATGTCCGCTCAAGCGAGGAAGTTTACGCTCGAGCGGGGACCTTATTTTCAGAAATTTTGGCCTAAGTATTGCAAGGCATGTTTTGGCATCCTCATTGCATCTTAGGCATTCCTAAGCCTTAATTAAGCCATAATAATGAGGTTATGAATTAGAAACACACTAAGCAAAGAATGTACTAAGTTATGAGATTCAAGAGTGTGTTTTGAGCAATGTGATAAGAAAGAACAAGAACCAACGTAATGAAAGTTAAGCCGTGTTGGCCACATGAATGCGTAATGACAAGACATGCTTGTGTTATGTATTTTGTGATTGTATGTCAAGACTCGAGGATTGATTGACCATTTACGGGAACCACTGTGAGTAACATTTCTGTAAAGATATGTTGATATGAATTATGTTCCAAATGAAATGTGATAAGCTATGATTTCTGAAATGATATCTGTTTACGTGAATGAACATCCCAAGTTTGAAATTTATTATGGCATTCATAGATAGTCCCAAGTCATGGGAGACGGCATGAAAATGCGGGTCCATGACATACAAGTAATTACGATATCTCGTTAGCCACTTCATTGTGGTGATATGTGTTTAATCGGTATCCGGAACCGATTACTCTAGTCGAAAGACGTTCTATGATGTGTTCTATGGGATGTACCATTATTATGTTCTGATATGAGAATGATTATGTTATGATCTGTTTTACGCTTATGATATGTTCGGAATTCGTTCACTAACCTCTTTACCTTAATGTTATTTATTAGGCTTTAGCTCATTGTGTGTATATATATGTATAGGTGAGCATTCTGGAGCTCGAGCCTGAAGGCTTTTGTCTGGATCTGTGTTCTGTTGTCAGCCAACCATTGTGCCTCACGTGGAGGTTCCTGAAGTGTCCTATGTTCAGTCCTTTTGGTTCTGTATATGTATGAGACTGGATGTGATTAAGTTGGCTGTACTTAAGATGTTGTAATGTGTGTGGGTATAATGTATGGTTGACTATTGGATATGTATATAAACTTTTAAATAGTCTGTTTCATATAAGTCAACACAGCTCATTAGACAATTATATTTATGTATTTGCTTCCGCTAGCCCCTTTATTTTTGTTAATCTATTCAGAGGCCTTCGGTAATTCAAGGATTACTGGCCGGTTACGATGCTAAATCCATAGGGACGGGTTTGGGTTGTGACAACAGTGATAGAGGCACACAATCTCCATATGTAGTTGAAATGACTGAATCATAGCTGTCATGAATAATGAACCAAAATTAAAGATATTTTTGTGAACCCTTTTTGGTACTATTATTGGAGATGTGAATATTGGTGCATTGAACAGTATCTAAAGAGACCAGTAGCAAGATGTACCTTAGGAGGGAGGGTTGGTCCACCTATAAGGGTGATGGCTGATAAATGTTAAAAAGCAACCCAACCATATTAGTGACAATGTGACATGTTCCCTTCCTTGAGTTATGACAAAGTCTAATAGTAAACACGCACCATTCAACAGGTTTCCCCAACTTTAGTTCCACTCCTAAAATTTTACTTCCAGGAAGAAGTAAGAAAAGCAGCTGTTTCAGGTATACACTCGAGTCATAGTTTCCCATTTTTCTTTTTTTTCCATTATTGTTGGTGTACTGAATATCTTGAGATGAACTATTATTTTTCAAGCCATGCCGGAGCTATTGCGTTCAGAAAACTTAGCTATAGAGAAGGGGATTTCTTAAGGTCGTAATGGGTCTTATATTAAGCAGTTATCTGACTACATTGTTCTAGCTTTTGGTGGAAGCTTTGCATAAGGTGTAGTTTGTTGTTAAATAATTATGCTGTGTGGTGACATAATTCTTGTCACTATATTATGCTTCTGATTTGAGAACTGAAGTTTTTTAATGGGACATATTACATGTAATTAGCACACGTAGGTTGGAAGTTAGAGTCGAAAATGCTTTAAACTTAGTTGAAAAAAGGCATTCTGGGGGCAAAAATGAAAAATTGCCCTCGAACCACTCTATGAATGTCACAAGCAGATTCCTCATGACAAATAGGACTTGTGAGAACAGACGGAACGTAATTCGGACCTGTAGGTAGAGAGCTAGAGCCGAATACATCCAAAACTTAGTCAAAAAAGGGCATTTCGGGGGCGAAAATTCAAAACAGCGCCCGAACGACCGTGTGGCTCACACAGATAGCTTTATCATGAAAAATAGGACTTGTGAGAACTAACGGAATGTAATTCGGACCCGTAGGTAGAGAGTTAGAGTCGAATACGTCCAAAACTTAGTCGAAAAAGGGTGTTTCGGGGCGAAAATTCAAAACAGCCTCCAAACGACCATGTAGCTCACACGAATAGCTTTGCCATGACAAATAGGACTTGTGAGAACTGACGGAATGTAATCCGGACCCGTAGGTTGGGAGTTAGAGCCGAATACGCCATAAACTTAGTCGAAAAAAGGACGTTTTGGGGATAAAAATTCAAAACAGCCCCCGAACAACCATGTGGCTCACACGGATAGTTTCACCATGACAAATAGGACTTTTGAGAACTGACGGAACGTAATTCGAACCCGTAGGTAGAGAGTTAGAGCCGAATACGTCCAAAACTTAGTCGAAAAAGGGCGTTTCGGGGGCGAAACTTCAAAACCGCCCCCGAAAAACTATGTGGCTCATACGGATAGCTTCGTCATGAAAAATAGGACTTGTGAGAACTAATGGAACGTAATTCGGACCCGTAGGTAGAGAGTTAGAGTCGAATACGTCCAAAACTTAGTCGAAAAAGGGCGTTTCGGGGGTAAAAATTCAAAAAAGCCCCCGAACGACCGTGTGGCCCACACGGACAGTTCCCCCATGACAAATAGGACTTGTGAGAACTGACAGAACATAATTCGGACTCATAGGTTGGGAGTTAGAGCCGAATACGCCCTAAACTTAGTCAAAAAGGGGTTTCGAGGGCGAAAATTTAAAACAGCCCCCGAACGACCATGTGGCTCACACGGATAGCTCTGCCATGACAAATAGGACTTGTAAGAACTGACAGAACGTAATTCGGACCCGTAGGTAGAGAGTTAGAGCCGAATACGTCCAAAACTTAATCGAAAAATGGCGTTTTGGGGTGAAAATTCAAAGAAGCCCCCAAACGACCGTGTAGCTCACACGGATAGCTTCGCCATGAAAAATAGGACTAGTGAGAATTGACGGAATGTAATTCGGACCAGTAGGTTGGGAGTTAGAGCCGAATACGCCCAAAACTTAGTCGAAAAATGACGTTTCGGGGGCAAAAATTCAAAACAGCCCCCGAACCACCGTGTGACTCACATGAACAGTTCCCCTATAATAAATAGGACTTGTGACAACTGACAGAATATAATTCGGAGCCTTAGGTTGGGAATTAGAGCCGAATATGTCCTAAACTTAGTCGAAAAAGGGCGTTTTGGGGGTGAAAATTCAAAATAGCCCCCGAACGACCATGTGGCTCACATGGATAGCTTTACCATGATAAATTGGACTTGTGAGAACTGACGGAACGTAATTCGAATTTGTAGGTAGAGAGTTAGAGCCGAATACGTCTAAAACTTAGTCGAAAAGGGGCGTTTCGACGGAAAAATTCAAAACAGCCCCCGAACGACTGTGTGGATCGCAAAAATAGCTTCGCCATGACAAATAGGACATGTGAGAACTGATGGAATTTAATCCGGACCCGTAGGTTGGGAGTTAGAGTCGAACACGCCCTAAACTTAGTCGAAAAATGGCGTTTTGGGGCAACAATTCAAAACAGCCCCCGAACGACCGTGTGGCTCACATGGATAGCTTCGTCATGACAAATAGGACTTGTGAGAACTGACAGAATGTAATTCGGACACGTAGGTAGAGAGTTAGAGTCGAATACGTCCAAAACTTAGTTGAAAAAAGGGCGTTTCGGGGGCGAAAATTCAAAATAGCCCCTGAACCACCATGTGGCTCACATGGACAGTTCCCCCATGACAAATAGAACTTGTGACAACTGACAAAATGTATTCCGGACCCGTAGGTTGGGAGTTAGAGCCGAATACGCCCTAAACTTAGTCGAAAAAGGGCGTTTCGAGGGCGAAAATTCAAAACAACCCCCGAACGACCGTGTGGCTCATATGGATAGCTTCATCATGACAAATAGGACTAATGAGAATTGACGAAACGTAATTCGGACCCGTAGGTTGGGAGTTAGAGCCGAATATGCCCTACACTTAGTCGAAAAAGGGCATTTCGGGGGCGAAAATTCAAAACAGCCCCCGAACCATCATGTGACTCATACAACAGTTCCCCCATGACAAATAGGACTTGTGACAACTGACAGAATATAAGCCGGACCGTAGGTTGGGAATTAGAGCCGAATATGCCCTAATCTTAGTCGAAAAAGGGCGTTTCGGGGGGCGAAAATTCAAAATAGCCCCCGAACGACCGTGCGGCTCACATGGATAGCTTCGCCATGACAAATAGGACTTGTGAGATCTGACGAAACGTAATTCAGACCCATAGGTTGGGAGTTAGAGCCGAATATACCCTAAACTTACTCGAAAAAGGGCTTTCCGGGAGCGAAAATTAATAACAGCCCCCGAATATGGTTTACACTTAGTCGAAAAACTTGCAACACTTGGTTCAAAAAGCAACAACTTTATTAAAATAGCATCTACATATTCTAATAATTTCCTTTATATATTTATAGGACGAAAAAATTATATATTACATTGTTTATGTTTGTTGGAATAAATATTGCATGATACATATATATATATACTTTCTTTTATTTCCAAGAAGACATTTCTCGATTGTTCTACCTTAAATGCATGTTAGAACATGTTCTATATGGCTGACTGAATTGATGTTTTGTAACCAATTCTAATATTTCGTTTTTTGTTTTTCTTTGTAGATGGTTTTGTTGCGTGGACTTGTAGATAATCCATATTGGTGTATGAAGAAGAATTTTCACTTTTGTGTAGAACTAATATAATACTTTTGTGGTCCTCAGCTTTTGTGTAGTTCATCGTTACTGATACAGAAAACTTTTGGCAATCAATAGATAATGACTGTCGTGGTACATTGATCAACTTCTGTCGTGGTACATATATACCATTTGTCGGCGTACATATAGGACGTTTTGTCATGGTCCATAGAAAACTTTTGTCGTGGTACATATATCACCTTTTGTTGTGTTACAGATTATGATGGTAATTTGTACCATGCCAAATGGTAATTTCGCTTGATAGTAAATGTGTTTTTTTGTATACGGAGGGCCTTGATTTTTTTATGATATATTTTGTATGGAATTATTATTTTAGTTTGGACAATAGTTGATTTATATGGGCTTTGATATTTAATGTTATTTATTTTTGGTAAATGGATGCAGATTGTGGAATGATTGATAGTATGTATCATTTTGTTTTTATATGTATTACAGGTTGCAGTGTATATAGACAGGTTGTGAAGAAATTATAATTTCGCGATAAAACATAATATTATGTTTTTGGCGACTAAACAATTAGTAACTAAAAAGAAATTGGGAAAAGACATTTGGCGACTAAAAGTTTTGTAGCAAAAAAAAAAAAAAAAGATATTTGGTGACTAAAAGCTTTGTAGCCAAGAAAAAAAAAGACATTTAGCGACTAAAAGCTTAGTAGCCAAAAAGAAAAAAAAAAATAGACATTTGGCGACTAAATCTTTAGTAGCCAAAAGAAAGTCAAACATTTGGCGACTAAAATATTTCATAGCTAAAAACAAAAAACTAAATTATAAACACACTTTTGCCGACTAAAATTTTAGTAGCAAAATATGTAGAACTTTAGGCGACTAAATATTTAGTAGCCAAAAGAGGAACTCTTTGCCGACTAAACATTTAGTAGCCAAAGATAGGGACTTTCGGCGACTAAATTTTTAGTAGCCAAAAAAGAACTCTTTGCTGACTAAAATTTTTGTAGCTAAAAAGGTGAGACTTTAGGCGACTAAAAGTTTGGTCGTCGAAAAGGGTCTAATTTAATTTAATGTCCAATCTTTTGGCGACTAAATATTTAGTCAGCAAATGAATACATTTGGCGACTAAAATAATTTTAGTCGCCAATTAGCTTTCTCAACTACTCTTCGGCTACTAATTTTGCGACCAAAAAATTTAGTCACTAAAGCCCTTCAACAATTAAAAATTGACTTTTAGTGACTAAAAATTTAGTCACCAAAAGTGAAAATACTTGTAGTGAAATTTGAGATTAAAAAACATTACCAAAAAACAAAAATCAAATCAAGAAAGATCTGACTTTTTAGATACAATCAACCAGCAATCTATACCATAATAATAATAATGTTTGTCTATACCATTGAATGTCCCGAGGATAGCAAATTAATAATTAATTAACTTGATGTTTTTTAGAAACTATTCTGCAACAAGATACTGGTCACTAAGCACAAAGTGTTTCACAAAAGGGTAAATTTTGCATGTTGATGATTTTCCTTATGATTTAAATAATAATTAAAAAAAAACAAAAAAATCTGATTGAATTTTTTTTTAGTAAAAATTTTCACAACTTACTAATACATGTTGTGTAAAGTTATAATATTTTATGATATGAAATATATGTTGTCTTAAGTGTAAATATTTTACAACATATTTTTGTATGCCGTGAAAAAATATATTTTTTTACAGCATATTGTTGACACCACATTTTATTTTTCTGTCAACTATGGCTTGTTGATTATGTCCAAGTTCGATTATGGTCTGTCGATTAAGACTATAGACTATTTTTAAGAATAACCTTGGCCATATTATTATCATTATTATTATTATTATTATTATTATTATTATTATCGACAAATATGATGACATAGAGTGACAAGTATGCTAATAACGTGATATGGAAGAGATGATGTAGCTTGAAAGGATTAAATAACAGCCAGTGAAGACATTTGTTAAAATTAATTAGAAATCATATGCTAAAATTAGGAGATCAATATCAAGTCAATGCGCAACATCTGCAAGTAGTTCCCATGAAGATGTGATATGATTGAGTAGAGTAAAGATCAAGGAAGATTATGGATTGATGGTTACGACATGAGATGGCCAAACAAGTATAAAAGGAAGACTTGAGGAATGAACAAGGGATCAATCATCAACAACCATTCACAAAACGTGATATTCATCTAGGAGTAGTTTAATTTAGCAATTGTTAGGAATAGATTAAGTGATAGTTTTTCAATCCCCATTTCTTTCCTTCTGTCGATTATTGTATCTGTTCTTTTCATTATTTTTGTTTAAGTTCTTATAACTCCAATTGAATAAATACATATTCTGTTCTGCTTTGTTTCTTCTTTATTTATTTACTTTCAAAGAAGTCTTTAATCTGTTTAAGGCATAGAATTCAACTACAAAACTGTACGAGCATGAAATAATTTTTCGCGTATGATCCTGTTGATCAAGTTTGTGTTCCTCTAAACAATGTTGCTTTGCCACCTAAAAACACAAACGTGAGCTAATCGGCAGGTGTGTGCCGGAAACCCTTCCGATGCCTAAGTCAGCAACTAGACAATAGACAATAAGCTCTGTGTATTCTAGAGTAATAATTGGGATACCTGTCCATAGGTCTGGTCTTGAGCTTTTATAGACTTTACTTTGGCATAATCCTAGTAGGATTCCAACTGTCCCTATGAGAGTCCTCCTAGGAATCACGCACCCTACTCACTACCAACTAAGTGAGATGGTTTTGCATAATCCTAGTAGGACTCTACTCTCCTTAGCAGAGTCCTCCTAGGATTCATACTCCTACTCACTACTAACCAAGTGAGATGGTTTACACAATCCCAGTAGGACTCTAACTCTCCTTAGCAGAGTCCTACTAGGAGTCTCATCACTGCAAGCCAAGTGAGATGGCTGAACCCTTTTACCTCGGTTATACATTCCTAACCGAACTGCCTTATTTCGGTCCCTTGCCATTCGGACCATGTGATCGAAAGCCGATCTATCGAATGCCACCCTGCCGAGCTATACACAGCTCGGCCCTCGCCATTGATGTTACCTCGGTTTACTACAAAACTTTCTTTACTTCAGTTGTCATCTTTACCTCGGCTCTGTTCGCAACTAAGTAATGAAATAGAAGCATCGACCGACCTATACCTAGCTCGGCCATCTGTCTTACCAAACACCTCGGCCAACCCTTGGGCCTAGTATTTAGGTAGCTCGGTCAATGCCCTTGCCCAGTTTTGTACTCAGATAAAAAGGGACCGAGCCAACTGTCGTCCATACTCCGGCCCTTATCTCGGCCCATTACGCGACCCAGCTCCCAAAGAAGACTCTTCCTAGCTCGGCCCAATATTTTTACAAATTACCCTCTCAAAAACCTATTTTTTTTTTTGTGTTCATTTAAAATTTATTTAAGTTTGTCGATCAGTCACTATCGATTGAGTTTAAACCAAATTTTTGTTAACACATACATTTGCATATCATAAAAAAATCGAATTAAAATATTTTTTAGTAGAAGTTTTCACAACATGCTAATGCATGCCGTGTAAAGTTATAATATTTTACGATATGAAATATATGTCGTCTTAAGTGTAAATATTTTACGATATATTTTTGTAAGTCGTGAAAATATACATTTTTACAGCATATTTTTGCATGCCAAACATTAACAACTTAAAAAGAAATGTCGTATAATGTACTAACGGCTTAGAAATGACAATCTTTAAACCCGTCGGAGTTACAACTCTACCCTCAAATGGCTTTCTAAACGATATATATATATATATGGCATAATGTCTAACCAGATATAGGGGGTGTTTGGTGGAGCTTTTTTAAGCCAATTTATGGTTTCTGGCTTTTAAAAAGTTATTTTGGACTGTTTGATTAAACTTATTTCAAACAGCTTCTGATTCTAACAACTTATTTTAAGTCAAAAAAGCTGATTCTGAGAAGCTGCTCACCCCTTACTTCTGATTATCAGCTTCTGCTGTGGACATGTTAATTCACGGTTATACTCTTAAATTTTTTTATTTTTTATTTTTTTTAAAATAGAAAAAGACCCAAATGGACTATTAAATATTATTATTATTTTTTATGAAAAATGTAGACAAATAGTGAATAATAAAAAATAAAAATTAATTGAAAAAGTTACTTCACAACTTATTTAACAAACACTACTCAACAACTTAAATCTATAATCCAACAGTTATACCAAACAGATTAACAACTTCTGATTAAAGTCATAATCTATAATTTGTTAAGTTATAATCTATAATCTGTTTTAATAGTTACACCAAACAGCACTATAACAATGCCTAATTTTAGCAGTTTCAATGACACTTGCATTGGGAGTGAAGGCACATAAGAAGCCTTATATAGGCTTGTTTAATGATAATTAATTAAGGCTAATTAAGTGGGCATTAAATTAATATAATTTAGTCGCTCCAAATCGAAATTTAATTAAACCTACCATAATGTTCTAAAAATTCTAAATAACACATAAATCAAGTCAATTTCTGAATTGGATGCCAATAAGGCCTTCAATTCGCAAACCGAAACGGAATCATTTCTACGTTAAACAGATATAAACACATATAAGGCAACACATGATGCAACATTTCACTTTAATTACTTATTAGGCATAACTAAGCATGGATTAACGCTAATCATGGGTCAGGGTTGTTATAGAGTTTATGTGAATTCTGTGTGTGGTTATTGTTGTATCCTGGAGACAAGACGCCTATTAATCTCGAGCACTAATGGAGAGGGCGTTATTTTATCTTCAAGACACAATGTCCGTACACTGGCCTCAATCACAACTTTGTTCAATAGTTTGATCTTCGAAAATGTGTAAGTTTATTTTATTTTATTTATTATTCGTAATTAATTAAGTTTACCAAAATTATTCTCCAAAATAATGAAACAAAAATGAAAGGGAAAGATGGAAAAATGAGAGAGATGGAAGAATTTTAGAGAGAGAATCAACGTCCCTAGTTTTCAAAAAAATTTGGACAAAGAAAAAAACTAAGGAATTATCCAGTGTGATTGAGGGGAGAAATTTTGGTTTTATGGTCGTGCAACACACACTTTGTTGAAACAAACAGTTTCGTTAGAAATTACAATGTGGTATGAAATCCATGGAGTTTAAGTGTTACAAATGAAACTACATAAGGACTCTATGTTTTTTCGATAAATCATAAGGGGTCAAACTGTTATTTACCCCTAATTTTATTTCAATTCAAGGCCTATTTTAGAAAGAAACTTATAAGTTAGCTTATTAACTTATTTGGATCATATTATCTCTCTATTTTTTATAATAAGTCCAAAAGCCAGCTTATAAGATACTCCCCAAGTGAAGCCTACATTTGAATAAAAAATTTAATTTGATATAAATTATTTTAATTTTTTAGAGTAATGTTAGAGATCCACACATTTATACTTATAAATTCACCCCGCACAATAATGTGGAGTAATGCTAGAGACTCCAAAAATTCTACTAAAAGTTCTACCAAATGTCTCACATGGGTGTGAAATTTACATAATGTGGGTCCCACATCCATGTGACACATTTGATAGAAGTTTTGGGATTTGGGGATCCTGTTGTGCCGAAAGGCACAACAACCTGTTGTATTCCCTTGTGGAGTGTCATCCTGAGTCTTTTTCGATGATTTGAATCATTCATATTGTAGGATTCGTCGAGTAGATCATCCATACAAAAAATCAAATTAATTGGATATCTGTAACCCCATAACCAAAGCACATTCGTTTTTATAAAAATTAACGGTTAACATAACTTTCACAAATTTTTGAAAACAATTAAGACCTAATCATGGGGTTATGAATATCCAATTAACTTCATTTTTTACATTATTAATATTTTTTATTAACCCTACAATATGAACGGTTCAAATTATCGAAAAACATTCGGGACGAACTCCCACAAAGGGGCACAGCAGGTTGCTGTGCTTTGAAGGCATATCAACATCCCCAAGTCCGAATTTTTGGCTCTTTAGCATTTTTGCAATGATATGACATGAAAGTTTGACCCATTATGATTAAGTGTGTAACAAATTAAAAGTTGATACATATCCCACCATATAGTAATTTTTTAAGGTCTCAAACATTTTTCAAATTTTTAATTAAATTTTCATTGAAACCATTTTAAAAATTTCTCTCTTATTTCAATTTTCTTTTCTTTAAATTTGATGAAAAAATCATTTTTAATTAAATTTAAATTTAATGAAAGATTTCATAAATTATCAATTTGATGAAAATAATATTTCTTCCTTAATGTGATAAATATTTGATGACTTTTTAATACTTTTTTATTAAATTTAAATATTATATTAAAAAAATTAACAATTGAAAATACTCTTATACTGTTAAATGTATTTCAATATGACGAAATCGTGAAATATAAAAACTAAGTATGATTAGTTTGAGTTAAACTTAGTCACTTAAACTAATGAAACAATTAGTAGGCTCATTACTTCTTACAACAAAAAAGAGAATGATAGAGAAAGACAGAAAAAGATAGAGAAAAATTTGTTTAAAAGTAATTTTAGAAATTATATTTTATCCATTAAGTTTGTATTTGTATAACAAATAACTTATTTTATTA
This sequence comes from Camellia sinensis, assembly GCF_055761805.1. Classification (NCBI taxonomy): domain Eukaryota; kingdom Viridiplantae; phylum Streptophyta; class Magnoliopsida; order Ericales; family Theaceae; genus Camellia; species Camellia sinensis. The sequence goes on from NC_138974.1 coordinate 60,080,560, forward strand.
ATAAATTATCAATTCAATAATAATTTTTAATAATATCAAAAATATATTTTAATTAACAATTTAAGTAACTTTATTTTGTATTAGAGAGTAGTTAGACATTTTATTTTTACTATTTATTTTGTTAAATAAAAAATTTAGACAATGAGTTATTTGTAATTTTTAGAATAATAGGAGATAATTCATATTTTAAATAAATCTTAAAGAGTGTATTTGTAATTTATCCGATAAATTTAGAGACTCTTTGACAACAACAAATAAATTAATAAATAAAATATTATTAAAAAAATTCAATGTCATTTTTTCTTCTGCGAAAAAAATTTTTAAAAATATTTTTTTAAATATGTTAACTACAAAAATCAATAAGAAAAATAAAAAATAAAAAACTATTAAAAACGTAAAGAGTGTATTTGTAATTTATCTTATAAATTCAGAGGCTCTTTGACAACAACAAAAAAAATAATAAATTAATTAAAAAAATTCAATGTCATTTTTTCTTCTACAAAAAATAATTTTAAAAATAATTTTTTAAATATATTAACTACAAAAATCAATAAGAAAATTTAAAAAATAAAAAACTATTAAAAACGTGGACTCCAAACAACTCCTCAGTAATTACAGTTCAAATTATTCTTTTCTAGGTTAGACATTCATTCATAGCACCTGGGCAAATTTGGTCAAAATAATTATTTAAAATCTATCTTCTTCTGAGAAATGATCAATACACGCGGTATATAATATAAAATTACACGTGGTATGTAATATACCCGCGGTATAGAATGGCTATGTTGGGGAAGTAATTTTGGGTTAAAATAGTTATGAAGTATAAAATAAGTTATTTTAATTAAATAAGATAAAATATCACAATTAATTTATAATTATTATTATTATTTTATTTTATTTTATAAAAGTTAAAAAATTTATTCAAAACGATACTTTTTAACACTAAATTAAGCTAAAAAATAAAAAAACAATCCACACATCCTGAACGAAAGCAATACACACGCGGTCAAAACAATTATTTAAAATCTATCTTCTTCTTGAGAGATGATCATTACATGCGGTATATAATATAAAATTACACGCGGTATGTAATATAAAACTATATAATTTTTTACGAATTTACATAAGTAATTTTTAAAAAATATGTAAATTGAATATAAATTCGTATAAATTTGTAAAAACTTACATGATTTTGTGAATTTACACAAATTTATATTTAATTTACGTATTTTTGTGAAATTACTTATATAAATTTATGAAAATTTATGTAATTTTATATTAAAATTACATACGGGGTACATTACATATAAAAAAAAAAATCATGAAAAAAAAATTAAGCGCACGGAAAGCACCCACTGCTGTCCGACTATGCAGTGCAGTTTTAGCTAAATCCAAAGGTCATGTTTGTTTTTGCAAATTAGGAGGTGAGATTGGAGTAGGGGTGTTTGCGGTTCGGTTTAGGACGGTTTGTGGTTCGGTTTGGACCCGCCTGCATCTATGCGGTTTTGGGAAAAAATCAACCTGCAACCGCCCGCAATGCAGTTTGCGGTTTGTGCGGATAGGGTTTGCGGGTGTGCGGGCGGTTGCGGGCGGTTTGCGGATTGAACTTTTTTTCCAAAAAATTATTTTTAAACTTTTTTTTCTCCCATTTTGTCAATCTTTATTTTGAACCTTTTTTCTCATATTTTTTAAAATGCTCCAACATTAATAATTAATGAACTAAAACTTATAAAAAAACTTATAAAATAAAAAACACAACAAATTCAATTCATAACCTAAACAAATCATTCAAAATCTACATTATATCATTAACTTGCATTCATCCTATCCTACATTCATCATTCATAATCCAAATAAGAAAATCCTACATTAAAAATTCAACATTCATCCTTCCTAACCCAAAAAAAAAAAAAAAAAAAAAAAAGAGTAATTCTTCATTAACTTACATTCATCCAAAATGCCAAAAAAAAATAAAAATTCATTAAGTTACATTCATCCAAAACCAAAACGCAATTAAAAAAAAAAAAATTTGTTGTCAAACTTAAACTTCATTCAATACAAACCCATGAAATAAAATTGAAACACTTCTAAAATATCAAACTTCTTCTTCATGAATCACATCCAATTCAACTTTAACAAATTCCAATTCTAATTCCATGCATTTTGTTGATGAACCCTACACAAACAAATTGAAAAAATATAAACTTTAATCTTCAATTATAAATAGTAAGAAATGAAAAAATAAACAAATGTCTATATATTGCATCTCAATATAGTAAGAAAATGTGTTGAGTATATGAAAAAATTACCAATGAACAAATGGATATTAGACATCAATTATAGCATCAACATTATAGGTTGAAGTTGAAGATGAGCTTGACTCCAAAGTACCTAATTAGAAGTCAACAAGAGAAGATTAATAAAACTTACATTAGAAAATGAATAATAATACAAATTAAAATAAAGATAAATAAATTATCATTTACCCGAGTCATATTGCTCAAATTCTTCCACATCATCCATCGCTTTTCGAAGAGAAATTGGAAGGTTGCTTCGAAGCCAATTTTGAGTACATACAAGAGCTTCAACCGTAGAAGGTGAGAGTGAACTACGAAATGGGTCAAGAATACGCCCTCCCGTACTAAAAGCCGACTCCGATGCAACGGTAGAAATAGGCATGGCCAACACATCCCTAGCAAGTTGTGATAACACCCTATATTTGGTTGCATTCACCTTCCAATAATCCAAAATCTCAAATGTTTGATTCTTTGCAAAATGTTCAACCTCGGATAAATATTGTTCCAATTCTGACTTAGATCCACTAGTGCATCGCCCCTCCAAATAGGAACTAAATTGGGAGTCAACTAAAGAATAGGGATCATCATCATCATCATCTTCCACCACATTCACAACTTCACTCACACTTGGAAGTTTCTCATTTGAAGGATAAAGTGTGACATAATGGCTATACAAACGACTCAAGCAACTCTTAACCTTGTCTACCATCTCTTCTACCTTCCTATTATCTCCAAGAAATAAATTGGAAAAACAAAACTCCAAGTATGTCATTTTTTTGGTAGGATCAAGAACCACCGCAACATACAACAACAAATTGATTTTACTTCCATCCCCTCAATACTTGGCTAAACTTTAGCTTCATAGTCTTTGCCATTGTGCTCAAAGTATCATCCTCCTCCAAAATTAATTGATTAATGTTGCTTTCAATAACAAACATCTCTTTGTAAAAAGCATTGGAAGTAACAAAGAGAGACCTCGAAAATTTCTGGGTTGCAACATAAAATAATTTTAGAAACCTCAAAAAAATTCTACACTTTTTCCAATCCAACTCATTCGGACTTCTTCTTATGCCACCATTAACATCCTTGAAATAAGATTCAAAGTTGGAATCCACAAATTTCAATCTGTTAAAACCTTCTTATACTTTTCGGCGGCCTCTAACATCAAATAGGTAGAGTTCCACCTAGTTGGTACATCTAGGCATACAAGAGCTTTTGAATCAAGTTTGAGTGTGGCCGCACACTTCTTAAAAACATCATGCCTATGATGAGAAGACCTCACATATCTCACCGCAAGTCTAATGTTGGCAATAGAATCATCCATTTCTTTCAACCCATCACTCACAACGAGATTAAGAATATGTGCACAACAACGGATATGAATAAACTCATGTTGCAAAATAGTCCCCTTCCAATATTTGGTTATCGTTTTCAAATATTGAATGGTAAGATTATTTGAACTAGCATTATCAACTGTTAAGGTGAATATGCTATCAATGTTCCACTCAATCAAGCACGACTCAATTTTTCTACCCAATGTTTCTCCTTTGTGATCCTCAACTTGTTGAAAATTTATGATTCTTTTTTGAAGTTTCCAGTTATCATCAATGAAATGAGCAGTTAAACACATGTAACACAAATTCTGAATAGATATCCAAGTGTCCGTAGTAAAACAAATTCTACGACCCTTCATGGCCTTCTTTAACTTATCCCTTTCATTCTTGAATATATTGAGCACTTCTCTAGATATAGTTTGACAAGAGGGAATTGGTGTGAATTTGGGTTGCATGACATTACAAAATCTTCTAAACCCAACACCCTCCACAAATCTAAATGGCAACTTATCGATGACCACCATCTCCGCAAGAGCCCTTTTACAAGTATCAAAATTAAAAATTGTTGCTACAACCTCAATACCCTCTTCATTTTGCTTCGGTTTAAGATTTAGTGTTTGTTGACCATCTGTATCCCTATTTGGATATTCTTTACAATTGGGTGTATGACTCCTCAAATTACTAGTCCCATGAGTTCTAGAGTCAGCCATATACTCTTTCTTACAATATTTACATATGGCTCTATGCTTCCCATCGGTCTCTACAACCTTGTCAAAATGATCCCAAACTGTAGATGGTGCTCTCCCCCCTCCACTCTCACTCTTTCTCTTTGGGGGTCTAGGGGGCTTAGGTTCAAGTTCAGGTTCGGGTTCGACTAAGAGAGGATTCATTTGAGAATTAGAGGATTCCGGAGGTACAAGATTGATTGCGGGAGATTGAACACTATCCTCCATTTAAACTGAATTACAAAAATACAATCACAGAATCAATTTTACAGACAGATTAAATAAACAGATAGAACAAACAGATTATTCTATAATCAATTTTACAGACAGACAGACTAATAGAGGATTACAAAAATACTATCCTATCCTCCATTAAATAAACAGATTCTACTGATTGATTAAATAAAAGAAACAGATTCAACTAAGACACAAACAGATTAAATAATCCATTCTAAACAAAAATTAAATAATCTGAATTAAATAATCTGAATTCCAAAAATTAAACAAAAATTATATGGCTGACTCAAACAGAAATTATATGGCTGACTCAAATAGAAATTAAATAATTAAATAATCAGATTCAAACAGAAATTAAACACAAAAACAAAAACAAAAATTAAACAGATTCAAACAGACAGATTCAAACAAACAGATTCAATCAAACAATTTGAATTCCAAAAATTAAATAAAACAAACAGATTCAACTGAATTCCAAAAACAAACAGATTCAACAGATTTAAATAAAACAAACAGATTCCAAAAATTAAATAATCTGAATTCCAAAAATTAATAAACTAAGATCAAAACAGATTCAAGTAAGGCACAACTAAAATCAGATCTGTTGGTCCACAACAAAAATCAGATCTGTTTTGGTCCACAAAAAATCAGATATGTTCGTCTACAAAAAATCAGAGATGAGATATCACCTGTGATGTGAAGTAGATCGGCTGTGCAATGAAAAAAATCGACTGTGCAATGATAAAAAAAATCAGAGATCACCTGCGAAGAGTAGATCGGAGATGAAAAAAATCAGTTCTTTCTGTTGTTCATCCACGATCGGGAGAGAGAGAGAGACAGAGATTGAGAGAGAGAGCTCACCTTTGAAGCAAATCGGCTGTGCGATGATAAAAAAAATCAGAGATCACCTGCGAGATCACCTGTGAAGTAGATCGGAGTCGGAGATGAAAAAAATCAGTTCTATTGTTCATCCACAACAAATCAACGATCGGGAGAGAGAGAGAGACAGAGATTGAGAGAAAGAGAGTTCACCTGTGGATGAAGTAGATCGGCTGAGAAAGAGAGTGATCGATCGGTGTGTGCACACTGTGTAGAAACGAGGAGAAGAGAGTGAGATGAGACTCAGAGAGAGTGAGTGAGTGAGGAGAAGCCGATTAGATTATTAGGGTTTTTTTTTTTCTTTTGTTTTGTTTGTTAGTGAGTTGGTGAGTCAAAGAAGAGATGGACGGTTAGATTTGGTTTGAAAAAAAAAAAAAATTTATTAAATGCGGGCGGGTTGGGCGGGTGCGGTTCAAACCTGCAACCCGAAATTCATATAAAATCCAAACCGCACCCTACCCTAATGTGTTTGCGAAACCGCCCACATGCGTGCGGTTCGGTTCGGGTAGGGCGGTTTGGGCGGGTCGGATGACCCTACGCCCAGCCCTAGATTGGAGTAGTAAAGAGATGGGTCTCACATGGGCTGGGATTGAAAAAATAATGAGGAGATTAGGATGCACTTTTCTTTTTCTTTTTTAACCCAAGTGCAACCTGTTATTTGTAATTTTTTTAGATTTTTTTTTAATACCGAAAGTACGTTTTTTTATTTTATATAAAAATAATTTAACAATTCCATCACTAATCATTTCTCCTACTATCATTAAAACACACTTTGGGGAGTTGCTATTTTAGCCAAAAGGCTAAAAAGTCACTATAAGAAGTCACTATAAGTTGTCACGTCACTCTCTCTACTTTTCTTCATATCTTTTTGTAAAAAGTCAAAAATTTATTAAAATAGCCTATTTTCAAACGCCACATTAATAATCTCTTTACTAACTATTCCCTCACTAACAATCTCATCCAACCTAATCTGCTAAACAAACGTGACCAAAGCATTGATTTCCTTGGTTGCAACAAAAATAAAATTAAACTATCCCTCTGCTTTTTCTTTTTAAATATTATTTCTATTATAGATAGCTATGAAATTTTAATTTCTTATATAAATTTCTGCTAAAACTTGAGAACAAAACTATTAATTATAGAACCAGTATGCATATTGCAACAAAATTTAAATTTTATTTCAACCACTCATTTTTATTTGAATCTTGAATTTATAAAAGAAAATGACAAAAAATTAATGATAAATTTTGTAAAAATTACAAAAACATGGACTTAATTATTTTGGTAACAAAATTTTTTTTTTTCTCCAAAAAAACAAGGTGCAAACACAGTTTGCCTCCCTTGCATTGCATCTATATTAAACCAACACAAATGATTTATTGATTTATGAATAATTGTGTGTATTTGAATGTTACATACTATACATATCAAATGTGGGCTGTTTGACGTTTCTCATCATATAAAAAAATAATGGTATACAAACATAAAAATTATTCATAAAATTTGTACATAATGATGCAATAAATTTGTATTGCTATATGGTTTTTTTTCTTTTTCTTTTTTTGTATAAAATTTATGTATATAAATATTTTTTCTAAAGCAACAAATTAAAAATGCACACTTTTAATTGGAACACATAATCGGATATATAAAACGCATGAATAAATATAATTTTATAATATTTATTAGTGTGGAGCCAATCTTGAAAAAGCAGTTCTATCAATATATTTTTAATATGAAAAAACTATTCTTAAAGAAAAGTAATATAAAAAATACCACAAGAATAATGTAATAATACAATTTTTATAATTAAACTTATTTTCATATCATAGGCACTTTGTTTTAAAATGAAAAGCTCACATTGAATTACATATGGATTTTTTATTAATAAATTATTATTTTTCTATATTAAACCTTTGTTTGATTCATCACATCCTCTACCACTATGATTATTTTTATAATAAAAAACATTGAAATTCTAAATTATTCTAAAACTTATTTAAATTTATTCACAGTAATATAAACTATTCAATGTCAATTATTAATTGATTTTAAATTTAATTATGTAAAACCTAACTCTTTATTATATCTATCAATCATTAAGAAAGTTTAAATAAAAATGTTACTAATTATGAAAAAATTTCTCGAAATTTATTGTGAAAGTAGAGTGTAGGGTATAGTAGAATATGGAATACATGAATGTAGTTTGTTTTGATAGTTTTTTAAGTAAATTTTTTTTTTTTTGAATTTGTAGATTGTTGAATTTAAAGCTTCATTTGGCTATGTAGATTGGGTTGGGTTGAGACTAATTAGCCATTAAAAGATAAAATAAGTCAAAAAGTCAATAAGATAAAATATCACATTTAAACTACAATCATTTTACTTTTTTTCTTACAAAAGTTTAAAAAATCAATTCAAACAAACTTTTTAGGCTATGTTTGGCATGTGAGGTTGGAGCTATTTTAATCACAAAATGACAAAATAGACTATAAAGTCAATAGGACAAAATGTCATATTAAAATCGTAATTATTTCATTTTTTCTCTCGTAAAAATATAAAAAAAAAGCCAAAAAGTCTATCTCAAAATAAGCTTTTTAGCCCAGGCTAGAAGCCAAAAAGTCAACTTAGTTATCAAAACAATTCAGATTTTATTATTCAAATATTATCTAAAATTATCATTTTATGATTCAAATTTATCCTATATATGAATCTCATACTACACAAATTTAATTTTCACCACACAAACTATCCATTGAAAAAATCTGAGTGGATAAGTTTAGTTCTTAAACTTATTCGTATAAAAATTATTTGGTAGTGCTACATACACTAATTGATATACTAATTAGTATACCAACATAGTTATGCCATTATCATTTTAAAACTATGACCCCACCTATTATACAAATTATAAAGATTCAAAACCTCTAAAATTGTGTCACATCATCTATTGATACACTAATTGGTATACCAATTGATGCATATAATATTATTCAAAATTATTAGTGTAAAAACGTCCGTGGTGGTATTTTTGTGCCAATTTTATTTTTATTTTTTCATTTTAGTGCAATAAAAAAATTATTTAAAATTAGATATAGATTAAAGATAAAATAATTAGATCATTTGTCTTTTTAATTTCAATCCAGTATAATTTATAAAGGCGAGCCATTAATAGGATTAAATTAACATAATAATATGAAAAGTTAAAGAATATAAAAATCAAAATGTCACAAAAGAAAAACTAAATAAATTATGGGTATAATTTGTCTACATTATTAATTTATTATATATTATTTTGACATTAAATATAATGTCAAATAATTATGATTAATCAAATTAATAAAAATGGCCTTAGGTTTAAGATGAGATTTAGAACAATTTCAACAAACATACTATACCAATTAAGTCATAAAACTTGTAAGTGAATTCCATCATTTGACATAAAACTAATCTAATATTGTGTTTTTAATAGTGTATACTAATATTCATAATATTATTAAATTGAGATCTAACACTTTAAGACCAAATACATATGAAGATAGTTTTTTTTTTTTTTTTTTTACAAAGATACCATCACTATATAATTAAGTTGTACTTGGAGCCTTCTTGTAAAAATTATGCAAGAATATGATTTCCCTAATTTAATTTATTAACATTTAATGATCAGGTCATGATACTAGGGAGCACCAACACATCTACAGTGACAATGGAATAAACATTGTCTCTTTTGGTGAACCACCCAGAGGTATTGAAGAAGGCGAGAGTTGAGGTAGACACTCATGTAGGCCAAGAGCGCTTGATTGATGAACCCAATCTCTCAAAGCTACGTTACCTTCAGGGTGTGTTTGTTTGGACGGACTGAATAAGGGAAGATTGTAATCCATCGGACTGTTAGTCCCGGGATACATTGTCTTTAGACTATTTGGTTGGATTGGATTTGTATCCTATGTTTGTTTAGCCATAGGATTAGATGTCTAGATTGGACTATTTTTAGTAAATCCAATGTTTGATTAGACGGACTAGATAAGGATAAATGTTCAAAACACTATTTTACCCTTGTAATTTATAATTTTTATTTAATATATAATTTTAAATTTGTAATCTATAATTTATAATTTATAATTTATAATTTAACAACACTAAAAAATTTAATTTATAAGGCCATAATTTATAATTTATATTTTTTATTTAATATATAATTTTCAATTAACGACAATAAAAAATAATTTTATTTAATATATAAATTAAATTTTCAACAACACTAAAAAAATTTAATTTATAAGGCCATAATTTATAATTTATTATTTTTAAATAAATTTAATTTATAATTTATATTTTTTATTTAATATATAATTTTAAATTAACAACACTAAAAAAATAATTTTATTTAATATGTAAATTTAATTTTTTAACAACGCTAAAAAAATTTAATTTATAAGGCCATAATTTTTAATTTATTATTTTTAATTAAATTAAATTTATAATTTATAATTTAAATTTTTTATTTAATATATAATTTTAAATTAATAACACTAAAAAAATCATTTATAAATGTTCAAAAGACTATTTTACCATTTTCTAATTGTTTGCTAAGTAATAGCATGGGGGTAAAATAGACATTTCAGAGCCTAATCCCATAGGATACCAATCCCATGGAAATAATCCCACCCCCTGGGATAGGATAGTCCCACAAATATGGGACTAATAGTCCACTATTAGTCCGGAGTAAAAAAATTGAATCAAACAATGGACTATTAGTCTGGTGGGACTAATAGTCCAATCCCACGACCTAATCCTTCAAAACAAACACACAAAGTATCATTTATGAGACTTTCCAATTGTTCCTGGCAACACCACTATTGCTATCACATATCATATGATGATTGTATCATAGAGGGATTCAATGGGTTATGCAACACAATCTTGTTGATTAATGCATGGGCCATTCAAAGGGATCCTAAGGTTTGGGATGACCCTACAAGCTTTTAGCGGGAGAGCTTTGAAGATGGAGCAGTAAAAGGACACAAGTTAATGCCGTTTGGGTAGGAAAGGAGAGCTTGCCCTGGGGCTGGTATGGCACAACGCGTGGTGGGTTTGGCTTTGGGATCATTGATTCAATGCTTGAAGTGGGAAAAGGTTAGTGGAATGGAGTGGAGTGGAGTGGAGTGGAGTGGGGTGGGGGGAGGGGGAGGGAGACAATTGATTTAATTGAAGGGGGATGGGCTTACCATGCCCAAAGTTGAGCCATTGGAAGCCATGTGCAAAGTGTGTAACATCATGAACAAAGTTCTCTATGAAGTTACAAATGATGTTTGGGCAATTTTTTTATGAAACATTTATGATGTGTTTCTCGTGTTATTTTTTGCTTTATCTTTTGGTTTTTTGCTATGATGTTTGTGGTAAGGAAAATGATATACAAGTTCACTTTTTAAATCTATTTTCTAAACCTAATGATGTGTAATTTCATAAACATATGAAACGGTTCAATTTAAAATTTTTGATTCTTTTAAACTTTAATCCATGAATCAAATCCTAATCGTGATCGATGTTCTTTTGAAATTGAAAGCAAACCATCCCCTTAAAAAATCAAATTAAATAAAAAGGTTTTTAATCGATTCAGACGGTTTTATTGTTTAACTTCTTCTTCCCTTTTTTTTTTTTTTAGAATAATGTTTGAGGGCTCGAAATTAGTGGCTCGAATTTGGCTCAAAACTCAAAACGACGTCGTTTTGGGTTCTGATTTTTTTTTTTCTTTCTTCCTCTTCTTTCTTTTCTTCTTCTTCTTCATTTTGAACTTGAGAAGCAGAGGCGAGAGAGAGAAACAGAGGGGAGAGGTGGGAGCTCGTCGTCGGTCGTCGGCCAATCGTCGTAGCTCGTCGTCGGTCGTCGGCCAATCGTCGTAGCTCGTCGGTCATTGGCCGATCGTCGCCTCTGCCTCTGCCTCCGCCCTCCTCCGCCTCTGTCTCTGCCTCTGCCTCCGTCCACTTCCACCTCCGCCTCCCTCCGTCTCCCTCCGCCTCCGCCTCCAGCCCTATTTTTAGGGCCCCCTCCAGTTCTACTTCTCCTTCTCTTCTTCCTCATTCTCTTATTCTTCTTCTTCTTCTTCCTCCTTCTTCTCAAATTCGAGCAAAATTTGGCTCGAAACCCTTTCGGGCTCTCTAGCAGAGCTGTTTTTTTTAACACCCTATTTAGTGTCCATTATTTGTTTTGATATTTGTTTGTTATCCGGTGTGTTTGATTAGGGGATAAGGGAGGACTATTTACTGTGCGGATTGTAATCTAGGAGAAGCATCCGATCCGACGTTTGTTTTTTTTTAGTCTGTCAGACATAGAGTCCGACCGAACTCCTTATCCCCCATATGGGGGGGACTATACTATCCTAGGGGTGTGGGACAATTTTCATGGGACTATTTACTGTTGGGATTAGGTGATGAAATGACCATTTTGATCTTCTACTATTTAATTATGTATTATATTTAGTAAAATTCAATATAATTTAAATGTCTCAATTTAAAAATAAAATAATTTTACTTAACTTTTTACTGATTTTTTATTTATTTAATTTTTAAAAATAGTTTTTTTATAGATATTTTTTGATGTTTTATTTTAAAATTTTGTTTATATTTTATTTAATTTCATTATTTAAATTTTAATAGATGTTTTATTTAATTTCATTACTTAATTATTATTATTTTAAAAAATAAATTTATTTAAAATTTTAATTAAAAAAATAACATATATTTTTATTGATATTTTATTTATTTATTTATTTAAAAATAAATTTATTTAATTGTGTAAAAAAATAAAATAAAATAAATTTTTATTTAATCTAGCTAAAAATAATTAAAATATTAAATATATGTTTAATATTGCTATTACTTAGGTGCCGTTTGGTAACACTTACGTTTTCAGTTTTCTGTTTATATTTACAAAAATTTAAAAAACTCAAATAAAAACTTGTTTGATAAAATTTTTGATTTATAAATTAGTGGTCTCAGTTTATAAATTTGGCCAAAAAATGAAAACACAAAAAATGTGTTTCCGTTTTGAGTTTTCAATTTTTTTTTCTTACCACCCAACACTAGCCATCACCCGCCACCACTTTCCACCACTGTCTTCCGCCACCACCATCCACCCCCCACCACCACCTGCCACCACCACTAACCAGCCACCAATCACCACCCGCCACCACCACCAACCAACCACCACCAGCCACCTGCCATCCACTCGCCACCACCACCCACCCCTCGCCACAACCACCACCACCCACCTGCCATCCACCTGCCACCACCGACGACTGCCTGCCACTACCACCCGCCACTTACTTTTTGCCACCACCTGCCACCACCACCCGCCACTTACTTGCCAACGCCACCCACCTGCCTCCACCACCCACCCGTCACCCACCTGCCGCCACCACCCACTACCCACCACCACCACACTCGCTACCACCTACCACCCGCCACCGTCACCCACTCACCCACCCACCACTACCACCACCCGCCACCTACCCGCCACCACCCACCACCACCCACCATCCGCCACCCACTTGCCACCACCACCACCACTACCACCCACTCGTTACCACCCGCCACTGTCACCCACCTACCCACCACCACCACCACCGGCCCGCCACCACCCACCAGCCATCCACCCGTCACCACTCGCCACTACCATCCACCGCTCGCTACAACCACACGCCACCTACTTGCCACCACCACCCATCCGCCGCCACCACCACCCACCACCATCCACTCGCTACCACCTACCACTCGCCACCGTCACCTACCCATCCACCACCACCACCACCCGCCACCATCCGCCATCTGCCACCCACCTGACACCCACCACTCGCCACTACCATCCATCGCCCGCCAGAACCACACACCACCTACTTGCCACCACCACCCACCACCATCTACCACCACCACCACCCATCAGCTGCCACCACCACCACCCACCTACCACCACCACTACCACTCGCCACCTAGCCACCACCACTCGCCACCACCACCCACTCGCTACCACCCACTACCTGCCACCGTCACCCACCTACCCACCACCACCATCGCCCACCCGCCACCACCCACCACCACCACCATCAGCTACCCACCACCCACCGTCACCACTTTCCACCACCGTCTTCCGCCTCCACTTGCCACCACTTGTTATTTCTCACTCTTTTTTATATTTTTAAATTTTTTTAAATATTTTGTTAATTACCAAACGCGTTTGTAGTTTATGTTTTTTTAAAAGTAAACAAAAATCAATTTATAAAATTTTTATAAATATAAACTGAAAACGTAATCGTTACCAAACACACCCTTAGTAAACAATTGAAAAAGGGTAAAATAGTTTTTTGCTCATTTATCATATCGAGTCTATCCAACCAAACATTGGATTCATTAAAAATAGTTCTTTCCAAACATCTAATCCGATGAAAAAATAAACACGGGATACACATCCAATCCAACCAAATAATCTGAGAGGATTCACAGTCTTAGAATTCAAGTCAAATGGATTCTAATCTTCTCTTATCCAATCCGTCAAATCAAACACACCCAAATAACGTTGGATTCTAGTGTCATAGGATCGCATTGCTTTGGCTCATGTAGTATGGATTCAAATAGTACAACTCCAAATGATATCGGGCCTAACATTATGAGTCAAATAATATTTTGCATAAATCTGGATTAAATTTTTTTAAAAACAACTTTCAATAAAATCAAAATTTGGAAAATTGTTAATAAATCATGATTTTTTAACTAAAAAGTTTTGCAATTAAATATTTTTAATAAAACAAAAATTTGGTGAATTGCGTTAGAAAACATAATTTGTTAACAAAATAGGCTATGAAATCTTAACCAAAAAAATTGAAAGTTTATTTATTTATTTTAGTAAGTACGAGTTACATATTGTTTTTCATTTTTTATTTTCAATTCTAAAAAACAATCATACTTTAAAAAGAGTAACCCAACTTTATTTTATTTTTGGATAAATTATACTAATTTCTCGTGAGGTTTAAATAAAATACAATAAATTTTACAATTTTAACATAATATATCAAATTCCCTCAATATTTTAATCTACATAGTATTTAGTCATATTTTCACCAAGAAAAATGCCTAACACCCCCAGTGGGGGTCACTGGGGGTCGTTTTTCATTGGCCCAAAAACTGTTTTCCTTTTTTTTTTTTTTTTTTTTTGTTTTCAACCAATAGGGGGTGACACCTCACTGGGGGTTGTCAGTGGGGGTCACCCCACTGGGGTTCTATAGACTCACTTCGGCGATCTAAACCATTTATCTTATACAATTAATTAAGAAAATTATTCATGCAAAAAATTAAGGGTAAATTACAAATACATCTCCTGAGATTTGCTTAAAGTATAGATGTGCCTTGTAGTTTAGAAAATTACAAATACCCCATTGTTAGAATTTTTTATTGTACAGAATTAACTAAAAAAATAAAATTTATAATTGCTCTCCTATACAATAATAAAATTACCTAAATTAGTAATTGAAACATATTTCTAATAACATTAAAAATAGTTAATTGACTTAATAATTTATTAATAAAAGAGGCAATTTGTTATGAAATTAGAAACCTCAAGGAGTGAAATGTAATTTTCAAAATCACAGGTGGCGTTTCGTATTTTAATAAAATCTCAAGGTGTGTATTTCTAATTTATTCAAAAATTAAATTGATCCAACATTGATTGTCATACTATTGAACTATTTTTATTTATACGGTCTATATGTTTTTAAGAATAGACTGTCCATGTATTATAATATATATATACAATTGGATCATGTGATTATTTATGTTTGACCAACTCAATTTTTTATATACATATTTTTTTTAGTTTGTCATATGAGATGAACGATTCCGATCGTTAACATAAATACAAATTAGTTCTACAATGCTCAAAATTCACCCATGAAGTTAGAATTTTCAACATTAACAAATACGAACATGTATATTCATACTATATAGTAATTTTAATTCAGTTAACTTTATTAAAAATAAAATTAATGTAATTATTTTAAAATTTTAAAATTTATTATGGTTTCGTTTGGAATGTAGATTGACTTTTTAGCTTTTTTGTTATTTTAGTCTAGGACTAAATTACCTTATTTGGGATAAATTTTTTGAATTTTTTAACTTTTATAAGAGAAAAAATAAAATAAGTATGATTTAAATGACATACATTTTATTTTATTAACTTTTAACTTATTTTATTTTTTTGTGTGATTGTTTTAATCAAAAAATTCCAAAACCTTATATGCCAAATGACGGCTAATTACTGTTCAAATTCCACTTTTAGGTTGACACAACTCCAGCGAAACTAGTTAAATTAATTATTCAAAATCCCTCCTTTTAATTTAGCTTTAATTAGTTTGATGAAGCTATTTTTGTTTTAATTTGTGGATTATTAACTAAAATACCATTTTAGCGACTTCTTTGGAGTTAATCATCATTGTGATGGGTGAATTTATAAGTATAAATATGTGGATCTCTAGCATTGCTCTAGAAAATTAAAATAATTTATATCAAATTAAATTTTTTATTGATATTTCGGTGTCACTTGGGGAGTATCTTATAAGCTGGCCTTTTGACTTATTATAAAAAATAGAGAGATAATATGATCCAAATAAGTTAATAAGCTAACTTATAAGTTTCTTTCTAAAATAGGCCTTGAATTGAAATAAAATTACGGGAAAATAACAGTTTGACCCTTTGTGATTTATCGAAAAAACACAAAGCACTCCTGTAGTTTCATTTGTAACACTTAAACTCCATGGATTTCATACCACATTGTGATTTTTGACGAAACCATTTGTTTCAACAGAGTGTGTGTTGCACAACCATAAAACTAAAATTTATTCCCTCAACCACACTGGATAATTCTTTAGTTTTTTTCTTCTTCCAATTTTTTTTTTAAAAACCAAGGACGATGGGTCTCTCTCCAAAATGCTTCCATCTCTCTCATTTCTCCATCCTTCCCTTTCATTTTTGTTTCATTATTCTTCTAAAATCTATGTTTATCATTCTCTTAACTTAAATAATGTTAACCTAACCAAGCTCAACCCCTTCCGCTTCTATTCCTCTATCCACAGCCACAACCTCACCACCTCCTCTCCTATTAACCTCTTTCTCCTCTCAATAGTCACACCATTGTGCCTGTGCTGCTGATCGAATAGGACATGCTCTATTGCTTACTCTTTATTTTATGGCCAAGCTATAAGACACAATATCCAATTTTTTGTTGAATATTTTGCCTTGATCTATTAATGGGTAGTGATGGTATGCATTCTCATTTTTCTCTTAAAAATTCTATTTCATTCGTCCCAAAATAATAGTCCATTTTGGGGAATTTAACTTTTTTTGGTAGTATAATTATTGCATTTGAAAAAGGTTGATTTTTCAAAATTATTCTTTTGATAGTACATTTTTTGAAAATATCAATGTCATAATTGTACTTTTTATATTGTTTATTAATTTAAAAGAAGGGCAAAATAGGAAATTTATATTATTTTTGTACTTGATTTTTGAAGAGGGACTAATATTTTGAGACAATAAAAAATGAAATAAGAAACTAATATTTTGAGACGGAGGAAATATTAATTAATTAATTAATTTTTAAGGGCTATTGTTTGGCAATTGGAAGAATATGATCCTCTCAAAAATTAGGAGTACAGTGAAAGAAAGATTAGGTTAAAAGTACTTTTAATGTTTGTCCACTTGAAAAAAAAACTAAAAAATCATTGTGGAATTTGTGCAATTATGGGTTTACTGAGTGAAGAAAATAGTAATGAAATCTTCTTTTCTACTATATTATTAATGGGTCTTCATGGTTAGTTTTGGATGGGGCAACCCAAACTGTTTTCATCAAAACAAGAATGGAGGATAGAAATTTGCTTGTAATCTAGTTGGAGAGGTGTGTGGTTTGCTATGGATGAGAAGAAAATTAGAGAAGAAGAAAAGCGAAAGAATACAAAAAAATTAAAGAAAAATGAGAGAGAATATTCTAGTTTGTAATGGCATTAAAAAGAAAATTAAAAAAAGAAATTAGGCTAATTTAGATTTTTTACAACTTCTGTTTCATCCGTTCAAAATTGCATTATGATATGAAATTTAGAGGTTAAAGTGTTATTTGGGAAGAGTTCATTTGGGCTCTTTTGGCTCTTTGAGCCACAAAAGACAGAATAGGCTATTTGAGTCACAACAAACAAAACATCACATCCAACTCATAATCATTACACTCTTCTCTCACAAAAAAAGTTAAAAAGTCAAAAAGTCCTTTCCAAACCAAGCTTTTGAGCCCAGGCTCAAATAGTCAAAAAAATCAAAAAGTTAAAAAGCCAACCCACTTCCCAAAACCCACTTCCCAAACGGAGATATTTTCGTGTTTTTTCGTTAAACTACATGGGTTAAAAGGGTAATTTATCCTAAAATTAGATGAATGAAAAAATAGCGAAAAGTTTGAGATGCTGAAAGTCAACGTCAGCAAAAAATATGAACTTTGGTCCAATCAAACACTCCCACGTTACGTATGTATGAAATGAGCGAATCGTTTTTTTTTTTTTTTTGAATCAGAACTTTCCCTATTGTTTATTCCTCTATTTTCATGGATTTCGCAGCACCTGAATTCCAGGCCAATTTGCAAATAGCGATCGATTTGTTCGTCTCCAAGAAACGTCACGGCGTTACACGTGGCGGCGGTCTGAGGTTCAAAGACTCCTCCGGTAATCTCGTATTTAGAGTCGAACGCCAATCGCACAAGTCGGCTCTCAAACGCGTCCTCTTCGATGCCTCCGGAAATCCCCTCATTTACATCCACCGAAACCAGGTCTCTCTCTCTTTCTCTTTCTCTCTCTACATGTGTGTGTATGTCATTGATCAGATACTGAGTTTAAAAACTATGAATTTTGATTATTATTTAAAAAGTTTATACTTCTATTCTGCTTTTGATTTGACAATAATGCTGATGCTACGAGATAAGAAAAAAAAGGTTGGAATTGATGGGAATTTATACCATATTTTATATGTTTTTTGGAGGCATATTCATTATTGATTAAATGTGAGAACAAAAGGATGTAAGATGTTAGGCTTTTGTAATTCAGTGGAAATTAGTGAATTGGGTTGGATGCCTGATTATCCCTTTTCTAATAAAAATTAGCGGTGAGTGCAAATGCGATATTTTGCAATTTAATATTTAATTTTTTAGATAGTTTGATGATTGTGGAAGACTGACTTGCAGTTTTTGGATATGAGTTATTGAGTGGGAAGGGGTTACCGGTATTGGGTGGGAAGGGCATTCATGGAGAAGTAAAAAACGTGACAGTATTACACCATCTCAGGTGTATGTTTATGTAATAAGAATATATAGAATAGATTTTACTTCCTTGTTAAGACTACAGAACATAGCCTAATAGGCAAAGTGTTATTTTGTTGGTATCTATATATTCCAGTCAATTTGTATACGGGCAATTTGGGGGGATTAATGCTGTGTTTGGTTAGAGGATTTGAGGAGAGATTTAGAAAGGGAAATGAAAAGAGAAGAATTAGGTGAAATATGAACAAAATATACCTATATTTCACCTAGTTTCATACACCTTTTCTCTTTTCCTTTCCAAATCTATTTTCAAATCTCTCAATCAAATACAGCGTAAAGGTATCTATCTTTTTGTTCTGTTACTCACAACTACATGATTGGTTGCTACTGAGTGCATGGGACAGAGTGGATATGCAACATTTAAGGCTAAAGGATCCAATGCCACTGCCAATAGGGGAGTAGTCCCTTTTTTCTTTCTCGGTTAATTGAGATTAAAAAGGAGGGGGGGGGGGGGGGGGGGGCTTGGAGTTGTCCTTTGTTTGGATAAGCTCAGAGAGAGAGAGATAAGTGCAACGATCATAGTAACCAACAATTCTTCTCTCTCCATAAATGGGCAAATTTGGGGAGAAAATAAATGAGGGTCAATGATTACCAATTTTTTGTCATTGTTTTTATTACAAGGTGTTTTTAACTTTACTCCCTTCTATTCGTATGTCGGAACTTTATTTTTTTTTGTTGGATCTCCTCGTATACTTTTCCAACGCCATAAGGAGAATGCTGCACTAGCATACCAACTCCCGAGGGGCCTTCGTGGTCTTGCCAGCCAACCGAAGTGGTCATAATACTGGGTGAATGAGAATGTTTACATATAACTCAGTTGCTTAATTGCTTACATGTGCATCATGCAAAATTTTTCTAAGACTTCCTGTGCAACTCTAGTGCTTTAATTTCATATTGTAGTTTGTCTGAAGCATGCAAATAAAAGGTCTTGAATTGGACTTGTGACTACTAGAATTTTATTATATGAGCTTATTAGAAGTAACGAAAAATACTTCCTGTTTGTAGAATGGATCTTGGCAAGGCTTTAAGAGAGACAACAGCGAGGAAGTCATGATATTCAGAGTAGAGAGGACACTGAATGCACTTTTTAGAACTGAGTTAGACGTATTCCCTGTTGGTGAAAATGGGGAAGAGTCAAAGTCTGATTTCAAGATGAAAGGCTCCCCCTTCCACAGATCATGCACCATCTATAGTGGCAATTCGATAATGGCCCAGGTATTTACACCCTTACGGTAACTAGCAGTACCTCCAAGGTCTTTTGAGATGGCCTGCTTCATCTTGAGTGGAGCGAAAGCACAATTATAATTAATATATGCTAGTATGGATTTCAGAAAATATTTTAATATTCAAATTACTGTCCATTTAGGCTTGTTTTATGTTTCTAAAGCCATTTACATGATATCAGTGCCATGGTGGAATATGACTGTGAATGTTAGCCTGGTTCCCTTCCTCCCTTTCACTTCTGAAATGTGACAGTTAAATCATAATATTTCTTTCTTATGAACTTCACATCATTGTTAATGTTACGTAATAATTATTTTGTTCCTAAACTGTATTGATGCCATGGTTAATTCCTGCATCCAGACAATTCAAACAATTTGTCGTCTAAACTACAATGATACCACTGGGTAATTCCAGTGTCCAGTCAATTCTAATAATTCGCAGTAATTGAGCTTATTATTTGCTATGAAATGGATGTAGGAGCTAGTATTGAAATGGAGAAATTTTATTGCTGAATGAATCGACAATGAAATGTATGTTCAGAACTTTTACAATTCAACTTATTTATAGGTACAACATTGGCTACACTGATTCCTCTCATTGATATTGTTCTACTTAAGCTTCAGCTGAAATTTTTTTTTTTATTCTTTTCATTTAATTCTGTTTTCATTGTCGGCTTTTCAACTTCCATATGGTTAACCTTATACACAAAGCCTCTAGCCTTGAATTTGTTGCTGAGGTTATGAAACCCTACCGTTGTTTGTCATGTCTGACTGGGCCTCGTTTGGAAATAGGCTTTTGTAGTAACTTTTTGGTTTTTTGGCTAAAATATAATGTAAAAAAAACTAGTGGGCTCGTTTGGTTTGATTTTCTGAAAAAAATTTGAGAAATTTTCTCTACAAATAAGTTTTCAAAAATAACCAAACCAAACAAATTTTCCCAAATTTTTTTTCCAAAACTTGTAAACCAAACAAGTTTTCCAAACAAATCTCTCTCTCACACACATCAAATCAATCACTTTTTCCAAAACTCTATCTCAAAATAATTTTCCAAAACATCTTTTAAAAAAAACCAAACCAAACATGTTTTCGTACTTTTTATCTCTAAAACACATCTCTCAAACACAAACCAAACATACCCAGTATGTTTGGGATGACTTTTTGATTTTTTATGAAAAGATGTGTAAAAAGTAGAGAGAAAATGAAATCTTTGACTTTTTGGTATAGGTTGTTGGTTTTTTGATTTTTTTAGTGACTTTTTGACTTTTAGGTTAAAAAGTGATGTTGTCAAACGAGGCCTAGTTTTCCTCTGCATGTAACTTATCATGAATGTTTTCCTCTCCCCAACTGATTTTATCATCCCTAATACTTCCACTCATCCATGTCCTTATCCTCAAACCAACTTAACTAGCACTCGAAGGATTTTCACTCGTAGACATAGATTTTGTTTTCTGTCATATAAAAGGTTTCTTGTCACAAATACATCATTGTTGGGAAACAATACTTGTATTTTGGCATGGATCCATTTACAATGCAGTTGCAAAATATTACCAGATCAAATATTGAAAAAACTAGTATAGCAGTAGGATCATTGGACTATGGGTGTCCTAAAGTGCTTAATCTATTCTTAATAATTATCTTTCCTTTGAATCAGAATCAGACCTCTGGAACTTGGACATGAGTTGGTCGGTGCCTGAATTGGTAACATCTGGTCCAAGTTTAAAAACTCCCCCCACTTGATTTGGGAAATCTTGATGTTTCCTCATAAAGGAAACCACATTAGAGGAGGATTTTGTAACATATTCATGATAATTTTTGTTTGATGTAATTTAATCTGATTAACATGTTATATTTATTGTGAAGATTTGGTAAACTTTATTACTAAACTTGGGATGTTAACACGGGTTAAAGTACCTTAGCTACTGTAGTATCATCATGGGATAAATTTTCCTCCATACTCATCCATGCTCCTCTTGTGGGCCTTAATTTGTACTCACTTTGATATCCAAACTGTCTATTTCATAGGCTTCACAGTAAAGTTCATTCATACAAAACATTAAAGTACCTTAGCTACTATAGTATCATCATGGGACAAATTTGCCCCCATACTTCATCTCTCCATACTCAACCATACTCCTATTGTGGGCCTTAATTCGTACTCACTTCTCATCCATACTCCTGTTGTGGGCCTTAATTCGTACTCACTTTGATATCCAAACTGTCTATTTCATAGGCTTCACAGTAAAGTTCATTCATACAAAAAATTAAATTTATTGGGCAACTATAAACACACAAACAAATAATGTTTTATTTTACAAAACGAATGGTTCAAAGCTATTAATTTCATAAAACAAAATGTGATTTGTTCTTTTATTTATAGATATTCGATGAAATTAATTTTTTACATGGATGGCCTTTATTATGGTACCTATAAAGTAGGCAGCTCAGATTGTCAATGTGAGTCCAAATTTGGGCTCACAAGAGGAGTAAGAGTATGGAGAGATGCGAGTATGGAGAGATGCAAGTATGGAGGGAAGCTTATCCCTGTCATCATATATGTTTTGTCTCTTGTATATGCCTGCTGAGATAACCTTATGTTTATTTTTCATGGAATTAATGCAGACTAGCCTTATGTACAAGCTTGGGATTCAGAAGGTTCTGGTGCCGAGGCACAGATTTCGACTAACCATATTTCCCGGGTTTGTAGATCATGCTTTCGTAGTCGCTTTGATTGTAATATTTTTCGATGGGAGAAAATTATGGATCTAGCAGAACATACATAACAAAGAGTTGATCTTTGTCGACCTGTAACATATTTTAGTTTCATCTCATGTTGACCCTGACACAATATGGGCATAGTGCCTCGGAGGCTGCTTCCATGGTGTCAGTTCGATGAAATTGATTTCCCTGTGAATTTCCAGAAATGGATGAATATTTTTCTGGGATTAATTGATAGTAAAGAGTAAATGCTGACTCACTAGAAAAATAAATTGCCAAAGAGGAAAATGGGATTGTTGGATTGGAGCACGAGGGAAGTTGTGAGGGAAAGGGGAGAGAATGAAAACTTGTGAAATCACATTTTCTAAAATTGTTGCAATTTTGACAACAAAAACATAAAACAAAAATTGTTACCATTACTCTTTTGGGAGCATTTAAAATGTACATTTTAAATTTCCCACTATACTCATCATATGTATTGTAACATTTGTATTTTTGAAACAAAGTCTTTTACAGGTGATTGAACATAGATATTCAAGGGTGTATTTAGAAGCTTGCTATTACCTTGCTAACTTTGTTATGTAATTAAATAATATAAAAATTATAAATAAATTGGCCAAAATTACTTATCTCAAACTCAATTTAAAAAATAAATTGACTTAAATTTTTAGTCAAGTTCGACCTTACAAACAAAAACAATTGTTTCGAATATTAAAAATATTGAGCTAAGTTTGGCCAGCTAGACCCCCTATTGAATCGATGGCCATCCTTATTGCGGGGTGGGATTGACTGGCCAGACCTAGGCTAGAAAAAATAAGAAACTCGTGTCTAAGCCCAATTCGGCTAGACATTGGGTGTAAAAATTTCATTTTAAAATTGATCCTAAAATGATGTTAAAATTTTAGGCTTGGCCAACAAATTCACATATTATACTAAAAATAAAAATTATAAAATAAAAATTACTAAATTATGGTTTAGCCACGTGAGCACTTATGGTTTACTATGGTTTAATAGGTGTAATTTTTTTCTTCTTAAAATACATTTTGTATTACAACAAAAATAAAACTAAACAAATTATTTGTGTATAATAATAATAATAATAATAATAATAACAACAACAAGGGAAAATTATACAAATAGTCCTTATAGTTTATACGATGTGTCAATTTGGTCTCTGTAGTTTTAATTTGTTCGATTTTGCCCCTTAATTTAACGGATTATGTCATTGTAGTTCAATAAATAACGGTTGTTAAGTTAATTTAACGGAAAGTCAAACAATGTGTCAATTTGGTCTCTGTATTTTTCACAATGTGTCAATTTGGTCCCATCAAAATCGAGAAAATTATAATAATAAGGACCAAATTGACACATCATGTAAAATATAGGGACTAAATTGACACATTGTTTGA
Source organism: Camellia sinensis (assembly GCF_055761805.1). Taxonomy (NCBI): domain Eukaryota; kingdom Viridiplantae; phylum Streptophyta; class Magnoliopsida; order Ericales; family Theaceae; genus Camellia; species Camellia sinensis. The sequence continues at coordinate 60,104,774 of NC_138974.1, forward strand.
TTTTTCGTTAAATTAACTTAACAACTGTTATTTATTGGACTAAAATGACACAATCTGTTAAATTAATGAGCAAAATCGAACAAATTAAAATTACAAAAATTAAATTGACATATCGTATAAACCACATAGATTATTTACATAACTTACCCTAATAACAATAATAATAATCGGGCCATGCTGGGCCAAGTGGTTTTCAATTACTATTCCAAGCCGATTAATGAATTAAAAATTTCAATTAAACCTGATGCTATGAATTATATGTCTAAATTCTCAAAAAATAAATTAAATATGATGTACTACAGGTCGTCTCTTAGTTTTTAGGGTAAATTACATTGACACTTTCTGAGATTTATTATTATTATAATTTTTCTTCTTACTTTTTGAAAATTACATCCCCTTTCCTGAGGTTTAAGTTTCATTACAGATTGCTCCCTTAGTTAGTTGACTGTTAAGTCAACTAATAGATTTTGCTGATGTCAGCAATTCAATTTTTTTAAATACCAATTTTACCATCACTGGGTAAATTACATTGACATTCCTCACATTTTAGAAATTACAATCTCCTCTCTAAGGTTTAAAGTAGCATTACCAATTGCCCCCTCGGTTAGTATTAGTTAAAAAAAATTCATTGAAAAAAAATTTAATTGGGAAAAAAATTATTTGGAAAAAAAATTAATTGATAAAAAAGTTAATTGAAAAAAAATTTTGTTAGTCAAATTTTTAAATTTCTGTTTAAAAACTAATGTAAACTCATTTTTTGAATTTACGTTTTTTTTTCAAATTTACAAACTGATACAACAATTTATAAACCAAAAAAATTATCAAACAAGTTTTTATGACAGTTTTTAAATTTTTTGTAAATACAAATTGAAAACTGTAAGCGAAATGGTTACCAAATAGGGCTCAGATAGTAAAAATATCGTAAAATTAACAAATAATGAAATAAGTTACCAGCGTAAAAAATGACTTATCAAAAGATTCTTAAGCTATGTATGGTTTGATTTTTAGATTTTTTTTAAAAATTAAAAATTAATTTTGTTAAGAAATAAAAAATAAAAAATAATTATCATTTTTATATAATTTTTATCTTTCGAGTGGTTAGAAATATTTTTTTACAAATTAAATATATTTCTTCATATTTATTTTTATTAAATTAGTTTTTTTTTAAATATCAGGGGGGATCCGTATTAAATTGAAACCTCAGGGGTGTCAATGTAATTTACCTTTTAAAATATATGTAAAGGTTAAGGGTAAATATGTCATTTTTACTTAAAAGTTAATACCGTCAACTAATTACATTGACAAGAAGGATCAATGTAATTTTTCAAATATAAAAGAGGAATTATAATAAATATAAATCTCAGGGATTGCCAGTATAATTTACCCTAATTTTTATAAAATGAATCACAAATGTGACGTAGAAGAGTTGGATCCATATACACCTATTCATTGTTTGGTATTATGAAAATTTTAAGAAGTGTAAAAATTCAGCATAATTTTGAAAACAAATTTCATAAACTTTAATAGTTAAAAAGTATAATTTTGGATAAATTACAAACACAGCCTGAAATTTACTTAAATTATAAATTATTTCTGTGATTCTAGAAATTATATTATGCCCCCTAAGGTTTCAATTTCATAACAAATAAGTCCTTTTATTAATAAATTATCAAATTAATTAACAATTTTTAATAATGTTAAAATTTTATTTTAATTAATAATTCAGATAATTTTATTATTATATAGGTGAAGAGTTAGAAATTTCACTCTTTCAATTAATTCTGTTAAATAAAAAATTCAAATAGGGAGATATTTATAATTTTCTAAAACACAAAAACTAATTCATATTTTAAGTAATCTTGGATGATATATTTATAATTTAACCTATAATTTTTTTATGTCAATTTATAATTATGTGAGAAGTAAAATTATATATATTTTTAATTTAATATTTTACGGCGACACTTTTAAGTCTTACTATTTTGGAGAATTACACACAGATGAAAAATTGAAAAAAAAAAATCATGTAAATGACAATTACACTCCCGAAACATTTCATTTATACTCCGTTACAAATGAACATATTTGTAATTTTCTCCCCTGCTATTTTTACGAGACCGAGCTTTGTCGGCCGTAAATCGAATAGGGAAGGCGGCTGACTCCGCCAGGACGAACCGGCTCGGCCCTATACAGGCCTTAACAAAGGGTTTTCTCAACTTTTTCAGAGAGAACAAGCCAAAAAAATAAAAATAAAAATAAAAATAAAAATCCCAGTTTGGGGCCAAACTCAACTCAACAGAATAGAAGAATCTCAGAGTTTTAGGTATTCTGATTGATAGATAGAATAGAAAGAACATGCAGAGTTTTTGAGTGAATAAATAAGTAAGCATATCAATGGGGAGACAGAAAGGAGATGGAAACAGAAGCAAGGCACGTCCCTCCAGCAGCAGGTAAAATCAATTCTTCTTCTCTTTCCAATTTTTCTGTTTCTCTTTAATTTTTGAATTCTACTTTTAATGAAATCATTATTATTATTATTATTATTGTGTTTTTAAAAAAAAATTTCAAGTCTGGCTGCTTCGCTCGTGCCGTCGGGTTCTACAGCCGTTGGATTCGGGGGTTTTGTGGGTAGTTCGCGGGTCGATTCGGCTCTCTCAACCGATGATTCTGTCCCCTTTTTGGTAATTCTTTCTCTCAGTTTATTTCAATCTTTAATTCACCATTAGAGAAAGTTTATAACTTTGATTGCTTCATTAATGGGTTTCAAAATTTAATGCTTATTTATTTATTTATTTGTGTTTTAATTGTTTGCGAAACAGTTAAAAACCTTGAAAACACTACTATGTTATTCTCAATTCAGCTGGGTAAATTTTTTGCCCATTGTCCTAATTCAAGAATTTGCAAGAAGAAGAAAAAAAAAAAAAAGAGTTTAGTGTCTTATTGGCTTGTTGATTGGAGTCCGAGATGGAATCGTACTGTTTATGCAATGATGTCTTGTTTGTTTATTGTTTCTATTGATCTTTCAGTGGTCTTGGCATTGCAGGATATTGATGGTGAAGTTGCACAGCACTTGAAGAGGCTTGCCAGGAAGGATCCAACCACCAAGGTAACAGTACAGTTACATGTAATGATTATTATTATTATTTTTGTATCAACTTTTGTAGAAGTTTGGTTAGTTAAGAAAAGAGTGTTTATGAGTTGCTTTATGACTGATTTTCCATCTCTCTCTTGTGGTGGGTTGAGTCTAAGCTAAATTTTTTCATGTTAATGGTAAAGAAAAAATTCAGTATATCTTATTCAAATATAAATAAAATAAAAATAAAGAATAAGATATCAATGCAGCCTTTTTATATTTCATTGGGTTTAAGTCACGAGAATTAACCTCTCCACACAAAAAAAAAAAAAAAAAAAAGGTGGGTGAGACTGCATACATGTGCCATCTCTCCTGGATCTTACTATAACCAGGAGCCTTGTTTACTGAATATGACCTTAAGAGATTGTATGCATTTTACCAAACTACTGTTATAGATTCATAGACTATCGGAAGGCATGGCAGCCATGGTGGTGTGTCATAATTGGGGAAACTCCTTGCCGAGAACCTGTGCATCCCTACGGATTAGTCAAGCTTTGATTTGGACACCCCGGTGCCAATAAAAAAAATATTCCCCCAACGGCTTAGGTAACGTTCACTCAATAAAGAAATTTAAGTTTGAGTCTCCTTAACATAAAAAATAAAATAAAAAAAGACAAAAAGAACAAAAAAAAGAAAAGAAAAAAAGAGAGATTGGATATCCTGTTAGTCAAGAAAATTGCATTGTAAAATAGAGAGAGAGAGAGAGAGAGAGAGAGAGAGAGAGAGAGAGGGGAGAGATATAGTAACATGGTTGTGGCGGCAGTTGGTGAGAGACTACCATTTGTTGGTGTTTGTGGGTTTGTGATGGTTCCTTTTCTCTTTCTTTTGGGGTGTTGGTGTGGCCGTTATGATAGAGCAAGATAAAGAGAGAGAAAAGAGGAATAGATGCTAATGTTGTTTGAATTAACATATTGCAACATTGCATAGTGTAATTCCATTTAACTTCCATCAACCGGACAACTTTGATGGGGTGCAATTTTATTTTAGAATCCTGATTGGGTGGACATAATTGTCAAGAAGCTCAAGGGGTGTTAGTGTGATTTATTATTATTATTATTTTGGTATTTTTGCATTTTTGCTTGTGTTTGTCTGGTTTTGTTGTGATTCTTGGGACCTTTTTTGTTTGTTTGGGTCTCTATATCTATCTCTATTGTTTCATATAATTGGTGCATTTCATCTTCATGTTCAACCATATTTAATTTGCAAGTGTTTTATTCTTAGTTAAAAAGCTCATTGACTTTTCTTCTTTTACAGCTTAAAGCTTTGGCATCTTTGTCTACACTTTTCAAGCAAAAATCCAGCAAGGAAATAGTACCAATCATTCCACAATGGGTATGCTTTTTTGTTCTTGATTCATCTGCTGCCAAGATTGTTAAAATCGGGATCCTAGGTAGGATCGGTGAGAGGGTCTCATGGATTGGATCGAGGATCATAAGATCCTACTTTCTATTAAAAACAAGATAAAAATACAAATTAGAATGATACATATTAAAAATAAGATGAAAAATCACAAAATCTACGATCCTACTTACGATTTTGCACTATCCCATATGTTCCTACACGATCCTACTTGTGATCCTATTATAACACCAATCCTACAATGATCTGGATCATTTTAGCAATGTAGTACAATCCTACTATCCGGATCGCGATTTTAATAACCATGCCAGCTGCTTAAGGAATGCATGTTATGATCATGCTCTTTCTATTGCTTTCTAGTGCTTTCAAGTGATATTTTGTATAGCTATAGTTGAAATAGCCTTTCATAAGCATCTCATGCTCTTTAAAAGTGATCAGCATTGTTGTCAAATCGTGAATTGAATAGTGAATCGTTTTGCTAAAATAGTGAATTGTGAATCGTAAGATTCATTTTATTTAATATGATATATAATTCTATGTATTTATATACATATAAAAATACATGAAATGTTTAAAATAAGGTAAATTATCAGTATGACTAAATTATATATATGTATATACGTATAAAATCTCATATATCAATATAACTAATTAATCTCTTCTATATATTTTCATAGTTTGGCAAAAATAACTTTGTTTCATGTATTATGTAAAGAAAAATAAAAATAAAATTGAATCGCAATGAATCATAGTGAATTGCAATGAATCGTAAATTGAATCGTATGATTCACTCAATTTTTGATTCAATAGAATGATTTGAATCGTTTTTGTTGAAACTCGTATCAAATTGTGAATTGTACGATTCTAATAACAATGGTGAGCAGTACGCATTTTTTCCTATTGAAGTGGCCATTTACCTGCTGAAGCAGTCATGATATGGAGGCCAAAGTTGGATATAAAGATGTAACAACTGAAGATGGGGTCAACAAAAGTCAACTTGCAATTTCACTGGTTGGTGTTGGTCAATCAGTATGCCTATTGGCTTTGTTTTAACCCTGTTATATTTTAGAGTTTGCCACTTAGTTGGGGTCAACCAAACTGGCTACCAAAATGGAGCTGTGTGGTTTTGATAATTATGCTTTCGTAGGCTCATTGGTGTGGCTGATTATGTGAGAGAGAGAGAGAGAGAGAGAGAGAGAGAGAGAGAGATTCTAGCAATTAAGTCTTGAACTGAGAAAATTATAAAGGAAAAAAAAATACAGTTTGTCAATCAAGTCTGAAAATGAGAAATTACAAAAATAACACCTTCAACTAAAGCACTTAATCATCAGTTAACCCTAAATTTTTTCCTCCATTTACCCCTGCAATAAGTGTATGGACCCCTGTGATTATGCCATTTGTAATTGATATGAGTTTTCATTGCGATTCTCACATATCAATGGTCCATTATATAGTTGTTGTGAAGTGTGTAATTGCTAAAAGATAATGGTACTATCATGAAGACAAAATGTTGAGTATTACAGTTTCTTTTATTTGCTTGCTTTCATGAAGACAAAACGAGACAAAACGGTATTATCATGAAAACAAAATGAAGTGCTTAATTTCTAAAAGATAATGGTCCCTGTTTTATAGAGAGGTGGGACCTTGACCAAAATATGTGATATCTTGATGGCTGTATCATATCTGCCGCTGAGCCACTTTGACACAACCGAAAGGGCTGTATCATGTCTATCAATTGTCCACATATGAGACGTCCCTCGAGGCCTCTCCTTACTCTCTGGCATACAAAGCTCTCTATTACCACCATCTTGATTTCTTTCCTAAGGCTGCCTTGGCTCTCTCTTCTCCCACCTCCAGTGGTCTCCAGCCATCTCAGTACTTAGGCCTTGTTTGGAGTACTCTAAAAAAGTCAAAAAGTCACTATCCTATTTAAGTCACATCATCTTATTTAAGTCACACCACCTCTCTACCACATCACTTCAAACCCAACTCATACCCAACCCATATTTCACAAAAAGTCAAAAAGTGGATTTATTTAGATCATCCCAAACCACCCCTTACTATTCCAGAGGGCATTCCTTAGCCAACTCGCCACCAGCCATCCACAGTTTTCAGATAGTATAAAGTGAAAAAAATAAAATATTAATAACTTCTGCAAGGGTTGGATTTTGGACTCTCAATTATCATCACTTCTGCCTGAACACATTGGATGATAGTTATTGATGTTGTGGTTTGTGTTATATGCTGAGCTAAGACTTGTTCTTGGATGTATGATTACTTTCACTGATTGGTGACTCATAGTTTCCTGCCTTTTATTTATGTTTTTGCTTAGGCATTTGAATATAAAAGGCTGTTGTTGGACTACAATAGAGAGGTTCGGCGAGCTACTCATGACACAATGACTCTTCTTGTTGCCGCTGTCAGGTATTATCTTTTTGAAGTTTTATTGAAGTTGGGCTCGATTTTTTTGCCTTTTTTTTTTTTTGCTGTGATTCATATCTGCTAGCTGTTTTCTAAAGTTAGTGTGTTAGTTTAAAATCCACAATAGAAGGGGAAGACATTTATAACTGATTCTTGTGGATGCTAATTATGTTGACATCGATAATACCAATCAACACACACACACACACGCAATGAAAGTAGAGTGGGTGGGCTCAACTGTTGATTGTGTTGTTGCATGCTTTTGGGTAGAGCCCCCACCTCCCACGACTACAGCCAGCAACAGGAGCCTATAAAGGTATAGGTACCAGTTCATTTAGAATAACTAGATTCCATTCCAGTGATAGCATGCTTGTTAAATCTATAGATTTTCCAACCTTTTACTCTTTATCTTTCTCATGGACTTTTCTATTTCCTTTACAATCATTATCGATCCCCTTTTCAGGGGACAGATTTTGGATTCCACATGTAGGGGTTTCAAGTTTCTTAGCATTATGCTTAGTAGCTTGTGGATAAATTGGGTGATTGCGAACCATTTGGTCCAGATTTAAGTTACTTGATGAGAACAAGGGACCATTACTTGGTGCAGTGGTAACAGCTCTAGCAATCAAGCTGGGCATGTAGTTTTATGAGCATTACCATTTTGTGCAAATAATGCCAATGATTAGGTCTATGTTCAGCACTGCCCTCCCAACATCTTGCATTAGTGTGACTGACATGGTGTAATGGATTCTAGGCTTTATGGAAAGCATACTTTATTTGATTTAAGTGCAAGAGAGGAAGTAATTTTTTTAAGAAAACAAGCATGGATGGAAAACTATGACTGATCCATGCAGCAGGTTCTAGAATTTCATATTTCTGCAGCTAGGGTGTCATGCCTTTGATTATTATCAGTCTGACAATCTCTTTGTTGCAAGTTTATAATGTTTACACATAGCTGTTGAAATACTTCCATATTGATTGCAAGTAATGTGTCTTTTTACTCACTCTTCACAAAATTCCCTTAGAATATGTCTGTTGATTTCTCTCTCTCTCTCTCTCTCCACAGGAGAGACTTAGCCCCGCATCTGAAGTCTCTGATGGGACCATGGTGGTTTTCTCAGTTTGATCCAGCTTCTGAAGTTTCTCAAGCTGCTAAGCGGTCGTTGCAGGTTCATTTTTGTTTATGTTTAGTTGTGCAACTGTTGTGAATCATTTCATGGGAATTAATTTGCAAAACTAACCTGCCGTCTTGATGTCACTATGGAAATCTCAAGATCTTGCACAATGTTTAAGCTAAGAAAATTTATGAGAATTTAAAGATATGATGAACAGAAGAAATTAGTGTGCTGTGGAACTTGGTCCATGTCCAACCGGCTAAGGAAAGTATGTTGTCAATTTGGGATTGGGCAGAAGTTACTGGTGGATGAAGTTGGGAATTTGTCATCATTACTTCATGGTAAACTTGGTTTGCACCAATAGTTGGAATAAATATTAACTTGTAACCGGTTTTGGTGAGGCAAAGAAGAGACCACTTTTGTGTGTTCGCTTCTGCCCCAGTTTATAAGTCTGACCATCTAAACCAGGCCGGTTTGGATGACACTGGTTCACAAGGCCATTCAGTTGCGATGAATAATACATGCATTTATCTATATATATATAAACAGTTTAGATCTTTGGTAGTGCTACTTCTTTCTCTGTGTCTGTGTCTGTGTCTGTGTCTGTGTCTGTGTCTGTCTCTCTCTCTCTCTCTCTCTTAATACTTCAATATTGTTGAAGTTGTAGGAAGTTGTTATAATTCTGAAGAACTTTCTTGTGGATGCTGGTCATTGGACATAGTTTGTTTTTCATTGTGGGTGGTTTATGTATATGTTTATCATTTCTTCCAGTTTATTATAAACTTAGTGTCTGAGTATGCCAACATTTACATTAATTTAAGTTTCCTAACTTTTCCAAGCATCCTTTTTTTTAGGTACAAGATTGTTCAATATCTATTGTTTTGCTTATAGCTATATTGTTCTTGTTAGCAAATTTTTATTCTATTTTCAAGCAAAGTTCCCATGTTGCTACCCCTTTTTCATTTAACTTTCTCAAACAGTTGTTTATTTGAAGCTATGTTCACTGTGGCAATCTTATTAGTATTATTATTTTTTTGATAATCGGGTGTCCAGGCCAGCTTATGCGCACCTCAACTAATAAAAGGCAATCTTATTGTTAAATTAACAGGCAGCCTTTCCAGCACAGGAGAAAAGACTAGATGCCTTAATTTTGTGCACGACTGAGATATTTATTTATTTAGAAGAAAATCTGAATCTCACTCCAAAGAGTATGTCTGACAAGGCAGTTGCTTTGGATGAATTGGAAGAAATACACCGGCAGGTATTTTATATGGGATCAAGATAACTTTCTCATATATATCATTGCTTATTTATATTTTGTTTTAAAATTTGTTTGGTTAATAAGGAGCGTGAGTTTCTGTTATTTTTTGCAAGAATATGCAACATGTTCACGAAGAAATAATGAAACTTGTCACTTGACTGGATGATTATGTCTTGCCCATTTGTGTTTTGCAACTTATCTTGTATAATTACTAGTTTCAGTTTCATTGAGTATCTTTATTCTTACATTACTCTTCAAGGTAAGGTAGGTCGTTAATTAGTTAATGTAATCTACTCTATGAAGACATTGTTTAACATAATTCTACTTCATGAAGACTGTTAGAAATACTGGCATAAAAAAATATATATATATATATATAATTAAAAGAAACCTGGCCAAAAACTGCATGCTTACCAAAAAAAAAAAAAAATACTGGTTTTATCTTCTTTCTGTGAATACAGATCTTGTAAATGGAACTGGAGGTTCATTACCTAGTGGTTTTACTTTTTAATGAGAAACTTGGGATGTTTGACCTTGGGATCTCCCTGAGTAAGAGGCTTGGACAGCATCATCAATAATGTTTGTTTTGAGGTAAGCACAGGGGAATCAGGGAAGGTATATGACATGAGGTGCTTCTTTAAAGCAAAGCTTGTTGGTCTATTTTTATAAACTTCACTATTGATTAGAAAATTCTGAGCTGTTTGTTGCTAGCATCATATGAGGAAGAAAACCCACAGGCTTCAGTTTTTTCCAAAAGAAATCTTAATGGAAGAGATGGAGCACCTGAATCTTCTCTCGCTGTCAATGGGTCTTGATTCTGTCAAGTATGATGTAGTTGGTGGATTTTACTTACACTACGAGCTCTTCTAGAGACCTCAAAAATTCTACCAAACATTCTACCAAATGTCTCACATGGGTGTGAGACCCACATTGTGTGGGTCTCACACCCATGTGAGACATTTGGTAGAATTTTTGGAGTCTCTAGCATTACTCTGTTAAATAGCTTACAAACAATAGTTTAATTTTAAAATCATGCTAAGCATAAAAATAAAAATAAAAAAGAAGTCCAATGGAATTGATTTTACCTTTGTATTAGAAGAAAATAGGTACGGCTTAGGTATATTCTAGGTACGTCTAGGTATGCCAAAAATTAAGAAAAAAAAAATTGAGTATATGTTTCATGTACCTGGTACGTATGCAGAAGTATCATACGAAATATTAGTACTCGGTAAGTATCTGGTATAGGTATGACATGTTTTTCGAAGTATCCATGCTCCATGGAGCCTTGCCATTATGAAATGATTTCCTTTTAAGTGGATTTTTTGACCTGAATTCAATGATTCAGAGAAACATGTTTATTTGAACCTGTCAAGACATTTCTATTTTTGAGTTTCCTTGTCACTGGGGGCAGCACTGTCATGGAGAACTTTGCCATTAAGCTTGATTGTCATTGACTCATCAAAGATCTTATATAAAGTACAAAACTGAGTGCCCCTTGGGAGGAGGATTCTTTATAGCATCGTAGACACTCAGGAAACATAACAAATTTAACATATTTGGATGCTTATGTTCTCCTAAGAGAACATTCCTAAAGTTTTCTTTTTTCATTCTCTCTTTTTTCACCTTTTGTGTATGGATGTTAGACCAGTGTCTTGCAATAAGTTGTTGGATGTGGGAGAGGTACTTTCAAATATGGTGTCTGACCATTCTTGTTTTAATTCCTAGATTTTTTTTTTGTCTTGATTCTCTGTGTTACAGGTGGTTTCTTCATCATTGCTGGCATTGGCCACTTTCCTTGATGTTTTGATGGACTTGCAATTTGGAAAACCTGGTTTTGAAAATACAGCTGCTGAGACCAATAATGATAAAGCTTCAAAAGCACGGACCACAGCCATTGCTTATGCAGAGAAGTTGTTCTCTGCACATAAATACTTCCTTGATTTTCTTAAGTCCCAAAGCCCTGCTATTCGATCAGCTACATATTCGATGCTAAGGAGTTTCATTAAAAACATTCCTCATGCTTTCAATGAAGGAAACATGAAAACTCTCGCCACAGCAATTCTTGGTTCTTTCCAGGAAAAGGATCCAGCTTGCCATTCATCAATGTGGGAGACTATGTTGCTATTTTCCAAAAGATTTCCCGACAGTTGGACCACCTTCAATGTTCAAAAATCCCTGCTAAATCGGTTCTGGCATTTTCTTAGGAATGGGTGCTTTGGATCTCAGCAAGTTTCTTATCCAGCTTTAGTTCTATTTCTAGATGCTATCCCTCCTAAGGCAATAGTGGCGGAGAAGTTCTTCCTTGATTTTTTCCAAAACTTTTGGGCTGGAAGAAACCCGTCACATTCCTTAAATGCTGATCGACTAGTATTTTTCCGGGCATTTAGAGAATGTTTTCTTTGGAGTTTGCAAAATGCTTCAAGGTTGGAGTTCATTGAACTTGTCTTTTACCCTCCTATCTGTTTGGCCCTAATATACATTTTCTTATTGTTTGCACACCAGATATTGTGTTGGAGCAGATGCCATTCATTCTTTACAAGTTACTCTCATTGACAAGATCCTTCTGAAGCTTCTGTGGCACGACTATCTACCAATCAACTCAAAAGAACAGGATAGAGTCTCCTCTGGGCAAATGAGGGATCCATCTGAGATTAATGTTCGGCCTTTTCACGAGGAAACAGTGGAAACACTCAAGATCAAGTATCCAATGGATTACGTGCAAGAGTTGGGGAAATGCATCATTGAGATCCTTTCAGGGGTTTATTCACGGGACCTTGATCTGCTCTTGACTTTTTGCACAGAATTTCAAGAGAATTGCTTTGAGATATTTCAGCAAACAGAGAACACAGAAAGTTCTTCGGAGTTTATAGAACTGGTCATCAAATTTTTGTTATTACTAGGGCAACATGCAGTGCAGAAAGGTGAAAAATGGCCTTTGGTTAATATGGTGGGACCAATGTTGGCAAAGTCATTCCCATTGATAAAAACACTTGTAAGTTAACTGTTGTGCATCTTTTGTTAGACTCTCATCGTGGTTGTAACTTGTCAGGCATGTTTTACACAATGGCTAATACATAATATTTAGGTGACACACAACCTCTGTAACCCCTTTTAAAATAAAAATCTTTATCTTATTCATTACTTTGTTTTCTATGTTAGTTTTTTTAGTTTTTATTTTTATAAATATATACAACGTACATAAGATTATTTGGATGTTTTGATAAGCTTCACGAAGCGTAGAATTCCTTATGTTTTGGGATGTATCATTTTTGTATTGGTGTCTTCTGTTCACAGAGAAGGATTGTTGTCTGTAGCCGTAGGTGACATATACAGTAATGCACAGCTAGAGCATCAAAAGGTCTGAAGCTAAAGTACAATATGGAGAACTAATGTATTAGTTTTATAGTTTAACATTTCATTTCATTTCATTAATGTAAAATATTGCAGTTGTTCTAATGGCTAGTCGTACTATATATTTTGGTTTAATGAAAACTATGAAGCATGGGTACTTCGAAAAACATGCTGTACCTGTACCGGGTACTTACTGGCGTATGGTACCTTGTATGGTACTTCTGCATACGTGCCGGGTACACGAAACACGTACCCACATTTTCTTTTCTTAATTTTTGGCGTACCCAGACATACCTACTATATACCCAAACGGCACCGTACCTCAGTTGAAACAATATTTTCTTCTACTGCAGAGATGAAACTCCTTTCACTAGACTTCTTTTTTATTTTTAGTTTTATACTTAGCATTTTTTTAAAATTAAACTATGGTTTGTAAGTTAATTAATATATTGACATTTAATTTTGATTTATACTTTTACTTTTGGCATTAAATGTTAATTATAGGTTAAATCTTAACAAATTAAACCATTTAATTAATTTTTACATTACTCTAAATTAAAAATAAATATTTTTTTACAAGCGTACCAAGCCGTACCTGTACTCCACTTTTTTTGGATTTTACTGTATCGACGTACCCGTATCGTACTAGTATCATCAGTACACGTATCCATACCCGTGCTTCATAGAATGAAAAGGAGTATATAAGGTTCTGCCTTCATATCTGCATTAAGAAATGCAATGATAAATTACTGTGCTTGAAGTTTTTCAGTTGACAATTTTTAATGTGTATTTATTTTCTTCCTGTACTACTATCTTAATTGTTGTATTTGATGTTTTTGACAGGATTCGCCAGATATTGTGAGACTTGCATCGGTTGCAGTGTCGGTATTTGGTCCACGCAAGATAGTTGGAGAACTCGTCTGCAATGATAGCACTTTCTTTCGTAGTCTTTCTGATGAATTGAACAGAGAATTGGATTCAGAGCAGTTTCTGCAGCTGTACAAGGAAATATTTGTACCTTGTTGCCTGCAAGGAAATGGTTCTTCCACCAATGCTCGACTTGATCTCTTGCTTGTGTTACTTGATAATGAAAGCTTTTCAGAACAATGGCATTGTATTATCACATATGCAACTGATCCAGAACGTTTTGGAGTGGGGCCTGAGACCCCAGACCCCAACCACATACTTGTCTTGGGAATGCTCATAGAGAAAGCAAGAGTGGAAATTATAAAGAGAAAGGTGGGAGTAGGACTTGATCATCAGCAAGGCTCCCACTCAGACCACTGGCATCATGAACTTCTAGATTCATCTGCTGTTTCTATTGCCCGTTCTTTGTCTTCCTTCAGGAGTTCTGATGCTCGGTTCCTGCGGTATGCAAATATAAAATTTTGATAACATGCATTTTAGTCATTTATACCTTGCAAATATTGGATTGCACTTCCATCTATCTATGTTACTTATTGATCCATGCTCTTTTGAATTGTCCTTTGCCTTGATGTTTTTCTCGATTCCACCTAATTACCAACATACTGCTTAGTAGGCATCCTGACAGGTGGCCCTGTTTGGCAACCTGGCTCTTTGGCTAAAATAGCCAAAAAGCCAAAAAAATAGCCAAAAAGCCAAAAAAGACCAAGAAGCCTGAAAGTCACTAAAAAAGTTAAAAAGCCAAAAGCCACTAAAAAAGGTCAAACATCTCGGTAATTCACGGTTTTCAATACAACTAAAAAAAGCCATTCCCAAACACATTTTCTTTTTTTCACCTCATAAAAAAGCAACTATCAATTCCCAAACAAGGCCAGTTTGCCAATTTTCTGGTTCTCTCTCTTACAAGATATGAGGCAACCAACCAGCCTAAAGTGGGTTTATATACCTAAGAATTATTCAATTGGGATACGTGTATCTATCAAGACTAATAATTTCTTTTTGATAAGCAATCGTGATTAATCATTTCTGTGACCATCAGAATTGCATTCTGAAATGCTGCTCTCTTTTTTTTCTTTATTTATTTATTTTTTTTCACTAGAAGCTTGCTTGAGTATTTACTTTGGTAGTTGCATACTGTCATATTTTTATGGTTTCAAATGCTGACATTTGTCATATCTATTAAAACAGAGCTGTTCTTGGTGGCTCAACAGAAGATGATCAAACTTCTTTTGTGTCTAGAAATGCTAAGATCCTTATCTTTAAAGAGTTCTGCAAAAAGTTAGTAACCTTCACAATGGATTCTACTTTTACCTGGATCAGAGATGCATGTTCTTTATTAATTGCTGAGGCAAATGATTCTGTGCTAAGAATTGAACATTCCGTGCCTGTGCCTGAAATGGCTCATTTTGCACTTGAAGTACTTGATGGAAGCTTATTTTGCTTAAAGACTATTGAAGATGAAAGTTGGTTAGTCCGAAGTACTTTAGCTGCAATTTTTCTCATTGACTGGGAATATAGCATGGCCATAGTGTCTGATGATGCACTTGATGGTGAAAGTACTAGAAAAATGAAGGACAGGTTGGATTGTTCTGCATCTGTGCATGATTTTCGTAGCAAGATAAGTAGTCAATTCTTTAAAAGCCTCAATGGAAACAATCGGAACAGTTTGGGAAGTATTTTGGTTCAGTCTATTAGGTTTGCCATATTCAAGGAGGATGAATTTGATACTAATAAAGTAACATCTTTGTGCTGCCTTTGGATGCTTGAAGTTCTTGGATGTCTCTGTCAGGATCAATTTGAGGAACAAGAACTGTTAGACCAGTTTTTGAGCAAGAGTGATTCCTGGCCTTTGTGGATCTTACCAGATTTCTCTACAGGAGAAAGATCAGCCACCTTGAAGACAGAAAACATTTCCATTAATGTAAGTGCTTTGTTTGATATTTATTCTTGCTGACATTTTCTGATTAGACAGGTATGCTATAAAAGTTTACTATGATAATCTTGTTCTTACATTATTGGTCTATGCAATAGGACATGGGCATGCTTTGATCAGTTCCTGTGTAATTATGAAGCTATCACTTCCTGCATTCGTTTAATGCATTGTCCTCCCTATTTCCTCTTACTAATCATTGATTGAGGCATTTTTTCTCTTATGAATCATGAATTAAGGAAGTTCACATTTTTTTTTTGGTTACCAAAGCATTGGGAATATATTTTGGAAGTATTTTAATAAGAGGAGACTTCCCTTGTTCTCTTTTGCAACCATGGGGCAACTTCTTGCTGCGTGCCTGGTGCCCACCAAAGCACAGATTCTACTCAAACGAGAGGATTCCTTGTCGCTGCCTAATGCTGCCTCTGTCTTGTCTTGGCTGTCACTTGTATGAATATAGTGCCGTGTCCTGAACCACTTTGCTCATCTTCAAGTACATGAAAGGCAATTGAAGGAATGAAATATATATTTAAAAGTTACGGCCTAAATGGGTAGAAAACCTAGGGCCAGGGTGCAGAATGTGAAGCTAAAGAACTCGTCTTGTTTCCATGCAGTTTTTTTAACTACATTGAAAAAATTCTCGCATGTATCTTCAAGTTTCTTCTTTTTTAATCTTGTTGGAAATAAATAAATAAATAAATAAAAATCTTATTATCTATGGCCTACACCTGTGCCCCTTTCTTACCTGGAAATCCTGCATTTTCAGGACTAGTCACTGTAGCCATGAAAGAATCCTTATTTGTTTCTTCTCAAGTTTTGTTCTGAATTTATATGAATCATATATTGTTATATAATAGGACTCAGGGTATGGACAACTTATAAATTCCAAATGATTACTGTGTAGGCATCCAGGAATCACATACTTGTTGCTGTAATTGATGAGCTTGTATCTAAGATTGGGATTGACATGGTTGTTGCTGGTTCTGTTTCACTTACTCCATCTTCAACTGAGGAAGCAACAAAAGAACTGATTACCTCTCAATCTGATTATTCTCGAGCCTGGCTTGCTGCTGAAATATTATGCACATGGAAATGGCATGGTGGCAGTGCTTTGAGCTCTTTCTTACCTTTACTGAGTTCATATGGGAAGAATGGGAATTATTCTCGTGAGGAAAGTTTGTTAGACTCTATTGTTAACATTTTGCTTGATGGTGCTCTTGTTCATGGAGTTAGTGGTAGACTGAGCCTTTCCTATGTCTGGCCTGTTTCATATGATGAAATAGGGAGTGTTGAAGAATCCTTCTTAAGAGCACTTGCATCTTTACTTCTTACTCTATTTGAAGACAATATATGGGAAATGGACAAAGCTATATTACTTTTTAAATTACTTGTAAACAAACTTTTCATTGGTGAAGCAATTAACTTGAATTGTTTGAGGATTCTTCCTTTAGTTATGAGTGTCCTTGTTAGGCCATTGAGCATTGGATGTGATGAATCCAATCGAGATGTTCAACATGATACTATAAAGGACTGGCTGCAAAAAACTCTGTTATTCCCACCTTCAAACACATGGCAAACTGGAGAAGGTAAATGAATATTTTTTTTTTTTATAAAGTAAATTCATTTTGCGCTGCTATGGTGATATGCTGAATACTTGTCCCTAGGACAACATTTTTTAGTTTCAGAATACCACTGGTCAGTCCCTGATACATAGGGGGCTCTAGTTTGCCGAAGAGCAATACGCATTTCTACTATCCGTCTATTGTCATGTTAGTGATTTGCATGTTAGAAGGTACTTATCAGAATAAAATCCATATTGCGAGGTGCAAAAGGAACTGAATGATGAATGTTTCTCGGGTTTTAACTTTTTCTTCTTTATTTTTAGGCTTAAGGTATATTTTTAGTTTGGAGCATAAAGAGGAAGACCCTCTTCCTTGTTCATCTTCTTCAAAATCCTGCTGTTGCTGTAATCTGACTTATTGCAGCCCCACCCCCATCCCCTTTGCAGAGATGGAAGATTGGTTACAGCTGATTATATCTTGTTACCCACTAAGTGCAATAGCAGGAATACAAGGGTTAAAACCAGAGAGAGATATCGGCCCCATGGAGAGGGAACTTTTACTTGAATTATTTCGTAAGCAGAGACATGGTTCTGTGTCAACAGCTGCAAATAACAAGCTGCCAGCAGTGCAGATGTTATTATCAAATCTAATTGTAGTTTCAGTTGGGTATTGCTGGAAGGAATTTAATGAAGAAGATTGGGAGTTTGTGGTCTATCGGTTGAGATTGTGGATTGAATCAGCGGTGGTGATGATGGAAGAAGTAGCTGAAAATGCTAACGAAGCCATAACAAACAGCTCTACGTCTAATAACTCTGAAGTTGCAGTAACTAAGCTCAGGCATACTGTTTCAGAGTTAAACCCTTACCCTATAAAGATTGCTACTAATGCCCTTGCTGCTTTTTCTCTATTTTGTGGAGTCGTTGCATTACAAAAGGAAGAAGATGCTGATAATTTGAATCCCTTGAGAACTGAGAAATGGGATCTAATCAAAGATCGGATTCTAGAAGGTATTCTTCGCTTATTCTTTTCCACTGGTGCTGCTGAGGCCATTGCAGGTTCCTGTTGCTACGAGGCTTCACTTATTGTAGCATCAACCAGGCTTGATCATCCTCACTTTTGGGAGTTGGTTGCTTCAAGTGTTATAAAGTCTTCTGCATATGCTAGAGACAAAGCTGTGAAATCAGTTGAACTTTGGGGGCTAAGCAAAGGGACCATCAGCTCTTTGTATGCAATCCTTTTTTCCTCCGAACCACTTCCTGGTTTGCAGTTTGCTGCATATGCTATTCTTTCATCTGAACCTGTTTCAAACTTGTCTATCCTTAGAGAAGACACTGCATGTTCCTTGGATGGAGATACCACTGGTGACCAGGATTCCGATCGTCTTGATTTGTCTTCAGAAGAAGATGTTCATTTGAGGGAGGAAATTTCTTGCATGCTTGAAAATTTTCCATATGAGATTCTTGAAATGGGCCTGGTGGCACCACAACGTGTAAGTGCGAACTTTCTTCCCCATTAAGATGTGATGGTTGCTATCATAGACTGATCTATTTTAAATCTACAGGTGAATGTCTTTCTTGCTTGGTCTTTGTTGTTATCACGTCTACAATCCTTCCCACCATCATCACCTGCTAGGGAAAGATTGGTTCAACATATACAAGAGCATGCTAATTCAGCAATATTGGATTGCCTGTTCCAGCACATTCCATTGGATTTGTGCTTGGCACATAGCTTGAAGAAGAAAGATGTAGAACTTCCTGCTGTGTTATCAGAGGCTGCAGCTGCAGCAACACAAGCCATCAGAAGCAGTTCAGTTTTGTTTTGTGTGGAGTCACTTTGGCCTGTTGGACCAGAGAAAATGGCTTCACTTGCTGGTGCAATATTTGGTTTGATGCTTCATATTCTTCCTGCTTATGTTCGAGGGTGGTTTAGTGATATACGTGACCGTTCTATGTCATCAGCAATTGAGTATTTTACGAAAGTATGGTGTAGCCCACCTCTAATCACAAATGAACTATCTCAGGTGTGTTTACTTTGACTTAGACTTTTAGGTTCCATTGTCTTTAGAACTGTGTCTTGAAAGTTTAATTTTCTATAATTCTATAATTGAATCTACATTTCTTTCGGAAGTAATCAATGCTTAAATCCTCTCAATGCGTCTCTCAGACTTCCTTTGGATGAGTGGAATCAGACTTGTAGCTTTACGAAAAAAGTGATTTTCAAGAAAATTTTAGAATCCTATTAGGTTCTCTCTTCCCCGCAAGTTGTTGAGAGTGATCTGTTTGTCTTTCTATGTTAGTTATCATTGAACTTGCAGGCACACTAATTGCCTATTCCATACTTTATCATGCTTGAGACACCAAACTGTTGGATGGCAAAGTCATACTTGTTCCGATTTCATGAATTTTTTAGGACAGAGCTCTATTATAATTTTGCTCTATAATAATTTTGTTCTTACTGCAGATCAAGAAAGCTAGCTTTGCTGATGAAAATTTCTCAGTTAGTGTGAGCAAGTCAGCCAATGAGGTTGTTGCTACCTATACAAAGGATGAAACTGGAATGGATTTAGTAATTCGTCTTCCTGCATCTTATCCATTGCGTGCTGTGGATGTTGATTGTCCTAGGAGCCTTGGCATTAGCGAAGTGAAGCAAAGGAAATGGTTGATGTCAATGCTGTCATTTGTCCGTAGTCAGGTACTTCCTACATATGTTAGTTGGTTATGCATCATATTCATCAATTTATGTGATCAAATTTTAGTGATGTGGACAGAACAACATGCATTTCTAATTGGGTATTCGGTTTGTGCAAGCGGGCATTGCTCATGTTTCAATTGTTCAACTTCTGTAGAAAATTAAATAAGAACATGCTTTAAGGAGAACAGTTACGTAGAAAAAGGGTTTTATTGCAAGTAAGTTGAATTTTGATTGATGTGAGGGGGAAATAGGCTGAAACTGAAATTAGAATGTTTCTAACAATTTGAAATATACAATAATGTGCTTTGTTGAAGACACATGCGTGCACTTGGTTGCAACATCAAATGGTTTCTTAGTGTCATCTTTATTGTCTGCACCCTTTTGTATATCTTTTCCTACAATTTATTTGAGCCTATTTGTTGGCTTATTCCCACTTCGGACGCTTGTTTGTACCATTTCCAGAAGCAGATAGTTTATTTGCCTTACTTATGTGATGCAGAATGGAGCCTTAGCTGAAGCAATACGAATCTGGAAGAGCAATTTTGACAAGGAATTTGAAGGTGTTGAGGAATGCCCTATCTGTTACAGTGTGATCCACACTACCAACCACAGCCTTCCACGCCTAGCTTGCAAGACTTGCAAGCACAAGTTCCATTCTGCTTGCCTCTACAAGTGGTTCTCAACTTCTCACAAATCAACTTGCCCATTGTGCCAGTCACCATTTTGACCTTAAACAAACACATATGAAGCATAATATTCTTTTAGATTATATTGGGGACTCGAGATTCAGTGAGTAATGGTCTTTGTTGATTTTGCTCGTCCACCTGTAATATGAATTCTCTGTACAAAAGAAGGCAAAGTTGATTTAATTGGAAAAGTTACCTGCTGTGCTGATCTTGTTGGTGGCTGACAGTCAAGCTTATGGCGAGTGCTTAGAGAGTCCTGTCAAATGGTGAGCTCACACCCGCCCTATATGTATGACTTATTTATTGTGTTTTAATGTCTTGAGTGTTGCAAATAAATATGCTTCAAATTTCTTGACTGCATTTCATCATTTGCCTCCTAACTTTGCTCTTTCAAGATATAAGCAAATTTTGATGTAATAATCTTCAAAATGACTCCCTTGAGGTTTTGAATTTCCATCTTGTATCCAATTCAGTCCTGGCCAAGGCTCCTAGTCAAACAAAAACCTGAAGTTCTAAATCTTGGATCTTTTAGTATACTGGGATTTGGGTTTGCTCTGGTGTTTTGAGTTCGAAACTCTTAGAATCTTTTTATTTTGATTCTAATCATGGTTCAAAATTTAATCTCATGATCATTCTTTCTACTAGGTGGGCATGGGTGTGTTCTTGGAAGCATTCTAGAAGTGTGGTTTGTTGTTTTGAGCTTCCTCAAAAGTAGGTTAATTTTTTTATTTTTTCTTTAGAAATACAAGAACATCAATGTGTTAGACTAAACCTCAGGGGAGGAGGGTGTAGAGGAAAGGGAGGGGGTTGGGGGTGTGCAACCAACCAGGCCAGCCATCAAGTCCCGCAAAAGAAGAAGTGTTGTGTTTTCATTTTCAATAAAACCTTTTGGTCCATTTTTCTGTGTTGTTTTTTAACGCTTGTTTTATGCTCTTTTTTTTTTATTTTTTGGTGTGCAGATAAACTGCTTCTGCAAGCACACTGGATTTAGGTGACATAGTGATCCCTATGCTATGCTGTAAAGTTGTGATGGACTAACAGTTTGCGAAAAAACTCCGTAGAGAACATTTATTTGTTTTCATAATTTCTGATTTTCTCTTTCAGAAGGGGTCGGTGAGAACTATTTTGGAAATTTTGAGTTAGTATATATAGAAATGTACAATTTTTTGGAAATTTGGTTTCCATTTGTTTTTGGTTTTGGTTTCTTTTTTTTTGGCTTAAAATTTGAACCACAGGAATCCTATTAAACCCAAGTTCTTTCCGTTCCTCCCCCTATCACACCCTAAAACCCTGCACACACGCACACACACAAAGATAGAAGAACATTATTCTTCTCTTTTTCTTTTTTATAGCATTTTGATGCAAGACTTGATGGGTTTTTTTTAACATAAAAATGCTTTGCAATTGTGTGCCCAAATACTATCGTTACTTTTTACCTTCTGCAGGTATTCTGAAGAAATTGTACATAAATTTTTATGAAAATGATGTGGTGGTATTTTTATAATTAAATATGATTTTAATTGACACTTTATTTTAATGTTTTAACTCTCAATGCAGTCATATTATTTTATACACAAATTTTGTAATATTTTTATTTGTTTATATTTATATATGATTACAATAATATTCATAAAAGTAAACCAACTAATAGAGATAAAAGCCTAAATGGAACCGAGGTCCTGCTGTGAGTTGGTCATAGCACAACCTGCCGTTGTGGCCCGTAGTGTGTTCACTCTGAACCCACTTTTCAGACGCTGAACAAATTATTAATGGAAAAAAATAGTTTTATCAGACTTGCGTAGTCATATAATTAGTACATATTTGTTTTAAAATAAATGAACGATAAATATGATTTTTAAAATAAATTATTCATTTATTTTAAGATAAATGTATAGATGTTCTTTGAAGTGTCAATATAGTTTTGATGTTTTTGTCAAGCATATGATACAATTTCTTCCGACATCTTTTTATTAATAAATTATCTTTTTTGTTGATAATTGTTTTTTTATTCTTTCAAGGAAATTTTCCTTCATAAATCATATCTTTAATAAATCTTACAAATTAAACCGTTCGAATCATATTCATGAAAATATGTTTGATACAGATGCTATTGAAAGTTGTATAACCCATTCCCTAGCATAGATGTACACTCACATATACGTGTTCTTATGCGAGAATGTAAAATTTCACATTTTATTAACATATGATATGCATACTCCTTAATTATCATAGCCTAATTTCATTCATATGATGATCAAACCAATTAAAACAACATCAAACGGCTAGCATGAGATCTGGCAGCGATCGGTTCAAACGCTGTTCTGGCTCACTCTGCCACAGCCTGACGCTCTCCTTCCTCGCCTCCTCCGGTACCTGAAGAAGCACAGTGAGCCACGTGTTGAAATACTCACGAAATTGAGTGATTGCACTGTCTTTGATCGTCCAAACATGCACCCAATAATACCTTTTCAGTTCATTCCACCCCTCCAAGATCACAAGGTCGCCAACGGACGTGATGCTCCGAGGTTTAAATTTGAACCCATCATCAGTACTATTGTTGTGCCTTGATTTTCCAGTGAGCAAGAGCATCATGTGTTGGCAATTGGGAGGACCATGGTACCACCACTCGAGGTCAGTAGCCAGTAGTTGAGCGACGATCTCTAATTTGCCTCGTGCCAAGGCCTTATATAGGGCTTTAGCAATGTTTTTGTTTTGAGTTTTTGGCTTTGCTGCCGGCACCGGTGACTGATGGTGGCCATGGATTCCCATTTTGAAGGGAAGGCTTGTAATGTAATGTAATGGGTAGTGTAGTCTTGATAAATGACTGGACTTGGGTTACTCTTGTGTGCGCGGGAGAGGTGCTATTTATACAAACAATTGGAGGGGGGAAAAAAAAATTAAATTTACAAAAAAAAATGTCGGCTGCAATGTAGCTGCAAAAAACGTACTTAAATTTAGGATATAAAATGCGTCGAATCCGTTGTATATTAGTGAGTATAGAATAGTCGGACTTTCAGATTATGCCATATTAGCATTTTTAAATTTTTTTTTTTAATTTTTTATAAATTAAAGATTTATTAAAATCTATTAACTCACCAAATATTGAGTCAGATTTTTTTAATCTAAATTAATATAATCTAAATTACTTTAGATTATAATCTAATAAAATCTAAACAAACTATATTAATTAGATTATAAAAATTAATTTAGATTAATATAGTTTCTTTAGATTTTTTAATCTAAAAATAAATAATTAGATTAAATTAGATTATATTAATTTAAAAACTAAACCAAACGGAACCATATTTTTCTTTTAAAATTGCATATTTATTATTTTTTTAAAAATAAAATAAAATAAAAAATCATTGCATTAGAGAGTAGTTGAACAGTATCCATCTATTAGAATAGCTGAGAAACTGGGATTAAAAGGGATCCCAATCATGTATGAATAATTTTATACATAATAATAATCTTACTAAAAATATAGGTTGTCAAATGTGATTGGTTAAAAAAAAATTTTTTTTTGATATTTGAGCATTTATTGATGTTTGGACATGTATGTTTTTAATAGGACTGTAAATGAATAGAATCGTTTGTGAACAAACTCGAGCTCGGCTCGATAAGGGTTCATCCGAATTCGATTCGTTAAATTTTTATTACGTTTGAAGTCGAGCTCAAACTCGTTAAAATCTTAATAAATAAAGCCAAACATACTAAAACATGACTCGTTAGCTCGATTCGTTAGTTGGGTTCATTTAATATTTATTTAAATAATAAAAAATATATTATTTATAAATTTAAATAATGTAAATGTAAATAATTGTTAAATTTATTTATCTGTAAATAATAGTTAACTATAGATAATATATTTATATAATAATGGTAGTAGATATTATTATTTTGGTAAGATATTAATTTTTTTATTAGTGTATTTATATATATATATATATATATTGTATATATAATTGTATAATTAAAATTTTAATTATAACTTTAGATGCATACACAAATATGAATTTATAATTTTTGTGGCTCGTTAAGGTTTGCGAACAGGCTTGAGCTCGAGTAAAACATAAGCTAACTCGGCTCGAGTTTGATTCATTAAATTTTTATTGAGTTCGTATTCGAACTAAATTAAAATCTTAATAAACAAATCTAAATATACTAAAACTGACTCAATTCGCCTCGTTTGTAATCCTTTTTAGTAGAGTTATTAAAAATTTAAGTATATGTAGTATTGCTGATTATGCATTATGATGCCTTCTATTCGTTACGTTTGAGAGTAGTTGAACATTAAGGTGACTCTCCAACCACTGTTGTGATAGAAAAAACAAAATATATAAAATCTAGAGGTTTAAAAGAAAAAAAGGTTGGTATCTGAAAGGAATATTTTTATTAAAAATACATATATTTTTTTGCATATATTTTAGAATATGGGATCCATTGTATAGTGGATGCCAGAGTTCAAAAAAAAAAAATTACATTGTAATGAAATGTTGTTAATTTTGAATCAATTACTCTCCTTAAAAAATATTTGAAAGAATTAAAGAAAATGGTGAAGCATGAACTTTAATGAAAGGGGATAACAACAAGCAAGTGGGAGTTAAGGGAAAAAAATGTAAATACATGAGAGGTGTAAGTGTGTTTGTAGTGATATGCAAATGAAAGGTTGTAAGTATTGGCAAAATTACTCACATTACATAATTTCACAT
This sequence comes from Camellia sinensis, assembly GCF_055761805.1. NCBI lineage: Eukaryota > Viridiplantae > Streptophyta > Magnoliopsida > Ericales > Theaceae > Camellia > Camellia sinensis. Next base: position 60,129,919 of record NC_138974.1, read on the forward strand.
TGCATATCGCAAAATTATGAGATGAACAAAACAAACCTTCAATCCTAAGAAAAATAAAATGCTGAATAAAATACAGATAAAATATAAAATGGTTAAAGGAAGCAAACCGAAGCCTGTGTGATACCACAGTCTTCTTAAAATAGATTCGCCGTCTCACCGTTGGGTGCTGGAGGTACGCCGGCGTCTATTTCTCAGGATACGATAGTTTTTACCAGCTATAACAGAAGCACCTTCTGATTAGCTTAGCGAACGGACAACGGCAGCACTCTCTCTGAGGAAGAAAATTATAGGAGAAGTAGACTGACAGTGTATGGATGTCAAGGAAAAATTCTATATCTCTTTTCAAGGAATAGGGCCTCCTTTTATACACCATGGGGGAGAGGGGAGGAGCCTCTAGCCATTAAGGCTGGCAACTAATGCTAGCAAAACTGCCCAATCAATTTTGTAAAACTGATGAGCCTTAAATGTGTGAGTTATATACACATTTATGAGGCAATTTCTTATTCAACAATTTTTTTCCAACAATCCCCCACATGAATAAAAATTGACCGAATACAGCAAACGCTCAACGTTTATCAACAAAGACTCGGAAAGAGAGAGAACACATAGACTAACCCTGCATCAGAAAATGTAGCTGTTGGCCTTGAACCTTTCGTAGTGAAAGCCTATCGGATTTACTGGCTGACCAGTGAACGTGATGTCTTGAACTGTTCTGCCGTTTATGTAAACCGAGACAATAGACCTCACACAGGAGTTAGTCCAACCATTGTTCTTGTTCTCACTGGTGTGTCCGGTATGGCCCTGGAACACTAGCCTGGTTTTGTAAGTGTTTTTAAAGAATTCAGCCTTGGCAATTCTTAAAGAAGCAGCCCCACTTCGCACTCATATAGGTGACCTAGATACGGTATTTCATTATACCACATCACTAAGGTCATTAAAAGCATTAGCTTAACCTTCCACCCCCACGGAGCATCACTGTATAAAGGAATGGGCAAGAGGATTTACCTCTTCAGTGACTCACCAGTTACACGAAGTTAGGTTGTTCCTTTGAACCTAGATCTTGGGATCTCCAGTCAACTAGATTGGGTTTTCCGTTCCGGTAACCTTTACTAAAGGTCTTAACCCCATTCATCTTGACGACTTTTCTACTAACTCTCGAGTTAACCCTTTGGTTAGCGGATCCGCAATGTTGTCCTTAGACTTGACATAGTCTAGAGAGACAACTCCATTTGAGAGTAGTTGTCGTATGGAATTATGTCTACGACGGATATGTCTAGACTTTCCATTATACATATTACTCTGTCCCGACCAATCGCTGATTGGCTATCGCAATGAATACTGATAGCTGGCACAGGTTTCGGCCAACGTGAAATATCTTCAACAAACTGGTGAAGCCATTCAGCTTCTTCAGTTGCTTTATCTAAAGCAATAAACTCAGATTCCATCATTGATCTCGAGATACACGTTTGCTTGGCAGATTTCCAAGACACGGCTGCCCCTTCGAGGGTAAACACATAACTACTAGTGGATTTGGAATCTTTTATATCAGATATCCAATTTGCGTCACTATACCCTTCTAGTACCGCTGGGTATCTGGTATAATGCAGCCCATAATCCAGGGTGTAACGGATATACCCCAACACCCGCATAATGCCCTTCCAATGAGTAGCATTAGGATTACTCGTGTGTCTACTCAGCCTACTAACAGCGTAGGCGATATCTGGCCTTGTACAACTCATCAGATACATCAAACTCCCAATGACCCGAGAATATTCTAGTTGAAAGACACTCTCACCATTATTCTTGGTCAAATATAGACTTAAGTCTACCGGTGTCCTAAACATACTTGTATCTGACTTTCCAAATTTCTCAAGTATCTTATTAACATAATGAGCTTGAGAAAGTACAATACCACCAGATGTTCTGGTGATCTTAACACCCAGAATGACATCTGCAAGGCCCATATCCTTCATGTCAAACTTAGAGTTTAACAATCTTTTGGTAGCTTTAATCATTTCATCATTGCTACCAATAATGAGTACGTCATCAACGTATAGACACAAAATGACATAACCTTTGTCAGTGCCTTTAACATATACGCACTTATCACACTCATTGATTCAAAACCCATTTGACAACATAGCATTGTCAAACTTCTCACGCCATTGTTTGGGAGCTTGCTTCAAACCATACAATGACTTGACAAGCTTACAGACTTTCTTACTTTTTCCTGGAGCTGAAAACCCCTCGGGTTGCTCCATGTAGATTTCTTTATCTAAATCTCCATTTAAGAAAGCTGTCTTTACATCCATCTAATGTATTTCTAAACCACGTAAAGTTGCTATTGCAATCACCATGCGAATGGATGCAATCCTTGTCACAGGTGAATACATATCAAAGTAATCCAGGCCTTCTCGCTGTTTGTATCCTTTGATAACTAGCCGAGCTTTATATTTGTCAATTGACCCATCCACTTTCATCTTTCTTCGAAAGATCCACTTACTCCCCAAGGCCTTACTGCCTGGGGGTAGATCAACCAACTCCCAAGTATGGTTCTGTAAGATGGAGTCAATCTCACTCTTAATTGCTTCTTTCCATAAAGGACTTTCAGGTGAAGTCACAGCTTCATGGAACGTTCAAGGTTCTCCCTCTAACATATAAGTCAAGAAGTCTGGACCAAAAGACTTTGTGGTTCTAGCTCTTTTATTCCTTCTTGGCTCATCTATTTCATTAGCTTGATCATCTACTTGATCAGTTATTTGATCAGCTGTTTGATCATCCATGTGATCATCTATGTGATCGTCTTCGTGGTAATCTATTTCTTTCATGGAACTCGGAACCCTGTCTTGGGGACGACACGGAAATACATCTTCAAAGAAAGATGCACTTCTAGATTACATGATAGTATTCTTGTGTATATCTGAAATATCAGACTTGTGCACAAGAAATCTATATGCACTACTGTTTTGTGTATAACTAATGAAAATACAGTCCACGATTTTCGGACCTATCCTAACCCGTTTGGGTGTAGTTACCGCCACTTTTGCAAGACACCCCCATATTCGTAGGTATTTATATGAATGCTTGTGACCTTTCCACAACTCATATGGAGTCTTGTCCACTTTCTTCCATGGTATTCTATTAAGAATATAATTCGCGGAGAGAATTGCTTCCCCCCATAAGTTCTGTGGTAACCCAGAACTTATCAACATTGCATTCATCATCTCTTTCAGCGTCCTGTTCTTCCGCTCAGCAACACCATTTGACTGAGGCGAATAAGGCGCTGTGGTTTGGTGAATTATCCCAAATTGAGCACAAGTCTCGGCAAACGGGGATTCATACTCACCATCACGATCGCTTCTCAATGCCTTGATTTTTCGGCTTAATTGATTCTCAACTTCATTCTTAAAAAGAATAAATTTATCAATAGCCTCGTCTTTGCTTTTAAGCAAATACACATAACAGTATTTAGTGCAATCATCAACAAAAGCGATGAACTACTTATTGCCACCACGTGATTGTACAACTTTCAAGTCACACACATCACTATGCACTAAACCCAAAGGCTGGGTACTTCTTTCAATAGAATGAAAGAAGACCTTGTCAATTTTGCTTATACACAAGTTTCACACTTGTTGTGGATTAATCTTGAAAGATGGTATGTGATCTAACTTGATTAATCTACGTAAAGAGTCAAAATTTACATGACCCAATCTACCATGCCATAAATTAGGGGACTCAAGCATATAAGCAGAAGAAGAAGCTTTCTCATTAATCTTAGGGATAAGTGTCATTACATTCAATTTAAACATAGCACCTGACATATATTCCTTCCCCATATAGACTCCGCCCTTGGTCAACATAACCTTGTCTGATTCAAACACCATGCGGAAGCCATGCTTTCTTATGAGAGACCCCGAGACAAGGTTCTTACGAATGTCCGGCACGAAAAGGACATCATTCAAAGTCAGCTCTTTTCCTGAAGTCATCTTCAGGATCACTTTGCCTTTACCCTCAACAGTTGAGGTTGCAGAGTTTCCCATAAACAACTTCTCCCCGTTTGAAACCGGTTCGAAAGTTGTGAACATTCTCTTCTCTGCACAAATATGGCGAGTGGCCCCAGTGTCCACCCACCACTCCCTCGGGTTTGACCCCACCATGTTCACTTCTGACACGACGGCTGACAGATGCATGTCGTCCACATCGTGTGACAATTCCTCCATTTCAGCCATATGTGCCCAGTTTTTGTGATGGGGAGGGTTTTTCCTGTAGGGCTTCTTCTTCAGACAATCAACTGCCCGATGCCCGTCACTTCCACAGTTGAAGCATTTGCCATCGAACCTAAAAGTAGGCTCCTTTAGCTTGTAGGCTGGCCTTTTGGAGATTCCTCCTCTAGCCCCCAACTTTGAGTTTTTGCCTATCGATGGTTTTTTCCTCGCCCCCGAGGACTCGCCATGCTCAACCATGTTGGCTTTGACAGTGGAGGTACTCCCTCCTTTTTTCCTGTTGTCCTCTTCAATCCGAAGCCTGACAACTAGCTCTTCGACTGTCATCTCCTTTCGTTTGTGTTTCAAGTAGTTCTTGAAGTCTTTCCAGCCGTTAGGCAACTTCTCAATCAAAGCAGCTGCCTGGAATGACTCACTTAGGACTATCCCTTCTGCATGTATCTCGTGTAGAATCATTTGTAACTCTTGGACTTGACTCAGGACAGTTTTAGAGTCCACCATCTTGAAGTCCAGGAACCGGCCGATGATAAATTTCTTTACCCCAGCATCCTCGGTCTTGTACTTTTTGTTCAAGGTATCCCACAACTCCTTAGCCGATTTCTTGGCATAGAACACGTTAAAAAGCGGATCCGCCAAGCCGTTTAGAATGTAATTCTGGCATAAGAAGTCTGTTTGTTTCCAAGCGTTCAGAGCCGTGAGCTTTTGTTTATCTTGCACATTCTCTTCTACGGCTGGTACATCTTCACTCAGAAACCTCGCAAGGCTTAGAGTAGTCAAATAAAACAGTATCTTCTGCTGCCATCTCTTGAAATTCACTCCCGTGAACTTCTCTGGGTGTTCGTGATGATTGAGCGGTCCTCCCGGAACATCCGGAGTAACAACAGGAGGATTGACCACAGAGATCACAGTAGGGGTTGGCAAGCCAGTCGCCTCGGGGTTCGGATCCCCACCAACATTAGCAGCAGCAGTAGCAGCATCAGAGACAGTTGCCATTTCTGAAAAATTACAGCAGAATTTTCACTATTCTGTATTTCCAGAAATCAAACTTAACACTAGAAAATCCGACAAGTGGAAATTTAATTCAAAATTAGTTTCACCACGCAACCGAGAATCGAACATGGTCAAGAAAGTTTCCAGGAAGACTAGAGGGGTTATACCGGTCCCACTTAAAACCTAGTTAACCTTAGACAAAACTTTCAAGAGCATGTTGACTCCTAGTCCATGGGAAACAACTTTAAGAATTAAATTTTCCAATGGATGAACTAGGTTAAACATACCAAGTTCCAAACTGTACAAGCAATTACAACAAAATTGCTATAATAATTACGAGCAAATAAAACGTGCTTTACATATTGATGAATAACCACAATTGAACACTCAAGCAAACAATTGCTTCAAATATTTAGTCCAAATTAATCCTTTTTCCCATTTCCATAGGTATTCCTGCAATAAAGAGTTAGCAGCAAAATACAACAAAACCTCCCTCAGCTTTTCTTTGCTTTTGGCAAAGTAGTGATTGAAGGGGAGGGTACTAGCAAACAAACTAATAAATAACTGTAAGTAAAGATTAAAACCAACCCTTAAGTTACATATCTAGAATTTAAACTAAAAAAAAACTGTAAAAAATTAATTGCATAATAAATATGTAATTAACTATATAAGTTACAGACTTAAATTAAATATAATTAAACCATATTTTAAATTGGTAAAGGTTACATATGAACTTATAATACACTAAACATGTATTTAATTGAGGCAAGTTACAAACATTTTATAACTCCTAAATACTTAAATCACATTACTAGGCAAGAATTGCAAATGACATGATTAACATGCAAATAATTCTAGAGAAATTAACATGAATTTAAATATACGCAAGTTATAAACTTTATAACTTCACACCTAAATTAAAGATTAATAGGTGCAAGTTACATGAAAATTTACTACCTAATAAACATGCTAGAAATGTAAATTACACTAAAAATTAAACCCGAATGAACATGTAATTTATATTGTAAACTAGAAGCATGTGAACTAGAAGCATGTAAATCTAGAAATACAAGGCATGAACCGGTACACCATAAATTAATAAATTAATTAGAAAATATAGTGAATTAACGTTGCACCAATGGAACTCTTCTTCCCTATTGATAATAGTGGCCTATTCTATGCCATGGGAAGACCAAACAGTAGCATACACAAAATGGCAAAATCAAAAGTTTAACCCTGTGTACATGCATCTAATAAACTAATTAACTCGCTAGTACTACCAGTGGCCAATTACATGCAAAATTATTGCACACACCTATGAATCTATTAATCTAATTCTATGATAAACGTTGAATCTATTTTAAGTTTGTTGGAAAAAACTACTCACATTACATAATTTCACATTGCATATCGCAAAATTATGAGATGAACAAAACAAACCTTCAATCCTAGGAAAAATAAAATGCTGAATAAAATACAGATAAAATATAAAATGGTTAAAGGAAGCAAACAGAAGCTTGTGTGATACCACAGTCTCCTTAAAATATATTCGCCGCCTCATCGTTGGGTGCTGGAGGTACGCCGGCGTCTACTCCCCAAGATACGACGGTTTTTACCAGCTACAACAGAAGCACCTTCTGATTAGCTTAGCGAACGGACAACGGCAGCACTCTCTCTCAGGAAGAAAATTATAGGAGAAGTAGACTGACAGTGTATGGATGTCAAGGAAAAATTCTATATCTCTTTTCAAGGAATAGGGCCTCCTTTTATACATCATGGGGGAGAGGGGAGGAGCCTCTAGCCATCAAGGCTGGCAACTAATGCTAGCAAAACTGCCCAATCAATTTTGTAAAACTGATGAGCCTTAAATGTGTGAGTTATATACACATTTATGAGGCAATTTGTTATTCAACCATTTTTCTCCAACAGTAAGAGTACAAGTGTCATTTGCACGCCTTCATGTGTTAGAAATTTTTTTTTCCAACTCTCACCTACACGTAGTTGTCCATTAATGAAATGGCAATTCATGATTTTATTTTTTAATAGAAAAAAGAAACAAGCATGCTACCCCTTAGGTCTACAAACCTTATCCTCTCAAGAAAATAGTTTTTTAAAAAATAAATAATAAATAAAACCAGTATTATTGGTGGTGATTTTGCAATAGTTGTTAAATAATATAGTTGTTTTTCAAACAATAATAAAATGATACGAAGATTATAGTTTACTAGTAGAATAATTGAAAATTGCACGCGTACGTGATTTGGTGCATAGAACATGTCTGCGTAATTGGGTATTTTTTTTTGGTGTCAACCTAATTAGAATTAGATTAAGATATTATTTGTTTTTGTCTTTTCTTTATTAATGTATACCCATATGTAATGTATGCTTGTTGTCATTAATAAAATTTATTTTTTTTACCGATAAAAAAAAAAATGCCTACAGATAATAACAGAAAAATGATACAATTTTTCCTCCAAAACTCCCCAAATAACATGACAAGCAAAATTTGAAAAATTAATCCACATTCAAATATTTTCTCAAAACTCTCTTTACAAGCATTCTATCTTGCCACCTCAATTAGGAAGATTGTAGGGAGAAGAAATAGTGTGAATGTAACATTATTGATAATAATATCTATATAATATGGCAGGGCGATTTTTGAAAATATGTCAAAATGTATTAGAGATACATTTTGAATCAACGGTTTATATTATTTCATCTGACAATTTAAGAGTCAAGATGATTTCTTTACTTTTGCTTTTTCCCTCAAAATATATCTCTCTTTCTCTAATTTTTTGAGTCTTTTCAATTATCCACCCACCTCTTCTCCCTCTTTCTTTTTTTTTTTTTTTTTTTTTTTGTCTTTTCGCAAATTTCAAGTGTAGTGCACTACTTTCTCCAATGTAATTGTCTTCTTTGGGAATGAGTCTTTGGTTTGTTTTTTAATTTTATTTATTTTTTGTTTATTTATTTATTTATTTTTGTGTGTATATAAAATGATATTGGACTTTTAAAAGTATCTATTGACAAAGTTTGACTGCAATTTAAAAAATATATATAAAAAAAACTTGGACAAATCACAACCAAAAAAAAAATCTTAGAGTTTCACCATGGTAATAAAATAAATCTTGTGGTTTTAATTTTTTTTAATTTAAACCCTTATTTTTTTAATCTAAATTATTTATCTATTTTTATTAAATAAAACCGACATAAAAGTGTATTTTAGCCATTAAACTTAATGTAAGTATACATAAAATGTTTAAAATATCATTTTTTATTCAGTTAATGGCTAAAATATCATTTTTTTCGTTAGTTTTACTTAATATAAATAGATAAACAGTTTAGATTGGAAACAAATCAAAATATTAATGTTTAAATTGATAAAATTAAAATCTAAGGGCTTATTTTGTTATAAGGATCAAATCCTAGGAGTTTTGTTTTGTTTTGTTTTTTAATTAATTATTTTTATAATTTCCCCAAAAAACTTAACCAAATAATTATTGATTTTCTTATTGGTTGTATTTAAAAAACTAGGCTACAAATTGTTAAAAATTAGATAATGTTCAAAAAATTAAAATTTTAATACACATTTTACATATTCTTACACAGTTTTAGATATTTATATACATGTTTACATTTTTAATATAATATATATATATATATATTTAAATATGTATTAAAAATTTAAAATTTTCTAACATTATTTGATTTTGAACAAATACTCAGAGATAGGTTCTAAGCATAATATTTTTTAATAACCAATAAGAAAATCAGTAATATTTTGGTCAAAGGTTTTTCTTTAAATAAATGAAACCAATAAGAAAATTAGTGAAACATTTTGCCACAAGGAATAATTTTAAAAGCAAATACCATTCAACAACAATGAGCCAAAAAATAAAAAAAACGATACCGTAACATGTGCAACAGTTGCTGCTATGCTTTATGCACAACAACATCTTCACATCTAACATCACCATCTAAAACTTTGCACCCACCCACCCTCCCTCTTTCTCTCTCACGTCTCACCTCATTTTTTCTCTACACTCTCCTATCTCTTTTTCTCTCAGCCTCACTTTTCAGATTTTAAATTTCAAAACACACATTCACTTACTCTCTTCCCTTAGGCTCTTCTCACTTTGTCTCTAAACTCTTTTATCTCTCTTAAGGCTCTCAGCCTCATTTCTTAATTTCCAGTGTCACTAAACACTCTCTTTTGTCTTTCAGCCTCACTTCTCCCGATACAAACCCAATAACCCGGCGGCGTCGACGAACAAGCCTTCGTTACTGTGACCGTATCCGAGAGCAACATTGGGGACTCTGGTCCTCCGAAACGTCAACATTTCGGTTGAGAAATCGACCACCGTGAACGAATCATTGCTATACAATACTTGGTAGAGACACATCTGACGGTTGTTGTAGTTCAGCAAGTCAATTTGGTCAGATTAAAGATTGGGTCGGTCTGAGTGTAGCATTTTCGGCATGGGGAGCACTGGATCCAAACAAACCATCACCGTATGATACCTGTTGAAGTCGCGGCCGATGGTAGTGTTGTGGTAGATAGTCGCAGATAAAGTTTTTGCCCTACTGCGTTGTGTTGGAGGCGGCGTGGAAGAGGCGTCTTGGGGTGGCAATGATGGTGGTTTCGGAGAGGGTTGTTGTCAATAAGGGTGGTGTAACTGTATGGAGAGGATGATTTTGGATTCTAATTGACGGTAAGAGTTTTTGAATCTTGGGTTGTTGTCCATGAGAGAGACTGAGGTTTTGGAAGAAATTGTAAAATGAGGGTTTGGAAGTGGAGGGGTTGGGCGAGAGAGGTAGGGAGAGAGAGGAAGAGGAGTGAGAAACCAAATATTATTTTTATTTTATTTTATTTTGTTTTCTATAACCTGGGCATGCCCTAGATTTATGGGTTTATGTGCTTTATGCTCTTAAAAGTGAAGAGCATGTCCTAAATTTATGAGTTTTTGTAGTTAGTATAGAAAATGTATATATAAAAAATAAAATAAAGTAAAATAAAATAAAATAAGAGAGTAGGGAATAGGAATTTGGAGGCAAAAGGGATGGGAAATTGGTCCCTGTTATTTTTATTTATTTATTTATTTATTTTTTCGCATTTGCTTTGTGTGCTGGCTGGTGATTATAATCATGTTAAAAAATATTTGTGAAATCTTTTAGTTTACAAAGTTGAATTCAAAATTTAAATAAATAAAAAAAAATTGAAGTTGTTTGGCTATTAAAAGACGAAACATCATTAGAAATATTTATATTTAATGATGAGATCAAAATATAATTGGAAGATTTTTTTTGGAAAATAATTTTTTCTTTGGTGAACAAATTTGAGTTCAAAATTTGAATTGGGTTTAAATTGGGTTCTGTTAACAAAAAAAAAAAAAAAAAAAAAAGTTTGGTTTTACTATTAAAATATAATCTTTTCACAATGAGAGATAAGAGAGATAAGAGAGATAATGATGATGGTGTGATTTGTTTAAAGACTGAAAAACCCACCTCAGTGACAAAGATAACATATTTTTATTTCCGAATAACTAATAGGACATGTATTTATGTTTTCACATCAAATTTTTAGCAACAAATTTGATAAGTTACATTTTAACTTAATAATTTTATACTCAATTATATTTTGATCTCATTATTAATTATACTATGTCTTTAGGTACGGGCATGCACTAGTACTAAACAAAGCAGTTCCCTAGTCCTCTTTTTAGGATCGGTGGGGTCGGTTTAGTTCAAACTCGTGGACTTATCACAAGTTTCATTTTGATGATCTGATTTATTGATTTTCTAAGTATTTTTATATAAATTATTCATAAAAAAAATTAAATTAAATTGATCCGATAACTGTAACTATATAATTTTATATTATTTGTATTTAAAAAAACTAAATGAACTATTTTTGAAATTACACTTATAGTTTATATTTTAAAGATAATTGTGATAAAATCATATAATTACAATTATTAAATCTATCTGATTTATTTTGTAAATTATATATATATAAGGTATTAAAATGAGACCCATAATAAATTTACAGAGGAGAACTAAATAACCCAATCCTCCTATGATGACGACAGCCAAGTTGATCTCAATACTAAATTCTATCTAAAATGAGATTAAATTTGATCTCTTCTTCCTCTTTTTTATTTATTATAAAATAATTTTCATGTATTGTTATTCCCTTGCTTCCACAGAATTGGTGAATATTAGTAGTGCCACTGATCACACATTAACAAAAAGCGATAAGCGCATAAGTACTGTAATGTAATTTTGCAAATATTAACTCTATATGTCATGACATCGATAGGTTTTTCAAGATTCACCTAATACAGCGGGTATATATATAGCAGGAAGATGATCATGACCCATGATAACGACTATAACATTTAAAAAAGAAATAATTAAAATAGTCATGTTTTACGATAATTCTAGAGACACATAATCAATTAAGCAACCAACCAAAGAAAGTACTCCGAAGCTGTATCCTTAAAGCATCTCTAAAATAATGTGTATGATTTAAATTTAAAATTAGTGTGATGTGGTCACACTCAAAATTAAGGGTTGTTTGAGATGATTTAAATAAGTGTATTTTTTTTATTTTTTTTACGAAAAGATATGTAGAAAAGTAGAGAGGTGATGTAATGAAAAAAAAAATACAAAATAAAAAGATGAATTATTTAGAGTATGCCAAACTTGACCTTAATGTGATTTATCGATGAAACTTCTATTTCACTCAAGTTACTTCTCTTATATTTCATGTGATTAGTTTTGCTGCTAATTCTATAATTTTAAAATTATAGTCCAAATCAAGAAAACTTCCATACATTTTCTTTAGGTCTCTTTTGGCAATTCAATATTTTAGTTTAAAAATTTTCTCTTTATTTTTTGTACATCTTTTGGTAAAAAATCAAAAAATTATGCCAAACATAATAATTTTTTTTATCTCATATTTTAACCATAAAATTAAAAAATTATTAAAATAAGGGCAAATTATTGATAAATCCCATTTAGAAGTGTTTTAACCCAAGAAGTCCATGAAGGAATTTTTTAACCCATTTAGTCCCATGTATGTATAGTTTTATTCCATAAAGTCATTTTTCTTGATTTACACTATTTTCTTGGACAGTTATGCCCTTATATTTAATTTTGATATCCTTATAAATATTTTTTGAACGGTTAGCAATTTTATGACGTGAACGTTCATATTTTAAAATTTACATTGGTAGGAATGTAAAATTGGCCTGTAGGCGGCCCGAAACCGGCCCGCCAGCCGGGCCGGGCCCGGCCCGTTGACAATGTGAATATTCACATTGACATGTTAACATTCACATTAATAGGAGTGTAAAATTGGCCCGCGTCCCGTGGCTGCGCGAAACCCGTTCGCGGCCTATGGGTGGCCCGGGGCGGGCCCGGTTCGGCCCGTTGACAATGTGAATATTCACATTGACATGTTAACATTCGCCTTGATAAGAGTATAAAATTGGCCTGCGGCCCATGGACGGCCAAAAGCCCGCCCGCCCGCTACCCGGGCGGGCCTGGCCCGGCCCGTTGACAATGTGAATATTCACATTGACATGTTAACATTCACATTGATAGGAGTGTAAAATTAACCCGCGCCTCGTGGCTGCCCGAAACCAGCCCACGGCCCATTGGTGGCCTGGGGAGGGCCCGGCCCGGCCTGTTGACAATGTGAATATTCACATTGACATGTTAACATTCACATTGATAAGAGAATAAAATTGGCCAGGGGCCCAAGCCGGGCTCGACCCGGCCCGTTGACAATGTGAATATTCACATCGATATATTAACATTCACATTGATAGGAGTATAAAATTGGCTAGCGGCCCAGGGCGGGCCTGACCCAGCCCGTTGACAATGTGAATATTCACATTGACATGTTAACATTCACATTGATAGGAGTATAAAATTGGCCAGCGGCCTAGGGCGGGCCCAACCCGGCCCGTTGACAATGTGAATATTCACATTGACATGTTAACATTCACATTGATAGAAGTGTAAAATTAGCCCGCGCCTCGTGATTGCCCGAAACCTGCCCACGGCCCATGGGCGGCCCGGCCCGGCCCGGCCTGTTGATAATGTGAATATTCACATTGACATGTAAACATTCACATTGATAAGAGTATAAAATTGGGCCGCGACCCATGGACGGCCAAATGCCCGCCTGCCCGCCTCCCGGGCGCGGGCCCGGCCCGACCCGTTGAGAATGTGAATATTCACATTGACAGGAGTGTAAAATTAGCCCGCGCCTCGTGGCTGCCTGAAACCCATCCATGGCCCATGGGCGGCCTGGGGCGGGCCCGGCCCGGCCTGTTGACAATGTGAATATTCACATTGACATGTTAACATTCACATTGATACAAGTATAAAATTGGCCAGCGGCCCAAGGCGGGCCCGACCCAGCCCGTTGACAATGTGAATATTCACATTGACATATTAACATTCACATTGATAAGAGTGTAAAATTGGCCCTCAGCCCGTGGGCGGCCCGAAGCCCGACCGCAGCCCGAGGCGGGTTTGGCCTGACCCGTGACAATGTGAATATTCGCATTGACATGTTAACATTAACATTGATAGGAGTGTAAAATTTACCTGCTGCCCGAAGCTTGCCCGCGGCCCGGGATAGGCTCGGTCCGACCCGTTGACAATGTGAATATTCACATTGACATGTTAAAATGCACATTGATAGGAATGTAGAATTGGCCCGCGGCCCGTGGGCTGCCCGAAGCCTGCCCACGGGCCGGGCCCGCCCTAGGCCGCTGGCCAATTTTATACTCTTATCAATGTGAATGTTAACATGTCAATGTGAATATTCACATTGTCAACAGGCCGGGCCGGGCCCGGGCCGCCACGGGCCGCCCACAGGTTGTGGGCGGGTTTCGGGCAGCCACGAGGCGCGGGCTAATTTTACACTCCTATTAATGTGAATGTTAACATGTCAATGTGAATATTCACATTGTCAACGAGCCGGGCCCGCCCTGGGCCGTGGACGGGCTTTTGGCCGCCCATGGGCCGCGGGCCAATTTTATACTCTTATCAATGTGAATATTAACATATCAATGTGTATATTCACATTGTCAACGGCTGGACCGGGCCCACCCCGGGCTGCCCATGGGCCACGGGCGGGTTTCGCGCCGCCATGGGACGCGGGCCAATTTTACACTTCTATTAATGTGAATGTTAACATGTCAATGTAAATATTCACATTGTCAATGGGTTGCGCCCGCCCCGCCTCGACTCGAATTTTTTCAGGCACCCATGAAGATCGACATGGACCGGGCCCCTACACATTGACAATATGAACATTCACATTGACGGTGTGAACATTCACATTAGGGGTATTTTGGTAATTATGTCACCTATAGGACTTATTGAAACATAAGAAAATAATGTGAACTAAATGGAACATAAGTAGATGAAAAGGGTATTTTGGTCTTCTTATCTCAAATAGGACCTAATGTAATAGTCAAAAAAAATATGAGTTGGATGGAATAAAACTCTTAGAAAGTGAATTTATCAAAAAAAGATCCCTTAAAATAATATATTTTCAAACGAGATTTAATTCTGTTAGTTTCACAATCATTATTTTTTTTTGGACTTGCCCAAGTTTGGCTTCTATTTAGTTACTCATTTTTTTGCTGGTGAGTATCGTTTTTACTTGTATTTGATATTTGATTAAACTTTTTGCGGTCTAAAGTTTCAGGCATGTAATTACCATTATAATTTATTATGGCTTTTGGAGGTTGTCTTTTTTTATTTTGTTTTGTTTTTGTTTTTGTTTTTTTTTTTTTTTTGTTATGTAGGTATTCTGAATCAGTTTACATACATAAGACCATGATTTGAGATGATATAAATAAGTGTATTTTTTGACTTTTTATGAAAAGATATGCAGAAAAGTAAAGAAGTGATGTGACCTAAAAAAGATAAAAAGATAAAAAGTGTGTACTTATTAGTACACCCCAAACAACTTACAGCCCGAACAAGCCTTTCAAGAGTTTACGCCTTGCGGTCCATAACCCTAAGGTATGTATTTATTGGTTAGGAGATTCGAACCTGAGACTTGGGAGGTCCTAGTTGTCACCCACTAGGCCAACCATCGTGTGGTTTTTGGTGGTTGCCATGATAAGAACTGAGGATTTTATACCATGGCTGATCTCTGGTCACACGATCAGAGGAGGGAGAAGATGGTGGAGGAGAACGATGACATGGCAGTTGACACACATGATGAGGTGGATAGGAGGAATGACATGGAGCCGATTAATGGACTGAATTTGCTGGCCAAAAGTGTTGTGTGGGAGAATGATAATGGTTGGTTGCATGTAGTAGCTGAAACAAAATGTAACTTGGGAAGCACAAGTGAAGGTGGCGCATGTGAAAAGAATTCAATGTTGAGGTCAGGGCCGGCCCTGGCCTAAGGCCTGGGCCTTAGGCTCTAAAATTTTGGCCTAAAAATAGAGCTTTCAAATTTGATAAAATATTATAGGTTCAATGTTTTTTTTTGGGGGGGTTTTAGGATCAATTTAAAGGGTCCCAAAATATGTTATCAGGTCCATGTATGGTTTAGCCCATACTTATTTATAAGTGTAGTTTTTTTGCTTATATTTATTAAAATGAAAATATATATATAAAAAAAAAATGTTTGGACCCAAGAAAAATAATACATACAATATATGGGCCCTATTTTTTTTTTTTTTAACCTTCTTTATCTATTAGATTTTAGTAGAATAAATAATTTTGCCCAAATTTTTTTATCTACGTCTTTATCAGTTTTAATTGAATAATTTTTTCCTAATTTTTTTGCCCTAATTTTGTTTCATTAAATTGTTTTGTTTACAATTTTAATGATTATATGTGCAAGGAAATTTTTTTGTGACTACCAATAAATAAAAAATTTATAACTTATCGTTTATTCATGAATTTTTTTTTTTCAATGTAAGAGGGGCCTCCATTTTCAAAGTTCACCTTAGGCCGCCTAAACCTCAGGGCTGGCCTTGGTTGAGGTTGGTGAATTCTGAAATGGAGGCTGGTGAGGTATATCAAAGAGTGGATGGTCAGGTTTATATGCCTAGTTCCATAAGGAGCTTTAGTGGGTCGGGACAAAAGAGGCCTGGAATTAATTTAGAGGTTGTTTTGGGCCAGGCCAAGTCTCTGAGTAGTGGGTTGGAAGGAGTTGAAGTTGAATGAGGCCATGTTTGGTGGCAAATCAGCCCACCAAATCTCATTTGATAAGGGATCAGTTGAAAAGTAAAGGTAAGAAGAAAGATAGAAGGAAATCAGGGAATGTTAAATAGTTGTAGATGAGAGGCTTTTTTTGGTTTTATTTGAAATTATGGTCATAACGGTGCATCAACTAGCAAGAGAGGATCCAAGGGTATAGTTTTTAGACCAGCTGCAGCTGCTATTTCTATTTCTGGGGCATTGGGTAACAACTCGGAGGTTGGTGTTCTAGCTCGTGAAGAAGCTCAAGCTACCATTCAAATGGGTTATGCTTTGGGGATCAAGTTTAATGCAAAAGAAGATAAGGCTTTAAAGATGGTTACATAGATGGAATTGAAGGACAAAGGAAGGATTCGAGGTGGGGTAGAGATTGCGGCTTAAGTAGTTCCGATGGGTGAGTTACAAAGTAGATTTTCATTATCCATGAAGATTTTATCTTGGAATTGTAGAGGTTTGGGGAGAAGGGAAAAGAGGGGTAAGATTAGGAGGCTAGTTCATGAGAGAAAGATTGATATTGTTCTGCTTCAAGAAACTAAGAGCCAGAGCCTTTCTCAAATTAAGGTGAAATCACTTTGGCCTAGGGATAAAATGAAATTCATGTGTGTGAACTCAGATGCTTTAGTAGGTGGTTTGTTGTGCATTTGGGATCCAGGGATGTTCCAACTTCTTGATTGCCGCAGTAACAGGAATTTCATTTTACTCTCAGGTATTTTTTGAATTCTTTTGAAGGTGTATTAGTGAACGTCTATGCTCCGAATGTAGTGGGTTATAGAAGTAAGTTGTGGGAAGTCCTATGTAACTTGAAATCCATATTTTCTAAACCTCGGTGCTTAGGAGGAGATTTTAATGAAATAAGGAATGGGGGGGGGGGGGGGGGGGGGGGTTGAGAGATAGGGGAACAAGAGACTTTAACAGCTTTATTGATACTTGTGAGTTCTCAGATATACCACTCCTTGGTAGGAGATATACCACTCCTTGGTAGGAAATTTACTGGGTGTAATGCTGGGGGGAGGGGGAAATGGAGCAGAATTGATAGGTTCTTAGCAAATCCTCAGTGGTTGGAGGTGTTTAATTTCAAGCTATGGAGATTGCCTAGACTTTTATCTGATCATTGTCCCTTATTGTTGATGGAGAATGTGTCACGACCCGCTCCCCGTACCCGAGGGTTAAGCATCGTGATGGCTAGTAATTGAAGTTACTTCCGGCCAATTCTTAAATAAATTACTAAACACGAGTGGAAAAAAATTTAAGTAAGGGTACTAAAACAATCATTGGAGCTTTTGTTTTTATAACAAAAACTTATTGACCAAAAGATCGATATTTACATATGAATAATTGAATTATAAATACTATAAAAGTGCTCTGTGTGTCTATTCTACATCCCCGCTTCTAAGACTTTTCAAAAGCTATTTCTGAATTACATCGTTTCCTGAAAATTAGTAAATAACTATAAGCACATGGCAGAGTTAGAAATATTATACTAAGAACATAAGGGCATAAAATTCACCATGGATAATTATTGGCCAAACAAAACTTGATATTAAAATACAGAGTATATAATACAGAGATCATATAAACAAATAATCATAACCACGGTACAGAATACATTTTAATAAACAGTTATATCCATGGGTTTTCTTTAGTATATAAAATAAGATTCATAAAATAAATAACATAATTAAAACACAATTTACCTAAAATAAATTATGGCAACTCAAAACATATGTAAAATATATTATGGTGACTCAAGATATAATATAACTCACCTTAATGTTAATTCCAACTTTTACCTTTCGTTTACTGCGACCCACCAAATACTCCAAACTAAACTCAAAGGTTTATATATAAAACAAAACAATTAGAGAGAGAGGGAGAGAGAGAGTAAAAGTGTTTTAGGAAAGTTGATGCGGTTCAGATTGATTGGCTCGTCTATATATATTGTGAAAAAGCGTGGGCGACAAGACACTTGCGGGGCACGTCTTTTGTTGTACCGAAAATATTATATTTCAGTGTATTTTGGTCTAGGAAAAATATAGAGAAAAATATAATAAAAATATTACAATACTTAGAAAATAATATCGAATAATAATATAAAGTTAAAATTATTTTTTTGAAATCATATATAATTAAATAATACTAATATAAAATTTAAGGGACACCTTAAATTTTCGGGTTGTTACAGAATGATAGGAACTGGGGTCCTAGGCCTTTCAGATTTATAAATTCTTGGACCTTGCATCCTAACTTTGCATCTTTACTGGAGAAGTCTAGGAAAGAATCTATAGTAGAAGGATGGGCAGGTTACATTTTACAGAGTAAACTTAAACAACTTAAGTTAGCTCTAAAAAAATGAAATAATGAGGTGTTTGGGGATGTATCTAGTAAGCTAACGCTACAAAAAATTAAGGTTTTAGAGACTAAAATTTAGGGACAAAAATATTTTTGAGGGACCAAATATTTTTGTTGCGAAAAATATTATTATTATATTTTTAGCAACGAAAATTGAACATTAGTGATGAATTATTATCCTTTTGGGACCAAATTTTTTGTCTAACAAAATAAAATATTTTTGAGATCAAATTATTTTGTCCCTAAAAGTCTATTTAGTAGTAATATTTTCAAAATTTTGTCGCTAAAATCCTTATTTTTGACTTTTCAAGACGACTTTTTAGTGACTATCCTCAAGATGATAGAAATTGGTCCATAAATATCTTTTACAACAAAATTTTTACTTTTAGAGACTAAAAAATTTGATCTCTAAAACTCTTATATGTTGTAGTGTAAAGGCAGCTAAAGATAAAGTGAATAAGGTTGATCTCTTGGCAGAAGTTAAAGAGCTAGTTGAGTCAGAAAAGATAAAAAGAAGAGAAATGATTAGTGAAGCATGGAGGTTAAGCAGAATGACTGGATGGATGTGGCTTCAGAAAGTTAGATTAGATTGGTCTTTGAAAGAATATAAAAATACAAGATATTTTCATGTTATGGCCACCACTAGGCAGAGCATGAATGGGATTAATTCTATCACTGTTGGGAATTCTGTTCATGAGGATCCATGGAGAGTAAAGTAGGAGGTTTACCTTTATTTCAACAAGCATTTCATAGAGGAATGGAGAAGCTGGCCAACTTTAAGTGGTAGTTTTAAATCTATAAGCAATAATAGTGCATTTGAGGGGCTTGAGGCAGGATTTTCAGAATTAGAAATTTGGAATGCCATTAAAAGTTGTGAAGGTAATAAGGGCCCAGGCCCAGATGATTTCAATCTTGTGTGTTTTCAAAAGTATTAGAAGGTAATGAAGGGAGAGGTTATTGTAAACACCCTATTTTTTATGGCCTTTAAGACTTGGGCGTCACTGATTGATCACTCAATGATAAATGTGTACACTTGTCAAATGCTTTATTTCTTCAACAGGAAACCTCAGTTTTGAACCTACAACCTTTGCGTCTTGTTTTTAGACCAAAATAGTAGTTTTTTAAACCTAACTATCTGGGT
Source organism: Camellia sinensis (assembly GCF_055761805.1). Classification (NCBI taxonomy): domain Eukaryota; kingdom Viridiplantae; phylum Streptophyta; class Magnoliopsida; order Ericales; family Theaceae; genus Camellia; species Camellia sinensis. The sequence continues at coordinate 60,149,872 of NC_138974.1, forward strand.
GGTTGCAAACCCACTTGTGACTCCAGCCGTCCACTATTAGTGGCCTACCGGCCACTTGTGTAATTTTTCAAATCTTTTTGCCAGCTATCCCAACTGTCTCCACAAATGCATGTCATGCATGCACTGCACCAGTTGTGTCTGTATAGATATTTCTGAGGTGGTCTCATATATTTCTATATATAGACGACTCCTTATTTTTTAGGGTTAGAAAATTTTGGAAAGCAAAAGTTTTGGAAAATGTTTCTCTCTACATTTCTCTTTCTCTCTCTCTCTCTCTCTCTCTTACAACTCTTATACCCTTTGCCTAGACACTCTAAACCAAACCTTGAGGAATCTTTGCTGAGGTGCTTAAGCTTGCATTTTAGCACTTGAGAGTGTGAAATTAGTGGTTTGGGAATTCAATGGATCATTCTTCTTCAAGGGGTATACATCCTAGTTCTTTTGTACCATCTCTTTTTCATCTTTTCTTGTTGTTTTTGAGTTGTTTATCATCTATATTTTTGGGCTGAAACTTGTGGTTTAGAGCCATTAAAGGTAGAGAGGTGGATCATCCTTCTTTGAACCTTGTTTCATAAGCTCTTACCCTTGTGTTTCCCACATTTTTATCAACTTTTTTTGAGTTTTTTACCACTGGTTTTTATAGTTTTCCAGAGGCTAAAAATCATGTTTTGAAGTCCCAAAAGTGAAGGGGGTAGTCTCCTCTCATTGTGCTTGTTTATTAGCTTAATTGCTCTATGTTTTTAGCTTACTCTTTTAGCTATTTTTACTTTAATTTCAGCACTGTTTTGAGCTAAATTAGGATTGTTTTTATGTGTTAGTTTCATTTATGTTTTGTATTACATGCATGTAGTGTAATGGTTCTCATAGGCTTGGTGGTGTAGGCCTTAGCCACCAACCTATTTGAGTTGATAGCATTTATTTCTAGCTTTCCATACTTGTGTTCACCTCTAAGCATCTCTGCAATCTCCCTCATTTTTTGGAATTTTCTCTTTGTTTCGAGAGTTACTCCAAAATGAGTGTTGTTTAAGCTTGAAGGGTGATATTGTGCTTAATGGTTTAATCCCTTTTGGGGTTCATTACCAATGGCATAATCTCTCTCTCTTATGCCTAAAACAACATTTGGTTTGACACTTCTCTCTAATAGTGGACTTAAAGCTCATTATTGAACTTAATTGACTACTGAATGGAAGGTAATTAAAATGGAGTAATAAAATTACGGTTAAAATGAAGCAAGATAATAAAATGGCTTAGGTTCAATCGGATGTCAATTGAACCTATTGAGTCTTGAGTCGTTTCATACTTGTTAGTGATGAAAACGGTTCAAGAGTCAATGTCAACCCCTTCCCTTGATCAATCCATGATAGGGAGAATGTTTTGTTAGTATTTCCTTACCATTTATTAAAATTGTATCCCTTGGTTCATAAGTCATCACGCAAAGAAATTGCATCGATTGATGGCTTGCGAATCAAGCCTACCCCTTCTTTGAGCTATTTGATGATAAGAAGAGGCAGGGTGGACAAAAATCCCCATGAGAATGCTTTGTTTGTGCTTTGTTTATTTTCTATTGCAGCAGGAGAAATCCAACATTAGTGGCTGGCATGCCACTTTTACTGGGCGGCAGACCACTACTTCTGGCCTGCTGGCCACTTTTTCCAACAAGGCAGTGTATTGTTTCCTGTAGAACAGAGTAGAAATTGAGGTGAAAAAATCAGTGCAATCTCCTGACTGTGCAACAAAAGCATTCCAGTAGCAAAACGGAGGGCATTTTCAGGTGGAAATCCATATCCATGCATGAACCATCCCTCGATTCTCAGGATCCATTAAAATAATGTTGTAAAAGTAGTATGTTGTATTTAAAGTAGCGGACTTGTAACTAATTAGTTAGTTTAGTTAGAATAGCTAGTTAGTTTCGTGTTGTACTTAATTAATTAGCTAAAGTAGTTAGTTAATTTGTGGTGTTGTAATAATTAGCTAGTATAGTTAATTTATTTCATTTGGTTTGTAATAGTTAGTTAATTAGGTAATAATTAGCTAGTCCATTTATTTGGACCCTCTTGCACGAGGGCAAACTTGTAATAACGTGTATGCCTTCCAACCTCACGTCTTTGTTCCTTTTATTTATCCCCTTACGATGGATAGTGTAGAACATCATGTTTTTTTTTATAGGATTCTACATGTATAAAGCATTCATTTGTCTTGCATGCCTTAGGTTCGGTTCATCATTCTAACAAAGCATTGCTGTTTATTACTTCGTTAAATATGTGTTTAAAACGCATGCTATCAAATTAATTCACATGGTATATTAGTACCCGAGCCTATTAATTACATCTTGCATGTGTTGCATTAGTCATATTACATTAATTAGGGGCATGCATGTTTTCTAATTATTTTGCTTGTTTTGGTTCGCCTCGGAGTACTAGGTGAGCATTTTATTGCTTTAGCATATTTGCAAGAGTGTGATTATTGCCATGTCTAACATGCTTACCATAAGGCTAATTGCTTAAGTGCTATATCTGCTTGAATGCCTACGGATGAAGGCTAATTGCTTGAATTAGAATAATTTGAGCAATGTATATATGAGATCACTTTTTCAAGTGGTACATATTCAAAACAATTTTAAAAAATATACATGAAATCAAATGTTCTAATTTTTACAAATTAGTCTATACTTGTGTGCGTCACATAATAACAATAGCCTAATAATCGGAATAAGAGCATATAATGTAAATAAGAATCATATCATGATTAATAGAGGCCGATCTTTGACCGGGCTAGTGGGATGCTCAATTCATGACCTTCCCCTCTCGTACCTAAGTTCCCAAGCCGAGACACTTTGGTAATGACGGATAAGTGGCCTTTGGCATGAGTCTCGATTTTCCTAAATTTCTTAAAAATATTTAGGTGGCGACTCTCTATCTGGCAAAGCAGTCCATTTTTTGGCATTTTGATTCAAAATCGATTTTCTAAAAGAATTTTTAGATTTGGACTCTTTTGTTTTTTTCTATTTCACATTGCACTTGTGAGATCAGATTCAGAACCACGGGAGTCTGAACTGTAGGGCTATCATATCCGAAAGGAGCACGAAAAGTCAAGCTACAGTTTCTAGTGACTTTGCTGGGGAAATTAGAGAACTTGACTCGAACTTCATGATATGAAATTTTATTTACATTTATATGTTCATTGCATTGCATTTGTATTGGTGTGCATAAGTCACTGTGTTTTCCATCTGCTATTCTTGGACGGTTTGTCGGAGGCTTGCCTAAAAGCTTGCCAAAAGGCTAACCGGTCGTGGGTTCTGCCATGATGGGAACACAACTCTTGGATCTGGACTATCGCTATTCCGTTCGATTCGCCTTTCACTTCTCGGTGTTAGTTGTGAGAGGTATATTAGGTAGTCTTATTGAGGTACCCCCTTTGACCATTTGGCCTAGCTACATATAGTAAACCCATAGTGACTATTCCAAACTAGGACAGGATGCTCACCCGAATACACGATTGCGTGAAACCACTTGATTGTAATAATGAAACCTAGTTCATGACAAAACTAGGACAAGGTAACCCTACCCCCTCATAGGGGTGATTTGGCTTTCTCTTAACTAGTATGTGCTTTACAGTGAAACTGTACAGGAATGTGCATAACAGTTGTAAAATTGGTATCTGTTTTGGAGCAAGATTTAGTGTGGAGTGTAGTCCTATAGCTTTGATCATATCTGTGTTGATAGAATGTCTTAGCTGAGTGTAGACACCCCATTTTTGATCGACCTTAAGACTCAGATGTCACCGATTGAGTGCTTGGTGATGTTGCATATCGTACTTGTTTAGAAGTTTCAGAGTCTCGGCTGTGAGCCTTGCCTTCGGACTTCCGGACTTTTTTGCGCTTTGCCTCGGTTTGCGAACCAGGCTTTGCTTTCTTTGTTTTCTCTTCGCGAAGGGAGGGAGAGGTCTCGTAGACCATCTCTCAGTGGCCGTAGGCTACGTTTCGTGGCCGTAGGCCATTTTGCCCGTTTGGAGTCCGGTTTCCGGTTTTTCAGAGCCGTTGGCCGTGTGCCTCGGTTCGGGACCGCTTAACTATCTCCGTTTGCTCCAGTTTTTGGCATACTTCTTATTTGCTTCCTTTTGAGGGACACTGTGATCCGAGAGACCAACTTCGTGGTCGAACACCACTCCCGGTGCCTAACAGTCAGTTTTCGGGGCCCCGAACTGCGCGTTTCAGCCCCCGAACCTTCATTTTGCATCGGTTTGAGCTCATTTTTGGTGGGGACCTCTGTTTTATCATTAGAAAGGTCGTAGTAGGGTGGGAGGCCAGTAATTGTTCTGTCAACCAATTTTATTCCCCCGTCGCCCTCCGTCGCCCGATTTTCACCACTTCAAAGCCAATGTTGACCACCATTGGGCCATTTTCTTGAACCCTAGACCCCATATTTGTGATGTACACATCTGGGAGGCCACCAATATTTGGTGGCCGGCCAGTAATTATTGTTGAACCTTTTGAACCCCTTTGAAAAGTGGGTTGTTCTCTCTCCTGGTTCACTTTTTCCAGTCTTTGACCACAGGGTTGTGTTGTGCACACATGGGAGGCCCTCTTTCTGTGGTGGCCGGCCACTAATTCTCATTGAACCTTTTGACCCCTAGCCGGCCGGCCATGGGAAGTAGCCGGCCGGCCACCTGCAACCTCAATAACCAGCCGGTCATGTTCCTTGCATCAAGTACAGTGCAGCAGTGTATTCATTTTCCCCCCAGATTCTATATCCGGGGGGCTGTATTTTGGAGGGAAACTTGACTCATTTTCCCTTCATTTTTCCCCCCCTTTTCCCCCTTCTCTTGCCTATATAACCAGCCTCCCAGCTCTGGTTTAGGGGTTGAAAAAATCACCTAAGAGCTTTGCATACATACACCTTCCTCTCCCTCTCTTCAAAGCTCAAAACCTCTCAAGTCCAACACCCTTTCCTTCACCAACCCATAGCCCTACCATTCCATCCTCTATTCTAGCAGATGGAGGTTGTTCTTCAGAGCCTAGGAGTGCTGAAACTCAAGCCAAGAGTTGCCAAAAGATTGGTCTACAAGGGTAAGTTCCATTTCCCCCTTTTTTGAGCTTATTTTGTATGCTTTCTAAGTCATTTTTGCTTGCTGTTTTGGGCTCCGACCCTAACTAGAACTAGGCTTATTTTGAGCCATTTTTCATGTTTTTTTAAGGGTATTTACCTGTTTGAGGTCTCCTTGTTGCACTTGCTTCATTATCTCCCTTGTATGCCATCTTCTTGTGTAGTATTTTTGGCTTATGTATAAACTGTTTTGAGCTCTGTCATGAACTGAAAAGTAGCTTATTTTGAGCCCTTCTTCAACATTGTTGAAGGGCTCATTGCTGTTTGAGGCTTTCATTTATCACTTGCCTTTGTATCTCTCTTTTGGCCATATTTTTGCATGATTTGGTAGCCTCTTGTGCTTCTGTTTTTGGGTCCTGATCCGAACTATAAGTGACCTTATTTTGACCCCCTCTTCATGTTTCATTTAGGGTATTTCACTGTTTGAGGCATCCTTTATATACTTTGTGTTATATCTCTCTTTTTGGCCTTATTTTGCATAGCATTTTGAGCATTCTTGCATACTGTTTTGGGTCTGGCCATCAACTGTAAAGTGAAATATTTTGGGCCCCTATTCAACATTGTTGAAGGGCCCATTTGTGTTTGAGGCCAGCAACCACCACATGCTTCTTTGACCCTCTTTTGGCCCTTTTCTTGCATGAGAGCTTAGCCATACTTGTGTTGGTTTTTGTGGTTTGTTGTAAACTGTAAAATGTCATGTTTTGGGTCCCTCTTCAACATTGTAGAAGGGTCCTTCTCTGTTTTGGGTCAGCAGCTGTCACTTGCTTCATTAGCTTGCACTTAGGGCCATTTTTGCATGCTAGTTTTGCCCTATTTGTGTTTATTGTTTGACCTTGCTTAGAACTGTAAACATGCTTATTTTGAGGCTTCCTTGAATCTGTCTTCATACTTCGTGTACAAATAATGCATGCTTGAGGTAGCTACAAGTCATTTTATGAGCTTAATCTTGCATTTCGAGACCATTTCATGCATCGGGTGCTATATTGTCATGATTCGGGGCTGTTTCGGGTCATATTTTAGCGCTGAAATTTTCATGTTTGCATATCATATTTCATACCTTGCCATGTCTTGATTAGAGTGGCATTTGGTGCCTTAGGGTCGGTCCTCGGTTTGCGTACACGCGTGCGCGCATCTCGAGTTGTCTCATTTTCATCTTATGGACTCTTATGCGAGTGTGGCTGAGGTCCACTTGTGTTAGTGTAAGTCCATTCATGCATTGTGTATGCCATTTTATTTCATAGCATTACGTATGCTAGGTTGTATGTTAGCACATTGTGTATGCCATGTTACCTCGTGCATCGTGTATGCCATTTCATAGCATTGTGTATGTTAGGTTATATCTTAGTTGCATTTCATGCATATCATGCATATTGCATTGTGCTTGGGATAGGAATTAGCCCAGGCACGGGAAACGAGGTATGTTTCGTACTCCGAGTGACGGAACGTGTCTCAATTCCCAGTCGTCGACACTCCGGATTATCCATGATGGAGTCTAGGTTTTGTTTTGTTTTCATGTGCATTCATTCTATATTGAGTTGCACAATTCGACTCCTCGGCCATCATGCATCGAGATGCGTGATTGGTGGCACGAGGATCGAGGCATGCATACATTTGTGAAAATACATTGCTATGCCCCTCTCTTATTCTCTGTTGCAGCAAATCAAGAATCAGCAGTCTCCCAGAGCTTGGCGCGTTTTCCAAGAATAATTGCAAAACAGAGGCTAATTGGGGCATCCCAGTGGATTTCCACGCAAGGCAGCCCAAACATGCATCATTCATCAGAGTCGAGGCAGTCCTTGGCTTGCATGCCAGTTTATAGCTTTCTTAGATTAATTTGTAAATTAATTAGGATTTTTGTATTTATTCGGGACTGTATTATTTATTCATTCGGGACTGTATATTATTTTATTCGGACCCTCTGTGCGAGGGCATAATTGTAATAAGTGTGCGTGTGTGTGATGCATGTCTTCCAACCCCACGTCTTTCTCCCTTTTTATTTACCCGCTTATGATGGTTAGATTAGGGCATGTTTAAATTAGCATACAGTATGACAGCATGTTTGCATCATTCATCTGTATTGCACGCACCGGGCTCGGCACATCATACTAACTGTATCGTATTTTTAATTCCAAGTTGAATACATGCTAGCTGTAGCATTTCATATGCCATGTTTAGAATAGCCGAGCCTACTATAGTTGCATTTTTGCATGTTTTGCATTAGGCATTTCTGTATAGTTAGGATCATGCATGGATTTCTAATCAGCTTCTGTTTTGGCTTGGAGTACTCGGTAAGTTTTATGCTTTAACATCCTTGCATGCGTGTGAGTGACTGCCATGAATAGCATGCTTACCATGAGACTATATGCTTATGTGATATAACTGCCTGAATGCTTGTGGGTGAAGGTTGGGTTATTTGGATTGGAACGAATCATCAACTGTGAGTTTTAAGCCCACTAGATAGTGGCAAAACCATCTTTTCTTAAGCCCACCTGAGGGTGAAAAAATCTGCATTTTAAGCCTACTTGCGAGTAGCAAACCATCTTTCAAATAAACAAACATGAAATGTTTCATTCCAATTCAGGCGATCCAGTCTATACTTGTATGCTGTGCGCATCACATAGTAAATCTAGGCTAATAACCGGAATAAGAACACATAATGTTTTCAAAAATAGATATCATGGTTAGTAGAGGCCGATCTTTGATCGGGCGAGCGGGGGTGCTCACGAAGTGACCTTCCCCAATCGTACCCAAGTTCTCGAGCCGAGTCAACTTTGGTGATGACGGACACGTGGCCTTAGGCAAACGAGTCAGGGTTTCCTAAATTTCCCGAAAATAAAACATTTAGGTGGCGACTCTGTATCTGGCAAAGCAGTCCATGTTTGGCACTGCTTTTAAAAAATCTGTTTTCTCAAAACGATTTGCCAGATTTGGACTCTTTGGTTCAGATTTAGAACCGTGACAATTTGAGAGTCTTGAGCTGTAGTGACCCCAAATGAACGGAACGGGAGCTCGTTCCTCTCGGGGCGTTTGGGGGACGTCTACACTGAGGCATTGTGCGGTTTTTGGTTGTTGCTCTTTTGCTTTATTTCTTTTTTTGCTATGTAGTTTAAAACCATAGCTTTAGAAGGTTTTGATATCCTCTAAGTACTCTGAACCTGAGTCGGAAGACTATGCAAGGCCGGGGACAATGTTCGGGGATAACCTGTGTTTACCTCACTACCACCGATTACAAGGCAAAGGAGGATTCAACAACATTCACCAGTCCAGTTCCTACAATAGTCACCCCTCAGCTCACCTGTGTCCAGTCCAGTTTGAGAACATTTATCTACTTCCAGCTCAGTTCAAAGACAATCACCCATTCCCATGGCACAGTTTCCCCCAGCCGATATGGAGGAATTAATACTTCAGTTGTAGCAAACAGTTGAGACACTACAATGTGATGCGACCCGTCAGGCCAAGGTTACGGCTCATTGTAGACACCCCATTTTTTACCGACCTTAAGACTCAGACGTCACTGATTGAGCGCTTGGTGATGTTGCATAATGTGCTCGTTCAGAAGTTTCAGAGTTGCGGCCGTGAGCCCTGCCTCCGGACTTCCGAACCCTCTTTTGTGCTTTGCCTCGATTTGCGAACCAGGCTCGGTTTTCTTTGTTTCTTTTCCTGAGGGGAGGGAGAGGTCCCGTAGACCATCTCTCAGTGGCCGTAGGCCATTTTGCCCGTTTCGGGGCCTAGTTCCCGGTTTTCGGAGCCGTCAGGCCGTGTGCCTCGATTCGGGACCGCCTAACCATCTCCGTTTGTTCTGATTTTTGGCATACTTCTTTTCTACTCCCTTTTGAGGGACACTGGGGTCTGAGAAACCCACTTCGTGGCCGAATGCCACTTTCGGTGCTTAACAGCCCATTTTCGGAACCCCGAACTGCGCGTTTTGGCCCCCGAACATTCGTTTTGCAACGGTTTTCGTTCATTTTTGGCAGGTACCTCTGTTTTATCACTGGGAAGGCCGTAGAAGGGTGGGAGGCCAGTAATTGTTGCAGCAACCAGTTATATATCCTCCGACGCCCTCCGATGCCCGTTTTTCACACTTCCGGGCTAATGTTGAACACCTTGGGGCCACTTTCTTGAACTTTGAACCACATACTTGTGATGTACACACATGGGAGGACCCTAAAAGTTGGTGGCCGGCCACTAATGTTTCTTGACCCTTTTGAACCCCTCCTTTCGGGCTAATGTTGAACACCTTGGGGCCACTTTCTTGAACTTTGAACCACATACTTGTGATGTACACACATGGGAGGACCCTAAAAGTTGGTGGCCGGCCACTAATGTTGCTTGACCCTTTTGAACCCCTCCTTCCGAGCCAATGTTGAACACCCTTGAGCCACTTTCTTGGACTTTTAACCACAGGGTTGTGTTGAGGGCACATGGGAGGACACCATTATGTGGTGGCCGGCCACTAAACCAACTTGACCCTTTTGACCCCTAGCCGGCCGGCTAGGGGATGTGGCCGGTCGGCCACCTGAAACAAAAATACCTGGCCGGCCATGATCCTCACACTATTCACTTTACAGCTGTATAGCTTTATTCCCCAGAAAATATCCCAATCCGGGGGATATTTTGTGGGGGAAAACTTGCCTATTTTCCCCCACCTTTTGCCCCTCCTTTACTCCCCCTTTTTTGTCCATATAATCAGCTGGCAACATTGCATACAAGGGTTAGAAAATTTACTCCTCAAGCTTGAATACAAAACTCCCTCTCCATCTCCCTCATTTCCTTGAAAACCTTCAAGTTCTACACTACCATTTCTTCTACACCACCAAGCTCTACCACCACCACTCCAATCCAGCAGCAAGGGGAGGAATTCCAGTAGCTAAGAGGCAACAAATTTGGCCCAAGAAGCAACAAAAGAATTGGTCTTCAAGGGTGAGTTGCAATTTCCCCTTTTTGGCCCATTTCTTGTATCTTTTGCAAGCCATACATGCTTATTGTTTTGAGCTCCGACCAAAACTGAAAAGGTCATTTTTTTGAGCTCATTTTCATGTCTCATTAAGGGCTCAACCCTGTTTGAGCCCTCCATCTTGCACTTGCTTCAATACCCTCTTTGAATGTCAATATTTTACATGCTTTTTCTAACCTACGTGTGATCTATTTTGGAGTTTCTCATGAACTGTAAGTAGGCTTATTTTGAGCCCCTCTTCAACATTGAAGAAGGGCTCATCTTTGTTTGGGACCTCCATGTACCACTTGTCTTTGTATCCATCTTTGGTCCCCTATTCTTGTATGACTTGGCAGCCTATCTTGGTTCCATTTTTGGTCATTTTACAGAGCTATAAAAGTTCTTATTTTGGCCCATTCTTCATTTTTCATTAAGGGCCTTTCATGGTTTGAGGCATATTTTATACACTTCATGTTATATCTCTCTTTTAATCCCCATTTTTGCATGATTTGTTAGCCTATATTGCTTCGGTTTTTGGCCTTTTTACAGTACTAAAAATAGTCTTATTTTGGCCCATTCTTCATGTTTAATCAAGGGTCTCTGGCTGTTTGATGAATATTTTGCATACTTTGTGTTATAGCCACTTTTGAGCCTCATTTTGCATTGCATTTCTAGCATGTTTGTATACTGTTTTGGAGTTTTTACAGTTCTGTAAATAGTCATATTTTTGGTCTCTCTTCAATGTTGTAGAAGGGAATTTTTCAGTTTGGGCTTTGCATATACCACTTGCCTCTTTGGCCACCATTTGGCCCTTTTTCTTGCATGGGAGTGCAGCCATACCTGTGTTTGTTTTTGGGGTTTTTACAGTTCTGGAAAACATCATATTTTGGGCCCCTCTTCAACTTTGTTGAAGGGCCCTAACCTATTTGGAGTTAGCAGCTATGAGTTGCTTCATAATCTCATGTTTAGGGTCATTTTTGCATGCCATTGTTGCCCTATCTTTGCTTGCTGTTTGGCCATGTTTTGAACTGGAAAAATGTTTATCTTGGGATTGCCTTGCTTCTGTATTTTCATTGCATGTCCATATTGTGCATGTTTGGTATAGCTATAGGCCATTTCGGGTGCCAAAATTCATATTTCGGGAGAGATTCCATGCATCGGGTGTGTTTTCGCCTCATTTCGGGGCTGTTTTCTCCCACATTTCATTGCTAAAAATCCATTAACATGTTTGCATTCTATATGCCATTTTTGCCATTGCATTGCATATGTCATTGCCTCGGTTTACGTGCCCGTGTGCACGCATTTCGAGGCACTTCATTTTCATTCACCGGCCTCTTATGTGAGTGTGGCTGAGGCTCTCTCATGTTAGTATAAGTCGATGTTGCATTCTATATGCCATTTCCATGCCATTGCATTGCATATGTCATTGCCTCGGTTTACGTGCCCGTGTGCACGCATTTCGAGGCACTTCATTTTCATTCACCGGCCTCTTATGTGAGTGTGGCTGAGGCTCTCTCATGTTAGTATAAGTCCATGTTGCATTCTATATGCCATTTCCATGCCATTGTATTGCATATACCATTGCCTCGGTTTGCGTGCCCGTGTGCACGCATTTCGAGGCACTTCATTTTCATCTACCGGCCTTTTATGTGAGTGTGGTTGAGGCTCTCTCATGTTAGTGTAAGCCCATATCATATTTCTCTATCATTCGCATTGCGTATGTCATTTTCTCAGTTTGCGTGCCCATGTGCACGCATTTCGAGACATCTCATTTTCATAGCATTGTGCATACTAGGTTGTATCTTAGATCGCATTCATGCATTTCCTCAGTTTGCGTGCCCGTGTGCACGCAATTCCAGGCATGTCATTCCATAGCATTGTGCATGCTAGGCTGTATCTTAGTTGCATTCATGCATATCATGCATATTGCATCGTGTTCGGGATAGGAGTTAGCCCGGGCACGGGAAACGAGGTGCGTTTCGTACTCCAAGTGACGGAACGTGTCTCCATCCCCAGTCACCGACACTCCGGATTACCCATGATGGAGTTAGGTTCTTGTTGTGTTTACACGTGCATTCATTCTATATTGAGTTGCACATTTTGACCCCTCGGCCATCATGCATCGATATGCGTGATTGGTGGCACGAGGATCGAGGCATGCATATATCTGTGAAAATACATTGCTATGCCCTTTTCCTGCTCTCTGTTGCAGCAAAATGAAGAATCAGCAACTTTTTGGAGTTTGGCGCGCTTTCCAAGAATAAACTGCTAAACAGAGACTAATTGGGGCATCTCGGTGGATTTCCGCGCAAGACAACCCGGACATGCATCATCCATCAGAAGCAAGGCAATCCCTGGCTTACATGCCAGTTTTTATTTACTTTCTTAGTTAATTTGTTAATTAATTAGGAATTTGTATATTATTTGGACTGTAATATTTGGACTGTAATATTCTTTCATTTGGGACTGTATATTTATTTGGACCCTCTGCGCGAGGACACAACTGTAATAAGTGTGCGTGTGTGTGTTGTATGTCTTCCAACCCCACGTCTTTCTCCCTTTTATTTATCCGCTTATGATGGTTAGATTAGGGCATGTTTAAATTAGCATACAGTATGACAGCATGTTCGCATCATTCATCTGTATTGTATGCACCGGGCTCGGCGCATCATACTAACTGCATTGTACTTTCAATTCCAAATTGAATACATGTTAGCTGTAGCATTTCATATGTCATGTTTAGAATAGCTGAGCCTGCTATAGTTTGCATTTTTGCATGTGTTGCATTAGGCATTTCTGTATACTTAGGGTCATGCATGATTTCTAATACAGTTTTTTGTTTTGGCTTGGAGTACCCGGTGAGTTTTATGCTTTAGCATCCTTGCATACGTGTGAGTGACTGCCATGATAGCATGCTTACCATGAGGCTATTTGCTTATGTGATATAACTGCCTAAATGCCTGTGGGTGAAGGTTGGGTTATTTGAATTGGAATAATTCATCAAATGTTTGTTTTAAGCCCACTAGATAGTGGCAAAACCATCTTTTCTAAGCCCACCCGAGGGTGGCAAAATCTGCATTTTAAGCCTACTTGCGAGTAGCAAACCATCTGTCAAATAAATGAACATGAAAAGTTTTGTTCCAATTCAGCCGACCCAGTCTATACTTGTATGCTGTGCGCATCACATAGTAACCTAGGCTAATAACCGGAATAAGAACTCACAATGTTTTCAAACATAGATATCATGGTTAGTAGAGGCCGATCTTTGATCGGGCGACCGGGGGTGCTCACGAAGTGACCTTCCCCAATCGTACCCAAGTTCCCTAGCCGAGGCAACTTTGGTGATGACGGTCACGTGGCCTTTTGGCACCGAGTCAGGGTTTCCTAAATTTCCCAAAATAAAATATTTAGGTGGCGACTTTGTATCTGGCAAAGCAGTCCATGTTTGACACTTCTTTCAAAAATCTGTTTTCTCAAAACGATTTGCCGGATTTGGACTCTTTGGTTCAGACTTAGAACCGTGACTACAAATCGAGTCCGAGCTGTAGCGAGGTCCCCCGCGGGCTTGTTACAGTTTCTGGCGACTCCACTGGGGATTTAGAGAACTTGACTCGAACTCTCGATATCTGTTTTTGACTACACTTGTGTGATTCTTTGCATTGCATTTGCATTGGTGCGCCTAGGACACCGTGTTTGCCATCTGCTATTCCTGAACGGTTTGTCGGAGGCTTGTCTTGTCAAGGCATGACCATAAGGCTGACCGGTTGTGGGCTCTGCCAGTATGGGAACACAAACCCCGGTTTTACCGGGGCACCCTCTTTGACCTTTCGACCTAGTGCATATTCGGATCCATAGTGACCATTCCAAATTAGGACAGGTTGCTTACCCGTTTATAGGTTGTTTGAAACCGCTGCGTGCGTAGTGAAACCCTTGCTCCTGACAAAATAGGACAGGGAAACCCTACCCCAACATAGGGGTGTTTTGGCTCTCACTTATCTGTTATGTGCTTTAGAGTGTGTCTCTACAGGAATACATATATCAGTATATGAGTTTGGGCATCAGGCCTGCGGGCATCAGTTCAGTATATGAGTTTGGGCATCAGGCCTGCGAGCATCAGTTCAGTATTATGAGTATCAGGCTTGCGGGCATCAGCCAGTATTTGAGAATTAGTTATCTGCGGGTATCAGATTCTGTTTTAGGGGACAGTGATACAGGGATAATAATCAGTGTTTGAGGACAGTGTGTATTCAGCTTATTGACTGTGTGTTATTATGCCCGGCTGTGTGTCATGCATTTTATTTTAAGCTGTTATGCTGTCCGTTTATCTGTTTATTTATTTCCTTTTCGCTTTATTTATCTTTTGCTAGGGTCAGTTCTAGCACAATTGCTTCCAACCCAGCAGGCATTCCCCAAGCACTTTGGACACGAGGTCGCCGACTCAATCGATCTGAGGATCTAATCGACGGACAGCCAGTGTTCCATTCTCTACCCCCCGTTACCAAAAGAAAGCCGAAAAGGCGCAGTGTGTCAGAACAGAGGTTGTCAGAGCAGTGGGTTACTTCATCAGAGGACTATATGACTGAGGTCTCAATTACTGCTATAGAAACAGACATACCAGTTAGACAGATGGATCAGCAAAATACATTAGGGATAGAGGCCCTAATGCGCCAGATGCAGGAGAGCATGAGACAGATGCATGATGATGCCGCCCGTCAAACGGAGTTCTCCAAACAGCAGGCCGCAATCATGGCCCAACAGGCCGAACTAATCACCAGACTGCAACAGCAGAATGCGGCATCTGCTTCACACCAAATTCCTCCTCCAGCAGGGGCTCCATTACTTGAGCAAACACCTACTGTTCAGAACGCTCCGCCAAACACCCAGAACGCTGTGCCAAATCTCCAAAACTTACAAGAGGACACGAATCTTCCAACGGGGCCAGCTCCGCCCCCGCTTCCACCACAACTGTCCAAGGTCCATGCACCCAATCGCCCCGACTCTCCCTTCGAGTTCGAGGTTGATCATATAGCTCTGAAAT
Source organism: Camellia sinensis (assembly GCF_055761805.1). Classification (NCBI taxonomy): domain Eukaryota; kingdom Viridiplantae; phylum Streptophyta; class Magnoliopsida; order Ericales; family Theaceae; genus Camellia; species Camellia sinensis. Next base: position 60,164,945 of record NC_138974.1, read on the forward strand.
TGAGCAAACTTGAGAAACTCTTCAAGAAATCCCAAGGGGTCAAGGCTATGCCGGATATCGAAGACGGATATACCGAGGAGGCCGTGACACTCCCCGATAGGTTCAAAATGCCACAAATCGACCGCTTTGACTGGTCTGGCGACCCCATGGTCCATCTCTGACTGTTCGCAGACATCTTGCGGTCAATGGGCCTAACACGACCACAGAAGCTTTCACTATTCGGCCGAACCCTGTCGGGTGTGGCCGCCCACTGGTACGCAAAGTTACAAGATGAAGTGAAAAAGAATTGGGATGAAATGGCTGAGGCCTTTGTCGCGCAATATTCGTACAACACTCAGATCGAGATCACAACTCGTGATCTCGAAACGACAAGGCAAGAGCCCAAGGAAACTTTCTCGGACTTTGTAATCCGATGGAGGGCAAAGGCGTCAATGATGGCTTTAAAGCCCACTGACAAAGATCAAATCCGGATGATTGTGCGCAATCTCCACCCAAAGTTGATGCAGAGAATGATTGTAGTCCCCTTTCCTACTTTCGCAGATTTACACGAGATGGGGGTACAAATCGAAGATGCAATGAAACAAGGTCTGTTTGACCACGATAGGGAGCAACCGAGGAGGACTTTCAACCGTAACAACAATGCGGGCCCGAGTGGCGCTGCAAATACAAGAGCCTCGGAAGTCAGTATGGTCACCACCACTCCCCCTCCCCCTCCAAGGCCCATGGCTGCCACACCCTTCTCCGGCACGTCCGAAAGCAACACACAAACCAACAGATTCCAACCGCGAGGCCAAAGAACCTTTACACCCTTATACATACCCCTGACCAAAGTTCTGGGAATATTGATTAGGAAAAAGCATTTGAAACCCCTGGAGCCCAAGCCACTACCGAGTCCACTCCCCCTCTCTTATGACCCAGCAAAATACTGTGCGTATCACCAACAACACGGTCACGACACCGACCGTTGTTACAAATTGCGTCATGAGATCCAGGATCTTATTGACAAGCAGGTGATCGCGCCTCCCGATAAACCCAATGTCACAACCACCCTCTCCCACCACATAACCAAGCTCCCCCTCCCAACAGAATCAATTTTATCCAAACTGGGGTCGCATCTTACGATCCCAGTATCTATATCACCCCATCCCACCTACCCAAGCTGGAGGTGTTCCTCCCCGATTGCACTGACTTCTTGTGCATGGTGGACATCTCCAAAACCCAACCAGAGCCGACGGTGGTGGCCATCGGAGATGGGGAAGAGCAAACTTCAGGAGAAAGTGGGGTTGTTGAATCTGGGACTGGACAGAGTTTTGCTGGGGGAGCCTATGATCCAAGCGAGTACATCCTATCAACGAGCCGAATTGGGCTAGGTATAGAATTGCCAGAGACAGGAGAGCTATGCATGATCCGGGGGGATGGATCTGGGCTAGGGGCAGATGATCTGACAGCCGTAGAGGAGGACTTTGCCAACCTGTAATTTTTCGACGACCAGGAACCGGGGGATTCGGCAATCAACTGGTTCGACTATGAGGAATCGGCAGAGGCCGCTGGATGGCTCGAGGATCAACCAGATGAAGTGGGGGAAGCCCAACCAGAACAGAGCCCGGCAGGGGCAGAGGTATCAGCTGTGGCCGGAATGGCCGAAAGTCAAGTTGTATCGCCGGAGAGCGCCGGTGCTAAGAATTCCGCTCGAGACTTGGGCATTATGGATACGGGAATTGTTGAACAACCAGCTGTACTGATGCAGCTGGAACGAGAAAAGTTTGAGGATGCCGAGAGAATTAGGAAAGCTAAGGGCCCTGAGGGGACTGAAGGTGCCGTGTGCACGAAGATAGAGAATGCTGCGAGCATGTGGACAGGGAGTACTGCGAGTGCAACTAAACCGGAGCCAGATAGGTGTCTGTTGGCTGCCGACGGAATGTGGTGGGAAGACGATGACTTATGTCTTGCCCACACGGATGAAGACTGGGGAAATAATCAACCGGATGACACTTGGTACCTCGATGAGGTTGACCATATGACGAGAAGTGGGCGGTACTTCAAACCCCCACACCTGGACCAACCCGAGGCATCCGGGAAGGATAGGGAAGCGGAGAAGCAGATTGAAGAGGAAGCTGTGCTGAAACAGTTAAAAAAGATACAAGCAGACATCTCCATCTGGGGACTGCTAATGGCATCACAAGTACATAGGGAAGCTGTCCTGTCTGCTATGGACAAGTCCAAACTCTCCATAGACACCACGCCTGAACAGCTGGTTGGGCTGGTTTTTCCGGGAGGAGGTTCCCCGGCATTAACCTTTTCGGACAAGGAACTACCGCCTGAGGGCACAAATCATAACAAACCTCTCTATATTTCTGTGGAATGTAGAGATAAGTGGATACCGGTGGAACTTGTTGATACCGGGTCTGCGATTAATGTCTGCCCGACCAGAACGACATATGCAATCGGGTTAAAGCCCGTGGACTTTGTCCCAACTACCCAAGTGATCAGAGCATACGACAATACCAGCAGAGAAGTGATGGGGACTGTTAAAATTCAAACCAAGGTTGGTCCAGGACAACACAACATTGAATTTCATATCTTGGACGTTCCCGCAACCTTTAACCTACTTTTGGGGCGACCGTGGTTGCACCAGGTCAAAGCAGTCTCTTCCACTCTACATCAGATGCTAAAGTACCCTCACGGGAAAGGGGTAGCGATCGTTTTTGGGAATTCATCAATCCATCCACCGCCGGAAGTGTCCACACCTGTCTTGGAGATCGAGCACGGCACGGAGGATGTGTTTTTATCGGGGTTCACTTTGGCCGAGGCTCAAGTGGTGCAGAATGTCATGGCTGTGAATGAGGGTATGTACGTCAGTGCTCAATCTGTCTACCTCATGAACAAGCTACAACATATCCCCGGAATGGGATTAGGAAGAAGCGGCCGGAAGGGCGTCGCGATATCGGCCGAAGTGCCACACAACCCTCACACCTTTGGATTGGGTTATCTGCCCACCAAAGAGGACTGGGTGAGGAAAGGGAAAGAAATGGCCGGAAGGGCCAGAGCAAAGAAGGCTGGGAAGCCATTTGAGTTAATGCATAGGCCCATCTGGGGTACCCTAAACGGACGCTTCGTCCGGGAGGGGGAAGACTTTCCATTCTGCGGCTTCCCAGAACCATGGCTGAACGCGGAGAAGAAGCGCGTGCCTGGTTTCGAAATCTTCTTCGATTTACAATTACCTGGGGATGACGTTGCCGAAGCGCAGACAGACCCACCAACTGAGGTTGAGCAGTGTAGAGCAGTGGATCCTGAGAGCACAGAGCTTGAAATGGGGGTAGCACTGGCGTGTCTACTTTCAGATCCTCCGATCGACCAAGAGTGCTTGAGGGATAACTCTTCGGTTTCCATGATTGGAGATGAAATAGCTGCGGGCTTTCCAGCGCCGATCTTGGATGCATCTATCGCACCTTCTCTCATCTGGCAATATGAAGAAGGCTTTTTATCTAGCAGCTCCGGGTCAGGTAGTGAGCCGGAATCTGATTCCACCGAATATTGTGCGTCGGAATCAGATTCCAGCTCGACTGAGTCTGAGTCCGGTATTCCTGGGGGTGATAACCCAGATGCCACAGTCCTGTCTAGGTCATCATTTTCATTTTCTTTTGAGTCTGTTGTAACAGAGGAATCTGACGGCTTGGAAATATTTAATGAGAATGATGCGGATGTGGTTTCTGAGTATTTTTCTGTGCCTTTGATTTATTGCTTAAATCAGGATTTTCAAAACTTTGATGAAAACAACGAGGGAGAAATTCCTCCAGTTTTGCAACGGTTAATTGATCAAGAGCAGGAAAGATTTGTTAAACCTTTAATGGATGAAATCACTACTGTGAATGTTGGTACTGAGAAGGACCCGCGGCTGGTCTAGATCGGGTCCACGTTGTCTTCGGAGGAACACGAGCGCTTAGTCGCTTTATTAAAAGATTTCAAAGATGTTTTCGCGTGGTCCTACGAAGACATGCCTGGAATCGATCCTGAGATTGTACAGCACCGGATCCCTCTTGATCCCGAGGCCCGCCCTGTCAAACAAAAACTCAGAAGGGTCCGTCCGGATTGGGCTCTCAAAATTAAGGAAGAAGTCACCAAGCAAATTGACGCAGGGTTCCTGCTGGTGTCCGAATACCCAACTTGGTTGGCCAACATTGTTCCGGTGCCAAAGAAGGATGGCAGAATTCGGGTCTGTGTAGACTTCAGAGATTTGAACAGGGCCAGTCCGAAGGACGACTTTCCCTTGCCACACATTGATGAATTGGTGGATTTCACGGCAGGGCACGCCTTGCTTTCGTTTATGGATGGTTTCTCAGGCTATAATCAGATAGTAATGGCACCCGAAGACCGACAGAAGACTGCGTTCACTACCCCGTGGGGTACATATTGTTATAGAGTGATGCCATTCGGGTTGAAAAACGCTGGAGCTACTTATCAACGGGCAGCAACTACAATATTGCATGATATGATCCATAAAGAGGTCGAGGTGTATGTGGACGACATGATTGTCAAGTCCAAAGAAAGAGAAGGCCACTACACCACCTTACAAAAATTCTTTCAAAGGATCAGAGAGTTTCGGCTGCAATTGAATCCCCAGAAGTGCACGTTTGGTGTTACAGCAGGGAAGATGCTAGGGTTTCTGATTACACAAAGGGGCATCGAGGTCGACCCTTCCAAAATCAAGGCCATCTTAGAAATGCCACCACCAAGGACTGAAAAGGAGGTGCGAGGCTTTCTAGGTAAAGTGCAATTCATAAGACGGTTTATCTCTAAATGAACCTTGACTTGTGAACCACTTTTTGGTCTCCTGAAGAAAGGAAAGAAATTCCAATGGGACGGCCGATGTCAAGCAGCTTTTGAACAGATCAAAGAATATCTACAGAACCCGCCCGTGTTGTCACTACCAGAGCCGGGGAGACCGTTGATATTGTACCTTTCGGTAACTGAGACTACCATGGGCTGCATGCTCGCGCAGGAGTCAGATGACAAAGTAGAAAGGGCCATCTACTATCTGAGCAAAAAGATGCTGGATTACGAGACCTGCTATACACCACTGGAGAAGGCTTGTTTGGCCTTGGTATGGGCTACCAGGAAGCTGCGGCACTACCTGTTAGCTCACTCCGTAATGTTGGTTTCACGTTTGGATCCCATCAAATATCTTTTCGAGAAACCAGCACTTACGGGTAGGCTAGCTCGTTGGCTGCTGTTGCTCTCCGAATTTGATTTGAAGTATGTAACGCGCAAGTCAGTAAAAGGAAGAGCGGTAGCAGAGTTCCTTGCCGACCACCCGGTTGAGGGGGATGAAGCGGTTGAGTACCTATTCCCAGATGAGGCCATTTTGCACATTGAAGATGAAACTTGGACGATGTACTTTGACGGAGCGTCGAACTAGTATGGGTATGGGATAGGGGTGTTGCTGATAGCGCCTGACGATTCCCGTATCCCTTTAGCATTCAAGCTCCGGTTCAAAGTCTCGAACAATGAAGCCGAGTATGAGGCATGTATTGCTGGCCTGGAAGCAGCCCTAGAACTAGGGGCAAGATGGTTGGACGTCATTGGGGACTCAAACCTTGTTGTGTCTCAGGCAAAAGGAGATTGGAAAGTCAAGGAGGAAAGGATGATAATTTACCACCAAACCTTAGATTTGTTAATTCCTCGGTTTGAGAAGCTAAATTTCACCCACCTCGTAAGAGAGAACAACAGGTTTGTAGATTCACTAGCAACTCTATCTTCTATGATAGACATCCCGTCCGGAGTCCGGATGCGTCTAGTCATTATTGATCAAAAGTTTGCGCCAGCATACGAGTCGATTTTCGCCATAGATGAGGCTCAAGACGGCAACCCCTGGTATTACGACATCTGGAACTTCTTGAAAAAGGAGACGTATCCACTAGGGGCAAATGCCAAGGATAAGAGGGCCATCAGAAGAATGGCTGCTCAGTTTATCATCTGCGGGGGTAAGCTGTACAAAAAGGGTCATCTGGGAATGCATAAGCTCTGTGTAGAAGCTGAAGAGTCGAAGCGCCTGATGGAGGCCATCCATGGGGGGGAGTGCGGTGCACATATGAATGGAGTAATGCTGGCCAGAAAGATCCTCAGACAGGGCTACTATTGGTCAACCATGGAGGAGGATTGTATTAGTTTTGTTCGGCGATGCCACAAATGTCAAATTCATGCAAACCGCATGAACATCCCGCCGTCAAAGCTGTACAACATGACTTCACCATGGCCTTTTAGTTTGGGGAATTGATGTGATCGGAGCTGTTACCCTGAAGGGGTCAAACGGGCATGAGTTTATCCTAGTAGCGATAGATTATTTCACAAAGTGGGTCGAGGCCTAATCATACGCGGTGTTGAAGGCGTCGCACGTCGCAAAGTTCATCAGAAACAACATCATCTGTCGCTACGGGGTGCCAAACGAGATAATTTCAGATAATGGTTCCCACTTCAAGAAAGAAGTGATAGACTTGTTGGAAAAATACAATGTGGCTTTCCATAAGTCATCTACATACCGGCCGCAAACCAACGGAGCGGTCGAGGCCGCCAACAAGAATATCAAGCATATACTGCAGAAGATGGTGGGAACCTACCGGGATTGGCCAGACAAGCTGCCATTTGCTCTGTGGGGCTACAGGACTTCAATCAGAACTTCTACTGGAGCGACTCCATATTCATTGGTCTATGGAATGGAGGCTGTTCTACCCATCGAGATTGAGGTTCCGTCATTACGAGTATTGGCTGAATGCCAAATAGCCGAAGTAGATTGGCAGCAAAGCAGATTCGAAGAACTCATGCTCTTTGATGAAAGAAGACTGAAAGCACTGTACCACATCCAAGGCTATCAATGCAGAATTGCCCGGGCTTTCAACAAGAAGGTTAAGTCCAGGAATCTGAAAGAAGGAGATTTGGTGCTCAAAGACAACCGAGCTCCCATCCACGACCCAAGGGGCAAGTTCAAACCCAATTGGACTGGTCCTTACATCATCAAAGCTATCTGGTCAGGTGGAGCTGTGGTTCTGATGGATCTAGATGGCTTGGAGTTCTCACAACCGATCAATATGGACAAGTTGAAGAAATATTACCCTTGAGAGGCTCGCTAGGCCGAAAACCCGAAAGGGCGACCTAGGCAAAAGTCAGAGCACAAAAAAATTAGAAAATATAAAAACTGAGCTCGCAAGGTTGAAAACCCGCAAAGGGCGGCCTTGGCAAAAGTTAGAGCGCAAAAGGAGAGTGAAAATACTCGAGTGAACCTGGGCCTGAACTACGTAAGGCTTGATTCCCATCTTTGGGATACGTAGGCAACTTCACCCTAAAGTTCAGCCATAAACTTTTCCCCGATCAACTCTGTCCATTTTGATCATCTCAGTCATCTTTATCCATCAGCATTTATCGCGATCTCCGGTATAGTGCTGTTCAGACTAGGGGCAACTTTCCGTTGCCGCGACGGTGCAAAGTTACTCAGACTAGGCGCAACTTTTCGTTGCCATGAAGTGCCGCATTGTTCTTCAAACTAGGGGCAACTTTCCAGTTGTAGGGATCTGGGGTTGTGCATCTCAGTGACAGATCTTCGGCGTGTCCAGTTCTGATCCACATCGAAAATAGTTTTGAAAAGTTTTAATAAAAGTTGACTTTGTTCAAATTAATCTTTTTACGACTAAGACCATTTTTGGACCAAAGCGGAAAATTTTCAGTACCATAACCTTCAATTTCATTGATTTCAAAACAGAGTTCTCCTGCTCTTGCATTACAATCGAGGTTGCTTTTTAGTACATTCATAAAGAAAACTTGAAAATGCTAAATAAGCAATAAATTTGGGGCATAGTTGAATCAAGTATCTCTGCGTCCCCTCCCAGAGCTGGACGAAGCATCTGATGCCAAGCTAGGCCCAACCTGTGCCTCCTCGTTGAGCCAATCCAAGCACTCATCGGACAAAGTGCAACTGAAAGTGGAAGCAGGGGCCAGGAGCTCTCTAGTCCTCCATGCTGTGGCATATCGGGCAAGCTGTGCACCCCGGACCGGGAAAGCGGCTGAGTACTCAATCCCCTCCGGTGGGCAGGTCTGATCATGACCGAACTGACGCAGGAACCGGAACGGAAAATAGAATACGCAGTGGGTTAGACCAATCAATTGGATCCCAATCAGACGGGACATACTATAGCTCATTGCCGGGAGGTTGAGCCAAGGACAACGCCAAGCAATGCCGTCTGCGGACAAATTGCACATCCAATCAAGCCACCACCTTTCGTCAAGAGCATTGACTAGGCGCTGCCGAAAGAAGTAGCCTCGAGCTGAATAGGCTGGGCAAGAGTCCACAACCTGCAACTTGTCCATTAACCATACCTGGGGGAGGGATGGAAAATGAGAGAATAAAGAACAGAGAGATGTACGATGAGAGAAAAGTAAGACAAGGGTTTTGTGAGAAAAAAAAAAAACGAGCCTGAGGGTCGAGTGATGTGAGCAAATATATATGTAAGGTTGGGTGGGAAACATTACCTGCAGCAGCAGTGGACTCCCAGCAAACCTAGTCGCCTCCCGGCGATAGACAGAATCTAAACCCATCAGCGTCTCGGCCAAGGTCATAGCGATGCAGCTCTTTCCCTCTCTCAAGCCTTGGGCGACTTCAATCAGGCGAATGCTAGCTCCGCTGAAGCCCGAGGAAAGCAGAAAGTGAGACAACAAACACAAGCAGAGGGCGTGTTACCGGAAACCCTGCCAATAATGGTTGCTGCGGTCACCGGCGTCGGAAAAACGATGGATCAAGCCGAGGATGTCCAGTTCTCCACTGCAGATCAGAGATCGAGCATCATGCGCCGTGAGCCCACACATCCGCCCTAAAGCCTGGGCATGGCCAAAACAAAGCTGGGGCAAGATCACTTCAGAACATTCAGACTCCATCAAAACCTGAAAATCTTCGAAAGTGGGACATACCTCTTGGCCGCCGAAGCTAAAAACATGCGTCACTGGGTTCCAAAACCTTGCAGCGGCATGGAGAAAAGAGAAATGTAGTGGAGTACGGCTCAGCGTGAATAGTGCATTCAAACCGAAACCCCGGAAGTTCAGCTTTTCCGAGCCATCTAGAGAAGAGATCCAAGATGTGAGATTTTTCGCAAGAAACGCCTCCATCTTTGTGTAAAACTAAGATGAAATGAATGTTCCCGAAGTTGAGGCTTTTATAGAGGGAAAAACACTATTCACAGGGACACGTGTCAAAAACTAGGTGGCTGCAGGAATAAGTGGCCGGCCGGCTACCTTTTCTGGCTGGCCGGCCATTTGCTTTTTACAAGACTGGCCGGCCGGCTCCCTCTCTCCATAAAATTGGCCGGCCGGCTCCTAAAGGTGGCCGGCAATGCTGTAGTATATCTCCTTGGCCCTGTTTTACCCTTCGAGGGAAAGTTTCAAGCATTTCCGTGCAACGGGAGAGTCAAAGGCCTTCATTTCCCTCTGTTTCGGATGCGTTCCGATGCCCAGAACGTCCGAAGTACACTCTGTTGTTGTTGTTTTGATTATTGAGTTGTTGTTTTGATTATCGAGTTGTTGTTTTGATTATCGAGTTGTTTGTCGAGCGGACGTGTTTCGTGTTTTCGAGTCATTGCTCTCTGATTAAACAATCTTTGTTTAAATCTTGTTTATTTACGTTGTCAATACTGTTGTATTTTGCTTATTGAGTTGTAAACTTCCTAAGGTTCTGTTATATCTTTGTAAGTTGAGTTGCTTAGTTTGTTGCGTCGGTTCACTACCTAACTTGGTGATTACACAATGCGCATTCCCATTCAATTTCATTTTTGTGCAAAATAAAATGACGCGATACGATGCTAAAAGTTTAAAATACAAACACCTTTTCAAGAGTTGTTTCATTCCATCATGTTTTACAATGAACAAAGGTACAAGTTTTACAAAAAATAAAACTGCCTAACAATGTGCAAAGTGCTACAAACTACTAGCAAAAAGAAAAATAAAGCAGGAAACAGCAGCATCAATGTCCTCGGGAGCGGGAACGAGAAGCACTCCTCATCCTCTTCTGCGGGACAACCTCTGCACCATCATCATCATCCGGGTCGGAGCTGTCATCCTCAGAATCCCCCTCAGCCTCGCCTCTGTTCCCTGAACCAAGACCGGAGCCCCCCTCTTCAGCAGATGTCTCTGACTGGCGGTCGGTAACCTCCTCCTCCTCCTCCTCCTCGGGCTCCACCTCTACAACGTGTGCCCTACGTCTGCGGGAGGACCCTCCTCGAGCTCCTCAAAAAGGCCTGGATGGCCCAGCTCCTCGAAAAGGCCTGGATGGCTCAGCTCCCTGAGAAGGCCCAGATGGCCCAGCTCCGTAAAAAGGCCCAGATGGCCCAGCTCCCCAAGGAGGCCCAGATGGCCCGGCCCGCGGCGGAGCATATACAGGAGGCATCTGAAAATGAAAAGTTCAATGCATCAGTTCAAAGTATGAAAATCAGATACGAGTACAGTATGTGAGTGGGGTGTGTGTCGGATGTGCTCTACAATACAGAAGAATGCTCAAAACCAGTGTGTCATCAGAAGTGTGATAAATACAAGAAAAATGAACCGTACCTGCACACCCATAACGGATAGGTGTGTCTCTCTCCGAAGGACCATGCCCTCAAGTGCGGCCATCACCCCGAGAATCTCGTTCACATACTCAGCCGGAGGCTACAGATACAAAGGCAAAACTATCAGTAAAGGAATGAATGTCCAAGTACCCGACTGATAAATCAAAGCTATAAATCATACCGGTGGTGAATCAGGATCCCTGACATATCTATGGTCAGGAAGTGGAGGCTCTAGCGGAATCTGGTAAGGAGTCCCAAAACGCCATCCCGTCAACTCGGACGGCATGTCCGGCCATCCAGGATGAGGATAAGTCGGAGGAGTCGGAGGAACCGATCTACCCCTACCTCTAGATATACCAGCCCCGCTGGTGGAAGGAGCGTCTGCAGCCCGAGCCCGGGCCTGGCCCGAGGATGACATACCAGCAGGCCTCGTCATCGGGGTACGAGCTCCCGTCAATGGAGGCATCAAATATGTATGACGGTAAGTGCCGTAATCCCCCTCCTCGAGATATAGTAAAGCATCGCTACCCAGCATAGCGCCGACTACCTCCGAGAAAGAGAGCCTGTCAGCAGTCCGCATACTGACTGGGGGTACTGCGGGAGGATCCTGAGAAAGATACCCCCATACCTGACGCAGAAAGCGTTCCCCCAGAAACCATGCCCTGCCAACAGGTCCTTCGAGCAGGAACCTGTACTGGGAGGTGCCCGATCCTCCGGGATACTGAAATCGGAGACCATCGCCCAAGGGTGCCCAAGGCTGCCATGTAATCTGCGGATAACAAGTGAATAAACCAATCATAAATCAGGAACGTGCAGGGCAAATCAGAGATAAAAATGGGAAGAACTGAGGGTTCTGAAGTACCTCCGATGGGCGCACAGTGTCGAAATACTGTCGTAAATAAATAAGAGTCTCTCGGGGTCTCGGCCGGTGCGGGCCCTCGAACACCAGTGAATATGGGGTCATGGGGGGTCCTGCCACCTCCAACTCTGGGGCTAATGCTGGGAAGTATACATAGACCCATAGCTGAGAAAAGCAGTGCAGAATGTAAGTACAAAATGCTGAGAGCAAAATACAGACTGTAAAGTGCGCTGTGTGTGCAATGTACAAGTAATGAAGAGCAGAAATGTAAATCAAGGGGACAGAAAAGTACCTCCCAGGCTCTCCAATAACCGCCAAGTAAGTCTCCCCGCCCGCGGGAGGTCGCGCTCATATAGTAGTAAAGGGTAGCCAGGCCGGCGCCACCCCAGTCATATCGACTGACCTATGATAGGTCAACCTGAGCGCTCAACAGGTATAGCCCGACTGTGTTCCCTCTATCGGCGAACATGGTAGTCCCGAAGAGGAACATAAGGAAACCACGGGCGTACTGCTCCGTCTCCTCAGGAGTCTCGGGCACCATCTCCGCCCGCCGGAAGTGGGAAGAGAACCAAGTATATCGGACTCTCCCAGAAACCCTGTCAACAGGCGGGCGAGCCCCCAACAGACATGTCCAAGCGGCCTCCCACTCGCCCATGTCCTCGTCATAGGGGATGGACCAACCTCCTATGTCCAGGTCGGTCAACACAGCGAAGTCTAGAGGGGTCATAGTCATGTCCCCGGTGGTAGAGAAATGAAAGGAGTTGGTGGTGTCCCACAATCTCTCTACCAATGCCGCCGTCAGTGTCCTCCTGGCAGAACAACGTGACAACCCAATGCAGAAGGCCCCAAACCCTGCCAAGTCTACTAAATCTCGGACACCCTCCGGGAGCTCAGCGTACCAGTCCTGCGCGGCGGTGGAACCATACCCCCGTACACTGCGAGAACCAACCTGCATTCAGAATGAATACATGTGTCAATAATGGAAAGTTTAGGCTGCGTGCCAATGAAATGAAATGGGCTGTGTGCCGATGAAATGAAATGGACTGTGTGCCGATGAAATGAAATAGGCTGCGTGCCAATGAAATGAAATGGGCTGTGTGCCGATGAAATGAAATGGGCTGTGTGCCGATGAAGTGAAATAGGCTGCGTGCTAATGAAATGAAATGGGCTGTGTACCGATGAAGTGAAATAAGCTGCATGCAAATAAAATGAATGAGCCGTGTGTTCAGAAGTGAAGTGTACGAACTGTGTGTTCAGTATAAGCTACTTTCAACTAGTGTGGGCTGCGTGTTCACTATCAATCTGGGCTGCGTGTTCAGGAAATTTAAGTTTGGGCTGCGTGTTCAACTTTCAACTAGTGTGGGCTGCGTGTTCACTACCAATCTGGGCTGCGTGTTCAGGAAATTTAAGTTTGGGCTGCGTGTTCAACTTTCAATCAGTGTGGGCTGCGTGTTCACTATCCTAATCTGGGCTGCGTGTTCAGAAAATTTGAAGTTTGGGCTGCGTGTTCAACTTTCAATTAGTGTGGGCTGCGTGTTCACTATTCTAATCTGGGCTGCGTGTTCAGAAAATTTGAAGTTTGGGCTGCGTGTTCAACTTTCAATCAGTGTGGGCTGCGTGTTCACTATCAATCTGGGCTACGTGTTTAGAAAATTTGAAGTTTGGGCTGCGTGTTCAACTTTCAATCAGTGTGGGCTGCGTGTTCACTATTCTAATCTGGGCTGCGTGTTTAGAAAATTTGAAGTTTGGGCTGCGTGTTCAACTTTCAATCAGTGTGGGCTACGTGTTCACTATCAATCTGGGCTGCGTGTTCAGAAAATTTGAAGTTTGGACTGCGTGTTCAACTTTCAATCAGTGTGGGCTGCATGTTCACTATTCTAATCTGGGCTGCGTGTTCAGAAAATTTGAAGTTCGGGCTGCGTGTTCAACTTTCAATCAGTGTGGGCTGCGTGTTCACTATTTAATCTGGGCTGTGTGTTCAGAAAATTTGAAGTTCGGGCTGCGTGTTCAACTTTCAATCAGTGTGGGCTGCGTGTTCACTATTCTAATCTGGGCTGCGTGTTCAAAAAATTTGAAGTTTGGGCTGCGTGTTCAATTTTCAATCAGTGTGGGCTGCGTGTTCACTATTCTAATCTGGGCTGCGTGTTCAGAAAATTTGAAGTTTGGGCTGCGTGTTCAACTTTCAATCAGTGTGGGCTGCGTGTTCACTATTTAATCTAGGCTGCGTGTTTAGAAAATTTGAAGTTCGGGCTGCGTGTTCAACTTTCAATCAGTGTGGTCTGCGTGTTCACTATTCTAATCTGGGCTGCGTGTTCAGAAAATTTGAAGTTCGGGCTGCGTGTTCACTATTCTAATCTGGGCTGCGTGTTTAGAAAATTTGAAGTTTGGACTGCGTGTTCAACTTTCAATCAGTGTGGGCTGCGTGTTCACTATTCTAATCTGGGCTGCGTGTTCAGAAAATTTGAAGTTTGGGCTGCGTGTTCAACTTTCAATCAGTGTGGGCTGCGTGTTCACTATTCTAATATGGGCTGTGTGTTCAGAAAATTTAAAGTGTGGGCTGTGTGTTCACTTTCGAATTCGGGCTGTGTTCGACAAATCAGTGTTTGAGCCGTGTGTTCATCTCTTAACTAATGTGTACTGTGCGTTCGCAATTAATTAATGAGCCGAGTGTTCAGAAATTCGAGTGCTTAAACTACATGTTCAGGATGCAAGCAAAGTACTATGTCATAAGCTAAACTGTGTATTCAAGCATGGCAAAGGCGCGAAATGTACGAAAAATGCAGAAAATGAAGTAAATACCTCTCGGGCCTCATGGGAGAGGTGATGCTCTGGCTCTCGGAGAAGGAGATCCCCGGGTGCTCGCTCATCAAAATCAGTGAAATGACGGAAGACGGCACGGGGAAGGACATGTGCTGGCGGAGCGTACCTCCCGGGAATAAAAGGTCGGACCCTCGGGGGCAAAGTCATAGGATCAAAATCGTCCCCGGCACCCAGAAAGCCTCCACCATGGGGAGAATTACCCATCATTTTCAAAAAAATCTGCAAAAGGAGCAAAAATGAGCGAAAATGCGCCAAAATTGGAAAAAGTCAACAAAAGTCAACTCTCGGGAAATGAAAAAGTCAACAAAAGTCAACTCCCGAGAAAATCTTCCAAATATTGAGACAAACTTACCTCAAGCGGCGAAAATGAGAAAAGAAGCTCCGAAACCAAAATTTAATCAATACAAAGTGTTTGAAACTGAATATTTTTGAGAAAACAACTTGCGTGGGGCGTTGGAAAACGCGTATGGAACTCAGATCTGGAGAAGAAAGTGGTGTAGGAGGCAAGAAAAGAGAAGATCTCGGCTGCATTTATAGGCTCCAAGTCTTGGGATGAAGGAGCATAAAGAAAGGAGGTGAAAGGACCAAAATGCCCTCGGATTTGGTCATATAGCCAGCCGGCCACCTTTTCCAGCCGGCCGGCCATTTCCTTTTTGGAAAACCGGCCGGCCAGCCATTCACTTTTTGTAAAACCAGCCGGCCACCTCCCATCCCTCATAAAACTGGCCGGCCATGTCCCTCACAGGCTCACCTAGCTCCCTGCAAATTTTGAGGAAGATTGGAGTTCTCGGGACCTGAAAAAGTTCAAGAAAAGTACACTTCCGGTCGCGAAATTGCTCCGCCGGAACTTCAGCTTCAGGATCTGACATGTGTCTCATCATCATTCATCAAAATCAAAGTGTATCCTTTTTGAATGAGTTGTAGCCTTTCCAGGAAGTGGATCAGAGGCCGTGATCGAGTCGCCTTCGCCGAAACACGCATTTCCGTACTCGTTATTTCATGACAAACGGGCACCCTGATTTATGCTCGTTTTGCACTCTCATGCACATAACTTGCATTCTCATGAGCATACTTACATTTTTATGCACATTTCTTAATATTGGCATACCTCTATGCTTGAGCATGCGTTGTCACGCATGTTCCACTCTTGCATTGCGATGCATTCACTCACCGGCACTGCGTGTGTCAAACTTCTAGAATCACATTAAATATATGTTGGTAGCATATTGTACTTGTTACAATTTCTCTCTTTTGCAGGCACGATATTGTATGTACGGTTCAATTGAGGCTGGTGCGACCAGACGAATCGCGCAGGTATCGTATCTTCTCCGTGTGAGACGTGGCGGGGATTGAATAATCCTCCGCATTCTTAACTGCATGAAATGTAGTTGTTGCCTTGCATTCTTGCTTAAAACTGTTGCATCTATTTGTGAATACTTGCTTCATTACAACTTGCTGCATTTGCATGATCATTGAGTTATATTCGGCTTCTTGCATATTGCTTTGCATTTTGCCCCCCCTGCCTGCGGGCACATCTCTGTTTACTTTGTACGTTTGTCTAAGTCTTCGGCCTTGTCAAAAATGGGTCGTCTCTGGGCTTTGACATTCACTCCCGTCACTTGTGACTTTCGAGTTCTGTCAAAGAGGGGCAACTGTAGACACCCCATTTTTGACCGACCTTAAGACTCAGACGTCACTGATTGAGCTCTTGGTGATGTTGCATAATGTGCTCGTTCAGAAGTTTTAGAGTTGCGGCCGTAAGCCTTGCCCCGGACTGCCGAACCCTCTTTTATGCTTTGCCTTGGTTTGCGAACCAGGCTCGGTTTTCTTTGTTTCTTTTCCTGAGGGGAGGGAGAGGTCCCGTAGACCATCTCTCAGTGGCCGTGGGCTACATTTGGTGGCCGTAGGCCATTTTGCCCATTTCGGGGCCCGGTTCCCGGTTTTCGGAGCCGTCAGGCCGTGTGCCTCGATTCGGGACCGCCTAACCATCTCCGTTTGTTCTGATTTTTGGCATACATCCTTTCTACTCCCTTTTGAGGGACACTGGGGTCTGAGAAACCCACTTTGTGGCCGAATGCCACTTTCGGTGCTTAACAGCCCATTTTCGGAACCCCGAACTGCGCGTTTTGGCCCCCGAACATTCGTTTGCAACGGTTTTCGTTCATTTTTGGCAGGTACCTCTGTTTTATCACTGGAAAGGCCGTAGAAGGGTGGGAGGCCAGTAATTGTTGCAGCAGCCAGTTATATATCCTCCGACGCCCTCCGATGCCCGTTTTTCACACTTCCGGGCTAATGTTGAACACCTTGGGGCCACTTTCTTGAACTTTGAACCACATACTTGTGATGTACACACATGGGAGGACCCTAAAAGTTGGTGGCCAGCCACTAATGTTTCTTGACCCTTTTGAACCCCTCCTTCCGGCTAATGTTGAACACCTTGGGGCCACTTTCTTGAACTTTGAACCACATACTTGTGATGAACACACATGGGAGGACCCTAAAAGTTGGTGGCCGGCCACTAATGTTGCTTGACCCTTTTGAACCCCTCCTTCCGAGCCAATGTTGAACACCCTTGAGCCACTTTCTTGGACTTTTAACCACAGGGTTGTGTTGAGGGCACATGGGAGGACACCATTATGTGGTGGCCGGCCACTAAACCAACTTGACCCTTTTGACCCCTAGCCGGCCGGCTAGGGGATGTGGCCGGCCGGCCACCTGAAACAAAAATACCTGGCCGGCCATGATCCTCACACTGTTCACTTTACAGCTGTATAGCTTTATCCCCCAGAAAATATCCCAATCCGGGGGATATTTTGTGGGGGAAAACTTGCCTATTTTCCCCCACCTTTTGCCCCTCCTTTACTCCTCCTTTTTTGTCCATATAATCAGCTGGCCACATTGCATACAAGGGTTAGAAAATTTACTCCTCAAGCTTGAATACAAAACTCCCTCTCCATCTCCCTCATTTCCTTGAAAACCTTCAAGTTCTACACTACCATTTCTTCTACACCACCAAGCTCTGCCACCACCACTCCAATCCAGCAGCAAGGGGAGGAATTCCAGCAACTAAGAGGCAACAAATTTGGCCCAAGAAGCAACAAAAGAATTGGTCTTCAAGGGTGAGTTGCAATTTCCCCTTTTTGGCCCATTTCTTGTATCTTTTGCAAGCCATACATGCTTATTGTTTTGAGCTCCGACCAAAACTGAAAAGGTCATTTTTTTGAGCTCATTTTCATGTCTCATTAAGGGCTCAACCCTGTTTGAGCCCTCCATCTTGCACTTGCTTCAATACCCTCTTTGAATGTCAATATTTTACATGCTTTTTCTAACCTATGTGTGATCTATTTTGGAGTTTCTCATGAACTGTAAGTAGGCTTATTTTGAGCCCCTCTTCAACATTGAAGAAGGGCTCATCTTTGTTTGGGACCTCCATGTACCACTTGTCTTTGTATCCATCTTTGGTCCCCTATTCTTGTATGACTTGGCAGCCTATCTTGGTTCCATTTTTGGTCATTTTACAGAGCTAGAAAAGTTCTTATTTTGGCATATTATTCATGTTTCATTAAGGGCCTTTCATGGTTTGAGGCATATTTTATACACTTCATGTTATATCTCTCTTTTAATCCCCATTTTTGCATGATTTGTTAGCCTATCTTGCTTCGGTTTTTGGCCTTTTTACAGTACTAAAAATAGTCTTATTTTGGCCCATTCTTCATGTTTAATCAAGGGTCTCTGGCTGTTTGATGAATATTTTGCATACTTTGTGTTATAGCCACTTTTGAGCCTCATTTTGCATTGCATTTCTAGCATGTTTGTATACTGTTTTGGAGTTTTTACAGTTCTGTAAATAGTCATATTTTTTGTCCCTCTTCAATGTTTTAGAAGGGAATTTTTCAGTTTGGGCTTTTCATATACCACTTGCCTCTTTGGCCACCTTTTGGCCCTTTTTCTTGCATGGGAGAGCAGCCATACCTGTGTTCATTTTTGGGGTTTTTACAGTTCTGGAAAACATCATATTTTGGGCCCCTCTTCAACTTTGTTGAAGGGCCATAACCTATTTGGAGTTAGCAGCTATGAGTTGCTTCATAATCTCATGTTTAGGGCCATTTTTGCATGCCATTGTTGCCCTATCTTTGCTTGCTGTTTGGCCATGTTTTGAACTGGAAAAATGCTTATCTTGGGATTGCCTTGCTTCTTTATTTTCATTGCATGTCCATATTGTGCATGTTTGGTATAGCTATAGGCCATTTCGGATGCCAAAATTCATATTTCGGGAGAGATTCCATGCATCGGGTGTGTTTTCGCCTCATTTCGGGGCTGTTTTCTCCCACATTTCATTGCTAAAAATCCATTAACATGTTTGCATTCTATATGCCATTTTTGCCATTGCATTGCATATGTCATTGCCTCGGTTTACGTGCCCGTGTGCACGCATTTCGAGGCACTTCATTTTCATTCACCGGCCTCTTATGTGAGTGTGGCTGAGGCTCTCTCATGTTAGTATAAGTCGATGTTGCATTCTATATGCCATTTCCATGCCATTGCATTGCATATGTCATTGCCTCGGTTTACGTGCCCGTGTGCACGCATTTCGAGGCACTTCATTTCCATTCACCGGCCTCTTATGTGAGTGTGGCTGAGGCTCTCTCTTGTTAGTATAAGTCCATGTTGCATTCTATATGCCATTTCCATGCCATTGCATTGCATATGTCATTGCCTCGGTTTACGTGCCCGTGTGCACGCATTTCGAGGCACTTCATTTTCATCTATCGGCCTCTTATGTGAGTGTGGCTGAGGCTCTCTCATGTTAGTATAAGTCCATGTTGCATTCTATATGCCATTTCCATGCCATTGCATTGCATATACCATTGCCTCGGTTTGCGTGCCCGTGTGCACGCATTTCGAGGCACTTCATTTTCATCTATCGGCCTCTTATGTGAGTGTGGCTGAGGCTCTCTCATGTTAGTATAAGTCCATGTTGCATTCTATATGCCATTTGCATGCCATTGCATTGCATATACCATTGCCTCGGTTTGCGTGCCCGTGTGCACGTATTTCGAGACACTTTATTTTCATCTACCGGCCTTTTATGTGAGTGTAGCTGAGGCTCTCTCATGTTAGTGTAAGCCCATATCATATTTCTCTATCATTCGCATTGCGTATGTCATTTTCTCGGTTTGCGTGCCCATGTGCACGCATTTCGAGACATCTCATTTTCATAGCATTGTGCATACTAGGTTGTATCTTAGATCGCATTTATGCATTTTCTCGGTTTGTGTGCCCGTGTGCATGCATTTCGAGGCATGTCATTCCATAGCATTGTGCATGCTAGGCCGTATCTTAGTTGCATTCATGCATATCATGCATATTGCATCGTGTTCGGGATAGGAGTTAGCCCAGGCACGGGAAACGAGGTGCGTTTCGTACTCCGAGTGACGGAACGTGTCTCCATCCCCAGTCACCGACACTCCGGATTACCCATGATGGAGTTAGGTTCTTGTTGTGTTTACACGTGCATTCATTCTATATTGAGTTGCACATTTTGACCCCTCGGCCATCATGCATCGATATGTGTGATTGGTGGCACGAGGATCGAGGCATGCATATATCTGTGAAAATACATTGCTATGCCCTTTTCCTGCTCTCTGTTGCAGCAAAATGAAGAATCAGTAACTTTTTGGAGTTTGGCGCGCTTTCCAAGAATAAACTGCTAAACAGAGGCTAATTGGGGCATCTCGGTGGATTTCCGCACAAGACAACCCGGACATGCATCATCCATCAGAAGCAAGGCAGTCCCTGGCTTACATGCCAGTTTTTATTTACTTTCTTAGTTAATTTGTTAATTAATTAGGAATTTGTATATTATTTGGACTGTAATATTTGGATTGTAATATTCTTTCATTTGGGACTGTATATTTATTTGGACCCTCTGCGCGAGGACACAACTGTAATAAGTGTGCGTGTGTGTGTTGTATGTCTTCCAACCCCACGTCTTTCTCCCTTTTATTTATCCGCTTATGATGGTTAGATTAGGGCATGTTTAAATTAGCATACAGTATGACAGCATGTTCGCATCATTTATCTGTATTGCATGCACCGGGCTCGGCGCATCATACTAACTGCATTGTACTTTCAATTCCAAATTGAATACATGTTAGCTGTAGCATTTCATATGTCATGTTTAGAATAGCCGAGCCTGCTATAGTTTGCATTTTTGCATGTGTTGCATTAGGCATTTCTATATACTTAGGGTCATGCATGATTTCTAATACAGTTTTTTGTTTTGGCTTGGAGTACCCGGTGAGTTTTATGCTTTAGCATCCTTGCATACGTGTGAGTGACTGCCATGATAGTATGCTTACCATGAGGCTATTTGCTTATGTGATATAACTGCCTAAATGCCTGTGGATGAAGGTTGGGTTATTTGAATTGGAATAATTCATCAAATGTTTGTTTTAAGCCCACTAGATAGTGGCAAAACCATCTTTTCTAAGCCCACCCGAGGGTGGCAAAATCTGCATTTTAAGCCTACTTGCGAGTAGCAAACCATCTGTCAAATAAACGAACATGAAAAGTTTTGTTCCAATTCAGGCGACCCAGTCTATACTTGTATGCTGTGCGCATCACATAGTAACCTAGGCTAATAACCGGAATAAGAACTCACAATGTTTTCAAACATAGATATCATGGTTAGTAGAGGCCGATCTTTGATCGGGCGAGCGGGGGTGCTCACGAAGTGACCTTCCCCAATCGTACCCAAGTTCCCGAGCCGAGGCAACTTTGGTGATGACGGACGCGTGGCCTTTTGGCACCGAGTCAGGGTTTCCTAAATTTCCCAAAATAAAATATTTAGGTGGCGACTCTGTATCTGGCAAAGCAGTCCATGTTTGGCACTTCTTTCAAAAATCTGTTTTCTCAATGCCGGATTTGGACTATTTGGTTTAGACTTAGAACCGTGACTACAAATCGAGTCCGAGCTGTAGCGAGGTCCCCCGCGGGCTTGTTACACTCGTCAAGTTGAGGTTATAACTAGACTACAACAACAACAACCATATTCTGTTGTGGCCTCTATATCCCATGCACCTACTGCGGCTATCGCAGCACCCGGAGCCACCGCTCATACTACCAATGTTCAAGAAAACCAAGGCAATCTAGCAGAGCCAATCCCAGCACAAGCCTCCAAAACCCCAGTTTATCAAACTGAGGCTCCGTTCTAGTTCGAGGTCGATCCAATTGCACTCAAGGTCAATAAAATAGAAAAGTTGTTTGAGAGAGCGCAAGGGGTCAACTCCATCCCAGACATAGAGGATGGGTACACTGATTCTGCAGTTACATTACCAGATCGGTTTAAAATGCCGCACATTGACCGTTTTGACGGCTCCGAGGTTCTGATGGTACATTTGCGACTGTTTTCGGATATCTTACGGCCGATGGGCTTAACTAGACTACAAAAGCTGTCTCTCTTTGGTCGCACCATGTCAGGTATAGAGGCCATTTGGTATGCTAAGTTGGAAGATTCCGTCAAACAGAATTGGGAAGAGATGGCCAAGGCCTTCATTGCTCAGTACTCTTACAATACATAGATTGAGGTCACAACTCGTGATCTCGAGGCAACACACCAAGAGCCGAATGAGGGTTTCTCTGAATTTGTGACAAGATAGAGAGTTAAAGCCTCGACGATGACCATGAGGCCTTCCGAGAAGGACCAGATCAGAATGGTTGTCCGGAATCTACATGGCAAGCTGCTACAAAAGATGATTGTCTTACCTCTATTTACATTCACAGAGCTCCATGAAATAGGGGTGCAAATTGAGGATGTTATGAAACAGGGACTTATTACTGAGGAGAAGGAGCCGGCCAAAAGGCTATTTGTTCGCAATTCCAATGCTGCCAGTGGTAGCACAACTGCGAGGCCATCGAATGTAAGTGTTGTCACCACAACCAAGACTGTTGACCCCTTTGCCAACACAAGCTCACAAACATCATCCAACCCTATCCGATCCTAGAGGACTTTTAACCAATTGTATATGACCCTTCCCAAAGCCATGCAGGTATTAGTCAAGAAAGGGCACCTCAAACCCTTAGAACCTCTCCCACTTCCTGATCCTCTCCCACCCAAGCATAACCCCGCAAAGTATTGTGTTTTCCACCAGCAGCATGGTCATAATATCAACCAATGCTTTCGATTGCGTCATGAGATTTAGGATCTCGTTGACAACAAGGTTATCGTTCCACTTCAGAAGCCAAATGTAACCACCAATCCCCTTCCAGCCCATAATCAAGTCCCCTCATATCGAAACCTTAACCTTATCTATACACTGGCCACCTCTTAGACCCCAACGTATATATTACTCCCTCTCATCTACCAAAACCGACATTGTTCATTCCTGAAGGTGCAGATCTGTGCATTATGGACACGTCCAAACCTCAACCCAAGCCTTTGGTGATGAAACTTACAATGGAAGGGGAGTCGACCTTGGAGGAGGGTATTAATCTGTTGTCAGAGTGTCCTGGCAACTTATCTGAGACGACGTACGACCTGAGTTACTATATTGTGTCAACTGGTTAAACCAAGCCTGAAGTGGCACTACCAATCTTGGTAGGCATCAATGTGGTCAAGGAAGAGGGCTCGAGCCAAGGGTTAGACGATTTGGCCTACCTTGAAGAGGATTTGGACAACCTATAGTTCTTTGATGAACATGATCAGGAAAATGTACAGATCGAGTGGTTCGACCTGAACAGATCAACTAATAATACCGGATGGCTGAGTGATGAGCCAGATAAGGAAGAAGAAACTAGGGTAAAACTAGAAGGAAATGAAGCAGAGATAGCTGTAGTAGCCAGAAAGGCTGATGAGAAAGAAAAGTTACCGGAGGGTGCTAGTGCGAAAAACCCAGCCCAGGAAGTGAGCGTTGTGAACACTGTAAATACTGAATAGGAAACAGCACTGAGGCAATTTGAACGAGAAAGAATTAAAGAAACTCAGGAAACCGTAATTTCACGGCACCCTGTGCGGGACACCTATGATGTGAAAGAGATACAAGCAGAGCTGGACAACTGTTTGTCAGCCATTAAGGGCGAATGGTGGGACGATAACGATCTACATTTGGCCCATACTGATGAAAACTGGGGCAATTGCTTCCTAAATAATACGTGGTATGCTGAGGAAATAGATAATCTCACCCGCAGTGGATGGTATTTTAAGTCACTACACCTGGATCAAGTAGAGGTGTCTGGAAAGGATAAAGAGGTCGAAAAACAGAAAGAGAAACAACTAGAAGACGAGTCAGTATTGAAATAGCTCAAGAAAATTCAAGCTGACATCTCCATTTGGGGACTTCTCACGGCCTCACGAATGTATCGACAGCCAGTGTTGTCGGCAATGGACAAGGCTAAATTGTCCATTGACACCACACCCGGGCAGCTTGTGGGTTTGGTCTTTCCAGGTGAAGCCAAGCCAATGCTCACTTTCTCTAACAAAGAGCTACCGTCGGAAGGGTTGGCTCACAATAAGCCATTATACATTTCTGTAGAATGGAGGGAGAAGTGGGTACCGATGGTGTTGGTAGATAGTGGCTCTACAATCAATGTCTATCCATCCCGTACTGTTTATGCAATTGGCCTTAAACCGACGGACTTTGTTCCCACAGCCTAGGTGATACAGGCGTATGATAACACAAGTAGAGACATCATGGGTACAGTGCAAGTGAGAGTTCAGGTGGGCCCATCAGAGCAAGAGATCGAGTTTCACGTCTTGGATGTGCCAGCTATCTTTAATTTGCTGTTAAGGAGGCCTTGGTTGTATCACGTGAAGGCTGTCTCCTCCACTCTCCATGAGATGTTGAAGTACCCTTATGGGGGAGGAGTGCAATTATTTTTGGGAACTTATCCATTCATCCGCCGTTAGAGGTGACTGGGCTAGTGCTAGAGATCAAACATGGCGAGGAGGACATGTTTCTCTTGGTATTCACTCTGGCTGAAGCTCGGATAGTACAAACCATTCTGGCAGCAGACAAAGGCATGTACGTTAGTTCCTAGTCCATCTGCTTCATGAACAAACTACGGCATGTCCCAAGAATGGTGCTCAGAAAGAGTGGTCAGAAAGGTGTTACAGCACTGACAAATGTGCCATACAACCCACATGCCTTTAGACTGGGCTATGTGCCCGCCAAAGAGGACTGGATAAGGAAAAGATAAAAGATGAAGGGCAGAGCTAAGGCCAAGCAAGCCGGAAAACACTATGAACTCATCCACAAGCCAATCTGGGGGACACTCAATGGCCATTTTGTTCAGGAATGAGAGGATTTCCCTTTTTGTGGCTTTCTCGAGCCTTGGGTAAATTCCTCGAACGAGCGTGTCCCTGGGTTCAAGATCTTATTTGACCATCAACTGCAGGACAGTAATGATGAGGAAAGGGCTGAACCAAGCATCAAAGCTGAACAGAGCACAGAAGGTGACTCAGATGACAGCGAGCCTAGAGTAGGAGCAGCACTGGCTAGTCTCCTGACATATCCTGCGGCCAATCTAGAGAACTTGGAGGATAACTTTACTGTCTCCATGATCGGGGAAGAACCAGGTGTGAACTCAACTGGTGGCATTTTGGATGCATTAAAGGCACCACATCTTACTTGGCAGCTAGAGAAAGGCTATCTTTCTATAAGGTCGGGATCAAATTCAAGTTCTTGTAAGTCTGAGTCTGGTATTTCTAAGGATGATAACCTCGATACCAAAGCCTTGTTTAGGTCTTCATTCAGCTTTTCTTTTGAATCTATAACCGAAAATCTAGACTTTTTGAATGAAAACTCTACAGATTCTATGTACTTTTCTATGCTACTGGTTTATTGTATTGACCAAGATTTTCAAAATTTTAATGAAAACGAAGGGAAAGAAATTCATCTAGTTTTGAAAAACTTGATTAATCGAGAGGATGAGAGGTTTGCTAAACCCTATGCTGATGAAATCATTGCCATTAATGTGGGTATTGAGAAGGATCCGCGCCTGGTCCAGATCTGGTCCACGTTGTCTTTGGAGGAACGCGAGCGTTTAATCGCTTTATTAAAAGATTTTAAAGATATTTTCGCATAGTCCTACGAAAACATGCCTGGGATCGATCCTGAGATTGTGTAGCACCGGATCTCTCTTTACCCCGAGGCTCGACCAGTCATGTCACGTCCCAAAAATTTGGACAATTAAATATTAAATTATGACTAAACCCCAATCAATATTCCATCATTCAAATCCTAGGAGTGAAAAAAAAAAAAAAAAACCTAAACTAAACTAAACGGCCACCACACCATCAACCATAATGTCATAACTAACCAATACCTTCAACATTAAAGTAACAATAAATAGTCAAAATAACTTAAATAATGTATGGTTACAAACCATGCCAAATTATCTCAATACTAAGTCATAAAAAAAAATAATAAATACATAAACTAATATCAACCCTAAGCTCAAGAAAAACAAAAGAAATCCAAGAGACATATCTTACGATCATGGTTATTTCTTGACACCACCATAGTCCCAACTAATCTTGCAAAGGAAGCTCGGCTGTACTCAAACAGAACGCACCCGAGTTGCCAAGAGACAAAACGGGTCAGTATACAGATATACTGGTATGAGTACAAGATTTAACACCCACGTGTCTACCAGACACAAACAAAAATACATTTAATTCTTATTACGGGACAAGACAAGTAGTTCTATCCGCACCGAGACGAATGGGTAGTTTCCCGAGATACGGTGGCATTTAGTTTCTTACCCGTACATAACAAAATATAAATTGAGTATAAAATAAACAAAATAGAAATAAAAATATGGTGGGTCAGCCCTGCATAAAAAGTTAGTAAAAACTACCATCCTGCAAAAAAATAAAGTTAGTACAATTTAATCATAAGTAACTTGCTAAAGAAGTATAAAAATACACCGTTTCATACTTAAATAATTCGAATTGACAAAGAACAAAAGTTGTACATAATCAAAATTTTTAAAAGGTAATGTGAACGAATTTAGTAGAAACTGAACAGGTTGAGAGAAAAACTTAATAGAAAATCCTAACCGAAATTCGATCGAAAAATCTGGAACTGAAAATGAAAAGAAATTGCCGTCAGATGAATTTTTTCGGAAAAGTTCAAAACACAAAAAGTGTTTAGAATAATGTTTTGCTTCAGTTTACGCGAAACCAATAAAAATGAGCTCGTTTCGAAGGTTAAAACAGCCTCTAAAATCTGCATTGCTAAAATGAATCAAAACTACAATATCTAAGATCATCCGATTATAAGTTCTAATCGATCTTTTTAATAAAAAGTTAAAACACAAAAATTGTCTAGAATCAAGTATACATGCCTCTACTCAAATTTCATAATTTATCGAAGTCGTTTACCATTTTTCAAGATGTACAAATCAATACAATTCACACTATAACAATAAACTTATAATTAAATTCTTTGTACCTTAACTCTACCACTTCGGCCACTACTTCCGGCCTACACATATATCCCATGTGCCTCCCGTATACCTAACACCGCTCTGAAGCCAAACTTGCACGGGGATATCGTCCCGAGTTTGACCCACACTCCCTGGATGGTTAGCATATATGTACGCGCGTAAATCAAGCACTTGTCTACTCATGAGAACGAGGCAACAATATATATATACGCAATCTCTTATCTACTCATGAGAACAAACATAACAATGCCAAGCCTAAGACATTCAAATAAATCTCATAATCCTTACTTTTTTTCTTATACACTCTTTCTCACCAACACTCAAATAAAACAACAATCGATGGAGTCATGGTGGAGTATAAGGAATTTATCTATGAGTTCCTAATAAATTTTAATTTCATATAACTATGAGTGTGATTACAACCATAAAATAAATCCATATAAAAATCCTAAACTTGACATACACAACTAATCAAAGTAATTAAAATCAATCAATCAATTAAAAACCCTAAACCTCACAAACACAACTAAACAAAATAATTAAAACCAATCAATCATCTAAAAACCCTAAACCTTACATACACAATTAATCAAAATAATTAAAATCGATCAATCATTTACATGCAAATATGAAATCAATTCAACATCAAAAAAATAAAATTAAATTAACAAAAACAACGAATTAAATATAAATCAAGGGATGTGGGTTTTGTACTCACAATATTTTTTTGAAGATTAAAAAATTATTTGAATAACTAATGGAAACACCAAAACAAAACCCTAATCTTTTTTTTTCTCCACTCTTCTTTCTGTTGTCCCTCTTGATTTCTCAATCTCTCTCTCTCTCTCTCTCTCTGGGCACTAACTCTCTCTATCTCCCAACTTTCTTGGATGAAACAACCTCTTGATTTTGATTAATCTATCTATCTATCTCTCTCTCTCTCTCTCTCTCTCACGGCTTGCTCCTCTCTGATTCTCTTTTCTTTTCTTTTCTTTAGTTGATAACCTAATCACTTATTACATTATTATATAACCTAATAGTTATTATATTATATAATATAAATACAACATAATTAAAACATAAATAAATATGATATATATTTCATCAATATATAAAACACTTTTTATTTTTATTTTTTTTATAAACAATATAAATATATCAATGTTCGGATTAATTACCTATAATTAAATAACACATTAAATTAATTAAATACCTCATTAAATTCTCATGTAACCACACAATTAATAAAGCCAAAAATAAATAAAGTAATAATAATCATAATAATAATAAATAATGACTTATGAAAAATTACGGTCGCTACAAGTCAAGCAGAAGTTGCATAGAATTCATCCGGATTGGGCGCCGGAAATCAAGGAAGAGGTCATCAAGCAGATTGATGCAGAATTCTTGTTAGCATCCGAGTATCCGACCTGGTTGGCCAATATCGTCCCAGTGCCGAAGAAGGATGGTAGAATTCGGGTTTGCGTCGACTTTTGGGACTTGAACAGAGCCAGACTGAAGGATAACTTTCATCTGCCGCATATTGATGAGTTGGTAGACTTCACTGTGAGAAAAGACCGCATATGGATGGGTTTTTCGGGTATAACCAGATTTTGATGGCACTCGAGGATAGAGAAAAGACCGCATTCACCACTCCGTGGGGCACCTATTACTACCGGGTTATGTTATTTGGGGTTAAAAATGCTGGGGCTACCTATCAGAGGGCTACGACCACCATTCTGCATGACATGATCCACAAAGAGGTTGAGGTGTATGTAGACGACGTGATTGTCAAATCCAAAGAGTGAGAAGGCCACTATAGCGCACTCGAAAAATTCTTTCAACGGATCAGGGAATATAGATTGAGTTTAAACCAGCAGAAATGCACCTTTGGCGTAACGACAGGGAAAATGATGGCTTTCTGATCACACAGAGGGGAATTGAAGGAGATTCTTCCAAAATCAATACCATCTTAGAAATGCCACCACCAAGGACTGAAAAGGAGGTGCGTAGTTTTCTGGGTAAAGTGCAATTCATAAGATGATTCATCAAATTAACCTTGAGTTGTGAACCACCATTTGATCTCTTAAAAAAAGGAAAGAAATTCTGATGAGATGATCGATGTCAGTTTGCTTTTGAACAGGTTAAGCAGTACCTCCAGAATCCACCTGTGTTATCACCACTGGAGCTGGGGAAGCCTCAGATTTTGTACTTGTCAATGAAAGATACGACCATGAGATGCATGCTCGCTTAGGAATCTGAAAATAGGGTAGAGAAGGCCATCTACTATTTGAGCAAGAAGATGCTAGACTATAAGACCCGCTACACTCCCTTAGAGAAAGCTTGTCTAGCCTTGGTACAGGCTACCAGGAAGTTGAGGCACTACTTGTTAGATCACTCCATAATCTTTGTTTCGAGATTAGATCCCATCAAATATCTCTTTGAGAAACCAACGCTTACGGGTAAGATGGCTCGTTGGTTGCTTCCTTTTTCTGAATTTGATCTCAAGTATATCACCCGCAAGTCGATCAAAGGAAGAGTTGTGACGGAATTCCTGGCAGACCACCCAGTATATACAGATGAGGTAGTGGAATACTTGTTCCCAGATGAAAACATTCTGCATGTGGAAGAGGAAACATGGACGATGTACTTTGACGGAGCATCTAATCAATACGATTATAGGATAGGTGTGTTGCTGATAGCACCCGACGACTCCTATATACCTTTAGCCTTCAAACTCCGATTCAAGGGATCCAACAATGAAGCAAAATATGAAGCGTGTATCGCTGGTTTAAAAGTTGCCCTAGAACTAAGGGCAATAAGGTTGGACGTTATCGGGGACTCGAACTTGGCTGTTTCTGAAGCAAACAAAGACTGGAAAGTCAAAGAAGAGAAGATGAAGATTTACCATCAGGCCCTGGATATTCTGATTCCGAGGTTTGAAAAGTTGACATTCACACATCTACTGAGAGAGAACAATAAGTTCGTTGATGCTTTAGCAACTCTATCTTCTATGGTAGACATCCCACTTAAAGTCTGAATATATTCAATTATCATCAAACAGAAATACATGCCGGCCTATGAAATTATTGCCACGATAAATGAAGTGTAAGACAAAAACCGCTGGTATTACGATATTTGAAACTTTCTGGAAAGAGAGACGTATCTACCACGGGCAAATGCCAAGGACAAACGGGGAATACGGTGTCTGGTTGTCCAATTCATCATCTGCGGGGGTAAACTGTATAAAAAAGGTCATCTGGGAATGCATAAACTGTGTGTGGAGGAAGAGGAATCGAAGCGCCTTATGGAGGTTATCCACGTCGGAGAATGTGGGGCACATATAAATGGTGTGATGTTAGCTCGGAAGATCATCAGACAAGGTTATTATTGGTCAACCATGGAGGAAGATTGTATTGGTTTTGTACAGCGATGCCACAAATGTCAAATTCATGCCAATCGCATGAATATCCCGCCGTCAAAACTCTACAACATGACTTCGCCATGGCCTTTCTCAGTCTGGGGAATCGACGTTATCGATGTTGTCTCGCCGAAGGAGTCAAATGGAAATGAGTTCATTCTGGTGGCGATTGATTACTTCACAAAGTGGGTGGAAGCTCGATATTGCAGTATTGAAGGCATCGCATGTGGCAAAATTAATCAAAAAAAATATCATCTGCCAGTACAGAGTTCCGAACGAGATCAAATCAGATAATGGCTCACACTTCAAGAAAGAGGCGGTGGATCTGCTTGAGAAATACAACGTGGCTTTTCACAAGTCATCAACATATACACCACAAACTAATGGAGTTGTTGAGGCCGCTAATAAGAACATCAAACATCTTGCGGAATATGGTGGAAACATACAGGGATTAGCCGAATAAATTGTCATTTGCACTTTGGGGCTACCAGACGTCAATCCGAACATCCATAGGGGCAACTCCTTATTCTCTGCTATATGGGATGGAGGCTGTTCTACCAATTGAAATTGAAGTGCCATTGTTGCAAGTTATGGCCGAGTGTCAGATAGCGAAGGCGAACTGGCAACAGAATAGGTTTGAGGAGTTAACATTGTTTGATGAGAGGAGGCTAAAGGCATTGTATTATGTCCAGGGCTAGCAGCGCAAAATTGCTAGCGCTTTTAATAAGAATGTTAAGTCCAGAAATCTAAAGAAAGGAGATATGGTACTGAAAGACAACCGAGCTCACATCCATAACCCTAGGGGCAAGTTCAAACCCAATTGGACTGGTCCTTACATTATCATATCTATCTGGTCAGGAGAGACGATCATCTTTATGGACCTAGATGGCCTGGAGCTCTCACAACCGATCAATATAGACAAATTGAAGAAATGCTACCCCTGAGAGGCTTCCTAGGCCGAAAACTCGAAAGGGCGACCTAGGAAAAAATTAGAACATAAAAAATTAGAAATAAAGAAAAACTGAGCTTGTAAGGTTGAAAACCCTAAAGGACGACTTTGGCAAAAGTTAGAGCGCAAAAGGAAAGAGTTAATACTTGAGTGAACCTGAACCGAACTATGTAAGGCTTGATTCTCATCTTTGGGATACATAGGCAACTTCATCCTGAAGTTCGGTCGTAACCATCTCCGACTCAACTGTCTTGTCCATTTGTCTGATCAGGTCATGTTTATTCGTCATCTGTTAGTTTGGCTTGCGAATCGAGTCTATCCCTTGTTTTAGCTGTTTGATGATAAAGAGAGGCAGGGTGGACAAACATTCCCTGAGAAGGCTCTGTTTGTGCTTTGTTTATTTTCTGTTGCAGCAGGAGAAATTCAACATTAGTGGCCGGCCGGCCACTACTTCTGGCCTCCCGGCCACTTTTTCTAACAAGGCAATGTATTATTTCCTATAGAATAGAGTAGAAATTGAGGTGAAAAAATCAGTGCAATCTCATGATCGTGCAACAAAAGCATTCCGGTAGCAAAACGAAGAGCATTTTTGGGTGAAAATCCACATCCATGCATGAAGTATCCCTCGATTCTTGGGATCCGTTATAATAATGTTGTAATAGTAGTATGTTGTACTTAAAGTAGCGGACTTGTACTTAAAGCATACGATCATGTAGATTGGAATTTTTTAGATTTTGTGATAGATAGAAAAGGATATGGGGAGAGATGGAGGTCCTGAATCAGGGGATGTTTGGCGTCTTGCAATATGTCTGTAATAGTCAATGGTAAACCTGGGCAGAGTTTTAAGGCATCCCGAGGGTTGAGACAGGGCGATCCTTTATCTCATTTTCTTTTCATCATGGTAGCAGATGTGTTAGGAAGGATGGTGGATAGGGTTAAAGAGGTAGGTCTATTTGAAGGCGTACAGGTCAGCAGAGATAAGGTTAGTGTGACGCATCTGCAATTTGCAGATGACACTATTTTCTTCTCTGAGGAGAACAAGAGCCAAATAGTTAATCTCTATTCGGTGGTAAGGCTTTTCGAGGTACTCTCTGGTCTTAGGGTAAATTTAGAAAAGAGTAGGGTAACGAATATTAATGTGGATTCAAGTTTGATTCAGAGAGTGGCTGAGTTACTTGGGTGTGGTATAGAGACATTTCCGATGGAGTATTTGGGGCTCCCGCTGGGAGGTAATCCAAGGGGTGAGGTGTTTTGGAATCTAGTCGTGGAAAAGATAGGGAAGAGGTTAGAAGGGTGGAGTAGGGCTTTACTATCTCGGGGAGGCATGTACACTTTGGTTAAGACAATGCTAAGTGGAATTCCAATTTATTTCATGTATGTGTTTAAGATTCCAGTCAAGGTAGCAAAATTTATAGAAACGTTATTAAAGGATTTCCTTTGGGAAAGGAAAGATGAAGGACAGAACGATCATTTGGTGAAGTGGGAAACGGTGTCCTTATCTAAGGAGAATGAGGGTTTGGCCATTGGTAATATAATGGCTAGAAACACGGCTCTGCCGGGCAAGTGGTTATGGAGATTCCCCGTTAAGTGTTATTTATTATGGCATGCGGTTATTAAAAGTAAATATGGGATTCAGGTTAATAGTAGGGACTCTCAGGTGGTCACGAGAGGAAACGAGAGTGCTCCTTGGAAGTCCATTTCTCAAATTTATCCTGTTTGGTCTCGATTCATTTTTGTAGGGGTGGGAAATGGGGAAAAGGTCAAATTCTTGGAGGATGTTTGGGTGGGTTCTTCGTCCTTGGTGGAATTCTATCCACTCTTATATAGTGTTTCTTAGTCTCATTATGTTTCTATTGTGTCTGTGGCAGGTTCTTTGGTGGCTATTTTTTCTTGGAATTTTAACTTCCGCCGGAATCTTCATGATAGGGAAGTTCCAGAATTGGTATCTCTTTTGTCAAGGCTTGAAAATATTTCTTTGTCTCCAATCTTGGAGGATAGGTTGGTTTGAAATATCCTTTCATCGGGTTCTTTTACTTGTAAATCCTTTCTTGATAAAGTCATTGATTCTTCTCATATACCTCAGTTCCTATTTCATAAAAAGATTTGGAAGGCATGTGCTCCTCTTAAGGTGAAAGCATCCATGTGGATCTTGGTTCATGGGGGCACTTTGACAAATGATTTATTGCAAAAGAGGAGACCCTTGCGATATCTTAATCTTCAATGGTGCATTATGTGTTGTAAGAGTGGAGTCTTTGGATAATCTCTTTTTGAACTTCTCGGTGGCTAGACGGTTGTGGCATATGGTGTTTGGTTTGGATAGTGTGATGTGGGTGGCCCCAAAAGGATGTGCTCAGATGCTATTATTTGATTTTCAAATTTTTGGAAGGTCGAAGAGGGCTAAGGTGCTTTGGAGTGGTGTCGTCTTTGCAATTTTCTGGGTCATTTAGTTAGAAAGAAATGCGCGTGTTTTCGAAGTAGTTGCCCGGGATATAGACTATTTATGGGATAGGGTGAGATATTTGGCGTCTTTTTGGGCCTCAGTGAGCTCAGTATTCCGAAGGACTTCGCTTTTTTTGATTGCTACAGACTGGGTGTCAGTTTGTACTATGTAGTTTTAGTTTGTTCATCTTTTTGTATCTTCTTTTGTTAATTTTTGGTTTTGTTTTCCATCTTCCTTGTAGAGGATGCCTTATCCTCTTTTTTCGTGGCCTTGTGCCTTAATATATCTTTATTTGTTGTTGATCAAAAAAAAAAAAAAAAAAAAGTTTCGTGTTGTACTTAATTAATTAGCTAAAGTAGTTAGTTAATTCATGATGTTGTAATAATTAGCTAGCATAGTTAATTTATTTCATTTGGTTTGTAATAGTTAGTTAATTAGGTAATAATTAGCTAGTCCATTTATTCAGATCCTCTTGCGCGAAGGCAAACTTGTAATAATGTGTATGTCTTCCAACTCCACATCTTTCTCTCTTTTATTTATCCGCTTACGATGGATAATGTAGAACATCATTTTTCTTTTTTTTAGCATTCTACATTTATAAAGCATTCATTTGTCTTGCGTGCTTTAGGCTCGGTTCATCATTCTAACAAAGCATTGTTGTTTATTACTTCGTTGAATACGTGTTTAAAACGCATGCTATCGAATTAATTCACATAGTATATTAGTAGCCGAGCCTATTAATTACATTTTACATGTGTTGCATTAGTCATACAACATTAATTAGTGGCATGTATGTTTTCTAATTATTTTGCTTGTTTTGGCTCGCCTCGGAGTACTAGGTGAGCATTTTATTGCTTTAGCATATTTGCATAAGTGTGATTGTTGTCATGTCTAACATGCTTGCCATGAGACTAATTGCTTAAGTGTTAAATCTGCTTGAATGCCTATAGATGAAGGCTAATTGTTTGAATTGGAATAATTTGAGTAATGTATTTATGAGATCTGTAATAACCCGACTCATATATGTTTTACATTTCTAGTTATATGACTAATTACATGTTTAATGTGAAATTCCACGTGGAGTTGTGCTTACATATATGAATTATTTAATTATGTCATTCTATATGTTGGTTATTGGAGAAAATTTGTTAAAATTAGGACGTTTGAACTTGAAATTGGAAGCCTTAGAGGTGCGATAACCTGAAATTGACTTTACATTTATGCTTAGCATGATTTTTAGGACATA
The DNA here is from genome assembly GCF_055761805.1 of Camellia sinensis. Lineage (NCBI taxonomy): Eukaryota > Viridiplantae > Streptophyta > Magnoliopsida > Ericales > Theaceae > Camellia > Camellia sinensis. Next base: position 60,199,710 of record NC_138974.1, read on the forward strand.
ATATCAGGTTTTGTAAAAATTTGATTCGTAATGAATTAATTAGGAAAATTTAGATTCAACCCTCTTAAATCTTATACCTAGATAGATATAAGAGTCTTGGATGACTTAGTGTCAAGAACAAAAAATAAAAAAAAAATCTCCTGAGAGAGTGAGAGAGGGTGCTAAAGAGGAAGAAGAAAGAGAGGAGGCTTCAACAAGAGTGAGGATTGAAATTCAAGGTAAGTGTAAATCAACTTAAATCCTCCTTATTTCCTTTTGATTGATGAATATCAAGTACTAAATTGAGGTTTTATGATCATCCAAGTTAGGGTTTTGACCTAGAGAACTTGTTTGAGATAAATCCATGAAAATTATTAAGTTTCATTGTATTTATTTAAACTATGAGTTGAATCATGTATTTTGGGTTTGTTTTGAGTTAACTTGAGGAAATAGCTTCAAGATTTGCATGTGTTGGTCTCTCTATATATATATTGTATCCCTTTTGGGTTCATCATGGTAAGGTAAGAAAATGCAAAGAATATGATCCTCAAGTTTCATAGATGGCCTTTAAATAAGTTATGAACTATTTAGGTTTAAGAACCATGTTTATTACATCCTTATGTTGTGTTGATGAAAGGAATTTTGCTTATATTTGAGCCTAAAATGCTTTTGAAAGTTGGATTTTGATGAATTTTGACTGCCCACCCAGAACTGCACGTGCAAGGGCCTAAGGTCGCACATGCGGGAGGCACAACCGCACGTGCGGGGCTCACAGCCGCTCGTGCGGAAAACAGGGGAGAAGAACTGAACTACACTGCAATAAAAGCACGTGCGGTGGGATTTCCACACGTGCGGCTTAAGTTGGAAAATTCTGTAGTTTTCTTTCACTTTTTTCAACCCTCTGAATGTGTTAATATGTCCATTCGATGTTCCTATAATGCATTGAAATACATGGAATTTAGTGAATCAAACATTTGATAAATAAGAGGAAACTAAAGAAAAGTGATGTACTTACGAGTTGTGTACTATGTGTAGGGCACATATAGGAGGGGACCATTGTTCATCCGCATCACAATGAATGATAGTAGTGTAATGTCATATTTCATTCACGTAATGTATTCATATATGTTATTTGGTACCTTATTCACTCTTTTAATAAATAACTTAAGTTATATGAGTTATGTTTGATAGAACAGTTAGAGTGATTGAACTTTGGCACATAAGATATGGACTCGAGGTCGTTCTGTTTGCTATTATGATGGGCCCAAGGCCGTTTTGCTAATATGATGGGCCTAAGGCCGTTTTTGTATTTTGTTGGGCTTGAGGCCATTTTGCTATTATAATGGGCTTAAGGCTGTTCTGTAATATGTTGGGCCTAAGGTTGTTCTGTCTTATGTGGGTCCAAGGCCGTTCAGAAAAGGAAATACGAATAAGACCAACTTATGATTTATGAATATGCACTGTTAAGTTATGCTCGTACTCTTAATCTGTTTGTATTACTATCATTCGCTGAGCCTTGCTTACTTCATTTTTATGGATGTTTTGTAGGTAATCAGTTCGCAGAACAACCTTAGGTTAGCCCAAGAGCTTTTTGCTGGACCCATTTTGCTGAGTCACCCAGAGTGGCTCTTTTGTTTTATTTTTTGGGAAATCCCCATGATGGCATGTTTTGTTAGTGTAAGGAGGAATAGATGTGATTATATTATCAACACTTAACTTTGGGTTACTACCCTTTTTACAGTCTCAATGGATATGAATGGTATACGGAAATGTTATGTACTTATGTCTAGTAATGTATCAAGATCCTGGCATTTAGACACAGCTCAATGAATGCTTTATTCTGCTATTATTTTGCTTCCATTCAGGCCCCAATATGAGTAAAAATTTAAATACCAAGGTTGAGGCCTAAGGCCAGGCTGGTCATGTCCAAACTTTTAGGGGCATGTTTGGGTCGTGATAAGATCACTTTTTCAGGTGGTACATATTCAAAACAATTTTCAAAAACATATATGAAATAAAATGTTCTAATTTTTGCAAATTAGTCTATACTTATGTGCGTCACATAGTAACAATAGCCTAATAATTGGAACTAGAGTATATAATGTAAATAAGAATCACATCATGATTAGTAGAGGCTGATCTTTGATTAGGCGAGTGGAGTGCTCAATTCATGACCTTTCTCTCTCGTACCTAAGTTCCCGAGCCGAGACACTTTGGTGATGACGGATAAGTGGCCTTTGGCACGAGACTCCGGTTTCCTAAATTTTCTAAAAATATTTAGGTGACAACTCTGTATCTGGTAAATTAGTCCATTTTTGCCATTTTGATTCAAAATCGATTTTCTAAAAGAATTGCCAGATTTGGACTTTTTTGTGTTTTTTTATTTCACATTGCATTTGTGAGATCAGATTCATAACCACAGGAGTCCGAACTAAAGGGCTATCATATCCGAAAGGAACACGAAAAGTCGAGCTATAGTTATGCAATTTATGAAGGAATTTCATGCTAATAGCAAATTGGTAAGTGGAGTGAATAGGTTTTTTACCCTGGTCCCAAAAAAAAATAACTCAGTTGGCTTGGCAAATTATAGGCCTATTAGTCTTGTGGATTCAATGTATAAGATTCTGGCTAAGGTTCTCTCTAATAGGCTAAAAATTGTTTTGCCTGAGATTATTAGTGAACTCAATCAGCCTTCATGAGTGGTAGAAATATCCTTGATGGTGCCTTGATTGCAAATGAAGCAGTGGAGTGGTGGAAAAAATTAAAAAAGAGGGGTTTGTTTATTGAGCTTGATTTTGAGAAGGCTTACGACTTAGTGAATTGGGAGTTTCTCTTTTCAATGTTGTCCAATTTTGGCTTTGGAATGAAGTGGATCTCATGGATTAAGGAGTGTGTCTCCATAGCTAAGTTATCTGTCCTCGTGAATGGCTCACCAACAAATGAGTTCCATCCCCAAAAAGGGCTTAGACAGGGTGATCCACTTTCTCGTTTCCTATTCAACATCGTGGCTGAAGGTCTTAATGTGCTTGTATCAAAAGCAGTGGAGTTGGAACTAGTTAAAGGTGTGAAAATAGGAGCAAATGAGGTGTTGGTGTCTCACCTTCAATTTGCTGATGACTCTATCTTTTTTTGTAAAGCTGATGGGGCTGAAATTAGTATTATTAAAAGGATCCTAAGGTGCTTGGAGCTTGTATCCGGCCTAAAAATCAATTACCATAAGATTGTGGTCTATGGGGTGCGCATTGAGGAAGTCATGTTGGCTGACTTTGCTAATATACTTAACTGTAAGACTCAAGCCTTGCTATTTAAGTATCTTGGGCTCCCTTTAGGGACCAAAGCAAGTAAGAGCAAACTTGGAAACTAGTCATCGATAAAGCAAAAACTATGCTGGCAGGTTGGAAAAGAAGACGTCTCTCCTTTGTAGGAAGGTTGACACTGATTAAGTCTGTGCTAGCTAGTTTGCCAGTGTATTACACTGCTGGAAATTAGGCTTTTAGCGGCGTTTAAAAAATGCCGCTATAGGTATCAAAAACGTCGCTAATTATTTTTGTGACATTTAGTACCAAACGCCGACGAGGCGGCCGTCGCTATAACATTATGGCGTTTTAAAAACGTCGCTGTATTAGTATAGGCGGAAACGCCGCCAAATGTCCTGCCCTAACAATACTGTGACGTCACTATGATTTTAGCGACGTCTTTAAAACGCCTTCATAGGTTTTTTTTAATTTTAAAAATTCCAACCGTTATAGTGGCATTTTAAAAACGCCGTCTTATATTTCTTTTTTCTTTCTTTTTTTTTTGGTTTTGAAATTGTGCTAATTTTATGTGATTGAACTAAAAGAACACCAATAATAAAACTAAATAACACTAATATGAAATAATAACTCCCATTCAAATAACAAATATAGCATTAATTCACTTTCGCATTCAATTTAATATAACATTAATTTTCCCACAAAATAACATATCCAAAAATTGAATTCACAATTTTCAATCAAAAAATTACTACCTTTATATACAAAGCCACAAAATAACATTACCCTCCTCTCTCTCTCACCACTCCCCCATTTAATATAAAAAATAAGAAGTGAACCAAAACACCCACTGTCAGATCCGAGGAAAAAAAGAAAAAATAAGAGAAATAAAAAACCAAAGGATTTTAACACAAAATCCTGAAAAAATTGCTGGCCCTTTGGCAACTAATTCAGAAGTTGTGGTTGGATCCGATGACAATTTGGTAAACAACTTCTTCACTTGCTCAACAAGGTCCTCATGGTTCACAGCTCCAGAAGCAACAATTACCTAGAATAGTAGCTCCAGGTAGAACACCCAATATTTAGGACTTCAAGAAAGTAAATTGACGGCATTGAATAATTGATAGATGAATGAAGGTGAAGCCAACATGTTAACAACTAAATAGAACTAGCAATAAATTATGAACAGACAAAATGCTCATAACTTTATGACACCACCTACCATTCTGGATGTGTGTGTGTCGATATATACTTTTGAAGATGATCTTTGGTGATTGTCCTGACATTTTGTCCTGACATTTAAAGTCAGTCATGTCAAGGTGCTATAAACTGTACCAAGTGAACTCACTATTATCTATTAAATTAACATCATCTCTGGAATACTGTTTTTTTTTCCTTCAAAACAAGAGATTGGTGATTTGGAGGCTGGAACCTCTGATCTTCTGAAGATTCATATGAAATCATTAATCAAGGAAAATAAGAGGCTTAATTCGCCTTGTGAGCTCCACAATCATGCCATACATATTTGAATGAAAGCAGTGTAAACACGTGTAGGGAAGAGAAGTACCCAGCCAACAATGTTGAAGCCCTTCTCAATAAATGCTGCATCAGTGGGTCGCTTTCCACTCACTACTTCAAGAACCAGAACCCCAAAACTATAAACATCAGTCTTTTCTGTTGCTCTACCGCTTTGCATTTATTCTGCCAGTGAAGTAATACACTCAATTTAGAATAGACTACTTTGAATGCTTATACCAAAATCACAGTAGCTATACTACAGCGTTACAAAATAGAAAAAACTTGGGCCTGTGCTCCACATGCCTGCTGCTTCTCAAGTTCAATTGAAAGTCAAAAACTGAAACAGCAGATTTTATCATATGGGGTAACATTGTTCAATATCTTAAACCCAGAAGGCACCCACATTATTCTTTTCTTTCTCAAAATCGTAACTAATGCATCTTCCTGACAACTTTGATGCAGACCATTAAAAAAAAAGTGAATTTAAAGAAGCAGCAAAATTTGAAAATTTATTGATATCAAGTCAGGATATCCAGTTAGGACCTCGTATGGTTGAATTTTGGTTTTATTTGAGTCCTATTTTATCCTCATGTCATCTAGTTTGCTTTCCCAATTTTATTATGTAATTAGGCAGGGTAACCTCAAACCCACCTATCAGACTGCCCCACATCAGTCTTAGTGAAACCAACATCAAGAGTAGTATTCCCCACTAACAATCTCAATAATAAAGTTTTGAGCATTTGAGTGTCAGCTGTAATTTAAAATGCCTTACCTGGAGCCAGATACCCAAATGTTCCAGCTACAATAGTCGTAATGTGAGATTCCTCATCTTCTAATAATTTGTCTAATCCAAAGTCAGATACTCGAGCCTCAAAATTCCCATCAAGCAAAATGTTACTTGACTTTATGTCACGATATATAATTCGTGGGGAACAATCATGGTGCAAGTATGCCAGCCCTTTTGCAGCTCCCATGATGATATTTAGCCGTGTATCCCAGTCCAACTGCTCAGATCTCTCTGCACATACCAGCAGAACAAAACAATGTTTTCCATATATTCAAGCAGCAAATTTATAGACTGCAGTGGGCAATATTGTGAAGAGAAAGGCCATAGGTGGTGAAAGTTGCGCATCTCAAAATCAAAATATATCATGCATTCCACTAGGCATCACATGAATTAAACAGCATCAAATGAATCCATAACAATTTTTTGGCCAATCTGGTATCCAAATAAAATTGAAAGCTTCGGATTTTTGTAATATCATTTGTTGGCATATCTGGAATATTGTAAGATATCTGCTGATACATCATGATAACTTGTTAAAGGTATCAAATAATTGAACATCTTCATTCAGAGCTACAGAAAATGAATTATAATATAATTGTTAACACGGAATAAAGAAGTTCCATTCAAATCCATCTAGAGAACCACCTGATGAGATGAGCACAAAACATTTTTACCACACCTTTCTTATGATGAGATGGGTAGGATTTCCAGCCCAACACAGTCAAACCAAGTCAAGCTGTCAAAAGGAGTCTACTCAATTTTTAGTCAAAGAGAGGCATTAGAAGCAAGCTTCAGAGAATTTAATTTGATCTTTTATAGAAAAGTAACAGTGTAACACCAAATTAGCTTGGCTTCCACCATGTTTTATTTACGGTATCAGCAATATTTTTGCTTTTCTATTTCATCGTTAGACTAGGTAGTTGGTCTAGACATATCTATTGACACAAGTAATCCATTAGGCAAGCAACTCAAGCCAAACTTTGTTTTCTGTTATCAAAAGAAAAGTACAAAGTCAATCATATTGAGCATCTCCAATGCTATTTAGTCCTGTGGGAAACACAATTTTGTATATTCTGCAAGGTGCACCATCCTAATTAATTGTTAGCTCAAGATAAACAAGGCACCAAAACCTTTGGTTGCTAGAAAGGATATGGAACAAATAAGAACAAGCCACAAAGGGCATAATTTTCACTAGTTAACTAGGTAAACATAAATCACAAGTGAACTGCAAAGACAAGTTGACATATTCTTCAGTCATGCACAGAGCAGTATGAATGAAGAGAAGATATAGATGATCGTGACAGATTAGTGTTACCTGCATCCAGGCTTGTCAGTTTCCCATTATTAGTAAATTGAAAAGTGTCACCATTCCATTTGGGTAGTCATTGAAATTGAAAAGTAGGTAGCTTCCTTTGTCAAGAAAACTGAGTCACAAAACTAAAATTTAACTCATAGACAACACCTTAGAAAGTGCAATGAACAGGAAAATAACAATGTCAGCTCTTGGAGATGTAGGTCTTTGGTAAATGTAGGTAAATCATTAATATTTTATCAAAAACAACTATGGATTGAATAACGCATGTCCCATAAGGTGTATTAAAATACTCTTAACTTAATGGCATAGGATACTCATTATCAAAAAGATCTGTTCCTTCTAATTTGGGGTTCCCAGCATTGACTAGACCACCAAATATCTGCAAGCAAAAGAAGACACATGAAAGACTAATTATGTTAAATTTTATACCGCAGACAAAGACAATCAGTCAACTAAAAAGAAATAAAATTGAAGACCACATGAAAGCTTTTGACATGACTTGGAATTCAAATTAGGTGAATAAGGAGTTCTATGTTTTGTTCTGAAAGTGAAAGATGTCAGAAATGTTAAGCATAACTAAGCAGAAATTTAGGACGACAAAGGCCACATGAAAAACTGTCTCTACACACAAAAGCCAAGAGAACAAAATGGAAGCAGGTGAAGATAGAACTTGTTTTACCTGTAAACTAAGAGAGCAATAGATGCATAGAATGCAAAATATGATGCCCATAAATGGCATCAAACTTGGTATGAAGGTAAAAAACGTGGCAACAAAGGCACGGTACCGCTGGACTTGCATCAAGAGCCTAATTAATCGTAACATTCTAGCAAGAAGAAGATAACGGATCCTGTAATTGAGGAGAGCCAATTAAATATATATCATGGAATTTAAAGAAATGATTGTGAGGCTAATCACTCTAGGCAACAGCTAGTACTAAACAAACTATTTTCCAGGCATGAGTATGAATCAAGAAATAGAACTATATGATATGCCGTGGCTATTTTTCACGACATACCTCGGGTTTTCAATAAGGTTCATGCAAGTGGCTCAACCGCGTGTCCGACGCGTGTCCGTGTCCGACACGTGTCTGACACTAATACGTAGCCTCCGGGGAGGTGTCCGTGCTTCTTAGTGTGCACCAAAAGCTACAAATTTGTGTAGGTCATGTTGCCAAAATGCAATGGTGCTCCAATCATTCATTTATTGTAATGACAAATGATGAAAACATTACACAAATATGTGCCTAGTTTTACAAGCTTAGAAACCATAAAATAAATGCAGTAGAAAAAATTAAATAGAAGGGATGAAATATATCTCTTTGTAATAGAAGAAAATAGATGAATAGGTAACATTTTCATATTAACCGAATATCTGAAGTTATAAAAGCAATGATAAAGATAAAAATTCAGAAAAGTGTAACACTTGTTAGCATACAAAAGCAACTTGAGGTTAAATCCTCAAATCTTGGGCCTCCAAGTTTAACAGAGGTCATGTAACGATTTTAGTAAAGAAAAATTAATAACATTTGTAGCAGAAAGTCCAAGCCATCTAGCAAATCTAACAATTAAATTCAGATATTTGATTGGGAAAGTTCATGGTCACGATGAACTTTTGACTCTGTTCTAGTTATTGCTGTCAATGACCAGAAGTTCAATAACCAATTTAGTCTTCTCTATACTCAGAAATGCTGCTCAACTCAACTATCCCAATTTTTTGGTAATGCTTTTATATGCTCGGGCAATCAATATATCTATCAACGATTCAACATTTCATTTTTTTTGCGCATTAAAGCAACCATTTTTTACATCTGTTAATGAGGAACAAACATACTTTCTTATTTAATTTTCTTTCAATTTACAACAATTTCTTACATTAATTATATAAATTCAGCAAAAGGGTAGTGTACAAACCGGAATTTTAGCTGCAATGGGGCAGTTTTTATAGGAATTTTCACAGCAAACATTTGTGACATCCTTAAGCACTGCCCTCCTCTTATGCTGAGCAGGTGCATTCATCTCATCTAAAGCTGCTCTTTTTGAACTTGTCCGTAAAACTTGCTTTTGACCTTGCTGCTTCAGTGCTTCTGAATGTGGAATCCCTCCAAATGCATGACAAGCAGCAGCTCGAGCTCGTGTCATTCTAACAGTAGGCTCCCCAACATTAGCAATAGCAAGATTTTCTTCCTTCATGTTTACTGGCCTTAGAGAAGAGCAAGGCAAGGGTTTCTAAATTCAGATAAGACTCATGAAACCTGCAACAAAATGCATATCGGGACAAAGTGAAATAAAGGACAAGCTGCTGAAGTGAGAAGGGGCTCCAGAATAGGGAACTCACAGGCTGCTAAAGAAATATCGTAAGCGAGTAAAAGTACAAAATAAAGCATAACAACCTAGAGCATCTAATTTTCCAGATAATCAAAGTAATGTTTGTCTTTAAAGACATCAAAACAGATGCACAACCATGTACAACTGGTGTATAAAAAGCTACACACTGCTAGGGAGGTAAAGAAATGGTTCCAGAAAAGACTCTGAATCTAATAGAATGAAATAAAAGGTAAATATCTTAAATTCAAAAATCAAGAGTGAAATAAAGCCATTAGAATCCAGTGCTGGAAAATATTGTTTTCAGCTCCTGAAACTGCTAAACATTGTAATTTGATGATTCTAAATGAAAATGATGATCTCCAATCAGTGATTTGCATAAAACACTGATATTTTCTACTTTGGATCTCCAGGTGTGGTGGAGTTCCATCTAGCAGCTACCTACGTATCCACAAACCAAATGCAAAGACAGAGACAAAATTCAATATATTCAAATAATAGATGGAATGGCTTTTTAGCTTAAAAAAATAAAATACTTTGGAGCAAAACTTGCAATTATAGGAATCACTTCAAGTTCATTATAGGAATCACTTGACGAATACACCATTCAGCCACTTTTTTGACATTGTGGCATGTTTCTATCCCTTATTGCCTACCTAAGATTCTAAGAAGCATGAACACAGACAAGTGATATGACACGAACATGCCAATACAACAATTTTCAAAAAATATAGGACATGACACATGAAGGACACACATAAAATATATAATTTTGTATATATTTATTATATGCTATATATATGAATATATCATTCAAAGATAATTTTAAAAAAAAAATGCGAGAGACGTGTCCAAGTAATCGTTGCACATGAAACATGACAATAACTTACCAACCAACCAGCAATCCCAGGAAGTTCTGTAACATGAGTGAAAATAGGTTTCACTGTCATCTGAAAATATGCTATATATATGACTATATCTTCTATTTTTCTTCATGAATGAAGTCTTAAAAGGGCTATGATGCAGCATCACAACTTGCTACAAATTTCTCATCATCAAACAAATCTATTAGTTGAAGACAAGCACTCTAATAAAACATCAAAGGGCTGAAATAATCAAATTTAATAAACTATTAAGTGAAACCCTCACTTCAGTGAATTCCAATCCGTTGTTTTAAGCAAACATAGCTAGTTTTTGAACTTGGTCGTGCTCATTTGATACATAATTCAACATATAATCCATATGAATATATAAAAGGTTACAGAGTTTCTTATTGAGATCTATTTTTAAAAAAAATTGTCAATCTATTCATATATATGTATGTATGTATTTTGTGTTCAATTTTAACATCTACAATACACATATAGATCTTCAATCGAAACCTACCATACTTGAATCGAATCAATAGATCTTCAATCTGATCTAAGAATGATAAAGTAGATGAAACCTAGCATACTTGAATCAAATGATTCCGTCAGTAAGAAGATAGAGATGAGACTGATCAACACTTACTATGAAGAAGAGCTGCGAACGCGAACGGGGTAATACTTGAATCGATCTATGAATACTTGAATCGATCTGCAAATACGAAGGGGTTCAGCTACGGTTCTACAAATATGAAGGGTTGTGTTGGCTATACATTTTGTACTAAGCCAGTGACAATTTGACACGTGACAAAGTGAGGGTAATATGGGGAGACCAGGTAGGTCTTCGATCCTGATCATACACGTGGCAATTAATATTGGTTGTGATAAGATCTGAGTAGTAGCGGATCAACAAAGAGACGTACAGTGACGTGGCTTCAACGGTTGTTCACATTCAAATTCGAATATAAGGGGGAAGCCTAACTGCAAGTGAAGGCGTAGTGGAGCTACTTATAAGGTAGCATGATCAGCAATTACGGAGGAGCAGTTCGACGGTTTGAAGTACGATTCGATGGTTATCTTCGGAAAGTATAAATAGCAGGAAGGACCTTAGAGAAGGAACGAAGAAAAATCTAGAGAATCACTTTACATATTCCAGTGTTATTTCCTGTCCTTTATATTCCTGTATTTTAAGTTTCTGCGCTGCACTTCATTTGTAGGAGTAGTTGTCGAGTATATTGCCGCTGTAATTCTCTACGGAACTGAGATCATTGTAAGTTTTTCATACTAATGAAATACTCCAGTTTAGTTAACTGTTCTTATGTTCAAATTTTCTGAAGTTAAATTACCAGTAAGCCACCAGTAAAAGTCCTCTTTCTTGAGGCCGAAAGAACCATAACACAATCGTCTGAATAATTGTTTGGCAATTACAATTCTGTAAGGACTGATTGATCCTTGCTGGCACGCTCATAATTACGAAAGTAACCTTCGAAAGCCAAAAAAGCCAACATATATTTTTGGCACGCCCGGTGGGACCTTTTAAAAAAATGGCTAGACGTAGGAGACAAGGAGAAAATGAACGTTTGGAAGAAGGCGTGGAAGGAGAAGTGGAGACATCCAATCCAGAGGATAATGTGATAACACATCCTGTGGAAACTCCTATCCTATCGGAACCCATGGTCGAACAGACCAGTATCTCAGAGCAAATACCATTTGTTCGTAATAGTGGACGAGACCAAGGAATTGGACCATCCAGTGTCCCATCTACTCAGCCAGTCAATCCGTGGGGCGGCTTGGTAGACGCCAATTAATAAACACAATGGAAAGGTGGGCAGTATCCTTTTTGGATCGAATGAATAACCATCAACCAACGAATGTAAGACACATAGAGGAGGTGAATGTCCCTCAGCAAAGATTGGCTAGAGACAAACAGCCTATGCAAGCTAATGGACATTCTAATGGTCAAACTAGTAATCAGATTCATGAAAGATTACCACCTCAGTCTTGGTACGAACCCATTTCGAAGCCTGTAGCAGGCCAGAATGCCTCAATATTCAACAGTGAAGCCATGCAGATTGGTGGATCTGGCCCGGTACAAGAAAATGGCATAAGAATGACTCCAAATCCCACATTCGAAGCCATACCTGGCACCAGGGGGTACAATAATCCCGTATTCGAATTTATACCCGGGGGGTTGGAAGGTTTTCCTACAAGTGGAAGGGATACAATACCTGTTCCAGCACCTTTCGTGGGTCCTTTCACAGGACAGGCTCAAAGAGGTTACCTACACCCCCAACAGCACCCTCTACCACAGGGACAGCCAGTCCCAAATGTACCACCTTATGGACCAAGAGGACCACAAGCACAAGGTTGTCCACCAAATCCTGTGTTTGTTCCCCCAATGGTGGTTCAGCAGGCGCAAAATATGGTCCCTAGGGACCAGATCACTGAGATAGTTAGGGAGTTGTGTGGACCAATGGCTCGGGGGGTCCAGACCCCTGTGTATAGAAAACCATACCCAGAATAGGTCGATAGGGTACATGAATATCCAAGAGGTTTCAGAATACCAGATTTTGTCCTCTTTCATGGGAACGGAAACCAATCCACAGTAGAACATATTGCTAGGTTTGCCGCTCAATGTGGTGAATTTACCAATCATGACTATATAAAGTTGAGACTATTCCCAAATTCTCTAACCGGAGGAGCATTTGTATGGTATATTAACCTTCCACCTGGCTCCATCCAGACTTGGCAGCAAATGGAAGAGGCATTTCATGCCCAATTTTTCCAATCAGAGCCAGAAGTTTCCATGGCAGACTTGGCCAGATTAAGTCAAAGGCCTGAAGAGAAGGCTACTCAATTTATTTCCAGATTTAAGAGGGCTCGAAATAAATGTAGAGTAATCTTGCCAGAAACTGAATTTGTAAGATTGGCCCAAAATGGCCTAGAGTTCAGGCTTCGAAAGAAGTTTGATTCAACAGAGTTTAGAGATTTAGTGGAACTGACTTATAAAGTATCTAGATATGAAGCATTACTAGAAGAGGAACAGGATCGAAATAATGCATCATATAGGACATACTACAAAGATCCTAATTATGAGATTGATGCAGCAGAGATTGTGGGAAAAGAGCCTATGATCTGTGAAGCATTAATCCATAAAGATACAACAATTGACCAGCAGTTTAAAAAGAAAGATCTCCACAGGAAATATTCTTTTGATTTAACTAAGGCAGATGACATTTTTGATCATTTGCTTGCGGCCAACTTCCTTAAGTTACCAAAGGGTGTTAAAATTCCATCTCTTGATGAACTTAAAGGAAAAATATATTGCAAATGGCACAATTCTTGGTCTCACTCGACTAAAAACTGTGTTGTTTTTCGAGACAGGATCCAAGAACAAATTCGAAAGGGGAGTCTGAAGTTCCCAGCCAAAGCTGAAAAAGCCATGGGGATCGATAGCAATCCATTCCCAGAAATTGGAGAGGTGGCAGCCAATGTCATTATGTCAGACTTTCAGAACTTGTCTCTGAAAGAATTGGAGGAAGTCAATGTACAGATGCATGTGGCCAACCAGACAGCAACTAAAAAAGACCTTAGAAGTCCACCAGCCATGGGACGAGAGTTCCCACATCAGAAGGAAGACTCTGATGAAGAAGCACTGGATGATGACTCCCTAGTGTAGACACCCCATTTTTGACCAACCTTAAGACTCAGACGTCACCGATTGAGCGCTTGGTGATATTGCATAATGTGCTCGTTCAGAAGTCTCAGAGTCGCGGCCGTGAGCCCTGCCTCCGGACTTCCGAACCCTTTTCTGTGCCTTGTCTCGGTTTGCGAACCAGACTCGGTTTTCTCTGTTTCTTTTTCCGAGGGAAGGGAGAGGTCCCGTAGACCATCTCTTAATGTCCATAGGCTACATTTGGTGGCCGTAGGCCATTTTGCCCATTTCGGAGTCCGGTTCCCGGTTTTCGGAGCCATCAGGCCGTGTGCCTCTGTTCGGGACCGCTTAACCATCTCCTATTGCTCTGATTTTTGGCATACATCTTATTTCATCCCTTTTGAGGGACACTGGGGGCTAAGAAACCCACTTCGAGGTCGAATACCATTTTCGGTGCTTAACAGCCCATTTTCGGGACCCCGAACTGCGTGTTTTGGCCCCGGAACATTCGTTTTGCAACGGTTTTCGTTCATTTTTGGCAGGTACCTCTGTTTTATCACAAGGAAGGTCACTGAAGGGTGAGAGGCCAGCAATTGTTGCAGCAACCAGTTATCTCTCTTCCGGAGCCTCCCGGCGCCCGTTTTTCGCACTTCCGGGCTAATGTTGAATACCTTGGAGCTAGTGTTGCCAACTTTCAACCACATATTTGTGATCTACACACCTGAGAGGCCCCTAAAAGTTGGTGGCCGGCCATTAAGGTCACCTGACCCTTTTGACCCCTTTCTTCCGGGCTAATGTTGAACCCCTTGGACCTTTTTTCTCGAACTTTCAACCACATATCTGTGATGTACACACATGAGAGGCCCCTAAAAGTTCATGGCCGGCCAGTAAGTCAACTTGACCCTTTTGACCCCCTCTTTCTGAGCCATTGTTGAACCCCTTGGGCCCACTTTCTTGGAATTTCAACTACATGGTTGTGTTGTACACACATAGGGGTACCTCTCCAATAGCTGGCCGGCCAGAAAATCACCTTGACCCTTTTGACCCCTAGCCGGCCGGCTAGGGGGTGTGGCCGGCCGGCCACCTCCAGCAAAAGTGTGAGGCCGGCCTGCTTCCTTGCACTGTGTACTTTACAGCTGTGGGGCAATATCCCCCAGATATTTCCTGTATCCGGGGGATATTTTGTGGGGGAGTTTTACCCTCCTTTTCCCCCACCTTTACACCCCCTTTTTGATCCTTATAACCAGCTGGTGGTCTTCTCTTTTGGGGTTAGAAAATTTACTCTTCAAGCTTCCATAGCCAACTCCATCTTCTTCCTTCTCAATTCTTCAAAAAACCCTAACTCCCTAATCATCATTCCTTCTACACCACCAAGCTCTACCACCACCATCTCATTTCCAGCAACAAGGAAGGATTCTTGAAGGCTAGAGAAGCTGCAAATCCATCCAAAAAGCAACAAAAGTTTGAATCTTCAAGGGTAAGTAACACTTTTAACCTTTTGAGCCCCTCTTCAACATTGGAGAAGGGCTCAACATTGTTTGGTGTTTCCATGTGTCACTTGTAGTTATATCCCTTATTTGGCCCCATTTTTGCATAAATTGATAGCCCTCTTTGCTTCTGTTTTTGGCTCTTGGTCCGAACTGAAAGTGGTCTTATTTTGGCCTATACTTCATGTTTCATTCACACTTTTTTTCTGTTTGGTGATTATTTTATATACTTCATGTTATAGCGCCTTTCGAGCCTTGTTTTGCATCACATTTTTAGCATGTTTTTATACTGATTTGAGGTCTGCCATATACTGTAAATGTTCATATTTTTGGTCCATCTTCAGTGTTGTAGAAGGAAATTTTTCAGTTTGAGTTTTGCTTATACCACTTGCTTCATTACCCCTCTTTTGGCCCCTATTCTTGCATGCTATTTTTCCCTTACTTATACTTGCTGTTTGGCCATGTTTATAACTGTGAAAGTACATCTTTTGGGACTGTCTAGCTTCTGTCTTTGCATCGCATGTCCATATTGTGCATGTTTGGCATAGCTATAGGCCATTTCGGGTGCCTAATGTCGCATTTCGGGACATTTCCTTGCATTTCATGTCATTTCGCTTCATTTCGGGACTATTTTCCCCCATATTTTAGTGCTGAAATTCCATTAGTATGCTTGCATATCATTTTTGCCATATTTCATCACATTTTAGCATTGCCTCGGTTTGCGTGCCAGTGTGCACGCATTTCGAGGCACTTCATTTTCTGCCGCGGCATCTTATGTGAGTGCGGCTGAGGCTCACTCATGTTAGTATAAGTCCATTTGTCATCTTTCATGTCATTTGCATTGCGTATGCATTGTCTCGGTTTGCGTGCCAGTGTGCACGCATTTCGAGGCACTTCATTTTCTGCCATCGGCATCTTATGTGAGTGCGGCTGAGGCTCACTCATGTTAGTATAAGTCCATTTGTCATCTTTCATGTCATTTGCATTGCGTATGCATTGTCTCGGTTTGCGTGCCAGTGTGCACGCATTTCGAGGCACTTCATTTTCTGCCGCGGCATCTTATGTGAGTGCGGCTGAGGCTCACTCATGTTAGTATAAGTCCATTTGTCATCTTTCATGTCATTTGCATTGCGTATGCATTGTCTCGGTTTGTGTGCCAGTGTGCACGCATTTCGAGGCACTTCATTTTCTGCCATCGGCATCTTATGTGAGTGCGGCTGAGGCTCACTCATGTTAGTATAAGTCCATATCATGTTTTCATGTCATTCGCATCGTTTTAGCATCGTCTCGGTTTGCGTGCCAGTGTGCACGCATTTCGAGGCACTTCATTTTCTGCCACCGGCATCCTATGTGAGTGTGGCTGAGGCTGACTCATGTTGGTATAAGCCCATATCATGTTTCCATGTCATTTCATTACATTCCGTCATCGCCTCGATTTGCGTGCCCGTGTGCATGCATTTCGATACGCTTCTTTTTTTATCCGTCGGCATCCCATGTGAGTGTGGCTGAGGCTGACTCATGTTGGTATAAGCCCATATCATGTTTCCATGTCATTTCATCGCATTCCGCCATCGCCTCGTTTGCGTGCCCGCGTGCACGCATTTCGAGACACATATCATTGCCTCAGTTTGCGTGCCCGTGTACACGCATTTCGAGACACATATCATCGCCTCTGTTTACGTGCCCGCGTGCACGTATTTCGAGACACATATCATCGCCTCGGTTTGCGTGCCCGCGTGCACACATTTCGAGGCATATCATTTTCATTGCATTCGTGCATTTTCTCGGTTTGCGTGCCCGTGTGCACGCATTTCGAGGCATCTCATTTTCATAGCATTGAGTATGTTAGGATTGTATCTTAGCTGCATTTCATGCATATCATGTATATTGCATCGTGTTCGGAATAGGAGTTAGCCCGGGCACGGGAAACGAGGTACATTTCGTACTCCGAGTGACGGAATGCGTCTCAATTCCCTAGTCACCGACACTCCGGATTATCCATGATGGAATTAGGTTTTAGCTGTAGTTTCATGTGCATTCATCCTATATTGAGTCGTGCATTTCGACTCCTCGGCCATCATGCCTCGGTATGCGTGATTGGTGGCATGAGGATCGAGACATGCATATATTTGTGCAAATACATTGCTATGCCCCTTTCCTGCTCTCTGTTGCAGCAAAAAGCAGAATCAGCAACCTTTTTGGGGCTCGGCACGCATTTCAAGAACATGTGTAAACAGAGGCTAATTGGGGCATTCCGGTGGATTTCCGCGCAAGACAATCCGGACATGCATCATCCACTAGAAGCAAGGCAGTCCCTGGCTTGCATGCCAGTTTTACTTGTTTTCTTAGTTAATTCTTTAATTAATTAGAATTTTGTAATATTTTTGGACTGTAATATTCTTTTATTTGGGGACTGTAATATTTGGACTGTATATTTATTCGGACCCTCCGAGTGAGGGCACAACTGTAATAAGTGTGCGTGAGTGTGATGTATGTCTTCCAACCCCACGTCTTTCTCCCTTTTATTTATCCGCTTATGATGGTTAGATTAGGGCATATTTAAATTAGCATACAGTATGACAGCATGTTTGCATCATTCATCTGTATTGCATGCACCGGGCTCGACGCATCATACTAACTGCATTGTACTTTCAATTCTAAATTGAATACATGATAGTTGTAGCATTTCATATACCCTCTTAGCATAGCCGAGCCTGCTATAGTTGCATTTTGTATGTGTTGCATTAGGCATTTTTGTATACTTAGGATCATGCATGATTTCTAATACAGCTTTTGTTTTGGCTTGGAGTACCCGGTAAGTTTTATGCTTTAGCATCCTTGCATGCGTGTGAGTGTTGCCATGAATAGCATGCTTACCATGAGGCTATGTGCTTATATGATATAACTGCCTGAATGCCTGTGGGTGAAGGTCGGGTTATCTGAATTGGAATAAAACACCAAAATGTTTCAAACCTACCTGCGGGTAGCAAACTATTTTCAAAAACAAACATGAAATGTTTCGTTCTAAATCAGGCGACCCGGTCTATATTTGTATGCTGTGAGCATCACGTAGTAACCTAGGCTAATAACCGGAATAAGAACTCACAATGTTTTCAAAAATTGATATCATGGTTAGTAGAGGCCGGTCTATGACCGGGCGAGCGGGGGTGCTCACGAAGTGACCTTCCCCAATCGTACCCAAGTTCCCGAGCCGAGGCAACTTTGGTGATGACGGACACGTGGCCTTTCGGCACCGAGTCAGGGTTTCCTAAATTTCCCAAAATAAAATATTTAGGTGGCGACTCTGTATCTGGCAAAGCAGTCCAAGTTTGGCACTTCTTTCAAAAATCTGTTTTCTCAAAAACGATTTGCCGGATTTGGACTCTTTGGTTCAGACTTAGAACCGTGACTACGAAAAGTCGAGTCCGAGCTGTAGCGAGGTCCCCCGCAGGCTTGTTACAGTTTCTGGCGACTCTGCTGGGGACTTAGAGAACTTGACTCGAACTCATGATATCTGTTTTTGACTACACTTGTGTGTTTCTTTGCATTGCATTTGCATTGGTGCGCCTAGGACACCGTGTTTGCCGTCTGCTATTCCTGAACGGTTTGCCGGAGGCTTGTCTTGTCAAGGCATGACCATAAGGCTGACCGGTTGTGGGCTCTGCCAGTATGGGAACACAAACCCCGATTTTTACCGGGGCACCCTCTTTGACCATTCGACCTAGTGCATATTCGGATCCATAGTGACCATTCCAAATTAGGACAGGTTGCTTACCCGTTTATAGGTTGTTTGAAACCGCTGTGTGTGTAATGAAACCCTAGTTCCTGACACAATAGGACAGGGAAACCCTACCCCAACATAGGGGTGTTTTGGCTCTCACTTATCTGTTATGTGCTTTAGAGTGCGTCTCTACAGGAATGCATGTATCAGTATATGAGTTTGGGCATCAAGCCTGCGGGCTTCAGTTCAGAATTGTCAGTATCAGGCCTGCGGGCATCAGATCAGTATATGAGTTTGAGTATCAAGCCTACGGGCTACGGTTCAGTATTGACAGTATCAGGCCTGCGGGCATCAGTTTAGTATTGTCGACATCAGGCCTGCGGGCATCAGTTTTGTATTACGGGTATCAAGCCTGCGGGCATCAGCCAGTATTTGAGGATTAATTATCTGCGGATATCAGATTCTGTTTTAGGGAACAATGATACAGGGATAATAATCAGTGTTCGAGGCCAGTGTGTATTTCAGCGTATTGACTGTGTGTTGATTATGCTCGACTGTGTGTCTTGCATTTTATTTTAAGCTGTTATGCTGTCCGTTTATCTGTTTATTTATTTCCTTTTCGCTTTATTTATCTTTTGCTAGGTCAGTTTTAGCACGATTGCTTCCAACCCAACAGGCATTCCCCAAGCACCTTGGACACGAGGTCGTCGACTCCACCGATCTGAGGATCTAATCGACGGACAGCCAGTGTTCCGTTCTCTACCCCCTGTTACCAGAAGGAAGCCGAAAAGGCGCAGTACGTCAGAACAGAGATTGTCAGAACAGTGGGTTACTTTATCAGAGGACTACAGAACTGAGGTCTCAATTACTGCTGTAGAAATAGACATACCGGTTAGACAGATGGATCAACCGAATACATCAGGGATGGAGGCTTTGATGCGCCAGATGCAGGAGAGTATGAAGCAAATGCACGATGATGCCGCCCGTCAAGCGGAATTCTCGAAACAGCAGGCCACAGTCATGGCCCAGCAGGCTGAGTTGATTGCCAGACTGCAACAACAGAATACAGCGTCTCCTTCACAAACAATCCCTCCTCCGGCAGGAGCCCCAATACCTGAGCAGGCACCTGTTGTTCAGAATATTCCTCCGAATACCCAGAATACTGTACCAACTGTCCAAATTTTACAAGAGGACACGAGTCTTCCAACGGGGCCGGCTCCGCCCCCGCTTCCACCACAACTGTCCAAGGTCCATACATCCAATCACCCGGACTCTCCATCCGAGGTTTAGGTTGATCATACGGCTCTAAAATTGAGCAAACTGGAGAAGCTCTTCAAAAAATCCCAAGGGGCCAAGGCTATGCCGGATATCGGAGATGGGTATACCGAAGAGGCCGTGACACTCCCCGATAGGTTCAAAATGCCACAAATAGACCGTTTTGACGGGACCGGCGACCCCATGGTCCATATCCGACTGTTCGCGGACGTCTTGCGGCCAATGGGCCTAACACGACCACAGAAACTCTCACTATTCGGCCGAACCCTGTCAGGTGTGGCCTCCCATTGGTACGCAAGATTACCAGATGAAGTGAAGAAGAATTGGGATGAGATGGCTGAGGCCTTTGTCACACAATATTCATACAACACTCAGATCGAGATCACAACCCGTGATCTTGAGACGACGAGACAAGAGCCCAAGGAATCTTTCTCGGACTTTGTGATCCGATGGAGGGCAAAGGCGTCAACGATGACTTTAAGGCCTACTGACAAAGATCAAATTCGGATGATTGTGCGCAATCTCCACCCGAAATTAATGCAGAGAATGATTGTAGTCCCCTTTCCTACTTTCGCAGATTTACATGATATGGGGGTGCAAATAGAAGATGCTATGAGGCAAGGTCTGTTTGACCAGGACAGAGAACAACCGAGGAGGACCTTCAATCGCAATAACAATGCAGGCCCGAGCGGCGCTGCAAACACGAGAGCCTCGGAAGTTGGTATGGTCACCACCACTCCCCCTCCCCCTCAAAGACCTATGACTGCCACACCCTTTTCCGGCGCGTCCGGAAGCAACACACAAGCCAACAACCGATTCCAACCACGAGGCCAAAGAACCTTTACCCCACTATATATGCCTCTGACCAAAGTTCTAGGAATACTGATCAGAAAGAATCATTTGAAACCCCTAGAACCAAAGCCATTACCGAATCCACTCCCCCCCTCTTACGACCCATCAAAATACTGTGCATACCACCAACAACACGGTCATGACACCGACCGCTGTTACAGATTGCGTCATGAGATCCAAGATCTTATTGACAAACAAGTGATCGCGCCTCCTGATCAACCCAATGTCACAACCAACCCTCTCCCATCACATAACCAAGCTCCTCCTCCCAAAAGAATTAACTTTATCCAGACTGGGGTCGCACCTTACGATCCTAGCATCTATATTACACCCACCCACCTACCCAAGCCGGAGGTGCTCCTCCCCGATTGCACTGATTTCTTGTGCATGGTGGACATCTCCAAAACCCAACCAGAACCAATGTTGGTGACCGTCGGAGACGGGGTAGGGCAGATTTTGGGAGGAAATGAGATTGTTGAATCTGAAACTGGACAGAATTTTGTCGGGGGAGCCTATGATCCAAGCAAGCACATCCTATCGACGAGCCGAATTGGGCTAAGTGTAGAATTGCCAGAGACAGGAGAGCTATGCATGATCCGGGGGGATAGATCTGGGCTATGGGCAGATGAGCTGACAGTTGCAGGGGAGGACTTTGCCAACCTGCAACTTCTTGATGACCAGGAACTGGGGGAGGCGTCAATTAATTGGTATGATTATGAGGAATCAGAGGAGGCCACGGGATGGCTTGAAGATCAACCGGATGCAGTGGGGAAAGCCCAATCAGAACAGAGCCCGGCAGGGGCAGAAATATCAGTTGTGGCCGGAACGGCCGAAAATCAAGTTGTATCGCCGGAGAGCGCCGGTGTAGAGAATTCCGCTCAGGACATGGGCATTACGGATGTAGGAACTGTTGAGCAAACGACTGTACTGACGCAGTTGGAACAAGGAAAATTTGAGGAGGCTGAGAGAATTAGAAAAGCAAAAGGCCCTGAGGGGACTGAAAGTGCCGCGTGCATGAAAACAGACAACGCTGCGAGCATATGGACAGAGAGCGCTGAGAGTGCGAGTGGACCGGAGCCAGACAGGTGTCTGTTGGCTGCCGGTGGAATGTGGTGGGAAGATGACGACTTGTGTCTTGCCCACACGGATGAAGACTGGGGGAATAACCAGCCGGATGATACTTGGTACCTCGATGAGGTTGACCATATGACAAGAAGTGGGCGGTACTTCAAGCCCCCACACCTGGACCAACCTGAGGCATCCGGGAAGGACAGAGAAGCGGAGAGATAGAAGGAGAAGCAGATTGAGGATGAAGCTGTGCTGAAACAATTAAAGAAGATACAAGCAGACATCTCCATCTGGGGACTGCTAATGGCATCACGAGTACACAGAGAAGCTGTCCTATCTGCCATGGACAAGTCCAAACTCTCCATAGACACCACGCCTGAACAGCTGGTTGGGCTGGTTTTTCCGGGAGGAGGTTCCCCGGCATTAACCTTTTCTGACAAGGAGCTACCGCCTGAGGGCACAAACCATAACAAACCTCTCTATATCTCTGTGGAATGTAGAGATAAGTGGATACCGGTGGTACTTGTTGATACCGGGTCTGCGATTAATGTCTGCCCGACCAGAACTGTATATGCAATCGGGTTGAAGCCCGTGGATTTCGTCCCAACCACCCAAGTGATCAGAGCATACGACAATACCAGCAGAGAAATGATGGGGACTGTTAAAATTCAAACCAAGGTTGGTCCAGGACAGCACAGCATTGAATTTCATATCTTGGACGTTCCCGCAACCTTTAACTTACTTTTAGGGCGACCGTGGTTGCACCAGGTCAAAGCAGTCTCTTCCACTCTACATCAAATGCTAAAGTACCCTCATGGGAAAGGGGTAGCGATCGTTTTTGGGAATTCATCAATCCATCCGCCGCCGGAGGTGTCTACACCTGTCTTGGAGATTGAACACGGCACGGAGGATGTATTTTTTATCGGGGTTCACTTTGGCCGAGGCTCAAGTGGTGCAGAATGTCATGGCTGCGAATGAGGGCATGTATGTTAGTGCACAATCCATATACCTCATGAACAAGCTAAAGCATACCCCTGGGATGGGATTAGGGAGAAGTGGCCGGAAAGGCGTCTCAGTGTTGGCCGAAGTGCCACACAACCCCCACGCCTTTAGACTGGGTTATCTACCCACTAAAGAAGACTGGGTGAGGAAAGGAAAAGAAATGGCCGGAAGGGCCAGGGCAAAGAAGGCCGGGAAGCCATTTGATTTAATGCATAGGCCCATCTGGGGTACCCTAAACGGACGTTTCGTCCGGGAGGGGGAAGATTTTCCATTCTGCGGCTTCCCGGAGCCATGGCTAAACGCGGAGGGGACGCGCGTGCCTGGTTTTGAAATATTCTTCGACATACAATTATCTGGGGATGACGTTGCCGAAGCGCAGACAGACCCACCAACTGAGGTTGAGCAATGTGAAGCAGTGGATCCTGAGAGCACAGAGCTTGAAATGGGGGTAGCACTGGCGAGTCTACTATCAAATCCTCCGATCGGCCAAGAGTGCTTGGGGGATAACTCTTCGGTTTCTGTGATTGGAGATGAAATAGCTGCAGGCTTTCCAGCGCCAATCTTGGATGCATCTATCGCACCTTCTCTCATCTGGCAATATGAAGAAGGCTTTTTATCTAGCAGTTCCGGGTCAGGTAGTGAGCCGGAATCTGATTCTACCGAATCTTCTGCGTCGGAATCAGATTCCAGCTCGACTGAGTCTGAGTCCGGTATTCCTGGGAGTGATAACCCGGATGCCACAGTCCTGTCTAGGTCGTCTTTTTCATTTTCTTTTGAGTCTGTTGTAACAGAGGAATCTGACGGCTTGGAAGTATTTAATGAGAATGATGTGGATGTGGTTTCCGAGTATTTTTCTGTGCCTTTGATTTATTGCTTAAATCAGGATTTTCAAAATTTTGATGAAAACAGCGAGGGAGAAATTCCCCCAGTTTTGCAACGATTAATTGATCAAGAGCAGGAAAGATTTGTTAAACCTTTAATGGATGAAATCACTACTGTGAATGTTGGTACTGAGAAGGACCCGCGGCTGGTCCAGATCGGGTCCACGTTGTCTTCAGAGGAGCGCGAGCTCTTAGTCGCTTTATTAAAAGATTTCAAAGATGTTTTCGCGTGGTCCTATGAAGACATGCCTGGAATCGATCCTGAGATTGTACAGCACCGGATCCCTCTTGACCCCGAGGCCCGCCCTGTCAAACAGAAACTCAGAAGGATTCGCCCGGACTGGGCCCTCAAAATTAAGGAAGAGGTCACCAAGCAAATTGACGCAGGGTTCCTGCTGGTATCTGAATATCCAACTTGGTTGGCCAACATAGTTCCGGTGCCAAAGAAGGACGGCAGAATTCGGGTCTGTGTAGACTTCAGAGATTTGAATAGGGCCAGTCCGAAAGACGACTTCCCTTTGCCGCACATCGATGAATTGGTGGACTTCACGGCAGGACATGCCTTGCTTTCGTTTATGGATGGTTTCTCAGGCTATAACCAGATAGTGATGGCACCCGAAGACCGGGCGAAGACTGCGTTCACTACCCCGTGGGGGACATATTGTTATAGAGTGATGCCATTTGGGTTGAAAAATGCTGGAGCTACGTATCAACGGGCAGCGACTACAATATTGCATGATATGATCCATAAAGAGGTCGAGGTGTATGTGGACGACATGATTGTCAAGTCCAAAGATAGAGAGGGCCACTACACCGCCTTACAAAAATTCTTTCAAAGGATCAAAGAGTTTCGGCTGCGGCTGAATCCCCAGAAATGCACGTTTGGTGTTACAGCGGGGAAGATGCTAGGGTTTCTGATCACATAAAGGGGCATCGAGGTCGACCCTTCCAAAATCAAGGCCATCTTAGAAATGCCACCACCAAGGACTGAAAAGGAGGTGCGAGGCTTTCTGGGTAAAGTGCAATTCATAAGGCGGTTTATTTCTAAATTAACCTTGACTTGTGAACCACTTTTTGGCCTCCTGAAGAAAGGAAAGAAATTCCAATGGGACGGCCGATGTCAAGCAGCTTTTGAGCAGATCAAAGAATATCTACAGAATCCACCCGTGTTGTCACCGCCAGAGCCGGGGAGACCGTTGATACTGTACCTTTCGGTAACTGAGACCACCATGGGCTGCATGCTCGCGCAGGAGTCAGAAGACAAAGTGGAAAGAGCCATCTACTATCTGAGAAAAAAGATGCTGGATTACGAGACCCGCTATACGCCGCTGGAGAAGGCTTGTTTGGCCTTGGTATGGGAAACCAGGAAGCTGCGGCACTACCTATTAGCCCACTCTGTAATGTTGGTTTCGCGTTTGGATCCCATCAAATATCTCTTCGAGAAACCAGCACTTACGGGTAGGCTAGCTCGTTGGCTGCTGTTGCTCTCCGAATTTGATTTGAAGTATATAACGCGCAAGTCAGTAAAAGGCAGAGCGGTAGCGGAGTTCCTTGCCGACCACCCGGTTGAGGGGGATGAAGCGGTTGAGTATCTATTCCCAGATGAAGCTATTCTACACGTCGAAGATGAAACTTGGACAATGTACTTTGACGGAGCGTCAAACCAGTATGGGTATGGGATAGGGGTGTTGCTGATAGCGCCTGACGATTCCCGTATCCCTTTAGCATTCAAGCTCCGGTTCAAGGTTTCCAACAATGAAGCAGAGTATGAAGCATGTATTGCTGGCCTGGAAGCAGCCCTGGAACTAGGAGCAAGACGAGTGGACGTCGTTGGGGACTCGAACCTCGTTGTGTCTCAAGCAAAAGGAAATTGGAAAGTCAAGGAGGAAAGGATGATAATCTACCACCAAACCTTGGATTTGTTAATTCCTCGGTTTGAGAAGCTAAATTTCACCCACCTCGTAAGAGAGAACAACAGGTTTGCAGATTCATTAGCAGCTCTATCTTCTATGATAGACATCCCGTCCGGAGTCCGGATGCGTCCAGTCATTATTGATCAGAAGTTCGTGCCGGCATACGAGTCAATTTCCGCCATAGATGAAGTTCAAGACGGCAACCCCTGGTACTACGACATCTGGAACTTCTTGGAAAAGGAGACATATCCACTAGGGGCAAATGCCAAAGATAAGAGGGCTGTCAGAAGAATGGCTGCTCAGTTCGTTATCTGCGGAGGAAATTTGTACAAAAGGGGTCATCTGGGAATGCATAAGCTCTGTGTAGAAGCTGAAGAGTCAAAACGCCTGATGGAAGCCATCCATGGGGGAGAGTGCGGTGCACACATGAATGGAGTAATGCTGGCCAGAAAGATCCTCAGACAGGGCTACTACTGGTCAACCATGGAGGAGGATTGTATTAGCTTTGTTCGGCGATGCCATAAGTGTCAAATTCATGCAAACCGCATGAACATCCCGCCGTCAAAACTGTACAACATGACTTCACCATGGCCTTTTTCAGTCTGGGGAATTGATGTCATCGGAGCTGTTACCCCGAAGGGGTCAAACGAGCATGAGTTTATCCTGGTAGCGATAGATTATTTCACAAAGTGGGTCGAGGCCCAATCATACGCGGTGTTGAAGGCATCACATGTCGCAAAATTCATCAGAAACAACATCATCTGTCGCTACGGGGTGCCAAACGAAATAATTTCAGATAATGGTTCCCACTTCAAGAAAGAAGTGATAGACTTGTTGGAGAAATACAATATGGCTTTTCACAAGTCATCTACATATAGGCCGCAGACCAATGGAGCGGTTGAAGCCGCCAACAAGAATATCAAGCATATACTACAGAAGATGGTGGAAACCTATCGAGATTGGCCAGACAAGCTACCGTTTGCTCTGTGGGGCTATAGGACTTCAATCAGAACTTCTACTGGAGCAACTCCATATTCATTAGTCTATGGAATGGAGGCTGTTCTACCCATTGAGATTGAGGTTCCGTCGTTACGAGTATTGGCTGAATGCCAGATAGCTGAAGCAGATTGGCAGCAAAGCAGATTCGAAGAACTCATGCTCTTTGATGAAAGAAGACTGAAAGCACTGTACCACATCCAAGGCTATCAACGCAGAATTGCCCGGGCTTTCAACAAGAAAGTTAAGTCCAGGAATCTGAAAGAAGGAGATTTGGTGCTCAAAGACAACCGAGCTCCCATCCACGACCCAAGGGGCAAGTTCAAACCCAATTGGACTGGTCCTTACATCATCAAAGCTATCTGGTCAGGTGGGGCTGTGGTTCTGATGGATCTAGATGGCTTGGAGTTCTCACAACCGATCAATATGGACAAGTTGAAGAAATACTATCCTTGAGAGGCTCGCTAGGCCGAAAACCCGAAAGGGCGACCTAGGCAAAACTCAGAGCACAAAAAATTAGAAAATATAAAAACTGAGCTCGCAAGGTTGAAAACCCACAAAGGGCGACCTTGGCAAAAGTTAGAGCGCAAAAGGAGAGTGAAAATACTCGAGTGAACCTTAGCCTGAACTACGTAAGGCTTGATTCCCATCCTTGGGATACGTAGGCAGCTTCACCTTGAAGTTCAGTCATAAACTTTTTCCCGATCAACTCTGTCCATCTTGATCATCTCAGTCATCTCTATCCATCAGCATTTATCGCGATCTCCGGTACAGTGCTGTTCAGACTAGGGGCAATTTTCCGTTGCCGCGACGATGCAAAGTTACTCAGACAAGGGGCAACTTTCCGTTGCTACGAAGTGCCGCATTGTTCTTCAGACTAGGGGCAACTTTCCAGTTGCAGGGATCTGGGGTTGTGCATTTCAGTGACAGATCTCCGGCGTGTCCAATTCTGATCCACATCGAAAATAGTTTTGAAAAGTTTTAATGAAAGTTGACTTTGTTCAAATCAATCTTTTTATGACTAAGACCATTTTGGGACCAAAAGTGGAAAATTTTCAGTACCACAACTTTCAATTTCATTGATTTCAAAATTGAGTTCTCCTGCTCTTGCATTACAATCGAGGTTGCTTTTTAGTACATTCATAAAGAAAACTTGAAAATGCTAAATAAGCAATAAATTTGGGGCATAGGTGAATCAAGTATCTCTGCGTCCCCTCCCAGAGCTGGACGAAGCATCTGATGCCAAGCTAGGCCTAACCTGTGCCTCCTCATTGAGCCAATCCACGCACTCATCGGATAAAGTGCAACTGAAAGTTGAAGCAGGGGCCAGGAACTCTCTAGTCCTCCATGCCGTGGCATATCGGGCAAGCTGTGCGCCCCGGACCGGGAAAGCGGCTGGGTACTCAATCACCTCCGGCGGGCAGGTCTGATCATGACCAAACTGACGCAGGAACCGGAACGGAAAATAGAATACGCAGTGGGTTAGACCAATCAATTGGATCCCGATCAGCCGAGACATACTGTAGCTCATTGCCGGGAGGTTAAGCCAAGGACAACGCCAAGCAATGCCGTCTGCGGACAAATTGCACATCCAATCGAACCACCACCTTTCGTCGAGAGCATTGACTAGGCGCTGCCGAAAGAAGTAGCCTCGAGCTGAATAGGCCGGGCAAGAGTCCACAACCTGCAACTTATCCATTAACCATACCTAGGGGAGGGATGGAAAATGAGAGAATAAAGAATAGAGAGATGTACGATGAGAGAAAAGTAAGACAAGGGTTTTGTGAGAAAAACCGAGCCTGAGGGCCGAGTGATGTGAGCAAATATATATATGTGAGGTCGGGTGGGAAACATTACCTGCAGCAGCAGTGGACTCCCGGCGAACCTAGTCGCCTCCCGGCGATAGATAGAATCTAAACCCATCAATGTCTCGGCCAAGGTCATGGCAATACAACTCTTCCCTTCTCTCAAACCTTGGGCGACTTCAATCAGGAAAATGCTAGCCCCGCCAAAGCCCGAGGAAAGCAGAAAGTGAGACAACAAACATAAGCAGATGGCGTGTTGCCGGAAACCCTGCCAATAATGGTTGCTGCGGTCACCAGCGTCGGAAAAACGATGGATCAAGCCGAGGATGTCCAGCTCTCCACTGCAGATCAGAGATCGAGCGTCATGCGCTGTGAGCCC
Organism: Camellia sinensis; assembly: GCF_055761805.1. NCBI lineage: Eukaryota > Viridiplantae > Streptophyta > Magnoliopsida > Ericales > Theaceae > Camellia > Camellia sinensis. The sequence continues at coordinate 60,228,785 of NC_138974.1, forward strand.
ACACATCCGCCCTAAAGCCTAGGCGTGACCAAAACGGAACTGGGGCAAGATCACTTCAGAACACTCAGACTCCATCAAAACCTGAAAATCTTCGAAAGTGGGGCACATCTCTTGGCCGTCGAAGCTAAAAACATGCGTCACTGGATTCCAGAACCTTGCCGCGGCATGTAGAAAAGGGAGATGTAACGGAGTACGGCTCAGCGTGAATAGTGCATTCAAGCCGAAACCCCAGAAATTCAGCTTTTCCGAGCCATCTAGAGAAGAGATCCAAGATATGATATTTTCCGCGAGAAATGCCTCCATCTTTGCCTAAAACTAAGATAAAATGAATGTTCCCGAAGTTGAGGCTTATATAGAAGGAAAAACACTATTCACGGGGACACGTGTCAAAAATCTGGTGGCTGCAGGACTGAATGGCCGGCCAGCTACTTTTTCTGGCTGGCCAGCCATTTACTTTTTCAGAAATGGCCGGCCAGCTGTCTCTCTCCACCAAAAATGGCCGGCCGGCTCCCAAAGATGGCTAGCAATGCTGCAGTGTATCTCCTTGACCCTGTTTTACCCTTCGAGGGAGAGTTCCAAGCATTTCCAGGCAACGGGAGAATCAAAGGCCTTCATCTCCCTCCGTTTCGGATGCGTTCCGATGCCCAGATCGTCAGAAGTACACTTTGTTTTTGTTGAGTTTTGTTTATCAAGTTGTTGCATTTTGCTTATCGAGTTGTTTGTCGAGTGGACGTGTTTTGTGTTTTTGAGTCATTGCTCTCTGTTTAAGCAATTTTTGTCAAAGTCTGGTTTATTTGTGTTGTTGTATTTTGCTTATCGAGTTGTAAACTTTCTAAGGTCCTGTTATATCTTAGTAAGTTGAGTTGTTTAGTTTGTTGCGTCGGTTCACTACCTGACTTGGTGATTACACAATGCGCATTTCCATTCAATTTTATTTTTGTGCGAAATAAATTGATGCGATACGATGCTAAAGTTTAAAATACAAACATCTCTTCAAAAGCTATTTCATTTCATCATGCTTTACAACAAACAAAGGTACAAGTTTTACAAAAAAAATAAAACTGCCTAACAATGTGCAAAGTACTACAAACTACTAGCAAAAAAAAAAATAAAGCAGGAAATAACAACATCAAAGTCCTCGGGAGCGGGAACGAGAAGCACGCCTTGTCCTCTTCTGCGGGATAATCTCCGCACTGTCATCATCATCTGAGTCGGAGCCTCCCTCCTCAGCAAATGTCTCTGACTGACGGTCGGTAGCCTCCTCCTCCTCCTCCTCAGCATCCTCCTCCTCCTCATCAGGCTCCACATCCACAACGTGAACCCTGCGTCTGCGGACGGGCCCTCCTCGAGCTCCTCGGAAAGGCCTAGATGGCCCGGATCCTGTGGAAGGCCAAGATGGCCCTGCCCCCTGAAAAGGCCCAGATGGCCCAGCTCCCCAAGGAGGCCCAGGTGGCCTGGTCTGCGGCTGACCGGACCATGAAGGCATCTGAAAACAAAGAGTTCAATTCAAATGCATCAGTCCAAATATATACATCAGATGCAGATATAAGCAAAGGCTACGTGAAGTGGGTGCATGTAAATACAGTGTACAAGTGGGGTGTGTGTCAGATGTGCTCTACACAAGTAGTCTATTGATGCAGTAGAAATCAGCATGTCATCAGAAGTATGATAAATGCCAGAAAATTGAAGGGTACCTGAATGCCCGCGACAGACAACTGTGCCTCCCTACGCAGGACCATGCCTTTGAGTGTGGCCACCAGCCCAACCACCTCCTCCATGTATCCTCGCGATGGCTGCAAAAACGAGTTCATAATCATCAGTGAACAGAAGAGTGTCTAAAACATCTGAATGATGAATGAAAAGAAGTGGAGCATACCGGCGGTGAGTCCGGATCAATGGCGTATCGATCACTAGGCATCGGAGGCTCTAGTGGAATCAGAGTCGGAGAGCTAGCCCCGTACTGCCACGCCATCAACTCAGTAGGCATATCTGGCCATCCGACATGAGGATGAATCGACGGAGTCGGAGGAACCGGTCTGCTCCCGCCTCTAGATGTGCCAGCCCTGCTAGAAGAAGGGACGTCTGTAGCTCGAGCCCGAGCCTGGCCCGAGGATGACATACCGGCAGGCCTCATCATCGGGATACGAGCTTCCGTCAATGGAGGCATCAAATATATGTGACGGTAAGTGGCGTAGTCCCCCTCCTCAATATGCAGTAAAGCATCAGTACCCAGCATGGCGTCGACTACCTCTGAGTAAGAGAGCCTGTCAGCAGTTCGCATACTGGCTGGGGGTGCTGCGGGAATATCCTGAGAAAGATACCCCCATACCTGGCGCAGAAAGCGCTCCCCCAAGAACCATACCCTGCCAACCGGCCCTTCAAACAGGACCCTATACTGGGAGATGTCCGATGCCCCGGTGTACTGAAGTCGGAGGCCATCACCCAGAGACGCCCAGGGCTGCCATGTAATCTGCGAATGATGAATGCATAAACCAATCAGAAATCGAGAATATACAGAGCAAATCAAAGATGAAAATGAAAAGAACTGAAAGTTCTGAGGTACCTCTGAATGTCGCACCGTGTCGAAATACTGTCGCAGGCGAAGGAGGGTCTCTCGAGGCCTCGGCCGGTGCGGGCCCTCGAATATCAATGAATATGGGGTCACGGGAATCCCTACCACCTCCAGCTCTGGGGCTAATGATGGGAAGTATACATAAACCCATAGCTGAGAAAAGCAGTGCAGAATGTAAGTACGAAATGCTGAGAGCAAAATACAGACTGTAAAAGTGCGCTGTGGGTGCAATGTACAAGTAATGAGAAGCAGAAATGTAAATCAGGGGGACAGAAAAGTACCTCCCAGGCTCTCCAGTAGCCGCCAAGTAAGTCGCCCCGCCCGCGGGAGGTCGCGCTCATATAAAAGTAGAGGGTAGCCAGGCCGGCGCCACCCCAATCATATCTACTGACCTGTGATAGGTCAACCAGAGCGCTCAGCAGGTATAGCCCAATGGTGTTCCCTCTGTCGGCGAACAGGGTAGTCCCGAAGAGGAACATCAGGAAGCCACGAGCATACTGCTCTGTCTCCTCGGGAGTCTCGGGCACCATCTCCGCCCGCCGAAAATGGGAGGAGAACCAAGTGTATCGGACTCTCCCAGAGACCCTGTCAACAGGTGGGTGAGCCCCCAATAAATACATCCAGACGGCCTCCCACTCGCCCATGTCCTCGTCGTAGGGGATGGACCAACCTCCGACGTCAAGGCCGGTCAATACAGCGAAGTCAAAAGGGGTCATGGTCATGTCCCCGGTAGCAGAGAAATGAAAGGAATTGGTGGTGTCCCACCATCTCTCTACCAAGGCTGCCATCAGCGTCCTCCTGGCAGGACAACGTGACAACCCGACACAGAAGGGGCCGAACCCCGCCAAATCTACCAAGTCTCTGACGCCCTCCGGGAGCTCAGCGTACCAATCCCTCGCGGCAGTGGAACCATACCCCCGCACACTGCGGGAACTACCCTGCATTCAGAATGAATACATGTGTCAATAATGAAATGAAATGGGCGGTGTGCCAATGAAATGAAAAAGGGCTGTGTGCCAATGGAATGAAGTTTGGGCTGTGTGCCGATGAAGTGAAATAAGCTACTTGCAAAATCTACCTGGGCTGCGTGTTCAGAAAATTTGAATTTTGGGCTGCGTGTTCACTATCTACCTGGGCTGCGTGTTCAGAGAATTTGAAATTTAGGCTGCGTGTTCAACTTTCAGTTAATTTGTGGGCTGCGTGTTCACTATCTACCTGGGCTGCGTGTTCAGAGAATTTGAAATTTGGGCTGCGTGTTTAACTTTCAATTAATTGTGGGTTGCGTGTTCACTATCTACCTGGGCTGCGTGTTCAGAAAATTTGAATTTTGGGCTGCGTGTTCAACTTTCAGTTAATTGTGGGCTGCGTGTTCACTATCTACCTGGGCTGCGTGTTCAGAAAATTTGAGATTTGAGCTGCGTGTTCAACTTTCAGTTAATTGTGGGCTGCGTGTTCACTATCTACCTGGGCTGCGTGTTCAGAGAATTTGAAATTTGGGCTGCGTGTTCAACTTTCAATTAATTGTGGGCTGCATGTTCACTATCTACCTGAGCTGCGTGTTCAGAAAATTTGAGATTTGAGCTGCGTGTTCAACTTTCAATTAATTATGGGCTGCGTGTTCACTATCTACCTGAGCTGCGTGTTCAGAAAATTTGAGATTTGAGCTGCGTGTTCAACTTTCAGTTAATTGTGGGCTGCGTGTTCACTATCTACCTGGGCTGCGTGTTCAGAGAATTTGAAATTTGGGCTGCGTGTTCAACTTTCAGTTAATTTGTGGTTTGCGTGTTCACTATCTACCTGAGCTGCGTGTTCAGAGAATTTGAAATTTGGGCTGCGTGTTCAACTTTCAGTTAATTATGGGCTGCGTGTTCACTATCTACCTGGGCTGCGTGTTCAGAGAATTTGAAATTTGGGCTGCGTGTTCAACTTTCAGTTAATTTGTGGGCTGCGTGTTCACTATCTACCTGGGCTGCGTGTTCAGAAAATTTGAGATTTGGGCTGCGTGTTCAACTTTCAGTTAATTTGTGGGCTGCGTGTTCACTATCTACCTGGGCTGCGTGTTCAGAAAATTTGAGATTTGAGCTGCGTGTTCAACTTTCAGTTAATTTGTGGGCTGCGTGTTCACTATCTACCTGGGCTGCGTGTTCAGAGAATTTGAAATTTGAGCTGCGTGTTCAACTTTCAGTTAATTTGTGGGCTGCGTGTTCACTATCTACCTGGGCTGCGTGTTCAGAGAATTTGAAATTTGAGCCGTGTGTTCTAATGTGGGCTGTGTGTTCGCAATTAATTAATGAGCCGAGTGTTCAGAAATTCAAGTGTTGAAACTACATGTTAAAGCATGGCAAAGGTGCGAAATGTAAAATACAGAAGATAAGGTAAATACCTCTCGGGCCTCGTGAGAGAGATGCTGCTCCGGCTCTCTGAGAAGCAGATCCACGGGTGCTCGCTCGTCAAAGCTGGTAAAATGACAGAAGACGGCACGCGGGAGGACGTGAGCTGGCGGACGGTACCTCCCGGGAATGAAAGGTCGGGTCCTCGGAGGTAGAGTCATGGGATCGAAATCATCTCCGGCACCTGGAAAACCTCCGCCATGGGAAGAAGTACCCGCCATTTTCAAGAATCTGCAAAAGGGGAGCAAAAATGAGCAAAATGGGCCAAAATCGAAAAAAGTCAACAAAAGTCAACTCCCGGGAAAATATTCCAAATACTGAGACAAATTTACCTCAAGTGGTGAAAATGCAAAAAGAAGCTCCGAAGCCGGAATTTTAATCGCTCCAAAGTGCTTGAAACTGAGTGTTTTTGCGGGAACAATTTGCGCGGGGCGTTGGAAAACGCGCGTGAAACTCAAATCTGGAGAGAAAAGTATTGAAAGAGGCAAGAAATGAAGTGAGGCTCGGCTGCCTTTTATAAGCCTCAAGCCTTGGATTGCAAGAGCATCAAAAAGGAGGGAAAAAGACCGAAATGCCCCCGGAAAAAGGGCATGGCCGGCCGGCCTCTATTTCTAGCTGGCCAGCCATCTGCTTTTTGCAGAAATGGCTGGCCAGCCATTAGCTTTTGTGGAAACCGGTTGGACACCTCCCCTTGGGAAGTTAAACGGCCGGCCATCATCCCCACATGCTCACCTAGCTCTCTGCAAATTTTGAGGAAGATCGGAGTTCCCGGGACCTGAAAAAGTTCAAGAAAAGTACACTTCCGGTCGCGAAATTGCTCCGTCGGGACTTCGGTTTCAAGTTCTGACATGTGTCTCATCATCATTCATCGAAATCAAAGTGTATCCTTTTTGAATGAGTTGTAACCTTTCAAAGAAGCAGATCGGAGGCCGCGATTGAGTTATCTTCGCCGAAACACGCTTTTCCGTACTCGTTGTTTCATGACAAATGAACACCCTGATTCGTGCTCGTTTTGTACTATCATGCACATTATCTTGCATTCTCATGAGCATACTCACATTGTCATGCACGTTTCTTGATGTTAATCATACTTCTGTGTTTGAGCATACGTTGTCACGCATGTTCTATTTTTGCATTGCGATGCATTCACTCACCGGCACTGCGTGTGTCGAACTTTCGAAATCACATTAAATACATGTTGTTAGCATGTTGTGTTTGTTGCAATTTCTCTCTTTTGCAGGCACGATATTGTATGTACGGTTCAATTGAAGCTGGTGCGACCAGACGAATCGCGCAGGTATTGTATCTTCTCCGTGTGAGACGTGGCGGGGATTGAATAATCCTCCGCATTCTTAACTGCATGAAATGTAGTTGTTGCTTTGCATTCTCGCTTAAAACTGTTGCATCTATTTGCGAATATTTGCTTCATTACAGCTTGCTGCATTTGCATGATCATTGGGTTACCTTCGGCTTCTTGCATATCATTTGCATTTTGCCCCCTGCCTGCGGGCGCATCTCTGTTTATCCTGTATGTTTGTCTAAGTCTTCGGCCTTGTCAAAAATGGGTCGTCTCTGGGCTTTGACATTCATTCCCGTCACTTGTGACTTCCGAGTTCTGTCAAAGAGGGGCAACTGTAGACACCCCATTTTTGACCGACCTTAAGACTCAGACGTCACCGATTGAGCGCTTGGTGATATTGCATAATGTGCTCGTTCAGAAGTCTCAGAGTCGCGGCCGTGAGCCCTGCCTCCGGACTTCCGAACCCTTTTCTGTGCCTTGTCTTGGTTTGCGAACCAGACTCGGTTTTCTCTGTTTCTTTTTCTGAGGGAAGGGAGAGGTCCCGTAGACCATCTCTCAATGTCCATAGGCTACATTTGGTGGCCGTAGGCCATTTTGCCCATTTCGGAGTCCGGTTCCCGGTTTTCGGAGCCGTCAGGCCGTGTGCCTCGGTTCGGGACCGCTTAACCATCTCCTATTGCTCTGATTTTTGGCATACATTTTATTTCATCCCTTTTGAGGGACACTGAGGGCTGAGAAACCCACTTCGAGGTCGAATACCATTTTCGGTGCTTAACAGCCCATTTTCGAGACCCCGAACTGCGTGTTTTGGCCCCGGAACATTCGTTTTGCAACGGTTTTCGTTCATTTTTGGCAGGTACCTCTGTTTTATCACAAGGAAGGTCACTGAAGGGTGGGAGGCCAGCAATTGTTGCAGCAACCAGTTATCTCTCTTCCAGAGCCTCCCGGCGCCCGTTTTTCGCACTTCCGGGCTAATGTTGAATACCTTGGAGCTAGTGTTGCCAACTTTCAACCACATATTTGTGATCTACACACCTGAGAGGCCCCTAAAAGTTGGTGGCCGGCCATTAAGGTCACCTGACCCTTTTGACCCCTTTCTTCCGGGCTAATGTTGAACCCCTTGGTCCTTTTTTCTCGAACTTTCAACCACATATCTGTGATGTACACACATGAGAGGCCCCTAAAAGTTCATGGCCGGCCAGTAAGTCAACTTGACCCTTTTGACCCCCTCTTTCCGAGCCATTGTTGAACCCCTTAGGCCCACTTTCTTGGAATTTCAACTACATGGTTGTGTTGTACACACATAGGGGTACCTCTCCAATAGCTGGCCGGCCAGAAAATCACCTTGACCCTTTTGACCCCTAGCCGGCCGGCTAGGGGGTGTGGCCGGCCGGCCACCTCCAGCAAAAGTGTGAGGCCGGCCTGCTTCCTTGCACTGTGTACTTTACAGCTGTGGGGCAATATCCCCCAGATATTTCCTGTATCCGGGGGATATTTTGTGGGGGAGTTTTACCCTCCTTTTCCCCCACCTTTACACCCCCTTTTTGATCCTTATAACCAGCTGGTGGTCTTCTCTTTTGGGGTTAGAAAATTTACTCTTCAAGCTTCCATAGCCAACTCCATCTTCTTCCTTCTCAATTCTTCAAAAAACCCTAACTCCCTAATCATCATTCCTTCTACACCACCAAGCTCTACCACCACCATCTCATTTCCAGCAACAAGGAAGGATTCTTGAAGGCTAGAGAAGCTGCAAATCCATCCAAAAAGCAACAAAAGTTTGAATCTTCAAGGGTAAGTAACACTTTTAACCTTTTGAACGTTTTTCTTGATCTATTTCTAAACCCCACTTATTTTTTGTTTCAAGCTCCGGCCCTAACTGAAAAGGGCCATATTTTGAGCTCATCTTCACTTCTCATTAAGGGCTCAACCCTGTTTGAGCCCTCCATAATATACTTGCTTCAATGATCCTCTTGTATGTCATGATTTTGCATGCTATCTTTGGCCCATGAGCAATGTGTTTTTGAGCATGTTATAAACTGATATAAGGCTTATTTTGAGCCCCTCTTCAACATTGGAGAAGGGCTCAACATTGTTTGGTGTTTCCATGTGTCACTTGTAGTTATATCCCCTATTTGGCCCCATTTTTGCATAAATTGATAGCCCTCTTTGCTTCTGTTTTTGGCTCTTGGTCCGAACTGAAAGTGGTCTTATTTTGGCCTATACTTCATGTTTCATTCACACTTTTTTTCTGTTTGGTGATTATTTTATATACTTCATGTTATAGCGCCTTTCGAGCCTTGTTTTGCATCACATTTTTAGCATGTTTGTATACTGATTTGAGGTCTTCCATATACTGTAAATGTTCATATTTTTGGTCCATATTCAGTGTTGTAGAAGGAAATTTTTCAGTTTGAGTTTTGCTTATACCACTTGCTTCATTACCCCTCTTTTGGCCCCTATTCTTGCATGCTATTTTTCCCTTACTTATACTTGCTGTTTGGCCATGTTTATAACTGTGAAAGTACATATTTTGGGACTGTCTAGCTTCTGTCTTTGCATCGCATGTCCATATTGTGCATGTTTGGCATAGCTATAGGCCATTTCGGGTGCCTAATGTCGCATTTCGGGACATTTCCTTGCATTTCATGTCATTTCGCTTCATTTCGGGACTATTTTCCCCCATATTTTAGTGCTGAAATTCCATTAGTATGCTTGCATATCATTTTTGCCATATTTCATCACATTTTAGCATTGCCTCGGTTTGCGTGCCAGTGTGCACGCATTTCGAGGCACTTCATTTTCTGCCGCGGCATCTTATGTGAGTGCGGCTGAGGCTCACTCATGTTAGTATAAGTCCATTTGTCATCTTTCATGTCATTTGCATTGCGTATGCATTGTCTCGGTTTGCGTGCCAGTGTGCACGCATTTCGAGGCACTTCATTTTCTGCCGCGGCATCTTATGTGAGTGCGGCTGAGGCTCACTCATGTTAGTATAAGTCCATTTGTCATCTTTCATGTCATTTGCATTGCGTATGCATTGTCTCGGTTTGCGTGCCAGTGTGCACGCATTTCGAGGCACTTCATTTTCTGCCGCGGCATCTTATGTGAGTGCGGCTGAGGCTCACTCATGTTAGTATAAGTCCATTTGTCATCTTTCATGTCATTTGCATTGCGTATGCATTGTCTCAGTTTGCGTGCCAGTGTGCACGCATTTCGAGGCACTTCATTTTCTGCCATCGGCATCTTATGTGAGTGCGGCTGAGGCTCACTCACGTTAGTATAAGTCCATATCATGTTTTCATGTCATTCGCATCGTTTTAGCATCGTCTCGGTTTGCGTGCCAGTGTGCACGCATTTCGAGGCACTTTATTTTCTGCCACTGGCATCCTATGTGAGTGTGGCTGAGGCTGACTCATGTTGGTATAAGCCCATATCATGTTTCCATGTCATTTCATTGCATTCCGCCATCGCCTCGGTTTGCGTGCCCATGTGCACGCATTTCGAGACGCTTCTTTTTTTATCCGTCGGCATCCCATGTGAGTGTGGCTGAGGCTGACTCATGTTGGTATAAGCCCATATCATGTTTCCATGTCATTTCATCGCATTCCGCCATCGCCTCATTTGCGTGCCCGCGTGCACGTATTTCGAGACACATATCATTGCCTCGGTTTGCGTGCCCGTGTACACGTATTTCGAGACACATATCATCGCCTCTGTTTGCGTGCCCGCGTGCACGCATTTCGAGACACATATCATCACCTCTGTTTGCGTGCCTGCGTGCACGCATTTCGAGACACATATCATCGCCTCGGTTTGCGTGCCCGCGTGCATGCATTTCGAGGCATATCATTTTCATTGCATTCGTGCATTTTCTCGGTTTGCGTGCCCGTGTGCACGCATTTCGAGGCATCTCATTTTCATAGCATTGAGTATGTTAGGATTGTATCTTAGCTGCATTTCATGCATATCATGCATATTGCATCGTGTTCGGAATAGGAGTTAGCCCGGGCACGGGAAATGAGGTACATTTCGTACTCCGAGTGACGGAATGCGTCTCAATTCCCTAGTCACCGACACTCCGGATTATCCATGATGGAATTAGGTTTTAGCTGTAGTTTCATGTGCATTCATCCTATATTGAGTCGTGCATTTCGACTCCTCGGCCATCATGCCTCGGTATGCGTGATTGGTGGCATGAGGATCGAGACATGCATATATTTGTGCAAATACATTGCTATGCCCCTTTCCTGCTCTCTGTTGCAGCAAAAAGCAGAATCAGCAACCTTTTTGGGGCTCGGCACGCATTTCAAGAACAGGTGTAAACAGAGGCTAATTGGGGCATTCCGGTGGATTTCCGCACAAGACAATCCGGACATGCATCATCCACTAGAAGCAAGGCAGTCCCTGGCTTGCATGCCAGTTTTACTTGTTTTCTTAGTTAATTCTTTAATTAATTAGAATTTTGTAATATTTTTGGACTGTAATATTCTTTTATTTGGGGACTGTAATATTTGGACTGTATATTTATTCGGACCCTCCGAGTGAGGGCACAACTGTAATAAGTGTGCGTGAGTGTGATGTATGTCTTCCAACCCCACGTCTTTCTCCCTTTTATTTATCCGCTTATGATGGTTAGATTAGGGCATATTTAAATTAGCATACAGTATGACAGCATGTTTGCATCATTCATCTGTATTGCATGCACCGGGCTCGACGCATCATACTAACTGCATTGTACTTTCAATTCTAAATTGAATACATGATAGTTGTAGCATTTCATATACCCTCTTAGCATAGCCGAGCCTGCTATAGTTGCATTTTGTATGTGTTGCATTAGGCATTTTTGTATACTTAGGATCATGCATGATTTCTAATACAGCTTTTGTTTTGGCTTGGAGTACCCGGTAAGTTTTATGCTTTAGCATCCTTGCATGCGTGTGAGTGTTGCCATGAATAGCATGCTTACCATGAGGTTATGTGCTTATATGATATAACTGCCTGAATGCCTGTGGGTGAAGGTCGGGTTATCTGAATTGGAATAAAACACCAAAATGTTTCAAGCCTACCTGCGGGTAGCAAACCATTTTCAAAAACAAACATGAAATGTTTCGTTCTAAATCAGGCGACCCGGTCTATATTTGTATGCTGTGAGCATCACGTAGTAACTTAGGCTAATAACCGGAATAAGAACTCACAATGTTTTCAAAAATTGATATCATGGTTAGTAGAGGCCGGTCTATGACCGGGCGAGCGGGGGTGCTCACGAAGTGACCTTCCCCAATCGTACCCAAGTTCCCGAGCCGAGGCAACTTTGGTGATGACGGACACGTGGCCTTTCGGCACCGAGTCAGGGTTTCCTAAATTTTCCAAAATAAAATATTTAGGTGGCAACTCTGTATCTGGCAAAGCAGTCCAAGTTTGGCACTTCTTTCAAAAATCTGTTTTCTCAAAAACGATTTGCCGGATTTGGACTCTTTGGTTCAGACTTAGAACCGTGACTACGAAAAGTCGAGTCCGAGCTGTAGCGAGGTCCCCCGCGGGCTTGTTACACCTAGAAGCAGCCGTGATGCAACGAATGTGTCCCAGGTGCAGACTAAGTTATAAGTGGTTGAAGGGCCTTCCAGTCGATGGGAAGCAGTATTACAGGGATGTGCAGAGGCGTCCCAAACCAACCAATGCTTATAACAAAAGGTCGTATCCGACTAATGTCAGGCAGCAGCCATTAGTGGTTGAACCTGCAGTTGGTAGAATGTATGCTAAAGGCAAGAGGCCTTTCTATGAGTCCAGATCTCCTAACTATTACAGGTTGAAGAGTAGTCATTCTGAAAGAAGGCTGGAGAAGAGTTCAGGTTTTGGTATCAAAGCCAGGAATTGGCCCCTTGGGCCAGCTTCACGAAGGACAGAAAATGATCACCATCACCAAGAACCTGAATCAGGCTTAAAGCTTGGAGACAGGGCCAAACAATTGTCTTCACAGCCAGCCTCGAAGGTGACCTCAAAAGAAGAAAGAGGCGGTTCAACGTCTGGGTCAGTAAGTTCGTGGGTACCTAAAGTCCCAGATTGGTTTGTGATGCAAAACAAACCTAGGGAAATGCCTTCCCAAAGGAATTTTGGAAATCAAAGTAGGATGGTTAAGCCTCCTTTGGTGGCCCCCAATAACTGGGTATTTCTGAAACACCCAAGAACGAAGGAACCAGATATGGTCCCCGTTATTTCCAGATCACAAAGAAGAAAAATTCAGCGTAGGTACACCCAATACCAGAGAGACCTGAAAGAAAGTGGAGAGAGTTCTTCGATGATCCAGATAGGAGAAAAGAAGAATTGAAAGTCAGACCATAATTCAAAACTAGTTATACAAAACGAGGTGGACCGCAGCAGAGAACAGTTGGCCAAGGTTCATTCTGAACTAAAGGCCAGAGAGAAGGAAAGTCTAGCAGGGATGGAGAAAGCTCTGATGGAGAGTGGTAGCGAAACGGAAGGAGATAGTGGCGTAAGCCAGAAGAAAGAAATGGTGGAAGAAGAAATGTTTGAAGCCTTCATGGCTGAGCAAACATTTCTGGTTGGAAAGCCAGCTGAGGAAAATCATTCGAAGGGACCCGTTAGCAATGAAATACCAGAATGCATCATGCAGGATGTTTCTGAAGAAATTGACCAAGGTGACCAAGAGGGAAAACAGGTACAGCCAGCCATCCAGTTTGGCTCGTTTCCCCCGGTATCAGTAAACATGGTACACATACTACCACAGGAATTCCAAGCTGGAGATGAGAATCAAGAGGGGCAGGAAGCTGATCCAATTCCGATCTCTAGTGAAGATTCACAAGCGAGTATGGTGCAAGATAATTTCGAAATGGTTACCCCAATGGAAGCTGAATATGAGAGCGAGGAAGTGGTAAGCATTAACCTCTCGTATCCATTCGAATATCCCTCGAATTCCATGACGCAGCATGTTAAGCCTTTGTACATTAAGGCCTTCTTCGATGGGGTTCAATTAAACCGAGTCTTGGTGGATAATGGAGCGGTGGTGAACTTATTACCGAAATCCTCCTTGAAGAAATTAGGAAAGAGGAATCCCAGGTTGATCCCAACCAGTACAACCATTGCTGGTTTTGCCGGAGACAAACAGATGGCCCAGGGAATTTTACCCATCAACCTCAGTGTGGGAACCAAGGACTGCATGACGACATTTTTCGTCATCGATAGCAATGCGAAGTACAATGCCTTACTTGGTAGAGATTGGATCCACACTAATAAATGCGTGCCTTCCTCTTTGCATCAAAAAATGATAATAGCTCTAGGCAATGGGAGGACGGAGGAAATTAATGCAGATCCTCAACCTTTCGTAGCCTGTGCTGATTTCGCAGAAGCCAAGTTGTATATTGACGGCGTGGCACCGCTCAGTATACTGATGGAATTCGATGGTTCAGCCGAAGAAACGGCTGATAAGGAAGTAGCACACCTGAAGCATTTAGTCCAGGAGAGTGCTGGTGAAGAATTAGAGGTTAAAGATGACAATGATGCCTGGTTATAGGCAGCAAGATGAAGTACCAGAAGCCAGGCCTTTGGCTTTAATCAAATTTTCAATATTGGATATAAAGTCAATAGTCCAGAAAGTTCGAGAGCAGGAGGGAGAAGTCATGATGATTGGCTGCAAGCGGGAGCAGCAACAAGCCAGAGTTTTAACTCTTGATAAATACTGTGCATTGGACATAGAAACAAAAGTCCAAGAAATACAGGAAGAAGAATCCTTTTGGACAGATTCTGTCCATGAGGAGGAAAATAAAGAGGAGGAATCAAAGAGCCTGGAAGCAAAACACAGCAAGGAGATTCCTGCGGAGTCAGAGAAGATCAAAGAAGGGGTTCCAGTAGGTAATCAGATACAAGACCCCTTAGAAGAAATAAATTTGGGGGAAGATTTTGTACAACAACCCATTTATATAAGTGCTTGGTTGAGTTCTCTCGATAAGGACCAGTTGTTGGTTATTCTAAGAAGATATAAAGATTGTTTTGCATGGTCATACAATGAACTACCAGGATTGGATAGGTCATTAGTGGAACATAGGCTTCCCATGAAGCCTAACTTCAAGCCATACAAACAAAAACCAAAAAGAATGGGTTCAGAGGTGATCCAGAAAGTCAAGGAAGAAATTCTTAGACTACTCAAGGCAGGCTTTATCAGAATAGCCAGGTATATTGAGTGGCTATCTAATATTGTACCTGTAGTCAAGAAAAATGGCAAAATGAGAGTATGCATTGATTTTAGAAACTTAAATCTGGCAACTCCAAAAGATGAATATCCTATGCCTATAGTAGATTTGTTGGTAGATAGCTCAGCAGGACATCACATTTTATCAATGATGGATGGACACTCAGGCTATAACCAAATCTGCATTGCGGAGGAAGATGTTCACAAGACAGCATTTAGGTGCCCTGGGAATATTGGGACCTTCGAATGGGTTAAAATGCCGTTTGGCCTGAAGAATGCTGGGGCCACATATCAGAGGGCTATGAACACTATCTTTCATGACCTTATTGGTGGGTATTTGGAATGTTATATTGATGACATTGTGGTTAAATCCCAATCCATGGAGGAACATTTGTTTCACTTAGAGGCAGCCTTTGAAAGAATGAGAAGGTTCAAATTGAAGCTTAATCCTCTTAAGTGTGCTTTTGCCGTATCATCTGGAAACTTCTTGGGCTATGTAGTACACAAGAAAGGAATACAGATCGACCAGAATAAAGCCAAAGCCATCATTGAAGCCAGACCTCCATCAAGTAAGAAAGAATTACAAAAGTTCCTTAGTCAGGTTAATTTTCTTCGAAGATTCATTTCTAACACTGCAGGGAAAACTAAAATTTTTTCTTCTTTATTAAGGCTGAAAGATGAAGAGGAATTTGTGTAGACAACGGAGCATCAAAGTGCTTTCGATGGAATCAAAGCCTACTTGGCCAACCCTCCGGTACTGATGCCACCAAATGGCATTAAGCCTTTGAAGTTGTACATAGCCGCAGCAGAAGATTCATTGGGAGCTTTTTTGGCCCAAGACAATGAGGAAGGCAAGGAGCAAGCTGTGTATTACCTTAGTAGGTTTTTAAATTCTTGCGAATGTAAATGTTCAGCTGTAGAAAAGCTTTGCCTTGCATTGTATTTTACTGTAATGAAATTAAGATATTACCTTTTGCCTACAACTGTCTTGGTAATTGCAACCACAGATTTGGTTAAATACATGTTATCTAGACCTATGTTGAGGGGAAGAATTGGCAAATGGGTATTAGCCTTGTCAGAATTTCACTTAGAATATGTGCCCCAAAGGGCAGTGAAAGGACAAGTTTTAGCCAATTTTTTGGCAGGCCATCCATCTCAAACAGAGAGTCAAGAAATAATGGAACTCAGTATGGCTAGTGTCGAACCATGGCAAATGTGGTTCGATGGATCGAAAGCCAATGGCCTAATTGGAATTGGTATAGTAATCAAGTCACCCCAAGGAATTGAAACCACACATGGTTTCAGAATAGATGAAACTGCTTGTTCTAATAATCAAGCTGAATATGAAGCTTTGATAGTAGGATTGGAAATTCTTATTGGATTACAAGTACATGCAGTTGACATATTTGGAGATTCCCAATTGGTCGTTAACCAAGTAAAAGGGATTTTCATGTGTCAAAGTATAAGTATGCTGCCTTATTATGTCGTCGCATTACATTTGCTCTCTCAATTTGAAATAGTAAATGTAACTTATGTCCCAAGATTCTTGAATAATAGAGCTAACGATGTGGCGCAGAAAGCTTCGAATTTCAAGAGTAAAGATGGTACCCATTGGGATGTAAGCCAAACGACATACCAAAAACCTATACCTCCTTTAAGTAAGAGGAACATGGTCCTGGAAATCAACTATAATGATCTGTAGGAACAGGATTGGAGACATCCAATAATACAATACTTGGCTGGCCCATCCTCGAAAGCCAGCAAAAGAGTTAAATTGCAATCTATGCAATATATCATATACAATAATGATCTCTACAAAAGAGGGAGAGATGGTCTATTGTTAGAATGTTTAGGGCCAAAAGAAGCATTAATAGCTATGGCTGAAGTTCACGAAGGTATCTGTGGTGCACATCAGCCTGGTGTAAAAATGAGATGGATGCTTCGAAGACATTCCTATTATTGGCCGACTATCCTTAAAGATTGCATAGAATATGCAAAGGGCTGCCAGGCATGTCAAAAGCATGGCACAATAAGGCATGTGCCCATAACTGATCTACATGCAGTAGTAAAGCCTTGGCCATTTAGAGGATGGGCCATGGATATGATGGGGAAAATACACCCTCCCTCTTCGAAGCATCATTGTTTTATTTTGGTGGCTATTGATTATTTCACCAAATGGGTCGAAGCCAAACCATATAAAGCTGTAGATCAGACGGAGGTTATTGGATTCATTAAAGATTTGATTCATAGATTTGGCATCCCACAAACGATAACGGTCGATAATGGGACTGTTTTTTATGGGAAAATAGTGAAGTCTTTTGTGGCTGAGTTCGGGATTAGCCTTGTGAATTCCACTCCATACTACGCACAAGCCAATGGTCAAGCTGAGTCATCTAACAAGTCCTTAAAAAAGGGAATACAAAAAGTTGTGGAAGATAATCCGAGAGATTGGCACAACTTATTGTTAGATGTATTGTGGGCTTATAGAACTTTCCCAAGGTCAAGCACAGGAGTCACTCCTTATGCCTTAGTTTATGGGCATGATGCAGTGTTACCAGTGGAGATCAATGTTAAATCCTTAAGGGTAAGATGCCAAGACCAGTTGGATCCTGAGCAGTACTATCAAAGTATGTGCTTGGAATTAGAAGATATAGATGAAGCTAGAATTTTGGCATTAAATAGCATTCTCTTTCAGAAGAAGAAAGCAGCCAAAAATTATAACAAGAAAGTCAAACACATTGGCTTTGATGAAGGTGATTTGGTGTGGAAAACAATACTCCCAATAGGGATTAGAAGCCATAGATTTGGCAAATGGTCACCTAACTGGGAAGGACCGTATCAAATTCATAGAGTTTTGCCTTTTGGGGCATACCATTTGAAAGATCTGAGTGGTTATGTGCATCCCAAAAAGATTAATGGCAGATATTTAAAACCTTATTTTCCAACTATTTGGGAAACACAGGGAATAAAATAAACAGTGAGTACAAGAACATAAACAAGGAAATACTTTATAAAGAGTCAAGTACATTATGCCACAAGTTGGCCCAAAAATCATTACAATGTTTTAGCTATTTTTGTACAACAGATTTCCTATTGGTAAATGATGCAAACAGTTGAATAGCTGCAGTCATATCTTTCTTTTGATCAGCCAGTCCTTGATTGGTGATTTGCAGTTTGAGGTCAGTTCGGAGTAAGGCTTGATTCACTGCAGAAAGCTCCTCTTCGAGTTGAGTTTTCCTCTCCAGCAATTGAGTTCGGAAGTGAGAGGCAGAGGAGTGTTGTTCCTTAAGCGTTGATACTTCAGTATGCACTTGAGAAACAAAACTTTGATCTCTGACCAATTTCTCATCTGCGACCTTGGCAGCATGACAGATGCTGATGTAAAAATCAATGGTAGCTGCTGCCTGGGATAGGTGGTTAGAGACATCCATACCAGACTGCTCAGCAAGTTTGCAGCATTGAAGAAACCCGTTTTTTATTATAGGCCTTTGTAGAGCCTCGAAGGGAATCCTCGAAAAAGAAATTAGCAGGTCTAGACAAGTGTCCAAGTCTATCGAAGGCACAGAAGGTTGGCTGCTGAAGGAAGGAGAACTCTCAAAGATTTCCAGCAAAGAATCAGCTAAAATTAATGGCTCAGTCTCCTCATCGAATGTCGGAGAAGTAGAAGTGATGTCAAAAAGACTAGTTAATCTTGCTTCAAAAATATCAATCTCATCAGTAGACATGAGGGGAGCAGAAAGAGTTGCCTTGGGAGACACAGAAGATTGCATAGCAATAGGAGAGATGGGTGGAGCATCTTTGATGGTCTCCATGGTCCTGGTCACCAATGAATCAAGAGAAGGAGGGCTGGAGCTAGGTATAGATGGTAAGTCACGAATTGGAGAGCTGTCAGCACTCATCAAAGACAATGTAGCGCTTGGAGTCTCCTTGGAAGGGGAGAGAGGAGCAAGACTCAGTAAAGAAGTAGATTGGGGAAAGTCAAGAGTCAAGTAAGAAAGATAGGGAGCCAAACCAAGAGGAAAAGGTACAGGAATGTTTGGCCTCAGGAAAAGTGTAGAAAATCTAAACCCCAAAAATGGAAGTATGGTCTGAGTAGTCCCTACATCCTGCGTCTGATCTGCCTCGAATGAAACTGAGAGAGGTTCCATCGGAAAGATGAGCTCAGAAGTTGCTGCTGCATGAGGAAGAAATGTAAGGCAATGTCAAATCTTGATACCAAAGGCTAACAGAGGAAAAAATCGCAAAAGCATAAAATTACCTGCTCCAGAAGTATCGGCGATAATGGGGGAACTGTGAAGGGTGTAAACTCTGGCAGTCTGTTGTCTTCTTACAGTTTCCCTTTGTAGTGTGTCAGCAGCAGCAGGTTCATCTCTCAGAAACTGTTGCTGCCGCCTCTTCTCAGCTCTTTCAAAGACAATCATGGCTTTAGGATGTTCTTGCTCTATTGTCTTGATGGCTGCTTTATGGATGGTATCTTCAACTGAGATAGGAGCGGAAGCAGACACCTTTTTTCTCTTCTCTATGGCTTTGGCGATTGTCTCAGAATCAGAGTCTTCAACCATATCGGAAGGAGAAACAGTCATCTTTCTTTTCCTTTTCCTCTGTATTGGCAGGGTATGTTTTTTCTCAATTTCTTTCTCAACTTTTCCCTCAAGTTCTTTAAGCTGCGATCTAGATTCCAGAGAAATGAATTCATCTTCTGACTCTCTGGCTGTTACCGAGTCGGATGAAAAGACGATCGCCTTCTTCTTTCTTTTTAAAAATAACTCTTCCTCTTCATCTGATTCTTCCTTTTCTTCCTCTTGAACATTGAATGTTCCCTTCTCGAGTTCAAAGAGGCTCCTTTTCTTTTGTGATTGGCCACCTCCACAAAAGAAGAATTAAAGATAAGGCAAAATGCATTATGAAAGACAAAAGGAGAAGAGACAAGGGTATACCTTTCTTCGAGGCAGCCCGAGTGACTCTGGGAGGAATTGAAGCAGCAAGAGCAGCATGTGCCAATTCTGAAACAGTGGAAGAAGTGACCTCCCCGGTTTCTTTGGGCTTGGTCACATCTAACACTGTTAGTAGGCTTAAAGGTAGAATGGCCAGATAAATCTCCATGTTAGTCACCCACCAGTTTTGGTACCTCTTCAACACGGTACCTTGAGGAATGAAAGGGGTGTATTCAAAGTTGGCCAAGTCATCTAAAAATTTCAAAGTTGCCTCTTCTAGTCTGGATTTCCGGACTTTCAAGTCCCTTCTGGTGAGGTTGAGATTTGTGTTGCTACAGAGGGGTATTGGGACCCCTTGTGAAAGGCCAAATTGTCTAGCAAACTGGGCTAGACAGTAAGGTTCAGCAATACATTTATATGCCTTCGGGTTTAAAGTCCCGATAAATAGCTCTCTGGGAATTAGAATGGAAGCCCATATATCCTTGTGAGCAAGCGAAGTACAAGACCGGTCACTCAGAAAATTCCTCAACCAAGATGGACCAATGGAAGGTTCGAAGGGACGAAAACGATAAGTAGGAAGGGAGACTGGAAGCTGGTGAAAGAAAGAGAAGTAAAAGGCAAAGGTAGAAGGGTAAAGTGAAGCATTGGCCATCCTTATGCCATGAGTAAGAGGGTTCGGCTCAGAAAATTTAAGGCATTTGGATTGTAATTCAGTAAAATAGGCGAAAAGCCAAAACTGAAGGATCCAGAATGGCCCCCCTTGATTAGCATCTAAGGGTTTCTCACAAAAAAGGGAGCAGACTCTATATACGTGCCCTAGAACATGTGGGGCTAAGGCCACCTTTTTCTGTAAGACAAAGGCTTTGGCAAGAGGGACAAATTCAGGCATAATTCTCTGAGAGGAAGTGCAAAAAAGGAATTTACAAAGCCAATACAATAAGAAAGAAAAAAATTCCCTATTAGTCACAGGGCCCTGTCTTTTATTCTCAGCCCTAGCAAAATCACTATAAGATGAGTTAAGGGAGGAGATGGAGAAAGAGACTGCTAAATCAGGATAATCTGGTCCAAAAGGAGTGCCAATAGGGGATAATCCCAGTAAATGGAAAATATCAAGAACAGTAGGGGCCATCATCCCACATCTAAATTGAAAAAAGTTAAAGACAGGATTCCAAAAACATAGAGCAGCGGGAACAAGGAAAGGGTCTTTTGAAATAGTTACCCTAGACAGTCTGAGAGCATTGAGAAGGCAGAGTTCTTAAAGGTCCAGGGTCCTAGCAGGAATAACCCGATCATACCACTCTTGCCACTCTGGTCTCACTGTGGGCCAGCATCGGTGGGGGCGATTTATCCTCCAGTTCCTCTAGTCAAGACCACCTTCATAGAGAAGACATTGGTTTTCCAGTCAGGGGTACAGAGCTGGGAGTTCAGTGAGGACCTCTTTGAATATGGGCCCGAGCATATAGTCTGACTGCACATGGCGACGAGGGACAAAGATGCGTCCATCAATAGCGCTCCTTTCCCCAGCTTTGTACTTTTCGCATTCCGCATCAATAATCCTCTTCAGGGCCACAAATGGGCTCATACGCTCTACGACTGATACTGAAGGAGAAGCCATTGACGGTATGCTTTTCTTCGGGAAAGGAAGTAGAGAGAAGCCGACGATTGGTAATAAGAGGGTTTGTGCGATTAGAAGAGCAGGTGATTTCAGAACACAAAACAAAAGGGTTTTTAAAGTCCTCGTATTTGAAAATATATTACACGAGCTGTTAAGTATTAAAAGTACGAGTACAGAAGCATCCTTCAACATTGATGCTTTTGGAGGGAAAAACAAAGCCCAGTTGTTAAGGCTAGCTTCGAAGTAAGATATTTTGCTTCGAAGCCGAGTCAAACGGCTTCGAAAACAGAGAAGCCAGCTTCGAAGTGGGTTGCCCTACCCAAAAAATAAAAATACTCAAGTATTTATTTTAAAAGGGGCTTAAAGACCTGTTTTTAGAGTTTTTAACAAGGGTAATGTCCTTCGAAGCAAAACTTGAGTTCCTTTAAGAATGGGATTTGGTGTTCGAAACATCAAAAGCAATAATGACAATGACTAGATGTTGACTATGGTCAAAACAGGTTTTGAATGTAAGATTGCTAGATTCGAAGCACTGTTTCCAATTGAAAATCAGCCAAAACTCTATTCCACAAATTGGAAAGGTTACAATTGGCTCATTTAGTGTTTTATTTAAAACAATTAAGTCCAGATTTAAAGGATGAAATTGTTCGAAGTTCGAAGCTCTGAGTTGACTTTTAAAACACAAATAAAAATACAAGTGAAGACAGGGTCAAACAAAGACAAATTTTGTTTATATTAAGATCAGAGCGATTACATCAGCTGACCCTATCTCGGTATAAACTCGAGCTCATAAAAATAAGGAATGGAATAAATAACAAGATCATGAAATTTAGTCCAACAATGATCAATGAATTTTTGTTCTTTCCTTATTCTATCTTCTAAATTTTCTTGCATTGGCTGCATAAGTTGATGTGCTCTCACTTCATAGTAGAGCTCTTCAGCCTTTATTTCAAAGGCCACCTCTCTTAACCCTTGTTCCAATTCATCAATGTCTAAGTCATCCCAATACGCAGAATCTTTATTCTTGAAATCATTGAGTTCTTCAATAAAGTTCTCTGCTTCGTACTGAGCATGAATTCGAAGGGACGAAAGTTGGTCTAAAGATTGTGTAGTAGCCATAGAGTTACGGTGCCAGTGAAGAAGCAATGGAAGTTGGTCCAGAAACATATGAAGTTCTGCCTGAGCAAGGGGATTAAGGACATGACCCCTAGTCA
The DNA here is from genome assembly GCF_055761805.1 of Camellia sinensis. Lineage (NCBI taxonomy): Eukaryota > Viridiplantae > Streptophyta > Magnoliopsida > Ericales > Theaceae > Camellia > Camellia sinensis. Next base: position 60,251,013 of record NC_138974.1, read on the forward strand.
TGATGTCACAAGCCCATCGAAGGTTCTTGAGAGGGACTTCGTCCTCGAGAACATTAAAGGGCAAGTGAGAGAAGGCTACAAGCAGAAGTTGAGCCTGTTTCCGCTCAGCTGGGGTAGGAGAAGGCAGAGGTTTATAGGGTGGAAAGACATTCTCCGTGGATAGGGCAATCTTCAATTTTTCTGCCCAGGAAAGAATTGGTAGGCGAGGATCAATTTCGGGAGACGAAGAAGAAGATGTGGACGCTTCTGTCTTCAAGGATGATACGGGAGCAGAAGGAACAAAGGCATTAATATAATCAAGCCAGTTAGAAGAACAGATCTTCGCCTTCTGGGCTAAGAATGATGGGTTATACCCTTGTGTTTCTTCTGGGCGAGGAACAGAGTGCACTATCTTTGTAGGCATGGAAGATGTATACCATGCTACAAGAAGATTCTCCTCCAGACTACACCGATGGTCAATGGGCACATAAGGATAAACAACTGAACTTCGAGCATAGGAGGGAAACTCTAAAGGGTCAGTGAACTCAACAAAATGGTGGTTGATTTGCTCCTTTAAATCAGAAGTCTCAGGTACTGACCAGCTTGTCCAGTCAGAACCTCCAGAAGAGGAAGAAGTTGCAGCTTTATCCCATACAGAAATTTGCGAAGAAGAGTTGCCCAAATCCATGTTTGCAATTTTACGAATCAGAGGTTTGAGAGCAGATTGTTCGAACTGTAAAGGTGGGTCAGAAGGGAAAATTCTTATGTCTTTGTTTGTAGCCTTCTGAATCGAAGGATTAAGAGCAATGTGTTCGTAATCCAAAGGTCGGTAAATTGCAAAGGCGTCCATGACCTGAATATAGAAAGGTGGTAAAGGTGGCTAATAAATGCATGCTTTCGACGAGGAATGGCATTGACATATGACTCTTCGTATGCTTCATCATTGGAGGAAAGAGTTAATTTGGCCATAAAATGTATCAGTCTGTTCGAATAATAAGATAGTGAAAGTACTTAAAGGATCAAGACGAGAGTATTAATACAGATGGTGTGAGACAGTTGCATTTCTGGGAAGATGCAAAACCCATGCACGTTCTAAGACGTGGGAAAAGGGACTCTGATCCACTAATATCACCAAGTCTTGGGTATATTAGTGCGGGGGGTAATGTTGGCTATACATTTTGTACTAAGCCAGTGACAATTCGACACGTGACAAAGTGAGGGTAATATGGGGAGACCAGGTAGGTCTTCGATCCTGATCATACACGTGGCAATTAATATTGGTTGTGATAAGATCTGAGTAGTAGCGGATCAACAAAGAGACGTACAGTGACGTGGCTTCAACGGTTGTTCACATTCAAATTCGAATATAAGGGGGAAGCCTAACTGCAAGTGAAGGCGTAGTGGAGCTACTTATAAGGTAGCATGATCAGCAATTACGGAGGAGCAGTTCGACGGTTTGAAGTACGATTCGATGGTTATCTTCGGAAAGTATAAATAGCAGGAAGGACCTCAGAGAAGGCACGAAGAAAAATCTAAAGAATCACTTTACATATTCCAGTGTTATTTCCTGTCCTTTATATTCCTGTATTTTAAGTTTCTGCGTTGCACTTCATTTGTAGGAGTAGTTGTCGAGTATATTGCCGCTGTAATTCTCTACGGAACTGAGATCATTGTAAGTTTTTCATACTAATGAAATACTCCAGTTTAGTTAACTGTTCTAATGTTCAAATTTTCTGAAGTTAAATTACCAGTAAGCCACCAGTAAAAGTCCTCTTTATTGAGGCCGAAAGAACCATAACACAATCGTCTGAATAATTGTTCGACAATTACAATTCTGTAAGGACTGATTGATCCTTGCTGGCACGCTCATAATTACGAAAGTAACCTTCGAAAGCCAAAAAAGCCAACAGGTTGTCTCTGAAACAAAGGGGTTTGAAGCGAGAGAGAGTGAAATCAACGGTTTAAAGAGAGAGAGAGAGCAAGACTGAGAGTGAATAATACTTTAATCGATCTACGAATACATGAATCGATCTGCAAATACAAAGGGGTTCAGTTGCGGTTCTACAAATACGAAGGGGTTTGAAGAGAAGGGAGAGAGAGGGAGGGAGAGAGAGAGTGAAATCAAGGTTTAGTCAGAAAGAGGGAGACGAGAGAGAGTGAACACGCTACTTGATGTTCTCATATATTAAAAAAATAAAATATAAAAAAACACATTCGAAGGCGTTTTTAAAACGACTTGTGAAATGAAAACGGTGTCGTATTATTAAATGAAAAATGCGACGTTTATAAAAATGCCGTTAAATGTTAGAAACGGAGGCATTTTTTTAAACGTCGTTAAATAAACGCCGTTAAATCCCAATATTCTTGTAGTGTTACCTTTCTTTGTTCAAGATGCCTTAAGTGCTTGCAAAGGAATTTGAGAGAATTTAAGCAGTATTCTTGTGGAGAGGCTCTGACCTAAGAAGGAAGATCCATTTAGTCAAATGGGAGGAAGTAACAAAGAGATTTGATCAAGGTAGGTTGGGAATTAGAAGGATTAGATATGTTAATTTTTCTTTATTATTCAAATGGTGTTGGAGATTTGCAAATGTGACTAAGTCATTGTGGAGAAAAGTAATTTGTAGCAAATATGATCTGGATGTAAGTAGTTGGTTGCCATCAAGGGACATAAGTTACAGATACTAAAGGGTGTGGTCTGATATTGTCACTCTAGTTGATCATAATCCTTCTATGATGTTATGTTTCTTGAATAACTTTAAGATAGTAGTTGGAAATGGGGAAAGGGTAAAATTCTAGGAGAACACCTGATGTGGCAATTATTGTCTGAAAGTAGAGTTGCCAAGACTGTTTAGTCTCTGTTTGGAGAATGAAGGCACTCTCAAAATGCTTCTTAATCTGAAAGAAGCTTCAGGGGAATGGAACTTGCTACCTAGAAGGGAGATGTTCGAATGGGAAAAGCTTAAGTAGTTGAGACTTGTAACAATTCTGTCATCTAGTCCTTCAATTAGGAGGGAGGTCAGTGACTACACAAGGTGGGCTGCTGATGTCTCAGGTACCTTCTCTGTTTATTCTCTATATTATCTTAGTTATTTGGATGGGGCCACTCATCTCATGTTAAGTAAACTGGTGTGGAGTTTAGTCTTGCCTCCCAAAGTGTAATTTTTTGGTTGACTTGCCTAGAAACATAAAGTCAAGACTACTGCATTTTCGTAAAGAATTGATATTCTCAATGGCACCTCCTCCATAGCTTGTAGTTTTTGTAAGATTGTGCTTCATGTATTATTGCACTACCCATTTGTTTGGGAAGTGTGGTCAGCCTTATTAAGATGGTGGGGTGTGGAGTGGGTCATCCCAGGTTCTATTGAAGGAGTACTGCTCTGGTAGAAGGGTCAGCCTATGAAAAAAAATGAAACTAAGATTTGGAGAATTATTCCCCTTGCTACTCTGTGGTCCATATGGAAACTTAGGAATGATTGTGCATTTAGGGATGCCAAACCTGTAACTAGGGATTTGTGTGAGCTTATAAAAATCAGAGTTGCTTTATGGTTCAAAGCCTCTTGCAAAGATCTTCATTACTCTATGAGTGATTTTGTTTTCAATCTTAGTTAGATTAGAGTATGTATTGGTAGAGGTTGAGATGGTCTTGATCTTTGGAGTGAGGTTTGTTGTGCTTATAAGTAGGGTGTGCTGTAGGATATCGTTGTTGATTGCAAGTTGGTGGTCTGCTGTGTTGGAAGGGTGTTTGAAAGTCTTTGATGTTTAAGCCTTAAGCCTTATTTTGTTCTGTTGTGGTCCTTTGTTTGCTGCCCTGTTGTTGGTTGTTCTCTGAGTTATCCCTTCTAGTTGTTGTTGCTGCCAGTTGCTGTTGATTGTTGGTGCTGCTGCTGCCAGTTGGTGCTACAGAGCTATTTTTGGTGTTGACTTTGGTGCTGTTAATTGCTGTTTTGGGTGCTTTTTTTGGAATTTTTGGTTCTGATTTTGGTATTTTGGTGCTGATTTGGTGTTGTTTGATATGTTTATGTAAGAGGGGCTAATTTGAGCCCACTAAATTATTTAGGCCCAATAGCCCAAGATTAGTGGGCCCGAATTTATCGCAAGTCCAAGAATCAGTGGGCCCAGATTTATCGCCATCAAACGGATTGAATCGCTCTAAGCCTCGAAAGGGTTCGGATCCATGAACCTAGAGACTTACTCGGGCCCGGACTCGAAAGGGTATTAAGCAAGCCTAGAGATCCGAGGCACTCGGACTCGAAAGGATTCGGATCCACGAATCTAGAGATCCGAAGTACTTGGCTTCGAACGGATTCAGACGCAATCTAGAAGTCGCTCCGTTAATGAGTCCCAGAACACTTGCGGGCTCGGAGCTTTCCGGGATCTACGCACCAGAACCATGGGCGTAATAGAGTTCGAACAAAGGACCCGATCCCGAGGACGATGAGTGGAGACAAATTCACTCTTCGGTTAAACTAGCCTATACCCAGGTCGAGGTGGCACGATCCCGGGGGGTCCATGAGACTCGGCAATATTTTGCGGCAGGACGTCCTCTGGGACTACCCCTGACCCTTTGGGATGATTGGGGATCATTGGTTAGGTGTGGCTAAGAAGAAGGGTTCGCCGAGGGATTGATCTCCTCTTCGGGGTTTTCTCATCCTCGGAGAAGTCACCTCCTCGGAGAGGTCACCTCCTCGGACAAGGTGGTTAGAGAGAATATCTCCCATGTGCCTTGCACATGGGCTCCATCCTACATCATGAGGTGTCTATAAATAGCACCCACCCATAGCTTTACAAGGGATGGATTTTGGAGATTTTTAACTCTTGGGAAAGAATTAATTTCCCTTCTCCATTATCAACCTTGAGAGTGAAAGTGGGAGATCAATGGGAGAGCCTTGCCATTATTCTATTCTCTAGCCATTTTGCCTTCTTCTTCACCCAATCTCTTATCTCCATCATCTCCTTTGTTGTTGTGTTCCTAGGTTGAGATTATTGAAGAATCTAAGCCTCTCATCATATTCTAGAGAATTCGAAGTTGTTCTTCAAGGATCTTTGAAGATCTTCGAATTTTCCAACTCCTTTCTTGAACCCTCTCCTACATTTTGGCGACTCTGCTGGGGAGGCGGATTGGTTAATGGTCTCAACGAGATCTGGAATCCACACAACTCCAACAAGGATGGCGGGAGAAGATGAAGTTCACCAACAAGGATCCTCTAATGGTGGTGATGACAGAACCATGACTCCAGATCAACCACTTTTACTTGAAGCCATTCAAGGACTTCAGAATACTCAGCAAGAGATTCTTACCACTCTTCAGAATCTCACTCACACCATGTTGGTGATGAGTTCTAACTTTGCACCGGCGCCAAACGGGAATCAAACTGGTGGTGGAGTTATTCTCGCCGGAGCGCAAAATCAAATCCAAGGAGAAGTAGGCCCCAATCAGCCTATGGCTCATGGCAACACGGCCACAGTAACACATGCTCAAACCACAGTAGGCGGCGGCAGTTTGCCCATACCCGGGCTCCATGGCGTGCCAAGCCAAGATCCAATGGTGACTAGGGGAGTTTCTAGTGTAATGAATGGTGCTCCGGCGACTGTTGGTGTCCAGGAAAACATAAGGAGTGTGATGGCGCAAAAGGGAGCTCTGCCCGTACCTAATCTTGTCACGCCACCAGTAAATGTTACCCAAGCACCAAGCGGGCCTCCTTTGGTGCCGACAACAAATCTGCAAGCACAACCCGGTATAGCGGCGCCGTACGGTGGACTTTACGGGCCTCAATTCAATATCCCATCACCAACTGGCTTGTCTATAGGCGCTGATGGCCAGTATCGTCAAATGTCCTCGCCAATGATGAATTCGCAGCACCAGAATGGCCAAGACGCCCCTAGCTCAGTCTTCGGGTACATAAGCCAAGTCCCGGGAATACCACCATCAAACTCTCTCCCTCAATAGTTTTTCACTCTCGCCGATGTGCAGGCCATGTTCGATCTCGAACGAGGCAAGAGGACCTTACCCTCTTTGCCTGATCCAGACGTCAAGCCGCCTTACCCCATTGAGATGCTGAGCTATCCATACCCTGAGGGGTATACAGTGCCGAAGTTCATCAAGTTCGACGGCAAATAAGGAAATGCCCGAGAACATGTTGTGCGGTTCATCGAGACTCTAGGTATTCATGGTTCAAACCACGTCCTCCGACTGAGAGAATTCTCTAAGTCCCTCACCGACCGAGCATATAGTTGGTATGTTAATTTGGCCCCAAACTCTGTCCGAAGTTGGGAGGAAATGGTTAACAAATTCCACTCCAAGTTCTTTCAAGTGGCGGAGAAGGTGACCACACTTACATTGTGTAAAGAGAAGCAACAAGAAAGTGAAGACATCCTTGACTACGTCAAAAGGTTTCAGGACAAGGCCATGGATTGTCATGAAGCAGTTGAGGAGAGTTATCTGGTTCAAATTTGTCTAGAAGGGGCATTGAGCAGGTACAAAATGTTTCTAGTTAACCACAAGCTACCCACCTTCTCGGCATTAATAGAAGCAGCTCGGAACATTAGCATCCCTCAGGCTCAGGAGTCCGGATTTAAAGCCAGTTACAAGACTAGTTTCAAGTCATCTCGTGGACCTATCGTTGCTGCTGCCTCTGCCCCGGATACCCGAAATTCACAAGGAGGAGGTCATAGGGGCCAGAAAAGAAAGCAATATAATGGTGAAAAGGGGAATGTTTCTTATCCATGTGGAATCGAAGAAGTGAAAGCTCTAGTTAAGGAATGGGTGGCTGACGGAGAGCTAAAATTGCCTTATGTTGAAGAAATGCCATCAAAAAAGGACCGTGAGAGCCCTGAATTTTGTGTCTACCATCGTACATTGAAACATCCGACAGAGAAGTGTTGGACTCTCAGGAAAATCTTCAGAGATAAAGTCGAGGCAGACGAATTGAGGTTCAAAAAGCGAGGGACTCAAGACATCCGAGAACAACCATATCCTCAACACCGAGACAAGGGCAAGAATGTTGCTATGATAGCTTATGAAGGCCCAATGATCGAGGCTATCGCTAATCTCGATGACGATGACTGTTATCTGGACGACATCCTCGAGCCAGAGGGTGAGCAAGTTTACTATGGAAGTGCTCTCGATCCAGAGGGCAGAACATTTATGACTCATGGCGAAGATCCCTTTGATCCAGAAGGAGGAGAAGTATGTTATGGAAGAGGAGGACACCATGTTTATGTGGCATCTTATTTTGAGGAGACCGAGGAGATGGTTAACTACGAGCCTCCAAGAGTGGAAAAAGATCCGGATCACTATGCCAAAACCCTGCAAGACTGTGTAAAGTTCAAGCAGTTCTTTGACCAGCTTGGACTTTCCAGGGAGGCAAGAACGGAAATCACCAAGTCTATCATTAATATAGCCGAGGCACACCATGAGGAATGCATGTCGACTGAGGGGTCTATCCCGAGGAAGGCAAAAGAGCAATCTAGTGCCATTACTTTCTCCAAGGCTGATCGGAAGTATCCTTTTTCTCACAATCGCCCGCTTTATGTGACTGTTTTTATTAACGGGGTTGAGTTCAAAAGGGCCTTTCTAGATAGTGGAGCCTCTATCAACATTATGACTCGCGCTACTCTAGAAAAAGCCGGAATCTCTAAAGAACGCATTGTGAAGCAGCCGATAGTCATCACTGGCTTCGATGGAGAAAGGAGAGTTACTATCGGATGCGTAACTGTTGATTTAGCCGTTGGAGAGATTCGCTCGGCCACCAAGTTCCATATTATCGATTCTGAGGCAAATTATCACATCATTCTAGGGAGGACCTGGATGCATAGATATGGGGCTGTACCATCAAGTTATCATCAGTGTGTTAAGGCTAAATGGGGAAAGAAGACGGTGACAATTCAGGCTACAGAAAGGCCGTTCGAGATCCATGAAGCTCATTATTCTGATGCCATCTACTTCACCGAACTGGCTGTCGAAGAAGTTCCCACCACCTCTAAGCCTCGAGGGGTCAAAATTCCTCGTTGGGAGGATATCAAAGATGACAAGGAGCCGATGACAGAATCAAGTAAGCGGGCGATGTCTAGACCAGAAAGTCCGCCTATTCCTCGGAAGGTGATGAAAGTTCGAGAAGGAGGCAAGATGGTGTATTATTTATGAAGGTGCGGGGAGTCGGTTTCTTTAGTCACCGACTCTGAGTCAAAAGAAGAGCCTCCTGACAATGATATAGTAATAAAGCCTGAAGTGGCTCCAGAATGTATGCAAGATGGGCCGAAGCCTCAACCTGAACAACTTATCGAAATAGATCTGAGTGATGGACAAGATGCACCGAGGCCGGTATTCGTAAGTTCGAGCCTTAGCCCAGAAAAGTGGGAACAGTTGTTAAAGTTGATAAGCCGATACTCAGATGTGTTTGCTTGGTCATATAAGGAAATGCCCGGACTAGATCCTGACCTAGTCTCCCACTATCTTGATGTGTTCCCAAACTCCAAGCCAATTAAGCAAGCTGCTCGAAAATATCATCCAGATCTCGAAGAGAAGATTAAGGAGGAGATTGAAAAACTTCAACAGGCTGGTTTCATCTGGCCAATACAGTACCCCACGTGGTTAGCAAACATCGTGCCAGTAAAGAAGAAGAATGGCCAAATCAGAGTATGTGTGGACTTTCGAGATTTGAACAAATCTTGCCCGAATGATGAATTCCCTCTTCCTCACATCGACACCCTCGTGGATACTACCTCGGGACACCAGATGTTCTCATTCATGGATGGATTCAGTGGATACAATCAGATTAAGATGGCTGAAAAGGACGCAGAAAAGACTGCTTTTAGAACACCTCTCAGAAACTTCTTCTATACAGTCATGCCTTTCGGACTCAAGAATGCCGGTGCAACTTACCAAAGGGCTATGACTGCAATCTTTCATGACATGATCCATCATGAGATGGAAGATTATGTTGATGATCTAGTGGTGAAATCCAAGAAAGAAGAAGACCATCTCCGAGACCTTGAGAAGGTATTCAAGAGGTGCCAGAAATTCAAAATGAGGATGAATCCTCTCAAATGTGCTTTCGGGGTGACGACCGGGAAGTTCCTCGGGTTTCTTGTACATAGGCATGGTATCGAGGCAGATGAAGACAAGGTCAAATCTATCAGAGCAATGCCTCCCCCGCATTCTCAGAAGGAGTTAAAGAAGTTCCTCGGGAAGGTGTCTTATATTTGGAGGTTTATCCCAGCACTGGCAGAGATCTCTGTGCCTTTCGGCTCTTTGTTAAAAGGAGATGCCAAGTTCGAGTGGAACCAAGAGCACCAAAAGGCCTTTGAGAGAATCAAGGCGGCCTTGACCTCGCCTCAGACCATGATAGCCCCGCAGCCCGGGGTGCCTCTAATGTTGTACCTAACTTCAACCCCCAAGTCCATAGGGGCATTATTGGTCCAAGATGTAGATGGAGTAGAACGCCCGGTATATTACATCAGTCGGAAGATTCGAGGAGCAGAAGTCCGATATACTCCAGTAGAGAGACATTGTTTAGCTTTGGTATTCACTGCCCAAAAGCTCAGACATTACTTCCTAGCACATCAGATTCAGATTGTTACTAGAAGTGATCCAATCCGATACCTCCTCAGCAAGCCTGCTCTAACCGAGAAGGTGGCAAGATGGTTGTTAGCATTGGGTGAATTCGAGATCACATGTGTAGCCCCCAAGGCGATCAAAAGCCAAGCCTTAGCTGATCTCCTTGCCCAATTTCCAAGTGATGACTATGAACCAGTGAATGAAGAATTAAGAGGAGAGGTGCACGCAGCTATGGCTTCCGAGGAAAGCTTCTGGACATTGAGCTTTGACGGAGCAGCAGCCGGAGGGAAGGGAGGAACCGGGATAGTCCTTACAAGCAAAAGTGGGAAAAAGTTATATTTGTCTTATAAACTGGATTTCCATTGTTCGAATAACGAAGCCGAGTATGAGGCTCTTATTTTAGGCTTGATAGCAGCTGAGAAGCACAGTATCAAGAAGATTCAGATCCAGGGGGACTCAAAGCTGATAGTGAAGCAACTTTCAGGACAGTTCGTCTTAAAGGAGCCTGCCTTGGCCACATATCGAACAACAGTCCAAAGGCTTCTTGACAAATTTCAGAAGGTCGAAATAGAGCATGTGCCTCGCTCCGACAACAAGTTTTCAGATGCCCTCGCAACTTTAGGGGCAAGAGTTGACATTCCAGAGGAAGAGGCAACAATTGTTATCAAGAAGAGAACAGAACCTTCAATAATACCCGAAGACAAAGGCCTTCCGGAGGACTGGAGAGGAGAAGTCCTCGAGCAACTCAGAAGCAAAGTTGGAAAATTGACTATGGCCAAGCTTGCCCAATTCACAATTATTCAAGGTGAACTTTACTTCCGAGGAGGTACCGGATTCCTAGCCCGGTGTATTGGCCAACAAGAAGCAAGCTTCCGACTACAACAGATCCATGAAAAGTCTTGCGGGGATGGGGATATCAGTCTGTATAGAAGAATCCAAAGACAAGGTTATTATTGGCCCGAGATGGAGAAGGACTCAAATCAATTACAGAGGGAATGCCCCAAGTGTCAGTCATACATCTGGGAGGATGAAAGTTGCTTTGAAATTGATACCCCTGACTGGAGGCAAGTCTACATTGACTATCTCGAAGAGGGAACACTACCTGAGAGCCCGAGGGACATTGCACACCTCAAGAGGAGAGCGAGGCGGTACTTTCTTGATCAGGACAAGCTGTATAGAAGAAGTATTGAGGGCACTCCCCTGAGATGTCTCTCCAAGGAGGAGTCAGATCTAGTCCTCGGAAGAGCCCACGAGATTGAACATCAAGGAGGGGCTCGGCTGTTCGAGCAACTTATACACCTTGGGTATTACTGGCCGACCATGGAGTCAGATGCATCCCATCACGTGAAGAGGTGCCAGACTTGTCGGAAACACGGAAATTTGATCCATGCTCCAGCTGTAGACCTGCATAGTATCCGAACGCCATGGTCGTTCCATACGTGGGCTTTTGATCTGATAGGGCCCATCTCCACATCTTCTAAGGGGTACAAGTGGATTCTCGCAGCCACAGAATTGAGTACAAAGTGGGTCGAAGCAATTCCTCTGAAGAACGCTACGGGGCCTGCAGTTGCGAACTTCATCAAGGAAAATATCATTTGCCGATTTGGAGTACCAAACACCATCCTCTCGGATAACGGCACTCCCTTCATAAACAAATATGTGAAGAGCCTCCTAGAGACTTACCAAGTGAAGCATCACAAATCCACACCCTACTATCCAAAAGGGAACGGGCAAGCGGAAGCCACAAACAAGACACTGATAAGGATTCTGAGCAAGATGATGGATGAGTTCGGGGGGACTTGGTCCGAACAGTTGATAGTAGCCCTGTGGGCGTATCGCACTTCGAAGAGAAAGCCAACTCAAGCAGCTCCTTACTCCCTTGTGTATGGGTCCGAGGCAGTGTTACCTATAGAGTTGGAAACGCCATCTGCTCGAATGGCTCTCATCTCGGGGATGGTATTGGAGCCTCGAACCACCAGATTGGAAGCATTAGAGGAAAAGCATGACAGAGCTGCAAAAGTCATGGAAAGGTATCATGAGTCCATCGCCCGAGCCTATAACCAGACTGTGATACCAAGGAAGTTTGAAGAAGGTGATCTAGTATGGAAGATTGTAGACCCAATCATGCGAGGACAGCCTTTGCCCAAGTTTTCTCCAAAATGGGAAGGGCCCTACAAGGTGGTTCGGGCGAGCTCAAGCGGGTACTACAAACTTGTAAGGGTTGAAGACGGCTTCCGAGCTGGCCCGCTCAATGCAAAGTTTATCAAGCATTACTACCCATAGTTGGACTCATCTATGTTGAAATTCATTTTCACTTTCTTACTTTGTCTAAAAGTTGTATTTCCCTTACGTTATGAAGAAGCTGGTTTTCTCTATGGTGCATGTTTTATCCCATCACTTACAGTGAATCTATTATACTTTCATCAAGAAAGTTGAAGAACTAATGAGAATATTTCAGCTTTTATATGTGCATATGATTGTTCTTTCCATTGTATCATTCGAAATAAATATTTTATCAAGTAGAATGAGAAAACAATGCGAAAATATCCAAACAACAAAAATTTTGTCATTTCATTGCATTGTCCTAGATAAAACATTTTTATCGAAAGGGGCAAGAAAGTAATGATAAAAAAAAAAAAAACTCAATCTTTCCTAAAGACACCCTCGAAGAAGCTGCCCGTCATATCTACATCTGGAGGACAAACAGTAGAGTGTGCCTCTAAAGTCTCCAAGGCCCGAGCATAACCCGACTCAAGTTCACGAAGAGTTGCCTTTATCTCATCTATAGAGGTGCGATAAGAGGCAAGCACAGACATAAGTTCCAGCTGATGACTGGCGTTCGAAGCTATATCCAGGCGCTTCCGAAGCCATGATAAGTCCACTTGGTGACGCTCCATGTCAGAGATCCCCTGATACGCCGTCTCGACTACTTTCCCATTAAGGTCACACAACCGTTGCCTGTCCAAGCTATATAAGATAGTGGCAAAAGACTCGAGAAGAGCAGTCTGAATGAGTGGACACTGGCAAGCAAATGAAGCAAAGGTCTCCGGGTAACTTGAATGCACAAGCTGTAGAACTGAAGCAAACTCAGGAGCTACCCAATAATGGAGAAATGATACTTTGCCAGAAGCTGAAGGAGGAATTGGGGCCGGAAAGCTGCTAGTCTCAGGAATCTCCCCAATGTCTATCGGGTTAGATGAACCACCCGGAGGGGTAACTCCCGGCAGAGGTCCCGAGCCTGAGAATGCCGAACGATAAGGGGAAAGACCAAAAGCATCACTATCAATGTGGAAATCACTAAGATTCAGATCCAAAATATTCGAAGGCACTGGCGATGAAGAACCTCTGGCAGTCGTCTCAAAGGCAGGTGTCCCCCCTTGAGAAGGAGAACCGTGAGGAGTTACAAAGAGAGTCGGAGAAGAGCCCGAGGCAGGTGAAGGCAGGACCCCGGTAGCAGCTAACACTGGAGCAGAGTCCGAGGCAGGTGAAGGCAGGACCCCGGTAGCAGCTAACACTGGAGCAGAGTCCGAGGCAGGTGAAGGCAGGACCCCGGTAGCAGCTAACACTGGAGCAGAGTCTGAGGTAGGTAAAGGCAAGACCCCGTTAGCAGCTAACACTGAAGAAAAGATAAGAAGGCCTTATTAGAGGTAGGGAACAGGAAAGTCATTTAAGTAAAGATTTCTCACAGATATAAGTAAATGACAAACTTCAGAAAGAAAGATTACCAGAGGGAGAATCAATATGCAAAGCAGGGGCAACTGAAGGACTCCTAGCATCAACAAAGTCACTTGGTCGTGTAGAGACCACCTGATCGATCTCAATGTCTGATGAAGCCTGAACAGTAGCAGTCATCCCTGAAGAAGGAAGGAGGGCCGGAGGATGAGAATCACCATAAGTGCCAGAGCGAGTCTCAGAGATCTCTAGCACATCCACCTCCACACCATTCCCAGAGGCGCACCTCATCTCTACATCGCTTCTAGAAGCATGGCCCGCGACATCAATTTCTGTGGCATCAGTCCCTCCAGCAATCTCAACATCAGAACGGTGAGCCCCAATAAACTCGTCACCAAGGTAGTGCTCCTCCTCAGCTACGGTAGGGCGATGACGACGCGTGCGTGGAATAAGGTCACAAAAATTATCGGAGGACTCAGCCTCATCATCATCGTCATCTATAACTGCTATACGAGGGGTGCACATCTTCACAAGTCTTGCAGACAAAGGGAGGGTGTCGTCCAAGTCTGAGTCCGGCCTGGGGGAGGCAGCATGGCCAGGAGCCACGGTACCGAGAACGTCAACAACCGCAGGATCCTACACAACATGGGCAAATAAAAGTTTTCATTTTAGAAGGTATAGTCGCAAGAAGGAAAGTAGCTTCAAATCAAGAATTTTGGGTACCTCATGAAGCCTTTTGGAAAGGCGAGGAGCGGAAGGACTGGCATCAGAAGCCCTCTTGTGAGCCATCTTCTTAAGGCGGGTCGTCCGAGGACCAGAGGCCTTATTCAAAGGGACTGGCTCTGGAGAAGTAATTGCCAAGCTAGAAGCAGATGCCCGAGCAGAAGGGTCAGTTGGAGCAGATGAAGTGAAGAAACCCTCGTACATGTGGTCAGATTTTCGGCTCTCGGGTAGCCGAAGAGAAGAATCCTTCTTATAAATCGGCGGAGGCAAACATACGGTCGGTCTGCTCTGGACAAATGCAATAAACGCATCGATATTGTTCTGCCAATACCGCCTGAAAGAGGGGGTGAAACCCCCTACTCGGCTCAAGCCTGGCATCGTCAAAGAGCCGGATATGGGAAGCACGATGTGTACAAGCCGGCGACTGAAGCGCCCGTAGCTCTCTGAAAATGATAATAAATGAGGTGCTGGCCCCGGGGCACATTGATCAAACCCGAATTGACATGCTACACGGTCAGGCCTATAAACGGCACTATCAACGCCTTCCTCATGCCACACCGGTAATGAACTCGGACGGATCATAATCAGCATATCAACAAAGGGTGCAGGGATGTTCTTCGGCAAAGGAAAGGACACCGAGCGGGAGGAACCATGATAGATAAGCGGTGTGGCCACACCTACAGGTGGACATACATACGGCCGTGCCACAAAGCGTCGGGGATCATCCACCAGAGTATTCAAGGATAAGGTGGAAATGGTACGTGACCAACGTGTAATCAACGGCTGGCAAGACTTTGCTTTCTCAAATGTCCGAGACCCATCAGTATCGAGCACGGGGATGCCATCTTTATCCACTATCTCCCGAAGAACCTCCGCCTCGAATACAGTCGGAGCAGGGGCAAATTTTGGGAACCTCTCGAAGAAGAAACAAAGTAGGAACTGGCTGTGAATGAAGGAGACAGGCTCATATCGACCCACGGAGCGAACCATATCTCGATGTAGTAGATCCAGCCGATAATAGAGATTCCCAAGAAATAGGGGAGCCAAAGGGATCCGATCTCCTCTAAAGAGCCTGACTGCCAAGGGGAAGACGAAAGGATTGAGGGAATCCGGAGGTGTGCTCGGAAGAATGAAGAATGAAAGGAAGCAAGAGAGAAATCCCAAGAAATAGAGCCTGGAGCCATACATCGGACCGGCTTCATACTCCCGAGAGTCAGGATCAGCATCTCTGGCCAAGGGCTGAAGATCCTTGAAGAAGTGACGGATCCATGCAGTATAGGAGGCACGGTCCGTCCTTACTCGACTAGTCCTCCTCGCTGAACCATCAAAAACAGAACTCCACCGACCACAAGTTCGAAGATTTAGCTTCAGAGATTGGATCAAAGAATCATCTTCGGGGGGTGTCTGCTCAGGGTCGAAGGCATCAGGGCCGGTCACCTCCAGACGCAGCAACATGAACACATCCTCAAGGGTGGGCCCCATCTCGTGCTGGCCAAGTATAAAGGTGTGTGTCTCGATGCTCCACCGAAGAGCCATGGCTTCCAGGCTAGCATTGTTGCGACGGATGGATAGAGATCTAGATATTTTCACCGGGATCAATAGCCGGGCCTCCTGAAGTCGTTGACAGAGGCTCTTGTCCGAGAGGACATCATCGACCCACTCTTGCCAACCGAAAGGAGGGTTTGAGAAGGCCTTGAACTGAGGATAACAGTATGGAAAGTCCCCCTGCTCAATCCGAAAGCGTAGCACCGAGGAAGGAGAAATGAGGGCCTCATGTCCAGAGTCAGTGTCCTCAGTGAGACATAATGGAGCCGCCTTCGGAGATAGAAGAGAAATGGTGGAGGTAGCCGCCCGCCAGAAGGGGTCCTTCCGACCAAAATAAGGAGATTTCCTCCACTCAGATGCCGGAGGTACATCCCTCTCTTTCATGAGAGCCGGTTCCGATGACCCCGGGACAGCGGGTTTCTTTCGAGAAGACATATGGCTGAAATAACAGGTATAAATAGTAAGGAGTTGACCGTATTAAAATTCAGAATATTGGAATTAAAGCAACACATTCGAATGAAATTTCAGCATCAACTATTCGTTTCTCTGAGAGTCCATGAATTCAACAAATTCTACGAGGAATTTTTTTACACCAAGAGTCCAGGTTCAACCCCGGAAGTCATCAACAATTCTTTTTCTCGGGTGTTCCTCAAGCTCAACAAATTTTAATACCAATGGGTGCATCATCAACATATAGATTTTCGTCTTCTATCATCAATAAGAGGTGCAATGTCATAGGTCGCTTCATGATGAAGTTCAATTGGGTCAATTTCTTAAAGTCACTATGTTCTATATTAAAGGTCCAATTTATACGGGGCTCAAAATTTGGACAGAGTGAAGTTCAATAGTAAATTTCAGGCCCGAGATCCGAAGTATATTACATTGCTTATCAGTAGCAAGATTCAATGGATCATTATGCAAATTACAAGAATGTCCTTTCCAAAGTCCATATTCATAAGTCCAGGGTTTTCTCTCTCCATGTCAAAAATGGAGCTCAAATACTAGTCAACAAGTTATATTCGGCCTTTCCTCGGTGATAAAGTTCAACAAATTATGTTCAAGCCAAGCACCTCAATGAGGTTTCAAGTGCTAGTGCATGTTTCCATATGGCCAAAATCACGGTGTTTGAGCTAAAAAAATATATATATATATATCATTGGGATTGCCACAAATATTGAGTCCATATTCAGATTCAGTTATTTATTTATTTATTTTATTTTTATTTTCATCAGATTGCTTGAGCCCTCTACATTGCCACAAAAATATATTTATATATATTTAAATATATTTACATTCGGAAGAGGGGGCCGAATTTCATACTTACAAATTTGGGCAGTTAGAGAGGTGAAGTCTGAAGCCGATACTGGAAATTTAAGCTGAAATCAGAGAGGCTTTACAGACTGTAATCAACAAGACTAGGCTAGGCTTGGCAGGACCACACACGTTGCGTTGAGAGGGCGAACGTGTGTGGTGTGCGTTGGAACCGTCGAAGTCAACAGTGATCGGAACTGGAACCAGTGAGTATGCAAAAACCGAGATTCAAACTCCGAAAAATAGCGCCGGGCTGTGAGACTAACGAGCTGGATGGTGTTAGGCAAAACCACACATCGTGTTGAGTGGGCGACGTGTGGTTCGCGTTGAACAGCCGAAGACGAAGGCAAAGCATCGGGCATCCACTATTTATCTTCCGAGCATCTACAAGATCGACAAGACAATAATTAATTATTCAACATCAAACCTGTATGTATGTCAAAATTATTGTCAAAATTATCGGCACAGGTTCAAGATTCAATAGCATGGATTCAAGACAACAAAGCCAGATTTCTTCAATAAAATTAGCAAGGATTCAACATTGATTATTCCAATATTCACACAAAAAAAAAAATCAAGATCTCTTCATCAAGATGTGCAACAGCAGAAATTTATGGGTTACATTATCCAAAAATTTATAAATCAGAGTTTATACAAATAAAAAGTTCAAAAAGAGGACTTCAAATGCTTGCTCACAGATTTGATGTAACAATGGTTAAGACATGAAGCTAAAAGAAGGAAGCCCACTATGGGAGGATTCAGGTCCCCTCATTGTATTGAACTATTCTCCAGAGAAATGATATCTGGATGGACTTCATGGGGAAATGAGCCCCTTTATTTTCAAGAGTCTAGAAATTTTTTAAAGAGGACAACTGATACATAATGCTTTCAGACGAAAGCCTCTCTCTTTGGAACTACATTTGCCGACCTGGAACCTATTTGGCATTCTTGTGCAAGTGTTTACCCTCAAGATTGGTGACATGCTGCCTTGTCCATGAGATGGAAGTGTTGCCTCTCCCAGAACCTGATGATCATGATTAACCATGCCATGGTCATCGCACTTCATTGAAATGAGGCATTGCACTTCATAGCCTATGTTGCCTAGGAGTGGAGCTCTTCACGGATGACAGATGTAGCTTAAATATCGAACAGCCAGAAGAAAATGCTGGCGGCATATCAAACTTTAACAGGTGCCTTGAGTTGGGTTAATGGATTTTCAGAGTTCAGTTCTTATGAGTTGGGCACCAGTTTTAATATGGGTATGTGCCCTATCATTAAGCTATTGATCAAAATATGAAGTATCTATATTATTGATTTGGTATATGAAACTGCCAACAAAAATTGTTATGATGCAGCATCTACTGGTGCCTTGTGCTGGGATCATTAATTTTGTTCACAATCCCAAAATGTTTAATCCTGGGATGGTATTTTAATATTTTGCCAATGAAGGAAAAGATACGGATAATTATATTATCTCAAGCAGAAACAATTTGGATCAAAATACTTGAATTATGACTCTCATGTCCTTCGTCAATTGAAGTTACTAGAGTTTTTTAATGTTGTATTTGTAAGAGGAGTCAAAGCTAAAAAATACATATATATATATATATAATAATAATAATAAAAGAAAATACTGAGGATTCCCAAGAGTTTACCCACAATCTGAAAGTGCCAATGGATAAGGTGTAAAGCTGAAATAAGCAAGAAGCATCACACAGCGCAGGCCGTAAATCAAGACAGGGCAGAGATGGCGCAAGCCGCATGCACGAGCAGTGGACGAGCGAGGCCGGAACCAGCAGTGATGTCGCAGCGGAGTTGGTGACCACACACGACGCGTTGAAAGGGCGACGTGTGTGGTTGGCACTGGAGCAAGCAGCGGCGTCGGCGTCGGTGCTGGTCAGTTGAGGAAGGCAACGGCAGTAGGGCCACAGAAGAGGCTGGTGTTGGCTTGACGACGTTGTCACGACACCAATGATAGCCGAGGGTGTAGCTGCCGATGGTGTGCAAAATGACGATAAACAGATGAAGCCTTCTTGGAGAGGAAGAAAGGAGCTGGGTCTGTGCCTGTTGAAGAAGACGAGTTGGGTCTGTGCTTGTGGCGGCTGAGCAAAAGAAAAGTTTGTGAGATTTAGGGTTTTGAGCCATCTCTTTAAATAGAATAAAAAAAAAAAAGGTGTGATATATGGAATTCTTATTTCCAAGCAGATTATTCTGAATGTATATATGCATATATATAAGAAGCCAACCTAAAAAAAAAAAAAAAAAAAAGAGTACAAAAAAATAAAATTTTTGCTTGTCAATTTTTTTTTTGTAAATTGAAGTGCGTCATCAACTTTATCAATAGGCTCTGTCGTGACAAAATGTTTTTTTTTTTTTTTTTTTTTTTTGGGGGAACGTGATACGAAACAGGGTCGAAGAAATGACAGTATGCATGCCTGAGAAATTTACAATTTCTCATACACGCAAGGGGCAAATGTAAGAGGGGCTAATTTGAGCCCACTAAATTATTTAGGCCCAATAGCCCAAGATTAGTGGGCCCGAATTTATCGCAAGTCCAAGAATCAGTGGGCGCAGATTTATCGCCATCAAACGGATTGAATCGCTCTAAGCCTCGAAAGGGTTCGAATCCATGAACCTAGAGACTTACTCGGGCCCGGACTCGAAAGGGTATTAAGCAAGCCTAGAGATCCGAGGCACTCGGACTCGAAAGGATTCGGATCCACGAATCTAGAGATCCGAAGTACTTGGCTTCGAACGGATTCAGACGCAATCTAGAAGTCGCTCCGTTAATGAGTCCCAGAACACTTGCGGGCTCGGAGCTTTCCGGGATCTACGCACTAGAACCATGGGCGTAATGGAGTTCGAACAAAGGACCCGATCCCGAGGACGGTGAGTGGAGACAAATTCACTCTTCGGTTAAACTAGCCTATACCCGGGTCGAGGTGGCACGATCCCGGGGGGTCCATGAGACTCGGCAATATTTTGCGGCAGGACGTCCTCTGGGACTACCCCTGACCCTTTGGGATGATTGGGGATCATTGGTTAGGTGTGGCTAAGAAGAAGGGTTCGCCGAGGGATTGATCTCCTCTTCGGGGTTTTCTCATCCTCGGAGAAGTCACCTCCTCGGAGAAGTCACCTCCTCGGAGAGGTCACCTCCTCGGACAAGGTGGTTAGAGAGAATATCTCCCATGTGCCTTGCACATGGGCTCCATCCTACATCATGAGGTGTCTATAAATAGCACCCACCCATAGCTTTACAAGGGATGGATTTTGGAGATTTTTAACTCTTGGGAAAGAATTAATTTCCCAACTCCATTATCAACCTTGAGAGTGAAAGTGGGAGATCAATGGGAGAGCCTTGCCATTATTCTATTCTCTAGCCATTTTGCCTTCTTCTTCACCCAATCTCTTATCTTCATCATCTCCTTTGTTGTTGTGTTCCTAGGTTGAGATTATTGAAGAATCTAAGCCTCTCATCATATTCTAGAGAATTCGAAGTTGTTCTTCAAGGATCTTTGAAGATCTTCGAATTTTCCAACTCCTTTCTTGAACCCTCTCCTACAGTTTATTACTGTTTTTTTCTTGGCTTTGGTTGGTTGCTCGCCAACTCTTGATGACGTGCTAACAAGGGATTTGGCAGGCATATTGGCGGCAACCTAGTTGGGATTGGTATGTCTCGCTGTGATATTTTTTGCACTCATCTCTTTTTCTTTCTTAATGTAATGAGTTATTTGTTCATCAATAAATGTTTTATAAAAAAAATAATAATAAATAAATAAAATAAAATAAAAAAATTTGAGCATTTTATTTAACCTCATATGTGAAAAACAAAATTTTAATTAACTTAATTTAGTTATATTACGTTTTAAGTGATTGCAATTTAGAGGCAATTTCTTCATATGTATTGAATTCAATCCGTCAATATTTATTAATATCATTGTTGCCCCCACAGTCCAAACAAGTACCCATTGATCCAACCAAAGTATCTTTTTGCAAGATGGAGTGTGATTGTAAAGTGAAACACGTTATTCTCGTGTTATTTTATTTTATTTTTGTGTAAATTACGGTGACATCTTTAAATGTTTGAAAAAAATATAATATATTAGCTATATAGTATGTTAATTATAATATATCTTATAGATTTAATATAATTATAATAATTTAAAAAAAATTAAATTCATATAATATTTAACATACTTTTTGTCAGTAATTCTTTAATCTTATACTTTTGCAAATAAAAAACTTTAAAACGATGGTTAGATGCAGAGGGCGCGGCACTGCCACATTGCTACAATTTGGGATTGTAATTGGTTCAGTATGGTTGGTATTTAAGTACAAAATTTCACTGAATTGATAATGTCAATTTTATTATTTTGAGCACCGATATAGGCCGTTTTGCCTATCAAACCGTACCAAACCGAAACAATTGAAACGGCTCAGTTCAGTTCAATTCAATCTGTTTAGTACCTTTCAAACTTGAGCCACTTTTTATAATCACTAATTTATATAAAAACATTGAATACCATTTCAAACATATACAATCCATCTATTTAATAAATATTTTTCAAACAAACAAAAAAAAATTAAAAAATGCTAAGATTTCAAGAATAATGAGTTAAAAGTTAAAATTATATATAATAAGAGTTTACAAACTTAGGTTATAGAGATGATAATGTTAATTAATTAAGAACAATAATTTATTATACTTATTAATATCATTATGTTATTAAATTATGTATTTATTAAATACAATATATGTTAATATGGTCGGTTTCGGATTAATTTGGTGCACTAGGTGTTTGAACCGATAATAAACCGAAAATCAAAAAAAAAAATCAAATTAAAAAATTACACAGACCAATTCTTATTAAAAAAAATAAATCAAATGTAATCAATTTGATCCGATTCAATTAATTTGATCATCTTTTTTCATTTTCTTACTTCCCTAACTACAGCCCTACACAATTATTTGAGGTAGTAAACCCACCATCAACAAGAAGATTGTGACCACTCACATACTTGGATTCATCACTGGCTAGATAAAGTGCAGCCTCAGCTATATCTTTAGCCCTTAGGGTTGCACCCTTTAGGTTAGCCAACCCTCTCACTATTTCCTCCATTTTTTCCACTTCTTCCTCTTGAGGCAACCCTAAATCCACCATTTCCTCATCTTCCTCGCAACTCCGCCACGCGTTGACAAGCATGGAAGTGGCCACCCCAAAAGGCGAAACACAATTAACCCTAATCCCATACCTTCCCAATTCACATGCCACATTCTTTGTCAATCCCACAATGGCATGTTTTGAAGCTGTGTAAGCATGAGGTCCAAGCCCTCCCATGACACCAGCTACACTAGCCATGGAAATTATGCACCCACTTCTTCTAGGAACCATCACTCGAGCCGCATGTTGCATCCCAAGACAAGCTCCTTTAACGTTGACACACATGACATGGTCAAACTCATCTGGGTCAAAATTGACGATACTCTTCCTCTTTGCTTGGTTTCCTAGAACCCCAGCATTGTTGCAAAGAATGTCGAGGTGACCATAGAGGGAGACTGTTGAGTTGACCAGGTTTTCGACATCTTCTTCTGAGCTTACATCACAATGCACATAGGTTGCTGAGGGACATAGTGAGTTGGCTAAGGCAGTACCAGTGGCATCTTCAACATCTGCAATGACTACTTTGGCTCCATGTTGGATGAAGAGCCTCACTGTGGCCTCCCCAATCCCTCTAGCACCACCTGTTACAATTGCAACTTTTCCTTCCAACCTGTGAAAATGTATAGAATAGTTTATTGTTAGATTATCATCAAGTTATATTTTGCTGATCAAAAAAATTCATCAGGTTGAGATACTAAAGTGCATGAGAGCTTAAATTTGGAATGTTTTCCAAATTATTTGGGATTCTTGAGGAATCAATCAAAGTGACTTTAAAAGCATCAATAGTATGAACAAATAGCCTATTAAATTATGGGAGATTTGGTCAAAACTTTCGCATAATAAAATTTTAATATATTAAGGACAAATATAAAAAATTTCCTTGAAAAATCTAACAAATATAACTATTATCAAAATATTAGTCTTTAAAATAATATAACTTTTGATATAGATATCGATTTTTAATAAAATTAATATTTTTATAATTCTCTTATCAAGATCTATTAAATAAGATCTATGTTGATTATGAAATTCTTAAAATATATATATATATATATATATATATATATATATATATATATATATATATATATATATATTACCGTTGAAATTGATGTAAACAGTAACACTACAAAAAATTAAGGTTTTAGAGACTGAAATTTAGGGACAAAATCATTTTTTAAGAACCAAATATTTTTGTTACAAAAAATGTCATTATTATACTTCTAGCAATGAAAATTGAACATTAGTGATTAATTATTATCCTTTTGCAACCAAATTTTTTGTCCCAAAAATTAAACTATTTTGAGACCAAATTATTTTGTCCCTAAAAGTCTATTTATTAGTGACATTTTCAAAATTTTGTCCCTAAAAGTCTTGTTTTTGACTTTTTGAAAGACTTTTTCTTCATAAAACAAAATTTTCACTTTTAGAGACCAAAATATTTGGTATCTAAAACTCTTATATGTTGTAGTGTAACAGTAACATGTTATTTTGTTTGACAGTAGCATATTAATCTGTTTGACAATTACTTTATTTGACAGTAACAAATTACTTTGGTTCGCAATAACATGTTACTCTAGCAAAATTATCCAAGAATATATATATATATATATATACATATTTTTTTTATTTTGTCCTTACTCAATTATATGTTTTCTCCTTAGGGGGTTTATGAAGAAAAATAAATTGCGCTGTCATTTTCACCAAACAACGGTTCAATGGAGGGATTTTGACTAAATTTTTCTTAAATTAAATACGTTGTTGGTCCCCAAAATATGCACTTTATGACATTTTGATCCTTAATATTTTAATTATATTAAGTTGGTCCCCAACTTATCTAATTTGTGTTTAAATTATCCCAGTGTCGTTTAACTAGGGTATTTTATTCAAATTTTGGACAGAAACTGTTCTCAAAACTATTCAAACATGAATCGGATAAGGTGAAAATCAAATTGATACAATTTAAATTATTAGAAACCAAAATAAATACTTTAGAGACCAGCATTGAATTTGTTAGAGTTAAAATCTAAAATACTAATCTTATCTCTAGAGATTAATAGACAAGGATAATACTTAGGAGGAGATAGTATATATATGAATAATCTTCTTTCTATCTCTAAGGTCTATAAATATGATTGTATTCTTCTTCTTCTTCTTCTTCTTCTTCTTTATTTTCAAAAAAAGAAAATTCTATTAACCCAAAATAAAGGAATAAAACAAGTTAATAAGGAAAAAGGAAACTTCATCACAATTTGGCAAGAAACTATGATTGTATTCATGTATATTCATTTGAGTGAATGAAATAGTACTATGTTGATGTAAGCCACCATAACTGAACCACGTAAATTTCATTCCACAGTATGTAAAACCCTCCCCTACCCCGCCCAAAAATTTAAAAAAAAAAAAAAAAGATATATTTTTAGCAAAACCCAAATGGGATGCCATGCCTCATGCACTCTACGAAATGTAAACCTAGAAATGGTGGGGATTGCATATGCAACATTGCAATAATCTTAACTCAATGTATCAAATATATCCCAGCAACCACACATCCACATTCTGTAAATAAAAACACAAAACATGCAGCGGAATAAAATCATCAGATCATACCTTTTGATGATTGAACCTCGTGGATAAATCACGTGCTTCCAGAATCAGATCAATCAATCCCAGCAGTGGGGTGATATTACAATGGTGAATATCACCCACACAAACCACAGTGCAACTGACTTGATCGTTGTTTCTTGGGAGAGAGTCAGAATCTGGGTTGAAACAGACTCAACGTTGTTTCTCTTGGATTACCCATAACCATATAACAAATATAAAATATATTTATCTCATTTATCCATTGGTTAAATGAGATAATATCTGATATCTATATCATCTATCCATATCATGATATGATAGATATATATCCTGAGTGGCTCATCCAAATAGGTTTGAATTCAAATTCAAAACCCATTTGGATGAGGTTCAAAAGGTTCTAAGGGTCATGCCACATGGGCGCCCAATTTCTAACATCTCCCACTCGGACATGAGTTGGCATGACACTGCCACGTCTCAATCTCAATCTCCCCAAAAATAAACAATCTCATACTAGCCACTGCACCGTGCGACTGCTGAGAACACCTGCATGTGGGAGCTCTATACTAGAAACTCAAAATGAGCCAGCATAGAGACATCAACCCAAAAAGAATAGAAATAGTGTCTCATATACCCCAGACCCATCTAATTACACCGGTCCAAAAAACATCTCTAATCCCTCAAAAAGAGCATGTTTGACCCTCTTAATTCTTGCAATATATTCACACTCAATTCGCCTCTCATACAGAGCGATGTGAGTTGCCGGCAGTGAATATACAATAGTGGTGTAATACTAGATGATCTTCCCTTTGCACTCATGCCATTTAGTTTAGGATTGACCGCTTTCCCAGTGATGTCCCTTAAGGCCGAATCATGCATGACCGCAGGCAACATACCAAAGTAGCAGAACATCAACCCCTTACCTTATGACATAGTCAAAAGTCACAAAAGGGTACATAAATGAAAGTCATATCAATAATGACTCGTAAGACTCACACGGTGAGGAAGCAGGGATCCATTCTCTCACCTCATTACTCGGTCGCTAAGCACATATAGTATGAATATATGTTACGGTGGAGTAACTCTTCCATAAAGAGTGACGTCATACTCGATACACCGTACAGATATTAGTCTAGTCGCTTTCTAGCGCCTAACCCGAATTCTCTATTTGCTCGCCTTCTAGGCGTCAAATGAGATCTCGAATCTGGCTAATCATAGCAGGCACAACATGGAAAGTGGGTACTAACATCCATGTTTGGTCCTTAACACGACCTCATCTTGGTTATAACCAAGGCGACATACATAGTGGATGATTTAAGCCTCTCTTGGCTCCGAATAAAAATAAACCACCAGTCTCATCCTTGCTCGCTCCCAAGCGCCAAGGGCGATTGCTCGTGTGAGTGAGCCAATCTTGCCTGCTGACATCATCATTTGCTAATCATTATGACACAAACCATAATAGTGTCAACATCCCATCATCTCAAAATAAGTGATCGATTTAAAAAAAATTGACCACAGCTTGCACAATTATAGATTCCAAACATAAGCCTTATCAGCACCTCTTGCGATAAGTATATACAACGGAATCCACCATGTGCGCCTCACATGAAATGATTTAAGATCACTACCTCTTGCGCAATAACCTCTCTAAAGATATTTTTGGTGACCAATTTGCGTTCATTCTTAATGCGCCCAACTAGCGCAGATGCGCCCAACTAGCGCATTGAATTTTACAAGGAGCAAATTAATATGCTTCTAATAAAGCATTTTATCCACAGTCTAATGAGCAAGGTCAATGTCTAAACAACTCAGTTAACCATTTATCAAAGATAAAACTTATCATGCCGAATACGCCCACATAGCGTACTTTAGGCTCCCACAACAAAGAAAAAATCAAGGAATATAGGTCATCTGTTTCTCCTAAAGACAATCTGAGGATTCACTCAATAGCTAAGGCTCTGGCTTTTACCGATAGGTAAGTCAATGGGTTTGCAATTTTGCATCTAGAATCGTTCTAGGATATTCCTTATGTAAGTCATCGAAGACAAACCGAGAATTTTCCTAAAACAGTCCCTAAGGATCGTACATCCGAGCATATGAATTACATCACCCATGTCCATCATATCTAAAATGGAGGACTGCCCACCCTAGGTGGCGACAACCTTATAAATTCCTGGCTCATAATGACTAAGTAAGGAAAAACTTCTTTTGGACCATTGATCATGCCTCAGTGGTCTTCATCGATCATCGTTGCCCTATCATGGCTTGACGAAATCTAAGAACCACTGTTTGGATAACTGCTTGTAAAAGATTTATTGGAACTAGCAACCTTTTTGCGCTCCTAACTTTTCACCATAAAAGCAGAAGGTAAATCCCTACGGATCTATTTATCCAATTCTCTAATGAGAAATCGGGTCACAATGTCCACAAATCAATATTCCGAACTTATGTCAATTATAGCCTAAGTCAAAATAACCTCACTCCCCAGGAGGAAGTCTTCTCATGGTCTACACTTTCCTCAATGGTGCGACCATTCGGTATCTAGCGAGCCTTATGCCTCAACAATGACTATCCAAATTACGCACAACTTTATAACAGTTTTGCGTCATAATGGAAAGTCAACCAAATTATAAAAATGGTTAATCCTCAAAGACTTTGTCTTAAACTGCGCAACATTGATCCACTTTCTAAAAACAGGAGACTAGAGCCTTTGGCATTATCCTAGGCTCTTTATCATCATGCGGAGCAATCATGAATGTTTCCCTCTCAATCACCCAGTGATGACGTGGAAAATTTTCACATTTGCTACCACGCAACTAAGAATGTAGAGTATTCTGCTCTAATGGAGTAATCCATTAGTAGACACATCGCTCCCACTGTCCCTAGGATATTGGAAATTTCTTTCCATTCTCAACTAGGCTACATAGAGCGCTATGCTTGGAATTCTCCATCTTATAGAGTTCCGAAAACTCTATTCACGTCACCTTTACTAATAAAACTTTATGTGACTTAGTTACACTACCACAAAGCTGCTTACCTATATGCACATGACCCGGAGGGTTTGCATGACCGCATACAATAATGCGCCACACGACCCTTTGTGTTTACAAGACAGCATACAATAATGCGCTATAGAACCCTAGGTCTTAACTTCGCAATCTTATGAGAAGTAGAATAAAGATAAGCTGCTTAATGGTTACAGATCGCCCATAGATGGCTCTCTGCTAACCCATTACTCAAAAATGGAGTGTAAAATCTGATATGGAGGGCACTTAGTTAGGGATATAGGCAACAAACTAGTGCAATTCCCAATTGGGAAATATTTTGCGCCATTATCTACCTAACATTAACAATATTTAATTCCTTATCTCTACTACACCAGTGTGTTGTTGAGTACTAGGAATAATCAATGTTCTAAGCATCCATCTCTCTTCACAGAGTTTTTCTGAAAAAATAACTCAAATAGATACTCGCCACCTTGGTCAAAACTAAAAGCACAAAAAACTCTTATCTAATTGATCTCGACCTCATATGTGCAATGTCAAAAATCATCTCAAAACTTTTGACTTATGGGAGATCAAATAGTCTTGACTCAGATGCGTATCGTAATCTATAAATGTGTCGAGATTGAGGCTTAGCTATTGTACCCTCACACATATCTAGTCACAAAATATCATAGTGGACTAAATGCGCCAAAACAAATGACCTTCTGCGGCTTTCCTACTTACTTGTGCGCACCCATTGCGAACAAAGTTACACATTCACATGAGAGCAGGATGTCATAAGCGAGTGGGCCCGAGAAGGCCTACTCAAACCATTGTGTCATCATCTCATTAATGTGATTAAGTATAATAAGCCACTGGTTCATGACCAATGTCATAAACTAATTCCAATCATCTTAATGTGTGAGTTCTCGAAGACAAGTTTTAAAGGTTTAGGCCCAACTAGGTAATGACTCACGACTAAGTCATATTCACTAGATCATAAAAAGGATGTCATGGAGATATCAACTGCGCCTAAGTCGCAAATTTAACTAGTAAGTGCTAATCCCCTGCACCTTCAAGTCAATTTTATTCTCCATACACTTTAATACATCTAGTTGAAAGATGACGATACTCCTGTTGCCATCTCTATTTCTCGCTTCATAGTTACTTGCAATTAATTCTACTATCCACAAGAAGGAGAGAATAAGCTATCAACTATGATAGCTCCTGAAGTAACTTAAGCGCGAATTAGGCTAAAGAGTCTAATTCAACACAATGCTCTTACAAGCGATGCGTTAAATTCTTAGAGTCATAACAACCTTGTCAGCCTTAACCTTTTCATTACTATGCTGCAACGTTTGCGCTTAGTGGTAAATGTTATTCAAAACGTTAGCCTAGTAAAGGAATCACACAAAGAAGCACCTCATCCATGTTTCACACTCAAGTGTGGAAACAGTAAGTGTCCACACTTAGACAAGTTGGCAATGCTAATAGATTTTGCAGCCACTAAGCGCTAATCTTTTCACTCAGTGTTAATAGATTTTGCAGCTTCTAAGCGCTAATCTTTTAACTTCACGTGATATTTCAACGCACACTATTATAGTGCATGAAATTTCGCTCAATCCACTCCCAATAATTGGGTAGAGAGCAAAACACTGCTCGTACTGGCTACTCGTCTTACACTTAATGACTAATTTATTTAAGCTCGCATTTCTTGGATGACGTGACTCTTGAATGTTACTTCATCCAATGATGTAACATTATTTACAAGTCAAATTACAAAGTCAATCCGCGCAGCTCATTAGTCAAGATCATATACAGATCTATTGAGGGCTTACTAATTTCATAACTCCAAAACTCGCCAACCAAAACTATGTAGCGTGCCGCTAACTATAGCGCACACATTAGTTTTTATTGTGCCAAACAAGGCAACAAAAACACGGCGACTTTGAGTCATGTTTCCTTACTTTGGCTCAATTAAGGTTTGACCTAAAGTCTCCAAGACTTTTTCTCATCTAAAGAATGGGATTAGTTTGTTCACATTTGAACATCTCTACTAAGTCTAGGTCAACCAAATTAACTTCCATAAGCTAAATCAATTTAGAGAGAAATTCGCATTGGGATTAATTTGATTAGCATAATATAATTTTGCCGCAAAAATCTAAATTAAATAGTGACAATATTACACAAGTCGCAAGATCGAAAATCCGCTATGCTCGTAATCATCTCTTGCGCCACAAGTGACAATTATCCAAAAATTTAGTTTAATTTATGCGCAAAATATTGGTTTTCGGGAGTTAATCTACAAAGATTTCTCTCAACCGAATAACCTCCCACTGACTATGGCATATACAAAGCATGATAAATTCCATACAATAGCATTTTAATGTAAATCTACAAATAACTCATGCTATATTTATTTAATAATGGAATTCTAATAAATAAATAAATAATCATGCTCTTCTAATTACAACATATTACAAACCCAAAAAAATATGCTGTATTCAATATTTAAATTATGCCATAACAGAAAGTACATCATCCTGAAATTTTCTGGATTTTTTTGGTATTTTCTGGAATTTTAAATAACTAATTAAACACACATAAAATTAGAAATAAACAATCCAGAAACTAGTAAACAGAAACAATATTCAGATTATGCCATAATTAAAATGTACATTGTTCTGAAATATTCTGAAATTTTTCTGAAATATTCTGGAATTTTAAATGACTAATAAATACACATAAAATTAGAAATAAAAAATCCAGAAACTGATAAAATGAGACAATATTACCAGTAGATATTAAAACATTTCAGAAGTCCATAATAAAAATTTCAACCCCAGAAAATTATTTATGCAATACCAGCATCATTTTAAAGCATAAAAAATGAATTATTAACACAGAAAAAATATTTTTTATTTTCGTAAAATTTTCAAAATTTTATAGAATGTAGAAAAATTAATTCTGAGTCTAAGGGTATCAACCATGCTTAAAACAAAGCTATAACGAATATATTATGGCCCATTAACGCAATTCAGAATTAAAAAACAAACAAACAGAGCCTTAGAGCCAAGCCAGGCGGGAAAAACGGCTCGGCTCGGCTCGGCGCCGCTCAGCGCAACTCGGCGCGAGTCGGCTCAGGGAGCGGCTCGGCGCGCGGCTCAGCCTCGGCTCGGCCCGCGGCTCAGCCTCGGCTCGGCGCTCGGCTCCGCACGCGGCGCGCGTGCGGGCGCGGACGGCGCGCGTGCGTAGACAGCACCGCCGACGCGCGCGTGATGGCGCGTGCAGGCGCGTCAGAAGGGCATCCGGCGCGTGTAGGCGCGTGGAAGCGCGTGGGCGCGCGTGGCTTCGACGTGGTGGCGCGTGAATGCCACGCGCCGCCTTCCAGGGTACTGATAGTTCCGATTTTTGTACTGCCGGACTCCTTTTTCCAAAATAAAATCATTTATGCTCTAAAAAATGACATTAATGATCATAAAAATGAAATATTTTGGATCTCACTATCTTTTATAAATATACATATGATAAAAGAAAGCACGAAAATATCCATCAATGGCTCTGATACCAATGTAAATAAAAACACAAAACATGCAGCGGAATAAAATCATCAGATCATACCTTTTGATGATTGAACCTCGTGGATAAATCACGTGCTTCCAGAATCAGATCAATCAATCCCAGCAGTGGGGTGATATTACAATGGTGAATATCACCCACACAAACCACAGTGCAACTGACTTGATCGTTGTTTCTTGGGAGAGAGTCAGAATCTGGGTTGAAACAGACTCAACGTTGTTTCTCTTGGATTACCCATAACCATATAACAAATATAAAATATATTTATCTCATTTATCCATTGGTTAAATGAGATAATATCTGATATCTATATCATCTATCCATATCATGATATGATAGATATATATCCTGAGTGGCTCATCCAAATAGGTTTGAATTCAAATTCAAAACCCATTTGGATGAGGTTCAAAAGGTTCTAAGGGTCATGCCACATGGGCGCCCAATTTCTAACACATTCTTAAAAACGAGTAAATAGATTTGAAAAAAATAAATATAGATTAAAAAAAAGTCAAGTAAAGATAACCTTTTAGGGGTGAGAGAGGTATTTTCTCGGCTCATCACATGAATTCCCTGAAGGGTTTGCTCGGGCATCACTTGAGCAGACATGTTGAGAGAGAGATAGAGAGAGAGAGAGAGAGAGAGAGAGAGAGAGAGGAGTCTAATATTTTGGCAATAGAAAGGACAGTGAGGATGGTGAGGACGAAAGGAGGGTAAGGATTTATAGAGATCCAAAAAGGTGAGTGACTTACAATGGTGGGCCTATGGGGCTGTGCTTTTCTCATTGGAAGGGGGAACTTGATTAAGAATGCCCGTCACACTAAAGCTCCCTTGCCCCTCAAGCACATGTTTCTTGCCATATGATCTTGTCTTTATTTTTTATGTTTTTGGTAAACTAGCAATAGGTCTTAGTAGTTGGCCTTAATTCTCATCAAATCTTATTGAAAATAAGTCATAATAAAATCTTCACTAAAAATAATTTTATGACGATTTTTTTACATATGTCACTAAAAATTAAAAGTTAATGACTTTTTTTTGTTACGATTTTTATAAATTGTCATTAAAACTTATCATTGTAATGTTTTTCTATGACGAATTTTTCAAACTGACGCTAAAAGTTAAAAATTAGTGAATTTTTTTGTGACGATTTTTTAAATCGTCACTAAAATTTATAATTAGTAACATTTTTGTGACAATTTTCAAACTATTAATTTTCATAAAACCTATTGGACAATAAGTCCACTTAATAGAACCTAAACGTATGATTCCTTAATTTTTTTTTTCCTACTTTTCTTTTTTATTTCTTTCTTTCTATGCATTCTCAGCTATTATAAATCTTGAGATTCAAACGAAAGACAAATAAATTAAAAGACAGCTACCCGTTGTGTATGTAATGGATCTCTCCATTCTAACTATGTGATAGAGGGATTTGGGGATCCTGCTATACCTTTGGGCATAACAGACTGTTGTGTTCTCTTGTGAAGTGTTATCTCAAATTTCTTTCGATAATTTGAAATTGTTCATATTATAAAATTCATCGAGTAAATCATTCATATAAAAAATTAAGTTAAGTGGATATCTGCAGCCCTATAATCAAACTACATTTGTTTTTATAAAAATTAACAGTTAACATAACTTTCATAAATTTTTAAAAACAATTAAGACTTAATCATGGGGTTATGAATATCCGATTAACTTGATTTTTTATATGAATAATATTTTTGACGAGCCCTACAATAAGAACGGTTGAAATTATCGAAAAACATTTGGGACAAACTCCCACAAAGGGGCACAACAGCAGCCCAAGTCCGTGATAGAGAGGATTTTGATCCAAAACGAATGATAAATACATTTAAAAGATAATAAAATAATTAAGTATTCTTGTATAATACTCTACACTAATTATCGATTGACACATTTTATATTATCTTTTAAAACACTCAAATAAAAATAAAAGATCCTCATGTCTAAATTAATAACTATCAAATTATTGGTGCACAGTATCAACTTACTCCAAAATACTAAATAATTTCTCCTAAAATATAAGGAGAAATTACACCACAATGTAACAGTAAAAAAAATTATAATTTAGTGAAAAAATTTATACACTTTAATAATTAAAATATTATATTATATTTTTTTTCTGTGACCACTGTTTTGTTATTTCCGCAAAATGTAATACCAATTGACCAAAATGGCCCACATCTATTTGGGTTGGCCCTTTGTAATCCCAAAACACTAATTGGAGCACAACAGTCAACAGGATTTCGTATGACAACAATGTTTAATAATCCGAATTTTCTTGACCTGATTGGCTTGAATATATCAAAACGATATCATTTTGATATATTTGAGTCATTTGAGCAACACAAATTCGAGCTACTAAACATTTGTCTTAGTATGAAACCTTTTCAATGTACTTTTGTTTATTAAATGAATTTAGGTATGAGTATCGAGTGTGGGTGTGTATCCCAACGTTAAACTTTTATAAATTTAAATTTTAAAAGTTTGGAATATGTATCCAAAATTGGATATGGGCGTGAAAACGTGTTATATACATATATATTACATATTATATAGTATTCTAAGATAAAATATTGTAAATTATATAGAAATATACTTGAAATTGAATAGGATTCAAGAAAAAATATGAAATTTGTATATCTAAATGTAAGAGACTAAAAATATTGCTTTACTAGTAAATGAGACTTTTTTTCTTCTCATGTATTATAACAAATTAAAGGATCCAAGTGTCTAAATTAGACACGAGTGTCGGACACATATCCCACATCTTTATCCATGTCATATCCAGTAGGCGCAGATATTGTAAGGGAAATAAAAGAGTCCATGTAACAATCTAGGAGTCTTTTGAGCCTCTCCAGTGGTATTATTGTCAGACGAAATTTTGGAGCCATGGAAGATTTCTAGGTAAACATTGTTATATGTATCAAATTAAAATCCAAAAAAATAAATAATTAAATACAAAAAGTGCATTATGTGATTAAAATTTATTTTAAGTATAACTCACATCAAACTCAAGGTGAATCTCGGTCATACATTATACTTTCTATATATTTTTATGTTTTAATTTTGTGTAACTATAATTTAATTTTGGAGAAATTATAGCCTAGTGAACGTTTGAAAAAAAATATTTATAAATACATGAACAAGTTTAGAATTTTAATTATTAATGTTATAAACTTCACCATTGATGTGTAAAATATATATATATGTATATATATTTTAATTTTACACTGAATTGTTATTTCCCGTTTAATTTTCTACGTTTAAACTGTATATGTATATATGATAAGGATTTTACTTTAAAACTATTGCATCGAATTTTTTTTCAAGAGTCAATCATCATCTACTCTCATTTTCAGGCGTGAATATCTATCATAAAGCTGCATTAATTATCTCGGAAATTCTATGATATATATTACGGGTAAATAGCGGATATTTCGATGCATTTAAACCGATCGAACCAATCCAATCTACCGCATTTTGGATGAATGTGTGACGACGAGTGAACGGTTGCGAATTGATTTTTTTTCAATCCGCCTAATTTTGGACGGATGATGAATTTGAGATTTTTTTTGCCGCAACCAAATCGCCAAACCGCAAGTACCCATAGTTGTTGGGAAAAACTACTCACATTACATAATTTCACATTGCATATCGCAAAATTATGAGATGAACAAAACAAACCTTCAATCCCAGGAAAAATAACATGCTGAATAAAATACAGATAAAATATAAAATGGTTAAAGGAAGCAAACCGAAACCTGTGTGATACCACAGTCTCCTTAAAATAGATTCACTGCCTCACCGTTGGGTGCTGGAGGTACGCCGGCGTCTACTTCCTAGGATACGACGGTTTTTACCAGCTACAATAGAAGCACCTTCTGATTAGCTTAGCGAACGGACAACGACAGCACTCTCTCTCAGGTAGAAAATTATAGGAGAAGTAGACTGATAGTGTATGGATGTCAAGAAAAAATTATATATCTCTTTTCAAGGAATAGGGCCTCCTTTTATACACCTTAGGGGAGAAGGGAGGAGCCTCTAGTCATCAAGGCTGGTAACTAATGCTTACAAAACTGCCCAATCAATTTTGTAAAATTGATGAGCCTTAAATGTGTGAGTTATATACACATTTATGAGGCAATTTCTTATTCAACCATTTTTCTCCAACAATCCCCCACATGAATAAAAATTGACCGAATACAGCAAACGCTCAACGTTTATCAACAAAGACTCGGAAAGAGAGAGAGCACATAGACTAACCCTGCATCAGAAAAGGTAGCTGTTAGCCTTGAACCTTTCGTAGTGAAAGCCTATTGGATTTACTGGCTGACCAGTGAACGTGATGTCTTGAACTGTTCTGCCGTTTATGTAAACTGAGACAATAGACCTCACACCGGAGTTAGTCCAACCATTGTTCTTGTTCTCACTGGTGTGTCCAGTATGGCCCTGGAACACTAGCCTAGTTCTGTAAGTGTTTTTAAAGAATTCGGCCTTGGCAATTCTTAAAGAAGCGGCCCCACTTCGCACTGACATAGGTGACCTAGATACGGTATTTCATTATACCACATCACTAAGGTTATTAAAAGCATTAGCTTAACCTTCCACCCCCACAGGGCATCACTGTATAAATGAATGGGCAAGAGGATTTACCTCTTCAGTGACTCACCCGTTACACGAAGTTAGGTTGTCCCTTTGAACCTAGATCTTGGGATCTCCAGTCAACTAGGTTGGGTTTTTCGTTCCCGTAACCTTTACTAAAGGCCTTAACCTCATTCCTCTTGACGACTTTTCTACTAACTCTCGAGTTAACCCTTTAGTTAGCGGATCCGCAATGTTGTCCTTAGACTTGACATAGTCTAGAGAGACAATTCCATTTGAGAGTAGTTGTCATATGGAATTATGTCTACGACGGATATGTCTAGACTTTCCATTATACATATTACTCTGTGCCCTGCCAATCGCTGATTAGCTATCGCAATGAATACTGATAGCTGGCACAGGTTTCGGCCAACGTGGAATATCCTCAACAAACTGGCGAAGCCATTAAGCTTCTTCAGTTGCTTTATCTAAAGCAATAAACTCAGATTCCATCGTTGATCTCGAGATACACGTTTGCTTGGCAGATTTCCAAGACACGGCTGCCCCTCCGAGGGTAAACACATAACCACTAGTGGATTTGGAATCTTTTATATCAGATATCCAATTTGCGTCACTATACCCTTCTAGTACCGCTGGGTATCTGGTATAATGCAGCCCATAATCCAGGGTGTAACGGATATACCCCAACACCCGTATAATGCCCTTCCAATGAGTAGCATTAGGATTACTCATGTATCTACTCTGCCTACTAATAGCGTAGGCGATATCCGGCCTTGTACAACTCATCAGATACATCAAACTCCCAATGACCCGAGAATATTCTAGTTGAGAGACACTCTCACCATTATTCTTGGTCAAATATAGACTTAAGTCTACCGGTGTCTTAAACATACTTGTATCCGACTTTCCAAATTTCTCAAGTATCTTATTAACATAATGAGCTTGAGAAAGTACAATACTACCAGATGTTCTGGTGATCTTAACACCCAGAATGACATCTGCAAGGCCCATATCCTTCATGTCAAACTTAGAGTTTAACAATCTTTTGGTAACTTTAATCATTTCATCATTGCTACCAACAATGAGTATGTCATCAACGTATAGACACAAATGACATAACCTTTGTCAGTGTCTTTAACATATACGCACTTATCACACTTATTGATTCGAAACCCATTTGACAACATAGCATTGTCAAACTTCTCATGCCATTGTTTGGAAGCTTGCTTCAAACCATACAATGACTTGACAAGCTTACAGACTTTCTTACTTTTTCCTGGAGCTGAAAACCCCTCAGGTTGCTCCATGTAGATTTTTTAATCTAAATCTCCATTTAAGAAAGCTGTCTTTACATCCATCTGATGTATTTCTAAACCACGTAAAGCTGCTATTGCAATCACCATGCGAATGGATGTAATCCTTGTCACAGGTAAATACGTATCAAAGTAATCCAGGCCTTCTCGCTGTCTGTATCCTTTGATAACTAGCCGAGCTTTATATTTGTTAATTGACCCATCCGCTTTCATCTTTCTTCAAAAGATCTACTTACTCCCCAAGGCCTTACTGCCTGGGGGTAGATCAACCAACTCCCAAGTATGGTTCTGTTAGATGGAGTCAATCTCACTCTTAATTGCTTCTTTCCATAAAGGACTTTCAGGTGAAGTCACAGCTTCATGGAACGTTCGAGGTTCTTCCTCTAACATATAAGTCAAGAAGTCTGGACCAAAAGACTTTGTGGTTCTAGCCCTTTTACTCCTTCTTGGCTCATCTACTTCACCAGCTTGATCATCTACTTGATCAGTTATTTGATCAGCTATTTGATCATCCATGTGATCATCTATGTGATCGTCTTCGTGATCATCTATTTCTTTCATGGAACTCGGAACCCTGTCTTGGAGACGACACGGAAATACATCTAAAAGAAAGATGCACTTCTAGATTCCATAATAGTATTCTTGTGTATATCTGAAATATCAGACTTGTGCACAAGAAATCTATATGCACTACTATTTTGTGCATAACCAATGAAAATACAGTTTACGATTTTCGGACCTATCCTAACCCGCTTGGGTGTAGGTACCGCCACTTTTGCAAGACACCCCCACATTCGTAGGTATTTATATGAAGGCTTGTGACATTTCCACAACTCATATGGAGTCTTGTCCATTTTCTTCCGTGGTATTCTATTAAGAATATAATTCGCGGAGAGAATTGTTTCCCCCCATAAGTTCTGTGGCAACCCAGAACTTATCAACATTGCATTCATCATCTTTTTCAGTGTCCTGTTCTTCCACTCAGCAACACCATTTGACTGAGGCGAATAAGGCGCTGTGGTTTGGTGAATAATCCCAAATTGAGCACAAGTCTCGGCAAACGGGGATTCATACTCACCACCATAATCACTTCTCAATACCTTGATTTTCCGGCTTAATTGATTCTCAATTTCATTCTTAAAAAGAATAAATTTATCAATAGCCTCGTCTTTGCTTTTAAGCAAATACACATAACAGTATTTAGTGCAATCATCAACAAAAGTGATGAAGTACTTGTTGCCACCACGTGATTGTACAACTTTCAAGTCACACACATCACTATGCACTAAACCCAAAGGCTGGGTACTTCTTTCAATAGAATGAAAAGAAGACCTTGTCAATTTTACTTCTACACAAGTTTCACACTTGTGTTGTGGATTAATCTTGAAAGATGGTATGTGATCTAATTTGATTAATCTACGTAAAGAGTCAAAATTTACATGACCCAATCTACCATGCCATAAATTAGGGGACTCAAGCATATAAGCAGAATAATAAGCTTTCTCATTAATCTTAGAAATAAGTGTCATTATATTCAATTTAAACATACTACCTGACATATATCCCTTCCCCACATAGACCCGCCGTTGGTCAACACGACTTTGTCTGATTCAAACACCATGCGGAAGCTATGCTTGCTTAGGAGAGACCCCGAGACAAGGTTCTTACGAATGTCCGGCACAAAAAGGACATCGTTCAAAGTCAGTTCTTTTCCTGAAGTCATCTTCAGGATCACCTTGCATTTACCCTCAACAGCTGAGGTTGCAGAGTTTTCCATAAACAACTTCTCCCCGTTTGAAACCGGTTCGAAAGTTGTGAACATTCTCTTCTCTGTACAAATATGGCGAGTGGCCCCAGTGTCCACCCACCACTCCATCGGGTTTGACCCTACCATGTTCACTTCTGACACGACGGCTGACAGATGCATGTTGTCCACATCGTGTGACAATTCCTCCATTTCAGCCATATGTGCCTGGTTTTTGTGTTGGAAAGGGTTTTTCCTGTAGGGCTTCTTCTTCAGACAATCAACTGCTCGATGCCCGTCACTTCCACAGTTGATGCATTTGCCATCGAACCTAAAAGTAAGCTCCTTTGGCTTGTAGGCTGGCCTTTTGGAGATTCCTCCTCTAGCCCCCAACTTTGAGCTTTTGCCTGTCGGTGGTTTTTTTCTCGCCCCTGAGGACTCGCCATGCTTAACCATATTGGCTTTGACAATGGAGGTACTCCCTCTTTTCTTCCTGTTGTCCTCTTCAATCCGGAGCCTAACAACGAGCTCTTCGACTGTCATCTCCTTTCGTTTGTGCTTCAAGTAGTTCTTGAAGTCTTTCCAGCCGTTAGGCAGCTTCTCAATCAAAGTAGCTGCCTGGAATGACTCACTTAGGATCATCCCTTCTGCATGTATCTCGTGCAGAATCACTTGGAACTATTGGACTTGACTCAGGATAGTTTTAGAGTCCACCATCTTGAAGTCCAAGAACCGGCCGATGATAAATTTCTTTACCCCAGCATCCTCGGTCTTGTACTTTTTGTCCAAGGCATCCGATAACTCCTTAGCCGATTTCTTGGCATAAAACACGTTGAAAAGCGGATCCGCCAAGCCGTTCAGAATGTAATTCCGGCATAAGAAGTCTGCTTGTTTCCAAGCGTCCAGAGCCATGAGCTTTTGTTTATCTTGCTCATTCTCCTCTACAGCTGGTACATCTTCACTCAGAAACCTCGCAAGGCTTAGAGTAGTCAAATAAAACAGCATCTTTTGCTGCTATCTCTTGAAATTCACTCCCGTGAACTTCTCCAGGCGCTCGTGATGATTGAGCGGTCCTCCCGGAACAGCCGAAGTAACAATAGGAGGATTGACCACAGAGGTCACAACAGGGGTTGGCAAGCCAGTCGCCCCGGGGTTCGGATCCCCACCAACATTAGCAGCAGCAGTAGCAACATCAGAGACAGTTGCCATTTCTGAAAAATTACAGCAAAATTTTCACTATTCTATATTTCCAGAAATCAAACTTAACACTAGAAAATTCCACAATTGGAAATTTAATTCAAAACTAGTCTCACCACGCAACCTAGAATCGAACATGGTCAAGAAAGTTTCCAAGAAGACTGGAGGGGTCACACCGGTCCCACTTAAAACCCAGTTAACCTTAGACAAAACTTTCAAGAGCATGTTGACTCCTAGTCCATGGGAAACAACTTTAAGAATTAAATTTTCCAAGGGATGAACTAGGTTAAACACACCAAGTTCCAAACTGTACAAGCAATTACAACAAAATTGCTACAATAATTACAAGCAAATAAAACGTGCTTTACATATTTAGTCCAAATTAATCCTTTTTCCCATTTCCATAGGTATTCCTACAATAAATAGTTAGCAGCAAAATACAACAAAACCTCCCTTAGCTTTTCTTTGCTTTTGGCAAAGTAGTGATTAAGGGGAGGGTACTACCAAACAAACTAATAAATAACTGTAAGTAAAGATTAAAACCAACCCTTAAGTTACACATCTAGAATTTAAACTAAAAAAAACTGTAAAAAATTAATTACATAATAAATATGTAATTAACTATATAAGTTACAGACCTAAATTAAATATAATTAAACCATATTTTAAATTGGTAAAGGTTACATATGAACTTATGGTACACTAAACATGTAATTAATTGAGGCAAGTTACAAATATTTTATAACTCCTAAATACTTAAATCACATTACTAGGCAAGAATTGCAAATGACATGATTAACATGCAAATAATTCTAGAGAAATTAACATGAATTTAAATATAGGCAAGTTATAAACTTTACAACTCCACACCTAAATTAAAGATTAATAGGTACAAGTTACATGAAAATTTACTACCTAATAAACATGTTAGACATGTAAATTACACTAAAAATTAAATCCGAATGAACGTGTAATTTATATTGTAAATTAGAAGCATGTGAACTAGAAGTATGTAAATCTAGAAATACAAGGCATGAACCAGTACACCATAAATTAATAAATTAATTAGAAAATATAGAGAATTAACGTTGCACCAATGGAACTCTTCTTCCCTATTGATAACAGTGGCCTATTCCATGCCATGGGAAGACCAAACAATAGCATACACAAAATGGCAAAATCAAAAGCTTAACCCTGTGTACGTGCATCTAATAAACCAATTAACTCGCTAGTACTACCAGTGGCCAATTACATGCAAAATTATTATACATACCTATGAATCTATTAATCTAATTCTATGATAAACGTCGAATCTATTTTAAACTTGTTGGGAAAAACTACTCCCATTACATAATTTCACATTGCATATCGTAAAATTATGAGGTGAACAAAACAAACCTTCAATCCCAGGAAAAATAATATGCTGAATAAAATACAGATTAAAGGAAGCAAGCCGAAGCCTGTGTGATACCACAGTCTCCTTAAAATAGATTCGCCGTCTCACCGTTGGGTGCTGGAGGTACGCCGGCGTCTACTTCTCAGGATACGACGGTTTTTACCAGCTACAACAGAAGCACCTTCTGATTAGCTTAGCGAACGGACAACGGCAGCACTCTCTCTCAGGAAGAAAATTATAGGAGAAGTAGACTGATAGTGTATGGATGTCAAGGAAAAATTCTATATCTCTTTTCAAGGAATAGGGCTTCCTTTTATACACCATGGGGGGAGAGGGGAGGAGCCTCTAGCCATCAAGGCTGGTAACTAATGCTAGCAAAATTGCCCAATCAATTTTGTAAAACTGATGAGCCTTAAATGTGTGAGTTATATACACATTTATGAGGCAATTTCTTATTCAACCATTTTTCTCTAACAATAGTAACTTATAAGACTTTGTGTTTTCAATTTGTTTACATATTCTGTTTGTGTTTTCAATTGAAAAAGAGTTTAGATATTTTGTTATATTTTCAATCTGGAAATCCTTTTATCAAATGGTAATGGTTGATATTTGGTATTTTTGTGTGAAAAATATAATGCTTAATTTTGTTATTTATTAAAAAAATCAAATTAAATAGTTTTGAATAAAAAAAATGAAATAGTTTTGATAATGCATGGTTTTCTTACATGTATTTATTATTCGTATTTGACAATTTACTTGATAATATTTTTGTTATGTTGAGTTGGATTATTATAAAAAAAAATGTTGACAAGTTGTATTATGTTTAAAATTTGTAAAAATTTAAGCCGCCAAACCGATTCGCATCCATCCGTCAATCCACTCAATCCGCATCTGTCAATTCAACGACGGATGAGGATTGATTTTTTCCAATCCGCCCATCTGGCAGACGGACGACAAATTAAAAATTCCTCGGTCACAACCAAACCGCGAACACCCCTAATATATACTTTCTATTGGAGTATGTAAAACATGTCTTAATTATGACTTCATAATTTTTAGTTACATAATGTTTGGTTATGACTACTTTTTTTTTATTTTATTATTATATATATAACTATAACTCAAAAGATCTTATGAAATTTATGATAAACAATACCATGTCACTTGCATAGGAGGATATGTAATGACTCATAATGTCGACACTTATGTTCATAAATATATATATATATATATATATATATAGACTATCAATCTATCAGTTTCTTGGATTTGAACTCTACGGACCATGTCACCTTCTTTGCTGGATCTTGATTGTGTTGCATAGTTTTTTTTTTTTTTTTTTTGTGTGTGTGTGTGTGTGGGTGGGGGGGGGGGGGGGGGGGGGGGGGGGGGGGGGGAAGAGAAGTATTATTAGATTGGTAAAACTTACAAAAGAGAAGTATTATTAGATTGTTTTGCATAGTTATCATAAAAAAAAAAAAAAAAAAAAATGGATTGACTAACTTGATTCTGATGGATGGCAGGACACATAACGTAACAACCTTCTCGTTTTTGTGATAGCTTTTAGGCTCCGTTTGTTTGGAGAATTAGAGAGGAGATTGAGATTGGTAGTGAGGTGGGACCACTAATATTGTGTTTATTTTGAGTGATAGGGAGATGATTGATAATGTGTTCCGGATTAGGATGGACTTCTCAAGAGAATTCAGATGGGCCTCTAGGACTTGGCATTAAAAAAATAATC
Source organism: Camellia sinensis (assembly GCF_055761805.1). Classification (NCBI taxonomy): domain Eukaryota; kingdom Viridiplantae; phylum Streptophyta; class Magnoliopsida; order Ericales; family Theaceae; genus Camellia; species Camellia sinensis. Next base: position 60,294,121 of record NC_138974.1, read on the forward strand.
CGGCGGACTAAAATTTTTTTATTTTTATTTATTTTTTACATGTCTGGCATTGTTTTTGAATATTAATATTTAACTTTTTTTATTATTTTTTGTTAAGTAAAAATCATTATTTTATTTGTTTTATTTTTTTTTTGAAATTTTTTTATTTTATTTTTATTTTTTTAAAATTTTTACATGTTGGGCATTTTTTTTTAAACATTAATGTTTAATGTTTTTTTTATTTTTTTTATTTGTTTATTTGTTTTATTATTTTATATAAAAATAATTTAACAATCTCTACACTAACAATTATTATCAAAATAAATACAAATTTAATCTCCTCACTATTAATTCTCTTATTATCAATCATCTCCCTTTTAACTCTAAAAACAAATGGAGCCTTAAAGTTTAGGGTGAGAATCCTAAAAGCTGAGTGTTCATGCATAGCTGTTTATCTGATCATTGATTATGCTGATAGGATTGGTGTTGCTATCCAATCCACACATCAAAAATAAATAAATAAAAATCCTACAATCAATTCTATTCTGGTAGTACCAGGAAGTTAGGAGACCAACCACATTAAAAAGTTACACGTGTACGTGTGTGCGCGCATGATTGTGTAAAGCTAGTTCGGACACGCAATAGAATGAACCCACTTCTTGTATTAATGAGGGTGAAGTGTGGATCAATATTAGATGTTACTTGTTGGCACGATAGTTTCTTGCTTTATATAATTATATTGTTGATTAATAATTTATCTAAAAAATTAAGTTGGTCATGCTTATGTTTATAAAGAAGCCAAATATGTGTAAATATTTTTAATAATTTAGAAGTTGATTAAGTTCTTTAAATTGTTAAAATTAAAATTACAATAACTACAGTAATAATTTAGTCAAACTAAAAGTCTTAATAACATAATTTATTTTTTTTAAAAAAATTAAAAAATAAACTATCAAAACGGAACTAAGTAGGATGATTTTTTTTTTTTTTTTTTGTAATTTCTAAATTGGTTTCCCTCTTTGAGTATTCTTCTTGGGAATGTTGTTGTCAAGACTCCTGTTCTTTTGGAGAGTTGTATCAAACCATTTTACTAAAAGGGCTTTTTAACTAGTTTGTGTGGCGTGACGTGAATCATGATGCATTAAATTCCCCTATTAAAAATTGTAAACCAACTCATGACCTGTAGTGTCTATCTATATTTTATAAATAAATAAAAATGTTAGAAGTGTCCTTTGAATATTATTTAATGGGGGATATATAATTCTTAATACATGAATTTATTGTTTAATATGTTCTATGATAATTAATTATATTTTTTTTATTAAACACTACTAAAAAAAATCACTGTTTGTTAATTTTCAGTGATAGTTTAAAAATTTTGTCACAAAAAATATCACCAATTATAAGTTTTAACGATAGTTCAAGAAAATCGTCACAAAAAAATGTTACTAATTTTTAACTATTAGCCATAGTTTGAAAAAATCCTCATAAAAATTATAATAAAAAAGTCACTAATTATCAATTTTTAGCGACATATACAGACAATCGTCACAAAAAATTATTTTTAATGACGATTTTACTGAGACTTATTTTCAATAGGATTTGATGAAAATTAAATCCAACTATTAGAACCTATTGATAATTTATTCATGTTTAAAATATTTTCAAAATACTGAAAATGTTAAAAGAAATTTTCAAATGAGTGAAAAGTGTATCGTGACTTACACTGTTTTTGTCTTATTTTTATGCCTTTAGATCAATTATTAGTAGGACCTTAAATTCAAAATTTCACATCGTAAATAACAATTAAGCAATTTTCAAATTGAATACATAATCCTCATTTATCAAAACACCTAAAAGTTTTTATGTAAAATTACAAATATATCACGTTGAGTACTAAGGTATGACCTATGCTATACACGAGATAAAATATTACATTATTTTTTTAATAAGAAACATATCATTTACATTCAATCTTTTTTTCATTTTACTGTTCATAAGTAAAAAATTAAATATAAATTTATAAGTTGTATATTAAATACTTCCTCTCCCCACTCAAACAAATTTAGTCGTTAATCAATATGTTTTTTTAATTTTTTTTTGAAAATATAATAATAAACAATTTGGTTTATTAGTTTTCTCTCCCCAACTCATACATTCAATATTTTTTCCTTTAAAATGTATAAATAATATGTGCAATTTACTAAAATAAAATAAAAAAGTACAAATAATTTTATGAAATGTGTTCATTCGATTTAAAAATTAAAAATATTATTTAAAGAAGCACAATTAAATGAAATTTTAAAATTAATAGAATTTAAGAACTTTACAAAGAACAAAATAATAGTATAAGGCCTTTCTTTATAAATTTTATTGGTAAGAATTTCTATTATGAAATTTTTGGCATAAACAAAAGTTTTTTTTTTTGAATAAATTACAAATACACCCCCTAAGATTTGCTTAAAATACAGATTGTCTCCTGTGATTTGAAAAATTACAAATACTCCCTTATTAGAATTTTTTATTTAACAGAATTAACTAAAAAATGAAATTCATAATTACTCTCCTATACAATAATAAAATTACCTAAATTATTAATTGAAACATATTTTTAATATTATTAAAAATTGTTAATTGGCTTGATGATTTATTAATAAAAGAGACGATTTGTTATAAAATTAGAAACCTCAGGGGATGAAATGTAATTTTCAAAACCATAGGGGCGATTCGTATTTTAATCAAATCTCAGGAGGTGTATTTGTAATTTACTAATTTTTTAAAAAAAAGTTTTGTAGTTTGCGACCTTAAAACTCCAAAAACAGTCTCTGTTAAAATTAAAAAAAATATATTATCAATAACGATTGGATAATCTCATTTTACTTTATTTATTTATTATTATTTAAGTTATAGCATATTGCATTTTTTTAGTTTTGTAATAATTAAATAAGTCATACTGTTTAGTAATTTTGTTAGTTTTCTTAACTTTTTTTTTATAACTTTCATGGGAAGACTTTTTTTTTTCTTTTGTTATTTTTCATTTTTAATGATTTTTTTTTTTTTTTAAAGAAGGAAACTGAATTAGATTTTTATTTTTAATTTTAATTTTGTGTAAGTTAGAGTACCGACAATTTTTAAAATTTTCACTTTTTAACTTGTTTTATGAAATATATATTATATATATATATATATATTACTTTTTGATATTTGAAAAATGACAAAATGATTTTTTTTAACTAAAAAAATTACTTTCAAAACCTTAGGCACAAAAGGCTTTAATTACATATTTGGTGGGCTAATTTTTAATATTCAAAAAAAATACTCGTAGTTTTAATGTGAAGAACTTATTTTAGAACAAATTCTAAGTATTAATACGTAAGTATCAATTCCTGCAAAACTCATTACTAAAGCTATTCCAAATTTTAACCCGATGCTAAATTTCAAATTAATTTTACATACTTGTAATATTCTTTTGTATGAATAGAGTTTTTCATTAAAAGTATATGAATAACATTTCTTTATTTGAGTGCACCTTCAATAACAAACAAAATAAAAATAAAATGTAAAAATATGAAAATAATACCACTGTAAAAATATTAAATAACTCTACACCTATAAATAAATCATACACTCTAACGAAGTTTATTGAAGAAATCATATATTCTAATAGCGTTTGATTGAGCATCACTGTAAATACATTAAATTTAATTACTCTAAATTAATAAACCAATCACATATTCTAATGGAATTTTATTGAGCATCATTGTAAATATATTAACCATAATAAACGAAAACATGTAATAGTATTATAGATTAATTGTACAATAAATTACTAATAGATCCTAACAGTTACTTTCTATTAAGTCCTATTGAAAATAAGTCATAGTAAAATCGTCGCTAAAAATAATTTTGTGACAATTTTTTGCATGCCGCTAAAAATTGCCAATTAGTGATTTTTTTTTAACACGATTTTTATAAATTATTATTAAAACTTACAATGAGTGACTTTTTTTTGTAACGAATTTTTTCAATTGTCGCTGAAAGTTAAAAATTAGTGACAATTTTTTTAAACTATTGTTAAAACTTATAATTAGTGACATTTTTGTGACAAAAATTTTAAATTGTTGCTGAAAATTAATAACTAGTGACTTTTTTTTAATAGTGTTTGATAAAAACACCATTAATTCTCCAGAACCTATTGGATAATAAGTCCACTTATTAATACCTACATACAAGTCTCCCTTAATTGTATACCTAATAAAAGATTTTAAGTTTAGGTGAAGAATAAAATTTTGGTTGAGAGATACAGCAAAGTTCGAAGTTTTTACGATTTTTATTTTTTCTTGAGTTGATATTTGTGAAAAGTTTGGGTGGAGCGACGTAAATTAAGATAATACATTATATATATAAAGAATCTAATACTTATCTAATATATTAAAATGATAATTATCTTATTTTATTTTATCCAGAATAACTTTTATCATTTGAAATTTGAATACTCAATCCTTTTAAGTATAATATTTGTTTGTTTGTTTTTATTTTAATAGTCAATCAATTATTCGGTTTTTACAGGGTATTGTTTGTTTGTTTTTGTTAAATAAAATGATATATGATCCAACAAAAAAATTGAGTATGCCATTATTTTAGTATTTTTAAAATTAAAAAATCAATCAGCTTGTTCAGTTTCATAACTCATGATTCACTTTTCAGAAAATTAAATTTTTTTGTTTTTCATATTTTTTTTATGTTTTTACTGAATTTTTTTTAATATTTTAAGCAATTTTTTAAATTTTAGATACAACTAACATAAATACACTTAAAAAGTATAATATTCGTGAAAAAAAATCTTTAAAAAATTCAATAAATATCAAAATTCAAAAAAATATTAAAATTCAGTACATTTTTGTATTTTTGTGTATTTATTAATTTTAAAAAAAATTACAAATATTTTACTTTTTAGATACGTCTAAGTAAAGTGCATCTAAAAAAGTAAAAAAAAATGCTTAAAATTCTAAAAATATTCACTAAAAACAAAAAACAAAATGAAAAACAAAAAAACTCAATTTCTAGAAAATTAAATTCAGAAAATTGAAACCAAATATAGTGAATATTATTTTATATATGTTAGTACTTATTTGATTGTAATACTAAAATAGATTGGTTAAAAAATATTCTTATTTATCTTTCCATAGCTTTATTTATTTATTTATTTACGTTCATATAAAAAAAAACATAATTTTTATTATTGTTTTTTTTATAAGCGAGAAGAATATGGAGAGATAAAGTAGTTATGAGTAGAAATAGATCAATTAAAAAAATATTCTTATTTAACTTTTTATAGCTATATCTTTTTATGTTCATATCAAGAACTTAATATTTGTTATCTCATTTTTTTGTCATCTTTTTTAAAAAATAATAAATAATTAGAAATTAGGAAAAGGGAAGATGAGGCTAGAGGGCTTGCCATGTAGAAAAGAGAAAGTTAACTTCGAAAGAGAAGCAGGATTAAGACTTTGAAAATTTGTATAATGAGATATCATAAATGCTTATTTTTAACTACATAAAATTTAAATTTTAAAAGGTTATAATTGTCATTTAACTCTTATCTAATTTTTAACTTACTACACCTCAATTCATATTTTTGAGGTTTTTTTATTTTTTTATTTTTTTTACAAATTTTAAAAAATTATAGGTGACATTTCACTCTTATCTAATTTTTAAACTACTACCCTTTCCGGTTATTCTATTATTAGAGTTATATTAGATTTTTTTTTAAAGATTTATCTTATTTTATTTTTTAATTTTTAAATTTTAACTTGATTTTTTTTTTCAATCTTCATTTGATGTTTACTGAATTTCTCTCTACCTCATTTTTCTAGAATTTATTTAATTTTCTCTTTCTATATTCTTATAGTTCATCCTCAACTTTAAACTTGGTTTTTTTTATCTTTACCTTATATTTACACAATCCACTATCGCTCTTGATTTTTAGTTGAGTTCATTATTTTTTGAAAATTTATCTAATTATCTCTTTCTATATTCATCTTCAAATTTAAACTTTTTTGTTTTGTTTTTTTATCTTTATTTTATATTTATAAAATTTCACTCTTACTCTTTTTCTTATCAATTGAGTTTATTCGATTGAGTGTATTTTAAAAAAATTAATTTGTCTTACATATTTATATAAACATAGTGAAATTACTCAAACACTCAAATCTATTATTTAAATATCTATCTAAATTAATATCATACTATTTTAGTTAATTTTTAACATATTTAGTATTATTTATCACATTTTATTACTTTTCCATGCATAGTACGAATTTTACGATAGTTTGCTTATATATATATATATATATATATTTAAGGTAAAAAATAGTAGTACAATATATTTAACATAAAAAAAAAAAAAGGTTAAAACAAAAGCACCGGACGGCACAGCACTCCAAAGTTGAATGAGTATAAATAATTGTCTTAAAATATATTAATTCAAAGCTAATCTGCGTCTTTTGTATATAATCATAGATTACAAGCACCTTCTAGGGAAAGATAAAAGTTGTCGACCATTTTTGTGACCTTAATGCCACACCCACTTGTTGAAAAGTACAGTTAGTGCCGGTATTATGGAAAGTTTATTCATAATTAATACTATAGTGCCTTTTTTAAGAGGGGAATATGGTGCCTTTAAAAGTCTAATTCTGTTATTTGTGAGATAATTGATATCTCCATTGTGCCCACAATGGTTTTTTTTTTTTTTAATTGGTCACATAGGACCAAACTTTTTGGAAAAAATTACAAATCAAGCAAACTTTTTAAAAATAATTACAAATATATGAAAAAGTTTCTGATTTTAATAATTAAAATTTATAAACCATTAATTTATTTATTTATTTTTTTCATCTTTCAACTGATATGTTATTTCCTCATTTTTTTTGTGCCCACTAAGGCTATGTTTGGTTTTATGGATTTGGAAACGTATGAAACGTAGGTGAAATGTAATAATTTTCATTCACATTTTACTTACTTTTTTCTTTTTGCTTTTTCTAATTTTAAATTTCTTTCTAAATCTATGAATCAAACACAGCTTGAAAAGAGTTGGCCTATTAGAGATAGGTAAAATTTTATATACAATACCACCCACATGTTGAAACTAACAATTCTTTGCTATAATATGGTAGAAAAAGAAGTGCTAATATTTCATTTGTTTTATCTCAATCTGCAAGATCATTATGCTATGCCATAGCACATGGTACAAATTAGTTTTTGGTAATACAAATTAACTTTTGAATATTAATTTTATTTAATCTTCTGTTATGTATGAAATTATATTTTTTAGATTGAATTATGCTTGATTTGTATGGAATTTCTATGGGAAATAGTAATTTGATGTCAAATATGAATTTTTTGATGGTTGAAAGTGAAATGTGTGCGTGTTGTGGAATAGTTGCTAATTTTATCAGTATATGGATTATTTTATTTATATACAAGGTACAGATTGTATTAATAATGGAATAAATACAGGAGGTCGAGAAATTAATTAAAAAAAATTATAAAATTTTTGGCGACTAAATATTTTGGTAGCAAAAAATACAAGTAAAAGTTTTTCATGATTAAATATTTAGTAGTAAAAAAGAAATAAAAGACTTTTGGCAACCAAATAGTTAGTAGCCAAAATAAATCAAGATAAGGAAAGAAACTTTTGCCGACTAAATATTTTAATCACGAAAGAACATGACATCCTTCGGCAACTAAAATGTTTCGTCGTAAAATATCATGAAATGAAAATCTAATATTTTGGCAATTAAAATGTTTAGTCGTGAAAACAACAACAACTAAACTATTTGGTTGCTAAATGACTAAAATTTTTAGTCGGTAAATGTATTAGTATTAGCGACTAAAATGTTTTAGCGATTAAATATTTAAGTCGCTGAAAGTGAATTTCTTTTTGATTTAATTACTTTCGGCGACTAAATATTTGGTCGCCAAAACGTTATGTTTGGTGACTAAGTTTGTTTTAGTAGCCGAAGATAAGATAATTAGCGACAAACATCAATTTAGTCGCCATTGACTATTGCCGACAAGGCTTTGGCGACCAACGGGACAATGGAGAACTTTAGTTGCCATTGACTTTCAGCGACTAAAAATTTGGTCGCCATGAGTGTAATTTCCTACAATGGCGTAATCAGCTTTCATACTTTCTTTTTGTTTTTATATATATATAAGAAAAAAAAGAAATTTTATTAACATGAAACAATAGAAGAAATGCAAAACGAGGCAAAGGTCAAAGCTTGGGAATCCTAAAATGGTGCATTTGTGAAAACTATTTGATCCCTTTAAATTACGAAATAAGAACAATATAAATGAGGGGAGCAGGAAAACAGGGACTCTTTCTTTTTTGAGGTTGTATGGCACAATAAGAATGTATACATAAGTTTTAAATTTTTGTCATTGTCATTGTCATTGTGATAGCCAATATCTTCTTCTTCTTTATTCTTTTTGTGTGTGTGGTTATTGTCATGTTGTTATTAATGAATTAATCCCTTACTCCTATTATTATTTGACAAAGAACACAAAAGAAAGAAAGTTTACATATATATATAAAAGAAAAGTACAAGTTGATTGCTGAGCATGTTCTAAATTTGTATCCTTTTGTTATTGTTCCTCAATTGAGTGGGTAAAGTTGCTTAGTGCGGTGTAGAACACAACTTTCTTCGTGGAAACTACTAATCATCTATAATTAATGCTAGTAAATAAATCAAACGCTGTCAGAAAATTATAGGCCACTTTGTAGATTTTATAGATGTCAAATTTTATAGACGGGAAATGCTATAAATTTTAAATTTTTTATCAAATAAATGACTAAATATTTTATATGAAAAATTTGATATTCTTAATATTATCATTTATACACATTTAGGGGTTGTTTGGGATGACCTAAATAAGTGCACTTTTTGTCTTTTTACGAAAAGATATGCAGAAAAGTAGAGAGGCGATGTGATGAAAAAAAGATAAAAAGATGGATTATTCTTGGGTTGCCAAACTTGGCCTTAGCTTTGACTAATACTATACGCACAAAATTTTTGTAAAAAAAATATTACAAACAATGATGTGATTGTTTATAATTTTTTTTAAAAAAAATTAAATTAAAATATTTTGTTATTGTATCTTATGAATTTAAAAATATTAATGTAGTACATTATTTTAAATAAATATTTTGTATAAAAATATTATTTAAGTACTAAAAACTCCCTTCCAAAGCTTATTTAAAGTTTAGTAGCCAAACCTTTGCCGACTAGGCTATTTGTATAAAACTGTTACGCATGTTTAAGAATGTAAATAAAAACTCCCATCCAAAAACAAAACGTAAATAAATACTTTGAGGTTGTTTGAAAAATGCTAAATAAATATATTTTTTGACATTTTATAAAAATATATAAAAATATAAAAATATAATGTAAATTAAAAAAGATAAAAAGATTAAAAAAATACACTTTTTAATAAATGTCAAATAACCTCTTAATATGCTGAAAAAACATTGGATGTAACTGTTACACAATTTCTCTCCATATTCAATACATGCATTGGCCGTTCAAAAAAAAAACAAATTTTCTAATTTTTTTTTTGCTCCTACTAGATTTTTGGTCCAGCTGAGGAAGAATTCCTCACCTATCAAGCATGTACTTAGAGGGGATACCTTACGGGAAATGATATTTTTGGCGACTAAAATATTGGTCACCAAAAGTCCTATGTTTGGTCGCCGAAACTAATTAGCGACTATTTTTTTTTTGTCTCCAGGATCATCGCCTATACCCTGTCGGCGATAATATTGACAACTAAACTAGTTTTGGTCGCCAAATGTAAATATTTGACGACTAAAATTTGGTTAGTCAGCAAAGGTTATCTTTTGGCGACTGAAAGATTAGTTGCCGAAAGTGAACGTTTGGCTACTAAACTTTTGTTAGTCGGCAAAGGTTATTTTTTGACAGCTAAAATTTAGTTGCCGAAAGTTCTCACATAAAACTAAATTCAACTATTAGAGACTAATGCTTTAGTCGCCAATAGGAAATTTGTCGCAGATAATAAACTTTGCTTGGTCGCTAATACTATACTTTATGCTACTAAACTTTTATTAGTCGGCAATTGAAACATTTTGGCGACTAAAAGTATTAGCCGCCAAAAGTGATATTCAGTTATTGGAGACTACACATTTTTGTCGCCAAAAGGGTGGAAGTTTTCATTTCATTTTTTCGTGACCAAATGTTTGTTCGTTGTTAGTTTTCATGACTAAACATTTTAGTTGCCAAAAAGGTGGATCTTTTTCTTTTCATTCTTTTGCGACCAAATTGTTTGGTCACCAAAGGACGTTGTGTTTTCCGCTACCAAAATATTTAGTCGGCAATAGTTTATTCCTCATTTTGATTTGTTTTGGCTACCAACATATTTAGTCGCCGAAAGCTTTATAAATTTTTAAAAAAAAATTAATTTCTCAACCACTTGTGTTTATTCCATTATTAGTGCAACTTGTACCCTATATATATAAACAAAATAATACTTGAATATTGATTATATTAGCAACTATTTAACAACGTGCACACATTCATTAACTTCCAACCATCCAAAAAATTCATATTTAACAGGAAATTATAAATGTAATAGAAATTCCATATCGACCAAGTATAATCCAATCTCAAAAATATAATTACATAGATAACATAGGATTAAGCAAATTTAATATCCAAAAGGTAATATATACCATGCGAAAACAATAATCTGTACCACACTCTATACATAACATTTTTTTTAAGTAAATTTAATATCCAAAAGGTAATCTATACCATGACAAAACAGTAATCTGTACCGCACCAAAAGCTAATTGTACCACATCCAAAGGTAATCTGTACCACGCCAAATTTTAGATATGTACCATGTCAAAAAAGTAATTTGTACGAACAATTATAAGGATGGGGGTATAAACACAATGTCTTCGGCACTTGTCAAATAAAAGTCATATCCACAATTCCACGTCAAAAACCATCTGTGAAAATAATGCAAATCATTAGTATTGACTACATATTGGCATATTTAAAATTATAAATAAAAAAATGCCTCCTTTCACCAGTACAATTTCACAAAAATTATGAGAAGCACAGAGCATTTAGAGGCAAAACTGATGGAAGTTAGCTACAAAGTTGTTTAATATGTCGTTGCCAATATGCAACATTCACCCATACAATGTCAATCAAAGAATCTCCTGCATTAATTCAAATAAATAGTAACTGAGAGGGAGTTTTTATGTGCATTAGAGCCGAGCTAGGCCCAGGCGTAATGAGGGGCTGTTTTATGGGCCGGGGTAAAAAGGGCTTAGTGAAGTGGACCTAGTGTTAGCTCGGTCCAAGAGGTTACAGTCACCACGGTCGGAATGAGGGTAATTATCTCAGTCAAAGTATTTGGAGCCGAGATATTTGGGCTTCTTGTGGTGAACCTTGCTCTTGTTAGCTCGGTCAAGACTTGCTATGGTTAGCTCGGTCTCAACAGCCAAAACCAAAGTACAAGTGAACAATAGCCGAGCTATGCAATACATGGGAAGGCACTTTATTAAGTATGACAAAGGTCTGGTATTAGCTCAGTCATACTGTTATCCAACTGGGGTAAAACCATCTCACTTGGTTTAAGCAGTGAGGGGGGTGTTGAAGGATAAGTATTATCTTTCAGGAGTGTGATTCCTAGGAGGACTCTATATGGAAGAATAAGAGTCCTACTAGGATTGTGTCAGGCGAAAGTTATAAAAGCACACAACAGAATCTATGTAGAGGTAACACAACTTTGATTCTCGAATATACTAAGCTTTTGTCTATTTGTCTATCTTGCTGACTTAGGTATCGGAGAGGTATCCGGCACACACCCGTCGGCTAGCTCACGTTTGTGTTTTCAAGGAGTAAAGCGACGACGTTTGGAGGAAGTGCAAACTTGATCAACAAGATTATACGAGAAGATTATTTCGTTCTCGTACAATTGGCGCCGTCTATGGGAATTCCACAAAGAACAAAACCTCTTGATCAAACTTTTCTCTCTAATTGGAAGTAATGGCGCACAATGAAGACTTGCCGCAATCAGCCATTGATGGGCAAACCCCGGAGGGGGGTGGGAGGCGCGAAGGTTTACCTACTATCCCTCCCATGGCAGATTTAGAACCCCAGCGACAGAACCCTCGGAGGGATGCAAGGGGGAGGCGGGTTAACAGCCCTTGTTGCTCTCAAAGTCCTGAAAGACAGAGGCGGATGATGGACCCTCAAGTTCTGGAGGATCGCGTGAAGGAGCAGGACGAGTTAATAAGGAGGATGGCAATAGACATGGAGTCAATAAAGTGCCAGATAAAAGGAAAAGGGGTGGCGACAAGAGAGGGGCGCAAAAGCAACACGCCCCATCGCCACTCAAAGGATCGTGATAGGCATACCACACCATCGCAAGCAGAGAATAGGAACCTTAGAGCAGGCGACACTTAATCAAGGACTTCCATGACTCGTTACTCCAGGTCTGAGAGAACGAGAACTGAGAGGTCATACACTGAGGGAAGCACCTATCGACCCTCGCACACGCACCAGACGTCATCTAGGCACATGGAGTTACCTAGATCATCTGACTTACGAACTGTGCTTGAAGAAAGGGCACGATGGAAGGAGGATACCAGGGCACGCGACCCGCGCAGAGTTTCAACCCTTCAGCGATTGGCACCTCGGATGCATGGAAGCGTTGAGGTAGGAATGCCAATGCCACGCCTTGCTTACGAACAAACCGACAAAGCATTAGCAAGGTTACAGAGCTCGCCATTCGTTCCGGCAATTGAGAACGCGCCACTACCTTCAGGCTTCCACCAGCCCAAATTCACCACTTATGAGGGAAAGACAGACCCTTACATACACTTAAGCCACTTTCGCCAGGTTATGACAGTATACCGGCGAAATGAGGCTTTAATGTGCATCCTATTTCCATCCAGCCTTGACGACCTAGGATTTACCTGGTTTGAAAGGCTACCAGAAGACAACATTGCCTCATGGGCATAGTTGGCAGAAGCGTTTGTGACTAGATTCAGGACGAACACCAAGACACCAGTGGAGATCGACCAGCTACTCTCTATCGACATAGGCAAAAAAGAGACGTTGAGGTCCTACAACAGTTGTTACTGGGAGACCTTCAACCAGATTGGGATTTCCCTACGAACCTCGTCATTGCACAATACAAACGAGGCCTGCCAGTCGGTAACAAATTGAGGGACTCAATTACTATGACATCACCTCTCACGATGGAGGCTTTAATGGAGAGAGTGCACCAACATATTCGTGTGGAGGAAGATAGCACCCGTGCTAAGGCAAAATCTGGCACAACAGCGATGCCAGATAAAAAGACTACAGCAAAAGTCAACACGGTAGAGTAACCAAACGGGAATGGGCGAGGCAGGTGGGCCAACAGAGAGGACCCAGACAAAATGAGGTTAAGAGTCTGCACTGCCATTACCACAGTGTTCAAAAAACCAATCTACCGAATTCTCAGTGAGATACGTAATGAATCTTTCGTCCGATGGCCAGCAAAGTTGGGAGAAGCACAAAAAGACTATGATGAGAGGTCCCGGTGCACCTTCCATGATGAAAAGGGGCACCGCACTGAAAATTGCACGCCGTTGATTCAGCATTTGGAGGAGTAAGTGGCAGCTGGGCACCTGGACCAGTACATAGAAGGAAGAACACAGCTAGGCCCCCAGAACCACAACAACCAAAATGGGATGTCGGTCGACGCTCCACCTCAAGGCGTGATTAACATAATACATGGGATATGCGAACCTGAGCGGGTATGTGAGCTCAGGGGGATGATCAAAAAAGCTAAGAACTTGAGGGAGTATTAAGTACACAACCTGCAATCAAAAAGGGGAGAACAGAGGCCACAAATGTCATATCTTTTTCAGACAAAGATTTGGCAAGAATATATTGCCCTCACAATGATGCACTAGTTGTCACTCTACGCGTCAAGAATTTCGACATCAAACGGATTTTGATCGACCAAGGAAGCTCATGTGAGATAATGTATTACGAAACCTTCAAACAACTGAAACTGGAGGACAAAGACTTGGCACCTGCAACATCTCCCCTAATTGGATTCAACTCAATGCCATAGTGGCCAGTGGGCAAGATAATCCTCCCAGTCAAGGCAGGAACCATGATGAAACAGGTGGAATTCTGGGTATTGAAAGTCCCTTCCACTTATAACATAATCTTGGGGAGGACATGGTTGCACGCCATGCGTTCGGTTGCGTCAACCTACCATCAAGTATTGCGGTTCTCCAGAAGGCAGTGGAAAACTTGGTACAGGTAAGGATAGATGAAAAAGACCCGAAAAAGTTTTTCTTGCTCGGCTCGTCTTTGTCCAGCACTGAGAGAATAGAGGTCATGGAATTCTTAACTTCTAACATCGAAGTGTTTGCCCGGACACCGTATGACATGCCTAGCATTAACCCAAACTTTATCTGTCACCAATTGAACGTCCACCCAACTGCCAAACCAGTTATCCAGCGAACTCACAGATCAGCACTCCACCATGCCGAGATAGTAGCGGAAGAAGTGGAAAACCTGCTGGAGGCAGGAGCCATCAGAGAAGTGCACTATCCCAGGTGGATCTCCAATACTGTAGTAGTGCCAAAGAAGAACGGAAAATGGCGTGTCTGCATGGACTACAAGACAGTCAACAAGGCATGCCCAAATGATAGTTTTCCCCTTCCACAGATAGACCAACTGGTAGACCTGACGGCAGGGCACAATCGACTTAGCATCCTTGATGCGTATAGAGGTTACCATCAGATCGCTATGTATGAACCAGACCAGGAGGTCACATCATTTACAACACTAAGAGGATTGTATTGCTATAAGGTCATGCCCTTTGGCCTAAAAAACGCAGGGGCAACATTCCAACGGATGGTCACCAAGATGTTTGAACCATTGTTAGGCAGAACAATAGAGGCTTACATAGATGACATGGTGGTCAAAAGCAAGAATGAGAAGGACCATCTCAGGGATCTAGATGAAATGTTCCAGATTTTGAATAAGAACAAGTTACGCCTAAATGCATCCAAGTGTGCGTTCGACGTAGGATCAGGCAAATTCCTAAGCTTCCTGGTGACCAACCGAGGTATAGAAGCAGACCCTTCTCAGATCAAAGCAATCCAGGATCTAGAAAGGCCCAACACAACAAAAGAGGTGCAGCATCTCACCGACCTAGCCGCCGCACCTAACCGGTTCATAAGTCGGTCATCAAACAGATGTCAACCATTCTTCCAAGCTTTGAAGGCCAAATTTGAGTGGGATGAAGAATGTGATCGAGCCCTAGAAAGCCTGAAAGAGTACATGTCTTCTCCCCCATTGCTAGTAATCCTAATACTTGGAGAAGAGCTCTTTCTGTACCTGGCAGTATCACAGTACGCAGTCAGTGCAGTGTTAGTCAGAGCAGAAAAAATCCAACACCTGCCCATCTTTTATGTTAGCAAAACATTACTAGGCGTAGAAACCAAGTACCTACCATTAGAAAAGCTGGCCTTAGCCTTGATGATGGCCTCAAGGAAGCTGTCGCATTATTTCTACGCCCACACCATAATTGTCCTAACTATTTTTCCCTTAAAAGCCTTGTTTGAGAGGGCAAACTTTTCTGGGCGAATCTTGAAATGGGCGGTGGAATTGGGATAGTTTGATATCAAGTTTCAACCCAAAACCGCAATAAAAACCCAAGCTTTGGAAAACTTTGTGGAAGAGTTCACACCAGGAAGTCATCACATCTGCCCAGTTGACTTGACTGGTACGACAGGAATGGGGACGGAAAGTGCCGCAGGAAATGCGCAACCCCTAATTTAAGATACCCAGCCACATTGCAAACCACATAAGCTTAAAGATCAAGAGGGAGGAATAAACCATGCCATTCCCAGTAAGGACTCATCGACAAGTGAAGACTTGGGGCAGTCAGATAATAAAAAGCAAACCCCAACAGTAGCTAGGGACTTGGAAGAAAATAACACTCATGACCCCAAGACATCATCCAACCCCTCCACTTCCTGGAAGCTATTCGTTGGAGAGATGTGGAAGCCCTTTGTGGATGGAGCATCCAACAGGCACGGTATAGGACTTGGCATAGTCCTCATCTCACCAGATGGACTAATAGTGGAACAAGCAATCAACCTTGGCTTCCCAACATCAAACAATGAAGCGGAGTATGAAGCACTCTTAGCAGGCCTAAAATCAGCACTCTTCATGCAGGCCACCGAGCTAATGGTTTACAGTGACTCCCAACCGGTAGTAAACCAGATTTCAGGCGACTACGAAGCAAAAGATAAGAGGATGGCGAAGTATCAGGAGTTAGTCAGAAAGGAAATCATGAAATTCGAAGTAGTGCGGATAGAACAGATCGGCCGGAAAGAAAACAGTAGAGCAGACGAACTAGCAGGCCTTGCTTCGATAGCAGATACATCCATCCCACATCCATTACTGATCGACTTCCTGCCAAGACCAAGCATTGAAGACCCGAAGTAGCAGAGGTATGCTGCGCCGAACTAGGCCCTTTATGGATGGATCCCATTATAGTATTCTTAAAAGATGACGTCTTACCTGAAGAGAAGAAAGAAGCCAATAAGATCAGAGCAAAGTCACAACGATTTTGGCTCTCCCCATCAATGGCCTTGTACAAAAAATCCTACACAGGACCTTACCTGAAATGTGTCCATCCCAACAAGGTCGAGGCATTCTTGTTCAAGATACACGAAAGCGTATGCGGAAGCCACCAAGGGGGAAGATTATTGGCCTACAGAGCAATTTCGCAAGGATATTGGTGGCCTTACATGAAGCAGATTCAGAGAAGTATGTCAAGAAGTACGAGAAATGTCAGAAGTTCGCACACCAAATACATCAGCCAGCCAGAAAGCTTCTACCATTAACTAGTCCTTGGCCCTTCGCAATGTGGGGCTTGGACATAGTAGGACCACTCCTAATGGCACCCGGTAACATGAAGTTCTTTCTTGCAGCAACAAACTACTTTACAAAATGGGTGGAAGTAGAAGCACTCGCCTCAATAAAAGAGAAAGATGTGAAGAAGTTCGTCTGGCAGAATATCATCACTTAGTTCGGCATACCTAAGGCTCTAATATCAAACAACGGCACTCAGTTCGATGGCAAAAGTTTTAGAGGCTTTTGTGATGAGTACAAGATAGAATTCTACAACTCTACACTAGCATACCCCCAAGCAAATGGCCAGGCGGAAGCATCAAACAAAGTCGTCTTAGATGGATTAAAGAAAAGGCTGGAGAAAGCAAAAGGCAAGTGGGCTGAGGAGCTCCCTCATGTTTTATGGGCTTATCGTACCACACTTCGGCGGTCAACTGGAGAAACACCTTTTTCTTTAGCCTATGGCATAGAAGCAGTAATCCCACTGGAAGTCGGCCTCCCCACTATTAGAAGTGAAAATTTTGACCCAGACTTAAATAGAGAAGCCATAGCATTGGAGCTCGACCTTGCAGAAGAGAGAACAAAAAGAGCACTGGTTCACATCGCCTCATACCAGCAAAAGTTATCCAGAAAATATAACAAGACAGTATATCCAAGGTAATTCAAGATTGGAGATTGGGTACTGCGCAAAGTAATAGGAAACACTCTGGTACTAAGAGATGGCAAGTTTGGGCCTAATTGGGAAGGTCCATACAAAGTGGTGGGATTAGTAGGAAAATGGGCATACCACTTGGAAGATAAACACAGCAAGGCCATTCACAGGCCATGGAACACTGTCAATCTCAAACTATTTTATTTTTAGCTTTTCTTTAAAGTACTTATAATTTTTCTTTTTTCAATAATACAAGTAGTTTTCTTTTCAGCATAATTGTTTTCTTCTGTACAAGCTATTTTAGTGAGCTAGGGGCAATGAAAGAAGAGGTTGGCAGGAATAACCAACATTGAGCTCTCTTCAGCCGAGATCAGGATCTAGGCTGAAAAGGTTGGCTGGAAAAACCAACACTTCGCTTTAGGTTGGCAGGAATAACCAACCTTAAGCTCTCTTCAGCAGAGATCAGGATCTAGGCTGAAGAAGTTTGGCAGGAATAACCAAACACTTGGCTCTAGTTTGGCAGGAATAACCAACATTGAGCTTTCTTCAGCCGAGATCAGGATCTAGGCTGAAGAAGTTAGCTGGAAAAACCAACACTTCGCTTTAGGTTGGCAAGAATAACCAACCTTAAGCTCTCTTCAGCCGAGATCAGGATCTAGGCTGAAGAAGTTTGAGAGAAATAACCAAACACTTGGCTCGAGGTTGGCAGGAATAACCAACATTGAGCTCTCTTCAGCCGAGATCAGGATCTAGGCTAAAGAGGTTGGCTGGAAAAATCAACATTTGTCTCTTTTCAGCCGAGATAAGGATCTAGGCTGAAGAGTGGTTGGCTGGAATAACCAACTCTGAGTACTCTTCAGCCGAGATAAGGATCTAGGCTGAAGAGTGGTTGACTGGAATAACCAACTTTGGGAACTCTTCAGCCGAAATAAGGATCTCGGCTGAAGAGACTTGGCAGGTGTGACCAAACAGATTATAATGTTCCAAGATCGAGATAAGTATCTCAGCGAGAACAAAAAAAGGTAAAATCAAATACAAATTACAGTTGAAAAATAAGTACAGGTATGAAACAGATCGAACAAAGAGAACAAGATTTCATTCATGAATTCAAATCGAAGGTACAAAAGGTGGGGCCTCAGCCCAGTTAAAAATTTCTTACAGTTGTCATCTAAAGAAAAGAAAATACATGATCATGCAAAGAGGTCATTCAAATCAGCATCAAAGTCAACCCAAGCTTCACCAGCTGGTAGCCCGACATTGACTGGTAGGTCAGTCCCTACCACATCATCAACCACAATGGGCACCAATGGCTCCACCCGAGCTGACTGGGCAATTTGAAGACTGGGATCATTGGCAACAACCGCAGCATTGTTGGATTCTGGGGATGCCTCTTCTTCTTCCTTAACTTGAAGAAATTTTTGCTGAATGGCGTTGGCATACTCTGCCATGTAGCTCGGTATGAAATGTGGAGGATGGTTCTGGAAGACCTCGGTCTCTTGGTCATGACCGAGCTTCGCCATAGCCGCCTTCCATCCACACTTGAAGAATATATCTTTTACGGCTTCACATTGTTGGATGTAAGTGGCCTCTCCCTTTTTGTAACCGCGGTCTTCCACATCTTTCACACTCTTCTCCAACCGAGCTATCTCTGCATTCTTTTTCATCTCGAGCTTGGCCAGCTCGCGCAGGTATTTATCTTTCAACTCAGTCGAAGCCTTTTGCTTCTCTGCTTCAGTCGAGTTGACTAGCCCGGTCAGGCGGGCTATTTCGGTATGTAGCTCGGTCATTTTCTACTTGGACTCTTCTAGCTTGGCCGACTTAGCGTTGGCCTCTGCCACGGCTTTCCGAGTGATCTTACGTAGCTCCAGCATACGCTTATGTGCAATGTGGTTTTTCTGCATGGTCTGCAAGAGGTCGGTAAGAAATTAGAAGGAAAATCGAGCAAACAGATGCACAAAATTGGAAAACAAAAAAGTACTCACCAGCACCATCGATTTGGTGGCCGAGCAGATGGCCTTGAGCTCGATGAGATGGTCATGGTGTCCCATATCATAGGGCAAGCACACACTCTTAGCCAGGTTGAAGGCGAGCGTGTGGTCTTTGTCTGCCACCACTGAATCTGTGTCTCTTATGGCTTGGTTCCTATATGATAATTTTGGGGCCCACTCAGAGGGGCTAGCCCGATCAGAACGTTCAGGTTCTGGGCTTGGTGGTGTGGATTGGGGAAGTATAGTGTCTTTTTCATTAATGAGGCGTGGCTCGGTTGTGGAAGTCTGAGCGCGCTTGCTTGGCCGAGATGATGAAGGCTGGGCGGTTGGAAGGGCTACCATGGCCTCTTGTGTTTGGCCGGCTTGTGGTACCTCGGTTTGATTTGTTTCGGTGATGAGGGCCCTAACTGCTCTCTTCTTGGCCATTTCTTGTTTCGCTGTTAATGGGATCAGATTGATTTGAGGCAGTGTTGGATCTAGTTCTAGAGAGGGTTCCAGAAGGAAATCTGTCACCCTGGTCTTCCTGCTACTATTGTATCTGTATGTCGGTTCAAAGTTAAGTAACTCGGCCCAACCTCGCTCGCGGTACCGCAGTGCGGCGCGGAGTGCGTCTAGATTGGCGTAACTGTACTGTGACTTTAGATGGTTCAAGGCTGCATAAGGAAAAAAACAACGATTAGCATGGTGTGAAACTAATAAACAGAGTAAAGAACGTACGAAACTAAAACTACGATATTCATACCAGCTACTCTCTTATTCCAGTTAATTCGGTCGCCCGGGATCTGGGCCTCCTGGTCTTCAAAGTTGACCGAGACCTAGAAAAAATCATCGTCATTTACATCTTTGTCTGGTGTATTTTTAATTATTTTCTCTCGGCGGCGTCTTATTCTTAAGTAATACACCCAGTCGTCTTCATTCTGGGCAAGAGAGTATTGGTGAAATAGCTCAGCTAAACCGAGGTTGAGGCCAAGCCGGCGGTTTAGCTCGGCGATGCCATTTATTATTCTGTACGAATTTGTGGAAAGCTGGTAGGGCAAAGTCTTGTTTGTCTAAGGAATTCACAAAGAAGAGGCTGAACGGGAAAATGGAGACCAATCTCTACAATGGACATGACGGAGAAAGGGACGAAGCCCAGTTTTCTCCAGGGAGTGGTGTCTAGTTCGGCTAAACTGAGATGAACATCATCAAGGATGTTATAGTCCTTTCGGAACTCGACTATAGCCCCTAGAGAGTTTACTAAAAATCTATATTTGCCCATGTGGACTTAAATTATGTATAATTTAGCCTGAAGTGCTAGCTCGGTGCTGAGATGACGTTGAGTATCTCAGTTGAACGTGCAAGGGAGTGCCTGGCCAACCTAGTCAGAGTCTACAAAGTGGAGATGAGAAATGTTAAGCCCAAATCGTTGGACCGCGCTAAGTATAAAGGAAAAAATGAATGTAAAGCCTAGCTCGGTTATGTGGGATACTATCCATTCTTAGTTCGGTTAGAGCGAAGAATTTTAGCTCGGCAAAATGAAATGGAAGGTTCTTAGACTGATTGAAACCAAGAAGTGGTGTGAAGTTTTAGTTCGGTTATTGGGGAAGTTATCTAGTTTGGCTGGGTGCACACCTAAAAAGTTCCCTAGTTTGGTGGTACCTAAGCCTTGAGTTGCCCAAACAGGTTTTTAGCTCAGTCACACCATGATTCTAGATTCAAACTTCATGTTTTTTGAATCCAGAGGGTGTGTTCTTAAGCACGAACCTATGGTTTGGGGGTCTGGGTTTTGGTACTATCTGTTCTTACCCATTTCATCAAAACTACAGAGCGTGTTTTGTAGAATATATGAGTATATGCATCTATATTATATATATTCGTAAAGTGAACGAAGGAAAGAGAAGAGATTTGATCCACGTACCAGTTCAAGATGGGGGGACTGAAGATTGAAACAGTACCGGCAGAAAACACGAGCTTTGCAGATGCAGTGTTAAGAAAAAATGGAGGCTCAGAAGGTAGAGAGAGAAGATGATGAATTGTGGTATGTTTGGTTCAAAGAGTAGGGTTTTTTGTGAAGAGCGTGACTTTGGGCGGGACTGTTCAAATTTTGCGAAGTACGAAGGCAGCGTGGCAGCTGTATGTGACCAATAAAAGGTAGCCACGTGTCCAAGAGAATCGTAAGCGATTCAGTTATGCAGTGACTGAAAAGACGTTTGGACCGGACAAATTAGTAGCCCAGTATCAATTTAGCTCGATTGAAGGCCACTTTTAGCTCGGCTGATAAAAAGGTAATCCCAAATCATGCATGGCAGATGGAATTAAGGGGCAATTGAGAGGGAGTTTTATGTGCATTAGAGCCGAGCTAGGCCCAAGCGTAGTGAGGGGTTGTTTTATGGGCCGGGGTAAAAAGGGCTTAGTGAAGTAGACCTAGTGTTAGCTCGGTCCAAGAGGTTACAGTCACCACGGTCGGAATAGGGGTAATTATCTCGGTCAAAGTATTTGGAGCCAAGATATTTAGGCTTCTTGTGGTGAACCTTGCTTTTGTTAGCTCGGTCAGGACTTGCTATGGTTAGCTCGGTCTTAACAGCCAAAACCGAAGTACAAGTGAACAATAGCCGAGCTATGCAATACATGGGAAGACACTTTATTGAGTATGACAAACGGCTGGTATTAGTTCGATCATACTGTTATCCAACCGGGTAAAACCATCTCACTTAGTTTAAGCAGTGAGGGGGTGTTGAAGGATAAGCATTATCTTTCAGGAGTGTGATTCTTAGAAGGACTCTACATATAGGATTACGCCAGACGAAAGTTATAAAAGCACACAACAGAACCTATGTAAAGGCAACACAACTTTGATTCTCGAATATACAGAGCTTTTGTCTATTTGTCTATCTTGCTGACTTAGGCATTGGAGAGGTATCCGGCACACACCCGCCGGCTAGCTCACATTTTTATTTTTAGGAAGTAAAGCGACGACGTTTGGAGGAAGCGCAAACTCGATCAACAGGATTATACGAGAAGATTATTTCGTGCTCGTACAGTATCAAACATGTGCATTGCACTTTTTAATCATACAAAATCCATCAGTAATTAGGTATATCAGAATGACATAAGGCAACAATTATGATCAGTCAATATATATAATGTCCTGTATAAGCACTCAACTTAGCAAAGAGATACATTCTCCAACTCAAGCCTTGAAATGACCTCAAACATAAATGCCTAAATAAAACTTGATTTAATATTTCAGTAAAAGCAATCAAAGAAAGCTAAATAAACTTCCTTAGGTTCCAAGGGACATAAGCTTTAAGTGGTAATGGCTCAAGGAAGAAGGCAGCTACAAACTAGAGGGGCAAAGGGTAGGGCTAATAATGAAGGAAGAAAAAAAGAGAGTCTTCGATGTATTATTAGTCAAAACAATGATTTTTTTTTTATGAGTAATGTTTATGATAGAGATTGTGGATACAGAAGGCATGCTTTCCTACACAAGCACACTAGGGAAAATAGAATCTATTATGTGTAAGAAACGGTTTTGGAAAAAATAGATTTTTTCTCAACTTTGGTCTAATTTTTAGGTGGGATCCATATGCTAAAGTTGGCAGGTCTAAGTGGTAACGTGTTCTATGTCGCGTTGTGATTCACGTAGTATATTTGGTTGCTCAAAACCATTATCGGGTAAATGGAAAATTGAAGCCAAAGTAAGCTCCGTGAAAATAGTGTTTTTGTGGAATTTTTATAAAGGTTTAAGTTAAGGTTTGTCCCTCATTGGTTTACTGGGCAAACTTTGTGTGGGTTTATATGGCAGGGGCACTCAAGTTTTGTAAAGGGGGAGGTTATAGGCAAAGTAGGCCAGACCCATTGGACCCAAAATAAACACACACGCACACCGCCGCCAGTCCGTCCGAGCGGGCTGGGCTTAGGCGTGGGTGCGTGGTGTGAGGTTGTGTTGGCTTGTCGGACCCAATACTTATCTTTTTTAGCCAAAAATATTTGAACTTATTTTTATTTTTTGGAAAAATAAAATCTATCTGGTTTTGATTTCAAGTTTCGGTTGGAAAAAAAATTCAAATTTTGGTTTGCACCTTTTCAAATTTTCTGTATAGGTTCTATATCTATCCGATTCCTCCAACTCAATGAATGAATAGAGGGGTATAAGGAAGCTGACTTTTTATATAAAGATTCAAACAAAAAGAAAAAAGGAACCATATCTTACTGCATAATCTGACTGAATGAGGAAGAGCTCTTTATGTGGTCTCACTTTACCACTATCTGAAATACGCAAAACTTCGATTGATGGAAGCCAATCCATGAAGATTCTCCCTTTTCTTACATATAATTCCCTTCTTTCGATAACAGATTCAAATCTCTTCAGTTCAAGCCCAGCAGGTTCCTACCTGTTTGATTTAAATTCAAACAGGTTTGCTACTTGTTTAATTCAAATCTGAAAAGCCACCTTTGCACCTATAAATAGACTAGTCCCTCATTTGGATTTTCGTTCAATTTTTTCGTCCTCAATTCTGCTATTGCTCTCTATATTTTGCTACATTAATTTTTCTGTAAGAAAGAGTGTAAATACAAAGTGTGTTTGTTGTGCGAATAGTTTATAATGCTGCTACTATTCATTGTTGATCATTTTATCCCAAGAGATAGACATCCATAATCTAAAAGCATTGAGGAGAGGATGAATCTGTCTTAAGGATATAGTGTTAAACACTAGGCTTAATGAAAATTTTGTTCAAGAAATTAATTAGGTAAGTAATTAATTTACTTTCTGTTTTTTTATAGATTCTGATTTTGTTTTTGTAACAAAACAAGAATCTATTGTTTTATTTTATTGTATATACTGTTTTGATTTTTGTAATCAAACAGTCTCTCTCTTTTCTTTAATTCTTTCTTTGAATACATTGAAGATTGTCCAACAATCTTAAGACAGATTACTTTTTGTGTCTTTATTGTATTTATTTTCTGTGCTTTTACAAAATGATATTCTGGTTGAAAAATACAAATAGTAGTCATATACTGTTTGATAAATAGTAGTAATATGTTGTTTATTTTCTTTGACAAATAGTAGTAATATACTGTTTATCATTAACAATTTTAGAATATTAATTTGTGTAGTAATGTTACAGAAAATTATTGTGTAGTATTTTATTTTTTTGGTCTTAGTAACTAGAAAAGTAAAATTATTTTGTGTTATAACTTATTTTTTAATTTGAGTAACTAGAAAACTAATTTGTGTTTTAGTTTTGGGCTTTTTCTAATTTTTTGTAATCAGATATTATGGCTGCTGAAAGTAGTACTCTAAATTCGATTGTTACAACAACTTCGGTCCCTATCCAGAACCATGTTCAAGTTCCAATAAATCACGCAGAAAAAGGGGAAAATTTTAATGGCACCGAGTTTAAGAGATGGCAACAGAAAATATTGTTTTATCTTATAACTCTAAATCTTATCCGGTTTCTCCGTGAAGAGGCTCTAGTGCTTAAAGAGGATGAAAGTGAACGGCAAGTTGTTGTCGTTGTAGATGCTCGGAAACATTCTGATTTTCTGTGCATAAATTACATCCTCAATGGCCTAGACAATATGTTGTATAATGTTTACAGCCCTCTGAAAACAGCAAAAAAATTGTGGAATTCTTTGGGAAAAAAAATACAAGATAGAGGATGACGGTACAAAGAAATTTGTTGTTAATAAATTTCTGGACTTTGTTATGGTATATTCCCAAACAGTAATTTCTCAAGTTCAAAGCTTTTAATTAATTTTGTATGATATTCATGCTGAAAGTATGTCTCTTAGCGACTCTTTCCAAGTCACTACATTAGTGAAAAAATTACCACCGGCTTGGAAAGATTTCAAAAATTATTTAAAACATAAACGAAAGAGATAACCATGGATGAACTTATTCTAAGACTGAAAATTGAGGAAGATAACTGTAATGTTGAAAAGAGGAGTAGTAAAAATCATATTGAGTCCAAGGCTAATATGGTTGGACAAGTGCCCAAACCACATAACAAGAAAATGAAGTTTGCTGGAGATGGTCCTAAATAAGGCGACAACAATGGCAATAAAAAGTTCAAAGGTAAATACCATAACTGTGGCAAGACTAGACATCGCGCTTCTGATTGGCGACGCCCTAAAAAAGATCACGGAACTACAAGCAAGAAGACTATTAATCAAGCCAATGTGACAGAAGTTGATTACATCCCTGGCAGGGTAAATGACATCAATCTCTCTGTTATGGTGTCTGAGGCTAATTTGGTTGGAAATCCCAAGGAATGGTGGGTTGACACAAGAGCAACTCGACACATTTGCGTAGGCAGAAAGATGGTGAGCAAATATTCATAGGAAATTCATCTACTTTTGTTGTGGCTGGACAAGGGAAAGTAATCTTGAAGATGACATCGAGGAAGAAACTAACCCTTAACAACCTGCTGCATGTACCAGACATCTAGAAGAATTTAGTTTCTAGTTCTTTGTTAAGTAAGAATGGTTTTAGACTTGTATTTGAGTCTGATAAATTTGTATTAACAAAGAGTGGTATGTACGTGAGTAATGGCTACATGAGCGATGGTCTTTTTAAATTAAATGTAATGATGGTTGTACCAAAATCTATTGTTAATAAGAATAACACATCTTTTGCTTATATTATTGAGTCAAATTTATGGCATGATAGATTAGAAAATGTGAATTTTGATACTTTGTGTAGACTAATTGGTTTAGATTATATACCAAAGTTTGAAATTGATCCTAATCACAAATGTAAGATATGTGTAAAAGCAAAATTAACTAAGGCTCCATTTAAATTGGTTGAAAGAAAAACCGAACCTCTAGAATTAATTCATACTGATGTATGTGGTCTTAAATTTGTTCAAACTATAGGAGGCAAAAAGTATTTCATAACATTTATCGATGATTGCACAAGATATTGTTATATATATTTACCTAGAAGTAAAGATGAAGCCTTGAAAATGTTTAACTCTACAAAATCGAAGTTGAAAATCAACTTAGTAAAACCATTAAAATGGTTAGAAGTAATAGGGGTGGTGAATATGATGCACCTTTAAATGAATTTTGTGCACAACATGACATTATTCACCAAACTACAGCACCCTATTCTTTACAACAAAATGGAATTGCTAAAAGGAAGAATAGAACCCTTAAATAAATGATAAATGCCATGTTACTAAGTACAGGCTTACCACAAAACTTGTGGGGGGAAGCAATATTGTTTGCTAATTATGTTCTTAACAGAATACCCTACGAGAAAACGAATAGCACTTCTTATGAATTGTGGAAAGGTCGACCACCTTCCTACAAATACTTAAAAGTGTGGGAGTGTTTGGCAAAGGCAGAAGTTCCTGTTCCCAAAAAGACTAAGATAAGACCAAAAACAGCGGATTGTATGTTTATTGGTTATCCTCAGAATAGTAGTGGATATCGGTTTCTGACTTATAAATCAGAAATACCTGATATACATGTGAACACTATTATAGAGTCAAGGAATATTGTGTTTTGTGAACATATTTTTCCTTACAAGAAAGGACAAGAATTAAGTTCACATAAAAGAACTTATGATTGTACACAAAGTCAAGAGATTAATGACAATCAAACGCAAGAGACTAGTAATGGGCTTGACCAACAAGATTTAACTGATGATGAACCAAAATGAAGTAAGAGAGCGAGAACATCAAAATCCTTTGGTCCAGATTTTCTAACATACTTATTAGAAAATGAACCTCAAAGTTTTAAAGAAGTAATAACAGGTCCTGAAGCACCTTTGTAGAAAGAGACTGTTAATAATGAAATTGAATCCATAATTATGCAAAATCATACTTGGGAATTGGTGGGTCTTCCACCCAATTGTAAACCTCTTGGATATAAATAGATATTCAAGAGAAAAATGAAAGCAGACAAAAGGAAGGTCTGGATTATTTTTACACATATTCTCTTGTGACAAGAATAACATCCATCCGCATGCTTATTGCTATAGCAGCGTTGTATAATTTAGATATACATCAAATGGATATTAAGACAGCTTTCTTAAACAGTGATCTAAATGAAGAGATCTATACGAAGTCCCAAAGGGGTTGTAGTGCCAGGGCAAGAAAAGAAAGTTTGTCGGCTTGTAAAATCTCTTTGTGGATTAAAACAAGCTCATATGCAATTGCATGAAAATTTTGATCATGCTATGCTTACTAATGGGTTTAAGATAAACGAATGTGACGAATGCGTCTATGTTAAAAACACTGACAAAGGTTATGTCGTCGTTTGTTTTTATGTGGATGACATGCTTATCGTTGGTAGTAATCAAAACATGATCAAATCAACTAAGCAAATGCTGAACAAAAGATTTGAAATGAAAGATATGGGGTTGTAAATGTTATATTAGGAATGAAAATTACTAAAACATCTAATGGGTATGCATTATCTCAATCTCATTATATTGAAAAAATTCTTGGTAAATATATCAAGGATGATATGAATGTAGTAAGAATACCTGTAGACATCAGTCTTTATTTATTAAAAAATAAATGTGATGCAATGTCTTAGCTAAAATACTCACAAATCATTGGAAGCCTGATGTACCCAATGAATTGCACTCGTTCTGATATAGCTTATGTTGTTAGTAAATTGAGTAGGTATACTAGTAAGCCCGGAGAAGACCATTGGAAAGCAATCATTCAGGTTCTTAGATATCTAAGATTTATCCGTGATCATAGCTTAAACTTTACTCGATATCCAGCAGTACTCGAAGGCTATTGTAATGCAAATTGGATATCAGATACTAAAGATTCAAAATCCACTAGTAGATATATCTTTACTCTGGGAGGCGCTGTTGTTTCTTGGAAATCCATGAAACAAACATGCATCGCACGATCCACAATGGAATCTGAGCTCATTGCTTTCGACAAAGCAGGAGAAGAAGTAGAATGACTCCGTCACTTCTTAGAAGACATTCCAATGTGGCCAAAACTTGTGCCAGCTATTTGCATTTATTGTTATAGTCAATCTGCAATAGGCAGGGCACAGAGCTACAGATATAATGGTAAGTTACGACACATTCATTGTCGACATAATACCATAAGGCAATTGCTCTCAAATGGAATAACCTTAATAGATTATATAAAATCTAAAGAGAATATTGCAGATCCGTTAACAAAAGGTTTGACTAAAGAGCAAGTGTATAGTTCATCGAAGGGGAAAGGATTAAGGCCTATTACATAAGAGTCATCATAATAGTAATCCTACTTATATGACTGGAGATCCCAAGAACTAAGTTCAAAGGGACAACTAAGTTATGTGTGGCTCGCCAGAAATCACCAAGGGATTAAAATTCCCTATCCATTTTTATGATGAGAGTGACATCTGCAACATGTGTTGTATGCAGGGGTACAAGGATAAACTTTGCTTTTAATGTTTACTTATATCTTAATTTAGGCAAAAAAATCAAGACGAGTATAAGAGATACTCACAATAAGAATCACCTATATGAGTGTTGAACTGGGGTCGGTTCTATAAGAATGAAGAGGCTAAATTCTCTAAAAGTACTCACGAACAGCCAAGAGCGTTCAAGGCCAAAATGAACACAACCATGAGAACCACGATGTGTCAGAAGATATTTTGTGTGAAATCTATTGTCTTGGCTTACACAAACAGCTGAACAATTCAAGGCATCGCGTCCATTGGTTAGGTAGTAAGTCCGATAGGTTATCACTAGGGAAGGTTCAAGGCTGAAAGCTACTTATCTTGATGCAAGATATTTTCGATTTATACTCTTTCGAAAAATTCTTCATATTGTTGCATTTCCGTTGTCATCAAATTCTATTCATATAGGGGATTGTAAGAAATGGTTTGGGAAAAAACAAATTTTTCCTCAACTGTGATCTAATTTTTAGGTAGGACCCATACGCCAAAGTTGGCAAGTCTAAGTGGTAACGCATTCTATGCCATGTTGTGATTCACGTAGTATATTTGGTTGCTTAAAACCATTATCGGGTGAATGGAAAATTGAAGCCAAAGTGAGCTCCATGAAAATGGTGTTTTGGTGAAATTTCCATAAAGATTTGAGTTAAGGTTTGTCCCATATTGGTTTGGTGGGCAAACTTTGTGTGGGTTTATAAGGCTTGGATTTAGAATTTGGAGTAGGCCCCAAGGGGCACTCAAGTTTTGTAGAGGGGGAGTTTATGGGCAAAGTGGACTAAACCCATTAGACCCAAAATAAATACACGCGCGCGCCGCCGTCTGTCCGGTTGGGCGGGCGGGCGGGCGGGCTGGCTGGGCATGGGCGCAGGTGCGTGGTGTGAAGTTGGGTTGGACTTATTCGGCCTAATAGTTATCTTTTTGGGCCAAAAACATTTGAATTTATTTTTATTTTTTGAAAAAATAAAATCTGTCTAGTTTTGATTTCAAGTTTTGGTTGGAAAAAAAAAATCAAATTTTGGTTTGCACCTCTTCAAATTTTCTGTACAGGTTATATATTTGTCCGAACCGATTCAAATCTATTCAGTTCAAGCCCAACAGGTTCCTATCTGTTTAATTTAAATTCAAACAGGTTTTGTATCTGTTTAATTCAAACCGAACAAGTACTATACTTGTTCAAACAGGTTTGCTACCTGTTCAATTCAAATCTAAAAAACCACCTTTGCACCTATAAATAGACTAGTCCCTCATTTGAATTTTCATTCAATTTTTTCATCCTCAATTATGCTATTCACTACAAGAAAAAGCATTTTTGCCGACCACTTTTAGCTACCAAAACTAATTTAGTCGCCAAAAGTCACGGAATTGGCTACCAAAAATAATATTAGTCGGCAAAAGTCAACTTTTTAGCTATTAATTTTTTTTAGTAGGGGAATGTTGATTATTGGCTACTAAAAAAAATTTAGTAGCTAAAGATATTACAATTGGCGACTAAAACAATTTTTAGTAGCTAAACATATGACAATTGGCGACTAAATAAAAATTTAGTAGCCGTAGAGGTACCTTTAGCTACTAAATTGTTTGGTAGCTGAATGAAAATAAAAAAATAAATTTTTAATCTTTCCCGACCAAACTTTTGGTCGCCAAATGTCAAGTTTCGGCGACAAAATTTCTTTTAGTCGCTGTATACCTACTTTCGGCTACTAAATTGTTTGGTAGCCGAATGAAAATTAAAAAATAAATTTTTAATCTTTCCCAACCAAACTTTTGGTCGCCGAATGTCAAGTTTTGGCGACAAAATTTCTTTTAGTCGCTGTATACCTACTTTCGGCTACTAAATTGTTTGGTAGCCGAATGAAAATTAAAAAATTAATTTTTAATCTTTCTCGACCAAACTTTTGGTCGCCAAATGTCAAGTTTCGGCGACAAAATTTCTTTTAGTCGCTGTATACCTACTTTCGGCTACTAAATTGTTTGGTAGCCGAATGAAAATAAGAAAATTAATTATTTTTATTTTTATTTTTATTAAGAGGTTGTACACCCACCATCCAAAAATATTAATATCTTATTTTTTTTATTATCTCAAAATATTAATTTTTTAAAAAGATTAATTATTAAAATAATATGAATTTCTTATTTTGTCCTTTTTTTAAATCCATTAATAATACAAAAAGTACAATTATGACAATTGATATGTCTAAAAAAATATACTATCAAAAGGTAATTTTGAAAAATTAATATTTTTAAAATGTAATAATTGTATTATAAAAAGAAATTAAATTCTAAAAATAGATTATTATTTTTAGATGGAAGAAGTAGTCGCCTTTCATTTGATGGTTGAACACATCTTTTAATAATTGGGCCCTCACGCGAAAGGTATGCTAAAATGGGCAACTTGTTATTGGCTGTTTGTTGATAGTTTTACATTGCAAAAATTTAAAGGCATAGTTACAGGTCAGTCTGATGAATTTAATTTTTAATAATAAATTTATTATTTTTAAAAAGTACAATTAAACTATTTATACTTTTTACATCATCATATTTCAATAACACTAATAAATTAAGAATAAATCAAAATTCACAAATAAAAGACAAAATATCCCAATTATTTATCATTTTAATAAATTTTTCAATATTATTACCAGTACTAATGAAATAATCGTTTTACAGACACAAAACATATATTTAAAAAGTTTTAAAAAAAATTCATTATCAAAACGAGGGCTAAGTGTGTAAAAAAAATTCACTCATGACTTATGAGTAAATAAATCTGATTTGTAAGACTTATTTTTAAATTTATACTTTCTAAATATTTCTAAATTTTGTAATTTTTTTTTCACAAACTGAGTCATAAAACTCCAATAAAGTAAAAAGTATAAACAATAAATAAAATTAAAAAAATATTAATTTAACAAGCCTGATCTATTTTTCATTAACTCGAAAAAAATTAGCAGCAAATATTCGCTCTATTTCTCTCTCTTTTTGTCTATCTCTCGCTCATCTTTTGTTTCTCTTTCTTTTTCTATCTCTTCATCTCTCTCTCTCTCTCTTTCTCTCTCTATCTCTTTTTCTGTCTATCTCTCTCTCCCTGTCTCTCTCTCACTCATCACTTTTCTCTATCTCTCTCTGTCTACTTGTCTATTTGTCTATTTATCTCTTACTATGTTCGTCTTGCTCACTCTCTTACTCCCATCTTCTCTATTTATCGAGCTCCTTCTCGATTTATCGATCCACTATAAGAAAATACACTTTTAGCAACCACTTTGTCTATCTCTCTCTCTCGCTCATCACTCTATCTCTGTCTCTCTCTCTCTCTCTATCTCTCTTCTTTATCTGTCTCTCACAAAATTAAAATATTTTTAAAATATTTAAATATTTAAAATATTTAAAAAATTGATTTGAATTAAGTTTTGAAAAGAGTTTTGAATTATCTGTCTTCTTTATTTATTGAGCTCCCTTTCGATTTATCGATCCACTACAAAAAAATGTACTTTTAGCGACTACTTTGTCTCTTTCTCGCTCATCACTCTGTCTCTTTCTCTGTCTCTCTATCTCTTTTCTCTATTCGTCTCTCACTCATCTCTCTCTCTCTCTCACCACCCATCTTCTCTACCACATTTACCACTACTGCAAATGACATTCAACTGCCACCACTCTTATTTTTCTCTCTTTCACTCATCACTCTTCTTTCTCTGTCTGTTTGTCTATCTGTCTGTGTGTCTTTCGTTCATCTTTCTTCTCTTTATCTCTCTCATTTGTCTTCTCTCTATGTCTTTATTTTTCTGTTCTCTCTCTCGTTCATCTCTTTTCGTTCTCTTTCTATATATCTCTCTCATCGCTTGTTTCTCTCTATTTTTCTATATGTCTCTCTCTATCTCTTTCTCTCTCTGTGTCTCTGTCTATCTCTTTCTCTATATCTCTCTCTCTCTTTATCTCTCTCTCACTTATCACTCTTCTCTCTTTCTTTCTCTCTCTGTGTTTGTTTGTCTGTTTCTCACTCTTCTCTCTCTCTCTTTCTCTCTATGTGTCTATCTGTCCGTTTATCTCTCTCTTCCATTGTGTTCACATTGCTCACTCTCTCCCTCATCTCTGTGTCTCTCTGTGTCTCTCACTCATCTATCTCTTCTTTCATCTCTTTTCTCATCTCTTTTCTCTCTCTGTCTCTTTCGCTCATCTCTCTTCTCTTTATCTCTCTCGCTCATCTCTCTTTTCTCTATCTTTATGTCTCTCTGTCTATCACTCTCTCCCTCATCTCTGTGTCTCTCTATCTATCACTCTCTCTCACCACACATCTCTTCTATTACCTTCACCACTACTACAAACACCATTCCACCACCACTATTACTTCTACTGTCGCTACTTCACCTCTACGACTACCATTACTACTACTATCGCCACCACTCTACTACCACCACTACTACTACTGCTACTACTACTACCATTACTACTACTACTACTACTGCTGCTACTAAACAAAATAGTTATTTTATTTTATTTTATTTTTATGAAGAGCTTCTTTTTTAAAAATAGAAATAAAAATGAAATATGCTTATTAATTAAATAAAAATGAATTCCATTAGTAGTAGGTATATGAATAAAACTTTGGTTTGAATCTCTATAAAAACTTTGTAACATTTACTTCTCTTTTCTTTTAAGATAATAAATTAATATTTTAAATTTTATTTTTGTATCACATGAACCATTGGGCAACATCTAAATTAATATGATTCACTTTGTTTGATTTCAGTTTTCAGAATTCACTTTTTAGAAATTTGGTTTTGTCAATTTCCAAATTTATATATATATTTTTTGTTTTCACGGATTTTTTTAAAAATATTTTAAGCTATTTTTTAAATTTTAGACACATTTAATATAAATACACTTAAAAAGTATAATATTTGTGTTTTTTTTAAAAAAAATACACTAAATTCTAAAAATACAAAAAAATGAAAATTCAATACATTTTTCATATTTTTGTGTATTTATTAATTTTTAAAATCTTTTTTTATTTAAATACATCTAATTAAGATGCATTTTAAAAAGTAAAAAATTACTTAAAATTTTTAAAAAATTTCACTAAAAACAAAAAAATATGAAAAATAAAATATTCAATTTTCAAAAAAAATAAATTCAAAAAATTAAAACCAAATACACCGATTAATTTTTTAAATTACCAAATTAAAAAAGAGAAATGAAATTTGGTTTTTAAGGAAAATGAAATTTTGATTATTCTAAAAATTCCCGCCCAAATGGCAAGCGGCACACATCACTGCCCTAACCCAACCATTCCACGCACTATAATCTCTCTCTCTCTCTCTCTCTCTCTCAAGAAGAAGAATCAATGGAGGACTCAGTCAATGATCAATCTTCTGCAGCTGGTACCAAAATCTATGCCCTAATCGCCCTCTATAATGTGTTTGTATCTACTTGTGTGTGTGTGTGTTAATTGTCATGTATAATTTGAATCCCGATTTTGCAGCGAACGCGCGGAGATCTTCATCGACACTTCGGTATCCGCTGCGATCCGCCACCAAATCGAAGGAGGAGAAGCCACCAGCGGCTGAATTGTCAACTTCTGCGCCTAAGAGGTAAAAACCTCTCGATTTTCCCTTTTGATCCATGTGTACTTACTTGTAAGAGAATCCTGTTTTTCTAGCCTCTACAGTATTTAATTTAAGGGTAAATTATAACTGTAGTCCTGTACTTTGGTCATTCTATCATTAGTTCATGTAATTTCCTTTAGTTCAATTTTGATTCTGAATTTGTGATTTTATTTCTTAGACAGATATTCATCATATCCATATTTATATAATTATTGCTTTAGTGTGTTGATTTGTGGTTTGCAAGTTTGCATTTAAATTTTGGGATGGTTTGATGAATAAAATCGTTTAGCAGTATTGGGCATTTTGATGAATGAGAAGAAATGTTGGCTGGATGTGAACAACCAAATAGGAATTGAATAGATTCACCACCACTTACAGGGGCTACCTCAAGTATTTGATTCTTTGTTGCTTAGCATTTCATTGTTACGGTTTCTCATGAATTTATAGTGGGTTTAGCAAAAACTTTTTTGTCCCAATTTATATGAGTTCAATCTAATGTCAATATGATCCACGGCACTGGAGTTCATTTTTTCAATGTTCACAATCTTTATGAACTTAATGGGATTTGCGGTTGTGGGTGTAGGGGATGGGTAGGTTGACATAGGAACCTTATGTGGGAATTGGCAATGGGGCAGGGTCAAAAAGGCTTATGCCTATTGATCCATGTGTCACCTCTTGAGGCTCACACGTGGTTAGAGAACTTGGAGAAGGTGATGTAGTGGTGACATGGTCGAGCCACATGGCAAGTGGAGCCATAGACCCATATACCCAAATTTTTATTTACTTTTTTTTTGGGTAGGTGAGTTTTTCTTCTAAATATGTAAAAAGTATCATTTTAAACCTTGATCTTGTCATTATATGATTGTTTTAAATGTTATTATTCTCTTACACTTTCTTTTAAAAAAAAAAAGAAGAAGAAGAAAGAGGAAATCTAATAATTCTACTTGATTCTTTACAGGCCACAAGATCTTAGAATCTCATTTGAACGATTTGGTTCAATAAAGGATGTTTATCTACCTAAGAATTACTACACTGGATATTATTATTTTAGCTTTTACATTTCCATGTGTGTTTTTGTTATGTTGTTTGTTATCAAATATCTAGAAAGTTCTACTTATTCAAAAATATATATATATAATAATTGAAACAATAAAGGAGGCAACCCACGTGGGTTACCCCCATCCCTCTTCCCTTACTCTCTTTTCTTTGTTTCCTCTTCTTTATTTTTTGTTTTGCTTGTTTTGGCTGTTTTGGCAGAGACATTCTCTGTCTCTCTAGATTAATTGTGATGTTTTTCGCACCCAATTCATTTATTGATGCATGTGTCTTGTACCCTTCATGATGATCATCAATAATTTTTTTTGTTGTTTAAAAAAAAAAAAAAAAAACCTTTGATCAATTAAGTCATTAAGACAAGCAATATACATAAAAAACAAGATACATCAATTTGAAAATTTGGCAATCTCAATGTGAGTATAATTTCTCCAGTAAAAAACAAATAAGTCAAAAATATTAATTGGTTTCTGTTCCACTTTGAATTGTTTGGAGGTAGTGAACGGTGAGAGGGTGAGATGGAATGGTGTAGTGATCTAGTGTTTTGGAGAACCACCGGATCAACTAGAATTTCATGATGCATTCCAACAAGAAAACATTAACTCAGTTGTCCGGATCAACATTGAAGAAATTATTTGATTTCATAGGGGATGATATTGAAGCTGAGGTTATTCCAAATAAAACAATGAGAGATAGTAGAGTTGACGAAGAAGATGAAGAACTTGACATGATGATGATATGGATTATGATATGTAGTTTTTGTGTTGTATTTTCTATATGGACATATGTTTTTTATGCATTACATTTTTATGATATATTTTATTGTCTCTACAAGAAAATATTTTTCTTTACATATATGGATCCTTACACATGTTTTGTTTTTGTTTTGTCTCTTGAAATCTGACAGTAGGTAATTGGTGTGGATGATGTGGTCTTAAGAGTGGCTTGTATTTGCTGTAACTGTGATGCATTATCTCTAATGTTCTGGTGAGTGTGCAGGGCCTTGGAGGTGTATGCTGGTCTCCTTTTAAGGAAAGTGGGTTAAGTGAAGTGAGTACATCAATAGGTGCTAGTCTCCTTTTTATTTATTTATTATTATTTTTTTTTTTGCTAACTTTTGTTGTTAGGTTTTATTTCTTGGCAAACCCGTTTGACAAAACTCCTTTGAGTTGTAATTTTTTTCGCACTTTTATTTCAGTGAGGCTATGAGTGTTTAGATGCGAATCCAACCCAAATTGTGCTTTTAAGAGAAGGTACTACCTATGTTGTCAAATCCGGAGACAAAACATTGTGTTGATTCAATTGTAATTTTTTGTGTTTTTGTTCTGTCCGCTCGAGCGGAGCCTTGTGAGCTCGAGCGTAGATTAGCAGGTCTCAGTATTTTGTCAGGGCAAGCAAAAAATACTGGTGGGTGTGATTTTACGCTCGAGCGGATTCTCCTACGCTCGAGCGCATCTCAGTTTGTTCGCACGCAGTTTTTGGTCAGTCCGCTCGAGCGGGCTGTGTTGAGCTCGAGCGGACCGCGCGATTCCAGATTTCCAAGATTTGATTAAGGAGTTGGTTTTCTTCTGAATCTAGGATTACTTTTGGTTCTCTATAAATATTGGTTTTCTCCCAAAACTAAGGTATTGATGGAACTTCTCCAGATCTTATTTTTGGATCTTAAGGTTTATATCTGGAGAGATTTTGCTAGTTTTTTTTGATGTTTTTATTGAGTTTTCAACTCATGATTTAAAGAGAGTACATCAAAGGTTTGTTTGTTATACACAAAAGAGAGAGTTGTTCTTCAGTTGTGGATTCTGAAGAGTTCGAGCTTGAAGCTTTGGTGGAATCTAGAGTGGCTCATCAGAAAGACAATTCCGTGGTGAAGATGGGGTTGGAAGAGGCACATAGAGGTTGGTTCAATTAGGCGTTGTGGAGTGGTTTTTTTATCACAGTTGGAGGTGTCCAATTGTGGTTTTTTCCACGTTAAAATCGTTGTGTCTCTTTGTCTTGATTGTTTGATTGGGATTGTTTTATTCTGCTTAAATTTGATACATAATCACAAATCAATATCTAGGGGATTTCTAGATTTTTCATTTGTTAATGCAGGTTTTTCAAAACTGGTACACAGTGTAGGGATGTGTGAGTTGAGGGATGGTGAGCTCTTATATTAGGGCTGTGAATTGTGTTTGATACAAACTTTTGAGGGTTGAGTGGTTGTGTGATCTCTATATTTCCAGTTTGTGTGATCTCTACAAACCCATACAGCTTCACATACACGCACACACATGGGTTCTTCAAATAGTCAGAAGGTATGCTTTCTAATCCATTAATTTCTTCTCAGGTTTGTGTTTTTCTTCTGCTTCACATCTCTTCAGTTCTTTCTCTGATCATCTGTGTGTATGCGTTTGAGTATGGCTATTTGATTGTAAATTGCTGAAAGCAACTTGCCCTAATTGCTCATTTTTGTACAAATTTTCAGTGGAAAAAGAAGTGAAATAGAGAAATGAAGTTTTGGGATTGGTACCTGAAGATATCAGTCGTGTCGGCGATGATTGGAGGTTCAATGGAGTTTTTCATGGTCAAAACCGGCTTCTGTGTGAGAACACTCCTTTAGCTCTCACTCTTTTCCATTTTGCTTCATTTTTATCTGTTTGTGTTTTCTATTAATGCTCTGATTTATGAAATTTTGATTTTTTGGATTCAATGCACTCATTCATTATGAATTTGCCCAGCTAAAATGAATGGCTGACTGTGAGTTATGGATTGAATTTATCAAATTTATTCAATGTGTTGATGAGGAGATTGGGTTGTAAACAAATTGCAAAAACAATGGATTATGTGAATTTAATTCATAATTTGCAGATAATCTATTAGAGACTTAGATAGTGTTTAGTTCATTGGAATGAAATGATTATTCCATCAAAATATTCTTTCTTATGTTTGGTTAGACTTAAAAAAATTATGACAAATGCATTACAAATGGAATCATGGTTTACTAATTTTAAAGAATTGTCATTCTATAGGAAAGCCTATGGAATCACCATTCTATTCCCTCTGTAGTTAATTCTAAAATAGGTTTTCGGTTGGTACTGCTGCTTTTAGCCTTTATCTGAGTGGTTGCAACTTGGAAGTGTTAAATTTAGAACTATTAATTGCAAGAGTTGAACTATCTCAATGGTTTAAAAAAGAAATGGCTTATTCAATTCTTCCCTTCAGTCAATGCTATATGGAAATGCAATTGATTTATAATTACGTACTCTGAATTTTGGGATGTGAAGTATTTTTGCTGTATCATGAACTACTTATTTTATTGTTTCCATAAATAACTTTCTTCAATAATTTTTTTGATACCAGTGCAAACCACATTATCTAAGCAACCTTCCCTCCATATTGTTCTCTTACTTTTATTGCCCTTAAATATTTTTCTTTCTGCTGCAGTTTTGAACACCAGAAGTTGGAATGAATATGGACCTTTTTATCTTTTTGTTTCTTTACTTATTAGATCTTTGCAATTTATTTATTTATTTTTGAGTGGTTTCTTCCAATTAGGAAAATTTCTTATCATTTGTTGGAGCCTGTAATTGGAAATTTATGAGTTGTTTGGGATAACCTAAATAAGTGCACTTTTTGTTAGACCATGATTCTTTAAACAAATTTAACATTTAGCATGGCTGTATGTGATGGTCTGTTACCTATACTTGCTGGCTGTAAGGATACGATACTCATTATTAACATAGTTTTTAGTGCATTCTCTAACATAAGAATTTTTCCTGTGGTCTTCTAGTTTTATTAGACGTTGTTTGGTTACTTGGAGGCATATTGGTGATTAAGATGGAGGCTTGGTTGCAAATAACACTCAACCGAAGACATTCTATAGAGCCTTGTTCTTCCCCATTATGTGGAATTTTTTAACTAGCATGAGGTGCCTCAAATTCCATAGCTTGTGTGTTTTGTTCTTTTTCTTTAGGAAAATGTGTAACTGAAATGTAATAGCAGTGAGATACAGCCCTTTTTATCGCACACAAGATTTTGAGTATGAGATGATAATGGCTGACCAACCATTTTGCCAATGCAATTTCGGCTTGTCTCTTGAGCATGCCAGTGTAATAAATTTACACCTTCGATTATGTAATAAATTTATGTAGCCATCATTATGTAATAAATTTAATTTTTCCATCATGTTTACACCTTCAAAATATTCTGTAAATGACATTTGATGTATAATTTTTTGTACTGAGGACATGCTTTTTGTATGATTTTGTGTTTGTATGGAATTAATATTTTGGAATGGATTGTATTTGATTTGTATAGAATTTGATGTTAATTGATCAAATTTTTGTATTGTTGAAACGAAATAGAAATAGATATATGTATAATTATTGTTTAAATATAGGGTGCAGGTTGCACGAAATAAATACAGGTTGTGAAGAAATTAATTATAATTAAAAAAAACACTAAATAAAGTTTTTGGCAATTAAATGTTTAGTAGCGAAAAAAAAAAAGTGAATTTGTTAGTGGCTAACCAATTGGTAGCCAAAAAGGAAATCAATATTTTTAGTGACTAAATATTTGGTAGCCATAAAGAATCCAAAGATTTTTGGTGACTAAAAAATTAGTAGCTAAAAATAAATGAAGACTTTCGGCTACCAAATGGTTAGTAGCCAAAAGTATAATAAAATGAAAAATAATATTTTTGGCGACTAAATTCTTTAGTCCCTAAATGTAGTAATGTTGTGACTAAAACTTATTCCCGACAAAAAGTTTTAGTCGCTGAAAATTTAATT
This sequence comes from Camellia sinensis, assembly GCF_055761805.1. Lineage (NCBI taxonomy): Eukaryota > Viridiplantae > Streptophyta > Magnoliopsida > Ericales > Theaceae > Camellia > Camellia sinensis. Next base: position 60,334,531 of record NC_138974.1, read on the forward strand.
TATTACTTTTGGCGACTAAATATTTAGTCGCCAAAATATACCCTTTCCCGACTACTCAGAGTTTGGTAGCCGAATGTTCACTTTTGGCGACTAATTTTTTAGTCGCCAAAAGATAACCTTTGCCGACTAACCAGAGTTTATTAGCCAAAACCTTCACTTTCAGCGACCAAAAATAATTTAGTCGCCAATACTATCGCCGACAGGCTATAGGCGACGACTTTGGCGACAAAAAATATTAGTCGCTAATTTGTTTCGGCGACCAAAAATGGGGCTTTTGGCGACCAATATTTTGGTCGCCAAAAGTGGAATTTCCTATAGTGATTGCTCTCTGTATTTTGCTGTATTAATTTTTTTGTGAGAAAGAGTATAAATACAAAGTGTGTTCGTTGTGCGAATAGTTTGTAGTGCTGCTACTATTCGTTATTGATCATTTTATCCTGGAAGATAGATGTCCATAATCTGAAAGCACTGAGGAGATGACGAATCTGTCTTAAGGACACAATGTTAAACACTGGACTTGATTAAAATTTTGTTCGAGAAATTAATTAATTTACTTTTTTCTTTTTATAGATTCTGATTTTGTTTTTGTAACAAAACAAGAATCTGTTATTTTATTTTATTGTATATACTGTTTTGATTTTTGTAATCAAACAGTCTCTCTCTTTTCTTTAATTCTTTCTTTGAATACGTTGAAGATTGTCCACCATTATGTGTTCACGTCTGCCACTCAGTTCTTCAAAATCCATTACTTGAAGTTGCAAAATGGGACTAAAAGTGTGCTATCACTGCTGGAAAAATGACTTTTAGCGGCGTTTTTAAAACGCCGCTATATGTATGAAAAACGCCGCTAATTCCTTTAGTGACGCTTATCACCAAACGTCGAGGACGCGGCCGTCACTATAAGTTTATGACGCTTTAAAAACGTCGTAAAATTAGTATAGGCGGCGTTTAAATGCGATAAATAATGATAAAATGACGTCATCCAATATTTAGCGACGTTTTTAAAACGCCGTGATAGATTTTTTTTATTTAAAAAAAATGTCCGTTGGCACTGTAGTGGCGTTTTGAAAAAACGCCGTTATAGCTCTTTTTTTTAAAAAAAAATTGTTCTGAATCTGTTATATTTAACTAAAAAACATACCTGTAATAAAGCTGAAAAATAACAATAATATGAATAAAATTTTACAGCTACTTCAATATATTGACTAAATAAACATTACATGATTGTGTCTGAACCAAAATCAAACAACAAACACAATCAAAAAATAAAAAGAAAAAATAGGTTAAGTCATTTGCTTGCACATGCAGATGCAATGGAATAGTCAAGCATATTACACATCATTACACTGCAGAATAGGGATTCGTATTCAATTAATCATAATAGGTTCATGTACAACAAAGACAATTTTGAGCAGGATACATTCCCAAATCCCCGTCAACACAAAGGAATGCAGAGAGCCCGGTGAACAGTGGCGCTGACACCTTCTCCAACTTCTTCATATAATTTGTAATTTTCTGCATTGAAAGGAAATTTGTTCTCTGACACCTGTTCCATGGTTTCCTTTTATACCACAACATTAATACCCTCTTTTCTCCATATGTAACTCATTTAGAGTGTTATGTGGTTTCTCATTTGTCAACATTACTAAATAAGTAATTCCATAAATTACTCTAGAATGACTTTAATAATTTTCCTTTATCGATAGGTATGCCATTCTCAATGGTGCCAGGAATTGCTGCAAAAAACTTTGTCACTAAAGATAAGACAATTTGCAAAACTAAGGGTAAATGTGATTCATGATTGCAACCACACAATAGATCTGATCTATTTCATGATTGCAACCACACAATAGATGCTAAAAAAATTCATAACAATGCCTGAGGTGGCTTATGAAAATTTTCATAACAATGCCCGCAGTGGCTTAGAAATACGACATATCAAATATCAAATCAAACCTGATAGAAGGCCAAGCATTGAAGCACGAATTTTTCCATGGAGTCCAGTGTATGCAACTATAAAACAACAGTGTATGCAAGTAAGAGAAATTAAAAACAGTATTCATGTGTGTGAATTACATTATTAAATACCCTCATGAAGCATTTTTAATTATCATTAGTACTTATTATTCAAAAAGCAAATGATCTAGAGTATGATTCAATGAGAGAGAACAATTCAAAAGAGACAAAACTGTATCATGCTAGATTCAAAAAGGAGCACTAATAGAATACAATATGTGATTTTTACTGGTTTAAATACACATTAATTATCATCAATGGTAACAACTATTCTCTCCAAAAAGAATTATGTGTTTTTCTGATTGTAACTATTGAATATTCAAAAAAAAAAAAACTTAGAAAATTAAATGACAATTAAAGTGCTGTGTTTTGTTAATCAAAAAGTATGGGGGAGATAGGAACAGAAAGATATTACCGTGTGGGGAAAAAATAAAAAAGGTGGATAGAAAAGAAGAAAAAGAGAGAAAATTACTCAGTTGATCACGAAAGTAAAAGAGAACTGGAAAAGTAACTACCTTGTATGATGTAAATCAAAACACAAAACATGCAGCGGAATAAAATCATCAGATCATACCTTCTTGATGATAGAACCTTCTTGGATAAATCACGTGCTTCCAGGAAACTTCTTGATGAACCAACCCAGCAGTGGAGTGATATCACAGATTGAATATCACCCACACTAACCACAGTGTCAAAGACTTGATCGTTGTATTTTTGGGAGAGAGTCAGTGTATGGGTTGAAACAGACTCAACGTTTTTTTTTTTCTTAGATTACCCATAACCATATAACAAATATTTAATATATTATAATATCTATCCATATCAGTTAAGATACAGATAATATCTAATATATATTATATCTATCTATATCAGTTCAAACTGATAACGTCTGTTTCAAGAGTGGTTATCCTAAATAGGTTTGATTTCAAAATCAAAACCTATTTGGATAAGGATTCAAAATCAAATTTAATGGTCATGCCACATGGGCGCCCATTACTAACATCTCCCACTCGCACATGAGTTGGCATGACACTGCCACATCTCTATCTCAATCTCCCCAAAAACGAACAATCTCATACTAGCCAATGCACCGTGCGACCGCTGAGAACACCTGCATGTGGGAGCTCTATACTAGAAACTCAAAATGAGCCAGCATAGAGACATCAACCCAAAAAAGAAAAGAAATAGTGTCTCATATACCCCAGACCCATCTAATTACACCGGTCCAAAAAACATCTCTAATCCCTCAAAAAGAGCATGTTTGACCCTCTCAATTCTTGCAATATATTCACACTCAATTCGTCTCTCATACAGAGCGATATGAGTTGCCGGCAGTGAATATACAACAGTGGTGTAATACTAGATGATCTTCCCTTTGCACTCATGCCATTTAGTTTAGAATTGACCGCTTTCCCAGTGATGTCCCTTAAGGCCGAATCATGCATGACCGCAGGCAACATACCAAAGTAGCAGAACATCAACCCCTTACCTTATGACATAGTCAAAAGTCACAAAAGGGTACATAAATGAAAGTCATATCAATAATGACACGTAAGACTCACACGGTGAGGAAGCAGGGATCCATTCTCTCACCTCATTACTCGGTCGCCAAGCACATATAGTATGAATACATGCTACGGTGGAGTAACTCTTCCATAAAGAGTGACGTCATACTCGATACACCGTACAGATATTAGTCTAGTCGCTTTCTAGCGTCTAACCCGAATTCTCTATTTGCTCGCCTTCTAGGCGCCAAATGAGATCTCACATCTGGCTAATCATAACAGGCACAACATGGAAAGTGGGTGCTAACATCCATGTTTGGTCCTTAACACGACCTCATCTTGGTTATAACCAAGGCGACATACATAGTGGATGATTTAAGCCTCTCTTGGCTCCAAATAAAAATAAACCACCAGTCTCATCCTTGCTCGCTCCCAAGCGCCAAGGGCGATTGCTCGTGTGAGTGAGCCAATCTTGCCTGCTGACATCATCATTTGCTAATCATTATGACACAAACCATAATAGTGTCAACATCCCATCATCTCAAAATAAGTGATCGATTTTTTAAAAAAAAATTGACCACAGCTTGCGCAATTATGGATTCCAAACATAAGCCTTATCAGCACCTCTTGCGATAAGTATACACAACGGAATCCACCATGTGCGCCTCACATGAAATGATTTAAGATCACTACCTCTTGCGCAATAACCTCTCTAAAGATATTTTTTGGTGACCAATTTGCGTTTATTCTTAATGCGCCCAACTAGCGCAGATACGCCCAACTAGCGCATTGAATTTTATAAGGAGCAAATTAAAATGCTTCTAATAAAGCATTTTATCCACAGTCTAATGAGCAAGGTCAATGTCTAAACAACTCAGTTGACCATTTACCAAAGATAACACTTATCATGCCGAATACGCCCACATAGCGTACTTTAGGCTCCCATTACAAAGAAAATCAAGGAATATAGGTCCTCCCAAAGACAATCCGAGGATTCACTCAATAGCTAAGGCTCTGGCTTTTACCGATAGGTAAGTCAATGGATTTGCAATTTTGCATCTAGAATCATTCTAGGATATTCTCTATGTAAGTCATCGAAGACAAACCGAGGATTTTCCTAAAACAATCCCTAAGGATCGTACATCCGAGCATATAAATTACATCACCCATGTCCATCATATCTAAAATAGAGGACTGCCCACCCTAGATGGCGACTACCTTATAAATTCCTGGCTCATAATGACTAAGTAAGGAAAAACTTCTTTTGGACCATTGATCATGCCTCAGTGGTCTTCATCGATCATCGTTGCCCTATCATGGCTTGACGAAATCTAAGAACCACTGTTTGGATAACTGTTTTAGGCTGTAAAAGATTTATTGGAACCAGCAACCTTTTTGCGCTCCTAACTTTTCACCATAAAAGCAGAAGGTAAATCCTTACGGATCTACTTATCCAATTCTCTAATGAAAAAACGGGTCACAATGTCCACAAATCAATGTTCTGAACTTATGTCAATCATAGCCTAAGTCAAAATAACCTCACTCCCCAGGAGGAAGTCTTCTCATGGTCAACACTTTCCTCAATGGTGCGACCATTCGGTATCTAGCGAGCCTTATGCCTCAACAATGACTATCCAAATTACGCATAACTTTATAACAGTTTTGCGTCATAATGGAAAGTCAACCAAATTATAAAAATGGTTAATCCTCAAAGACTTTGTCTTAAACTGCGCAACATTGATCCACTTTCTAAAAACAGGGGACTAGAGCCTTTGGCATTATCCTAGGCTCTTTATCATCTTGCGGAGCAATCATGAATGTTTCCTTCTCAATCACCCAGTGATGACGTGGAAAATTTTCACATTTGCTACCACGCAACTAAGAATGTAGAGTATTCTGCTCTAATGGAGTAATCCATTAGTAGACACATCGCTCCCACTGTCCCTAGGATATTGGAAATTTCTTTCCATTCTCAACTAGGCTACATAGAGCGCTATGCTTGGAATTCTCCATCTTATAGAGTTCCGAAAACTCTATTCACGTCACCTTTACTAATAAAACTTTATGTGACTTAGTTACACTACCACAAAGCTGCTTACCTATATGCACATGACCCGGAGGGTTTGCATGACCGCATACAATAATGCGCCACACGACCCTTTGTGTTTACAAGACAGCATACAATAATGCGCTATAGAACCCTAGGTCTTAACTTCGCAATCTTATGGGAAGTAGAATAAAGATAAGCTGCTTAATGGTTACAGATCGCCCATAAATGGCTCTCTGCTAACCCATTACTCAAAAATGGAGTGTAAAATCTGATATGGAGGGCACTTAGTTAGGGATATAGGCAACAAACTAGTGCAATTCCCAATTGGGAAACATTTTGCGCCATTATCTACCTAACATTAACAATATTTAATTCCTTATCTCTACTACACCAGTGTGTTGTTGAGTACTAGGAATAATCAATGTTCTAAGCATCCATCTCTCTTCACAGAGTTTTTCTGAAAAAATAACTCAAATAGATACTCGCCACCTTGGTCAAAACTAAAAGCACAAAAAACTCTTATCTAATTGATCTCGACCTCATATGTGCAATGTCAAAAATCATCTCAAAACTTTTGACTTATGGGAGATCAAATAGTTTTGACTCAGATGCGTATCGTAATCTATAAATGTGTCGAGATTGAGGCTTAGCTATTGTACCCTCACACATATCTAGTCACAAAATATTATAGTGGACTAAATGCGCCAAAACAAATGACCTTCTGCGGCTTTCCTACTTACTTGTGCGCACCCATTGCGAACAAAGTTACACATTCACATGAGAGCAGGATGTCATAAGCGAGTGGGCCCGAGAAGGCCTACTCAAACCATCGTGTCATCATCTCATTAATGTGATTAAGTATAATAAGCCACTGGTTCATGACCAATGTCATAAACTAATTCCAATCATCTTAATGTGTGAGTTCTCGAAGACAAGTTTTAAAGGCTTAGGCCCAACTAGGTAATGACTCACGACAAAGTCATATTCACTAGATCATAAAAGGGATGTCATGGAGATATCAAGTGCGCCTAAGTCGCAAATTTAACTAGTAAGTGCTAATCCCCTGCACCTTCAAGTCAATTTTATTCTCCATACACTTTAATACATCTATTTGAAAGATGACGATACTCCTGTTGCCATCTCTATTTCTCGCTTCATAGTTACTTGCAATTAATTCTACTATCCACAAGAAGGAGAGAATAAGCTATCAACTATGATAGCTCCTGAAGTAACTTAAGCGCGAATTCGGCTAAAGAGTCTAATTCAACACAATGCTCTTACAAGCGATGCGTTAAATTCTTAGAGTCATAACAACCTTGTCAGCCTTAACCTTTTCATTACTATGCTGCAACGTTTGCGCTTAGTGGTAAATGTTATTCAAAACGTTAGCCTAGTAAAGGAATCACACAAAGAAGCACCTCATCCATGTTTCACACTCAAGTGTGGAAACAGTAAGTGTACACACTTAGACAAGTTGGCAATGCTAATAGATTTTGCAGCCACTAAGCGCCAATCTTTTCACTCAGTGTTAATAGATTTTGCAGCTTCTAAGCGCTAATCTTTTAACTTCACGTGATATTTCAACGCACACTATTATAGTGCATGAAATTTCGCTCAATCCACTCCCAATAATTGGGTAGAGAGCAAAACACTGCTCGTACTGGCTACTCGTCTTACACTTAATGACTAATTTATTTAAGCTCGCATTTCTTGGATGACGTGACTCTTGAATGTTACTTCATCCAATGATGTAACATTATTTACAAGTCAAATTACAAAGTCAATCCGCGCAGCTCATTAGTCAAGATCATATACAGATCTATTGAGGGCTTACTAAAATCATAACTCCAAAACTCTTCAACCAAAACTATGTAGCGTGCCGCTAACTATAGCGCACACATTAGTTTTTATTGTGCCAAACAAGGCAACAAAACCACGGCGACTTTGAGTCATGTTTCCTTACTTTGGCTCAATTAAGGTTTGACCTAAAGTCTCCAAGACTTTTGCTCATCTAAAGAATGGGATTAGTTTGTTCACATTTGAACATCTCTACTAAGTCTAGGTCAACCAAATTAACTTCCATAAGCTAAATCAATTTAGAGAGAAATTCGCATTGGGATTAATTTGATTAGCATAATATAATTTTGCCGCAAAAATCTAAATTAAATAGTGACAATATTACACAAGTCGCAAGATCGAAAATCCGCTATGCTCGTAATCATCTCTTGCGCCACAAGTGACAATTATCCAAAATTTAGTTTAATTTATGCGCAAAATATTGGTTTTCGGGAGTTAATCTACAAAGATTTCTTTCAACCGAATAACCTCCCACTGACTATGGCATATACAAAGCATGATAAATTCCATACAATAGCATTTTAATGTAAATCTACAAATAACTCATGCTATATTTATTTAATAATGGAATTCTAATAAATAAATAAATAATAATCATGCTCTTCTAATTACAACATATTACAAACCCAAAAAAATATGCTGTATTCAATATTTAAATTATGCCATAACAGAAAGTACATCATCCTGAAATTTTCTGGAATTTTCTGGTATTTTCTGGAATTTTAAATAACTAATTAAACACACATAAAATTAGAAATAAAAAATCCAGAAACTAGTAAACAGAAACAATATTCAGATTATGCCATAATTAAAATGTACATTGTTCTGAAATATTCTGAAATTTTTCTGAAATATTCTGGAATTTTAAATGACTAATAAATACACATAAAATTAGAAATAAAAAATCCAGAAACTGATAAAATGAGAAAATATTACCAGTAGATATTAAAACATTTCAGAAGTCCACAATAAAAATTTCAACCCCAGAAAATTAATCATACAACACCAGATGCATTTTAAAGCAAAACAAATGCATTATTAACACAGGAAAAATATTACATATTTTCGTAAAATTTTCAAAATTTTACAGAATGTAGAAAAAATAATTCTGAGTCTAAGGGTACCAACCATGCTTAAAACAAAGCTATAACGAATAAATTATGGCCAATTAACGCAATTCAGAATTAAAAAAACAAACAAACAGAGCCTTAGACCCAAGCCAGCGCGGAAAAACGGCTCGGCTCGGCTCCGCGCCGCTCAGCGCAAGTCGGCTCAAGGATCGGCTCGGCGCGCGGCTCATCCTCGGCTCGGCGCACGGCTCGGCGCGCGGCTCAGCCTCGGCTCGGCGCGCGGCTCCAGCACGCGGCGCGCGTGCGGGCGCGGACAGCGCGCGTGCGTGGACAGCACCGCCGACGCGCGCGTGATGGCGCGTGCAGGCGCGTCAGCATGGCATCCGGCGCGTGTAGGCGCGTGGGAGCGCGTGGGAGCGCGTGGGAGCGCGTGGCTTCGGCGTGGTGGCGCGTGACTGCCACGCGCCGCTTTCCAGGGTGCTGACTGTTCCGATTTTTGTACTGCCGGACTCCTTTTTCCAAAATAAAATCATTTATGCTCTTAAAAATGACATTAATGATCATAAAAAAAAATATTTTGTATCTCCACATCTTTTATAAATATACGCATGATAAAAGAAAGCACGAAAATATCCATCATTGGCTCTGATACCAATGTAAATCAAAACACAAAACATGCAGCGGAATAAAATCATCAGATCATACCTTCTTGATGATAGAACCTTCTTGGATAAATCACGTGCTTCCAGGAAACTTCTTGATGAACCAACCCAGCAGTGGAGTGATATCACAGATTGAATATCACCCACACTAACCACAGTGTCAAAGACTTGATCGTTGTATTTTTGGGAGAGAGTCAGTGTATGGGTTGAAACAGACTCAACGTTTTTTTTTTTCTTAGATTACCCATAACCATATAACAAATATTTAATATATTATAATATCTATCCATATCAGTTAAGATACAGATAATATCTAATATATATTATATCTATCTATATCAGTTCAAACTGATAACGTCTGTTTCAAGAGTGGTTATCCTAAATAGGTTTGATTTCAAAATCAAAACCTATTTGGATAAGGATTCAAAATCAAATTTAATGGTCATGCCACATGGGCGCCCATTACTAACATATGATGTTTTTTGCTTTGTACAATATATCAAGAAAATGTGAAGCAACACTAGTCTACAATACACCGTTAATTTTACTTCAAGAAAATTCCTTTTTCAAAAGATTTTCTATCAAAATAGAAAGATTTCTATCAGAATGAAATAGATGGAAAATGAGAAACAATGATTTATATGGATGATAAAATCAAAACCGGGAGAGAATTCTAAGAAAAGTCATCAAATCTTCGCATAAATCTTCACAAAGGAATATTAATTACATATATATATATTATTCTTTCTCTGAAACCCTACTTCAATTTTGTGAACTCACAAAACAACAAAAAGAAGAAGAAGAAGAAGAAGAAATAAACAAATAAAAATATAGGAAGAAAAAAAAAGAACATAAAAATTCTGCAACAATATCAAACTTGATGCATTTCTAAATATATAATGAAGTCTCTCTCATGGACAGATCAGAATGTGTATGTTTAAATGAAGACCAGATTCAGAAGGGGGGGAAATGGGCACTGTTCTTCATCATAAAGAAGTTTGTGTATGTGTTGTGTGTTTGTGTGTGGTTGGAGATGAGATGACTAACCAGTGACTAATGCAGTGGTTGCAACTCAATTCCATATTACTTCATTCCCTGAACTACAATAGTGAGTGATATGCCCATGATTTTGACATTTTGATCCTTAAATACTAATGTAAACCTTCAAAACAAGCAGTTCTTTTTCCTTATGATAATCCCCCAAGCAGATGGTATATATATTGAAGGCCACATGATGTCGGATTGAAAATTCATCCAATTTTGCACATAAAAAATGTAATTAGCAACTCCCATATAAGCTGTCATGTGAATTTCAGTGTAAGATAAGATAGAGGACATCTTAACATGTCTTGCTGGAAAAAGAACAAAAAATAAAAAATCATTTGTATATTACTTGTAAAAACCTTAATCCCCAAGATTGCATACTTACTACATTCCACAAAATTAAAAATTATGCACAACAGAATTTTAAAAACATATAGTCATGTTGTATGGTAAACCCCACACATACCTACAACACAAACAAGCTATTTAAAAGCAGAGCAGGTTAGGAACAAAAGCCTAACATTTAAATGTGTACTAGGCAGGGCCCTAGTAGGCTGGAGAAGGAGCTGACAGGGCTAGGAGGGCTGTCAGCAAGCCCTAGGAAACTGAACAGGGGGCCAACAAGCCTGGGAAGTGCCGAAAGAAGGGTTTTCTAGGTATAGAAGGGTATGGGTGATGATGGGTAGCCGCCGGAGTGATGGGTGATGATGTGGTGAAGCTGTGGTGGTGTCGGGTGGTGGTTTAGGAGCCTCCTTACTCTGATACCATGTTTGTTAGGAGAAAACAAACTTCGGGAATGATGAGACAATCATTCCCTTTTTATTGATAATATGTAGCTTACAATGGAAGCCTTGAGGCACAAATAAGGAAAAATACATAATAAAGAAATAACAACTAATGACAACAAAATAGAATAAGCAATACATAATAACCAATATATTATTCTAACCCGAATTAGGTGACTTAGTGTTAGTCATCTTCTCAAATTAATTTGTTCACCATTTGACAATTATAGAGCACATCTTGACACTTCATGAAAACTTGCTCTAGTCTATTTTTATCCGAAATAACAATATAGAAATCCTGATGATACACTTAGGCCCCGTTTGGAGACTTACTTTTTTAGCCAAAAAGCCAAAAAGTTACCTTTAGCTGGTACATTATGAGCACTGTAGAGATGCACCAATTATACATGTGTAAGTACATGTAGTGTGAGCACTCTTCATACAAGACTTAGTGGAGGGAAAAAAAAAAAAAAAAAAAAAAAAAAAAAAAATGACAACATATTCAGGGAACAGTGTGCCAAGCATTACCTGGTGCTGGTGTATAATGCGAATCATAAGCATTAGTCCAATTGCATCAAAACAATTTGGAAGGATTGAATTAAAGTGTTCATCAATTACCACAAATGGACCTGATGGCATCAAACTAAAAGCAAATGTTAAACTGACATCATGGAACCAAATATTTCCTACAATGATAAAATATGATAACTCCAAATCATTGTTCTTTGGCAAGAAAATCATTTTTAGGGTCCAAATTTCGGAGGCAAAAAAAGTTTTCTGTTGTCATTGCAGAATGACTAGAAATTTCAAGAACAGTATATTGGCAGAAGATCTTCGTACAAGGAAATGGTTTCTTGCCCAAGAGGTGTATACAAGAAGATTTTTAAAGAATGTAACAATTTGGATCCAATAAGATTCATCTCATACAAAGCCAGCCACTTATAACACTTCCATTTTTATCTACACTAGAGAAAATGGTTTATACCATACACCAGTACCTGCAAATATTTCATAAAATATAGATTCTTTCCCAAAGAAATCATCACAGAAAAGATACCTGTATAATGAGAAAAACAAAACGTCAATATGCATTTCTCTTGTGCACTAAAACTTAAAATTACTGTCACAGTGGTGAATACAGTATTGACTAGCATTTAAATACAATATCAAGTACACAGAGAACTAGAGTGTACTCAGAACTAGCAGTATCCATAAGCAGCTTGTGCAAGCTCCTAAATAAGACTTCATAAGGATACTTGCGGGAGCTGGCTTCAGCTATATGTGGAATCAATGCAGGTTCATCAATTTCCTGAAATAGTAAATATTCAACAATGAAACCTATTTCTCTAGAAAAATAAATATATAATAAAATATATACAATACATAAATAAAAATAAAAACATTTAGTACACAATCCAGTCTTCAAAATTCTAAATCACAGTTGTAAGAGAACTTATTCTTTTCAAAGAAAAAAAAAACACATGTTAGTATTACTGTAACAAGATACCAAACAAAAAGGACTAACCTATTAAAAAATTCATAACATATTTCCAAAAATCTAAAAATACATATTCTTATGTGGCAAGGTTTGCCAATGATGGTTCATTAAGATATGCACGGACGTATATCAGCAATACTCTCATATTTCCATATCCTTCTCTTTACTATCTCTCTTCTAAATTATTTTCCTTTTTCCCTTTTATAGATAAATAAAATGTTACAGAAAAGAGAAGAAAAAAATAATCAAAGAGAATTCCTTGCCAGAAACTAAGGGAGTTAAAGCCAAAAAGAAAAACAGCTTAAAAATGAAAAGAGTACAGACCAACAAAGGGAGACCTACAATCCACAAGCTACTTACCTGTACTACTCCAATGCCAGCCCCCCCCCCCCCGTTTTTTCTCGAAAACTATTTGTTGAGAAAGCCATCCCTCAAATTAACTTCTGCTAAATCCCATGTTAGGAAAAATGTCTAGTTAACCAATCATTTTTGTGATGGTAATTTCAGTCCAAAATTGAATCTGTAATTTTATTTTATTTCTTAGGCTTAGTTGAGTCTTGAAAATGTTCCGTAGTCATGCATCATCAAGACGACTTCAAATTCAAGCCTTAATCATACAAACAAGCTATTTAAATGTGTGATACAATTCTAACATTAGGTGTGATGCCCAGTTCTGGGAGTGATTCCTAGATACCCCCGCCCCCCCCCCCCACCACCCACCTCTTTCTTCTTTTTATCTTGCAATTATTGCCCTTTTCAAGCCTCAGCAAAATCTGCCCAGCCACTGGTTCACTCCTCTCAAGTTTTAAACCAAATAATAATACTTAGTTATGCTTCTGTTTTCATGAAACCGGGTTGGGTTTTCAGACCAAGCAATGTTCCATATATCTAGCCTTACCTGAGATAGGAGGGCGAGACTGGACCCGGGCCAAAACGATGGGCTGCAGGCCATACATCCTTAAAGAATCACTAGATGTAACACGGATCAATCACATGTGAGCTTGTCATAAACTTCTTCATACATTGCCTATAACCATCCAATTAACATTAACAATCACAAAGGATCTCAAGTTACTAACATATTACCTCTTCAAGCAATCAACTTTCAGACATCACACCTTTGCTTTCTGTTTAGTATCATTCACTGGTTGTTCCTACTATTTATGTTGGAGAATTCATCGATAGGGCTCAGCATTCCAAGGATCAGCTTTTCCTATTTAATAGCTACGAAACACAGTCAAGTAGTCACATTTTCAGGGAAAGCAAGATAATATATATATGGAATACTTAGCCAAGTAAATCCATTAACATTATGAATATCATTATTGATCACTCTCAATCCATTACATAATTTCTCATCTATGCATGTAATGTATGTTTACATGCCATCTCTTTTTCAAATGCATGTGTGTTGATATATGTGTTTGTACATGCAAAATTGTGGCAAGGATACATTCTTGGTCAGGGTTGTCAGAGAAATTTGAGTGCAGGGCATTCCCAACGCTCACCCGAACATTTTGTAATTGCAGATATCGGTCTTTGAATGCAGAATCGTGCCCTCTGAAATCAAATTCCTAAACAACAGACTTCATAAATTATGCACACATTAATGTGGTATATCTAAAAAAACCATCATGCCTTCAGCAAAGAGTGAACTTGCAGGGCATGAAATCAAAGCTAATGCTCCTACTCCCAACAGTATTGCCCTTCTCTTAGAATTTCCTGAAATTTACCATTATATAATCCAAAACAAGAATCAAAACAATCATATCTCACAAGAAGTTAGTTTATACATTCCACCTTTGGCATAACTAGCAATTTTGCATCAAATTTACAGCCCTAATTTCAGAATTCACAAGACCAGAAGAATTTGTTATGAAGTAAATTCTTCAAGAAATCATTATTACATCAAAGACATATAAGCAAATCCCATGTCACTCATAAAAAACAAGAAGTAAAATGCTTGAGCTATGTTTGGATATTGGATATGTGAAGGGATTTGTAGGGAGAAGAAAAAGTGAAGAGATAAAGAGTGGTAATCTTACTGTCTTCATCATAAGTTGTGTCTCCTGAACATGTGATAATGTTTTGTGGAAAAATTGCAGTAACCTTAGTTGAACAGTGGTAATCTTACTGTCTTCATCACCGATCTGAATCGCTGAGATCGATCTGAACCTCTGAATCACCAAGCTGAATCACCGATCTGAATCGCTGAGATGACCTTCGATTTCGATTTCAAGATGTGAATCACTGAGACCGATCTGAATCGCTGATACTTGAATCACGATCTGAATCGAACTTCGATTTCGATTTCGAGATATGAATCACGGAGACCGATCTGAATCGCTGAGATCTGAATCACGATCTGAATCGAAATCGAAGTGATATGAACTCAGATCTAAATCAAAATCGAAGTGATATAAACTCAGATTTGAATTGCAATATGAAATCGAAGTGATTTGAACTCAGAATTTTAAAATTTCGAGATATGAACTTCGATTTCGAGATCTGAATCGCTGAGATGAACTTCGAAATCACTCTGATGAATCACTTCGATTTTGAGAGAGAACTTCAATTTCTGAGCATTCCATTGATAAGCAACTTCAATTTCTGAGGGTTTAGACAACGGGGGAGAGAGAGAGACTATTTGTGAGTGCATCGATTCAATTTGGGAGTTGAGATTCTCAGATTGGAAAAGGAAGCGCGTGAGACAACATGCATTTGAAGGCGTAAATAAACGCCTCCTATTCATAAAACGGCACCGTTTCAATTAAAGAAAAACAAGACGTTTATAAAACGCCGTAAAATATTAAAAATAGTGACGTTTTAAAAAACGCCGTTAAAAAAACGCCACCTAAACCCTTCTTTCCTGTAGTGTATTAAGAATTCAATCCATATCCTCTTCAACCTTAGTCTCTTTGCACGTAGACAAATGATACTTTTTATGTACACTAATAGAACCATGAAAAGAATTGTCATTCCCACTCACAGAAATAAAAAATTCAATATAAAATATTGAGTCTACAAAGAATGCACCCTCTGGATGCTGCTGCAGAAACAAAAATTGGTTCCACAAGGCTGCATTTAGATCCAAGACACTGCAGTACACCAAATGCATGAAGATAAGGATAAAGCAAAAAGTTAATCACTAAACTTTTTTTTGAGCAAGTCCAAATTATAGCAATGAGGAATGAGGAAGTATCTGACCACACTTTCAGTATCTTAAAAAACACATTACTTTAAGGCAGCCCCTGGAACATTCTTCTAATTGCAACATGTGATTTTATTGACATATGAGGGCTCAACATATTCAAATGCTATACATCAGATAGCAATCAAGCTAACTTTTCACATTCATTCTCCTTAATTAATGGCTAAGGCAATGACTACAATTAGGAATTTATGACACTCATATCATATGGTGCCTTTGTGCTATTTTTCAACATCACAGTAATTTACTGCAAAGTCAAAGTTTCAACAGTTAAAAGAAAAAATAATGTTTGAAGAAATATTATTAAATTTGTAAAAATTAATTATAGACCTTACATTTGTTTTTTTGAAGTGTTTTTGCTCAACTTCTTGAAACTTGAAGAATGCCCAGAACACCTAAAACAAAGAACAAAATTTTTACAAACTATGATGTTTGTGAACCTGATTGTATAATTCAAATCGGACTAAACAATGCCTCGATATCCAAATTAAGTGACTCTTATCAGCATTGAAGATAATCTAGTTGACAAATTCTGCTACCATAAATGGGTATTGCATAGGTTGCCTCATACATTTCAGGCTTCTGATACATCTTCAACATCATTGCAAGAGGATGAGAAATAATGGCATAAGTAAAGAGTCGCAAAAAATCATTCTTTTTGGCATCAATTACATATCCTGAAAGCTTCATATCTTCCCCGAGTAAATATAATATCAAATATATGTTATCTGACTCATAAATGTGACACATCTCCCATGGCAAACTCATGGACAACAGAACCCAGCTCAAACCAACTAGAACCTCTATTCTTCCTCACCCGTTTCTCCCGGATCATTACTCGCACTTTCGCAACATCAAGCCATCGTCCAGAGGCAGCATGGATATTAGATAATAGAATATAATTACCATAATTATCCGACTCGAACTTGAATAGCTCAGCTGCTGTAGTTCGGCCAGCTGAATATTGCAATTGATTGCACAAGCTGCAAGTAAAGCACCCCACACAACTGAAGTGGGTCCCATAGGCATACTGCCTATAATGTCTTGTGCAGGGCCACATTTTTTAGTAGGGCTGCATTTTAGATCCAAAACTTAGATTGAACCATAGTCATGCACTTATTGCACCGCTTAAGAAAATCCAGGCAACATGCCATCTTATCTTGCTATGCTCTATTATGTGATGGTTTTTATGGTTAACTTCTCAGTCTATCTGCCCAAATTAGAGTGCTTACAAGTTTAGTACATATAAATTTTTCGTTTTAAATTATTTCTATGACATTAGTTTTAGAACACCTCAATCACAACCATTACAAAAATCAAACACATGCACAATAAGTCAAATTCAAAGCAAAACTCAATAGCCATGTCTCTTACTCTTTTTCTAACAACTAATAAAAGCTCAAAGAAAACCCAAAAAATAACCATCAATATGAGAATAACTTATATCTACCTAACTTGTCCACTCCAACCTAGACAGAACTATAAAGCAATAAATTCATACCATCAAATGTTCTGGCAATCTTTAGTGTGTGCAATCCCTATATTGTGAAAAAAATTTCTGCTATGTTCCTCTTGTATCTGGAAAGATATCAACCCTAATTAACATTGCATTTTTCATAAATTTTTATATACTATATATATATATATATGGCAATTGACAGGATGAGTTTGAAGAATTTGTTGAGAAGGCCAAATCAGTGCCTCAAATAACAAAGGATGCCAATAAACTAGTCCTCTACGAACTAGTTTATAAACCAGTCCAAACCCAGGTCATCCAATAGACTATCATGATTTCTCTAATTCAAAACCCATTTTGGAATTTCATCAAACAAGTCATCCGTATACTCTCACCATAGCCAAATTCATATAACAATTATATATATATATATATATAGAGAGAGAGAGAGAGAGAGAGAAAGAGAGAGACAGAAGATAGAGAGGGATAAAAGGGAAAATGGGATTGATGGTGGTTGTTCATGGTGGAAGAGGAATCTAGATTAACTCAATAGTGGTAGATGGGTCAATTTGGGCTGGGTTTGTGTGAAGATATGCGACTGGAAGAAAACACAAAGAGAAAGAGGGAGAGAGAGATATACTTGGGGTAATGCTCCAATGGTGGATTGACGTTGGTGCGATGGCGGTAATGCTCCTGTACCCGACGGCTATGGAGACAAAGCGAGAGAGATAGCATGGAAGGAGGAGAGCAGAAGCATGAGAGAGCGAGAGAGAGAGAGAGAGAGAGAGTCACTATATAAGAGAGACAGATAGGCGTGAGAAATAAGTACAGGTAAAGATTATATTAAAACGGTGATTGATTTTGAAACCCTAGCAACCCATATTTTCCCGGCTAACTGTTTCAGTCGCTAATAAGAAATGGATGTGTATTTTTTTCCCGACTAAATACTTTAGTCACCAATTAATTTAGAATCCCTTCAAAATTCGAAATTCTCCCCGCAAAACTTGTAGTTATAATTTTTTTGCGACCAAATTTTTTGTTGTCAAAAGATAAAAAGTAAATTTTTTTTTTATTCGGCAACTAAATAATATTTTAGTCATTGAAAATAAATTTTTGGCAACCAAACTTTTGGTCGCCAAAGATAAAAAGTAATTTTTTTTTTCATTTGGCAACTAAATAATTTTAGTAGCCAAAACTAACTCTAGAGCCACTAAAATATGTTTTAGTCACTGGAAATAAACTTTTGGCAACCAAACTTCTGGTCGCCAAAGATAAAAAGTAATTTTTTATTTTCTATTCAACAACTAAATAATTTTAGTAGCCAAAACTAACTTTACATTGACTAAAAATTCTTTTTGTCTCCAATTGTGGCATATTTAGCGACTTAAAATTATTTTAGTCGCCAATAATCAATATACCCCGACTAAAAAAAATTAGCAACTAAATCTTGTACTTTTTCCGACTAATATAATTTTTGGTCGCTAATTCCACAACTTTTGGTGACTAAATTTTTTTTAGTCGCTAAATTTGATCGCCAAAAGTGTAATTTCCTGTAGTGATAAGAGGGGTGATCGCTTCCTTACGATTTCCAAAACACTTATTATTATAGTAATATAACAACAGTTTTTTATATATTATAGAGATTTGACCCCTTTAAAATTTTCTTCTTTTAGAAATTTTAAGTGTGTATCACACTTTATATATAAAACATAAGATTAAAATATAGGAGAAATTTAGTCTAAGGTCCCTCTCCCATTTTTAGTAATAGAAGAGATCAACAATATTATTTTATGATCTCTAAGATCCCTTAACCCTACACCCACATATCACAGAGAAATTTGAGTCTCTCAAATCAAATTTCATTTTTATATCTCACATACACACACACTCTAAACTCTCTTTCTCTCTTTCTTTGTCTCTTTGTACTGTGTCACTACTAAGCTTCAACAATAGTGGATAAAAAAAAGAACAGCAAACTCTGATCTACGCATCAAGAAAAACTCTTCTAAATTGACATTGAGAATCACTAGGTTTCTCAAACCCTGTGCCATGGAGTATAATCAGTAAGCTCCGTCGTGGAATGACCACCCCATTGAGTCCATCTCCGGCGAGTCGAAAAGATTACAGTCTAATACCAATGATGATCGAGCATTCCTCCACAGGTGAGAGAGCGTACGGCATCTTCTCTCGCCTTCTCAAAGAACAAATCACTTGTATTAACGGCCCTATCTCCGACGACACTACTCATGTCGTCGTCACTCAACTTCTCTACCTTGAGTCCCAGAGCCCTTCAAAACCCATCAACATGTACCTCAACTCCCCGGCGATGCTGTCATTGCAGGTTCATCCTTTCAACCCCGCCAAATCTCAATCTACTCTTATTTCATCTCATTACAATTACATATTTTGATTTTGAGTTCTATATATGAAGTTCACTGTAACCCTGATTTGGTACTTGGGTTGTGTGAGTTTTGGTGTGTGAATTTTCTCTGAATTTTGGCCACTATGTGAATTTTCTCTAGATTTGGCCATTGTGTGAATTTTCTTTAGATTTTGGCCACTGGGTGAATTTTTTCTAGATTTAGCCACTATGTGAATTTTCTCTGATTGTTCACTGTGAATTTTTTCTAGAAAACTCAAAGATGTGTTGGTTCTTTTTTGATATTTGGTTGCTTCAGTTTCTCTATTAATTTGTTTACTTGCTCAGATATTGGAAGGGGAAAAAAAAAGAAATTGTGATTTTGAGTGGATTTTCTCTGGTTTGATAATGATTAGGTATATATTGATCTTGAGGTTCCTTTTTGATTCTCTAGTTGAGTCAAAAAACAATTTTCTTTAGTTTGATCAAAACACAGAAAATTATAAGCAAACTAGAGAATTTGGGAAAGATAAGAAATGAAGTTGGAAGAGAAGAGAGAACTGCAACTTAATACTCTCATGTATGTAATTTTCTCTGACATGTTTAATATTCTTTAATGTAGCGATCTATGGAGTATTTCCATGCCTAAACCAAAGAAATTCTCTTATCTGTTTTTTTGTTTTTTGTTCAATTTTCTCTAGTTTGATAAAAAAAAACACAAATTTTCTCTACACAATTTTCTCTGGATAGAGCTACACAAAGCCATACAAATTTTCTTTACACAATTTTCTCTAGATAGAGCCACACAAAGCCACACACATTTTCTCTACACAATTTGCTCTAGATAGAACCACACCAAGCCACACAAATTTTCTCTATACGATTTTCTATCGATAGAGCCGCACAAAGCCACAGAAATTTTCTCTAACACAATTTTCTTTAAATAGAGCCACACAAAGCCACACAAATTCTAATGATATGTGAGTCTGGGAAGAATTTCTCTTCCATTCTCTTTGTATTATTTTCTATTTTAATTTGGAAAATTAAAGCTTTTCTTCAATGTAGCTATCTATGGAGTCCCATTTCTACATTTTAATCTCTTGAAATGTAGACTGAATTGTAGACATCAACAATTTCTCTGATTCAACTAGAGAAAATTCTAATTTCTCTGAGTTCAAACCAAAAAAAATTCAACAACAGAAAAAAATACCCAGAGAAATTGAAATTTCTCTGAGTTCATTTTTTGAATTTTCTCTAGTTTGAACCCAAAGAATTTATGGACTTCTCAAAGAATTCAAGCTTTTTGGATTTCATGAGGGTTTCAAGCGTTTCAGAGCAACATTTACGATATGATCATCATAAAGAAGCAAGCCATGAACTTCATACCATTGTTGGTAAAATTTACTAGTTTGGTTAAGTGCTGTGTTATGATATCCATTGCTTTTGGTGTTTTGAATGCCTTACAATTCCGAGACAATTGGTCAAAATGAAAATAATGTTTGTTTAATTTTCTCTGGGTTATTGTTATCTGAATGTCTTACAGTTCAAAAAAAATTGGTCAAAATGAAAATGGTGGTTGTTCCATTTTCTCTGGTTTGATCAAAAACACAGAGAAAATTATGAGCAAATCAAAGAAAATTGGTCAAAAATATAGAGAAATTCTTTGGGACGTGCAAAGAAATTCGAATTTCTCTAGAGAGAAAATTTCTGGGAAATCTAGAGAAATTTCTCTGGAGAGAATTTCTTTTTGGGAAGTCCAGAGAAATTCTTTAGGTCGAATTTTCTCTGGATTGATGTTGAGGAACCTTAGACATTATGAAAATATTTGGTGTCCTTTACGTTATAAAACCTTAATACCAGAGACCTTAAAAAAAATCCCCTAAAATATAACATTAAAAAAATAGACAAGATATAATAAAATAAATTAATTTCTCATAACTAGTGTTAATTAGAAGTCCTAATTTCTAAACAAATAAAATAAGTTATCAATTAGTTACTTGATCATGTTCATTGAAAAATACATTATATGTCAATTCTATCATAAACATTTTTAATAACATAAAAGAGTGTCAAGCACAACAACTTAAGATGTCTCACTTTAATATATAGATTGTTTTATAGTTGCTGTCTTTTGTAAATGTAGATACACAAAAACATGTTATTGAGGTATATTTTCATTTTATTTTCACTTTTTATACTAGTAAAAATTGATATTATAATCTATACTTTCTTTATAAATTTTTTTGTTAATATATATATTTGCCTATCCTTGTCAACTATGCAATTTAAAAAAATATATTATATTACTTAATTTTTTTATTAATTTTCGATTCAGTTCCACCACCACCGTAATTCATAATTTTCCCTTATCTCTTATTTTCTCTATCTAAAATTAGACCTACCAAAATTTTCCTCTCACTCTTCCTCCCTTTTAAACCTAGACGTATCTTTAAAATGGAGAATATTTGGAGGAAAAAAATAAGAGCAAAATGCTACCCTTTAATCTTCTTCTTTTTTAAGTTAATAAAGTGACAATTTATTAGAATATTTAAATTAACTCATTTATTCATTTATTTTGTAATTATCAGATAATTATCTTATTTACACATTGTTAAATCTTAAAGTGGATCTAAAAAATAAATTTTTATATAATTTTTCCATGGTTTGGGGGGAGGGGAACCACTCTTGCCCAATCAACTCAGCGTTTGAATTGTAAATTACTATTATTATTTTTTTTCATTTTACATTTTAGTCCAAACTATATGGGAATATATGTTAAAAAATATTATACAAATTAATAAGTTATACAAAAAAAATTTATTAATTATTAGGGAAAATTAGTCTAGGGTCCCTCTCCCACTTTTCGTAATGGAAGAGATCTACAAAATTATTTTTTGATGTCTAAGGTCCTTCAACCCCAAACTCATATATCACAGAGAAATTTAAGAAGTCTCTCTCTTCTCACTCTCTGCTCTCTCTCTCTCTCCTACATCAACCCCAAACCCTAGCTTCTTCCTTCATCCTTGTGAGCTTGCTCACAACTATCAGACCTTGTTCTTGCTCAAACACGTCTAGACCCACGAATCGTGGTCTTAGCGGAGCTGTGAACACAGACCAAATCAACGAGTTACTCCGAAAGCACCGAAACGGAATCGCGGCAATCAACAGGCCGACGAAGAGGACTCCGCTCTCTCTCTCTCTCTCTCTTTCTTACTAGAAACTCTCTTCTATTTCTCTCTCCCTAATCTCTCCCTACAAAGTGTGAGTTTGCTTTTTCTGTCCTTGCTGGCTTTGCCTTTGGATGTGTTTTTTCAAACTTTCCCTATTTCTTTTCCCTTCATTTCTGACTTCAACATCTCATTTTTCTCTGATATATTTTGCAATTCCGTATCCTTATCCATCAAATTTGCCCTCAAATGTTCAATGTTGTCTTTTGATTTCTTCAGTTCCTTTTCCAGTTCATATTCTCTCTGGCTTGGTAAGCTCTTCTCAAGCTTCATATGCAGCTCCTCATTCTCCTCCGAGATACCTTGCAATTTAGTTTCCTTCAAATTTCTCTGGTTGTTGAAATTTCTCTGGTAGATCTTTGGTTTGTTCAAATTTCTCTGGTAGGTCTCTAGGTTGTTCAAATTTCTCTGGAAGTTTTGTTACTGCCTCATGCTATCTCCAGTTAATCATTTATCTTGTTGTGCATTTGTGTTGATGCTATCAAAGTGCTCTTGCTTGTTTTGCTTTCATGCTGCTGCTACAGATAATGTAGAAAGAAGATGATGATGATGATGATGATGATGATGAAGGTTGCTTGCTGTTTTTTATGGTTGTGAAGAAAGATTTCAATGTCAAATGGAATTTGATGAATGAATTCTGAGAAATTTTCAACTATACCAACTTTATTAGATTTGATTTCATTGAATTTCCAAGACCTCTTCCTCTGTAGAGAAATTTCAATTTTCTCTGCAGAGAAGTTTCAATTTTCTAACATCTCATTTTTCTCTGATATATTTTGCAATTCCGTCTCCTTATCCATCAAATTTGCCCTCAAATGTTCAATGTTGTCTTTTGATTTCTTCAGTTCCTTTTCCAGTTCATATTCTCTCTGGCTTGGTAAGCTCTTCTCAAGCTTCATATGCAGCCCCTCATTCTCTTCCGAAATACCTTGCAATCTAGTTTCCTTCAAATTTCTCTGGTTGTTGAAATTTCTCTGGTAGATCTTTGGTTTGTTCAAATTTCTCTGGTAGGTCTCTAGGTTGTTCAAATTTCTCTGGAAGTTTTGTTATTGCCTCATGCTATCTCCAGTTAATCATTTATCTTGTTGTGCATTTGTGTTGATGCTATCAAAGTGCTCTTGCTTATTTTGCTTTCATGGTGCTGCTACAGATGATGTAGAAAGAAGATGATGATGATGATGAAGGTTGCTTCCTACTTTTTATGGTTGTGAAGAAAGATTTCAATGTCAAGTGGAATTTGATGAATGAATTCTGAGAAATTTTCAACTATACCAACTTTATTAGATTTGATTTCATTGAATTTCCAAGACCTCTTCCTCTGCAGAGAAATTCAATTTTCTCTGCAGAGAAATTTCAATTTTCTCTGGGTTGAACCCAAAGAAATTCTTTAGGAAGTTCATAATTTCTCTGGGTTAGAAGTAATTTTCTTTGGGAGCGTTTTTAGAACCTTCTATCTGTGACACAGTGAAAGCTTTCAACAACATTTGGTGGAGGATCAAACCCACGGTAGAGAATTTCTCTAGAGTCCATGAAAGGCTAAGGAAATTTCTCTGGCAATGTCCATGAAAGGCTAAGGAGGCCAGAGAAATTCAAAATTTCTCTGGACTAATTTCCTCTGACTTGAATTTTCTCTGGACCAATTTTCTCTGGATTGATGTTGAGGGACCTTAAACATCATGAAAATATTTGATGTCCTTTATACTATAAAATCATAATATCAAGGACCTTAAAAAAAAATACCCCTAATTATTATGTCATGCAATAATAAAAAAATTTAAAAATTAAAATAGTATTCAATTCTATGATAGAATAGGCGTCAATTGGAGTGTTGCTTTTTATTACGAATAGCAAAAGAATGAAATTCTGTTACGCTGTGTTTGGTTAAGAAATTCGGAAATAGAAAGGAAAACTGTATGTGAAATTAGGTGAAAAATAAATATATTTTATTCACATTTCATCTATCTTTTCTCTTTTTCTTTCTAAATCTCTTCTTAAATCTCTTAATCAAACACAACATTAGAGAATTGGTACATTCCACAAATTCTGATTGTGTTTTTCTTCCTCCATTTCCGTGATTATGTATTTTATTAATTTACTTATTTATGTTTGAATTAAATTAAGAAAAATAATATTTTTATAAAAATATTAAATATTAGAGTACAATTTTTGTTTATTTAAATGTCTAATTTAAAGACTATTCACACAATCACATCATAAAGTATAAATTAAATTATATAGTGATCATACTATAAAATTGCATATACACTATTACTACAAAATTGCATATGCACTATTAGAGTAGATTTATCAAAATATGATATTTTAACACTATTAGACTATCAATATCAAACTAGTTAAAATTTAAAAGTTACTTTTTGAATTTTGATTTTATATCTTGTTAAATACATTTTTCAACAAATTCTTTATTATTTCTCTATACTATTTAAATATTTATTTTATTCATTTTAATTTAGAATTATTTTTTATAAACTTAACCCAATTAATTCCAAAATATAAAAAGTATATTTTTTTAATGTTTGGTTAGGATAAACTACTAGCTACATTTGTTGAGACAAAACTATCAAAATTAAAATGGCTAACTCGATAACTAGTTTGATAGAAGTGAAATTTAGTGATTTATACTATTTTAACCAAAAAATAAAAATAACAAATTTGAGGTTGACGCTGTAACATACTAAAACATGTCATTGGCTAGGGGTGTTCACGGTTCAACTGCGATTGGGAAACTTTCAATCCGTCATCTGTTTGTCGGATTGAAAAAAATTAATTTGCATCCGTTCATCGAATTGACAGATGCAAATTGAACGGATTGACAGATGGATATGAATCGGTTTGCAGTTTAAACTCTTATAAATTTTGAATATAATACAATAACTTATCAACATTTTTTTTTTTTTGATAATTATCCAACGCAACATAATCAAAAGATTATCAAGTAAATTATCAAATACCAATAATAAATATATATAAGAAAATCATGCATTATCAAAACTATTTCATTACTATTTTTTTATTCAAAAACTATTTAATTTATTTTTTTTTTAAATGATAAAATTAAGTCGTATATTTTCTACACACAAATTTCAAATATCAACACTTGTCATTTGATAAAAGGATTTTCAAATTGAAAACATAATAGAATATTTAAACTCTTTTTCAATTAAAAACGCAAACAGAATATCTAAATAAATTGAAAATACAAAGTCTTACAAATTATTAGAGGTGCTCGCAGTTTGGCAGTTCAATTGCGGTCAAAGGAATCTCAAATCAGTCATCTGTTCAAAACTAAGCGGATTGGAAAAAAATCAATCTACAACCATCTTCTCGTCATCACGCATCCGTCCAAAATGCAGCGAATCGGTTAAGTTCGATAGGTTTGGATGGATCAGAATATCCGCTGAACACTCCTAATATTGACACAATTCAAATAGTACAATCTATTAAATTATGATATTTATAGATTTAATTACTATAAATGTCACAACTCAATCCTGAAAGTCATAATAATAAAATAAAAAAATTAAAAAAAGAAATAAAGAATAACCAAATACCAAATACCAAATAAGATATAACCAAATACCTCATCGGTCAAAATAATATCATAATCAAAAGTATAACAAATCATAACTAATATAATAATCAGCCTTCCGCTAAAAATAATATAAGGTCTCGTTTGACAAGTTAACATTTTAGTCAAAAAGATATTAAAAAAGTCAAAAAACCTATAACCTATACCGAAAAGTCATAGATTCTATTTTCTCTCTACTTTTTACATATTTTTTTGTAAAAAATTAAAAAATCACTCTAAACATATTAATTTTTTTGTTTTATATTTTAATTAAAAAATTAAAAAATTATTAAAATAGTATGTTCTGAAACGAGGCGTAAGATTTATTAATTTGTGTAGCAACCTCTCAAACGGAAACGGAAGGCCCATTACCACATAGAGGAGGAGGAAGGTGATCACGGCCCACTATAAAATGTATAAGTACAGTGTTCTGACCCAAATATAATTTTTGTTGCGAGGGAGTTTTGTATTAGGGCACAGACCAGTTAGAGTTGTCGCGTTATTGAACGGAGTTGGTAGCACAGCGATGATGCTTTCCGGGGATATTCCGCCTAATCAATCGATATACATAAAGAATCTCAACGAGAAGGTCAAGAAAGAAGGTAAATTTGTTTATCTTGATTGCCCCATGTTTTGCTTTGTCTATTTTGAGAGGTGAAATTTTGTGTACTGAATGCCACTAGTTATCAGAATTTTTCTGACCAACCAAACTGGTATTTGAGGTTTTTGTCAGAATCAAATTGGTTGAGTATGGTTAAAGTGATTGAAAACCCACTGAACAAAGGGACTTGTTAAATTAGGTTGTCAAGTTGGCTTAAAGATTCCATTTTGCTAGCTCAAGACTGAGTTTGGATTGTGGATTTGAGTAGGAATTTGTGGCAGGAAAGGAAAAATAAATAAATAGAAATTGATCCAAACACAATCTAAATATTTTGAGATATCTAATCACTTTTCATGAGGTGTTCTTGGATGTTAATTACTAGATAATTTTGTGAAAAGGCTAGGATTATGTTGGTTCTGTCTTAATATGTGCTTGTTTGAGAGTGCCCTTTGCAAACCCCCCCCCCCCCCCCCCCCCCCTTTTTTTTTTATTATTTTGGATGCTGGTGGGGGGCATGGAGGGGTTTGGTGTGCTTAGATTGAATGAACTCAGCATACAACATACATCATGATTATTTTCCACTTTTTTTTTTTTTTGTCCTTCCTCTTTTTCCCCTTATCTTTTTCCATGTGAAGCTTCCTGATTTCTTAATTACCTCAGAAATAGCAGTGCTTTGATTTGGTTGATCTCAATCTTGAATATGGAGTAATTCTTAAAGGTACATAACTTGGGCTAATCAATAGGATTAACTAGGAGTAGGTAACTTTAGGGATGCTCTGAAATGATAACTAGTTTAGGTTGTAACTTGTAAGTATAATATTATATCATTTATTGTTGATTGTTTAGTATTTTAATTTGTCCATATCTTTGTATGCAATGAGTCCATTTTTTTCCATCATGTTTTTGGAGTTGCAATTGGCTTCTTTGAAGATTGATGTTACCTAGACTTCATGGGAATTCCTTCAAACATGTGGTGGGAAAAATATTATGCTGATACTTTTTTTTTCATATATGAGAGATAACCAAACCGAACCAAGCTTGGGTTGAGGAGGAGGGTTGTGTGTTGGATAGTCGACAGCCAACACGTAAAAAAGCAACTCGGATCTCTTATTTAGGGGACGGGGTAGGCCTAGATTAACGTTGGCTAGCGTTGTAAATAGATATATGGATCTACTTAATTTGACTTACGAAATGACCTTTGATAGGGCTACGTGGAGAAGAAGGATTCATGTAGCCAACCCTATTTGATGGGACTTAAGGTTTGGTTTGGTATGGTATGAGAGATAATCAAACCGAACCAAGTCTTTAAGTCCCATCAAATGAGGTCGGTTATTTGAATTCTTTTTTTTCACTCGACTCTATCAACAACCATTTGGTTAGTCGAATTAAAGAGATTCATATGTCTGTTTACTACATTAGCCCACGTTAATCTAGGTTTGCTCATTCTCCTAACACTTCCATCTTCCGTCACTATATCGCTTTTCTTCACTACTGCCTCTGTTGGTCTTCGTTGTATACGACCAAATCATTTCAATCTATTCTTTCTCAACTTATCTTCTATCAGTACTACCCCTACCCATTCACGATTATACTCATTCCTAACTCTGTCTTTTCTAGTATTGCCACACATCCACCTTAGCATCTTTATCTCAGCAACACTCATCTTATATACATGTTGTTTCTTAGTTGCCCAACATTCCGTTACATACAATATCGCTGGTCTAATATATATATATAAAGAACTAAGGGATGAAGATAGACAAATAGGAGTTGAGGATAAGAAATAAGGAAAAGCATGGAGATGTAACAGAGAAGAAGCAAAAGAAAAAAGGAAGTGTGTGTGTGTGTGTGTGTGTGTGTGAGAGAGAGAGAGAGAGAGATTCTTCAATTTTAGTCATATCCATGACCCTTTTTATTTTTCTCCAAGAAGCCATTTTATAGACCTTATAAAACCTTAATTACAAGTCATTACCATGTAAAACTACCTTACCCATTATAGTAACAATTTAGGCCCCAAAATTTCTCCCCACAAACCCTAAACATATGCAAAATGTTGATCTTGCACCAACTTGGTTGTTTCCAAAATATGCAGTTTATGCCTTTATGTTGTTAGACATTATTCATTCTTCTAAATAAATAAATTTTATCAAAGTAAGTTTCTCACATGAAGTCCTTAAAGAAGGGTCCACCATTTTAATAATTTGCCAGCCTAAAATTAAAAAATTTATTAAATTCTCTTACAAAATCCTCTTCTCTCTTTTGAATTTGAACAAACAGAGGATACAAAGAATGGAGTAGACTCTTCATTACCAACAACTAGAAAAAATGATAGTATATCTACCATGTAAACAAAAATTGTATGTGATCAATTTTCTATTAATATACTTTGTGAATATTAATGGTATCGTTTTTATTTTTTATTTTCTGCTTTATTTTTCAAAAAATGCAAAAACCTTGTTTGGGTAAACTGCTTTAGAAAATAGTTTTTTGGGAAAAATTCTGAGAATTCTTTTTAGGAAACACCAAGAAGTTTTTGTTTTTGAATTTTCAAAAATTGGCTAGGTTTGGTTTGTTTTCCAGAAAAAATTTTGGGAAAAATTTTCTACAAACAAATTTTCAAGAGTAATTAAACCAAACAAATTTTTCAAAAAAAAATCTCAAAATTTTGTTTGGTTACCTACTTTCCAAAATCACTCTCTCTCTCTCTCTCTCTCTCATACACACATTAAATCAATCATTTTTTTTAAAACTCTCTCCCCAAAATAATTTTTCAAAACTATTTCTGAAAAAGGCAAACCAAACAAGTTTTCGTACTTTTTATCTCAAAAACTACTCTACAAATACAAACTAAACACACCTCATAAAAAAATAATATGAAATCTTTGATTGCGTTTGGTAGAATTTTCTAAATATGATTTGAGAATAGAATTGTATTTTGAGTTTGTGAGTTTTGAAATTATAATTTGAGTGTGAAAAATTTGTTTGGTGAATGAGTTTTGAAAAGAGATTTGAATTGAGTGAGAAATTTTTGATGTGACATATGATATTTGATACAAAAACTTATAACTTATAACCAAACACAACTCAAAATTCTATTTAAAACTCATAAAAAAATTTAAAAATTTTCAATTTTTTTTTTGTTTAAAATATAAAAAATAACAGGTGGCATTGTAAAAAAAAAATGCACTGCTCCAGTCAACCGGCCGGATGTCCGGGAAGACAACCGGTTAGCCCAAATTTTCCCGCCTTGGACAGAGTTTTCAAAAGTGAGTGTGGAATTAATTTTTGAAAACCGTAAACAAACACCACACTCCAAATAAGGGGTAGAAATGGGTTTGGAGAGCTTCTCCAAACACAGCCTTTGGGGTTTTTTTTGGTTCTCTCATCTTGTCATCTTTCTCACTTTCAATTATTTTTCCCAGAACAAAAAATAAGTAAATTTTTTTTTATTAATGTGCTTGTTTTACAATTTATTTTTTCATGTAAACTGTAACTGACTTCACATTTGCTATCAATTTTTATGTGTTTAAACAGCACACCTGCAAACATTTATGCTGTTTATGTCTTGTTCCAGAAATGGATGATTGTAACAATCTTTTGCACAGTCAGTTGGCATATCTTCTTGTATCTTACATAGCTTGACAGTATTTTTAGTGTCCACAAATAAGTTTATTTGTGTATGCTTTGTATCTTAAATGTCTACTTAATTTGAAATTAATGCTATATTTGCCTTTTTCTGTTATGCAGAGTTGAAGAGATCTCTTTATGCCTTGTTCTCACAATATGGTAGAATTTTGGATATTGTTGCCTTGAAAACTGCCAAGCTTCGTGGACAGGCATGGGTTGTGTTTAGTGAAGTGACAGCTGCCAGTAATGCAGTTCGACAGATGCAAAACTTTCCATTTTACGATAAACCTATGGTACATCTAAGTAACACATTTTTTTATGGTTACAGTTCTAAACTTTCCATTATCTAATTAAATTGTTTCTTATTTTATGTTTTAAAATCTCAATTGATTGGACCTTCAACCTTGTAAGTAAAAATATGGATTGCCATGAGCACACTAGAGGAGTGGTTCTCGTGAAATTTGCACCCTTACGTTGTTGTTTCTCCCAGAGTCTATTTTTTATTTTCTTTTTCCCACCTTAATCACCCCATGCTCTTTCATTTACTTAGGCCTCGTTTGGGGACTGACTATTTTAGCCAAAAAGCCAACTAAAACTAGCCACATCACCTCTCTACTTTTCTGCACATCTTTTCGTAAAAAGCCAAAAAGTTACTAAAATAGCCTGTTCCCAAATGAGGCCTTAATGTTACTACCTTTCGTGTGTCCATGGATAGTTACAAACAGCTCCAAGTAAATGGAGTAACTTAGAAGAGAGAATGGTCAGACCAAGGGGGATAATTGGCTTCTTCAATTGAATGCATTCTACAATGGCTTATGCTTGTGCCTCACTTCTAGACATCACATATACTGTTGCATTAATCGAAATCTAGAATCTCTTGATCTGATGAAATGCTGCTGGCAATGTGGTCTGTTTTATTTTCCCACAACAAATTACTCCCACAAATTTTGACTTAGTACTATGTGTTTTATTTTGTTCTGATCAATAACTTATGTTTTCTATTTTTCCTTTTAAAATCTTATATGCTATGTGTAATTTGACTATGTTAGTATGTGATTTGATGCAGCGTATACAATATGCAAAAACTAAGTCAGATTGTGTCGCTAAAGCAGATGGTAGCTTTGTCCCAAGAGACAAGAAAAAGAAGCAAGAGGAAAAAGGTGAGGATATTTTTCTTTCTCTTTTTTCTTTTTGTCTTGCTGTTTTTAGTTATATGTTTACATTTTGTTAAACTTTGAACTTTGGAGACATGGCATTGGAGTATACAAAGGTTATGTTTCTTTGAGTAGGTTTTATGGAGCAAAAATAGTAATGGCCTTGGATGAACAAGTGGTTTACCATGTGGTCATAAAATACTGTCAAAATGAACTCAAATTAGAATATGAATAGGTGGTTTTGATGTGAGATGAATGGGTGATACCTTCCAGTAAGAAAAAGGGGCGACAACTATCCACAGAAAGTTAAAAAGAGAGAAAGTTACTTAGGGAATTATTTTCATATCTTTTCTGGAGAGCAGTATGTTGTAGATGACAACTATCCAACAAATCTTCTGTGACATATTAATACCTTGAAATTTGACTAAGTATTGAAGCATTAACAAAGTGATTTAATTAGAAATTCTACCTTAATGTCTGAGTTTCCATTTTTCAACTGGTTAACCTATATAATGAATTGGCTACTTTGTATCCAGCTGAAAGGAGGAGACGTGCTGAAGATTCACAGCAATCTGCCACTGCTAATGGTACAAGAGCTGACAGAAATGGAGGCCCAACTGTAAGTTCACTGCATTTGGATTTGTGCTGTTGAATTGCCTCTCTCTCTCTCTCTCTCTCTCACACACGCACGCACGCACACGCAATTTGTCAGGATTGTCAATTGGAGGCTAGGGGAAGAGAACAGGTTTTTAGTTTTTTTTGACAAAATTGGAAATAGGGGGGAACAGGTTTTTAGTTTTTTTTGACAAAATTGGAAATAGGGGTTGTTGCTAGGGATGGCAACCGGGGGGGGGGGGGGGCCGGGGATCACACTCCCCGTCCCCGATCCCCGACGGGGACTCTATTACTCTCCCCGTCCTCGCCCCCGATCGGGGATCGGGTTTCCCCGACCCCGAAACTTCCCTGGCCTAAATTTGTTTCAACATCATCAATAACATCACACATACAATTTTAACAACAACAACACAGATCTGAGACACGCACAAAATCATCAACATCAACAAACAGATCTACTACAACATAAAGACATACATTTTCAACATCAACAACAAATCCCCCAACCCTATTATATTTATTAAACCCAAATATTGATAGAGACACACGCAAAATAGATTAAAAATTTGTGCACCCTAACAGAATCATGAGATTGATAGAAAAATTATTACACAATTTTCAATTGCAATGTCAACTAATGCATGATTTGCGTTCAAAACAGTGCCTATACTCCCTAACCACGGAGGAGAGAGAGGAAGAAGAGAGAGAGAGAAAAACTAGATCTGGTGGAGTTCATAGAGGACTCCACCATGCTCAATCAACGACTTCGAAGGAGGTAGTGGCGTCGAAGGAGTAGTGGCGTCGGAACGGAAGAGGCAACGGCCACTGGCCAGGGGTAACACGGTGGTAGTGGCGTCGGAACGAAAGAGGCAACGGCATCGGAGGATCTTGTCGACGACTTCGGATGCGGAAGAGAGAGTAGAGGGAAGAGAGAGAGAGAAGTGGGTTTGTAAGGGAGAAGAGAGAGAGAGAGAGAGAGAGAGTCGTAGGGAGGGGGGAGAGAGAAAGAGAGCCCTACTCAGAGCAGAGACGGCTGTGTGTGTGTTTGTGTTGAGTGTGTGTGAGTGTTCAAACAAAACCCTAAACACACACACATATGTTATATATAAGCAAGGGCAGAAGAGTAATTTCATGTCGGGGGCAACCGGGCCGGGGATCGGGGCAGGGGCCGGGCCGGGTCCGGGGCCGGGGCTAAAACATGTATCCCCGTCCCTGGCCCGAATATCATCGGGGATTTAATTTTTAATACCATCTCCGGCCCGTCGGGGATATTTTTTGGGGAATAACCGCTCAATTCGGGGTCGGGGGATCGGGTCCCCGTCGGGCCAGGTTCCGATTGCCATCCCTAGTTGTTGCTTGGTTGAATGGTGGAAGTTTGGTCTCAGAAACATGACTTTTGAATTTTAGGGTATCCACAAATAGTGCAGGATTTTATATCTGCGCCTAATCTACCCCTGCCAGCAATTGATTTTTTACTTTTTGTATTCCTTTACTTTGGAGGGGGCACATGAAGTCACTTGAATGCGGATTAGATTTCCTGGAAACAGTTTGACATGGTTTTGTGAATTACTAAGTGTTTTTTTTATGGGTAATATAGGGGAATCATAGATCCACATTCATTCACATTTATCCCTTGTGCTGGGTCTTTCCTTTTTTTTCCTCAGTTGTATATACTTTTTAAAGAATATATTGGAGCAATGTAATTTGGATAAACTGCTGGTGTGTGTTGTGGTGTGTGTTGTGTATGTGTAGGCTTCCTTCGGAAAGCCAGGTGCACAAGAAGCTGCTACAGCCCCAAACAACATACTTTTTATACAGAATTTACCACACGAGACAACAAGTATGATGCTGCAAGTGCTGTTCCAACAATACCCTGGTTTCAAGGAAGTCCGAATGATAGAAGCAAAACCAGGTATTGCCTTTGTAGAGTTTGAGGATGATGTGCAGTCATCGGTTGCCATGCAGGCCCTTCAGGGCTTCAAAATCACTCCGCAGAATCCCATGGCCGTTACTTATGCCAAGAAGTAAACTAACCTATTCATTGTGTGTGTCTTTCCCCTTTTTTTTTTGGGTGGTTTTGTATTGCTGAGGAATTGTAACATTTGAAGAGTTTTAGGTAAAAATGGTGCTTGTATGTTGGCTGATGTTCTTTCTAGTTATGCGTTTCTAACTTCTTGTGTAAGCTATATTAAAAATTGTTTTTGTTTTGGATCAAAACTGGTGAAGGCTATGGCCATCACTAAGCTTAATCTAGAGGAATATAACTTTTTCTTTTTTTAATATAATTTAAAATTAATGTTTGACAAATAATTTAGAAATAAGGGGAAAAGAATATAAAATTAGAAAGACTTTTATTAGCTTTCTAAAGTATATATAGATTGTTCGTTCAAATGTTTTTTTTATATGTAGATTGCGTGGTCTACGACTGAACAGGGTGCATTTGAAAGTATATGTTTTGAGGTGTTATTGCTTGCAACGTGCAGATTCCAGATTGGACTAGTCTTCTGTTAACTTTATTATCATTATATTATTGTATTAGTATAAAGGACTTTTCTCATTTGTGCCTTGCATATGGTATGCAAGGTACTTACACCCTTCTATTTTGCATTTACACATTTATATATATTGGGTTATATTAAAATATTTGGAAACTTACACATTGGTGACCTGCTAAGCAGGTCACTTTTCAGGTAAATTAATAAAATAATATATTATATGACTAAAGGTGTAAATGGTCACAAGAAAAGTATAAGTTTTCAAGAAAGGCGTAAGGAATTTCAGAAAAAGGCGTAATTGATTACTGAAAAGTATAAATCATTTACACCTTTTATGAACACTTACTCCCTTTGTGTAAGAATTTTTGGCATAAGATTTATACCTTTTGCTTCGAACATATACCTTTTGTGGAAGCCCAACTTAAAGCTTTTCGGAAGTCACTTATACCTTTTGTGAAAAAATAAATTCATCAAATTTACACCTTTTGCTTCAGCTTATACCTTATCGTGGAACTGCTTATATTTTTTTTGAAAAGTTACGCATTTTGTGAAATAATTTTTCTCATAAGATTTATACTTTCTTTTTTATCAAACTTACTCCTGTTGTGAAGGAGTATATAACCACAAAAGTATAAATGTTATGCCAAAAATTCTTACACAAAAGGAGTAACTTTTAAAAAAATATATAAGCACTTCCACGAAAAGGTATAAGCTTAAGAAAAAGGTGTAAATTTGATGAAATTTTTTTTTCACAAAAGGTATAAGTGACTTCCGAAATAGGTTTAAGTTGGCCTTTCACAAAAGGTGTAAGTTCGAAGAAAAAGTATAAATCTCATGCCAACATTTCTTACACAAAAGCAGTGACTTTTCAAAAATGGTGTAAACATTTTCACGAAAAGTATGAAGGAGTAACATTTCAAAGCGTTGATAACCAGAAAAGGAGTAACAAAGGGTTCATTTCAAAATGTTCGTAAACACAGAAGGAGTAACATATGTTCATCTGAAAGTAGTAAACACAGAAGGAGTAACATTTCGAAGTGTTCATAAACCCAATTGAGACAACCACTGAACAAATCAAAGGGTCGTGACCCCCGCTGACCACCCAAGCGTCGGTGGGCTCCGGTGCTCACAGCCATCTGAGATCGGCACCTCCACTGGCACCGCCGCCGCTAATCAAAGGTTTTTTGAAAGATTGGCTATCGATCTTGGTCTCTCTGTGTCGATGTCGGTCTATCTCTGTCGATCCCTGTTTATCTCGGTCTGTCTCCAGCGATCTTGGTCTGTCGGTGTCCATGTGGGTCTCTTCTCTGTCGATCTCTGTCGATTTCGGTCCCTCTGTCGATCAGTGTCCATCCAGGTCTCTATGTCTGTTGAGCTCAGTCTA
The DNA here is from genome assembly GCF_055761805.1 of Camellia sinensis. Classification (NCBI taxonomy): domain Eukaryota; kingdom Viridiplantae; phylum Streptophyta; class Magnoliopsida; order Ericales; family Theaceae; genus Camellia; species Camellia sinensis. Next base: position 60,370,736 of record NC_138974.1, read on the forward strand.
TCTCTCTCTCTCTCTCTCTCTCTCTCTCTCTATCTCTCTGTCCGTTGCTCTATATTAAAAACGGTCTCTATGTCTGTCGATCTCAGTCTGTTGATCAGTTATACCTTTTGTGGAAAAATTAATTCATCAAATTTACACCTTTTCCCTAAGCTTATACTTTTTTGTGGAAGTGCTTATATTTTTTTTGAAAAGTTACTCCTTTTGTGTAAGAATTTTTGGCATAAGATTATACCTTTTCTTCGAACTTACACCGTTTGTGGAAGGCCAACTTAAAGCTTTTTCGCAAGTCACTTATACCTTTTGTGAAAAGATAAATTCATCAAATTTACACCTTTTGCATAAGCTTATACCTTTTCGTGGAAGTGCTTAAATTTTTTTTGAAAAGTTACTCCTTTTGTGTAAGAATTTTTGGCATAAGACTTATACCTTTTCTTCGAACTTACACCGTTTGTGGAAGGCCAAATTAAACCTTTTTCGGAAGTCACTTATACCTTTTGTGAACAGATAAATTCCTCAAATTTACACCTTTTGCTTAAGCTTATACCTTTCGTGGAAGTACTTATATTTTTTTTGAAAAGTTACTCCTTTTGTGTACAAATTTTTGGCATAAGATTTATACCTTTTCTTCGAACTTAAACCTTTTGTGGATGCCCAACTTAAATCTTTTTCGCAAGTCAGTTATACCTTTTGTGAAAAAATAAATTCATCAAATTTACACATTTTGCTTCGGCTTATACCTTTTCGTGAAACTGCTTATATTTTTCTTGAAAAGTTACTCCTTTTGTGAAATAATTTTTCTCATAAGATTTATACTTTTTCTTCAAACTTACACCTTCTGTGAAAGAGTATATAAGCACAAAAGTATAAATGTTATGCCCAAAATTCTTACACAAAATGAGTAACTTTTTAAAAATAGTGTAAGTATTTTCAGTAAAAAGTGTAAGCTTAAGCAAAAGGTACAAAATTAATGAATTTTTTTTTTCACAAAAGGTATAAGTGACTTCCGAAATAGGTTTAAGTTGGGCTTTCACAAAAGGTGTCAGTTCGAAGAAAAAGTCCAAAGTATAAATCTTATGCCAACAATTCTTACACAAAAGGAGTAACTTTTCCAAAATGGTGTAAATATTTTAACGAAGGAGTAACATTTCAAAGCGTTGATAACCAGAAAAGGAGTAACAAAGGGTTCATTTCGAAATGTTCGTAAACACAGAAGGAGTAACATATGTTCATCTCAAAGTAGTAAACACAAAAGGTGTAACATTTCGAAGTGTTCATAAACCAATTGACACAACCACTGAACAAATCAAAGGGTTCGTGACCCCCGCTGACCACCCAAGCGCGGTGGGCTCCGGTGCTCACAGCCTTCTGTGATCGGCAACTCCACTTGCACCGACGCCGCAAATCAAAGATTTTTTGAAAGATTGGCTATCGATCTTGGACTCTCTGTGTCGATGTCGGTCTGTCTCTGTCGATCCCTGTTTATCTCGGTCTGTCTCCAGCGATCTTGGTCTGTCGGTGTCCATGTGGGTCTCTTCTCTGTCGATCTCTGTCGATTTCGGTCCCTCTGTCGATCAGTGTCCATCTAGGTCTCTATGTCTGTCGATCTCAGTCTCTCTCTCTCTCTCTCTCTCTCTCTCTCTCTCTCTCTCTCTCCGTTGCTCTATATTAAAAACGGTTCTCTTTTACATTGACATACTTGGTTGGATTTGGGGTCGGAGTCGCTATTCCAAGCCCTCCCAAACTCGTCTTCTCTGGAACGGAGTTCTACTGGGAGAAAGGCCAAGCCCTCCGAAACGCCCTTCTCTCTCACATTGCCATTATCTGAACAAGACAAATACAGTGTGATTGGATTTTAGGAACTTACAAAAAAAAACGGAACTTGGACGTTTTGCGAAGTTACTTACATCTCTTTGTGGCACAGATCTATACGTTTTCTCCGAACTTACACCTTTTGTGAAAGTCCAACTTAAAGCTTTTTTGGAAGTCAGTTATACTATTTGTGAAAAAATAAATTCATCAAATTTACACCTTTGGCTTAAGCTTATACCTTTTCGTGGAAGTGCTTATATTTTTTTTTGAAAAGTTACTCCTTTTGTGTAAGATTTTTTGGCATAAAATTTATACCTTTTCTTCAAACTTACACCGTTTGTGAAAGCCCAACTTAAAGGTTTTTTGGAAGTCAGTTATACCTTTTGTGGAAAAATAAATTCATCAAATTTACACCTTTTGCCTAAGCTTATACCTTTTCGTGGAAGTGCTTATATTTTTTTTTGAAAAGTTACTCTTTTTGTGTAAGAATTTTTGGCATAAGGTTTATACATTTTTTTCGAACTTACACCGTTTGTGGAAGGCCAACTTAAAGCTTTTTCGCAAGTCACTTATACCTTTTGTGAAAAGATAAATTCATTAAATTTACACCTTTTGCTTAAGCTTATACCTTTTCGTGGAAGTGATTATATTTTTTTTGAAAAATTACTCCTTTTGTGTAAGAATTTTTGGCATAAGATTTATACCTTTTCTTCGAACTTACACCGTTTGTGGAAGGCCAACTTAAACCTTTTTCGGAAGTCACTTATACCTTTTGTGAAAAGATAAATTCATCAAATTTACACCTTTTGCCTAAGCTTATACCTTTTCGTGGAAGTGCTTATATTTTTTTTGAAAAGTTACTCCTTTTGTGTAACAATTTTTGGCATAACTTTTATACATTTTCTTCGAACTTACACCGTTTTTGGAAGGCCAACTTAAAGCTTTTTCGCAAGTCACTTATACCTTTTGTGAAAAGATAAATTCATCAAATTTACACCTTTTGCTTAAGGTTTTACCTTCTCGTGGAAGTGCTTATATTTTTTTTGAAAAGTTACTCCTTTTGTGTAAGAATTTTTGGCATAAGATTTATACATTTTCTTCAAACTTAAACCTCTTGTGAAAGAGTATATAACCACAAAAGTATAAACTTTATGCCAAAAATTCTTACACAAAAGGAGTAACTTTTAAAAAAAAATATAAGCACTTCCACGAAAAGGTATAAGCTTAAGAAAAATGTGTAAATTTGATGAAATTTTTTTTTCACAAAAGGTATAAGTGACTTCCGAATAGGTTTAAGTTCGCCTTTCACAAAAGGTGTAAGTTGGAAGAAAAAGTATAAATCTCATGCCAACATTTCTTACACAAAAGCAGTAACTTTTAAAAAATGGAGTAAACATTTTCACGAAATGTATGAAGGAGTAACATTTCAAAGCGTTGATAACCATAAAAGGAGTAACAAACGGTTCATTTCAAAATGTTCGTAAACACAGAAGGAGTAACATATGTTCATCTGAAAGTAGTAAACACAGAAGGAGTAACATTTCGAAGTGTTCATAAACCAATTGACACAACCACTGAACAAATCAAAGGGTCGTGACCCCAGCTGACCACCCAAGCGTCGGTGGGCTCCGATGCTCACAGCCTTCTGAGATAGGCACCTCCACTGGCACCGCCGCCGCAAATCAAAGGTTTTTTGAAAGATTGGCTATCGATTTTGGTCTCTCTGTGTCGATGTCGGTCTCTCTCTGTCGATCCGTGTTTATCTCGGTCTGTCTCCAGCGATCTTGGTCTGTCGGTGTCCATGTGGGTCTCTTCTCTGTCGATTTCGGTCCCTCTGTCGATCAGTGTCCATCTAGGTCTCTATGTCTGTCGATCTCAGTCTATCTCTCTCTCTCTCTCTCTGTTGCTCTATATTAAAAACGGTTCTCTTTTACATTGACATACTTGGTTGGATTTGGGGTCGGTGTCGCTATTCCAAGCCCTCCCAGACTCGTCTTCTCTGGAACGGAGTTCTACTGGGAGAAAGGCCAAGCCCTCCGAAACGCCCTTCTCTCTCACATTGCCATTATCTGAACAAGACAAATACAGTGTGATTGGATTTTAGGAACTTACAAAAAAGACGGAACTTGGACGTTTTGCGAAGTTACTTACATCTCTTTGTGGCATAGATCTATACGTTTTCTCCGAACTTACACCTTTTGTGAAAGTCCAACTTAAAGCTTTTTTGGAAGTCAGTTATACCATTTGTGAGAAAATAAATTCATCAAATTTACACCCTTTGCTTAAGCTTATACCTTTTCGTGGAAGTGCTTATATTTTTTTTGAAAAGTTACTCCTTTTGTGTAAGATTTTTTGGCATAACATTTGTACCTTTTCTTCGAACTTACACCTTTTGTGAAAGCCCAACTTAAAGGTTTGTCGGAAGTCAGTTATACCTTTTGTGGAAAGATAAATTCATCAAATTTGCACCTTTTGCCTAAGCTTATACCTTTTAGTGGATGTGCTTATATTTTTTTTGAAAAGTTACTCCTTTTGTGTAAGAATTTTTGGCATAAGATTTATACCTTTTCTTCGAACTTACACCGTTTGTGGAAGGCCAACTTAGACCTTTTTCGGAAGTCACTTATACCTTTTGTGAAAAGATAAATTCATCAAATTTACACCCTTTGCTTAGGCTTATACCTTTTCGTGGAAGTGCTTATATTTTTTTTGAAAAGTTACTCCTTTGTGAAACAATTTTTGGCATAAGATTTATACCTTTTCTTCGAACTTACACCGTTTGTGGAAGGCCAACTTAAACCTTTTCGGAAGTCACTTATACCTTTTGTGAAAAGATAAATTCATCAAATTTACACCTTTTGCTTAAGCTTATACCTTTTCGTGGAAGTGGTTATATTTTTTTTGAAAAGTTACTCCTTTTCTGTAAAAATTTTTGGCATAACTTTTATAGTTTTTCTTCGAACTTATACCGTTTGTGGATGCCCAAGTTAAAGCTTTTCGCAAGTTAGTTATACCTTTTGTGAAAAAATAAATTCATCAAATTTACACCTTTTGCTTCGACTTATACCTTTTCGTGAAACTGCTTATATTTTTTTTGAAAAGTTACTCCTTTTGTGAAATAATTTTCCTCATAAGATTTATACTTTTTCTTCAAACTTACACCTTCTGTGAAAGTGTATATAAGCACAAAAGTATAAATGTTATGCCAAAAATTCTTACACAAAAGGAGTAACTTTTCAAAAAAAATATAATCACTTCCACGAAAAGGTATAAGCTTAAGCAAAAGGTGTAAATTTAATGAATTTATCTTTTCACAAAAGGTATAAGTGACTTCCGAAATAGGTTTAAGTTGGGCTTTCACAAAAACTGTCAGTTCGAAGAAAAAGTGTAAATCTTATGCCAACAATTCTTACAAAAAAGGAGTAACTTTTCCAAAATGGTGTAAATATATTAACGAAGGAGTAACATTTCAAAGTGTTGATAACCAGAAAAGGAGTAACAAAGGGTTCATTTCAAAATGTTCGTAAACACAGAAGGAGTAACATCAAGTGTTCATTTCAAAGTATTCGTAGTAAACACAAAAGGAGTAACATTTCGAAGTGTTCATAAACCAATTGACACAACCACTGAACAAATCAAAGGGTTCGTGACCCCCGCTGACCACCCAAGCGTCGGTGGGCTCCGGTGCTCACAGCCTTCTGAGATCGGCAACTCCACTTGCACCGCCGCCGCAAAGCAAAGATTTTTTGAAAGATTGGCTATCGATCTTGGACTCTCTGTGTCGATGTCGGTCTGTCTCTGTCGATCCCTGTTTATCTCGGTCTGTCTCCAGCGTGGGTCTCTTCTCTGTCGATCTTGTCGATTTCGGTCCCTCTGTCGATAAGTGTCCATCAAGGTCTCTATGTCTGTTGACCTCAGTCTATCTCTCTCTCTCTCTCTCTGTCCGTTGCTCTATATTAAAAACGGTTCTCTTTTACATTGACATACTTGGTTGGATTTGGACTCGGAGTCGCTATTGGAAGCCCTCCCAGACTCGTCTTGTATGAAACGGAGTTCTACTGGGAGAAAGGCCAAGCCCTCCGAAACGCCCTTCTCTCTCACATTGCCATTATCTGAACAAGACAAATACTGTGTGATTGGATTTTAGGAACTTACAGGTTTTCGGGGGAAAAAACCGAACTTAGACGTTTTGCGAAGTTACTGACATCTCTTTGTGGCATAAGATTTATACTTTTTCTTCGAACTTACACCGTTTGTCAAAGCCCAACTTAAACCTTTTGTGTAACAATTTTTTTCATAAGATTTATACTTTTTCTCCGAAGTTACACCTTTTGTGGAAAAAAAAATACATCAAATTTACACATTTTCCTTAAGCTTACACCTTTTCGTGGAAGTGCTTACACCATTTTTCAAAAGTTACTCCTTTGGTGTAAGAACTTTTGGCATACCATTTATACTTTGTCTTCGAACTTACACCATATGTGAAAGCCCAACTTAAGCTTCGTCGGAAGTCACTTATACCATTTGTGAAAAAAAAAATTCATAAAATTTAGACATTTTGCTTAAGCTTACACCTTTTTGGGAACATATTTACACCATTTTTGAAAAGGTACTCCTTTTGTGTAACAATTTTTGGCATAACACTTATACTTTTTCTTCCGACTTACACCTTTTGTGAAGGACCAAGTTAAAGCATCTTCGGAAGTCACTTATACCTTTTGTGAAAAACAAAATTAATGAAATTTACACGTTTTGCTTACGCTTACACCTTTTTGGTAACATATTTACACCTTTTTTGAAAATGTACTCCTTTTGTGTAAGAATTTTGGTCATAACATTTACTCCTTTTGTGCTTATACACTCTTTCACAAAAGGTGTAAGTTGGAAGAAAAAGTATAAATGTTATGCCAAAAATTCTTACACAAAAGGAGTACCTTTTCAAAAATGGTGTAAGTATTTTCACGAAAAGGTGTAATCTTAAGAAAAAAGGTGTAAATTTGATGATTTTTTTTTTCCCAAATGGTGCAAGTGACTTCCGAATAAAGCTTTAAGTTGGGGTTTCACAAAAGGTGTAAGTTGGAAGTTAAAGTATAAATGTTATGCCAAAAATTCTTACACAAAAGGAGTAACTTTTCAAAAATGGTGTAAGCCCTGCCACGAAAAGGTGTAAGCTTAAGCAAAATGTGTAAATTTTATGTTTTTTTTTATCACAAATGCTATAAGTGACTTCCGACGAAGCTTTAAGTTGCCGCTCACAAACGGTACAATTTCTTGAACAAAATGAGTAACTTTTCAAAAATGGTGTAAGTATTTTCACGAAAAGTATGAAGGAGTAACATTTCAAAGTGTTCATAACCACAAATGGAGTAACAAAGCGTTCATTTCAAAATGTTAGTAAACACAGAAGGAGTAACATCAAGTGTTCATTTCAAAGTATTCGTAGTAAACACAAAAGGAGTAACATCAAGTGTTCATTTCGAAGTGTTCATAAACAAATTGGGACAACCACTGAACAAATGAAAGGGTTCGTGACCCCCGCTGACCACCCAAGCGTCGGTGGCCTCCGGTGCTCACAGCCTTCTGAGATCGGCACCTCTACTGGGACCGCCGCCGCAAATCAAAGGTTTTTTTCTCTCTGGCTATCGATCTTGGTCTCTCTGTGTCGATGTCGGCCTATTCTCCGTCGATGTCTGTTTCTCTCTGTCGATCCCTGTTTATCTCAGTCTGTCTCCAGTGATCTTGGTCTGTCTGTGTCCATGTGGGTCTCTTCTCCGTCGATCTCTGTCGATTTCGGTCCCTCTGTCGATCTTGGAGTGGCTGCTCTGTCGATCAGTGTCCATCTAGGTCTCTATGTCTGTTGATCTCAGTCTATCTCTCTCTCTCTCTCTCTCTCGCTCTCTCTGTCTGTCCGTTGCTCTATATTAAAAACGGTTCTCTTTTGCATTGACATACTTGGTTGGATTTGGACTTGGAGTCGCTATTCGAAGCCCTCCCAGACTCGTCGTCTCTGAAACGGAGTTCTACTCAGAGAAAGGCCAAGCCCTCCGAAACGCCCTGCTCTCTCACATTGCCATTATTTGAACAAGACAAATACAGTGTGATTGGATTTTAGGAACTTCCAGGTATTGGGGGGAAAAAACGGAACTTACACGTTTTGTGAAGTTACTCACACCCCTTGTGAAAAAACTTACAGTATTTGTGAAAAGGTTACACATTTGTGAAATAATTTATTTTACAAAATTTAGACCTTTTCGTTGAAATACTTAAACCTTTTGTGAGATGTTACTAATTTATTAAAAATCATGTCTATTAAAAAATTTACACGTTTTATTGGAACTTACACTTTTTATGAGAACAGAACTTACACCTTTTTTGAAATTAGTTACATCTTTTCTGAACATGCTTACACCTTTTATGGAAATCTGAATTATATTTTCCTAAATTTTAAACCTTCAATGGGAAGTTACACCATTGTGACATATCTTTCATGTTTTGTGAAAACTACATACATGTTTTTGAAAATATACACCTTGCATGGAAGAAGTATTTGAATAAAATTTATACCTTTTGTTAAAAACATAAACCTTTTCTGAATGATTACACCTTTTTGTGGGAATGCTTACACCGTTTCTGAATGGTTACTGCTTTTGTGAATAACTGTTTTCATAAAATTTAGACTTTTTATGGGATATTACAACTTTTCTGCCAGCAAAACTTACACCTTTTTAAAAAATTTACACCTTCTATGGAAAATATGTTTTCAGCAAGTTTACACCTTATTTCAAAAGCTTACACCTCTTCTAAAAAGGTACTCCTTTTGTGAAGCAAACATGTTTAAAAAATTGTACACCTTTTAAATAGGAGTTACATCTTTTAGGGCTGAGCAAGGAATCCGTGAAATCCGTAATCCGATCCGATCCAGTCCAGTCCAATCCGATAGGTTTGGATTGGTTTTTTGAATCCGTGGTTCGGTTCCGGATTGAATAATTAAAAATCCGTAGTTCACGGATTGGTTCCGGATTGAATCCCACGGTTCCGGATTGGAACCGATCCGGACCGTATACAAATAGTCTATATTTTTATTATACATCCTCCCCCATAGTATCTTTTCTTATTCTATGTAAAATCTAAACTCAAACCTAAAATCGTATAATATCTTCTTTTATTACTTTTGTTTGTTAGTTTTAAGTTTTAATTTGCAATGGTCTAAATACTTATGGTGAAACCAGTTTTCTTATGGTTGTTTAAATTCTAGAACAGTATGTCGTTATTATAGAAAAACATGTTGCTATTATGGAACTAATATAGCGCTATGTTTATATTTTTATGAAATTCAAGTGTTATATATATATTTTTGTTATTTAATTATGTGAATCCGTGGTCCTAAACCGATCCAATCCGTATTTAAATGGATTGGTTCGGATTGGTTCCATGATTTAAACGGATTGGATTGGTTCCAATTTTTTAGGAACCGTAAATAACGGATTGGTCTTGGTTTTATCCCAATCCGGTCCAATCCGGACCATGCTCACCCCTAACATCTTTGGTGAAGACAGTTAGACCTTTTTTGAAAATTTACACGTTTTATGGAAGATAAGCTTTTGATAAAGTTTGTTAAGGCCGTTTGGTAACACTTACGTTTTCAGTTTTATGTTTATATTTACAAAAACTTAAAAAACTCAAATAAAAACTTGTTTGGCAAAATTTTTGATTTATAAATCAGTGGTCTTAGTTTATAAATTTGGCCAAAAAATAAAAACACAAAAAATGTGTTTCCATTTTGAGCTTTCAGTTTTTTTTTTTTTTACCACCCAACACTAGCCACCACCCGCCACCATTTTCCACCACCGTCTTCCGCCTCCGCCACCACCACCCACCCCCACCCCCACCCCCACCACCACCACTACTGCCCACCACCCACTACCCACTTGCCATCCAACCGCCACCACCCACCACTTGCCATTACCATCCACCGCTCGCCACCACCACCTACTTGCCACCACCACTCACCACCCACCTGCCACCACCACCTGCCACCACTAGCCACCCACCACTACCTGCCACTGACCTGCCACCACCACCACCATCACCTATCACCCACCTCGCACCCACCCGCCACCACCACCCGCCACCCGCCACCACCACCACCCACTCGTTGCCACCTATCACCCGCCACCGTCACCCACCCACCCACCCACCCACCACCACCACCACCATCCGTCATCTACCCGCCACCACCCACCACCACCCGCCATCCGCCACCCACCTGCCACCACCACCCACCACCCGCCGCCACCACCACCACCACCACCCGCCACCGTCACCCACCCACCCACCATCACCACCCGCCACCACTCGCTATCCGCCACCCACCTGCCACCACCACCCACCACCTGCCACCATCACCACCACCACCTACTCGTTACCACCCACCAACCGCCGCTGTCACCCACCCACCCACCCACCCACCATCACCACTCGCCACCACCTACCACCTACCACCACCCGCCATCCGCCACCCACCTGCCACCACCACCCACTTGCTACCACCCACCACCCGTCACCGTTACCCATCCACTCACCACCACCACCCACTCGCTACCACCTGCCACCATCACCCACCCACCACCACCACCACCACCACTACCCACCACTCACCGTCACCACTTTCTACCACCGTCTTCTGCTGCCACTTGCCACCACTCGCCATTTCTCACTCTTTTTTATATTTTAAATTTTTTTTAAACATTTTGTCAATTACCAAATGCGTTTGTAGTTTATGTTTTTCAAAAAATAAACAAAAACTAGTTTATAAAATTTTTGTAAATATAAACTGAAAACGTAAACGTTACCAAACACACCAAGAAATTATTTGACAAAAGGTATAACCTTTTCAAATATGGTGTATGTTTGTCCGAAGAAGGTGTAAATGACCATAGAAAAGATGTAAGTTTTGTTTTTCACTAAAGGTGTAACTTGAAATAATAAGTTTAAATTTTACGAAAAAGGTTTTCCCACAAAATGTGTCATTTTTCAAGAAGTTGTAAATATTTCCGAGAGGAGGTGTAACTTTTTAGGAAAGGTGTAAACTTTAGGAATAGTTGTAAACTTTGTGAGTTTTTACAAAAGGTACAAGTTCCCAAGACCAATCATCGAAGCTGAATGTTTCGTTTTTACAAGAGATATAAGTTCCCAAAGAAGACCAATCTCAATGAAAGCTGAATGTTTCGTTTTTAGAAAAGATCCAAGGTGTAACTTTTACTAAGAAAATTAATGTAATGTAAAGATATAAAGTTCCAAGGTGTAACTTTTATGAAGAAAATGAATTTATAAATGATGTCAGTTTTCATTAAAAGGTGTCGGTTGTCAGAACAAGTATAAAACTTTAAAAAATCCCGAAGTGTTCAGAAGAGGTGTAAGTTCCGTCGGCCCGTCCGTCTCTCTTCCATCTCGGACCTCTCTCTTTGTTTGTCTTTCTGTCTGCCCGTCTCTCCGTTGTTCCATTTCCCCGTAGCTGTAGGGTTTTACAGAGAACAATATTTGAGTGCTGAGCTTGAGTTCTTGGGAAGGCTAGCCATGGAAGTGGATGCGTAAATACTTTTTTTGAGTTGATTTTTGTCGGTGGAGCACAACCGCAAGGGTTAATCGAGCACCACCGTCGGTTCGTCTGATCCGGTTGGTATTTCCTTTATTTCGTGCTGGTACATTATCTGTCTCCTTGTTTGTCTTCTATCATTCGCATATACCTTCACACCCAACCCGAAATCGACCCAATAGGAACTGTTCTGTACTCCATTTTGGTATTTTGTGCTATTCGAATAGGAACTCTTCCCTCTGCTAACCGAAATGGACCCAATAGGAACTGTTCTGTACTCGATTTTTGTATTTTCTCCTTTCCGAATAGGAAGTCTTCCCTCTGCTATCAGTGCTGCAAGTTGAACATAGGTATGATAGTAGTTAGCAACAAGCATAAAAGGTGTTCTGCATTTACATGGCGAACTTGTTAGGTTGGGTTATATATAACGAAAGAAGACTTTAAAAGAAATTTGTGTAATGTTGGCACGGGAAAAACAAATTTTTTTTTTCGAGTAGCCAAAAAAGAAAAAATAAGAAACTCGATAAACAAACAATGACTAATCTTGTTTCCGCAATAGGTAGCACACTCGGTTGAATTGTGCTTTAAATTTTGTAGTACTCGGTGATTTTATATTGCCAGAACTTATGTTTAGAAACAATCTGTGGTACACGGACTCTTCAAAATAGATCAAATACCTATGTCGGACACCTGAGAGTCGGACAAGGGTATGGGATATGTGTCGGATACTTTTCAACGGACACTTCTTATATAATTGTATAAAACACAATTATTATATGTGCAAATTATTGTGAAATTACTATAAATGTGATTTTGACACCGTGAGTTACATATAGTACCATTTTATGGCACATATTAGATTAAAAATATGATATTTTTTCCCCACACTGTGTACCATTGAATGTAGGGTTAAGATTTAATGAGTCGGACCTGTACATACATACCGCACCTGGGACTCGTACCCGAGTCCGTGTAACACAGTAAACAACTCTTTCTTTCAGTGCTGAAGTTCATGCATAGTTGACGGTATTCAACTTAAAACATAGGAAAGCCAATTGAAAGAGTTGAAATGAGGATGACGATTTCCAAATTTTGTAGAGAGCTATTCGTTCCCACACCCAATTCTGAATCAAGAGTTGAAGCATTCACTTTCATGGCTAGCCTTTCCAACAACTTAAGTGGCCGGAGACGATGGCTGAAAACCAATACCTTCTCCCCACCTGAGTCGGACAACCCTAACAGATTAAGGAAGAAGTTTGGCTTCAGTCCTTGTCTAATATCCAACTTTTCTAAGATGTGGTCCATCCGGGCATCGTCAATGCCCTTTGTTTCTGTGGTTGATGTGTCTGTAGGTGAAATCTTTAGGAGGGATCTCAACTGTGCGTGCACATACAGTGTGCTCCCATCCCAGGTGATGTTCAACTGCTTAACGAAGTTATTCAGTTTTTCAACTTCACGAACTGTCGTAAGGGTGACGTGAAGAAATTCAGAGAGGTCAACAAGCCCTGGCAATTCACGAAGAAAATCTAATTTGTAGAAATGGACAACCTTGCCTGTCATTGCACGCAACTTTTGAATGACGGTTACCTTTCTATTGAAGTTATCATCTTGCATATATATACAGCAGTTACATTTGAAGAGGAAGGTAGCTGTCATTCATGAGTTGCAGGCTGTCTGGACTTTATTGAGCGAGTTCATGAATGCGTACTCTCATTTGTCTTTTTTATGACCTTCGTGCAGAATGAGAATGGATGGGTACGTTAGAAATATTTTTTGGCAGGCAGTGGCAGTCTTGCTTGTTTCATTGTCACATACAATTGATGAAACTTGTTTGTACGCCCAGAAAAGTATTCTTCTCTGATCTGCCCACTGTCTGAGCACCCGAAGGTAATGGAGCATGGGCCAGGATTGACCCACCTCGATTCTCTGCAACCAAGTTGCTCAGTAGGAAATTGAAGCCCTCAACTTGATGGCTGGCCTTGCCAACAACTTAAGTGGCCGGAGACGATGGCTGAAAACCAATACCTTCTCCCCACCTGAGTCGGACAACCCTAACAGATTAAGGAAGAAGTTTGCCTTCAGTCCTTGTCTAATATCTAACTTTTCTAAGATGTGGTCCATCCGGGCATCGTCAATGCCCTCTGTTTCTGTGGTTGACGTGTCTGTAGGTGAACTCTTTAGGAGGTAGTTAAGAAGTTGAACATCACCTCGGATGGGAGCACACTGTATGTGCACGCACAGTTGAGATCCCTCCTAAAGAGTTCACCTACAGACACGTCAACCACAGAAACAGAGGGCATTGACGATGCCCGGATGGACCACATCTTAGAAAAGTTGGATATTAGACAAGGACTGAAGCCAAACTTCTTCCTTAATCTGTTAGGGTTGTCCGACTCAGGTGGGGAGAAGGTATTGGTTTTCAGCCAACGTCTCCGGCCGCTGAAGTTGTTGGAAAGGCCAGCCATCAAGTTGAGGGCTTCAATTTCCTTGCTTGTTTCATTGTGACATACAATTGATGAAACTTGCTTGTACGCCCGGAAAAGTATTCTTCTCTGATCTGACCACCCGAAGGTAATGGAGCATGGGCCACGATGCAGCCACCTCGATTCTCTGCAACCAAGTTGCTCAGTAGGAAATTGAAGCCCTCAACTTGATGGATGGGGTTTCATCTGGTTTTCGTGCCTGGGATGAGCACCAATTTCTGTCACAGAAGAATCGTGTCCTGATTGTTTAACCCCGTCATGAAATAGTTCAGTTGCTTCTTTGTCATTTGTAGTCGGGCCTTCATAAAAGTATGTGCGTGTAGTCCTTCAGCCCTAAATGAAAAACACAATGTAGTCCTTCCTCTTGAAGATTTGGGAAATTATGCATTTATCGCTTGTACACATAATTGTTTTAATTGTAAGCTGTGTGAACGAAATGCAAAATTTCCATGTGTGCCCTTTCTTTTGTCTGTTTCAAAATCTGTATATGTGTTGGGAAATTCTGCGTGTTGTTGTTTGTGTTTATGCAAAATTTTAAGGTTAACAGCCACATGTTGCAGCCGTTTGTTTGTGTTGTTGTAAATATTGATTGCAATACTTTGCAGGAGTTGTCGTCATTGCATCTGATGGATATTGGTCACCTCGCACCAACAATGTTAGTTTTCTCCTTAAAGACTTGCTACCAGTTGGTTTCGTACATATGTTTGTAAACAAACGCAATCCATCACCAAGGAATACGCTGATTTTTTTCTGGATCAATTCTTACAGCAGCCCTTGTACTTTTGTGTTTGTGTTATTTGTTTTGCACAAATTTTGAATGGCCTCGCTTTGCACCATCAATTTGAACTTTTGTTTCAATTACGTCCATTTGATTTCAACTCTTCACTGTTTTGTATCAGAAAATATGCATATACGTGGCAACTGTACTTTTTGTTGTAGTCAACTTATAACTTTACTGAACTTACATAATCTCAATCAATTGACATTACAATCTTTGTTTTAAAAATGACAAACGACATTAGCTATTTGACCGAAAATGTCCACGACATTTGAAATGGACTGTCACAATTTAGGTAGTTTAAAGTGCATCGATCGAAATTAGACAACGGACAAAATGTGTACACCACCCCTGTAATTCTCCCTTCCATCTAATTTGTATGATTTGCTCTTTCATAAGGGGAAGGAAAAGATTGAAGACAATTGCCGAACAACATATCCAAATGTCTGACACTATCGCTGGCTCTTGTCGAAAGCGGCCAGTTGCACCATTCATTTGTTACAGGTACTAGTTGTTTATTTTGACAATCTGGAATTACATATTTCGTACTGAAATTACACGCCTTGTCAAAGTTCAGTTTGTGATGTTTCAAATTGGTTTTGTTCCGCATGTCTGAAAATGTTTAACTTGGTGTCGATTCAGTCCCGGATGTACGAAAGCTGTCTTATGCCGATTTCGGGGCCAGCTTGACATAAAAACTTGCATATATATATATATATATATATATGTATTCATATTTCACATTTAGTGATGATAAGCTTGACGATGCTTGCATGCAGCCAGCAACAATTCAAGGAAATGCAAGGGCCAGACAACACTCGACGAAAAATGGTGAGTGTTGAAATCTGTATTCTCTATAATACACTATGATGGAAACACATCGCTGGGTTGCTATCCACACGTTGTATTGAATGGTCGTAGTGGGCTTGTGATTGTTTCGCGTTTGTAGGATTGTAGCATGTAATAATGTCACCTTCCTATTGTTTTTTGTAAATTTCAATTCGTTGTAAAAGTCCAGCTACGTTTTGTCGCTGACTTTTTGCTGCAACTGTTATTTGTATTTGCAATCTTATTTAATTACCAACAATGCACACGGATTGCGTTTGGCATAAAGTTGTAGTTACAGTAATTTCGGACTCATAGTTGTTACTTGTCTTGTACGTCTGTCATTTTCTTGGTTAAAGACTAGAAAGGAGATTGGGGAAAGGTGGAAGGCACTCCCCTCTGATGAGAAAAAGAGGTTTGTGGAAATGGCTAAGGCGAGCGCTGAGGAACACGCCAAAGTAGTACCATGTGCACTGAAGTCTGAAAAGGTCATTACGTACTTCATGTTTTCGTAAATGCATTTGGCTAGGTCCTGCTTTGCTGACATTGTTGGTTGTATTTTTGTATTAATTTAAGGGTAAAAAATGTGCAGGGTAAAAGGCAACTCCGCATATCATTGAAGTCAATTGTTGAGCTAGTTAACCGGTTCAACGAAGCACAAAAGCAGGCAGTCATTGACATTGGGTTTGCTGGCCTCCTGGGGATGAAGTGTACACGTATAGATCACGACTTGTGCGCATGGTTGGTACAGAACTTCGATCCTGACAGTAGTTCATTGAATGTTCATGGTTGTCAAGTCAGGCTCACGTGTAAGGCAGTTAATGTTTTATTGGGAATACGGTGTGAAGGCGATGACGTGCAGTTGGTTGGGTCATTGGAAGCATATCCCAATATCTACGATGAGGTTGGAGTTGTTAACGGAGTCATTCCTTTGAATAAGTTGAGACTTTATCTGACCGAGACTGCTGGTGCGGAGGACGAGTTTCGGCAGAAATTTGCGCTGTACGTGTTGGGGGCCATGTTGTGTCCTACCACAATGACCGGGTTGAAGCCATCGTTCATTCATGCCGTGAAGGACGTGAATCGTATGCGAGCTTGTAATTGGGCAAAGTTGACACTGCAATTCCTTCACAACGGTGTTCAGAAGTATAAAGGTCATCGCGGTGCAACTGGATGTGTTTTCCTGCTAATGGTATGCCAATACCTTGAATTTTTTTTCCATTCCCCCCTTCATGTGTTTCATGCATTGTTCTGTCATGGTTCAACAAATTGGCCTTGATTGGGACATACAATGGTACCTGCTTTGTGAGTACGACAAACAGCACTCTTCCTGACCAAGTATGGTACTTGCAGAAATAAATTTTGTGTGACTACCGTCATGAATTTAAGAACAAAGAGTACAGGGCAAAAAGTATGCTGAACCTCAATGGAGGAACCAATTAAAACTACGTTGCGAAGAGGGGAACATGTACATAAATTTTTTTTCTTGGTTTCATCAATAAAGTCCTTGGTGTGCTGTACAATTTTTTCCCCAAAAAACATTGCATGATATGTGCCTATAAAGTTGACAGCATCCTCAACAAAATCGGTATGCTATGTACGTTCCACTGCAAAATTGAGAATAATGAATGTCATTGTTACTGAATATAGTTCATTTCTGTGGGAAGAACAACTTAATTATGGTGTGCCCCTTAATGTCCACAGTTGTTGTACCTTGATTGTGTTTGTCTGAGCTCGACTACGACGCGGTCCACACCTCGGCTTCATGATTGGGGTGATACCCAAATACGGGAGACGCTGCGACGTATCAGAAGGAAGCAAAATTTCCCAACAATTGGGGTAAGCACTCCTACCACTGTGCACATTTCACACCAACGACCCACTTGTCTTCAACATACAATGTCAGACTTCATTTATGCGTTTCTATGATTAGGTGGAGTTTGATTACAGTAACGCCGATGATGTTGACATGGATGCATGCCATGTCGAGAACCAACAAACAGGACAGTACAATGAAGTCCGTATGAGCAATTTGGAGTCCGACATTCGTGAACTGAAGGAAATGATGAAGCAAGTTCTCCACAACCAAACAGATTTAATGGAGATGTTGCGACATTTCGAAGGCAAGCAAGTTGTTCGCAATGACAAGGTAATCCATCCAAGCATTACGCAATTTTCACACAGTTGAGCCACATCATTTTGTAAGACTAAGTTCACGAATGTGTATGTATAATTAGGTGGAAGGCAATGATGTGTGTATCATTAACCTCTCCTCCAATGTTGCTCAACTGAAGGAAATGCTGAAGCAACTGCTTCAACGTTTCAGTTTGGGCTGCAACGAACCGTTCACTGAACAAACCAATTTACGTGAACTGAAGCAAATGCTACACCACCTCATCGAAGGTATATTCTCTACACCGCAACCGGCAGGCGTGGCCAAACAGGGTGTGGACCCTGCTGTTGGAGTCGAGGCGCATGAGGATGGCGTGGTCAAACCATCGGACGAAGTTAACCCAATGGAGTGTAATATTTCAGATGTACAAGGGGTGGATCACCAACAACATATTTTGAAGGGAACCTTGGCAAGGGACAAAAGTCATTTGCATGATGGGCACAAGCTGAACATCGAAGAAGGTGGGGACAACAACAAGAAGGGAGGCCTTCAGTCAGGGGAAACATATGAAACTGAAGATAAATACAGTCCTGACCTTCAGTCAGTGGGCGTGAAGAACGTGGCGTGCGATGTGCATACTTCTCCTACTAAGCTTGGCAAACCATTGGGAGCAACTGGAATCGTTAGAGGAAGTGCGAAGGGAAGACGAAAAGGAAAAGGAAAAGGAAAAGGAAAAGGAAAAATGTGCGGAAGTGGAGTTCAAGCCACTGAGGTCGGGGATATGCAATTGTGCATCGATAGCAAAACAAATAGTGGAGTTGACGACAGCAGTTCACCTGTGGATGTTGATTGTGTGGACAACGTGAACAAGGTACAAATACTGCCTTTAATGCCCCACAAGTTGTGAATACCCAATTCATGCCCACATCAATAATGTGAATCAGTAATTTTACAATCATCTGTGTTGTATTGTACTAATTGTCAAAGAATTGCATGTTTGCAGTTATGACTGCTGCCATATGTTAGTACACATTTCTAACAAACTCCGCACCAAACATCACAAGTTGGGAAAACTCTGAGGCTCACAGTTTTTACATCATTTCACGTTTTTTTTTATGACTACAGACCTTGTAATATAAGCTTCAATATTTTTATGAAATGTGTACTGTTAGTTGGCTGTTTATTTTTGTAGGACTCGTTGACGATGTTGGACAGCGAAGGGTTGTTATCGGCGGAGGAACAAAAACTTCTTCACTATGTATTTGACGATAGCAAAAATGAAATGTATTGTTTCATTTACTACTTGCAAATTTTCAATGACAGTCCACTGTGAAATAACTATCGTTCTAAGGATCATTTATTGCTTGTAGGGACATTGTTGTTTCCATGAATCTTCATGGACGGGCATGTGAAGTTGGCACCCGGCGTGACATGCGCACGCTCAAACCAGGGTCGTGGCTATCCGACACTGTAAGTGTTGGCTGCACAAATATGAATCTGCGTTTTTCAGTACCCCTAACTCAGAAACCTTTCTAATCAACTTGCCTTGTGTCTTGCATGCAATGTTCCAGCCAATCAACTTGGTGGTGGTGCAATTGACTAATCGACAAAGGGATTTACACAATGACGGGAGGCACACTGATTGGTTCTTTCCCGTATATCTGTCGGTAAGTAAGTGTTTAAAGCTACGTTGTGTATTGTGTATGACATATTTTGACAAATGTTTCCGTCAATGACCTTTACGCATTACACATGCAGACTATGATTCTAAATAAAGATATGCAACCTCTGGACCATGAACATATCGTCACATCATTTTTCGGACATGACAGATACACTGGTGCGATTGATGCATGCCAGAGGGTAATATCAATGTTCATCCCGCTATATTAAAACGAAAATATGAAAGCCATTACATGTTTGCATGGCCTCTAAACAAGGTCTGCCGTTGTGTTTTCGTGTAGATTTACGTGCCTTTCAATTACAGAGGAGTGCATTGGTTGTGCGTTAAAATTGATATGGTGGACCGTGTAGCCTACCTATTCGACTCAGTCCCATCCAACCGACCGAACAAAAGGAAGCTAAATGCAGCTAAAATTTTGGTATGTCCTTCTGGTGCATTTCTGAACACTACAAAAAACTTGAACATCCTTTACGTAAACCAACTTCAACCTTGTGGAACAGGTTGAAACTATGCACGACTTGCTGCAACTACACTTTGGAAATGATTATGTTACAGACGTGCGTACCTTCCACCGCTGCATGTTAGACGAGAGGCCAGTACAACAACTGGACGAGTAATCCACAATCCCTCCCTCACATTAATGTCTAAGCTGCATGACTGACTTAATGAACCTATTACGTATTGACGACAACTTTAATGTGAAATTATTTTTGTAGCACGTTTGACTGTGGGATGTTCGTCATCAAATTCATGCAGCAACCTGATTTAAGCCCCGGTCCACACAAGGTACATTCTACCGCTTAATTTCCATTTGTCAATCAAATCCTTCCTCGTACGTCCTCCAATTTTAACTGATTTGTCTTACGATTTTTGTGGACAAAGTTCGCTCCCTCTGTGCGTCATAAGTTGTTGGTTGACATCGTTATGGATGTCAATAATGCAAAGATCGCAGAGTACCGGGAGTGCCTTCATATGAGCAATGCCACAAGCTAGGCCAGTGATGGGAATGGGCTGCCAGTACGCCAGTAATTTGGGTGGCAATAGGAGTTTAACTAATTTTTTATTCTTTGATTTCAATATGGATGTTAATTATGGGTCCCCAGTATTGTTTTTGCTGGACGATGTAAATATGGACCAACTGTAAACATGGATCAAACATGTCGATGTAAACATGGATCAAACATGTCGACGTGGCTGCTGACTTAGTACTATTTTGTTTACGCATGTTTCTTGTTCGGATGAATGCGACTGTAACTGTATATAATTTACGGCTGCTTTTGTTACCGAAGTTAATTTATAATTTAATTACAAAAAAGGGAAAATTAATTTTCAAAAATGAAAGAAACCACATTATGAATGAAAACTCAATACTCTTCGTAGGTAAGTTATATATCAGCCCATTAGCACATATGACTCCAGCCAAAAAAAAACTTTCATGGCTTACAGGGAAGGATAAAAAAAAAGTAAATCAAATCTACATATCTGCTGCATCATCAGCAGCGTCTTCTGAAGAGTTGTCCGTACTGTCTGACTGACTGTCCTCATCCATTGTCTTATCAGACTTCGCTTCGTCCGCCGCCAATTTGTCATCGGTCAGCCAATCAACGTTCTGCTTGATAGCGCCGACTTGCCGCTCCAAACTTGACAACCGTGTGTCCACTTCATTCAGCCTTTCGTAGATAGCTTGCAACTGCTGGAATACAGGAGCAACATGAGCTTCAACAATAGCTTCAATCTTGTTTGAATCGGACATTTTGTAGGAATATGTGTATGGTTTATTTTACTGACTACTTTTTTAAAGGAATGTACAGATTCATAATATTACACAACACTATGCTGTAAGTATTTGTAATATATGGTACATGACTTGTATGTTTGCAGAAGACCTCATGCATTGTGACATACATCGTATTAATTTCTCAAACTGGCCGAATTCATCTTGCAAAAATTCGTTCCTTCTTGCATGCACCAAGTCATCCGTTCAGTACCCCTGATCGTCCATTATTTGGCATTTCCAACACACATGCATTGTACCTTCCATCAGTACTATCCCACTGTCATTGATTTCCACACCCACAGTTCATCATACAGTCACATTCGTCATTTGTATTTGTGCCCCAACCCAATTACATGTCTACTCATCCATAAAGGTTAGCAAAATTGCTCTTATCAGATACATATGCCGTTCCAATTGCACCGAACCTTTAAATGCAATACCCGCAGTCATTAAGTTGCTTTTACGCAGTTTGGGTAGTTGTTGCCACCAAACAACAATAAGTGTGTTCACGTCTTTAAACCTACCACCAACGTATTAATGACTATGGGTTGAAGGTAATTTAACATTTACTACCAACCACAAAAAAGTTTGCAACCAGTGTTGTTTCCTTTGCATTTGGTTTTGTTTTTGCGTCCATATATTCTTCGTGAACCTGCGAAAACAAAGTTGGACTCAATCAAGAAGCTTCACACCTATGGATGCACACCACGGTAAACGTGGTCGTGGACAATCACTTGCAACGGCTGGCAGCTCCCGACCGAAGTCACCAGAATTGGATTATGCAGGTGGGTATATTGATTCCTTCGGTGATCGACGTTTCTTTGAAACAGGGTTCCCACTGTGGAGTTTTGAACCTCTACGGGATTACAACTGCACCCCAATACAAGATGCTTGCCTGGGGAAGTATTTTGGAATTCCAGTTTCACTGTTTGCCAAATGAGTTCAGTGTGAACACCACTGTCGATGTGCTTTTCTGAAGGTCACAAAAGCCCGATCGGTTGAAATGCAGCGGCAATTCCCTCATGTCAACGACTCCCAACTTAGGCATCGTTTGCAAAGTGAGGTTGATCAAATGACTCGTCGACTCATTAGGAACTCACAGATAGAGGACGCAAAGGCAGAGTCGAAGATACATGGATCGAACCCGGCATCTGCGATAAAGGCTATAATGGAGGATCCTGCACTGGTGTCGGACCCTGACCTTTCAGATTACTCAGACTCCGAAGTTGTTGATTTGAGCGAGGATTAGCAGACCTGGACATGTGTATGACATAGTAAGCGTAGTCTTGTGAGATGGCATCGTCGCGCGAAAATAAACGACTTAGAAACTAACAGACCGTCATACTCTGCTAACCATTGCAACGGTGCATGCGTTAACGTCTTCATCAAAATGATTTGTTGAAGGTATTTTTTTGGGTCACCGTCCTCGACTAAAATCTGTCTTATGATTTTTGTTGGTACGATGACAAGGTAATTTTTTTGTAATGTCAATGACCGATATCAGAAACTATCATTAACCTACGTTTTGTTGATTACTTCATATTTGTGAATCGTTCAATATGGACAACAAGGTTTAAGTGTCGGAATCATTGACTGGAATCACAAGCTGTAATTGCAAACAAAAATTGTGCACAACCAGCCAACGGTCTCATACACTCTTACCATCAATATGGGCACAAAATGTTTTGTTTTTTCAAAGACGACGGTTGTGTAGAAGCATACCCCATGGGGTCAACCTGTGCATTACTAATTTTTCTCCCATTGTGCATTGTTATGAACTAATCAGCTCCCCTCCAAACAAAAAAATATACAATAGACCATGCAGAAACAGAGTATTGATATTCATTAATGAAGAAGTCAGCACGATGGTGAAGAAATGTACCACGCATCCTATATCTGCTTTCAACTTGCTAACAGATAATAGTTGAGGCCACAGATAAGTGACAAACAGATACTAGTTGACAGATAACAGATTTGCCAAATCTGTTAATTACAAACAAACCTGCAACACATAACAGAAGTTGTTCATTACAACCAAAATTGATGCACCCAGATAAGAGAACCTGCAACAGAAAACAGGCCACAGATAAGTGACAATGCACCGAAAAAATTCAGTCATCCATAAAGCATCCACAAAATTCATCCACAGAGCATCCACAAAAATGAATCCACATACCATCCACAAAATTCGTCCACAGATCTGCCAAATAGCATCCACAAAGCTCTTACAATGACACCAATGTTTCCCAAAATTCATTACAGACTAACATTATAAGTCACATCATAATAACTTATAAAATTCATTCCGTACATTCATTCCATAATAAAATTCATTCCACAAAGCTATTAAGTAAGTTACATAAGTTACATCATAATAAAATTCATTCCATAAACATTACTTACATAATGAAGTACAATACAACAAAAACTGGTACAAACTTCCATTCAATTTCCCAAAATACAAACAAGTACGAAAGTTACATGATCAAGTACAAAATGATAGAAGGGCTGTGCTACATCCCCCGAATTTGGGGGCCCCTAATCCCCCGAAAAATCAGAACAAGGCAAAAAAAAAAAACATGCCCAAAACGACGTTGCTTTGGGCATTAGGGGGATTAGGGGGGGCATTTTTAGGGGGACAAATCATTTCTCAATGATAGAAAATAGGAAAATGATTTGTCCCCCTAAAAATGCCCCCCCTAATCCCCCTAATGCCCCAAACGACGTCGTTTTGGGCAAATTTTTTTTTTTACCCTTTTTTTTTTTTTGCCTTGGTTTGAAATTTAGGGGGATTAGGGGGCCAAAAATTAGGGGCATGTAGCAAGGCCCTAGAAAAAATAATGAAATACACCATCGCTTTGATTATATTTTCTATCCTTTCAAGCCTTCGACCATGGTCATTTCCCAAGTCATGAAGCATCGTCCTTACATCGTTGAAGTGTTCTACTGTTAAAGCATCACCAGCTCTAGTGTTGGAAGGGATTGTGGACATAACGCCTTCATCATCTTCAGCCACGAAGTTGAAGTAATTGCAATGGGGAGTGGGAGTGGTACTCTACAATGCATGACAATCAGTTAGTTGAATACGACAAATATTACTGTGACTACTAAAGGATTAAAATTTCCAATACATACTTACATATTTTGATGGGCAAACAAAGCACAAACGCCCTTCATTTCCATTCTTATTGTTCTGACAATACGTATGGCAGCGGTTCTTCCACAATTGCACAGCCTCGTTTGTAATCTTATGTTGCTAATGTTAGAAGAAGAAGCCATTTTTTAAATCCGCATACATGAGAAATTTGTAGTGGTCTGCTATGCTTCTGTTTGATGGGGTTAATAGCAGGTCTAGCTTAATTTGAGGGACAGAGTGTATCTTTACTGAAAACATCTATTTGTTCAAACTGCCATGTTTAATAGCATTTGCACAGAGGTTACACAGACTAAACTGTTAATAGCATTTTAACAAACATCGCAGCTCAATGTACACACGTAGCATTTTGAAACTGAACAAATACAGCAGTTTCAAACATAGCATTTGTGATTAATTACACACATGTTACACACATAGCATTTTCAATCTGAACAAACATGGCAGTTTTACAAACATATCAGGTCAATGTCAAGTAAATTATCAATCACACATGTTAAACAACTATTATCAACAAATCATGCTGAAGTGAAATGATTAGGGGCAGATTGTTGGAGACTGTGATTCAGTAGTTATCAAACTGAAATAGTTATCAACAAATGACACATGTGATTTTCAACAAAGCACACTGAAATACTTATCAACAAATCAGTAATAGTTATGAACATTTAAGTTCAGTTTGATAATAGTTACCAATGTTGATAATAGTTAATTCAAGTCACGCAGCTAACACATTAGTTGATAGCAGTTCATTACAACAATTCATGCGTGATTGACAACAAATTCAGCAAAATCACATTATCAATCACACATTGAAAATTACACAACTATATGCATTCGTTCAACTAATTATCAATCTGCATAATCATACTATGTTCTGCAAAGATGTGATCCTTTCATTTTATATTGGATCAGTTTCTGCGTATTCATACTACGTTCTGCAAAATTTATACTTTAACTCTAAAAGGTAAATGCATAAATGTTCGTCACAATATGTGCCGCATTTTTCAAGCATACCATTTATCTATCTGCATAACAGTAATTTTCAAATATATTTTGTGAATCACAACCCTAACTTTTTTATTTCAGCGTTTGGAGGACGAACCTGGTTCATCTATGGCCTGAAAGCCCACGTTATCGTCAACAAATTCCTTCTCTACAGCCGATGGTGGTCGCGGTCGAGCTATGGTTCGCGAAGCAGAGAAAATGAGGGCTACAGCGGTGGGTTGGGTTTACGAGTGGGTGGCCGTCGGGAGTGGTCGCCGGTGAGGCTGGGTTCGGTGGAGGAGGAGTGAGTGTGACAGTGAGGGGGAGTGAGAATGAGATTGAGGTGTATACTCTGTATAACCTGTATAGCAGAGCGGGAAAACGGAAATTTATGTTTGGTTTGCATTTGGGAGACGAGTTTTAAAGAAAAAAATTTCTAAAAAATTGTTTGGTTTTAGTTTTGTAAAAAAAATTTCAAAATCACTTTCTCTCACTTAGATATCAATCAATCACTTTTTCTCTCTCTCCTCTCTCCTTTCCAATCACTTTTTCTCTCACACACATCTACTCAAATTCTCCCAAAATATCAAATCATCCCAAACTCCCAAAAAAACAACTCTCCCAAAATATACAACCATTGTTAACATAAATTTCAGAACATGAACCTTACACTTTTGATCATTTACCATGTGTATTATCAAGAAATCAAGACAAAATGACATACCTGAATCCATTGATGAACGGTTAAACGGAAGCGTGATTATCAATGAACTCTTTGTTATTGATTATGTTATTGCCTTCTAATCCTTTCCCCTTTGGTGCCTTATGTTTTTCCTTGAGAGGATTTAGAAAATAAAATGGCAGTGTTCTTCTTTTTTCAGCTTTTTCACTTGGGAAGGAATAGGGACCATAACCTTTTAAAGGTTGTAATTGGTTTTCAAAACTGAAAGGTTGTGGAAGTTCAAAATGAATGAAAACCAACTTTAACCATTATTGGTTTTAATTTCTATTTATTGGTTTTCAAGACTGAAAGGTTGTGGAAGTTCAAAAGGAATGAAAACCAATTTTAACCAATATGTTTTAATTTCTATTTCTGCCACTCATAGAAATAGAAATTATACAACTAGCTAGTATCTACACATTAGGTCCATAACACATATACTTTTAAGCCTATTAACTAAATTGAATCACTTAAATTGTAGGCTTCTTATAAATGATAACACCACATTCAATTATGTGGTCTCATTGAGACATTATCTAACAATCTCCCACTGGACCACATATGTATCCTGAAAAATTTGCTTAACTTTACTGAGCTCAGAAATTTGTTATCATAACTTGAGGGTATCCAAACAATCTTGTCCATTAACTATATTAATATAGGATCAAAGCGGTCTTCATTACATCAATCGTAACTCGACCCACCAATGGTCACGTATACTAATACAGCTAAATGACATAGATCAATCATGGATGCGTAGCATGGAAATTACATGTGATGTGATCCATACATGCCTATTTCCAACTGGTCCTACTTAACTTTATTGAGATCAATACTTCACAATACGTAACAGAGCGTAATAAACAGAATATTTCATTTCTGCAGAAATTAATCAAATTACATAGATAAAACTCAAGGCTGACATAAAGCAATAATATAAATACAAACTCCCACTAAACCAGAATGTTCTCAAATAGAACAACACCCATCTGAGCAGTGTGCTCATGAAAAACCTTGGGTGGTAGTCCCTTCGTAAGTGGATCCGCTATCATGGAGTTTGTCCTAATGTGCTCTATGGAAATCTGTTCACTCTGCACTCTTTCTTTTACAACTAGGAACTTGATATCAATATGCTTTGATTTTGTCAAGCTCCTGTTGTTATTTAAAAGAACAAACCCAAAAAATTTTTAAACTCTCTCCCCAAATTTTTTTTCAAAAACAACTCTCCCAAAAACAAACCAAACAGTCTTCATTTTAATTTTTAGTCCATAAGCCAAAAAATCACTAACAAAAGACAGAATGAATTAAGACTGGGACCCCCTTTCCCCGTACAAGGATCCTCTCCTTGCAAGCCCCTCCTTGTGCCCGTCCTTGCAGAGCCTTCGGGCCTACTTTTAGGCCCAATTTTGATAATCCAAACCGTTCATATTTTCTGATTTATTCAGTATATCATACCTGTAAAAAATCAAGTTGATTTATTCACTCTCTCTGCTTCCAAGTCCCTATATATGGAGCCTCCCTTTCTCCTCCCTGCCTTGGCGCGCTCGCCCTCCAATTCCCTCTGGAGATCGCCCACTCTGCTATCCACCTCGTCCTTCTGCCTGACCAGCTCCTCATTATTTCTCATAGCCTCTTCATGTCGCTCGACCGCGGCGGCACAGGCTCTTTGCGCCTCGTCGAACTTCTTCTGCTCGCCAGCAAGTTGGAACTCGAGCGACACAACCTGGCGGCGTGTGTCCTCCAGCTCCGCCTGAACCGTTTGCAGCTCAGTGTGGGCACTCTCCCAACTTGCACTCTTCTCCTTCAACTTTGCAAGCTGGGCCTTGGCCTCATCTGCCTTGAGTTTGGCACCCCCCGCCTTCCTCAGCAGGGCCCCTGCTAAGGTGGTTACCTCCATTTGAGCAAAGTATAACCCCCTTAGCAGCTCAGCCTCGTTGAAGCTGGAGGCCGAGCGCAAGGCTGCCTCTTCTACAATCCCTACAAGGTGATCTGCCCCTGCTCTGGCTGGGCCTTCTTCTCCCTCCAGCCGCCCTGCGGTCCTACCGACTTCTCCTTCTTGAGGTACAAGACCCCCCTGAGGCTGTCCCTCCCTCCTTGGCCCAGGGCCAACAGCCTCATCCTCCACTTGCCTTTCGGGGACGACCTTTGCGCCCCCTACGACGATCGCCGCCACCACTGGCACCACCTCCATGACCTTTGAGGCAAGCATTTATTACGACAACACCTCTCCGTCGGAACAGGACCCCCTTACCCTGAGCAAGGTAAGCTACAACATAGGCTTTCGGCAAGGAGAGCAGGTCAGAAGGGACAACGAAATGATGAGAAAAGGATATAAGCAAATGTTGTAGACAAGAAAAAGGTTAAGTTCTCTATCTGGAATCCTCTCCCATATACTCTGCTTCTTTCCAACAACTTGCTCGTCGGAGAGTTCGCTGGGGGATTACTCCGTTCCCCGTTGAACTTGCCTGCAGGTTATCTGGTGGGCTTGATCATTTGGACACGGCCTGGAGGAGCTTAGACCTGTCTGATCCATACACTGGGACAAACAGCATTAACACATAATCAGTGCAAATTTCCTGTCACAAACATCATATCTAAGTACAACAAAATCTATTACTTTGAAAACACAAAAAATTAAATTTAAAAAATATGAAAATACTAAAATAACATAAAAATAGCAACTTCCTAACCACCTTTTAGGGCTGGTTTGGCATGTTTACAAAAAGCCAAAAGTCAAAAAGTCAATATTTTTACTTGGATCACATTATTTTAAGTCATATCACCTCTCACACACATCATTTCAACCCCTAACCCAAACGGAACTCATATTTCACAAAAAGTGAAAAAATACATTTATAAAAAGTGCAATTTTTGTCTTTGTGGATGAAAAAAATGTGGATGTTTGGGTTAACTTTTTGACTTTTATAAAAAAATGTGTATTACAAAATTGTATAAATTAATGTGTAAGGCAAAATTAGAATTCGGAATTGTGTAGGCGTAATTTTTGACTTCCTGTGAATAGTAATAACTTTTTGACTTTTTGGTTTTTTTTCCCAACTTGCCAAACTTGGCCTTAATATGTAGTGTCACGTACGTTTCCGTTTCCCTCCCAAATTTGGAACAAAAACCAAAGTCGGCAGACAGCGCTTTTGAAATCCCACAGACGCAGTACTTTTCATGATGACACACATACCGTAGCCTTTCTAATCTCACCAACTCATTTCCATTTCCCATACAAATTTCGGCTACTTTGCTGTCCCTCATTCTCTCTCCATTTCGGTTTTGCTGTCCACCTCCAGTAACACACTCTCTCTCTGTGTCTCCATTTCGACTGCGCCAGGTCGTCGACGGTAACAGTCACCATTTTCTCGGGCATGTGTGAGTCTGTCTATTTTTTATTTCGGAGCACATTATTATTATGACCTACTGTGTTCCACTCGCACGACATTACCATTTATGAACTATGAAACTGTTCCTCCTTAGGTAATTGAAACCATACGTACGATTAGGTATACAAACTACACGGGTGACAAACTGATATTGCCATTGAGGAGTTCCAAACTGGCAGACGGTCTTCGTTGAGCAGTGTAGTCGGGTTTTTATTTCTCTGCATGAAGGTAAGTTGCGTATGGGTGCTGTTGGGTTGAATGTCCGATGTGGCCCTGTTTCAAGTGTGCGCATTGGTTGTTGATTCGGGCTTCAAGTCGTAAATACTATAAAACGAGTACAACATATGGCCAATTAATTTTCGTAAAACAGTGGCATGCCATATCTGCATAAATTAACGACAACATATCGTAGTTGAAAATAAACGAAAAGTACCACTCGTACAATGCACGTACGACTCAATGGTCCGTTGATTGTAAGTTGTTAACAGTCAATTTCGTTTTGTTACAATGTGGGAGTAACGTTCTTTCTGCATCCTTATGAATATTGCATGCAATTCTTTGCAGGAATTATCGTAATTGGATATGGGCGACATGTCAGACAATGCGAAGCAACTATGAGTTTATGTCGTTCAGTATTTGATACAGTTAGGTT
Organism: Camellia sinensis; assembly: GCF_055761805.1. Taxonomy (NCBI): domain Eukaryota; kingdom Viridiplantae; phylum Streptophyta; class Magnoliopsida; order Ericales; family Theaceae; genus Camellia; species Camellia sinensis. Next base: position 60,400,703 of record NC_138974.1, read on the forward strand.
TGCAAGGTTATGTTTCCTGTACCTACTAAATACCACGGTCTGTTCGTGTATGGCATATTGTGCCGTTATGTACTGCCATCAGGAGGTTGTGCGATTTGAGTTTGACACATTTGCGATAGCCTCAAATTGCACCATGAATTTCGTGTAATGGATTAAAACTGTGTCGATTTCTTACCAGAATATGTGCACATACGGCACATGTCGCGTATTCTGCGGAGAGCATTTGTGAAATCCATAATTCACTGAGTTATACTAAACCACTTCGGTTCATCATTTTCGGTGACAACGGAAAACGACGTTACCAATTTCACGAAGATGGCACAACTTTTGAAATGGGAAGGCAAGATTGACTAACTTGAAAGTTAACCGACGAAGATGATAGGATGCACAAAACGTACATACCACCGATGTAATTTGGCCTTGAACAAAATTTCATTTACGCTGATATTTGTTACAGGCAAAGGAAAGCATTGAAGGCAAGTGGTAAAGGTTCAGGAATGGAAAGGGTTGACATTACCGAGCCCCCTCGTCGAAAGCGGCCACTTGGGCCATTTATTTTTTACAGGTTCGATCCGTGTCCTTCAAAGCGGCTCACAGTACGAATCCCTCTCGTCAGAAACATGTGACAGTATTTTTGCACAATTCTGCATTACATATTTTGAACTCATAGCTTGCGCCTGTGCAGATTTCAGTTTGTACTCACAAGAAATTAAGATTTTAGAGACCAAAAGTAAGGGCCAAAATAATTTGGACCATTTATAATTGTTGTTGCAGAAATGATGTGGTTATTATATTTTTAGCAACCAAAATTGGACATTACGGATGCATTATTATGTAGTTGGGACCAAATTTGTTTGTGTCACAAATTGTGTACGTATATGCATATATATCCATCCATATCTAACATATACTTGCACCGAAATTGACAATGGTTGCAGCCAGGAACAATTGAAGGAAAGACGAGAAGCAGACAACCCCGGACCGAATATGGTTAGTGTGCAGACATGTAGTAAGTAGAGTACCGTGATGGAAACACGTGACTGCTGTGATAGCAAAGTATGGACTTCTATTCCATGCGCGCACCAGTCATGTGCTTCTATTGTGTCGCATTCAGCGATTTCCAGCAGTCATAGAAGCCATATTGCATGTTCTTATAAACTCCGATTATTTGTAAAATTCCATGTCCGTTTTTATTTCAACTGTGTGCGAAATAGTAATTTGTATGTGCAAACATATGTAAATACCAGAAAATGTGCACACATTGCGAGTGATACAACTTTTGCTGACAATTATTTTGGACTTACAGCTCATTTTTGTCCTGTATGTGCGTCACGTTGGTGTAACACTTACAGAGCCGAAAGGATATTGGGGAAAGGTGAAAGGAACTCCCCTGTGATGAGAAGAAGAGGTTTCAGGACATGGCTAAGGCAAGTGCCAAGGAACTGGGCGAAGAAGTTGCAAAGAAATCTGCAAAGGTACTTACGTGCGTAGTGTTTTCGTAACTGCATTTGGGGAGGACCTGCTATCGACACAATGTTGGTTACTTTTTTGTATTAATGTTCACGTTAATCACATTGCAGAGTAAAATGCAAGTCCACATATCATTGAAGGCAATTTTTGATATCGTGAACCGGTGTAACGAAGCACAAAAGCAGGCAGTCATTGATATTGGGTTCGGTGGCCTCCTGGGGTTAAAGTGTACCCGTATAGATCACAACATGTGCCAATGGTTGGTACAGAACTTCGATCCCGACACGTGTTCGTTGACTGTTCATGGCCGTCACCTGAGGCTCACCTGTGAGGAAGTGCATGTCTTATTGGGTATACGGTCAGAAGGCAATGACGTGTAGTTCACTGGTTCAATAGACGCATATCCCAATATCTACGAAGAGGTTGGAGCTGTTAAAGGAATCATTCCTTTGAACCAGTTGAGAGTTTATCTGACTGAGAGTGATGGTGCGGATGACGAGTTTCGGCGGAAGTTTGCGCTGTACGTGTTGGGGGCCATGTTGTGTCCTACCACAATGACCGCGTTGAGCCTGTCGTTTGTTCATGCCGTGAAGGACGTGACCGGTATGGGGGCATGTAATTGGGCAAAGGTGACACTGCAATTCCTTGTGAAAGGTGTTCGGAAGTATAAGATGAAACTTCAGCGCCAGGCAACTGGATGTGTTTTCCTTCTAATGGTAACGTAATCGACCGTTGTTTGTTTGTACCATGCCGATTACATATTTCATCCATTGCTGTGCATATGGTTCAATAAAATGGCAGTCGTTGCGAAATACAAACTTACCTGTTATTGAACAGCATGACAAATATACCTGTACGGGCCACATTTTTTGTAACCACGAAAAGCTTATCTTTTGAACCGGAAAGCTGCATGGGGATTCTGCCATCGAGACACATAAACACATACATATGATTGTGTTGTAAGTTGTATGCATTGTTAGCGAATACGGATTACTTTGCCCGGAAGTGTATAGTAAATATCTTTTCCCCCTTACAATGCAGCTATTTTACTTGGATCGTTTTGGCCCTCCCTGCAAGAGTACATCGGCTACTACACGCTCCATCCCTCGGCTAAATGATTGGGGTGATGCCGAAATACGGGAGACGAGGCGACTTATGGGAAGGAAGCAAATGTTGCAGCAACATGAGGTAATCAACCCATTCGTTCTGCACATTCGACAGCATTGCCCCACCTGTGTTATGGATAACGGTGACAGACAGAATATGTGTTCCTATGACTAGGTGACAAGCACCGACAAACAGTGACCCATTCCTTAGCGTACGTCATATTTTCAGTTTGTCCCTCCCTATTTACTCTGAAATACTCGAACTTTTGGGGGGAAAACATGAAGTTTCCATGTGGACGATGTTGTAGCCTTACAAATTCAATTTTATGTACTACTTCTGTTACGAAATGAATTTTCGTTAAGCCCTGAAGTCAGATTTTTGGAAAAGCTTGAAGATTTTGGTTTTTTAACCTTGTAAAAAGGTCAAAACATTGTCGTTCAGTTATTGTTAGTTAGTTTGTAATTGAAAGTTTCTCTTTGTTTATGTAATTGGGAAAAGGTAAAGTGGTAAACATGGGATCGACTGTGAAGTTTTTATCCACACCAGATGAGCATCATTTACAACAACATTTTTTTTCCATTTCAGACGAATGGAGTAATTAATTTTTATTAGATATATTTAATATGTAAAGTGTGTACACATATGTTGTGTGCAACTTAAGAAAGCAGACGGAAACTTTACGATTCACAGTTGAGCTCGATTAACGATTCAGTGCATTACCATTTTCATTTATGATTTGAATCCCGATTTGACAACTATGTTAGGTGGAGTTTCATCCAACAAAAGCGGAAAGCAACAACATTGATGACGCAATTGACACACACCATGTCAATAACAAACAGAAACCACGGATTGATGATGTTCGTTTGAGAAAGGTTGAGAACGACATTGGTGAACTGAAGGAAACCATGAAGCAAGTGCTTCACAGCAATGCGGAAATAAGGGACATGTTGCTCAATTTTCAAGGGAAGGAAGCTGTTCACAATGCAAAGGTAAGCAAAACCAATCAGTACACATGCTTCACACAGTTCACAGAGGTTACTTGAAGATGAAATATCGTACCAGGTTAATGTATGTGTCTGTGTTATTAGGTGGAGTCGACTGAAAGAAATTATAACATTAACATATCCTCCAGCATTGGTGAACTGAAAGGAATGCTGAACGAACTGGTTGCAGCTATATTGTCTGGGAAACAACCGTTTACTGAACAGACACACATTGCTGAAATGAAGCAAATGATGCAGCAAGTGCTGGCAGGTTTATCGGAAACAGCACAATTGGCTCGCTCAGAGGAAAAGGGTGTTGACCCTACCATGGGAGTCGAGTTGCATGATAGCGGCGTGGTCTTACCAAATTATTACGGTAGCCCAAATGAGGGTAATGTTCAAGATTTACAGGGGGTGGATTGGAAGGACAATTATGTGAATGGAATGTTGTCCAATGAGATAATTGATATGCACGTTGGACAGTTGCGTACCGTCCAAGAAGTTGGGGACATGCACAACAACCGTCGCCTTGCGTTGGAGGAAACATACGCAAGCGAAGAAAGCAAATCTCTTTCAGTTCAGTTTCTGTCCATGAAGAACGTTGCAAAACAGAGTTTATCTTCGTTTGATGATTTGCAAACCTTGCCACCAATGCGAGGAGAAGCAGACAATGTCCATCCTTCTGCTGGTAAGGTTGCCTAAACATTGGGAGCGGGACAAATTGTAACAGGCACACGAAAGGGAAGAGGAAGAGGAAGAGGTGTTGAAGCGACAGACGTAGGGGATATGCATTCGTGCAACGATAGCAAAATAAGTACTCGACTTACTGCCGAAAAATTCCCAAGTCGCCACATCACTTCACCTTTCGTATGTTTCATTACCAATTGATGCCGACAGCATTACTGATCATAATAGAACCATTATTTGTGTTGTATTTTAATATTTGTCATTCTACTGCAAGTTTGCAGTAACAAATGTTGTACAATTGTCTTACAGATTTCGGACAAACTCCTGTCCAAACTGCACAGGTTGGACAAGCGGTTCTGTTCAGAGGTTAGACATCGTTTCACCAATTTTAGATGCATAAGGATGTGTTATGTACTTTGCAAATTACATTTCTGAACAGTGGTGAGTTAGTTAATTGTTTATATTAATAGGAGGAGTTGATGTTACTTGATTGTTTATATTGATAGAAGGACTTGATAACACTGGAGAGTAGAGAGGTTTTATCAGCGGCCCAAGACGAAGTTGTTGACTCTGTACTTGACGACAGAAACAATGAAAGGTACGGATGAGTTTAGTACTCGCAATTAACCTGTTCCGTAGTATTTGTGAAATAAGTTTGAATTCCACAATTTTCATGTGTCGTGCTATGTTTATTTGATTCTTGTAGGTATCAGTTCTTTAATTTTTCATTCTCTATGATTTTGATGGGTTTATCCATGTCGTATGTAGGATTCTCTTTGAATTTAATGCAGTGGGCTACGGAAAGATCAGTGGCTAAATTTCCTGCCTGAAGTTTTCTTCTTTTGGTCTTATCCTGCACACATGTACCTATTGGGAAAATTGCAAACCACTGATATTTTCACAAAAATATTTACACATTCATGGAAACCTTTATAATTTTAATTATGAAACTTAATAAAGTTTACCAATAATTTGCAAATTTTTTTGAGAACTTATAATGAAGTGCAATTTTCCCTACCTATTTTCTTCTACTATGCTTACATTTTCCATTTTGATCATTTTGGGATATTGTTGGCTCCAGTTTGTAAAAAACGTGTTTCTTTTTTTTTAACTTGCTGACCTGTAAATGAGCATTTCAATTTTCACATATTATTTTAGCAAATACTATTGGACATGTCATGAGTTGTAGTATCTAAAACTTTGTCTTTTCATTTTGTTTTTTAAAAACTTAAAACTAATCTTCATTGGATTGGAGCCTAGTAGAATCAGGAATATCTGTCATAGTTGTACAACAGGAAAAACTAATCTTATGTTGTAGAGTTAAGCCAGATACGTTTAAGTTTTACTAGGCTGTAGGTTGCTTCTTACTGATTGATGTATACGTTTTATGTAGGGACATTGTCGTGTCTATGAATCTGCATGAAATGCCTTGCGAATGTGCTACGCGACGTGACATGCGCACGCTGAAACCAGGGGCATGGCTATCCGACACTGTAAGTCGTGGCATCTGACAATGTTATTTCCACTATATTTGCATGATGGACATATCCATGTAGGGACATTGTTATTTCGTATTACATTTAAACAAATGGCAAACCTTATTTCGCAAGTTGCCTGGTCTGTTACAATGTTCCAGCCAATCAACTTGGTCGCGGTTCAATTGACTAACGCACAGCGGCAAGTACACAAAGACGGGAGGCATACTGCGTGGTTCTTTCCAGTATATTTGTCGGTAAGTAAGTGTTTTAGGTCGGTTGTGTATTGCAGAAGACATATTTTCAGAAAACTTTGGCTGACTGAACTTTACACACTAAACATGCAGACTTTGATACTAAATCAAAAAACTCAACCTCTGAACCATGAAAATATGGTCAAATCATATTTTGGACATGACAGATATACTGGGGTGCTTGATGCATGTGAGAAGGTAATATGAATGTCCATCCCATTGAAGCGAGTAGATTTAATATGGACGTCGGTAATATGAATGTCGATCCCATTTACTTGAATGTCAATGTAAATATGAAAGTGCGTACATGTTCGCATGCCCTCTAAACAATGTCTTCACTTGTGTTTATGTTTATGTGTAGATTTACATGCCTTTCAATTATCGAGGAGTACATTGGGTGTGCCTAAAAATAGATATGGTAGACCGTGTGGCGTACCTATTTGACTCATTGGCATCCGCCACACTGGACACCAACAAGCTGAACACAGCAAAAATGTTGGTATGTCGTGTTGAATTTCACAAATCTACTTCCACACTGTCACATCCTTCACATAAACTAACCGTCTCATTCTGCAACAGGTTCAAACAATGCATGCCTTACTGCAACTACAGTTTGGAAATGAATATGCTGTAGACATGCGTACCTTTGAGGTGCGCATGTTAGAACAAAGGCCATTACAACAGCTGGACGAGTAATCCACAAACCCTGCGTCACATTGACTTCACTCTTGAATCACTCATTTAACGAACCTGCTTATATTTTACGAGAAACTGAATGTTACATTTCATTTGTAGCACTTTCGACTGTGGGATGTTTGTGATCAAGTACATGCAGCGGCCTGATATACCCAGCGGTCCACACAAGGTACATTGTACCGCTTAATTTCCAATTGCGAAATAAATCCGTTTATTCCCTACCACTGTAACTGTACCTGATTTGTGTTATTCGCTTTCTGTACATAGTTTCATCCTTCTGTGCGCCGGAAGTTAGTGCTTGACTTCGTTATGGATGTGAACAATACAAAGATGGGCGAGTATCGTTCGTGCATGTGATTGATTGCAATTACAACAAATAGTGCAGCGATTTTATCATGGCCTGCCAGTACGAGTGTAATTTTGATGCCCAACCACAACTGGATTACTGCATCAGCTTGTCGTGACTACTTTTTAGGTCGCAGCTGTGATAATACTAATTTCCCACGCGTATTGATTGTACACATAATTCCAATGTTTGGGACTCGAACAAACGAGGGAAAGTAGTCATGTTTGTTTGCTTTTATCGTGGCCTGTACGTAATGTGATACACATAATTCCAATGTTATGGGTACAGTACAGAACAAACAATGCAATGTCATATTTGCCCAAATGACTATAGTAATGTTTGTCCAGTGCAATGTGATATTTGTCCAACAAACAATGCAAGTTGAAAGTAGTAATGTTTGTTCGCTTTTACCACATGAATTATGTTTGTTCGATTTTTTTGAATGCCATGATTTTGTCCAAAACAAAGCAAAAAAAAGCCCACAGAACAAACAAATAGCGGTGACTATAATGCACTTTGAAGGGGAATTGATTACTTCATAAAAATGCACAAACGGTGAAAAATTGCACAAAAAATAAAAACAACCATACAACAGACCATTAAAAACACAGAGTATTGATATTCAATTTTTTTTTTTGTTCAGCAAAACAAAAAACTGTATTGATGGAAAAGCACATACAAGGTGTCAATGATACATCAACAAAGAGGAGGTTGGAGACCAACGAAGAGAAACAAAAACAGAAGGAAAACAATAAGAATGTAACTCCAAGCCCATCCTCACAAAACCACATAGCAGGGCAACCAGATGAAACTCCAAGGCAGCATGAACAAACTTCAGACCATACAGCCACCATTGAGACTTGAGCCTGAACCTTCAACCTCCATTGAGACTTGAGCCTGATCCTTCAATACAGTTACAACAAGGCCCGCAGCAGATCTCCAATAACTTTCCCCAATCCAAGAGCAGACTTCCAATACAGCACACCAAAACATCATTCAAACAATTGCAAAAAGGCCAATATGCAGCAGCAGACTTAAGCCTATTCGTTGATCCCATATAGCAGCAGCAGAGTACATATATAGCAGAGCAGATTTGAAGCACAGCAGAGCAGCAACCAGAAATGAGCATGCTTGACCCCATAAACTAAGCCAGAGCAACAAGCCAAAAATAAGGCAAAGCATAGCAACATTGAAGCACAGCAGAGCAAAAGTAGCCACCAAGAAGATATGGTAATACCACAGACTGACCAAAATCCTGCATACCACAGCTTGACCAAACTCGTGCACCCCAGTTTCAAAAAACACCAAACACCACCCCCTAAATGAGACTTTGATACTATCCAGAATACAATATATGTCGTCCACTGAATACTGTAGGCCTCTATAACTTTGCTTACAGCAAAGTGCAACCCTCACTTTCACTATCTCAGCCAATTCAGGCCCATCAACAATCTTATCATTAAAAAGGCAATCATTCCTACCTTTCCAAATCATTCCTAGGTGTGCAATACAAAAGAATACATATATAAACTAGCCTAGGATTTGGGGAACAGAATGCCTAGAACACCCCACTCTGATTGAGCATCTGCCAGCATGGCTTGGGCTTGGTCCAACTCAGCTTTAGTTGTCTGAATGGATGCAGAACGATGTCTAATTTGGGAGAGCATCATCCTTGCTTCTTGATTAAGCTGGTCGTGTTGCTGCTGCAGATGAGCCTTTCTTTGCCGGACAGAGGCAAGTTTTGCCATGAGTTTGGCTTCCTCAAGTTCAAGTGTTGAGTGTTGCTGAAGAATGGCTGCAGAGGTCTGCTGGCTGAGTTTGAGTGAAGTAGACATGGTGTGGGCTTCGTTTAGGAAATCCTTATTGGTTTGAATATCCTTCGAGCAAGTCTGAACCATCTCTGAAAGGGTTGGCCATTCTGTGATGATCTTGGCCAATTGCTTTAGTTGAATGGGGTTGAAAGGATTAGGGGAGAGGTTTACAACAGCAGAAAGACAGGCCAAGGTTTCATCAAGTTTGTGGAGAATGATTTCTTCAACTGGGGTGTTAATGAGGTTGATGAAGGTGGTTAAGGTTTGTTGAGTTTCAGCATCAAACAGATGTAGCCTTTGAGGCAATGGGGATATTTCGTCTAGATCTTGTTGAAGAATAGAAACTTCGGCCCAAATATCCTGGCATGGACCGACGGCCTGTGAACATTAATAGTTTGGTGAGAATATATGCTTGCAAGTAATAAAGAGTAAATAGGATGAGGTTGGAAATGGTAGTACCTGTCCTGATAACGTGCACGCAAACGGTTGGCCTTGTTCAGCTGTGGTTGTCGTATGAGGACGAGTTGTTTCTGGTACTGATGAAATGGCAGCATCAGCGCCTTGAGGGTGTTTCTCTGGTTCTGCTAGCAGGGGAAAGTCATGAGGACCTTCAAGTTCTGTCTCGCCCATTGGTCGTGGAGATGAGTCCTGTATTACGTCCATCCCTGTAAATTGGAGAACAATACCAGTTACTTAAAGAGAAGTTTTTTTTTCCCAAACGAACAGTAACATTTGTATTTCTATTTACCTTGGTTGTGGTGAACTTCTGGTTGAGGGGATTTTGTGTTGTCATCTGTTGGAGAGGATTGGCTGTTGATTGAAATGTCAAATTCAATCCTCTGTGATTCTTTGTTTGACGTTTGGGAATTGGAGGGGTTGGATGGTGATGGTTGAGGGCTAGAGACAGAAGGGACAATGTGTTGAGGAGAAGTGGAAGGATGTTGTGATGCAGACTGTGTGGATTGCTGTGGCGAAGACTGTGAAGCAGGTTGTAAGGAAGTTTGTTGCGATGCTTCAGGTGGTGGTGGAGTTGGTTGTACAGTGGGTTCTGTGGGTACATTACTGATTGGACTAGGAATTTGATGAATGTGTTGAGGAGAAGTGGAAGCATCGTCATCATCAGCAGCAGCAAGGAGTAATCTCCTTCTTTTTCTCTGCACAAAAGTAAGTGATCAGTCGGGCGTGAATGCAAATTCAGATGCTGTAAATATGTAAAGTGAAGGCTTACTTGGTAGAGCTGCCCTGAAGGATTTGATGTTGTTTCGCCAACCATTTGGCTAAGAGGGATATCCCACTCACTTAGGTCTGTGCTTAGAGCAGGAGCAGTGGAAGGCTCTTCTCTCTTCTTCGCCGTGACCTCTGTCTCAGCAGGGGTACGGGTGGTAGCTCCTCTCTGTGCTTGTGTCTGCGCGGCTGCGAAAGAGTCTGCCATTAATTTCGGAACTGAGGGGGTGTTTGTCTGAGTAGTTGCATCCATTGGATCCTTGCCTTTACGTTGGTCCCTAACCAATGGTTCAGCAGCAGGCACAATTTTGGTTGTCAAGGGTTAAACAAGTTAGTGTTGTAGAGAAAAAAACAAAACAAATTGCATGACACAGTCAGGGATATGAAGTATATGAAGGAAGGATACCTGTAGCCTTAAGCTTGAAATTATTGTGAAAGCTTGTATCTATTTATAAGAAAAAAATTCTCTCAAAAAAACTCAAGAAATCTATGTGGGATTCAATCAAATTTATTGGAGGGAAACTTAAAATTTTGATATCCCTCCAAAATTTTTGCTCTTCTTTCAATCAAATTACTTGAATTAAAATCATATGGAGGGAATATTGAATATTTGATTTCTTCTTCCAAAATTAAAATTAATAATATTTTTAAATATATTTTTTAATAAAAAAAGTATTAAGAGAAATATTTAAGATTATTAAAATTTTTAATTTATAATTTTATTACTTATATTTTTATTTAAATATAATTTTAATATATTTATGACGTCACGGTTCGATTCCGGTTCAACCCGACGGTTGAACCGGTGACCCGTCCACCCGATCATTTTTCCGGTTCACTCACCGGTCCGGTTTTTAAAACATTGCTTGGAAGGCGAGGATATGCGGCCCTGAATATGAATACAAGTATCGTTAAGGCAGCTTTCAAGTGGCTTGCAGAAAATAATGGCAGTCATAAGTCCCTACCAATGGTCAAAAGCAGCCGAGCAGTCCGAAGCAGGTTTGAAGAAGAAGGGGCCAAAATCTTGGAAAAGTTTGGTGTTCTCTGTCAGAATGGATTCAGCTTGTGTAGGATCTTTCAAGTGGATTCTGGACCCAATCTCCTCATGGATGGTTGGGTGGAAATAAGGATAAGGGATAGCCTGGGAAAGACCAAATTGCCTGGACCATTGATTGAGACAATATGTCTCAAAACTACAGCTGGATAGCTTGGCGGAGGATATGGAACAGCCAACCAAGACATGTCTACAGGTGAGAATGTGTCTCCAACTCTCATTTTGTTCTTGGACTTGCTCATTGTGTAAATCAGAAGGGTCTGTGAAGAGGAAGCGAAGTCTACTGGAGGAGAATTCAAAGTTTTGAAATGGCATGTACAGGTTGGAAGGTCTCTGCGAAGGAAGGTTGTAAAACATGGTAAGATGATTTGTGAAAGTGAGTTTTGAATGGCTGTTATAAGTGAGCAGTTGCTCAGCATAGGAGTGGCAAACAGGTTTCAAGGTGTTAGGTGGTGGGGGTCGTGCCTCAGGGAAATAGGCATACAACCAGGCCTGGAAGAGCCAGAAGGGGCCACCACAGTTGCCAGAAATCTTCTTGTCGACAAAGGAAAATAGGGCCTTGTAAAGGGTGGCAAGAAGATAAGGGGCTAAAGCCATAAGTTGGCCGTCTTGCATACACAAGGCAAGGGGGAGGTATTCTTTCGTGATCTTGTACCCAGGGACACAAAAAAGAAACTCACAAAGCCAAAGTAAGTAAAAAGCAGTTCTTTCTTTGTCATCGACAGGGGAACCACGCTTGCCTTGGTATTTTTTGGCAAAATCTGTATAGCACATGTCAGTGTTTAAAGTAAATGTCACTTTTGGAGGCTCAAGGAGAGCATGAATTGGATTGCCCAAGATTGGCAGACCAGTCAAGTGAGCTACATCTAAGATGGTAGGGGAAATCATACCAAAATTGAGGAGTAGGGAGTTACTAGACTGCGACCAAAAGCATGCAGCAGCAGCAATCAGCCCTTTCTCCACGTCATAAATTTTAGTCGACAGTCTAATTGCTTCAGCAATGCCCTGGTGCTTCCATACTTCGGCGTCGTGACCTTCAATTCTCCTGGCCCAGCTTCGCCAATCAGAGTCTGGTGACCTCCACCCTCTGAGTGGGTTTTTGCTGACATTCCAGTTAGTCCACTTGAGTCCAGCTTGGTTGAGAAGAAGGTTCTCACCATTACCAAGGGGATAGTATGGAGCTAGCTCGTCTGGGAAGTAAGACGCGAAGGTAGGGCCTAGAGTAGCCTTAGCGACAGAGCTTGGGCTGGGCAATAGGGTTGCAGCAAATTTTAGAGGAGCGATAAGTGCTCTGATAGGGTCCGGGAAGCGGAGTAGGTCTTCATTGTTCTCCTCAGATGGAGATGGTTGAGATTTTTTCGGTGCCATGGCTTAGGGTTTTGTGGTGCTCTAGTTTTGAACGGCAATGGTTGAGAAGGAGTACAGTCTGGGGAGTTCGAATCAGAGGGAAATGAAGTGGTTTGAAGTTGAAAGGGTGGGTCTTTTATAGCTTATGATGGGGCCAGTATATTTAAAAGCTCTTATATTGGGCTGTACTTTATGTTTGTTTTGGGCCCAAACAATGGCCCTGTAACAAGCCCGCGGGGGACCTCGCTACAGCTCGGACTCTCAAATGTTGTCACGGTTCTTAATCTGAACCAAAGAGTCCAAATCTGGCAAATCGTTTTGAGAAAAAACTGATTTTTGAAAAAGTAGTGCCAAACATGGACTGCTTTGCCAGATACAGAGTCGCCACCTAAATATTTTATTTTGGGAAATTTAGGAAACCCTGACTCAGTGCCAAAAGGCCACGTGTCCGTCATCACCAAAGCTGCTTCGGCTCGGGAACTTGGGTACGATTGGGGAAGGTCACTTCGTGAGCACCCCCGCTCGCCCGGTCATAGACCGGCCTCTACTAACCATGATATCGATTTTTGAAAACATTGCGAGTTCTTATTCCGGTTTATTAGCCTAGGTTACTATGTGATGCGCACAGCATATAAGTATAGACCAGGTCGCCTAGATTGGAACAAAACACTTCTTGTTTGTTTTTGAAAAGGGTTTGCTGCCCGCAGGTAGGCTTTGAAACATTTTGATGATTTATTCCAATTTAAGCAACCCAACCTTCACCCACAGGCATTCAGGCAGTTATATCAGATAAGCACATAGCCTCATGGTAAGCATGCTATCATGGCATTCACTCACACACATGCAAGGATGCTAAAGCATAAAACTCACCGGGTACTCCAAGCCAAAATAGATACTTATTAGAAATCATGCATGAATCCTAAGTATACAGAAATGCCTAATGCAACACATGCAAAATGCAACTATAGCAGGCTCGGCTATTCTAAACATGGCATATGGAATGCTACAACTATCATGTATTCAACTTGGAATTGAAAATACAATGCAGTTAGTATGATGCGCCGAGCCCGGTGCATGCAATACAGATGAATGATGCAAACATGCTGTCATACTGTATGCTAATTTAAACATGCCCTAATCTAACCATCAAAAGCGGATAAATAAAAGGGAGAAAGACGTGGGGTTGGAAGACATACATCACACTCACCCACACTTATTACAGCATTGCCCTCGCGCAGAGGGTCCGAATAAATAATACAGTCCAAATATTACAGTCCCGAATAAAAGAATATTACAGATTTCTAATTAATTAATGAGTTAACTAAGAAAGCAAATAAAACTGGCGTGCAAGCCAGGGACTGTCTTGCTTCTAATGGATGATGCATGTCCGGGTTGTCTTGCGCGGAAATCCACCGGAATGCCCCAATTAGCCTCTGTTTACACCTGTTCTTGAAATGCGTGCTGAGCCCAGAAAAATTACTGATTCTTCGTTTTGCTGCAACAGAGAGCAGGAAAGGGGCATAGCAATGTATCTGCACAGATATATGCACGTCTCGATCCTCGTGCCACCAATCACGCATACCGAGGCATGATGGCCGAGGAGTCGAAATGCACAACTCAATATAGGATGAATGCACATGAAACTACAGCTAAAACCTAACTCCATCATGGGTAATCCGGAGTGTCGGTGACTGGGGAATCGAGACACATTCCGTCACTCGGAGTACGAAATGTACCTCGTTTCCCGTGCCCGGGCTAACTCCTATTCCGGACATGATGCAATATGCATGATATGCATGAAATGCAACTAATATACAATCTTAACATACACAATGCTATGGAATGATATGCCTCGAAATACGTGCACACGGGCACGTGAACCGAGGCGATGACAGATACAATGAAAGTGAGATGCCTCGAAGTACGTGCACACGGGCACGCAAACCGAGGCGATGACAGAATGATGAAAATGAGATGCCTCGAAGTCCGTGCACATGGGCACGTAAACCGAGGCGATGACAGAATGATGAAAATGAGATGCCTCGAAGTACGTGCACACGGGCACGTAAACCGAGGCGATGACAGAATGATGAAAATGAGATGCCTCGAAGTACGTGCACACGGGCACGTAAACCGAGGCGATGACAGAATGATGAAAATGAGATGCCTCGAAGTACGTGCACACGGGCACGCAAATCGAGGCGATGACAGATACAATGAAAGTGAGATGCCTCAAAGTACGTGCACACGGGCACGCAAACCGAGGCGATGACAGATACAATGAAAATGAGATGCCTCGAAGTACGTGCACACGGGCACGCAAACCGAGGCGATGCTAAAATGATGAAAATGAGATGCCTCGAAGTACGTGCACACGGGCACGCAAATCGAGGCGATAGCAGATACAATGAAAATGAGATGCCTCGAAGTACGTGCACACGGACACGCAAACCGAGACGATGCTAAAATGATGAAAATGAGATGCCTCGAAGTACGTGCACACGGGCACGCAAATCGAGGCGATAACAGATACAATGAAAATGAGATGCCACGAAGTACGTGCACACGAGCATGCAAACCGAGGCGATGCTAAAATGATGAAAATGAGATGCCTCGAAGTACGTGCACACGGGTACGCAAACCGAGGCGATGCTAAAATGACATGGCAAGATGGCAAGTGGGCTTATACCAACATGAGTGAGCCTCAGCCACACTCACATCGGATGCCGTTGGATAAAAATGGAGTGCCTCGAAATGCGTGCACACGGGCACGCAAACCGAGGCGATGCTAAAATGACATGGAAATGACAAATGGGCTTATACCAACATGAGTGAGCCTCAGCCACACTCACATCGGATGCCGTCGGATAAAAATAGAGTGCCTCGAAATGCGTGCACACGGGCACGCAAACCGAGGCGATGCTAAAATGACATGGAAATGACAAATGGGCTTATACCAACATGAGTGAGCCTCAGCCACACTCACATCGGATGCCGTCGGATAAAAATGGAGTGCCTCGAAATGCGTGCACACGGGCACGCAAACCGAGGCGATGCTAAAATGACATGGAAATGACAAATGGGCTTATACCAACATGAGTGAGCCTCAGCCACACTCACATCGGATGCCGTCGGATAAAAATGGAGTGCCTCGAAATGCGTGCACACGGGCACGCAAACCGAGGCGATGCTAAAATGACATGGCAAGATGGCAAAAATGATATGCAAGCATGCTAATGAAATTTCAGCAACAAAATATGGGGGAAAACAGTCCCGAAATGAAGCGAAATGACATGAAATGCAAGGAAATGTCCCGAAATGCAACATTAGGCACCCGAAATGGCCTATGGCCATGCTAAACATGCACAACATGGACATGCAATGCAAAGACGGAAGCTAGACAGCCCCAAGATAAGCACTTTTCCAGTTATAAACAAGGCCAAACAGCAAATATAGGTATGGCAAAAATAGCATACAAGAATAGGGGCCAAGATAGGGGTAATGAAGCAAGTGGTATAAGCTAAACCCAAACTGAAAATTTTCCTTCTACAACACTGAAGATGGACCAAAAATATGAACATTTACAGTATATGGCAGCCTCAAAATCAGTATACAAATATGCTAAAAATGGGATGCAAAACAAGGCCCAAAAGGTGCTATAACATGAAGTATATAAAATAATCACCAAACAGGAAAAAAGTGTGAATGAAACATGAAGTATAGGCCAAAACAAGGCCACTTTCAGTTCGGACCAAGGTCCAAAAACAGAAGCCAAGAGGGCTATCAACTTATGCAAAAATGGGGGCAAATAAGGGATTGAACTACAAGTGACACATGGAGACACCAAACAATGTTGAGCGCTTCTCCAATGTTGAAGAGGGGCTCAAAATAAGCCCTATATCAGTTTACAACATGCTCGAAAATAAATTGCTCATGGGTCAAAAATAGCATGCAAAACTATGACATACAAGATGGTCAATGAAGCAAGTGTACTATGGAGGGCTCAAACAGGGTTGAGCCCTTAATGAGAAGTGAAGATGAGCTCAAAAAATGGCCCTTTTCAGTTAGGGCCGGAGCTTGAAACCAAAAGCAAGAGGGGCTTAGAAATGGAACAAGAAAAAGGGTCAAAAGGGTAAAAGTGTAACTTACCCTTGAAGATTCGAGATTTTGTTGCTTCTTGGGTTGATTTGCAGCTTCTTTAGCCTTCAAGAATCCTCCCTTGCTGCTAGAAATGGGATGGTGGTGGTAGAGCTTGGTGGTGTAGAAGGAATGAAGGTTAAGAAGTTAGGGTTTTTTGGAGAATTGAGAAGGATGACAATGGAGTTTAGGGTTTGTGCTTGGAGAGGAATTTTTCTAACCCTCAAGAAGAAGACCCTCAGCTGGTTATAAGGTCAAGAAAGGGGTGTAAAAGGGGGGGGAATTGGAGAGCATAACTCTCTCCCAAAATATCCCCCGGATACAGAAAATATCTGGGGGATATTGCCCCACAGCTGGAAAGGGTACAGTGCAAGGAAACTGGCCGGCCTCATACTTTTGCTGGAGGTGGCCGGCCGGCCACACCCCCTAGCCGGCCGGCTAGGGGTCAAAAGGGTCAACCATATTCTTTGGCCGGCCAGGTATTGGGGAGGTACCCCTATGTGTGTACAACACAACCATGTGGTTAAAATTCCAAGAAAGTTGGTCTAAGGGGTTCAACATTGGCCCGGAAAGAGGGGGTCAAAAGGGTCAAGTTGAATTACTGGCCGGCCATGAACTTTTAGGGGCCTCCCAGGTGTGTACATCACAGATATGTGGTCGAAAGTTCGAGAAAAAAGGTCCAAGGGGTTCAACATTAGCCCGGAATAAAGGGGTCAAAAGGGTCAGGTGACCTTAATGGCCGGCCACCAACTTTTAGTGGCCTCCCAGATGTGTAGATCACAGATATGTGGTTGAAAGTTGGCAACACTAGCTCTAAGGTATTCAACATTAGCCCGGAAGTGCGAAAAACGGGCGCCGGGAGGCTCCGGAAGAGAAATAACTGGTTGCTGCAACAATTGCTGGCCTCCCACCCTTCAGTGACCTTCCTCGGGATAAAACAGAGGTACCTGCCAAAAATGAACGAAAACCGTTGTAAAACGAATGTTCCGGGGCCAAAACACGCAGTTCGGGGTCCCGAAAATGGGCTGTTAAGCACCGAAAATGGTATTCGACCTCAAAGTGGGTTTCTCAGCCCCCAGTGTCCCTCAAAAGGGAGAAAATAAGATGTATGCCAAAAATCAGAGCAATAGGAGGTGGTTAAGCGGTCCCGAACCGAGGCACACGGCCTGACGGCTCCGAAAACCGGGAACCAGACTCCGAAATGGGAAAAATGGCCTACGGCCACCAAACGTAGCCCACGGACATTGAGAGATGGTCTACGGGACCTCTCCCTCCCCTCAGGAAAAGAAATGGAGAAAACCGAGTCTGGTTCGCAAACCGAGACAAGGCACAGAAAAGGGTTCGGAAGTCTGGAGGTAGGGCTCACGGCCGCGACTCTGAAACTTCTGAACGAGCACATTATGCAACATCACCAAGCGCTCAATCGGTGACGTCTGAGTCTTAAGGTTGGTCAAAAATGGGGTGTCTACCGTTGCCCCTCTTTGACAGAACTCGGAAGTCACAAGTGACGGGAGTGAATGTCAAAGCCCAGAGACGGCCTATTTTTGACAAGGCCGAAGACTCAGACAAACATACAAGATAGAAAAAGATGTGCCCGCAGGCATGCCCGCAGGCAGGGGGCAAAATGCAAATGATATGCAAGAAGCCGAAGGTAACCCAATGATCGTGCAAATGCAGCAAGCTGTAATGAAGCAAGTATTCGCAAATAGATGCAACAATTTTAAGCAAGAATGCAAAGCAACAACTACATTTCATGCAGTTAAGAATGCGGAGGATTACTCAATCCCCGCCACGTCTCACACGGAGAAGATACGATACCTGCGCGATTCGTCTGGTCGCACCAGTCTCAATTGAACCGTACATACAATATCGTGCCTGCAAAAGAGAGAAATTGCAACAAGTACAATATGCTAACAACAAATATTTAACGTGATTCCGAAAGTTTGACGCACGCAGCGTCGATGAGGGTATGCATCGCAATGCAAGAATAGAAAATGCGCGACAACGCATGCTCAAACACAGAGGTATGCCAATATCAAGAAATGTACATGACAATGTGAGTATGCCCATGAGAATGCAAGATATGTGCATGATAGTACAAAATGAGTATGAATCAGGGTGTTCATTTGCCGTGAAACAATGAGTTCGGAAAAACGTGTTTCGGCAAAGGTAACTCGATCACGACCTCCGATCTGCTTCTTTGAAAGGTTACAACTCATTCAAAAAGGATACACTTTGATTTCAATGAATGATGATGAGACACATGTCAGAATTTGAAACCGAAGTCTCGACGGAGCAATTTCGCGACCGGAAGTGTACTTTTCTTGAACTTTTTCAGGTCCCGGGAACTCCGATCTTCCTCAAAATTTGCAGAGAGCTAGGTGAGCATGTGGAGAGCATGGCCGGCCGTTTATCTTCCCAAAGGGGGGTGTCCAACCGTTTTCCACAAAAGCTAATGGCTGGCCGGCCATTTCTGCAAAAAGCAGATGGCTGGCCAGCTAGAAATAGGGGCCGGCCGGCCATGCCCTTTTCCCGGGGGCATTTTGGTCTTTTTGCCTCCTTTTTGATGCTCTTTCAATCCAAGGCTTGAGGCCTATAAATGGCAGCCGAACCTCACTTCAATTCTTGCTTCTTTCAACGCTTTTCTCTCCAGATCCGAGTTTCACGCGCGTTTTCCAACGCCCCGCGCAAATTGTTTTCGTAAAAACACTCAGTTTTAAGCACTTTTGGAGCGATTAAATTCCGACTTCGGAGCTTCTTTTCGCATTTTCACCACTTGAGGTAAGTTTATCTCAATATTTGGAATATTTTCTCGGGAGTTGACTTTTGTTGACTTTTTTCATTTTTGCTCATTTTGCTCATTTTTGCTCCTCTTTTGCAGATTCTTGAACATGGCGGGTAATTCTTCTCACGGTGGAGGCTTTCCAGGTGCCGGTGATGACTTCGATCCCATGACCTTACCCCCGAGGACTCGACCTTTCATTCCCGGGAGGTATCGTCCACCAGTACACGTTCTTCCACGTGCTGTCTTTCGCCACTTCACCAGCTTTGACGAGAGAGCACCTGGGGATCTGCTTCTCAGAGAGCCGGAGCAGCATCTCTCTCACGAGGCCCGAGAGGTATTTACCTCATCTTCTGTATTTTACATTTCGTACCCTTGCCATGCTTAAACATTTAGCTTGTGATATTGTACTTTGCTTACATCTTGAACATTGTAGTTCCCACACTTGAATTTCTGAACACTCGGCTCATTGATTAATTGGGAACACACAGCTCACATTAGAATACACGGTTCAAACACTGATTTGTTGAACACATAGCCCGAATTCGAAAGTGAACACACAGCCCACACTTTAAATTTTCTGAACACGCAGCCCAGATAGATAGTGAACACGCAGCCCACAATTAAACTGAAAGTTGAACACGCAGCCCAAAATTCAAATTTTCTGAACACGCAGCCCAGATAGATAGTGAACACGCAGCCCACAATTAAACTGAAAGTTGAACACGCAACCCAAAATTCAAATTCTCTGAACACGCAGCCCAGGTAGATAGTGAACACGCAGCCCACAATTAAACTGAAAGTTGAACACGCAGCCCAAAATTCAAATTTTCTGAACACGCAGCCCAGATAGATAGTGAACACGCAGCCCACAACTAAACTGAAAGTTGAACACGCAGCCCAAAATTCAAATTTTCTGAACACGCAGCCCAGGTAGATAGTGAACACGCAGCCCACAATTAAACTGAAAGTTGAACACGCAGCCCAAAATTCAAATTTTCTGAACACGCAGCCCAGATAGATAGTGAACACGCAGCCCACAATTAAACTGAAAGTTGAACACGCAGCCCAAAATTCAAATTCTCTGAACACGCAGCCCAGATAGATAGTGAACACGCAGCCCACAATTAAACTGAAAGTTGAACACGCAGCCCAAAATTCAAATTCTCTGAACACGCAGCCCAGGTAGATAGTGAACACGCAGCCCACAATTAAACTGAAAGTTGAACACGCAGCCCAAAATTCAAATTTTCTGAACACGCAGCCCAGATAGATAGTGAACACGCAGCCCACAATTAAACTGAAAGTTGAACACGCAGCCCAAAATTCAAATTCTCTGAACACGCAGCCCAGATAGATAGTGAACACGCAGCCCACAATTAAACTGAAAGTTGAACACGCAGCCCAAAATTTAAATTTTCTGAACACGCAGCCCACAATTAAACTGAAAGTTGAACACGCAGCCCAAAATTCAAATTTTCTGAACACGCAGCCCAGGTAGATAGTGAACACGCAGCCCACAATTAAACTGAAAGTTGAACACGCAGCCCAAAATTCAAATTTTCTGAACACGCAGCCCAGATAGATAGTGAACACGCAGCCCACAATTAAACTGAAAGTTGAACACGCAGCCCAAAATTCAAATTCTCTGAACACGCAGCCCAGATAGATAGTGAACACGCAGCCCACAATTAAACTGAAAGTTGAACACGCAGCCCAAAATTCAAATTTTCTGAACACGCAGCCCACAATTAAACTGAAAGTTGAACACGCAGCCCAAAATTCAAATTTTCTGAACACGCAGCCCATTCATTTCATTGGCACACAGCCCATTCATTTCATTGGCACACATGTATTCATTTTGAATGCAGGGTGGTTCCCGCAGTGTGCGAGGGTATGGCTCCACCATGGCACGGGATTGGTATGCTGAGCTGCCGGAGGGCGTCCGGGATTTGATAGATGCGGCAGGGTTCGGGCCCTTTTGCGTCGGGTTGTCACGCTGTCCTGCCAGGAGGACATTGATGGCAGCTTTGGTAGAGAGATGGTGGGACACCACCAATTCCTTTCATTTCTCTGCTACCGGGGACATGACCATGACCCCTTTTGACTTTGACGTATTGACCGGCCTTGATGTCGGAGGTTGGCCCATCCCCTATGATAAGGATATGGGCGAGTGGGAGGCCGCCTGGATGTATTTGTTGGGGGCTCGCCCACCTGTTGACAGGGTCTCTGGGAGAGTCCGATATACTTGGTTCTCCTCCCATTTCCGGCGGGCTGAGTTGGTGCCCGAGACTCCCGAGGAGACAGAGCAGTATGCCCGTGGTTTCCTTATGTTCCTCTTCGGGACTACCCTGTTCGCCGACAGAGGGAACACCATTGGGCTATATTTGCTGAGCGCTCTAGTCGACCTATCACAGGTCCATCGATATGACTGGGGCGGCGCTGGCCTGGCTACCCTTTATTTTTATATGAGCGCGACCTCCCGCGGGCGGGGTGATTTGCTTGGCGGCTACTGGAGAGCTTGGGAGGTATTTTCTGTCCCCTTGATTTACATTTCTGCTCTTCATTACTTGTACATTGCACATACAGCGCACTTTTACAATCTGCATTTTGCTCTCAGCATTTCGTACTTACATTCTGCACTGCTTTTCTCAGCTATGGGCTTATGTATACTTCCCATCGTTAGCCCCAGAGCTGGAGGTGGTGGGGATTCCCGTGACCCCATATTCATTGATATTTGAGGGCCCGCACCGGGCGAGGCCTCGAGAGACCCTGGTTCGCCTGCGGCAGTACTTCGACACCGTGCGACATTCAGAGGTACCTCAGAACTTTCAGTTCTTTTCATTTTCATCTTTGACTTGCTCTGTATATCCTCGTTTTCTGATTGGTTTATACATTTATCATCCGCAGATTACTTGGCAGCCTTGGGCACCCCTGGGTGATGATCTCCTACTTCAATATACCGGAGCGTCAGGCATCTCCCGGTATAGGGTCCTGCTCGAAGGGCCAGTTGGCAGAGTCTGGTTCCTGGGGGAGCGCTTTCTGCGCCAGGTACGGGGGTATCTTTCTCAGGATGTTCCCGCCGTACCTCCAGCTAGTATGCGGACTGCTGACAGGCTCTCTTACTCAGAGGTAGTCGGCGCCATGCTGGGCAGCGATGCTTTGCTATATGTTGCGGAGGGGGACTACGCCACCTATCGTCACATATATTTGATGCCTCCATTGACAGAAGCTCGTATTCCGATGATGAGACCTGCCGGTATGTCATCCTCGGATCAGGCTCAGGCTCGAGCTACAGACATCCCTTCTTCTAGCAGGGCTGGCACATCTAGAGGTGGGAGTAGACCGTTTCCTCCGACTCCGTCGATTCATCCTCATCTCGGATGGCCAGATATGCCTACTGAGTTGATGGCGTGGCAGTATGGGACTAGCTCTCCGATTCCGATTCCACTAGAGCCTCCGATGCCCAGTGATCGATACGCCATTGATCCGGACTCACCGCCGGTATGCTCCACTTTTGTCATTCATCATTTCAGATGTTTAGACACTCATTTGTTCATTGATGATTATGAGCTCATTTTTGCAGCCATCGCGAGGGTACATAGAGGAGGTGGTTGGGCTGGTAGCCACACTCGAGGGCATGGTCCTGCGCAGGGAGGCACAGTTGTCTGTCGCGGGCATTCAGGTACCCTTCAGTTTTCTGGTATTTATCATACTTCTGATGACATGCTGATTTCTACTGCATCGATAGACTACTTGTGTAGAGCACATCTGACACACACCCCACTTGTACACTGTATTTACATGCACCCACTTTATGTAGCTTTTGCTTGTATCCGCATCTGATGTACATATTTGGACTGATGTATTTGAATTGAACTCTTTGTTTTCAGATGCCTTCATGGTCCGGTCAGCCACAGACCAGGCCACCTGGGCCTTATTGGGGAGCTGGGCCGTCTGGGCCTTATCAGGGAGCTGGGCCATCCGGGCCTTATCAGGGGGAGGGGTCATCTCGGCCTTCCCGAGGAGCCGGGCCATCTAGGCCTTTTCGAGGAGCTCGAGGAGGGCCCGTCCGCAGACGCAGGGCTCATGTTGTGGAGGTGGAGCCTGATGAGGAGGAGGAGGAGGAGGAGGAGGCTACCGACCGTCAGTTCGAGACATCTGCTGAGGAGGGGGGGTCCGGTTTTGGCTCAGGAAATAGAGGCGAGGCTGAGGGGAATCCTGAGGATGACAGCTCCGACTCAGATGGTGGTGCGGAGATTGTCCCGCAGAAAAGGACGAGGCGTGCTTCTCGTTCCCGTTCCCGAGGACTTTGATGCTGTTATTTCCTGCTTTATTTTTCTTTTGCTAGTAGTTTGTAGCACTTTGCACATTGTTAGGCAGTTTTATTTTGTAAACTTGTGCCTTTAATTGTTGTAAAGCATGATGAAATGAAATAGCTTTTGAAAAGGTGTTTGTATTTTAAACTTCTAGCATCATATCGCATCAATTTATTTCGCATGAGAATGAAATTGAATAGTAATGCGCATTGTGTAATCACCAAGTCAGGTAGTGAACCGACGCAACAAACTAAACAAACTCAACTTACTAAGATATAACAAGACCTTAGAAAGTTTTACAACTCGATAAGCAAAATGCAACAACGCAAATAAACAAGATTTTAACAAAAATTGCTTAAACAGGGAGCAATGACTCAAAAACACGAAATACGTCCGCTCGACAGACAACTCGATAAGCAAAAACAACAACTCGATAATCAAAACTCAACAACAACAAAGTGTATTTCTGACGATCCGGGCATCGGAAAGCATCCGAAATAGAGGGAGATAAAGGCCTTTGGCTCTCCCGTTGTATGGAAATGTTTGGAACTCTCGCTCGAAGAGTAAAACAGGGCCAAAGAGATACACTGCAGCGTTGCCAGCCATCCCTGGGAGCCGGCCGGCCATTTCTGTGGAGAGAGGTAGCTGGCCAGCCATTTCTGCAAAAAGTAAATGGCTGGCCAACCAGAAAAAGTAGCTGGCCGGCCATTCAGTCCTGCAGCCGCCAGATTTTTGACATGTGTCCCCGTGAATAGTGTTTTTCCTTCTATAAAAGCCTCAACTTCGGGAACATTCATTTCATCTTAGTTTTAGACAAAGATGGAGGCGTTTCTTGCAGAAAATGTCACATCTTGGATTTCTTCTCTAGATGGCTCGGAAAAGTTGAATTTCCGGGGTTTCGGCTTGAATGCACTATTCACGCCGAGCCGTACTCCGCTACAGCTTCCTTTTCTCCATGCCGCGGCAAGGTTCTGGAATCCAGTGACGCATGTTTTTAGTTTTGGCGGTCAAGAGATGTGTCCCACTTTCGAAGACTTTCAGGTTTTAATGGAGTCCGAGTGCTCTGAAGTGATCTTGCCTCAGCTCCGTTTTGGTCACGCCCAGGCTTTAGGGCGGATGTGTGGGCTCACGGCGCATGACGCTCGATCTCTGATTTGCAGTGGGGAACTGGACATCCTCGGCTTGATCCATCGTTTTTCCGACACTGGTGACCGCAGCAATCATTATTGGCAGGGCTTCCGGCAACACGCCCTCTGCTTATGTTTGTTGTCTCACTTTCTGCTTTCCTCGGGCTTCGGCGGGGCTAGCATTCGCCTGATTGAAGTCGCCCAAGGTTTGAGAGAAGGAAAGAGCTGTATTGCCATGACCTTGGCCGAGACATTGATGGGTTTAGATGCTTTCCATCGCCGGGAAACAACCAGATTTGCTGGGAGTCCACTACTGTTGCAGGTAATGTTTCCCACCCGACCTCACATATATATTTGCTCACATCACTCGGCCCTCAGGCTCGGTTTTTCTCACAAAACCCTTGTCTCACTTTTCCCTCATCGTACATCTCTCTATTCTTTAATCTCTCATTTTTTTTTCATCCCTCCCCCAGGTATGGTTAATGGATAAGTTGCAGGTTGTGGACTCTTGCCCAGCTTATTCAGCTCGAGGCTACTTCTTTCGGCAGCGCCTAGTCAATGCTCTTGACGAAAGATGGTGGTTCGATTGGATGTGCAATTTGTCCGCAGACGGCATTGCTTGGCGTTGTCCTTGGCTTAACCTCCCGGCAATGAGCTATAGTATGTCTCGGCTGATTGGGATCCAATTGGTTGGTCTAACCCACTGCGTATTCTATTTTCCGTTCCGGTTCCTGCGTCAGTTTGGCCATGATCAGACTTGCCCACCGGAGGGGATTGAGTACCCAGCCGCTTTCCCGATCCGGGGTGCACAGCTTGCCCGATATGCCACGGCATGGAGGACTAGAGAGCTTCTGGCCCCTGCTTCCACTTTCAGTTGCACTTTGTCCGATGAGTGCTTGGATTGGCTTAATGAGGAGGCGCAGGTTGGGCCCAGCTTGGCAACAGATGCTCCGTCCAGCTCCGGGAGGGGACGCGGAGATACTTGATTCAACTATGCCCCAAATTTATTGCTTATTTAGCATTTTCAAGTTTTCTTTATGAATGTACTAAAATAAGCAACCTCGATTGTAATGCAAGAGCAGGAGAACTCTATTTTGAAATCAATGAAATTGAAGGTTGCGGTACTGAAAACTTTTCCGCTTTGGTCCAAAAATGGTCTTAGTCGTAAAAAGATTAATTTGAACAAAGTCAACTTTTATTAAAACTTTTCAAAACTATTTTCGATGTGGATCAGAATTGGACACGCCGAAAATCTGTCACTGAGACGCACAACCCCAGATCCCCGCAACTGGAAAGTTGCCCCTAGTCTGAAGAACAAAGCGGCACTTTAAAGCAACGGAAAGTTGCCCCTTGTCTGAGTAACTTTACACCGTCGCGGCAACGGAAAGTTGCCCCTAGTTTGAACAGCACTGTACTGGAGATCGAAACAAATGCTGATGGATAAAGATGACTGAGATGATCAAAATGGACAGAGTTGATCGGGGAAGAGTTTATGGCTGCACTTCAAGGTGAAGTTGCCTACGTATCCCAAAGATGGGAATCAAGCCTTACGTAGTTCAGGCTAAGGTTCACTCGAGTATTTTCACTCTCCTTTTGCGCTCTAACTTTTGCTAAGGCCGCCCTTTGCGGGTTTTCAACCTTGCGAGCTCAATTTTTATATTTTCTAATTTTTTGTGCTCTGAATTTTGCCTAGGTCGCCCTTTCGGGTTTTCGGCCTAGCGAGCCTCTCAAGGATAATATTTCTTCAACTTGTCCATATTGATCGGTTGTGAGAACTCCAAACCATCTAGATCCATCATAACCACAGCTCCACCTGACCAGATAGCTTTGATGATGTAAGGACCAGTCCAATTAGGTTTGAACTTGCCCCTTGGGTCGTGGATGGGAGCTCGGTTGTCTTTGAGCACCAAATCTCCTTCTTTCAGATTCCTGGACTTAACCTTCTTGTTGAAAGCCCGGGCAATTCTGCGTTGATAGCCTTGGATGTGGTACAGTGCTTTCAGTCTTCTTTCATCAAAGAGCATGAGTTCTTCGAATCTGCTTTGCTGCCAATCTGCTTCGGCTATCTGGCATTCAGCCAATACTCGTAACGATGGAACCTCAATCTCAATGGGTAGAACAGCCTCCATTCCATAGACCAATGAATATGGAGTTGCTCCAGTAGAAGTTCTGATTGAAGTCCTGTAGCCCCACAGAGCAAATGGCAGTTTGTCTGGCCAATCTCGATAGGTTTCCACCATCTTCTATAGTATATGCTTGACATTCTTGTTGGCGGCCTCAACTACTCCGTTGGTCTGCGGCCTGTATGTAGATGACTTATGAAAAGCCACATTGTATTTTTCCAACAAATCTATCACTTCTTTCTTGAAATGGGAACCATTATCTGAAATTATTTCGTTTGGCACCCCGTAGTGACAGATGATATTGTTTCTGATGAACTTTGCGACATGCGACGCCTTCAACACTACGTATGATTGGGCCTCGACCCACTTTGTAAAATAATCTATCGCTACTAGGATAAACTCATGCCCGTTTGACCCCTTCGGGGTAACAGCTCCGATCACATCAATTCCCCAGACTGAAAAAGGCCATGGCGAAGTCATGTTATACAGTTTTGACGGCGGGATGTTCATGCGATTTGCATGAATTTGACACTTGTGGCATCGCCGAACAAAGCTAATACAATCCTCCTCCATGGTTGACCAGTAGTAACCTTGCCTGAGAATCTTTCTGGCCAGCATTACTCCATTCATGTGTGCACCACACTCTCCCCCGTGGATGGCTTCCATCAGGCGTTTTGACTCTTCAGCTTCGACACAGAGCTTATGCATTCCCAGATGGCCCCTTTTGTACAGCTTTCCTCCGCAGATATTGAACTGAGCAGCCATTCTTCTGACAGCCCTCTTATCCTTGGCATTTGCCCCTAGTGGATATGTCTCCTTTTCTAAGAAGTTCCAGATGTCGTAATACCAGGGGTTGCCATCTTGAACCTCATCTATGATGGAAATTGACTTGTATGCTGGTGTGAACTTCTGATCAATAATGACTGGACGCATCCGGACTCCGGACGGGATGTCTATCATGGAAGATAGAGTTGCTAATGAATCTGCAAACCTGTTGTTCTCTCTTACGAGGTGGGTGAAATTCAGCTTCTCAAACCGAGGAATTAGCAGATCCAAGGCTTGGTGGTAGATTATCATCCTTTCCTCCTTGACCTTCCAATCTCCTTTTGCTTGAGACACAACAAGGTTCGAGTCCCCAATGACGTCCAACCGTTTTGCCCCTAGTTCCAGGGCTGCTTCCAGGCCAGCAATACATGCCTCATACTCTGCTTCATTGTTGGAAACCTTGAACCGGAGCTTGAATGCTAAAGGGATACGGGAATCATCAGGCGCTATCAGCAACACCCCTATCCCATACCCATACTGGTTTGACGCTCCGTCAAAATACATTGTCCAAGTTTCATTTTCGACGTGCAGAATAGCTTCATCTGGGAATAGATACTCAACCGCTTCATCCCCCTCAACCGGGTGGTCGGCAAGGAACTCCGCTACCGCTCTGCCTTTTACTGACTTGCGCGTTACATACTTCAAATCAAATTCGGAGAGCAACAGCAGCCAGCGAGCCAGCCTATCTGTAAGTGCTGGTTTCTCGAAGAGATATTTGATGGGATCCAAACGCGAAACCAACATTACTGAGTGGGCTAACAGGTAGTGCCGCAGCTTCCTGGTTGCCCATACCAAGGCCAAACAAGCCTTCTCCAGCGGTGTATAGCGGGTCTCGTAATCCAGCATCTTTTTGCTCAGATAGTAAATGGCTCTTTCCACTTTGTCTTCTGACTCCTGCGCGAGCATGCAGCCCATGGTAGTCTCAGTTACCGAAAGGTACAGTATCAACGGTCTCCCCGGTTCTGGCGGTGACAACACAGGTGGGTTCTGTAGATATTCTTTGATTTGCTCAAAAGCTGCTTGACATCGGCCGTCCCATTGGAATTTCTTTCCTTTCTTCAGGAGACCAAAAAGTGGTTCACAAGTCAAGGTTAATTTAGAAATAAACCGTCTTATGAATTGCACTTTACCCAGAAAGCCTCGCACCTCCTTTTCAGTCCTTGGTGGTGGCATTTCTAAGATGGCCTTGATTTTGGAAGGGTCGACCTCGATGCCCCTTTGTGTGATCAGAAATCCTAACATCTTCCCTGCTGTAACACCAAACGTGCATTTCTGGGGATTCAGTCGCAGCCGAAACTCCTTGATCCTTTGAAAGAATTTTTGTAAGGCGGTGTAGTGGCCCTCTCTATCTTTGGACTTGACAATCATGTCGTCCACATACACCTCAACCTCCTTGTGGATCATATCATGCAATATTGTAGTTGCTGCCCGTTGATACGTAGCTCCAGCATTCTTCAGCCCGAATGGCATCACTCTATAACAATATGTCCCCCACGGGGTAGTGAACGCAGTCTTCTCCCGGTCTTCGGGTGCCATTACTATCTGATTATAGCCTGAGAAACCATCCATAAACGAAAGTAAGGCGTGTCCTGCCGTGAAATCCACCAATTCATCGATGTGTGGCAAGGGGAAGTCGTCCTTCGGACTGGCCTTGTTCAAATCTCTGAAGTCTACACAGACCCGAATTCTGCTGTCCTTCTTTGGCACCGGAACAATGTTGGCCAACCAAGTTGGATATTCAGATACTAGCAGGAATCCTGCGTCAATTTGCTTGGTGACCTCTTCTTTAATCTTGAGGGCCCAGTCCGGGCGGATCCTTCTGAGCTTCTATTTGACAGGGCGGGCCTCTGGATCAAGAGGAATCCGGTGCTGTACAATCTCAGGATCGATTCCAGGCATGTCTTCATAGGACCACGCGAAAACTTCTTTGAAATTTTTTAATAAAGCGACTAAGCGCTCGCGCTCCTCTGAAGACAACGTGGACCCGATCTGGACCAGCCGCGGGTCCTTCTCAGTACCAACATTCACAGTAGTGATTTCATCCATTAAAGGTTTAACAAATCTTTCCTGCTCTTGATTAATTAATCGTTGCAAAACTGGGGGAATTTCTTCCTCGTTGTTTTCATCAAAATTTTGAAAATCCTGATTTAAGCAATAAATCAAAGGCACAGAAAAATACTCAGAAACCACATCCGTATCAATCTCATTAAATACTTCCAAGCCGTCAGATTCCTCTGTTACAACAGACTCAAAAGAAAATGAAAAAGACGACCTAGACAGGACTGTGGCATCTGGGTTATCACCCCCAAGAATACCGGACTCAGACTCAGTCGAGCTGGAATCTGATTCTGACTCACAAGATTCGGTAGAATCAGATTCCGGCTCACTACCTGACCCGGAACTGCTAGATAAAAAGCCTTCTTCATACTGCCAGATGAGAGAAGGTGCGATAGATGCATCCAAGATCGGCTCTGGAAAGCCCGCAGCTATTTCATCTCCAATCACAGAAACCGAAGAGTTATCCCCCAAGTACTCTTGGTCGATCGGAGGATCTGATAGTAGACTCGCCAGTGCTACCCCCATTTCCAGCTCTGTACTCTCAGGATCCACTGTTTCACATTGCTCAACCTCAGTTGGTGGGTCTGTCTGCGCTTCGGCAACATCATCCCCAAATAATTGTATGTCGAAGAAGATTTCAAAACCAGGCACGCGTTTCCCCTCCGCGTTTTGCCATGGCTCCGGGAAGCCACAGAATGAAAAATCTTCCCCCTCCCGGACGAAACGTCCGTTTAGGGTACCCCAGATGGGCCTGTGTATTAAGTCAAATGGCTTCCCAGCCCTCTTTGCCTTGGCTCTTCCGGCCATTTCTTTTCCTTTCCTCAACCAGTCCTCTTTGGTGGGCAGATAACCCAGTCCAAAGGTGTGAGGGTTGTGTGGCACTTCGGCCAACACTGAGACGCCTTTCCGGCCACTTCTCCCTAATCCCATTCCAGGGGTATGTTTTAGCTTGTTCATGAGGTAGATAGATTGAGCACTGACATACATGCCCTCATTCACAGCCATGACATTCTGCACCACTTGAGCCTCGGCCAAAGTGAACCCCGACAAAAACACATCCTCCGTGCCGTGCTCGATCTCCAAGACAGGTGTAGACACTTCCGGCGGCGGATGGATTGATGAATTCCCAAAAACGATCGCTACCCCCTTCCCGTGAGGGTATTTCAGCATTTGATGTAGAGTGGAAGAGACTGCTTTGACCTGGTGCAACCACGGTCGCCCTAAAAGTAAGTTAAAGGTTGCGGGAACGTCCAAGATATGAAATTTGATGCTGTGTTGTCCTGGACCAACCTTAGTTTGAATTTTAACAGTCCCCATCACTTCTCTGCTGGTATTGTCATATGCCCTGATCACTTGGGTGGTTGGGATGAAGTCCGCGGGTTTTAACCCGATTGCATATGTCGTTCTGGTTGGGCAGACGTTAATTGCAGACCCGGTATCAACAAGTACCACCGGTATCCACTTATCTCTACATTCCACAGAGATATAGAGAGGTCTGTTATGATTTGTGCCCTCAGGCGGTAGCTCCTTGTCCGAAAAAGTTAATGCCGGGGAACCTCCTCCCGGAAAAACCAGCCCAACCAGCTGTTCAGGCGTGGTGTCTATGGAAAGTTTCGACTTGTCCATGGCAGATAGGACAGCCTCTCTGTGCACTCGTGATGCCATTAGCAGTCCCCAGATGGAGATGTCTGCCTGTATTTTCTTTAACTGTTTCAGCACAGCTTCATCCTCAATCTGCTTCTCCTTCTGTCTCTCCACTTCTCTGTCTTTCCCGGATGCCTCGGGTTGGTCTAGGTGTGGGGGCTTGAAGTACCGCCCACTTCTTGTCATGTGGTCCACTTCGTCTAGATACCAAGTATCATCTGGCTGGCCATTTCCCCAGTCTTCATCGGTGTGGGCAAGACACAAATCGTCATCTTCCCACCACATTCCGCTGGCAGCCAACAGACATCTGTCCGGCTCCAGTCTACTCGCACTCTCAGTGCTCTCTGTCCAAACGCTCGCAGCATTGTCTGTCTTTGTGCACACAGCACTTTCGGTCCCCTCAGGGCCCTTCGCCTTTCTGGCTCTCTCAGCTTCCTCAAACTTTCCTTGTTCCAACTGCGTCAGTACAGTTGTTTGTTCAACAGTTCCCACATCCGTAATGCCCATGTCCTGAGCGGAATTCTTAACACCAGCGCTCTCCGGTGATACAACTTGATTTTCGGCCGTTCCGGCCACAACTGATATTTCTGCCCCTGCCGGGCTCTGTTCTGGTTGGGCTTCCCCCACTGCATCCGGTTGATCTTCAAGCCATCCAGTGGCCTCCTCTGATCCCTCATAATCATACCAATTAATTGACGCCTCCCCCAGTTCCTGGTCATCGAGAAGTTGCAGATTAGCAAAGTCCTCCTCTACGGTTGTTGGCTCATCTGCCCATAGCCCAGATCCATCCCCTCGGATCATGCATAGTTCTCCTGTCTTGGGAAATTCTACACTTAGCCCAATTCGGCTCGTTGATAGGATGTACTTGCTTGGATCATAAGCCCCCTCAGCAAAATTTTGCCCAGTCTTAGATTCGGCAGATTCATTCTCCCCCAAAATCTGCCCTGCCCTGTCTTCGACGGTCACTACCATCGGTTCTGGTTGGGTTTTGGAGATGTCCACCATGCACAAAAGGTCAGTGCAATCGGGGAGGAGCACCTCCGGCTTGGGTAGGTGGGTGGGTGTAATATAGATACTAGGATCGTAAGACACGACCCCAGTCTGGATGAAGTTAATTCTGTTGGGAGGGGGAGGTTGGTTATGTGGTGGGAGAGGGTTGGTTGTGACATTAGGTTTATCAGGAGGCGCGATCACCTATTTGTCAATAAGATCTTGGACCTCATGACGTAATCTGTAACAACGGTCGGTATCATGACCGTGTTGTTGGTGGTATGCGCAGTACTTTGACGGGTCATAAGAGGGAGGGAGTGGATTTGGTAATGGCTTTGGTTCCAGGGGTTTTAAATGATTTTTCCTGATCAATATTCCTAGAACCTTGGACAGGGGCATGTATAGTTGGGTGAAGGTTCTTTGGCCCCGAGGTTGGAATCGGTTGTTTTGTGAGTTACTTCCGGACGCGCCGGAGAATGGTGTGGCAGTCATGGGCCTTGGAGGGGGAGGGGGAGTGGTGGTGACCATACCAACTTCCGAGGCTCTCGTGTTTGCAGCGCCACTCGGGCCCGCGTTGTTGTTGCGGTTGAAGGTCCTCCTCGATTGTTCTCTGTCCTGGTCAAACAGCCCTTGTTTCATAGCATCTTCTATTTGGACCCCCATATCATGTAAGTCCGCAAAAGTGGGGAAGGGGACTACGATCATCCTCTGCATTAACTTGGGGTGGAGATTGCGCACAATCATCCGAATTTGATCTTTGTCAGTGGGCCTTAGAGTCATCGTTGACGCCTTTGCCCTCCATCGGATCACAAAGTCCGAGAAAGATTCCTTAGGCTCTTGCCTTGTCGTTTCAAGATCACGGGTTGTGATCTCGATTTGAGTGTTGTATGAATATTGCGTGACAAAGGCCTCAGCCATCTCATCCCAATTCTTCTTCACCTCATCTTGCAATCTTGCGTACCAATGGGAGGCCACACCCGACAGGGTTCGGCCGAATAATGAGAGCTTCTATGGTCGTGTAAGGCCCATTGGCCGCAAGACATCCACAAACAGTCGGATATGGACCATGGGGTCGCCGGTTCCGTCAAAACGGTCGATTTGTGGCATTTTGAACCTATCGGGGAGTGTTACGGCCTCCTCGGTATATCCATCTCCGATATCCGGCATAGCCTTGGCCCCTTGGGATTTTTTGAAAAGCTTCTCCAGTTTGCTCAATTTCAGAGCTGTTTGATCAACCTCGACCTCGGATGGAGAGTCCGGGTGATTGGATGTGTGGACCTTGGACAGTTGTGGTGGAATTGGGGGCGGGACAGGCCCCGTTAGAAGACTTGTGTCTTCTTGCAGAATTTGGACAGCCGGTACAGTATTCTGGGTGTTGGGAGGGACGTCCTGAATAACAGGAGCCTTCTCAGGTAATGGGGGTCCTGCCGGAGGAGGAATCTGGTGTGAAGCAGATGCTGTACTCTGTTGTTGCAGTCTAGTAATCAGTTCAGCCTGCTGAGTCATAATTTCAGCTTGCTGCTTAGCGAGTTCATCTCGGCGGACGGCATCTTGTTGCATAGCCCGCATGGTTTCCTGCATCTGGCGTATCATATCCTCAACTCCTGTCGGTGCCGTCATATTGTTTCGATTTGTCTGAACTACCGGTAGATCTGTCTCAATGGGGACCTCAATCCAATTGTCCACTGATGAAGGATACCACTGTTCAAGTGCTCTCTGTTCAGATGTACTGCGTTTTCTCTGCTTCCTTCTTGTAACAGGGGGTAGAGAATGGAACACTGGCTGTCCGTCGATTAGATCCTCAGATCGATGGAGTCGACGACCTCGTGTCCAAGGTGCTTGGGGAATGCCTGTTGGGTCGGAAGCAATCGTGCTAAAACTGACCCTGGCAAAAGATAAATAAAGCGAAAAGGAAATAAATAAACAGATAAACGGACAGCATAACAGCTTTAAAATAAAATGCAAGACACACAGTCGGACACAGTCAAAAAGCTGAATAACATACTGTCCTCAAACACTGGTTATTATCCCTGTATCACTGTCCCCTAACACAGAATCTGATATCCGCAGATAACTGATCCTCAAATACTGGCTGATGCCTGCAGGCCTGATACCCAAACTTATGTACTGAACTGATGCCCGCAGGCTTGATACTGACAATTCTGAACTGATGCCCGCAGACTTGATACTCAAATTCGTATACTGATCTGATGCCCGCAGGCCTGATGCTGACAATTCTGAACTGATGCCCGCAGGCCTGATGCCCAAACTCATATACTGATACATGCATTCCTGTAGAGACGCACTCTAAAGCACATAACAGATAAGTGAGAGCCAAAACACCCCTATGTTGGGGTAGGGTTTCCCTGTCCTATCTTGTCAGGAGCTAGGGTTTCACTACGCACGCAGCGGCTTCAAACAACCTATAAACGGGTAAGCAACCTGTCCTAATTTGGAATGGTCACTATGGATCCGAATATGCACTAGGTCGAATAGTCAAAGAGGGTGCCCCGGTAAAACCGGGGTTTGTGTTCCCATACTGGCAGAGCCCACAACCGGTCAGCCTTATGGTCATGCCTTGACAAGACAAGCCTCCGGCAAACCGTTCAGGAATAGCAGATGGCAAACACGGTGTCCTAGGCGCACCAATGCAAATGCAATGCAAAGAAACACACAAGTGTAGTAAAAAACAGATATCATGAGTTCGAGTCAAGTTCTCTAAATCCCCAGCAGAGTCGCCAGAAACTGTAACAAACCCGCGGGGGACCTCGCTACAGCTCGGACTCTCAAATGTTGTCACGGTTCTTAATCTGAACCAAAGAGTCCAAATCTGGCAAATCGTTTTGAGAAAAAACTGATTTTTGAAAAAGTAGTGCCAAACATGGACTGCTTTGCCAGATACAGAGTCGCCACCTAAATATTTTATTTTGGGAAATTTAGGAAACCCTGACTCGGTGCCAAAAGGCCACGTGTCCGTCATCACCAAAGCTGCTTCGGCTCGGGAACTTGGGTACGATTGGGGAAGGTCACTTCGTGAGCACCCCCGCTCGCCCGGTCATAGACCGGCCTCTACTAACCATGATATCGATTTTTGAAAACATTGCGAGTTCTTATTCAGGTTTATTAGCCTAGGTTACTATGTGATGCGCACAGCATATAAGTATAGACCAGGTCGCCTAGATTGGAACAAAACACTTCTTGTTTGTTTTTGAAAAGGGTTTGCTGCCCGCAGGTAGGCTTTGAAACATTTTGATGATTTATTCCAATTTAAGCAACCCAACCTTCACCCACAGGCATTCAGGCAGTTATATCAGATAAGCACATAGCCTCATGGTAAGCATGCTATCATGGCATTCACTCACACACATGCAAGGATGCTAAAGCATAAAACTCACCGGGTACTCCAAGCCAAAATAGATACTTATTAGAAATCATGCATGAATCCTAAGTATACAGAAATGCCTAATGCAACACATGCAAAATGCAACTATAGCAGGCTCGGCTATTCTAAACATGGCATATGGAATGCTACAACTATCATGTATTCAACTTGGAATTGAAAATACAATGCAGTTAGTATGATACCCCGAGCCCGGTGCATGCAATACAGATGAATGATGCAAACATGCTGTCATACTGTATGCTAATTTAAACATGCCCTAATCTAACCATCAAAAGCGGATAAATAAAAGGGAGAAAGACGTGGGGTTGGAAGACATACATCACACTCACCCACACTTATTACAGCATTGCCCTCGCGCAGAGGGTCCGAATAAATAATACAGTCCAAATATTACAGTCCCGAATAAAAGAATATTACAGATTTCTAATTAATTAATGAGTTAACTAAGAAAGCAAATAAAACTGGCGTGCAAGCCAGGGACTGTCTTGCTTCTGATGGATGATGCATGTCCGGGTTGTCTCGCGCGGAAATCCACCGGAATGCCCCAATTAGCCTCTGTTTACACCTGTTCTTGAAATGCGTGCTGAGCCCAGAAAAATTGCTGATTCTTCGTTTTGCTGCAACAGAGAGCAGGAAAGGGGCATAGCAATGTATCTGCACAGATATATGCACGTCTCGATCCTCGTGCCACCAATCACGCATACCGAGGCATGATGGCCGAGGAGTCGAAATGCACAACTCAATATAGGATGAATGCACATGAAACTACAGCTAAAACCTAACTCCATCATGGGTAATCCGGAGTGTCGGTGACTGGGGAATCGAGACACATTCCGTCACTCGGAGTACGAAATGTACCTCGTTTCCCGTGCCCCGGGCTAACTCCTATTCCGGACATGATGCAATATGCATGATATGCATGAAATGCAACTAATATACAATCTTAACATACACAATGCTATGGAATGATATGCCTCGAAATACGTGCACTCGGGCACGCGAACCGAGAAAAAGACGGAATGCAATGGAAATGAGATGCCTCGAAATACGTGCACACGGGCACGTGAACCGAGGCGATGACAGATACAATGAAAGTGAGATGCCTCGAAGTACGTGCACACGGGCACGCAAACCGAGGCGATGACAGAATGATGAAAATGAGATGCCTCGAAGTACGTGCACACGGGCACGTAAACCGAGGCGATGACAGAATGATGAAAATGAGATGTCTCGAAGTACGTGCACATGGGCACGTAAACCGAGGCGATGACAAAATGATAAAAATGAGATGCCTCGAAGTACGTGCACACGGGCACGCAAATCGAGGCGATGACAGATACAATGAAAGTGAGATGCCTCGAAGTACGTGCACACAGGCATGCAAACCGAGGCGATGACAGATACAATGACAATGAGATGCCTCGAAGTACGTGCACACGGGCATGCAAACCGAGGCGATGCTAAAATGATGAAAATGAGATGCCTCGAAGTACGTGCACACGGGCACGCAAATCGAGGCGATAACAGATACAATGAAAATGAGATGCCACGAAGTACGTGCACACGAGCATGCAAACCGAGGCGATGCTAAAATGATGAAAATGAGATGCCTCGAAGTACGTGCACACGGGTACGCAAACCGAGGCGATGCTAAAATGACATGGCAAGATGGCAAGTGGGCTTATACCAACATGAGTGAGCCTCAGCCACACTCACATCGGATGCCGTTGGATAAAAATGGAGTGCCTCGAAATGCGTGCACACGGGCACGCAAACCGAGGCGATGCTAAAATGACATGGAAATGACAAATGGGCTTATACCAACATGAGTGAGCCTCAGCCACACTCACATCGGATGCCGTCGGATAAAAATAGAGTGCCTCGAAATGCGTGCACACGGGCACGCAAACCGAGGCGATGCTAAAATGACATGGAAATGACAAATGGGCTTATACCAACATGAGTGAGCCTCAGCCACACTCACATCGGATGCCGTCGGATAAAAATGGAGTGCCTCGAAATGCGTGCACACGGGCACGCAAACCGAGGCGATGCTAAAATGACATGGAAATGACAAATGGGCTTATACCAACATGAGTGAGCCTCAGCCACACTCACATCGGATGCCGTCGGATAAAAATGGAGTGCCTCGAAATGCGTGCACACGGGCACGCAAACCGAGGCGATGCTAAAATGACATGGCAAGATGGCAAAAATGATATGCAAGCATGCTAATGAAATTTCAGCAACAAAATATGGGGGAAAACAGTCCCGAAATGAAGCGAAATGACATGAAATGCAAGGAAATGTCCCGAAATGCAACATTAGGCACCCGAAATGGCCTATGGCCATGCTAAACATGCACAACATGGACATGCAATGCAAAGACGGAAGCTAGACAGCCCCAAGATAAGCACTTTTCCAGTTATAAACAAGGCCAAACAGCAAATATAGGTATGGCAAAAATAGCATACAAGAATAGGGGCCAAGATAGGGGTAATGAAGCAAGTGGTATAAGCTAAACCCAAACTGAAAAATTTCCTTCTACAACACTGAAGATGGACCAAAAATATGAACATTTACAGTATATGGCAGCCTCAAAATCAGTATACAAATATGCTAAAAATGGGATGCAAAACAAGGCCCAAAAGGTGCTATAACATGAAGTATATAAAATAATCACCAAACAGGAAAAAAGTGTGAATGAAACATGAAGTATAGGCCAAAACAAGGCCACTTTCAGTTCGGACCAAGGTCCAAAAACAGAAGCCAA
Source organism: Camellia sinensis (assembly GCF_055761805.1). NCBI lineage: Eukaryota > Viridiplantae > Streptophyta > Magnoliopsida > Ericales > Theaceae > Camellia > Camellia sinensis. The sequence continues at coordinate 60,439,341 of NC_138974.1, forward strand.
GAGGGCTATCAACTTATGCAAAAATGGGGCCAAATAAGGGATTGAACTACAAGTGACACATGGAGACACCAAACAATGTTGAGCCCTTCTCCAATGTTGAAGAGGGGCTCAAAATAAGCCCTATATCAGTTTACAACATGCTCGAAAATAAATTGCTCATGGGTCAAAAATAGCATGCAAAACTATGACATACAAGATGGTCAATGAAGCAAGTGTACTATGGAGGGCTCAAACAGGGTTGAGCCCTTAATGAGAAGTGAAGATGAGCTCAAAAAATGGCCCTTTTCAGTTAGGGCCGGAGCTTGAAACCAAAAGCAAGAGGGGCTTAGAAATGGAACAAGAAAAAGGGTCAAAAGGGTAAAAGTGTAACTTACCCTTGAAGATTCGAGATTTTGTTGCTTCTTGGGTTGATTTGCAGCTTCTTTAGCCTTCAAGAATCCTCCCTTGCTGCTAGAAATGGGATGGTGGTGGTAGAGCTTGGTGGTGTAGAAGGAATGAAGGTTAAGAAGTTAGGGTTTTTTGGAGAATTGAGAAGGATGACAATGGAGTTTAGGGTTTGTGCTTGGAGAGGAATTTTTCTAACCCTCAAGAAGAAGACCCTCAGCTGGTTATAAGGTCAAGAAAGGGGTGTAAAAGGGGGGGGAATTGGAGAGCATAACTCTCTCCCAAAATATCCCCCGGATACAGAAAATATCTGGGGGATATTGCCCCACAGCTGGAAAGGGTACAGTGCAAGGAAACTGGCCGGCCTCATACTTTTGCTGGAGGTGGCCGGCCGGCCACACCCCCTAGCCGGCCGGCTAGGGGTCAAAAGGGTCAACCATATTCTTTGGCCGGCCAGGTATTGGGGAGGTACCCCTATGTGTGTACAACACAACCATGTGGTTAAAATTCCAAGAAAGTTGGTCTAAGGGGTTCAACATTGGCCCGGAAAGAGGGGGTCAAAAGGGTCAAGTTGAATTACTGGCCGGCCATGAACTTTTAGGGGCCTCCCAGGTGTGTACATCACAGATATGTGGTCGAAAGTTCGAGAAAAAAGGTCCAAGGGGTTCAACATTAGCCCGGAATAAAGGGGTCAAAAGGGTCAGGTGACCTTAATGGCCGGCCACCAACTTTTAGTGGCCTCCCAGATGTGTAGATCACAGATATGTGGTTGAAAGTTGGCAACACTAGCTCTAAGGTATTCAACATTAGCCCGGAAGTGCGAAAAACGGGCGCCGGGAGGCTCCGGAAGAGAAATAACTGGTTGCTGCAACAATTGCTGGCCTCCCACCCTTCAGTGACCTTCCTCGAGATAAAACAGAGGTACCTGCCAAAAATGAACGAAAACCGTTGTAAAACGAATGTTCCGGGGCCAAAACACGCAGTTCGGGGTCCCGAAAATGGGCTGTTAAGCACCGAAAATGGTATTCGACCTCAAAGTGGGTTTCTCAGCCCCCAGTGTCCCTCAAAAGGGAGAAAATAAGATGTATGCCAAAAATCAGAGCAATAGGAGGTGGTTAAGCGGTCCCGAACCGAGGCACACGGCCTGACGGCTCCGAAAACCGGGAACCGGACTCCGAAATGGGAAAAATGGCCTACGGCCACCAAACGTAGCCCACGGACATTGAGAGATGGTCTACGGGACCTCTCCCTCCCCTCAGGAAAAGAAACGGAGAAAACCGAGTCTGGTTCGCAAACCGAGACAAGGCACAGAAAAGGGTTCGAAAGTCCGGAGGTAGGGCTCACGGCCGCGACTCTGAAACTTCTGAACGAGCACATTATGCAACATCACCAAGCGCTCAATCGGTGACGTCTGAGTCTTAAGGTTGGTCAAAAATGGGGTGTCTACAGGCCCCCTTGTTGAAGTTAAATATCATATGACTTGGACCCCCATGACCCCCTCTCTCTCTGATTGGCCACTTTTTTTTTTTTTTTTCAATTTCTTATTTTTTTTCCTTCTCCAAACAGCAGCCCCCACGTGTGTGTGTGGGGGGGGGGTGGTGGTGATTGGGGGGGTCTCAATCACTTCCGCAATATTTAACTTGAACATGGGGGCCATTGTTTGCACCAAGTTTTGCCAGTCTCTGTCGACAGATGGTCCACTTAATCGAGGGCATGTGGCCAAGTCTGAAGGAATGTCCACGACCTGAAAGTGGGCTCTCTGCATGTGGGTCACCTAGAAGTGATAGGGGAAGTTTTTACCACCAGTCACGGAGTTAGCGGGCACACTTTCAGGAGGAAGCATGAGACAAAGCAGGAGCCTTGCTCTGTCGACAGAAGTTTAAAACAGTTGGTGGCCATGAAATAAACACAAGAAAAGGGAGCTCGACAGATAGAAGTGGAGGTTTAGTATTGATATCCGTATACTGTTTTTGTGGCCCATCATTACATGATCCCACACGTCTACACCATAACTGCCACTGTAACTGCCCCGACTTCGAATCTTCAAGTCCACTCTGCCAAATATTGACTCTTCCCTGTCGACCTTCCTTTTCACCATTGTGGGGCATGTCCCTCATCATTATGAGACAAAAATCGACAGAATATTGTCCACTAAACACAACCACAGTCCTTGCAAACTGGGTCAATGAACCGCAACACTTGGCCACTCACAGTTACTGCCCCTGACTACGAATCATCAAACTCTGCCAAATATTGAATTTTCCCTGTAATTTAATCAAAATATATTCAATGTCGGTAAACTTGAAAATACGTTTGAAATAACCTTTTTCTGTATTGTAATAACTTAAACACAATTGTTGTCCTACATTTTACGTAACGAAAATACACAACTTATTTATATCAAAAACAAAATATACATCTCGGGTTTATAATCAAAAAAATGGGAACTACTTTTTTTTTAAAAAAAGTTCACTCATATTTTCACCTACATTCTGATTGGATATTAGATTAAAAATTCCTCTTTGCACCTATTTTTCCCACATCCTCCCAACAGCTGCTCCATTCAACTATCATTGAATCTTGCATGCCACCTGACTTACACGCTGGAGCAGTTACTGGCAGTGCTCATGGATTTAGTGGCCACCCTCCAAGAGGAAACATGAACGAATTGGGAGTCTATTTGTCGAGGAAAGGCTAAAAGGACCTGGGCACAAGTGGTAACTTCAATTATATGCACTTCGACAGGTGGCAACTTACTTTCTACATTGTAACTTCTGTGTAGTTTTTTCCCTTCTACTTTCTACTTTGTTACAAACAACACAACAACACAACAACTTACTTTCTACTTTCTACTTTCTACTTTGTTACTTTCTACTTTGTTACCATCAGTTCATCGAAAGAAGTCTTCATCCATTTCAGGCATTTGAACCAATACCACAATTGCTTGATTTTCTTCTTGAACTTGTCAACTTTAAATTACTGCTTCGTTGCTGTCCATATAGGCCCACCATAATTTTACTAACAATAAACCCATACTTCCATAGTAAACATTAAATAATTTCACAACAAATCAATACGAAGCGAAACACATCGTTAGTTGATAAACCACACCGCAAAAAACCCTTCAGTTAGATCCAACCAAATATGGAACAGAAACAAGCAACCCGCAATAGGAATCTTGGAATACAGACATAAGCCAATTTCCCACCCAAAACAACACACAGATAACCCATATATATCTCACCTCACCTTCAGTTAGTTTTGAAAATGACAAGTCACTGCAAACACAAATGACAACATCACTCTAAACAATATGGGAAATTTACAACTCGTGGCCTTGTACATAAGTAATGTTGTGCCATTTCCTGGCATTGTACATAACCAATTATTTACACGTTACGTACAGCAATCCATGCAAAATGAAAACTACATACATTATTTCCATGTGTTTTCAATAGCTAAGGGAATAAGTAAATCATACAAATTATACAATTACCTGATTCACCTCATCAATTGTGTTCGAATCATTTTTCCACACTGCTGCTTCAACACTACCGTATTGGCCCACAGGCTGCTTGGAATCAGGAGAAACATCAAAAAATAGTCGCCGTTGCTTAATGTGCGGTGTACTTGGATCCACCAACCCAGTTTTGCAGCGAACGGGCAATGACTCCGCATTGTACTCACGGTCAGTTATGTGGGGTGTATCTGCATCTGAGTTATTACCCACTGTTCGGCTAAACCGAACCTTAGGACACGTTCGCTTTGTGTGCCCAATGCATTTGCAATTCCCACATTTTCTTGGTCTTCGACAGTTGGACGAGGCCCGTCCTGGGTTCCCTTTTGTCTTCACAACATCAGGATCTTCTACTCCAAATTGTCAACGGAATGAATGTTTCCCTTTGTCTCCATTCCCACCGTTCAAATTCCTCTCATATAACTCCTTCATCCGGCTCGTCATCGGAAGACATGCATCCCTAGCATCCTTGAAACCTTCCGTTGATTGCGAGGCATAGAAACACATTTCGTTGTAGGAAGAACACAATATCCCATACCGGGCCGTCTGTGTTGTAGTGCTATCAATTGAGGGTTGAGGCCATTGCTGGCCATCCTTGCTTGCAGCCCTTGTCCATCTATGCAGCACACAAGTTGGGGGAATTTGCGTTAAATTTTCAGCTTTCATAACACATATCATGTGGCAGCAAGGTAGCCCCAACGACTCAAACTTCATGCAAGAACATCTCATTGCAGCATCCATTGGACTGTGTGTTACTATCCATGATCTGTCCTTCACTCTGTACTTATGAATATGGTAGCATTTCTGACCATCCGGCAAAGGGAACACATCCTTCACATTCAACTTCCCCTCTTCTAAGATTTCATCACGGAACATTCTAAATATATTTCGGGTGAATAGCTCAGCTCCATGTCTCTCTATATCTCGCAATGGAGTAATCAATACCGGAAAAGTGTTATTTGTTTCAGCATCATCTCCAGCCTCGTTATACCTTATCCTTGCAAGAGCCCGATCATAGTGCCTAACAAATTCATATAGCTTCAATTTGTGTTAGAGGAAGGGATTGAAATAAGCATTCATACACTCCGAGCGCTGAGTGCTCTTCATCCCAGCAAAGAAATGTCCACGCATATATGCCTCAGCCCACATATGACGCTTCTCATATGTCTCCAACACCCAACTGTTGGTTTGAAGTCCAAATTCTTCGACCATTGTCGTCCAGCCATGCTCAAACTTTGTCTCATCCGTTTCCATGTCCATGCACTGCTTGAAAGCATGTGCAAAGCCACTTATGTGAACATTTGAAACAGCATTTTTCCCAAGATGCCAATTACATAATCGATGTCTTGCATCTGGAAATACTCTTCTGATTGCCTCTCGCATCGACTTATCCCCATCTGTCAGTACGGACACAGGTGCTTTATTGCCCATCGCCTCCATAAATGTTTCCAAAACCCACGTGTATGTCTCAATTGTCTCATTAGCTAGCAAAACACATGCAAATATCGTGGTCCTAAAGTGGCTAGTCACACCAGCCAACATGACAAACGGTTTCTTGTATGCATTGGTTCTGTAAGTTGAGTCAAATATCAACACATCACCAAACTTTGCGTAGTCGGCCCGCGATTTCGAATCTGCCCAGAACAGATTTTGCAACTTGTTATCGTTACACACATCATACTTGTAAAAAAAACGTGCATCAACATCAAGTTTTGCGCATAGGTAAACCAACGCACCCTGCGCATCACCATCCTCAACTTCTGCTCTACGTTCGGCTTGAATATGGTTGTGCAGATCCGTGCGGATGAAACCAACATTCTCATAAGACCCAGACTAATTTACCATATAGTCCATGATTTGGCTAGTCTTCACACCGACATTGCGCATAGCCATTGCTTGAGCTTTGTCACCGCTGTTTAAACTGCGATGTGACCTCAGATACATCACACAGTGTTGTTCCGCCAATTCATGGTTGTGGTCTGCGACGAAGTGAGTCACAACATACTTTCCCCCTTCACCAGCATCCGCATCGTACCGTATGCGAAATTGGGCTTTACAACCTACTCTTGTTAGTGCCTTGGGAGCTCTACTCTTCTCAGCAACACGGTCCAAGTATTTTGGTAATCTCTGACCTTCCCTTGAACACAACCACAGCCTACTAACGACCTTTCCCTCTTTATTTGTGTTAAATCTGGATTTTCGTATACTAAATCCCTTGGCTTTAGCATACGCATTGTAGAAATCTTCTCCATCTTCGACCGAATCAAATTTCTGTTCCAGAATAGCACGTTCAACATCACCAACCATGTCATTGCAATGAGCATCGTCAACCATTTCTTTTTTCACATCGGCTCCGCCATCTTCAACGTTCATGTTGGTTGCTTCTTCATTGCTCGGACCAGCTTCGCAACCATGATCAGGTTCTGCCCGACTTTCATTCATCAAACGGATGTCATCTGCTTCATTTGGAATGTCATAATCATCACCTTCCCTTTTAACTTCCGCTGGGGCCATACTGCACATGACATTACTACCAACAATTACTTGATGACCGAAAATTGTTAACACAAACACAAACATGACATTTTCACACGGTTTACCTGTTTGTGCAAACACAAACACAAACACTCGCTTGAGAAACAGAAACAGAAAGGTTAGCTGCCAATGGAGGGGTTTCCGTTGGAGCGAAGCGTAGAGCGGTTGAAGTTAGGATGGGGGTTTAGTTGAGGGAAAATAACTGAAGTGAACGGGCCAGAGAGACAGAGAGAGAGACAGAGAGAGGGACACAGCTCCATACCTCATATCTAGTTCGAGAGAAGGGCTTCACTTCAGCAATGGAACCAACACAGCCTTCTAGTTACGTTGTTGTTGGAAATCGCCCGTTACACTGTTCCCTACAGAGCTTCGTCAATGGAACGAACCCAACAGGGGCTTCTCCCTGTTAATGGAAATCAACGGTTACACTGACTCAACCTTACACAGAGAGGAGAACAGAGAGAGATAGAGACGAAATACAGAGAGTGAGTGGGATGCAATCATGCAAATACAAGCATTAACCGGTTGCCCCGGTTTCAACTTTTTCACGATTAAACAATTCAATGGTCTTGATCAATTATTGTAATCTAACGGCTAACAATTGGGTTGCATATGGTGTGCAACCTTAAGGGGGTTGCACACTTAAGCATGACCCTAGTATAAATTACCCTGACATCCTTTGATCTAATTATATTTTATGACTTGACGTTTTGAAAATTACATTTATTCTTGTAGTTAATAGTTTTATTTTTACAAATGAAAGGCAATAACTTTTAGTAAAAAAAATAGAGGAAATTATATTAAAAATAAATAAATAAATAAAGCAAAGTAAAGGGACAAAAAAATAGAGGAAATAAAGTAAAAAAAGTGAAAATGTATAAGTTTAATATTTTTATTATGTCTAAATAATTACAATGACAAGGGTTAATATAATTTCTTAAACGTCAGGGGTGATATGTATTAAATATAAATCTCAGGAGATATAGCGTAATTTACCCATTATATTATAAGGTAGTTATCATTTTTCGTTAAGGGAGAGGCTTCTCTCCATTCTCTCTAGTTTATATAGTGGATTGGAGTATACTGTTGGATTCGTGGGGTTTATCATGGGTCCTGTTTTGATAATTCGAATCATTCAATGTGTAGAGTTCGTCAAGTATTTTATGCCTACAAAAAATTACGTTGATCGGATTGAAACACATTTTGGTCAATGGTAAATATGATTATAAAAATAAATTGTTAATAAAAATGTGTTCCGATCAAGGGATTACTGATATTCAATAAACGTAATTTTTTGAAAGTATAAAATATTCGACGAGTTTTGCATATGTAACGATTCAAATCATTGAAACAAGATCTATAGTGGGCCTCACGGGCCCAACAATACGCCTCAGCCCACATAGAAGCCTCTCCCTTTTGTAAAATCAAAATTGAGCATGTTTAATTTGGGCTTGTATTAGATTTTGGAATTAGAAATCAATCCTTCACGTTACAATTTGCTAATAATGTCAAGGCTTGGATTGAGAGTAATCATATATATGCAAGGCAAATTATACTTTTACCCCTTAATTATGGTCACTATCAGTCTATTTCTTTAACTAAAATTTGTTTAATCTTTTTATTTATTTTAGTGGTTGTTTGGCATGTGCTAAAATAGCACACATTATCCTATTTAGGTTACAATCATCTTATTTAAATCACATCACCTTTCTACCATATCACTTCAAACCCAACTCATGTTTCACATTTTTTCGTAAAAGGTCAAAAAGTATGAGATGGGTTGGGTTTGGGATGATCTAAATAAGTGTACTTTTTAACTTTTCATGAAATATTAGTTGGATATGGGTTAGATTTGAAGTGATGTGATAAAAAGGTGATATGATAGAAAGGTGATGTGACTTAAATAAGATGATATGACTTAAATAGGATAGTGAATTTTTAATTTTTTTAAGTTATGACAAACAAACAACCCCTTAGTCTCAACTTTTTTTGTTAACTTCTTACTAACATTCTTTATAAAAACAGATAACGAAAGAATGACTCAAACTGTACATATATAAATGTCACTTTTGTTGAGAAAATGGTAAAACCAGCATATATATTAAAATAAGAAAATAGAACAAGGATTACAAACCAACACTATTCAATAGACAATCAGACGTAACAAACAAAAACAGAACCAAATGAGATAGGCAACCAACAAAGCCCAAAGACAAGCCCCCAGCTCCTGGATCAGATTGCTCGGCGTTGAGGTGGTCTAAAAAGATTGGGGTCGTTGAAGCAGGCTTCAATTCTCAACTCTCTCTTACGTTTCCCAGCAATAAGCCCCAGTGCAATTCTCTTGAATGTGTGCTACAGGATCTAGGAGCCCAACTTGATCTGCCAAGTCTCAAAACCTTAACTTTTCCAATTCTACAGAAATGGACAGAGTTGGTTGCATCAGACTTCAAGCTACCCGTTCTTGGAGCTCTGATTCGTTTAGAACCTCCTACATGAAAAACCATAATGGAATCAAGTAAAGGATTAGGAAGCAAAGGTGAGTCAAGACCTAGTGGTGGTAGTTGCTTTTCATAATCTTGAGAAAGAGGAAAAGACTAAATTGGTGGCAAAACTTCATCTAAAACGAGTGAAACGGGTGTTGGCATCTGAACTTCAGGAAATGAAGCCTCCTCATCCTCAACCTCAACTTGCATATCTGGGTTGGAATGTCCTTGTGGCAGGAGTTCAACAATCGAAAAACTTGGTCGGTGTAGAAAGTGAAAAGAACCAACTGATTGTAGATTTTGCCGCAATGTACAATTGAGGAGAAAATTCTTGCCAAGACGCACCTTGTGGCGACGCTAAATCTCCCTTTTGAAAGTACCACCATACACCTTACCCCCTTGAAACTGACGTCCTCATGATTTGTTAATATAGCCTACCGCAGGCTTGCTTTCACCACCTCCATCTGTCCCACTATCACAACAATCTGACCTAGACGAACGGATGGACCACTCGGGCCAAAAACGACACTAAATAGAAAGGAGTCAGACATGTTGCGACCCACCATTGGTAGGATGTCTAGTGGTCCAACTTCATCATCCATACCCACGGAACTCTTCCAATGTGGCAAAGCTGAACCACAAACAAATTGAAAATCCTCATCATCCATAATATCCTTAATGAGAGCAATCTTCAATGGGTTCTGTACGGGGAGGAAATAATTCTCCTCGTATAATCCTGTTGACCAAGTCCACGCTCCTCCGTACGACGTCGCTTTATCACCTGAAAACACAAACGTGAGCTAGCCGGCGGGTGTGTGCCGGAAACCTCTCCGATGCCTAAGTCAGTAAGCTTGACAAATAGACAAAGTTTTATGCTTTTATAAGTTTCCCGTGGCACAATCCTAGTAGGACTTGTACTTCTCCATGCAGAGTCCTCCTAGGATTCATACTCCAAAGGATAATGCTTATCCTTTTACACCCTCCCCCACTGCTTAAACCAAGTGGGATGGTTTTTACTTTGGCCGAACTACTATATGACCGAAATAAGCTTGGCTATGCACAGCCACTGAATAAACCGAACTCATCCTTAGTTCGGTCCTTGTGTTTTCCCTTTCTTATCTCAGCTTTCCATGTAGAACCCATGGTACGATCTTGGACCGAACCAACGACTTTCGGCCGGTCTAACCCCAATACCGGTATAACTCCAAGTTGCTTTCGGACCGAAGTATCTTTTACAGTCACTGTGCCGAAGTAACTTTATCTCCCTTAGGCCGAAGTAGTCTTGCCTCTCCTGGGCCGGAGTAACACTGCGGCCTTCCCTGGGCCGGAGTAACATTGCGACCTTCCCTGGGCCGGAGTAATATTGCGGCATTTTCACCAAGTTTTTGGCACTTTGGGCCACAAAGCCCATCTCATAGCTCGGCCCAATTTTTACCAAAAATTAGCCTCTCAGGTTCAAATGTGGGAATTTATCAAATGGCAGAGAGTTTTTCAAGTCATCTTGCCTATCTTCCTCCTCCATAATAATACCTTTACCGTTCTTCTTCCAAGAAATGCGATTTTTTGAGGCCCTCTTGGGTTTGAAAAGAAACCCCTTCTTCAATATGAGGAGCAAAATAATCACCACAAAAACACCAAAAAACGTAATGGCAGAGGAGTGAGGAAACAATACGAACCAGACAAACCCACCAGAAACCAAGAAAGAAATAACCAAAGGATCACCAAAAAGACACCACCAGCACCTCCTAACCTAGTGCCAGAAAAGCACTTAACTCCAACACCAGGAAAAACCACCAAAACCCAAAAAGAAAAAATGTAGAACCCCACAGATCTACAGATCAGCTAGAGAAATACCGTAGAAAGGCACCAGAAATCACCCCTAACGCCGAAAATTGCCTTTTCAAGAAGCTCCTAACCTCACAAACCTGCCAGAAAAAAACCAAGAAATGACAAAAAACAGACCAAGTCGACAGAACAACCAGAGGAGATAATGAGTCAGTGAGTGAGGGGAAGGAAAAAGTCAATCAGAAACCTCCAGAGAGTAAAATTAAGATCGAAACTGGTTAAAGGCACAGCCGGCAGAGAAATGACCTACAACAGGTCCCCCTTCCCTCAAAACAGCAAGATCGAAGGACGAAAACAAGGAAAATCAACAGATTGATCCTCACTAGAGAGAGGCACCCTTTAATACCATAAATGTCACTTTTGTTATCAGAATAAAACATAATATATGTCACTTGTGTTTTTTTGCATGTTAATAGAAGATTGAGATTGATGTATATAGTTTACATGTCATTTGTCTTTTCTCTTTTTATATTAAAATGTTAATAAAAGATTGAGAATGAAATAAGAAAATTAGGGTGCTAAATGTAATAAGTTTTAATTGAGAAGAGAAAGTGACAATTACTCATAGTTAAGGGGTAAAGTGTAATTTCACCCTATACAATATCAGAAAAATGTGCTCCGAGTACCACTTGAACTCAGTGATAGGTGTTAATATTTAAAAAGTCTTAATCCGAGGGTTAGCCAGTGAGTGTAATTGAAGGGTCTTAAAGTCGTTTAAATATTTCATTGGGGCATTGTTTTCCACATCCATGGAGGGTGGGGTGAATGTGAGAGGTTGGACAAAAAGAAAAGAGTGGACGCACGCACTTTAAGAATTTCTCTGTTGTCTGTCCCATGTGTCGCCTGTCTGTCCCCATTTGAGACTGCCACCCTGGCTTGGTCTTGGTCAGCCTTAGGGTGCCGTGTGATTCAGAATTTGCACGATGAACACATTTTGTTGTAATTTAATTTTTTATTATTTAACATTTAGGTGTCGTTTGGTAACACTTACGTTTTCAGTTTTCTGTTTATATTTATAAAAATTTAAAAAACTCAAATAAAAACTTGTTTGGTAAAATTTTTGATTTATAAATCAGTGGTCTCAGTTTATAAATTTGGTCAAAAAATGAAAACACAAAAAATGTGTTTCCATTTTGAGTTTTCAGTTTTTTTTTTTTAACCACCCAACACTAGCCACCACCCGCCACCATTTTCCACTACCGTCTTCCGCCACCACCATCCACTCTCCACCACCACCACCACCACCACCTGCCACCTGCCACCACCACTCACCACCCACTTGCCACCAGCACCCACCACCCGCCACCACCACCCACCCCTTGCCACTACCACTACCACCACCACCACCACCACCACCACCCACCTGCCATCCACCACCCACCACCCGCCACTACCATCCACCGTCCGCCGCCACCACCACCCGCCACCTACTTGCCATCACCACTCACTACCCACCTGTCACCACCATCCACCACCTGCCACTACCAGCCACCTGGCACCCACCCACCCACCCACCACCACCACCCACTCGCTACCACCTACCACCCGCCACCGTCACCCACTCACCCACCCACCACCACCACCACTCACCACCTACCCGCCACCACCCGCCATCCGCCACCCACTTGCCACCACCATCTACCACCCACCGCCGCCACTGCCACCACCCCCACCACTACCCACTCGCTACCATCCACCACCCACTACCCGCCACCGTCACCCACCCAACCACCATCACCACCCACCACCCACCACCCACCCGCCACCACCCACCACCACCCACCACCCACTCGCCACCACCCACCACCGTCACCCACCCACACACCCACTACCAACACCCGCCACCTACCTGCCCCCACCCACTACCACCCGCCATCCGCCACCCACCTGCCACCACCACCCACCACCTGCCACCACCACCACCCACTCGCTACCACCCGCCACCGTCACCCACTACCACCAGGTACCCACCACCCACCGTCACCACTTTCCACCACCCGCCACCGCCACCGCCACCGCCCACTCACTATCACCCACCACCCGCCACCGTCACCCACCCACCCACCCACCACCAACCACCACCCACCACCAACATCTACCCACCACCTACCGTCTTTCGCCGCCACTTGCCATTTTTCACTCTTTTTTATATTTTTTAAATTTTGTAAACATTTTGTCAATTACCAAACGCGTTTGTAGTTTATGTTTTTCAAAAAATAAACAAAAAATAAACAAAAACCAGTTTATAAAATTTTTGTAAATATAAACTGAAAACGTAAACGTTACCAAACACACCCTTAACATTTTGACGAGAAAATAAAAAAAAAAATCTTATATATTAAGTACACTTTAAAATTAATATTATTATTTTTAAAATGTACATTCATTCTAATTTAAAAATCCCATTCATTCTACATTTTTCAAATCTTAGTTCATTGACGCCACCATCTAATACGCTACCTGCCATAACTGCATTTGATTATTATTGCACAACGGGAAAGAATTAAACCCACATTGTTGAACCCAGGACCTAGGGGCTTAAACCCCATGCCCTTACCAGGTTGCCACTCACCCCTTATTTTCTTTTTCACCTCTTATTATCATTTAACTCCTCCTCCCTATCATAATTAAAAATTATTCACTTTGCTTGGTTTGGATTTTCTAAAAATACTTTTTAGAAAATTATACTTTCTTATTTTTATATTTTTTTATTTTTACTAAAATTTTTAAATATTTGAAGTAATTTTTAAAAATTTTAGACACATTTAATATAAATACACTTAAAAAAGTATAATTTTCGTGAAAAAAAAATTACAAAATTCACTAAATGTTAAAAATACAAAAATAAATAAATAAATAAAAATTCAGTATATTTTTTGTATTTTGCATATTTATTATTTTTTTGAAATTTTTTTTCACAAATATTTTATTTTTTAGATACATCTAAGTAAAGTGTATCTTAAAAAGTAAAAAAAAAAAAAAAGTGCTTAAAATTTTAAAAATATTTACTAAAAACAAAAAAATACGAAAAATAAAAACTTAACTTTTAAAAACTGAAACCAAACACACTGATTATTATTCCCCCCCCTCAAATCTTCTAATCAAGATGATCATCCAAGAACTAATTTATTTATATCTATATATATATATATATATATATATAATAAGGGAAGAATGTTTTTGAATTTATCCTAGAAACAATTGTTCTACTAGGACATTTGAATGGTTAAGATTCATTTCTGCTTAAAGATGGATGGTAGAGATGATACCCTTCTTTTTCACTCTACCTCAACTTCCCGGCCATCCTGATCTGTCTCACCTCACTTCAAAACACACCCACCCACTCTCTACAGAAAAGAGATCTACGCTAATCGAACTCTCTCTCTAAAGTGTCTCTCTCTCTCTCTCTCTCTCTCGGCCTTACTTTACACACTCATCCTCTGCTGTCCAGATCGACTTTACTCTTCATCACCTCAATGATGTGAAGCCACACAAAGAGTTCAAGACGACAAGGAAGTCTTGCTCACCACCTCTCCGCCGCACTTGCACTGTCGGATCTAATGGAAGACCCTTCAATTGTACTGTCGTTTTCAAGTGTGTATAAAGTCTTGAATTTTTTTTTTAAAATTTGTCAAATGATGTTTTATTATGTGCAAAGGGTTTGAAGAGAACGATGATTATTTGTTTCCATACATTTTATACATTACCAAGATACGAATCACAATCTGCCGAACTCGCAAGATTGTTTCTCATTTTGATTATTTGTTTTTTGGGTTTTAATTTTTATTGATTGATTTAAAACCAATTTTATATATAGATGTATAAGCTAATTTTTTTTATCAATAGTTAGTATAGAGTATGTGTGTTCAAATTGTGAGATGAGTTTTTATATTTGGTTAAACATTATTGGTTAGAGTTGAATTTTCTATTTTAAAAATGCAGATTGATGATCTCAAGCATTGCCCATTTGCTAAGGTAAAAAAGTGAAGAAGAAAAAGAAGAAAGAGGGGGACTCGAATGTATATATATCTAGGGGGTTCCTTCATTTATCTCTCTGCTCCTCCCTTATTCTATTTATTATATATATACATACATGTATTTGTTTGTACTGTTTTGAAAATAAAGGATGGTGAGAATGGTGGTAGTGAGAGAAAGAGAGGAGGTGGCGGTCTTGGGATGATTTTTTGATAATTGGGTTGGGTTGGGTTGAGAATTTTTTTTTTTTTGATTAAATTAGTTATAAAAAAATAAAATAAATTAAAAATTAATAATAAAAAAATATCATATTTAAATCATAATCTTTTTTTCTCATAAAAATTTTAAAAAACAACTCAAACAAATTTTTTAATCTATACTAAAATAATTAAAAAATCAAAAAACTTTAAAATTAATTCAACTTTCCAAACGAAGCAAGGGGTTTGGCAAGATTAGTCGTCGATGACGAACGGTGAACCGGCAATACTTGGTGTTAACATGTGTTTTCGTGGAAAAGTGAAAAAAATACACTCACACATACTTATATTCTAATCTCAACATTATATATTATATGAGATATGAATATATATTCTCCTCTCTTATACATATTTTTCTTCTATTCATAAAATTTATGTGTATATATTTTGTACAAAATAATATGACTCACTAATACTAACATTTTTACTTTAAAACAAAACATTCAAAAAAAAATAATTTTTATTTTCAAACATAGCATTGTTTTATGTTTGAATATAGTTTTTTATTATTTTATGTGAGCAATTTTGAATTATTTTAAAAAGATAATTAAAAATTTATTTTTTTATTTTTTAAAAAAATATATAAAAAATATAACAAATAATATAATTTAAAATGAATTAAAAATTAAAAAATTATTTTTAACTACCTTGCCTTTTATATTAGGTTAATTTCTTCCAAAATATCTTCCTTGAGGTAGTACCATAATATCCCATTCTGATCTTCTACACCGGAAACTTTTGCGCCACCCTTTTCTGTTTTCTGTTAAACCGAATCTTCAGAGCACTCTTTTCACATTCTTCGTCATCTTCATCTTCTTCTTCTTCTTCTTCACCACATCAACTCTCAAACAAAACCCTAATTTCTGCTGCATTCCCTTTCTTTCTTGGCATCCCCTAACCTGATAAATACATACATTTATATGTATACACCAGAACATCCATGAAAGACCATAAGACCATGCAGAATCAGCAACAACAAGCTCTCTCCAACCCCTTTGAAACCCTAACTGAAGAAATCATATTCTTAATCCTCGACCACCTCAACGACGACCCACTCGACAAAAAATCCTTCTCACTAGTCCGCAAATCGTTCCACTCCATCGAATCTCGGCACCGCAAGACCCTGAAACCCCTTCGCACTGAGCTCCTCTTGAGGACACTGAATCGATACCCGTCTATAACTCATCTTGACCTCACTCGCTGTCCTCGAGTTGAGGACAATTTGCTCGTTTCTATATCGACTGTTTATAGATCGACTTTGGGATCTATCGACCTTTCGAGATCCAGATTTTTCACGAATGTCGGGTTGTCGAGTTTGGCTGCGAATTGCTCGGCTTTGATTGAGATTGATTTGTCGAACGGGACGGAGTTGAGTGATTCGGCGGCGGCGGCGATTGCGGAGGCGAAGAACTTGGAGAGGTTGCGGTTGGCGAGGTGTAAATTGATATCGGATATAGGGATTGGGTGTATTGCTGTTGGGTGTAAGAAGCTGAGGTTGATCTGCTTGAAGTGGTGTTTGCGTGTTAGTGATTTGGGTGTGGGTTTGATTGCTATCAAGTGTAAGGAGATTCGTTGTTTAGATCTCTCTTATTTACCGGTAATTTTCCCTCTCTCCCGTGTTTGGTTGCTGAGTAAACGGAGGCAAATGAAATATAAAAGGAAAACTTTATGTTGTCTTGAAATCTTAAATTTGTAATTTAGTTTTGTTTCATTTCCTACATTTTTCAGCAAAGTTTTGTCCTTTTCTATTTTTGTCAATGAGGCTGGTAGTTTTCTGTTTGATTTGTTGGATTCACACCATAATGTAGAGGCCAAATTATTAATTTCAGCATTATGTTGTTTTGGGTTTTTTTAATTTATTTTTTGATAAACAATCTGTTGCAATCTGATTGGAGGTTTCACATGTCAAAGTTGATTTGTCTGTGAATTGTTTGGAGTGAAGTACAAATCGAAAATTGGGCTATTTTAGATGTTGAAATTGAAACATGGGATCCTTTAGATGAGTTGGGTAATGCCATCCTTGAAATTGATTGATGTTATCAGTTTTCTGTATGATTGATAGTCAGATCAAGTTATGTCTGCAGCTTGTATTAGATTTCTATGTCTAATTTAGGTTGATCAAGTTATAAATTATGTTGCATTTTCCAATTTTTGGTAAATTGTTGATGAGATGGAATCACAAAAACAGTAAAGAAAAAAACAAAGGGACATATTCTGAACCTATTTCTTCAATGTTATTTGATCATTGATGGGTAGGTCATGTTTGGGTAGGTGACAGTTGGCTCATCAATAAAAAAAAAAACGGGCCCTGGAAAACCAACAGTAATTTTTATTTTTATCTTCTTGTAATTCCACTGGTGGCAAAAAAAGAGCTAAGTAAACTTTTTTGTTATTTAGTTTTTCAATTTAAGCTATCTAATGCATGCCTTTACTTCAATATGGATTTGACTAATTGAGTGCTAAACTTAAATGTTGCGGTTACATTAGCAACACGTGCATAATTGAATAATACAATAGTGACATCCAAAAGACCGGTGCATGTTCATTCGATCATAGTTTCCTGGTTCCGTAGAAGTAAATAAAATTATAAATCAAATTGATGAGTTGAGGCATAGATATCTTATTGATATAAATCAATCAATTTGTTTCTCTATTTGTATAGGGAAGTCTATTATGTTTTATCTCCCTGTTGATTTATTATGTCAATAATTATCTTAGTTGCTAACCATAAACATATTAAATCTGACAATCAGAGCAAGCTCTGTTTACTTATTGTTCTGGTATGTGTACTCTTGGGGAACTTGTCAAACTGAAAGTTGCCTGTTTACACCTGCAGATCACAGAGAAGTGTCTTCCACCTATTATGCAGTTACAATATCTCCAAGAATTGGTTCTCATGGGATGCCCTGGTATTGATGATGAGGTCCTTGCAACCCTAAAGCAAAGTTGCAAGTCGCTAGAGGTACTTCTTTTCCTTTTTGTGAAAATGAATAAGACCCCAATTGGTGTGGTGGCTTCTAATGAAGTGCTTTTGAGTTAAAAGTTTTGTGGAGACGAGATTGTTGTAAAATGTTTTGTTACTGCTTGGTTGGTAAACTTGATAAGGACTTCTTTATCATCTTTTATGTTGAAGAGCCATAGTTACTGCTTTGTTTGAAAGTTCTTTTAGTAAATAAATAAACTCTAGCACATCAAACTGCTTTAAAGATGTTAGATGTAGCCAAACACACCTTAAATCATTTCAAGGGCCACATAGGCAGTTTCAAACTAAACACATCCCATTGCCCAACGGGGCCAAACTAAAAATACACCTCTGTCTTTCTCTATCTCACATGCACAAATGCATTTGCAGGGGATGTACATCGAATAAACATTTTATACTACTATGGTTACTCCAATCAATAGAAGTTGGCAATAGTTTCTGAGTTTCTTTTACTAAAACAATAAAATGGTTCACCTACTTGTATTAGTCTTGCTTTCCAATTGATAGTTTTCCCACTCTTATCTTTTCCAGGTTATTAATACATCGAACTGTCAGAATGTCAGTCACGTGGGTTTGTCTTCTCTAACAAATGGTGCTGGAAGCCTACGCCAGCTTATCATAGCATATGGCTCTGCTGTAAGTGTAAAATTCTATGGTAATCACTTGGTAATTTGAAACATCTTTTATTGGTCCATTTTTGACATTTTTAGTGGGGGACCTTGTGGTTTAGGTCACTGTTGATCTGGCGAAAGGTCTGCAAAATTTTTCAGCCTTGCAATCTATCAAATTAGATGGTTGCCTGGTCACATGTGCTGGCATGAAAGCCATGGCAAATTGGTGTGCATCCTTGAAGGAGCTGAGATTATGTAAGTGCTCGGGAGTGACAGATGAAGGTCTCTCCTCCATTGTGCAAAAACACAGAGAATTGCATAAGTTAGATATCACATGTTGTCGCAAGATAACTCGTGTCTCTATAGACAGTATAACAAATTCATGCTCCTCCCTCACATCTCTCAGAATGGAGTCATGTACCATGGTTTCAAAAGATGCTTTTGTGCTAATTGGACAGCGTTGCCAATTGTTGGAGGAACTGGACGTCACAGATAACGAAATCGATGATGAAGGTTTTACCTTGAACCTATGCTGCATTGTATAAACAACAAAGCTTTTTACATGATTTATGCTTCTCCATTTCTGCAGGTCTGAAGTCACTCTCAAGATCTTCCAAACTGTCTACCTTAAAACTAGGAATTTGTCTAAATATAACTGATGATGGACTTTCACATGTTGGAATGTGTTGTCCAAAGCTTAGAGAGCTTGATTTGTACAGGTTTGTGAATGTTAACATGATTTACATACTTGTATTTTATAATTTTCATTTGGAAGTGCAAACTTCTGCCTTTTTCCTTTGATTTGAGGAGCACTGCCCCACAATCTTTGTATTAGAAGTGGAAAAAGAAGATGGATTCATGTTACTTTTTGAAGCTATAAAGACAATACCTCTTTTCCATGGTCTTTCTATTTTATGCACTCAAGTTCTTGTTGTACACAAATGGATTATAATACCTACAACATTAACATATGCAAATTAATGTGATGTGGCATTTACATATTTATGGATTAATTTCCCTCTTTGTCATGCCACCCAATACTAGTTGTACAGATTTTATGCTAGGAACATAATTAGGCCGCGGTAAGATTCCTGGATTGAAAGTGTGAAACTGTAGGAGCTGACTAGTACATGGACAGGGTATTGCGTTAGTAATGCTTCATCAAGGGAGGGAGTTCCCCATAGTATCTAGAAAGGACCGTAGACTCACAAAACAACAAAAAAAGCACATTTAATCTCTCATTCCAACCTTCCAAGACTTTCAGTAGATTATGTTATTGTTAAAGAACTTGTAATAAAATGGGTAGTGTGACTTGTTGAATGGTTTTCATCATAACCCTAGCTCAAGTCTGACCTAATTGCCACAAGTTTCTGATTGTCGTCCTCCTATCTAGGTCTATGAGAATAACCGATGTGGGCATGACCGCAATTGGTCATGGTTGTCCTGCCCTGGAGATGATTAACATGGCCTACTGCGACAAAGTTACAGACATTTCGTTAATTTCTGTGTCAAAATGTTCAAAGTTGAAGGCAGTTGAAATTCGAGGATGTCCTTGTGTATCTTCCGAGGGTTTATCAGCCATAGCTGTGGGATGTAGGCAGCTTACCGTGCTAGACATAAAAAAGTGCTTCCATATAAATGATGCTGGCATGCTTCCACTTAATCAATATTCCCAAAATCTTAAACAGGTACTCTTACTTTCTTTTCTTCTCATTTGGATCATTGCAGAATGATGCAAACTAACCACAAGAATTTATGGTATCTTTGCAGATAAACTTGTCATATTGTTCAGTAACAGATGTCGGGCTTCTAGCGCTAGCCAGCATCAGCAGCTTACAGAACATGACTATATTGCATGTAGCTGGTTTGACTCCAAATGGCCTTGCAGCTGCCATGTTGGCGTGTGGAACACTAACAAAAGTGAAGCTCCACACATCCTTCAAAGCATCACTTCCTCAATCTCTCCTTGATCACATGGAAGCTCGTGGTTGTGTGTTTCAGTGGAGGGACAAAGCATTTCAGGTAGTTATTTTCGATTTCTTGTACCTCAAATTATGGGTTGCTTGCTGTTCATATAATTTGATGTCTCATGACACAAACATGCTTCCCTCTTCTTTCTGGGAAGACATGGGATATATACATACACACACTTCTAACTTTTATTCTTATGGCAGTTGTAACATTGATATGCTGTTGCAAGATTCCGTGTGTTTTTTATTTTTGTTCTTCGTTCCTAATTTCCTATGAATTAGGAAGGAGGGCACTAGGGTTAACTGAAACTGGTAGCCTTCTTCTTGAGCACGTTATCTTTCAACACCTTTCAACCATTCATAATCACAATTATGTATTTCTTTGTGATCAATGTAGTTATGCTTCCAGGTTAAATTGATATTTTTCCCTCCAAACATTGCAAAATTTTAAAATGATCAGACTTAAATCTGACCCTACTAGAAATTAAATTTTTCATTAGAGTACTTGCTTATTAGTTCCATCATGACCAAACATGGATCATATGACGTGCACTTCTTATAGCTACTGAATTATAATCCCAAAGAACTAGACGTACTCCCCATCCTGTTGGATCGTAAACTAAAACAAAGTGAGCTTGTGGCTTACTGGAATCTTGTGACAAAAATAAAGCAGTAAATGCATACAATTTAGGGGCTGTTTGGCAACTTCCAAAAAAGTCAATTGTGGGGTAAAAAAGCCTAAAAGTCACTAAGCTGGCTTGCCATCAGCTAAAAAAGTTAAATGTCACCAACTTTCTTCCTCACAAAAAAGCAACTTTCTTCGCAATTTCCTAGACGCATTATTTTTTAACTCTAAAGCCACAAAAAAGCCAACCCCAATCGACCACTTACAACACGTCCCATTAAAATTTGTTTTCAGGTGTTCTAGTGTAGTGAATTTTCTTCCTCACCTTGTGATTTTAAAGATACTGAAGTTATCAGATGATTGTTGTGGTTGACAGTTTGAAATAGATCCAAAGGGATGGAATTTGTATTTCAGACGATAAATTGTGAACCCCTTATTCCTATTCCCAAAGCACCATAGATGAGAGAGTATGGACTCATGGCCATGACAAGGTGAGGAATGGATGGTAAAGAAACTGTGTTTGGTGCCTTTAGTTGTTGTTTCATTGGACTACAATTGACATTTTTATCAGCTACCCAGTTTTCTGTTTTGCATTGACAGTCAAAAATATGTTAGTGGAAAGAGTATGGGCTTGGGCTCCACAGCTGACTGGGCGTAGTGGATCCAATCCTCATTCGAGCCCAAGCAGGGGAAGAGTTACATTTGGACTTCCTGATATGGTGATAGCATCAAGGCCTCTCCCAAGCTCATTGAAGGATTTGCATACTATGTGATAAGCCTAGTGAGTCTGTTCAAAGTTTGACCTTGACTGCTTGCAATCTTCATGGATATATCTGTTGGAATAAAAAAAGTAGTATGACATAGAAAACAAAAGAATTGAAAAAGACTTTCCATTTGTATTTAAGCCTCTTCTTGGAGGGGAAGCAAAAGAAAACCTCCTGCATATTATGTGGCAAAATCTTGATAGTCAAACTGAGTGCATCTTGATTTAAAATTTTCCATAATTTTTAGTTTCTGAAAGATTTTTTAATGCCAAAGTCTGTTAAAACTTTGTAGAAATTTCTATTTTCTATGATTATTGTGTAATTGACGGACATGATTTCGTCTTGTTCCATGTGTTTTTTCATTGTTTTATCTTTTATGATGAAGGAATTAATTTGGTATTCAGGGTCATGCCTGTTTTTTTATCAGCTCATTCCTTATTATTAGTTTATCAGTTCATTTTCTGTGTGAACATGACGAAGCATTGGTAAGATGAAGTGTGTAGTTTGAAATTAGTAAGTTTGACAGATTAGAGGTGCCAAATGTATGAGTTCTGATGGGTTAAAATGAGTTGGGCATTTAAAATAACTCAAATGAACAAGTTCAAATCTTTGGGGTTAAATTTGATACGAATTTTGGACAAATTAATCCGACCAACCCTCTTATTCTAGTGATTACAACTCATGAAGCTCCTAGTAAAATTATAGATATTTTGTGTATCAGGTAACCCTTTTATCTTATATAGGGTTGTAAACGAATGAAATTAAGCCAAGTAATATATTATTGAAGTTTGGTTTGAAAACTTAAAATGAGTTTCAAAATATATTCAGTTTAACTTGTTTACATAATAAGACAATTGCAAATGAAATTTTAATGAGTTAAACACATATCAACTCAAGTAGGTTGTTCAAATTTCATTTCTAAACTGTAATGGCTCTATTTGGTTTTAATTTTAGAATCAATTTTCTTAAATTTTTTTGTGAAAAAATAAAAATTGATTTGACAAAAATAAAATACCATAAAAGAAATTTGGAAAATTTATTTTTATTATAAAAAAAAGAGTAAAATTATACAAAAATGATGAGTATTTTTTATTTATTATTATTTTTCATTATATTAGTTTTCAGTATTTTTTAAAAAAAAAATTAAAAAAAGGTTTCTAAAAATCAAATAAAATTAACAACTTTTAAAATATGTTAAAATTTAATTTACTTTCATAATAAATTAAACTTAAATAAATTTTCAACAACCGAATCCAAATTGAATTGAGTTTAAATAATTTGATTAGTTTTGGAGTTTTTAATGTTACGTGTGCTTGGGACTTTCATAATAATACATGTGTGAATTAAAATAAATTATTATATATAATTTTATTGCCCACTAAATTTTATTTTTTTCATATATTATACAAAATAATTAATGAAATTAAAAAGACATGCAACATAATTAAAATGGACCATGATAGAGCGCTCTAAACAATGAACTTTAACTCTACTGAAGTAGTAGTAAAGAAGAAAAAAAAAAAAAAAAAAAAAAAATCAAATCAAATCAAACCAAAATATCACATTAATAGATAGAATCCACTGGTCAGAATTCTTAAATTAGCACTCTCAAATAATTTTGAATTAAAATTCATGAAAGAATTTGCCCTGAGGGAGGGGAGCCTGGCAGAACGTTATCGGTGGGTGGCGTGGAGCTGGCGGCGGCTGAGCCTCTGAGATATTGGGAGGGAGAAGCAGGCACGTGTTAGGCAGGCAACCACTTATCAAACACATAAAAAATAATAATAATGCCGTACAAATCGTACCAACCCTAGTTTAATTTATTTCTTTTTTATAATATAAAATTCTCATTGCCTGAGATTTTGTTTACAAAAACGCTTGGAGTTTTAATCAGAGTCATTATTAATGATATGGCAGTGGAACAGTATATATTATCTCTTGTTTTTTTTTTTTTTTTTTTTTGTCAATTTTCACCTCATTAGTAGTTAATTTAGAATTCCTTATTTATAGTTCGAAATCATTGTTGTTGTGTTTATGATCTTCTTGTTTAAAACTAAGATAGCTTATCTAGTGGTATGGCATCGAGTCAGATTTGATTAAACGATATAAAAAAAATATTATAATTGAAAGTTTTTTTTTTTCGAAAAAGGTAAAATGAAATCTTATATGTTATTTTTTTTCAAATATTGTATAACCAATCTTCAAAATACATGTATAATCAATCTTCCATGGATATTTTTAACGATTCAAAGTAACTCATGTGAATTGGCGGGAGAATGAGTTAATCTGTGGATTAACTCAATTGGCTCACAAAAGTTTGAACCGACAGGTTTAGATAGAAAAAATACCATCACATCTAGTATTTATTGTTCAATCTGATATTAATTTAAGATTTAGTTTAACTGTTTCAATTATCTATTTAAAATAATAATAATAAGTGACATCCAAATGGAAATTACACTTCAACAATTAATACACTCAATTCAACTTATATTGGAAATAGTGTTCGATGAGTTAGGATGAGGATTAATTAAATTAATCATTTCATCAAAACATTTACATTTACCTAATAAAATACATTAAAATTATTGAAAATTAAAATCAAATGAATAGAAAAAGGTGAAAAAAAAATGACAATACGGTGGGAGAGGGGCCCAGGAGAGTGAGATAACGCGTAGTCCCAATAGAAGCCGGCATCTCCTCCATGTGTCAAGCCAGCCAGTCAAACCCATGAACTTTGACCAATCACACTACGAAACAAACATGTTTATACAATTTTCCAATCCCACCCCAATGGTCAAACATCTCTTCACCTTCTCAGAACCCCCCCCTTTTCCCACACAAAACAAGTAGAGAAAGAGAAAGAGAAAGAGAAGGAGAAGGAGAGAGAGAGAGAGAGAGAGAGATCCTTGTTCAATACTTGTTACATTTTCACTTCTCTCTTTCTCTTCCTACACCCCCACCAGCACCATATATATTACCTCTGAACCCCATCTCTCTTTTCTTTGAAATGGCATCTTCTTCTGGGAGTTTAGACACCTCCGCTAACTCCTACCCCAAACTACCACCTATAACACCCACTTCCAACTTCTCTTTCTCTAACCCATTCATGTCCTCCACTGCCACCGTCAATCGCGGTCTCTCCGATCGAATTGCTGATCGAAATGGGTCTGGTGTCCCCAAATTCAAGTCAATTCCACCGCCTTCTCTCCCCATCTCTCCCCCTGCTTTCTCTCCTTCTTCCTACTTCGCCATCCCTCCTGGCTTGAGCCTCGCCGAGCTCTTGGACTCCCCAGTTCTCCTCTCCACTTCCAACGTATGTACACCTTTTCAAAATCATTTCTCTTTGCTTTTCATTTTCTGGGTTCTGTTTGCTTGTTAAGAAAACAGGGGAAAGAGCATCAAGTCTTTTGATTTCTTCTGCTTTAGTTTCTGCCTGTGTTTGTATCTTGATTTGAGTGAGCGAAAAAAGACACTTCCTTTTTCTTTTCCCTCCACAAAATTCGACTCAAATCCAATATTCAAACACAACCCGGAAACCCAAAAAAAGAAAAAAGAAATTTTTTTTATCCACTTTGATATTTTACTCTTTACTATTATTTTTCCCTGTTTTTTTGCTAACCAAACAGGGCATCTGGATGAATCCATAACCCATATCTTCTGCCTATGTGTTTGAATTTATTCTCTGTTCTCTTTGTGTTTGGTGTAACTGAATTTTATCTTATTTTCTTTTCTTTCTTGCATATGTATATGCAGATTCTACCATCTCCAACTACTGGAACTTTCCCAGCTCAGGGCTTCAACTGGAAGAGCAATTCCAACAACCACCAACAGAGTATCAAGCAAGAACAAAAGAACTACTACGATTTCTCTTTCCAGACCCAAACAAGGCCTCCAACATCATCCACTACAAGTTTTCAGTCTCAAATTCCAGCTGTAAGTTTATATAAATTCAATCCCATTTCTTTTTTCTTTTGTTTTTTAATCATAATTCGCTCTAAAACCCTTAACTTTGTTCAAATGATCAGGAAAACCAGTCATGGGCTTTCCCAGAACCCGCCACCAAATCCGAAATCGCTTCGATGCAGAGCTTTTCCCCTGAGATTTCCACAATTCAAAGCAATTCTCAAACCAACCCTGGGTTTCAATCCGAGTATAATCAATATAACCAATCATCATCGGTGAGAGAGCAGAGAAGATCAGAAGATGGATACAATTGGCGAAAATATGGGCAGAAACAAGTGAAAGGGAGCGAAAACCCGCGAAGCTATTACAAGTGCACATTCCCTAATTGCCCAACAAAGAAGAAAGTTGAGAGGTCTATAGAAGGGCAAATCACTGAGATCGTCTATAAGGGTAGTCATAATCATCCAAAGCCTCAATCTACTAGGAGATCATCATCAGCAGCTTCTTCTCAAGTAATTCAACACTACAATCCCGAAATCCCAGATCAGTCCTATGCTTCACATGGCTCTGGGCAATTGGATTCGGTTGCGACGCCAGAGAATTCTTCAATATCCATCGGAGATGATGAGATTGATCGAAGCTCTCAGAGGAGTAGATCAGGAGGAGATGAGATTGATGAAGATGAACGTGATCCCAAAAGATGGTAAATTTGATTGCATAATTTGTTTCAGAAAGTTATGATTTTGTTATGGTTTTGTTTGGTTCCTGGGTAATTTTGTATGGATCTGATTCATTTTCTCTTTCATTTTCCAGGAAAATAGGGGCAGAAAGTGAGGGCATATCGGCCCCGGGCAATAGGACGGTGAGAGAACCTAGAGTTGTAGTTCAAACAACAAGTGATATTGATATTCTTGATGATGGGTATAGATGGAGGAAATATGGACAGAAGGTGGTTAAGGGAAACCCTAATCCAAGGTATATATATAAACTTTGATTGTATTTTTGCAATATTTTAATGATTAGGGTTGTAATTTTTTGGCCCAATCTTGAAAAAATGTGAAATTTTTCGATCCAAATAATGTAATATTGACACATATGAAATTATATGCCAAACTTTGATTGTATTTTTGCAATATAATTATTTTAACTTGAAATGAAGGTCGTCAAAATCGTTCACATCATTCCCTATAAATTTCTTGTACAATTTTTCCATTTGCATGACATTACATTGTTGTATAATATTACGATTCATTTTATAACTTGTAGGAGCTACTACAAGTGCACATTTCCAGGATGCCCGGTGAGAAAACACGTTGAGCGAGCTTCCAACGACCTAAGAGCGGTGATTACAACCTACGAAGGCAAGCACAACCACGACGTTCCCGCAGCACGTGGCAGCGGTGGCCACTCGGCGAACCGACCTCTGCCGAACACCACCACCAACAATGCAACCGCAGCCATTAGGCCTTCGGCAATGTCCCACCACTATTCATCCACCAATCCAATTCGCAATTCGAGGCTCCAAGCATCTGAAGGCCAAGCACCCTTCACACTAGAGATGTTGCAGAGTCCCGGGAGCTTTGGATTCCCAGGATTTGGGAACTCATTGGGCTCTTACATGAATCAGCCCCAACTCGGAGACAATTTGTTCTCTTCGAGAACCAAGGAAGAACCTAGGGATGACATGTTCTTTGAGTCATTGCAATACTAAATTTTGCAATAGTTTTTTGAAGATTGATTTACTATAAAGGGATTAAGGTTTCAATACAATAAAAAGCAAGGTTAAGAAGGTCAGATTTATTTGTTTATTTGTCATTTTGTTAGTTTTTTTGGTGTATATTTTTACAGGGATTTGGTTTTGTACATTCAAAGGAATTATATGGTTGTAGAAGCGCCATGACTTTTTGTTTGTTTTTTTTTTGTCCCAATTGTTTTGAGGCCATCATTCGTAGCCTCAATTCATTTTTGGCAACCACACTATTGAATTTTTTTTATTTTCCTTTTGGATGTATCAAAAAAGTATTTAGTGATTTTTATAGCTAAAAGTTGCTTTATTTCCATCTAATCGTCTATTATGTTCATGAAGCTAACATGAGAGTTCATTTAAACTAATCTTGAACATACAATGGCCCCGTTTGGTAGAGTTATGGGAAAGTGGTTATAACTTATAACCTAACAGCTTATAGCTTATAACTGTGAACATAAGCTGATTTTTTACTTATAAATTAAGATTCTCCTCCCTCACTCAAAGAATAAGTTGATTTTTGACTTACAAAAAGTTATAAGCTGTATTATTAAGCTGAATCAAACACATCAAAATAGCTTAAATTAAGCTAAAAGCTGAAATAAGTCGAAAATAAGCCCTACCAAACAGGGCCAATAACAATGTCTGGTGCAATATTAGTCTTGAGATTTTTCCTTCTAAAATTGAATATCTATTAAAATGACATTTAACTATTGGTGTTAGGTCAATCCCACATCAACCAGCGAGAGATTTCCACGTTCACCATATAAGTGTACTGGTTACCCCCACCTATCAATAAGCCTTTTTTCCTGATGAGGAACAACACCGTGAGGTTCTAGGCAAAGCGGACAATATTGACGGTCCTTGAGAGGACAGGCATCGCGACAATAATGCACAACTGTATAGAGATTTATTATTTTAAAATAAAATAGAATAAACATTAAATAATATTTAATATGCCATCGTCATAAAAATTGTTTTGCAAAAATAAGAAAAATTAAAAGGGTTATGTACAAATTTATAAATACAAATGTAAAATGATACTAATAGCTTAAGGCAAATGTTAACAAGGGTACACTAGACTTTGTTTGATGTTGAAAATTTTGTAAAAAGTACATAAGAACATCCGCATCAAACTCTTTACAATAGCTTTGACGCTATTGTAAAGAGTATCAGCATCAAATCCTTCATCCATCAGCCTTAACAAATATTTTGTAAATTAACTTTTTGTTAAATTTGCTACACTCAACAAAAATAAAGAGGCACTATTCATTAGTTACATTATTTTTTATTATATTTTTTGGAGCAAAATTGGGCCAAAATCTTTAAACCGGTCTTCCATTCGGATATCCTACCGGATGTCCTGTGAGTGCTTGTAGCAGAAGAAGAAAAATGTCTAAAATTAGCCTAACCGGTTGATCGGTCAACAGCAATTTTTTTTTTCAACTCCGCTACATAGCTCGAAATATCAACAGCTCGAATGGCTCGAAATCCCAAAACGACGTCGTTTTAGGATTTTTTTTTTATTCTCTTACTGGTAAGATAATATTTTCCATACCATTCGAACTCTACGCATTCGAGCTCTCACGCATTTTCCTTTTTTTTATTTTTTTTTCATTTTTTAAGAATTGTTTGGTGGCACCTCATCAATTTAATAAAAAAAGAAGAATAACAAGTACAATAAGAAATTAATATTTTAATAAGATTGAGTTTAGAATAGAGAGTTTGATGCAGTGAATACTAAAAAAGTGACTAGTTAAAGAGGCTGATGCGGATGCTCTAAGGGGGCATTTGTTAATATTTGTCTTAAAAATGTATTGATTTCAATAAAAGCGCATTGAATTTAATAAAAAGTATTCTTCAATTTTGTTGTTCTTTATTTGTGTTATAGGAGCACTTGTTAGCAAGGCTCATAGTTTAAGGATTAGGCTTCTCTTATGTTCACATTTTAACATGAGATAACTTAAGGGACCCGTAGAGCCACCACAATTCCATTTTAATGATTTAAACTGTTCATTTTTTAAGACTTGTTGAGTAGAATATTCATGTAAAAAATTAAGATAATTAAATATTGGTACCTATATGTTTGAATCAAATTTGTATTGTAAAAATAGAAGGTTATTCTTGAAATTATTTTTGTCGTCCATTTTTTTTAAAACAAATATGATTCAAACATATAATTATCGATGTATAATTATCTTATTCTTTGAATGAATATTCTACTCAACGAGTTTAAAAAAATGAACGGTTTGAATTTACTGAAATTGATTTCAAAATAGGACTACCAAATTCAAACGCACTCTTAAGTTGAGATGGTAATTTCAAAAAAGCCAAATCCTAATTTAAAAATAATTAATAATGAGCAAGGTAATGTGAATGTTTTGTTAAAAAAATTCGTAATAACCTTTACTGACAACAATGAACTTTGCCGCAAACGCATGAAGTGTGAAAAGATGACACGAGATATTTTTTAGGATTCATTTATTAGTAACATAAGCAATCGTCACTATTACATTGTGCAATCGTCACTAATACATCGTATGTATTGTAAGTTTGAACGGGTCAAATAATTGTGGCCGAGGAGAGGACGGGAGTATATATTCAAGCGCACGTTGGTCAAATGTCGTCGACCCATAAATTTTAGGGACATTTATTCTTTTCTTTTTTTTTTTGGGTTTTTATTAATAAATATTATTTAGGAGTGCTCAACCCTAAGAAGTTGATAAAGGAAATTTATAATTTACTTAGGCCTCGTTTGACAAGAGGCTATTTTAGTCAAAAAATCAAAAAGCCAACAACTCATACCAAAAAGTCAAAGATTCCCTTTTCTCTCTACTTTTTGCATATCTTTTCGTAAAAAGCCAAAAAGTCATCCCAAACATACTAGTTTTTTTTACATCACATTTTAGCCAAATAGCCAAAAAGTTACTAAATTAGCCTGTTCCCAAACGAGGCCTTAATCTTATGTATTTATGTCTTTATTTTATAACGTTATTTTTTTTTATTTACATTATTTTTTTACACTCTTATACCCTTTTATTACACACCACTATTTAGGCCTAGTTTGGGAAGACTAAATAAGTGCACTTTTTGACTTTTTATAAAATATGGGTTGAGTTTGGGTTGGGTTTGAAGTGATGTGTTAGAGAGGTGATATGACTTAAATAAGATGATGTGACTTAAATAGGATAGTGACTTTTTGACTTTTTGTCTTTTTTGTCTCATGCCAAACTTGGCCTTAATGTTGATATACATTACACACAAAAATTAAATATGATTCTTTATTGATTGTCATTATGTTTTAATAGTTCACATGCATCCAAATGTTAACTGTACCTGATAACGTGAATGTTCACATCAGCTGACGTGAATGTGAATATTTATATCAGATGACGTGAATGTTCACGTCAAAACATATGAATGTGAATACAAATGTTTATGTTCATAATGTTAATATCAGATGACATGAATGTTCACACTAAAACATATCACAAGTTGAGGATTGTGGTTGTATAATATGATGCAATTCTGATGTAAATTTTAACATCACTTTTAGCACAACATCATCTGATGTGAACATTCACATTCATGTCATCTAATGTGAACATTCACATCATCATGTACAGTCAATATTTGGATGTATATGAACTACCAAAACATAATGACAATCAATGATGCATGGAAACTACCAAAACATAATGACAATCAATAAAGAATTATGTTTAATTTTTTTTGTGTAATATATATCAACATTATATAGTACTGTGTAGTTAATGCATTTTTTTAGTGTGAAGATATAATGACAATCAATATTAAATATCAACATTAGTGGGGGCATGAAAAATTTAGGGTATTTTAGTTTTCTTACCTCAAATAGGACCTAATGAAATAGTCAAAAAGGATATGGGTTAGATGGAATAAAACTCTTAGAAAGGAGATTTATCAAAAAAACTTTTTTCTTTTTCTTTTTCTTTTTCTTTTTCTTTTTTACTTACTTAGGTTTCATTTGTCAACTATACATTTTAATTAAAAAGTTAAAAAGTCATTATAAATTATCGCATCACTTTCTCTATTTTTCTGGATATCTTTTCATAAAAAGTCAAAAAATTATTAAAATAACACGTTCCCAAACGATGCCTTATATTATATTTAATTTAAATTATTTTTTAACTTTTCAATAAGTTTTATGAATGACATAATTATCAAAATACTTCTAATAATAATATTCACATTGACAGTGTGAATGTTTCGTGATGTGAATATTCACACTATCAATGTGAACATTCATATGTCAATGTGCACTTTCACACTTTAAAATATAAATGTTCACAACATCAAGTTGCTAAGCCTTCAAAAAATATTTATAAAAATAAAATTATCTATAAAATATTTTAAATATGATAATAAGGATTTGGTGGATTAGATGTCTGTAACAACTCAGATTTTTAACTATTCTGTAAAATTTATACTAATATTATTTACTTACAATTGGAAAAATATATGATTTATTTTGTATTATTATGTATAATTTTGTAAAATAATATAATTATTATGAATTTAAGGATCAAAATATAAATAAATAAATAATAATATTGATGATGATGATAATAATAATAATAGATGTGGTAATAAAATAAATAATTAATTATCTGTTAGTATAAGATAGAGTGAAATTTAATTAAAAATTAATTTATTTATATAATTATATTAAAATATTAAATCAAAATATAATTACCTTAAATATCTATTAAAATAAGAATGAATCTATGAAGCCTGCCACGTATACGCCTTATCTCCTTATGAATAGGGAGGCGTTTCACCTTGGAAGAAGAAAGAAAATAAAGAAAGGAAGAGAGAAAGAGGATGGAGAAAGAAAAGGGACCAGGAAGGAAAAAATAATGACAGTTAAGAAAGTCTTTCATAGGGGAAAGAAAATGTAAGGTATTGAAGTTAAGGTGAATTATATTATATCTTGAGTTATTTTTATTTATTTTATGTATATTTTAATTCATCATATTTATTTTATATAACTTATGTTTTTATAAATTATTATAAATTATATAAATATTTCAGTTACGTGATTTAATTTCTGAACCCTATTTGTGAAAATGAAACCCGTGGATATATTTATTTATATTTTAAAGAATATTTGACTATAACCTTATAAATAATTATATTTTGTAAGTACCACCACGGTAGTCCCATGCCTTGGGGACTTAAATAACCATCCGCCTCTGTTTGACCACTTTGTAGACCTCTGTTTGTCATGGATCCATTGCCCTCTGTTCTGTGCGGAGATAAGTACTACACTATTGTGAGAGCTACCTCTATAATCCGTACGAGCCACCTCTTGAATCCGTGCCTCTATATTGTTATGAATCTATTGACCACTATTCTGTGCAGAACAAAGTATTGTACGGAGCTAAGTGCTACACTATTGTGGGAGCCACCTCTAGAGTTCGTACAAGCCACCTCTTGAATCCGTACCTCTGTTCTGACTGTCACTTCTGTGACTTCTGTTCTATTCTGTTCAGTACTGTAGTTATGGTTATTTACTTACATAATTTCTGTATTTCAGTTTCTGCCACTTAAATGATTTGTTTACCAAATTACCGTGATTATGGTTATTTATTTACATAATCTTAGTTTTGCTACTTAAAGGATTATTTGTTCCGACTAAGTTATCTTAAATGTTTTGGCTACATAACTATCCATGGTTATTTCGTGTCTTTTATACTCTTAGTATAATATTTCTCACTCTGCCATGTGCTTATAGTTGTTTACCAATTTTCAGGAAACATGCAATTCAGAAATAGATTTTGGAAAGTCTTAGATGCGGGCTGCGGATTAGACATACACGGCATTTTTATTGATATTTTTATATGTAAATATCGGCCTTTTTGGTCAATAAATTTTGTAATAAAAATAGAAGCTCCAATGATTATTTTGGTACCCTTATTTAAATATTTCTTCCGCTTACGTTTATTAATTTATTTATGAATTGGGTACGGGAAGCGGGTCGTGACAATGTCCAAATAATAGGACTTATTGCAACACAAGAATAAATTATGAACTAAGTGGGATATAAGTATGGATTTCTTAATAAATTCCCCTAAATTTTATAAGAAAATAATAATAATAATAATAATAATAATAATAATAATAATAATAATAATAATAATAATAATAATAATAATAATTGTATTTGAGTATTTGATATAATTTTGAGGAAATTACATATCAATGTATTTATAAAAAAAAATCAAATTAATAGAAAATTTTATAAATATTAATAATTAAATTCATAAACTTTTTTATTAATTTGTAAATGTTTTCTAAACATCTCACTGATGTATAATTTTTCCTATATTTTTTTACAGTAATAGTTTTAAAGATTAATTATTTAAAAATTGGTAAATGTGTGTTTAATTTTTAATTTTTTGATTATCAAATTTGTGTTTTTTTTTTTTAGAAAGAGCACAAAACAAGCTCATATATCTTGTACATTGAATTGTTTTGAGTATGACTTAAAAGTTGATTTTTTTATTTATTAAAAAAAATATGTAAATAAATAAATAAATGATATGACCCAAATAAATTAATAAATTAATAAAAAAATTATTTATAATATTGTCTTTAGACTTTTTATGAAGAAAAAAAAATTAGGAGTCCGAGACGGAGAGAAAGAGAGCAAGAGAAGCTTCTTGCATGTGAGGTGCCCGCTCATTAATGAGCTGCATTTTATTATAGTTCTTTTCAACAAGTTTCTTAGGCATAAAAATAAAAGAATAAAACGATGTGAGATAATTTTCATTAATTTTTAAACATTATTTTATTAATCAGAGTACATTAATCTCATTTTCAAAGAAAATTGAATAAGGATTATTCATCATATTTTTTGTGCAATGATCTTATTATATTTTTTATCATAGCAAAATACATTAGTAGAATACATAATTCAATGGCTTGAGTTTAAAATTAAACTAAAACAACATTAAAATAATACATATTTTTGTATAAACTATTAAATTACTAAAATAAATAAAAACTATTATAGAGAATCTATTGCAGAGGATGACTAGTGCTCATGGAGGAGAAAGGACTGTTTGGTGTTTGATTAATTGGACTTTTATATAAGACTAAGAGAGAAGACTTTAGCGTCTAGAACACGACGCATTTAAATTTTTGGAAGTAAACCTCCCACCTACCAGCCTACCAACCTACCTAACAAGATGCCTCCATCTATTTGTTTGTTTGGTTCATATGTTGGATTTTCTATTTACGTTAGTTGTTAATAAACCATTGTAACTGGATAATTACACACAAGCAAGACTTTATTGGAGTATTTTTGTTCTCCCGTGTGAGAGGGGTAAAACCAAGGGTCAAGTTTTGACTATGGTTACTAGCATTTTTGGTCCGACTTGGGACTTGTTCAAAGTAAAAGAAGTTGGGAGTAGGTCAAGTTTGGCATAATTAAAAAAAGATAAAAAGTCAAAAAGTCACTATCCTATTTAAGTCACTATCCTATTTAAGTCACATCATCTTATTTAAGTCACATTACCTCTCTAACACATCACTTCAAACCCAACCCAAACCCAACCCATGTTTCATAAAAAGTCAAAAAGTACCCTTATTTAGTCTTCCCAAACTGACAGGTGGAGTCTCATATTGGATAGAAAGTAAATCAACAATGTTTGGGATCCCTTTTTAGAGAGACTTCTACCATTCTCATAGTGATGTAAACTAATGATATGTTTATATTTTTTTTTTTTTTCTCTTTCTAATTTGAACTAATCACAAATGAGTAGGGATTGTGAAAATGATATTTTGTAAGAGTTTAAATCATTACTGAAAAATAAATAGAGTTCGTTCTAATATATATTAAATAATTTTTTATTTATAAGTTTCAATTTTTAAATAAGTACAAGTCCCAAATAATACATGTTGGGCTCAAGTGTCATTCTTGTGAATTCTTAAATTTTTTTCTGATGAATTGAGTCAATCTGTTACACGTTTGCAACGCTCTAAAAAAATTTAATAAATGATATTGGAGCCGAGGATTGACAATCTATTAACATGGTGGGTCAGTGTGTGAGGGTGCCCAAATTGGACATAATATTGGGTAAAATTGCAATGATAGATCAGACTTAAAGGTAAAAAGTAAATATAATGTTACTCATGCGACTCTAGAATTTCTATGTGACAGATTAAATTGGAGTCAATATTAGGAGTACAATTTGGGTGGGTTCAATTCGAACAATTTGAGTTCAGCTTGAATTTTTTTAAGATTTGGACAAAATATTTTTAAATTCGGTACAGACTTTGACAAAAATTCAGAAGTCCGAATTAAATTTGGAAGAGTTTGGGCAACGATGTCAAACAATCCGAGCAACCTGAAGTCCGAATTATACATATATAGAGATATAAAAATATTAAATATATATTTAAATTATTAGTCATTACGTGATATTAAAGTAATTTATATTATTAAATCATATTGAATATATATTATATATACAAATAATATAAATCTTACTTTTTTTTCTTTTTATTTTCACTCATAAATTGTAAGAATTACTATAGTGGCATCTCTCTTACATTATATAAATTATTTGATTTGATGGTATTAATGATTTTTTTAAAAAAAAATTGTAAATAGAGTCAAATTTTAATAATTTAATAATGTAGCTGCAAAAAAAAAAAAAATTTGAAATTCATTTACAATTCGGGCAATTTGGGTCGGGCTTGAACAGATAATCTCGGGTTACAATTCGGACTTGGGCAGGCTTTAACAGGTCTCAGCACAACTTGGGTTGTGCTTGAATAACCTCCAACTCAACCGAACCCGCCCGAGTTGCACCCCTAGTCAATATTGCGCATTTGTGGACTTCTTGAATTTCACAACACAAGAAACATCGGGCTAATTTAAAAACATGGTTAAAAGTTAATTTTTGATCTATTTTGAATCATATTACCTTTTTATTTTATTTTTTTATATTTTTTCAAAAAAAGTAAAAAAGAATCAAAAAATTAACTTTTAACTAATTTCCTAAAATTTGATTTGGTTCAGAAGTTGGTCATGTGATAAACTTGAAATTTAAATCTAATATTGAAATACAAAGATTTTGTAAAGTTAGCTTTAATTATTTAAAAATCACTAAATTCATTTGGGAAGTTGACTATTTTAGTAGGCTATTTTAATAGGTTAAAATTTTTATGTTTGGAAAGATTATTGAATTTTTTTATAATTGGATGTGATGTTTGTAAGAGAAAAAGTTAAATGATTATAGGTTTGATGTGACATTTTATCTTATTGATTATTTTAATTTATTTTATTTTTTTTATGAATTTTAGCTTAAAAAATCAAATTTTAACTTTTGTCAAACAAGACCAATGTAAAAAACTTGTGATATCTCACGCTTTTGTAAGTGGGTATAGTGAACCGGAAAAAAAAAAAAAAAAATACAAGAAAAATATTTAAAATTTTGATCTAATAACTTTCAAAATAGTGATGTACTAGCGAGCTTGAATAAATTGAACTCGCAACTGTCCAAATTAGGTCAAGTTTGGCATCTATTAAATAATACAAAAAATTAAAAAGTCACTATCCTATTTAAGTCACATCATCTTATTTAAATCACATCACATCTCTAACACATCACATCAAACCTAACCCAAACCCAACCCATATAAATCAATAAGTCAAAAACTACACTTTTTTAGAACATCCCAAACCAACCCTTAGTCAAAATCATCCATCCCTTAACAACACTAGTATGGTAATTAAAATCACTGATATCTCACATTTTATTTGCATTTACAATTGTCGAACAAAATGTTTTACAATAGTTATTTGAATGATTTTTTGGGAGTGTCTACTTCCTCATCCCTTAATTATTATCATAACCTGTGATTGATTGGAACCAAACAACACAAGACTGAGTTGGATTGATTATGAATTTTGAGCACTTCAGTGCGCGGAATTGACTTGGAAGCAGAGAAGTGGAGTGAGGATCCAATGTCAAAACGTAAAAATCATCCAACTTAAGTTGACACTTGACCGTAATATTGCTTAAATTATTGTTTGTTTTTTTTTTTTTTTTTTTTTTTTTGGGGGGAGGGGGCAATAATATTTTGTAGCTCGGCAAATTTGGCTCGAATTGGCTCGAAAGAGTGGACTCACGCGCAGTCTTTATCTCTTGTACCTCAAACACCCACTTCTCTATCTCTCTACTTCTTT
This sequence comes from Camellia sinensis, assembly GCF_055761805.1. NCBI lineage: Eukaryota > Viridiplantae > Streptophyta > Magnoliopsida > Ericales > Theaceae > Camellia > Camellia sinensis. The sequence goes on from NC_138974.1 coordinate 60,477,180, forward strand.
ATCTGTCTACACTCAAAGTATGAGCTCCTTCTCTCTCCTCTCAAGTCTAAAACTCTCCTCTCCACCTGAAACCCTATCGTCGTTTACCCTCCCTCATCCGACTGTCCCTCCAACGCAGACATCCGACTCCATACTCTGCTCATTCTCCTCCGGCTTGGTGGTCATACTCTGGTCATTATCCTTCGACTAGGTGGTCAGCGGGACACTCCTCTCATTCTCCTTTCGTTCGACTATGCTCATCCGACTCCTTTCACTGACTGAAACTTGTCATACGTCGAATTACCGACCAATTGAAAACGAATCGCAGGTTCATCCCGACATCGCTAAACTAGGGTTTCAAGATTCAAGAAATTGGGGTTTCGTGTTTGGTTTCTCAATTGGTTTGATTTCTAGTCTTTGGGTTATAGAGTTAGTTCTTGTGGGATGTTCAAATTAATTGTGGTGATGTGCTTGTTCGGATGTTCATTTCCAGACATTTATTTTTTTTTTTTGTGCTGAAATTTTCCCTGATGATTGTTGCTGCTACATATTGGTTTATTGGTGAAGTTTTTCCCCAAGAATGTTTGCTACTAACATCCTGTTTTGCCACTGAATTTGTTGCCACTAATGTTCTGTAGCTACATGTTGGTTTGCTTCGTATGTTTGGTCAAGAATTTATGGTGGTAAACATTGTTTTGCTGCTGAATTTTTTTTTGGCAATCCATGTCAATTTAACAGCTTTACATTTCTCCAACTCATATCTTCCTCCAAGAATTGTTAATGATCTTCTTCACCTTTGTTTGGCTTCTTAATTGATGGTTCCATATTTCTTTCTTACTGCTGCATCCTTGTAGTACAATTACTGATTCATAATTACATTAACAGTTCTTGGGGGTATTTAGTATGGATGTAATTACTAATGGTTTAGGATTTGGGAGTATTTAGTTTTGATGGTTTGGCAAGTTCAAATAGCTGGAATCAGTAGTACAATTTTGGGCTTTGCAACTGAGAAGTCATATTGAATAGGCAAACAAGGCTTGTGAAAAAGAAATGGTGAAAAAGAAATACACTGTCAAGCACCTGTTATTGAATAGGAAAACACTAGGAATCCATCTTTTTGAGTGTTTTGGAAATGCAAGTGAAAAAGAAATTGTTTTAGCCTAATCACTTCAGATTGCATAGAAAAATATTGAGGAAATGGTGTAAACTTTAGTTGTTGCTGAGTTGCATCTGTGCTGCACAGCGTAGCTAATCCTTTTGAATTTCCAAAGCCCTAAGACTGCAGGAAAGACGAAACATGAAAGACCAAGAATCACCATTGAGTAACACAAAGAAGAGTTTGGCATCATAATCTGATTCTTATTTACAGGATTCCTAGTGTTTGTTTCCTTTCTTTCTTATTTACAGTAGAGTATAGTTGAATCATTATCTTCTACTAATAGGTAAAACAGCTTGAGAGATAAAAAAAATAGGAAGGACATCATCTTCTACTAATCGGTAGTTGAATCTGTTGGTATTTTTTATGCAGATAAATAATTGGCTTCATCTTCTACTAATAATACGAACATAAGATTAAAGCTAAGGTTTTGTAATTGTGGAAGAATAGCTTCCATACGTATAGTACGAACCAATCAGAATGGAAATGAAGGACGTGTCTATTTTGTTGCCCCAAGAAAATATGTAAGTACCTGTTATATAAATGAATTTGTTACTTTTTACAAATTTCATTTGTCCTTTATTGATTAACTGATTCTTGTCCATTGTAGACTGCGAACGAACATTGCAATTACTTCAGGTGGTTCGCAGATGACGACGACAACGACGACATTACCTCCACAATCCAAGCCAATGCTGGACCTCAGACAGATTCAAGAACAGAAGAAATTAATGATCTAAGGAGAAGGGTTGGTGAGCATGATAGAAGGCTTCAAAGAATGGAGAAGAAGTTCCAGGCAATGACTTATGTCATTGTATTTTGTGTACTTTTGTACTTTATCATGTAAATGACTCAGTTGTTAGGTTTTGGAACATGCTATGAATGTAATCTACTTTTCTACTTGTTTTGTAATTTTTTTTTGTGCTTAAAAATCTGATGGTTTGAAAAAACAAGTGTATAACAGGTTTGTTTGAGATGAAATGTGTTGAATGAACAGTGTGTGAAATCTATTGAATTATGTTGGTTGCTTAACAGTGTGCATTATATGTGATGGTTTGAAAAAACAGGTGTATTGATTAACAATGTGTTGACTTAACAGGTGCTTCACAGTGTATCTTTTTGGACAATGGTTGAACAGGTTCAATTTAAATGTGTTGAATGAACAGGTTGAACAGGTTGAATAACAAGGTGTTCAATGAACAGGTTGAAGGTTGATTAACAGGTTCTTCAATGATTAACAGGTTCTTCAGGTTGAAGGTTGAAATCTGATGCTATGAACTTGGCATGAAATCTGTTGATTAACAGGTTCTTGAAAGATTAACAGGGTCTTGAGAAAATCTGTTGAATGAATGAGACAATGTTGAAAAATCTGTTGAATGAATAACACGGTCTTGAATGATTAACAGGGTCTTGATTAATGGGACAATGTGTGAAATCTGTTGAATGAACAGAACCTTGCTTAACAGTGTGCATTGTATGTCATGGTTTGCAAATGACTTATTGATTAACAATGTATTGAATGAGTAGGTTGAACAGTTTGAATGTGTATAACAGGTTGAACTTGACAATGTGCGAAATTTGTTGAATGAACAAGGGCATTTATTAACAGTGTATATGATGGCATACTAATAATAGTATATTGTATGTGATGTTGAACAATCTGTTCATGGTTTGCATTTATTAACAGGGTCATTTCTTAACGATGTGTATGGTTTGCATTGTATGTGATGGTTTGCAAATGACTCAGGTTTATTAATTTTTTTTCATCACAACAGATTATTCTGGTTGGTTTTATCTTCATGCTGCTTATGGCATTATTTCTGAGAAAACTTCATCTTGGTCTACAACACACTGATGATTCCAAGCATCTATGCCACCATTGAAAGCCAAAACCAGCAAATTCTGTTCAGATGCAGGACACTTTGGGCTGCAGAATACTGTAATGCAAGACATTATAGTAGCCTTTCAGCAACATCACCCTACTCTAGCCGGCCCAACAGTGCAAAGATAAACACCAAACCAGCAGGCAGGCAACCCAGCAATACCAGAAGCAGACAGGACACACTTCACAGAACAGATTGAACACCAATCCATCAGTAGTTGCAGTAGCCCTGTTAAAGAACTCAAAATACCGGCAGACAACATAAGAAAGATCACAGCAGCAAAATGCCACTACTCATCAACACTACATTGGACTAGTTGCACCACAGCAAAACACACCCTTTAGAGCATCAATCACCAATAGATTTGCAGAGACCATTTCTAACAGATTTCATTCAATCACCAACAGATTTGCAGTGACCATTTCTAACAGATTTCATTCAATCACCAACAGATTTGCAGAGTTCACTTCCTCACCAACAGATTTCATTCAATCACCATTTTTACAGAAACATAACAACAGTCATAGTGACTAACAGAGCCATTTGTACAAAACCATTGGTACAGAAATTGCTTGAGAATCAAAAATAACAAAAAATTGCTTCAGAATAAAAAATAACAAAAAATAACAGAACCATTTCTAAGAATAACAAAAAATTCCCAAATCATTCAACTCAAAAATATGGGACATTTACTTCATTGAACTCAAACATATGGGACATTCAAGTGAACAATCGGAAGTTTATAAATGAAATTCACGTACAATTACCACTTCGAAACTAAAAAAAAAAAAAATGGGACATTCGAATCCCCGTCGATGTTCAAGTCAACAAAATATGACGGTACTATCGATCTTTGACTGCTAATATTGTTGACCATTCCAGCTTCTTGGTGAGATGTGCTCCCAATGTCGTCCCCACTTGTGGTAACTGGTGCCTGTAAAAATAAAGTAAATAATAATAACAAAATTCCATAAACATATTCAGGGAAAGGGTCTGCTATGGCATCGGCAAACAAAGTGCAATATATTAAGTTCGTTGAACACATACCGATACAAGGAAAGGGTCTGGTATGGCATCCATAAAAGGACGATAGTAATGTTGACTTGGCGGCACCTAACGATGAAATAGTAACACAAGTAAATTACTAATTTCAAGTAGTAAAATGAAAAGGCAAAATACAAAACCCCAAACAACCTTCATATTTAACACGTAACGGTTCATACATGGTGTGTTACACGCTTCCCATACAAGGAAAGCTTAACTTACAAGGTTCACCTTGACGCACCTTCTTATTCTTTCCCTTCAACCGATTGACTATTGCATCAACCTTGCTAACCTTCCGTTTCGTACATGGACGACCTCTTCGGCGAACAACCAAAGGACTTCGTACCTTACGAGTCATGCTTTCTTTTGTAGTATTGATACGAGGCGGACTTTTTGGTAAAGTATGGAAAGGTGGTAAAGTACTATTTGAAGGTGGTAAAGTACTAGTACATGGCACATTACTCGCACTACTTGATTGAACTGTTCTCACTTCATCCTTCATTTTCATCAACCCAAGTTGAATCACTTTGTGTTTAGCATCATCATTGGTAGCAAGATCTAGGATCTCATCCAACGTGTTGTGATAGTTATCATGCAACTTTGGATGTAGAAAAGAGCCAAATTTAGTATATATGGTTGGAATGCATATGTTGCCTCTTTCCAAGTCTTTTCTCCATCTCGAAACAATGTATTTAGTTGGCACCTCATATATGGATCTCTCAATGAGCACAGAAAGTGAATGTGCACACATAATACCTCTAAACTCAAACAACCGACATATACATTGGAGCTCACATTCAGTTGAATTAAAGTACACAACAAATTTCACTTTCTTCATCCCCTCACCCACAATAATAGCCTCCCTCACATGATAGGTACAAATTGGTCCCTCCTATTTGATAAGATTTGCACGACAATACACTTGACGCTTCATTTCTAGTTGAACTTCTTTAAATTTGGAATTAGTGTAGGCTGCACGAAATTGATTCTCAAAATGATACACCGTTAAGCAATCATACAATTTGTTACGAGACTTAAAATCTGCTTTTGTCTCCTTCTCTACCTTACTTCTGAACGCATTGTCATACTGCTCAACAAATTGCTTCAAGGTTGTCTTGGAGTTCACATATCCATCAAAGAATGCATTTATACTCTCACTTCGTTGTGTAGTTGACATGCCAGCCCAAAATATGTCTTTAACATAGGCAGGAATCCACCTATGTTGCTCACGGTGTAATAGTCCCAACCACTCGTTATCATTCAAATTGAAATTTTCAATCATTGCTTCCCAGTATTCCTCAAGTTCATGTATTGTGAATGAATCATAAACTGCATTACTGAAAGCAACCTTAATGGACTCATATTGCGAATATCCTCTCAATTTCTCGGAAATTTTCTTCATAATATGCCATAAACACCAACAATGCCAAGCTTGTAGGAAGACAATTTCTATGGCATTTTGCATAGCTCTGCATTGGTCAGTTATTATCGCTTTTGGGGGAGCATCTGACATGCAACTTAACCATTCTTTGAATAGCCAAACAAAAGTCTCCGTGTTCTCATTACTTAACAACCCACAACCGAACAAAATTGACTGTCCATGGTGATTAACTCCTACAAACGAAGCAAATGGCATGTCATATTTGTTTGTCAAATAGGTTGTGTCAAAAGAGACAACATCCCCAAATGCTTTGTAAGCCGCCCTACTCCTTGCATCCGCCCAGAACAAATTGCGCATGCGACCATCTTCATCAAGGTCAATTGCTGAATAAAAGTTTGAATTTTGTTGTTGCATTTTATGAAAATAATGTGTAACTGATTCGGCGTCTCCTACCCCAAGTCTCAACCGTCTAGCATTGTTAATATAATTCATTGCATCTCGTTCATCAAACGTTAATGCCTCATATCCCCCTGCTTCAACAACTATGGGATGAAAATTCTTAGCCACCCCAATTCCTACTGCATCGTTAACTTCTAATCTCCTCTTCACCGGTGTAACAATTCTCTTATTCATTGCAAAATGCCGTGAGTCAGTAGCAACCAAATCATGAGTGTGTTCAAGCACAACTGTGGTTAACTTATATGTTCCATCTTTTTGTAGACTGGCTCTTACCCTTGCTTTACACTCAATTTTTGATGACAAAGATGGTTCTAAGAGATTTATTTCTGATCTTTTTGTTCTGTTCTGTGCCCTAGTGCATTCAATTCCAAAGTACTTAACTTCCCCATCATATGTTAAATTTTGTGTTCTATAAGCTATAGCAAATCCCGAGTGTTGGGCATATTTTGCATAAAATGCGTACACCTCTTCCTTTGAGCTAAAATACATTCCCTTCTTAGGTTCTTCAACTTCACCACACTCATTAAATGAAAGAGTGTTATCTTCTTCTTCAACTTCGTCACTTCCATTGAAAAAATTATTGTTCGAATCAATATCCATTGTACCTTCAAAGTTAAATAGAATACAAAATTTTAGAGTACAAACAATTATCTTTATCTAATGCTATTGTACGGGGAGCAAATATTCCGGCGTGCCCGTATTCCTTTCTTCCGAGCTCCGTCGATGTCCGATCACCTGCGAGCAAGTAATGGTGAGCTACCCGGCGGTGTGTGGCCGGAAAAACCCTCCGACGGTCAAGTTAGCACACACCTTAGAGGGAATAGAGAGAAGGGAGAGAGCGTTTTAGTGTAAGGATTTCTTACAGATACGTTCGTGTGTCGCGTATGGGAGGCGCAGACATGCTTATATACCTTCTGAGCCCCATATTCACTCCCTGTCATCTCCTGACACGTGGCTCTACTATTCCATCTGTCAGCATAAACCATGCCATTCATCACCTGCTCCCAACTGCCTGTCAGCACAGCTGGAGCTCGGCAGCCGAGCTGCCCTACCTCGGTCGTACCATGCTTCATACCTTAAGCGCCTAACCGGATAAACAAACGGAGAACCGGGCTTCCTGCCGAGCCTAGCCCGGATACTTACTTTGATCGGCCTTCCTGCCGACCATACAGTCTCCTCGGCTGACCACGCCTCTCCGGGCGCCGGCCACTCAACTTCCTCGGTTGTCCATGCCTTCCTGGCCGCCGGTCACTCGGTCAATCCGGCTTTGGCCATCTTCGGACCGGGCACCCTGGTCCGACCGAGCACTGCCTTACAGAGCAGTTTCTGTCCGGTCCGGGGTGACACTCAGCCCGTACTCTGCCCGGCCCAAATTCTGGCAGCCCACTTTGGGCAAAAAGTCGATCGTCTCGCACCTATGCACCGTTGGGCCCTCAACTTGCTCGGCCGTTACCTCGGCCCAACTCCAGCTCACAATTCACCCTCTCAATTGCCCCTTAATTCCGTTCGCGGAAGCGTGACAGGGATTACTCACTTCGACCGAGATAACATTTCTCCGGTCTTCAAGACGCCAAGCCTTGACCGAGCTAGTTGACGTCATTGTCTGCAGATTTGACCGGTTATATTCCTCGACCGACCTGTTCTCGTCGAAAGTAGCTCGGTTGGCTCTTCGTCTTTTCAACCCGTCGCTTCAGCCCCGACGTAGCCATAAATGGGGACATGTGGCGGTCTGCCATTGGGCATCGGGCAGCCAACCCGCCGTTTTTGTCAGAATTTGAATTTGGGCGGACTCCCCCTTGCTTATACATACGAGACCTCCCCCAAACTCCAATTCCTACTGCCATTACGATATTCAACCTCAGAGCCCCAGCACTCTCGTCCTCAAATCTTCTGTCATTCTGCCATCCTTCGAGTTTTGGAAGAACACCTTCAGCCCTTCTCAGGTAAGATACTCAATCCCTCTTACGTTGCTATTTTCTTTTATTTTACACACATTAGGGCACAAAAACGTAGCTTTTAGGGCATTGACCATTGAAAACGTCACAAACCTCCCACTGTTCTTGGCGTTCTTCGTCTTCCTGAAGAACGCTGAAGAACTGGGGTGAACCGGGCTCTGGGCCTTCTTTTGATCCAAAAAACCAACCAAACCGGGCAAACAACATGTTTGTAATAACCACGGCACAAACCGAGATAACCCAATTACTTGATCGCTTAACCGGGCTAAAATCAGGTTTGCTTGGGCGACCGAGCTCCTTAATTAGTCAACCGAGGTGGTTTGGCACCCTTACCGACCGAGCTGAAGTCTAGCTCCTAATGCGAAACCGCGCTCACTTACACTTGCCATCCTTTTCCTGCAGAGTCCAAGGGGACCACTGCCATTCCTGAACCTCTCAGGACCGAGCTGCAGCCAATTACCACCGTGCCCAACCCATCAACCGGGCTATAGTAAGTCGGCCACAAATGGGGAAATTCCGCTTCCTAGTGGACACTCCGGCCGCGCTAGCTGCTTTCAGAGAAGAGTACGGCGTCCCGGCCGACGTCCATCTCGAGCTGGCCGAAGAAGAAACCACACCTTGGGGTAGGGAGGAATGCCCCTTCACCGTGCTGTCCATTGTCGAAGGGGGCCTTCGTTTCCCTCTTAACCCGCTGATTACCGAGTTCTTACGCCGAACCGGGCTAGCGCCAACCCAAGTGTCCACCAACACGTACAGGATAATAAATGGCGTGCATGAGTTAAATAACCGGTTAGGCATAAGCCTAGGTTTAGCCGAGATCCTACGCCAATACACACTTGGTCACACCGGCGACGGTCTCGCCTATTACCTGAAGATTCGACCGGGCCGAGAGAAAATCGTAACCGGCACACCAGACAAGGATCTTCATGACGATGATTTCTTCTGGGTGTCTGGTAACTATGAAACAGCCGAGACACCGGGCTGGATGATTAGCAAAAATTTTGGGAGCACATGTAAGCTGCGCAAATAATCTCGGTTTACACACTTATGTTTTCCGCAGTTTAATCATTCTCTTGTTTCTTTTGCAGCCATCCAAGCCTTGCAAGCCAACTACAATTTCCCCAACGTAGAGGCGATCAGGACCGCGCTTCGCTACCGGGATCGTGACTGTAACCAACTACTCGGCTACAGTCCTACATATAGATATTCCGCTCCCCGCCGGAGTAAAGTAACCGACTTCCTCAGAGCTCCTTCGCCGCCGCCAGATCCAACCCTTCCCGACGTCCCGTTAATCCGGTTAACAGACGAGCAAGAAATGGCCAAGAGAAGTCGAATCAAGAACCTGCTCACCGCCACATCTGCCGAGGTGCCGAGCGTGGTAACCCGGTCGCCAACCGCCGGTCAATCCAGTGGCGCCGTGGTCGCCCTGGCAACTCAATCCGCCGGGCAATCCAGCCGAGAACCTTCTGCGCGGCGGGCCGGAAAAAGAGCTCGGGCAGATCCGTCCGCCGAGCTAGTCACCGAGCTCGCCACCGAGCACCCCACGGACGCCCCCGCCCCAGTGCCAGCCTGGCGCCCACATCTGAAGCACCGGGGTCAGGACATCCCGGCAACGGCTTCGATCAAGGCTGACAAAGAGCATCTGCTCGCCTTTGATCTGTCCAAAGCATTCCTACTACCGAGCGACGTGGTTGGCAGCGACCACGTCCTTGACACTCGGTTAGTCAAGTCATCAGTAAAGTCCATGGCCAGGGTAAGCCAATGCAGCTCTGAAAATTTTCTGAAGTGTTTGCCCGGTTACGTTTCTCATCAACTTTGTTTTTTGCAGGCCATTCAAAAACAACATCTGGTTTTGGAGCGCATCCACCGGCTTAGGCAAAAGGCAAACGACACAGCCAGCCAGGTTGAGAGCCTTCAAGCCGAGCTGGGCCGGGCTAAGGCTTCCCTCCAGATAGCCAACGCTGACAATAACAGACTGCTCGGCCAGCTGGAGGCGGCCGAGAAAAAACAAAGTGAGCTCCAGACTGAGGTGGACGCTTTTAAGAAGACGAAGAGGAAAGCTTGCCGGGCTGCCAACAATGCCGGTTTTAACGAAGCCGAGAAAAACTACAAGAAGCAAGTCTTTGCAACACAAGACATCTTTTTCAAGGCTGGCTGGAAGTCCGCCTGCGAGCACCTCGGCCAGGGCTCCGACACCGATGTATTTACTAATCCTCCTCCCGCAAAGCTACCGGTCTACCTCGTGCCTTACGCAAATGATGTATTCAGTGCGCTTCAAGCGGAGGCCGAGGAGGGGCTTGAAGAAGGAAGTGATGAGACAGATTCGGAGGCTGAAGACGCCGAAGTGGAAGTGCAGCCCGGTCAAGTTGAGCCCGGTGCCCAAGAAGCGAGCCCAACCATCAACCTTGAGGCTGCCGAGGATGAATTCACCAATCTATCCCCCTTGGTTTAGTTTTCTTTTCTTTGTATTTTTGCTTTCAATACTTTTGATGTAGCCGGGCTCTGTCCCCACCTTTTGTAATGAATTTCTTTATCAATGAAAGATTTTGAATTTTTGCAAGTGTATGCACGGTTGTAATCAGTTCTGTCTTCAGCAAAACATCTCGGTATAACTCATCGAACCGGAATACATAACACGGTCTAAGTACTTCAGCAGAACGAGACAAATTCATGAACCGAAATAGCCACTTCGGCTGTAACTAAGTTGAACAAATCAACACTTCCAACCGGAGTACATCATCTCGGTTGGGAATCCTAAGTTGGACAAGACACCAACTCTTCCAACCGGAGTACTCCACCTCGGTTGGGAATCCAAAGTTGGACAAAACACCAACTCTTCCAACCGGAGTACATCATCTCGGTTGGGAATTCTAAGTTGGACAAGACACCAACTCTTCCAACCGGAGTACTCCACCTCGGTTGGGAATCCAAAGTTGGACAAAACACCAACTCTTCCAACCGGAGTACATCATCTCGGTTGGGAATTCTAAGTTGGACAAGACACCAACTCTTCCAACCGGAGTACTCCACCTCGGTTGGGAATCCAAAGTTGGACAAAACACCAACTCTTCTTCCAACCGGAGTACATCATCTCGGTTGGGAATCCAAAGTTGGACAAAACACCAATCTTCTTCCAACCGGAGTACATCATCTCGGTTGGGAATTCTAAGTTGGACAACACACCAATCTTCTTCCAACCGGAGTACATCATCTCGGTTGGGAATTCTAAGTTGGACAACACACCAACTCTTCCAACCGGAGTACATCATCTCGGTTGGGAATCCAAAGTTGGACAAAACACCAACTCGTCAACCCGGAGTACATCATCTCGGTTGGGCATCCTAAGTTGGACAAAACACCAACTCTTCCAACCGGAGTACATCATCTCGGTCCGTAACACTAAAACAATAATCCAAGTGCTAATGCAAAATGACTTCTATAATTTGACAAAAAGAATTACATTCTGCTTTCCAAGCCAAAAAATTGCTTTACAAAAAGAGGAAAGTAAAAAGCTTAAAAATAATACAATTTCAAGTTGGCCGCATTCCATGGCCGGGGTATGGCTCTTCCCTCTAGATCCTCCAAGTGGTAAGCCCCCTTGCCAGCCAGACCAGTGATCTTGTAGGGTCCTTCCCAATTTGCCCCTAGTTTGCCTTCTCCTGGCACCAGGGTGTTGCCCATAATCTTCCTCAAAACCCAATCTCCAACTTTGAACGGTCTGGGGTGCACTGTCTTGTTATACTTCTTGGAGAGCTCTTGTTGGTAGGCGGCTACATGGATGAGGGCTTTCTCCCGGCGCTCTTCCGCTAGGTCCAGCTCCAAGGCAATGGCCTCGGCATTTAGCTCGGGCTCAAAACTCTCGGTTCTGAGGGTAGGTATTTCGACTTCCAAGGGTATGACCGCCTCCATGCCGTAAGCCAAAGCAAATGGAGTTTCCCCGGTTGAACGTCGCGGGGTTGTTCGGTATGCCCAAAGTACACTGGGCAATTCCTCAGCCCACTTTCCCTTGGCCTTTTCCAGCCGTTTCTTCAACCCATCCAGGATAGTCTTGTTCGACGCTTTGGCTTGACCATTGGACTGCGGGTAGGCTGGGGTGGAGTTGTAGAATTCTATCTTCAGATCTTCACAAAATCCTCTGAATAGGCGACCGTCAAACTGGGTGCCGTTGTCAGAGATCAAAATCTTGGGGACGCCAAACCGCGTGACAACGTTCTGCCAGACAAATCGCTTCACGTCTTTCTCTTTGATGGTTGCCAAGGGCTCAGCTTCAACCCACTTTGTGAAGTAATCTGTGGCCGCGATGAAGAATTTCCGGTTGCCCGGTGCTGTTGGCAATGGTCCCACTATATCTAGCCCCCACATGGCGAAAGGCCAAGGACTGGTGAGGGGAATAAGTTCCCTGGCAGGCTGGTGGATCTGATGGGCGAATTTCTGGCATTTCTCGCACCTGCGGACATATTTTTGTGCGTCGGCCTGCATGCACGGCCACCAGTACCCCTGCGAAATAGCTCGGTAGGCCAAGGACCTGCCCCCGATGTGGCTGCCACAAATGCCTTCATGAATTTCAAACAAGAAGGCCTCCACACTGTTTGGGTGCACGCACTTGAGATACGGACCGGTGAAGGACTTCTTGTACAACGCGCCTGATGGAGAGAGCCAAAACCGCTCTGACTTCACCCGGATTTTGTGTGCTTCTTTCTTGTCCGCTGGAAGAGTCCGGTCTCTGAGGAACAAGATCAAGGGGTCCATCCATGAAGGACCTAGCTCGGCGCAGAGTACATCCGTCTGCCCGGCGTTTTCAATGCTCGGCCGCGGAAGAAAGTCAATCAATAGGGGGTTTGGAGACGTACTATCTACCATGGAAGCGAGGCCGGCGAGTTCATCAGCCCTGCTGTTTTCTTCTCGGCCAATCCGTTGGACTCTGATTGCCTCAAACTGCTTGATATGGTCCCTGACCAGAGCTTGGTACTTCGCCATCCTGTCGTCCTTCGCTTCATAAATCCCTGAAACTTGGTTAACCACAAGCTGGGAATCACTATATACCAGAAGCTCGGCAGCCTTCATTTGAATTGCGCTCTTGAGCCCAGCAAGAAGCGCCTCGTACTCAGCCTCGTTGTTAGACGCCGGGAAGCCGAGTGTGATAGAATGCTCAATGGTTAGGCCATCCGGGGATATAAGAACGATACCTAGGCCGGCACCATGACGGTTGGACGCTCCATCAACAAAAAGCTTCCACATGTCCCCCACAAAAAGCTTCCAGCAGTCAGATGGGTCCTGAGAGTTGCGAAGGGCAATGGGATCACAACTGCTCGGCTGTGCGGTGTCAAGTTTGGTGTTGACCGGTTCAAAGTCAGTGCCCCTTGGTGATTCGACACCGGACTCAGCAAGTTGGTCCGTAATGCCCAAGTCCGTAGGCGAATCACCAGGTTGCGGTGTGAAGCCGGACGCAGGTTCTGAGCTGTCTGGAACCATTCCTCCCCCCCTTGATGATTCGGCACCGGACTCAGCAAGTTGGTTCAGAATGCCCAAGTCCGTAGGCGAATCATCAAGTTCTGAGCTGTGTGGAACCATTCCTTCCCCCCGTGGTGATGCGGTACCGGACAGAGTGGATGGGTTGGTGATACACAACTCCGTCATCGCAGCACCGGGAGGTATTACCGTGCAAACTGAGGGAACTTCGATGGTGCGCGCTAACTCCGCGGTGCGACCTTTTGCAGCTGGTTGTGCCTCGGTTGGCATTGTGTGCGTCTCATCATCTGCCTCGGCAATGTCGACCGGGCATACCGGATGAGTGCTAGGTGAGAACTCGGCAACAAAATCGGCAAGGGTTTGGGCTTTGATTGCGGTGCGCGGCTGGAACTTCACATCGAACTGTCCCAACTCGACCGCCCATTTTAAAATTCGGCCTGAAAAGTCTGCGCGCTCAAACAAGGCCTTGAGGGGAAACTCGGTCAGTACGACGATGGTATGGGCGTGAAAATAATGTGCCAATTTCCTCGAAGCCATCATCAGTGCCAACGCAAGCTTTTCCAGCGGCAAGTACCTCGTCTCAGCCGGCAACAAGGTCTTACTTACGTAAAAAATTGGGAGGTGCTTGATTCCTTCAGCCCGGACTAACACCGCACTTACTGCGTGCTGGGAGACGGCAAGGTAAAGGTAGAGTTCCTCACCGGGCTCTGGTGTAACCAACAGCGGCGGAGAGGACAAATAATCTTTGAGCTCGGCCAAAGCTCGGTCACACTCGTCATCCCATGAGAATTTTGACTTCAATGCTTGAAAGAAAGGGCGACAGCGATCTGATGACCGGCTTATAAATCGGTTAAGCGCGGCGGCCATCCCGGCCAGATGCTGCACGTCCTTAGCCGAGCGGGGCTGCTTCAACTCTTGCACGGCTCTAATCTGAGTAGGGTCTGCTTCGATGCCTCGGTTCGTGACTAAGAATCCCAAAAATTTCCCGGATCCCACACCAAAGGCACACTTCGAGGCGTTCAAGCGCAACTTGTGCTCCTTCAGAATGGCGAACATCTCGGTTAAGTCGGACAAATGGTTTGCCTCATGTCGGCTCTTTATCACCATATCATCGATGTAAGCCTCCATTGTCCGGCCGAGCAAAGGAGCAAACATTTTGGTAACCATCCTCTGAAAGGTTGCCCCGGCGTTTTTCAAACCAAAGGGCATGACTCGATAGCAGAAGAGTCCCCTTGGAGTCGTGAAAGAGGTGATCTCTTGGTCAGGCCTATGCATGGCAATCTGGTGGTAGCCGCGGTACGCATCTAAGAAACTGAGCCGATTGTGTCCAGCCGTCAAATCCACTAGCTGGTCAATGCGCGGCAAAGGGAAGCTGTCTTTTGGACAAGCTCGGTTGACTGTCTTGTAGTCGACACAAACTCGCCACTTTCCATTCTTCTTTGGCACCACTACCGTGTTGGAAATCCACCGAGGGTAGTGCACTTCCTGTATTGCTCGTGCCTCAAGCAAGTTCTTTACCTCCTCTGCTACTACCTCGGCGTGATGCAGCGCCGATCTCCTTGTTCGCTGGATGACTGGCTTTGCTCCAGGGAAGACATTGAGGTGATGGCAGATAAAGCTTGGGTCTAGGCCAGGCATGTCGTAGGGTGACCATGAAAAGACTTCGATATTCGCCATCAAAAACTCAATCATCTCGGTTCTCTCCATGGCCGAGAGACTTGAACCGAGCAAGAAGAATCTGTCCGGCTGCTCGGCATCAATCCGCACCTCAACCAATTCTTCAACAGCCTTGTCTGCGGCTTTGGTGCCAACATCATCCAAGACACTCCGGTCCTCTGGTCCCTCGATCATTTGAACGAATCCTTTGGCAGCCCGGCTCCCGTTGACCGCCACGAAGCATTGCTTGGACATGACCTGATCACCCCAAATCTCCTCAATTGCCCCCATAGCCGAGGGGAATCTCATCACCTGGTGGTAGATCGATGCCACGGCCTGCATGGCGTGAAGCCATCCTCTTCCAAGGATAAGGTTGTACGTTGAAGGCACTTGTAGCACCCAAAACTCTACTTGCTTGACCACGGATCCCGCTTTGACCGGCAGGATAATCTTTCCCAATGGCCACTCCGGCTGCGAGTTAAATCCAACCAGTGGCGAAGTGGCCGGAGCCAAGTCTGTCTCGCGGAGTTTGAGCTGTTTGAACGCATTATAATACATGATCTCGACCGAGCTTCCCTGATCGATCAAGATCCGTCTAACATCAAATTCTTTGACGCGTAGTGTTACGACAAGAGCATCGTTGTGCGGCGTCTGGATACGCTCTAAATCCCTTGAGGTGAAACTGATCACGTCTTTCTCTTCTGTCTTCCCCCTTTTGATGGCAGGCTGTACTGACAAAACTTCCCTCATATGCTCTGCCTTCTTAATCATGCCCCGGAGTTCGCAAACACGCTCCGGTTCCACGATTCCGTGGATGACATTAATAACTCCCTGTGGTGGTGCATCTCGGTCGTCCTGTCCCCTGGGATCGACCGGAGCCAGATTCGGTTTCACTCCGCCATCAATGTAAAGGTCCAGATGCCCGGCCGCGACCAGTTCTTCCAAGTGTTGTCGCAGAGGCAAACAATCCTCAGTCCGGTGGCCCCTCTCCCGGTGAAACGTACAACGATACCGCGGATTGTAGCCCTTTTGTCCATCGCCCAACTTAGCAGGAAACCGGACATACTCCTCGTCTCGGATTTCACTAAGTATGCGATAGATTGGAATCTTGAAGACCGTGGTTATGCCAGTCCTTGCCTTCATTCTTCTGTTTGCGTCCTCAACGTCATCTCGGGGGTAATCATCCCGGTCATTCCGACGTCCTCTACCCCGGTTTTTTCGATTTGAACCTCGGTCCGATTCCTCTGCTCGGTCATTTGAGCGGTTGGACTCTTGCCCTACTGCGTGCACCTTGCCTGCTGTCTTCTTGTCTGTTCCGACCGGAGTGGCCTTCACGGTGGAAGCCGACGCATCATCCTCTACTCGGATGTGCTCATTGATGCGCTGCATGAGCTGGCCCATGGAGGTCGGTTGGTGCATGGTAAGCGAGTCCCGCAGTCTGTGTCCGACCGGGAGACCGTGCTTATATTGTGTGATAGCAAGGTTGACCGGGCAGTCTAAGATCTCGTTGAAGGTTTCCCAATACCTTGAATTGTACGCCTTCAGTGTGTCGCACGGTTCCATCTTGACACTTAGCAAGTGATCGACTTCCTTTGGTGTTTTTGTGTTGGTTTTGAAGCGCGTAACAAACGCCTCGGCCAACTGATGCCACCTTTGTATGCTCCCTTCCGGCAACCTATCGAACCACTTTAGGCCCAGCTCGCCTAAACTTGACGGGAAGATTAGGCACATAAGTCCGTCATTGCGCCGATGTCCGGCCATAACCTGTCGGAAGTGGCTCACATGCATGTACGGATCGGTTTTTCCGTCGTAAAGTGTGAACTTAGGCTGGTGGAAGCCTGCCGGAAGCGGCGTTGTTTCTATTTCCAGGGAAAAAGGAGTGGCACTCAGCCTTGCCAAGTCTGTATCTTCGAATATTGGCATTGCTTGGCGGGGTGGAGGCATTCCGACCTCCTCGCTGCCGTGAACCCCGTAGGAGAGCCGCTGGAAAGCAGGTATTCTCTGAGCTTCGCGCCGGCGAGCCCGCTCCCTTAACACTGCCCGTAGGTCCTCTGACTGAGCAGAATAAGAGTACCTCGACGTCGTCGCTGGACGTGAGGGTTTGTAAGTGCTGTCTTGCGCGCTAGACTTTTCTGCACGCATGTCGGAATCACCAACCTGGTAACTCCTGGTGATGGAAATGGACTGAGTACGTCGCTGACTCTGATCGCCTGACCGGCGGGATGGGGTGCGCTCACTGTGGTCTCCCACTCCAGCTATACCTTTCCCTTTGACATGCCGCTTAAGATCCTCCATCTCCGCCGCCATCCGCCTGATGACAGCGTCTTGGTCCCTTAACTTGCTTTCCAGTCGCCTGGCGTGTGAGTCTCTCCGCCGGTGACCGTCTGGACTCCGTGAATGCCCATGACTCCTTCCGCGCTTATCCCGCGCGTCTCCTGACTGTCCTCCAGTGGGCGTCCCCAAGTCAGCCATTGGATGGACGGCAGGTGGTCCCTCTCTCCTTCGGGTATACTCCGGGGTGGCTTCATCGATGGCGGACAACGGGAACTCGTCGTTGTTCGCCATGGACGGCGATCAGATGAACCTGGAAGACAAGGTTTTGTCTGTCAAGATTCCCACAGACGGCGCCAATTGTACGGGGAGCAAATATTCCGGCGTGCCCGTATTCCTTTCTTCCGAGCTCCGTCGATGTCCGATCACCTGCGAGCAAGTAATGGTGAGCTACCCGGCGGTGTGTGGCCGGAAAAACCCTCCGACGGTCAAGTTAGCACACACCTTAGAGGGAATAGAGAGAAGGGAGAGAGTGTTTTAGTGTAAGGATTTCTTACAGATACGTTCGTGTGTCGCGTATGGGAGGCGCAGACATGCTTATATACCTTCTGAGCCCCATATCCACTCCCTGTCATCTCCTGACACGTGGCTCTACTATCCCATCTGTCAGCATAAACCATGCCATTCATCACCTGCTCCCAACTGCCTGTCAGCACAGCTGGAGCTCGGCAGCCGAGCTGCCCTACCTCGGTCGTACCATGCTTCATACCTTAAGCGCCTAACCGGATAAACAAACGGAGAACCGGGCTTCCTGCCGAGCCTAGCCCGGATACTTACTTTGATCGGCCTTCCTGCCGACCATACAGTCTCCTCGGCTGACCACGCCTCTCCGGGCGCCGACCACTCAACTTCCTCGGTTGTCCATGCCTTCCTGGCCGCCGGTCACTCGGTCAATCCGGCTTTGGCCATCTTCGGACCGGGCACCCTGGTCCGACCGAGCACTGCCTTACCGAGCAGTTTCTGTCCGGTCCGGGGTGACACTCAGCCCGTACTCTGCCCGGCCCAAATTCTGGCAGCCCACTTTGGGCAAAAAGTCGATCGTCTCGCACCTATGCACCGTTGGGCCCTCAACTTGCTCGGCCGTTACCTCGGCCCAACTCCAGCTCACAATTCACCCTCTCAGCTATGGAATCAAATAAGGAGACATGTGAAGCTAACATATTGCAATTACAAACAACATCTCTGTGAACAAGTTGAATTAAAACAAACAAAGAAAAAATAATTCAAGAAAATTCATGACAATTGTACATTAGATAAAGAAAATTCAAGACAACTCTACATCCGAACAATAATTTTTTCAATGGCTTTGGCTTTGATATTGATTCGAACAATAATTTCTTTTGCAATTACAGACAAAAATATTTGGATTTGAGTTGCATCCGAACACACTTAATTTGTATGGACTTATGTGACTTGAGTGATTAAGTGACTTCAACCAAACATATGTTCAGACTTAAACACCCAAATGTTCAGACTTAGAAATAGATATTTGAACATTATATTTGAGCATGATATATATTTGAGTGACTTGAACCAAACAGATTCGTTATTTGAAAGTAATTAGTCAATATTTGAGTGACTTGAACCAAATAGATTGCATGTATAGAAAGCTATTTGAAAGTGAATTTGTATGATTATTAATAGATCCCATATCAATATTTGATTCAAGTAAGCTTGCCTTTGATTCAAGTCACTCTCAAATAATCAACATTTAATCAATATTTGAGTGACTTGAACCAAACAGATTCAAGTCACAACCAAACGAATCTGTTTCTATGGGCATGATATATATAAACGAAAATAGAGTGGATTTGCACACTCAAAATTCTGTTAAAAAATAGAGTGGATTTGCAGAGTGGATTAAGCATGATATATAATCTATTCTTGAGCATGATATATAATCTCCTCTTCACACTCAAAATTCTTAAACCGAATCATATATATAAACAAAAATGACGAGCAGAGAAACAGAGTGGATTTGCACACAAGGGAAACAAAAATACAATACAAACAGATTCAAATGACGAGCAAAGAACTGAAAAGGGAAACAAAAATACCAGTCAAGACTCTTCTTCTTCAACTATGGACGACACAACGGCAGTAGCTTCCGGCACCCACGGCAGCAACAGCAACCCAGATCGAAAATGTACAGTGCCGCTAGGTTACGAATGATGCATCGCTTCTTTCACTGTGCAACCCAGATCGCTGCTCTCACTGTGTCTTTCTTTTTCGTTCTTTTTTTATTGTTTTGCCGCCAAATATGATGCTTGGCTGTGATACTTCTTTAATTCAAGCACACACCTGCAGAGGATAAAAAATAACATTCGGGCCACTCTCGAGCCACAACATTCGAGCTACGAGTCAGAATTGGGGGGAGCTCAATGCCGCAGTAAAGGGTGTTTACATATACCTTAACTAATCTTATTGGTAGGCATTCGTGTCAGAATGAGAGAATTTACAATAATTTATTATTTTCTCGTGACATGGTTTCAATAATCAAATTCTAAAAAATTGTGTAAGAAGCACATTTAAAGATGTACACGGTACCGTTCGAATAGTTTAAAAGTAAGATTACAAACCGAATGACAGATTGGTGGATTAACGGATTGATAAATCACGATTTGAGCAGTTTTGGACGGATTGAAGAATATTTTAATCAATTATTAAACATTTACATAATATATAACATTAATTTGTATAATATTTTTTTTATATATATACCTCAAATTAATTTTACATAGGGGTTAATTGGGGTGTCCTAAATAAGTGCGTTTTTTGACTTTTTGGATTAAAAAGTTGAGGAAAAAAAGATGGTTGTCAGTGATAACTTTTTGAATTTTTACGAAAAAATATATATTAAAAAATTGTATAAATTAGTATATAGGAGAAGATTGAGATAGAATAGGCTGTACGGTGGGATGAATTAAGGGATAACATGTGCAAAGTATAGGCTGGGAGATGGTTTCTTACTTTTCGGGCATTGAATTAGAGGTGTTGTTCGGCCTATGGGAGCCCACCACATGTCCCGTTTTGCTAATCAAAACCGTTCAATGTGTAGAACTCGTCGAATACTATATGATTGTAAAAATCACATTGATCGGATATCGATAGCTATCTGATCGGATTAGTTTTTTTTCAACCATTAATTATAACACCATCCATTTTTTATGCAAAACTGATTTGATCATGTAGTTAGCGATATCCGATCAACGTGATTTTTTATAGCCATATAGTACTTGACAAGTTCTACACATTGAATAGTTCAAATTATTAAAACGGGACCCGTGATGGGCCCTTATGGGCCGAACAATACCGTGTTATTTGTGCACCTCGCCTGTGCAATTTTTTCAAAAAGTCAGCTCCGCCTGTAGGGACGTCAGAGTTGTTTGAAAATTAATTTTGTGTAAAATTAATTTTTTTAATTTTTTTTTGGTCAATAGTGATAACTTTTTAACTTTTTGAGTAACATTTTAGTTTTTTAGATTTTTAGATTTTTTTGGGTATCCCAAACCAGGCCATAATATGTTTCATATCTATAACTATTAATTTGTAACAAATTTTACATCTTAAATCTCCCTCACATTCATTTTTACTTTGATATTTCATTGAAAGTTAAAAAATATATATGTATTAATTATAGCGGAGCGGAGCAGTGCAATTTGAAAAACGGATTATAGATTTTAAAATTCAATACGCGGTTAGCGGATAGAAAAGTGCGAATTGATGTGGATCGATGTGATTTTAGCAAATTAAACGATATTTTGCATAACCCTAAGTGCATCCACTAATCACTAAAAAAAAACATAAAATTATTAGTTTATATAACATTTTATCTTTAAAGATATGAGGCTTAGTGTGTTTTCTCTATGAAGAGGATAGTGTAAGGGTTGGGCATAGAGTTATTCGACCCGACTTGACTCGACCCCGCATACGTATGAGCGGCTTCACAAATATAATTGGATAGGGTGGCGGTTTGGAAAATAGGAAGTTTTTGGATTGCGAGTTTGAACCGCACCCACCACAACCCGTTCGCACTTAGAATATATAATTTTTTTTTTAATAAAAAATCTGGACTATTCATCTAGGATCTATCCTAGATATTTTTGTTTTGACCAAACAAACAAAACCCTAATCGTAATCTAATTTGCGCAGCTTTCTTCTTCTTCTCTCTCTTTCTTTCTTTCATTTCCCATCTCTCTCGTTGTTTCATCTGTCTCTCTCTCCCGATCTCTGTTTTTTTAGGCAATCAGATTTGTCTCTTTGTGTGCGTAGCCTTTCTTCTCATCTCATACTCTCTCGTTCTTCCATTTCTCTATCTATCTATCTATCTCTCTCTCTCTCTCTCTCTATGGCAACCAACGAAGCAACCGATCGACCTTCGCAAAATCGGCAACTTTTAGGTAAGCGTTTCTGTGTCTCTCTATCTCTCTCTCTCTCTGATCTTTGATGTTGTTTTTTAGGGAAACAGATATGTCTGTCTGTCTGTCTCTCTCTCTCTCTCTCTCTCTCTCTCTCTCTCTCTACGGTCTCTGAATTATTTTTTTTGTTATGCAATCAGATCTGTAGCAAGTTAGTAACAGATCTTGAGTTTATTTGTTTATTTATTTTTTAAACTAGCTATTTTATTTCTTCATATAGTTGAATATGTTATTGAATCTGTTTAGATTCTATTTAATTGAATTGGAAATTGAATCTGTTTAGATTTTTTTAATTTTTTTTGGGGAGTTTTATATTATTGAATTTTATTTAGAGGGTGATGTGGTGAGTGAAATTGGTCGTAGAATTTGTTTTTTCTTTTTGTTATGCAATCAGTTCTGTAGCAACAGATCTTGAGTTTATTTGTTTATTTATTTTTTAAACTAGCTATTTTATTTCTTCATATAGTTGAATCTGCTATTGAATCTGTTTAGATTCTATTATTGAATTTTAATTGAATTTTAAAAGTGGAAATTGAATCTGTTATTGAATACGAATTGAATCTATTTAGATTCAGTTTAATTGAGTCTGTTTAGATTTAATTTTTTTTTTTGGAGTTTTCTATTATTAAATTTTCAATACTTTATTCTTTTACACTTTGTTTGTCAAAAGCAATTATGAAAATTGAAGATTATGAAGATTAAAGATTAAAGATTAAAATTTATATTTTTTCAGTTTGTTTTTGTGTAGGGTTCATCAACCAAATGCATGGAATTAGAATTTTTGAAAGTTGGATGTGATTCATGTAGTTTGAGATCTTGCAAATGTTTTTATTTTATTTTATGGATTTGAATTGAATAAAGTTTGACAACAAATTTTTTTTTTTTGAATGAATGTAAAAATTAATGAAGAATTACTTTTATTTTTTTTTAAATTTTCTTATTGCATTTTACTTTGGATGAATGTAAAAATTAATGAATAATTACTTTTAGATAAGCTTAGGATTTTGAATGATTTTATTTTAATTGTATTGTTGGGTAGTAAGTATCTAGTAAATGAGATTGATGATCTAGTTTAGGATTTTGAAAGATGTGTTTGTGTTAATTTATGATTTGGTTTAGGATTTTGAATGATTTGTTTATGTTATAAATTGATTTTGTTGTGTTTTTAATTCTACAAGTTTTAATTCATTAATTATTAATATTGGAGCATTTTAGAATAAATATAGAAAAGGGTCCAAAATTAGAATAAATTTAGAAAAAATTGTCCAAAATAAATATTTACAAAATGGGAAAAAAAATGTTCAAAAATAAATTTTTAAAGAAAAAAGTCCAATCTGCAAACCACCTGCACATCCACGAACTCTATCCACACAAACCGCAAGTTGCACTGCGAGCGGTTACAGATTGACTTTTTTCCAAATCACATAGATGTAGACGGGTCTAAACCGACACACAAACCGCTCAAATCCGAACCGCGACCACCGAGTGTTTGTAAAGAGAACAAAAAACAAAAGGGAGAGAGCAAATCAAACTGGGCTCACAACCTCTCAGGCCCACGGAGACAGGACCTCTTTAAACTTAAAATTGAGAACCCAATTGGGCCGAGCCATTTTACAGATTCGCCAGCAATCAAACAGCCCACAAGAAATACAATCAGAGTTCCAATTATACCCTTGATATTGCATCAATTTTCATTTCCCTCACCTTCCTTTCCTCTCCAGAAAATCGTTTTTTGGCGCCAATTCCAGTTTCGCTCTCGCTTTCCCTTGTTCGATTTTCTTTTCTCCTTTTTTGCGTTTTCTTATGTGTCGAGTACATTCAGTAACATCATGGAACCTCCCGTAGGCAAAACGAACCTCCTGAGCAACATTCTGGTACGAGTGCTCTCATTCGGCGTCCTCGTGTTCCTCGCTCGATTCGCCTACGTTGTCACCACCCGAGGCAACTCTTGCGATTCCGGCGACTTCTGCTTCTTCTCCTCCTCCTCCTCCCTCCGCCTCCGTACCAGCACCGTACACGGCGGAGGACGAGGAGGAGACTCACGTCTACGAAATTTCTACTCGTCGGTATTCCAAGATTTGATTGCCGAGGGCTATCTCTCTCCCCACTCGAAATCTCTCTGCATCGAAACCCTAACCGGCCAAGACGTCGTCGCTTTGAAGCAGATTGGAATCGCCGATTCCCTCGGAATTTCCCCCAAAACATCGCCGCCGCTGGTCATCTCCGGTCGCGCCGTTCGCCAGCCGTTCGATAACAACACATTCGACTTCGAGTTCTCCGGCAATGCCGGTCTGGACCGGTCTCCTCAACCGGCCCAATTCGCTTCCGAAGTTTCGAGAACGCTCAAACCGGGAGGCTTCTTTGTCGTCCACACCGCTTCGAAAGACATGTACAGTCTCAATTCTCTGCTCGATTTGTTCAATTCTTGTCGATTGATTCGATCTCGCGACATCGGTCTCGATTATTCGATCCGTGAGGTTGTTCTGATGAAAGAGAAACAAATTCTTGGCCATGGCGAGAGAAATCAATCTCTGTATCGCAATTCGGGTAACAAATGCTCTGTTCCTGGGTATAAACGTGAATTGATTCAAAATGCAGAGCCATTGATTCTAGAAGAGCCATTAAAGCCTTGGATTACATTGAAAAGGAACATAAAGAACATTAGGTATTTACCTTCTATGGTGGATATTAGTTTCAAGCATAGACATGTGTATATTGATGTTGGAGCTAGGAGTTATGGTTCAAGTATTGGAAGTTGGTTTAGAAAACAGTACCCAAAACAGAACAAGACCTTTGAAATCTATGCAATTGAGGCCGATAAGGCGTTTCACAAAGAGTTTCGAACCAAGAAAAGGATCACTCTGTTGCCCTATGCAGCATGGGTGAGGAATGAGACATTGTTCTTTGAAATTAGTCGGGAACCGAGCAAGAAACACGAGGAGAAAGGAAGAGGGATGGGTAGGATTCAAGCTGTGCAATCATCGAGTAACTTTGTGGGTGATTTGGATAAGATTCAAGGGTTTGATTTTGCTAATTGGTTGAAAAACACAGTTTCGGATAGAGATTTCGTGGTGGTGAAGATGGATGTTGAAGGGACTGAATTTCATTTGATTCCTAGGTTGGTAGAGACTGGGGCAATTTGTTTGATTGATGAGATGTTTATCGAATGCCATTACAATCGATGGCAGAGATGTTGCCCCGAGAGGAGTTCCAAGTATCAGAAGACATATACCCAATGTTTGAACCTGTTTTCTTCTCTCAGAGACAGTGGAGTTCTTGTACATCAATGGTGGTGACTGGTAACAGTCAAATTATTCTGTAATTCTTTCTCATAGATATGCATACTTCTTGTTACACTAAAGAATTTGAAATTTTTTCTTACTTGTAACACAAAATTTTCGACTTATACACTTGCAAATGGAAATTTACAGAAAAATTTTCTCTATATTGTGTCTTTTCATCTGCTTCTATTGTATGTCTTGTTTAAATCGTATTTCTTTCATTTTCTATGAATGCTTCTACAGCCTTAGCTAATCTAGAAAGAAATAATATGCCATGGAAGAATACAGATTTAAGTCGTTTTTAGTTTCAAAAGTTGGCATCTATAATGTAGGAAGATGATTGAGTTGTGGAGTATTGAGTGCTTGATTGGCCTAACACATATCGATATGAACGGGGATGCTAATTTTTATAAAAATTTCAGGCTTGACATGACTCTTGCTGGGTATTTGGAACTAATTTTAGGAAAGATGGTGAGATTATTTAGCTGTCTCATCCTTTCTTTTTTTTTTCCCCCTTCTTTTTTGTGTGTGTGTTTGTGCTCTTCTTTTTTCTTATGTTGTTAAAACATCTAAAACCTACATATAAAATGACATATTTGTAGGTTTTATTGCTAACTCCCAACGGTGCAGAGCTTTAGCACAAACTTTTAGTAGACAGAAATGCCCCACAAAAACAAAAATGTTTTATAGAAATTAGGTTTGTTCGTTTTGAAAATCTTTTTAACTACTGCTTCATAAAAAATTTGAGGTCTAAGAGAGGTACTTCTGCCTAAAAAAATTAGCAACTTTGCAAATGTAAAATCCCAAAATATTTTGACAAAATTATAGAGCATCTCCCATCGTGCACTACTTGTTTGGGTGTGCACTAATTCCAAGCATTCAGATTTCTGGAGGGTGAAAGTGATCGGCAAGTTGTTGCCGCTGTAGATGCTTGGAAACATTCAGATTTCCTGTGCAGAAACTACATCCTAAATGGCCTTGACAATATGCTGTATAATGTATACAGTCCTCTGAAAACAGCAAAAGAATTGTGGGATTCTTTGGAGAAGAAATACAAGACAGAAGATGCCGGCACGAAGAAATTTGTCGTCGGTAAATTTCTGGACTTTGTTATGGTAGACTCCCAAACGGTAATATCTCAAGTTCAAAGTTTTCAAATAATTTTGCATGATATTCATTCAGAAGGTATGTCTCTTAGCGAGTCATTCCAAGTCGCAGCTTTAGTGGAAAAGTTACCACCGGCTTGGAAAGATTTCAAAAATTATTTAAAACATAAACGCAAAGAGATGACTATGGATGAATTGATTGTAAGGTTAAGAATTGAAGAAGATAACCGAAAGGCTGAAAAGAGGAATGGGAAAAATCCCATTGAGTCCAAGGCAAATGTGGTTGAACAAGTTCATAAACCACATAACAAAAAGAGAAAGTTTACTGGAGATGGTCCTAAACAAGGCGATAGTAGCAAGAAGTTCAAAGGAAAATGCTATAACTGTGGCAAAACTGGACATCGAGCTTCTGACTGCCGCCGCCCTAAAAAGAATCATGGTAGTACAAGTAAGAAGACCACCAATCAGGCCAATGTAACAGAATTGGATTACATCTCTGACGGAGTGAATGACATCAACCTTTCTGCTGTGGTGTCTGAGGCTAACTTGGTTGGAAATCCCAAAGAGTGGTGGGTTGACACTGGAGCAACTCGTCACATATGTGCGGACAAGAAGATGTTCACTACCTACAATGAGGCTGCAAATGGTGAACAACTTTTCATGGGAAATTCTTCTACTTCTGCTGTGGCTGGACAAGGGAAAGTAATCTTGAAGATGACATCAGGGAAAGAACTGACCCTCAACAACGTACTACATGTACCTGACATCCGGAAGAATTTAGTTTCTGGGTCTTTGTTAAGTAAAAATGGTTTTAGGCTTGTATTTGAGTCTGATAAGTTTGTATTAACAAAGAGTGGTATGTATGTTGGTAAGGGATACATGAGTGATGGTCTCTTTAAGTTAAATGTAATGACAGTTGTACCGAAAGTTGCTATGAATAAGAATAACACATCTTTTGTTTATATTCTTGAGTCAAATTTATGGCATGGTAGATTAGGACATGTGAATTTTGATGCTTTGCGTAGATTAATTGGTTTAGATTATATACCAAAGTTTGAAATTAATCCTAATCATAAATGTGAAATTTGTGTAGAAGCGAAACTAACTAAGGCTCCATTTAAATCGGTTGAAAGAAAAACCGAACCTCTAGAATTAATTCACACTGATGTATGTGATTTAAAGTTTATTCAAACTAGAGGTGGCAAAAAGTATTTCATAACATTTATCGATGATTGCACAAGATATTGTTATGTTTATTTACTTAGAAGTAAAGATGAAGCCTTAGAAATGTTTAAACTCTACAAAACAGAAGTTGAAAATCAACTTGGTAAAACCATTAAAATGGTTAGAAGTGATAGGGGTGGTGAATATGATGCACCATTAAATGAATTTTGTGCACAACATGGCATTATTCACCAAACTACAGCCCCTTATTCTCCACAGCAAAATGGAATTGCTGAAAGGAAGAATAGAACCCTAAAAGAAATGATGAATGCCATGTTACTAAGTTTAGGCTTACCACAGAACTTGTGGGGGGAAGCAATATTGTCTGCTAATTATGTTCTTAATAGAATACCCCACAAGAAAACCAAAAGCATTCCTTATGAATTGTGGAAAGGTCGACCACCTTCCTACAAATACTTAAAAGTGTGGGGGTGTTTGGCAAAAGTTGAAGTACCTGTTCCTAAAAAGACTAAAATTGGACCAAAAACAGTAGATTGTGTGTTTATTGGTTATGCTCAGAATAGTAGTGCATATCGGTTTCTGACTTATAAATCAGATATACCTGATATAAATGTGAACACTATTATAGAGTCAAGGAATGCTGTGTTTTTTGAACATGTCTTTCCTTACAAGAAAGGACAGGTATTAAGTTCACAGAAAAGAACTTATGATTGTACACAAAGTCAAGAGACTAATGACAATCAAACACAAGAGACTAGTAATAGTCTCGACCAACAGGATTTAACTAATGATGAACCAAGACGAAGTAAAAGAGCGAGAACATCAAAATCCTTTGGTCCAGATTTTCTGACATACTTGTTAGAAAATGAACCTCAAAGCTTTAAGGCAGCAATGACAGGTCCTGAAGCACCTTTGTGGAAAGAGGCTATTAATAATGAAATTGAATCCATTATGCAAAATCATACTTGGGAATTGGTGGATCTTCCACCAGGTTCTAAACCTCTTGGATATAAATGGATATTCAAGAGAAAAATGAAAGCAGATGGTTCAATTGACAAGTATAAAGCAAGACTTGTTGTTAAAGGTTACAGACAAAAGGAAGGTCTGGACTATTTTGACACATATTCCCCTGTGACAAGAATAACATCCATTCGCATGCTTATTGCTATAGCAGCGTTGTTTAATTTAGAAATACATCAAATGGATGTTAAGACAGCTTTCTTAAACGGTGATCTAAATGAAGAGATCTATATGGAACAACCCGAAGGGTTTGTAGTATCAGGACAAGAAAAGAAAGTTTGTCGACTTGTAAAATCCCTTTATGGATTAAAACAAGCACCTAAGCAATGGCATGAAAAATTTGATCATGCAATGCTTACTAATGGGTTTAAGATAAACGAATGTGACAAATGCGTCTATGTTAAAAACACTGACCAAGGATATGTCATAGTTTGTCTTTATGTGGATGACATGCTTATCATTGGAAGCAGTCAAAACATGATCAAATCAACTAAGCAGATGCTTAACAAAAGATTTGATATGAAAGATATGGGGGTCGCAGATGTTATATTAGGAATGAAAATTACTAAAACATCTGACGGATATGCATTATCTCAATCTCATTATATTGAGAAAATTCTTGATAAATTTATCAAGGATGATTTGAATTTAGCTAGAACACCTGTAGACATCAGTCTTTATTTATCAAAAAATAAAGGTGATGCAGTGTCTCAGTTAAAATACTCCCAAATCATTGGAAGCCTAATGTACCTAATGAATTGTACTCGTCCTGATATAGCTTATGCTATAAGTAAATTGAGTAGGTACACTAGTAACCCTGGAGAAGACCATTGGAAAGCGATCATTCGTGTTCTTAGATATCTAAGATTTACTCGGGATCATGGTTTGAACTTTACTCGATATCCAGCAGTACTCGAAGGTTATTGTGATGCCAATTGGATATCGGATACTAAAGATTCAAAATCCACTAGTGGATATGTCTTTACTCTAGGAGGCGCTGCTGTTTCTTGGAAGTCCACGAAACAAACGTGCATCGCTCGATCCACAATGGAATCCGAGTTCATTGCTTTAGACAAAGCAGGTGAAGAAGCAGAATGGCTTCGTCACTTCTTAGAAGACATTCCAATGTGGCCAAAACCTGTGCCAGCTATTTGCATTCATTGTGATAGTCAATCTGCAATAGGCAGGGCACAGAATCATATGTATAATGGTAAGTCACGACATATTCGTCGTCGACATAATACCGTAAGGCAATTGTTGTCAAACGGAATAATCTCAATAGATTATATAAAATCTAAAGAGAATATTGCGGATCCGTTAACAAAAGGTTTAACAAAAGAGCTAGTGTATAGTTCATCGAAGGGGATGGGATTAAAGCCTATTACATAAGAGTCGTCATAATGGTAACCCTACTTATATGACTGGAGATCCCAAGAACTAAGTTCAAAGGGACAACTAAGTTATGTATGGCTCACCAGAAATCACCAAAGGGATTAAAATTCCTACCCATTCCTATGGTGAGAGTGATATCTGCAACATATGTTGTCTGCAGGGGTATAAGGATAAGCTTTGCTTTTAATGATTACTTATATCTTGATTAAGGCATAAAATCAAGACGAGTATAAAGAGATACTCACAATAAGAATCACCTATATGAGTGTTGAACTGGGGCCGGTTCTATGAGAATGCAAAGGCTAAATTCTCTAGAAACACTTATGAAAACCAGGCGCGTTCAAGGCCAAAATGAACACAACAGTGAGAACCACGATGTGTTAGAAGATATTTTGTGTGAAATCTATTGTCTTGGCTTACACAAACGGCTGGACAATTCAAGGCATCGCGTCCATTGGTTAGCCAGTAAGTCCGATAGGTTATCACTAGGGAAGGTTCAAAGCCGAAAACTACCTATCCTGATGCAAGATATTTTCGACTTATACTCTTTCGTTAAAGTCTGCATTTTGTTGCATTTCCGTTGTCATCAAATTCCATTCATGTGGGGGATTGTTGGAATGGTTATAAAATTCTGGATAAAACCAGAATTTTTTCCTCAGTTCGGTCTATTTTTTAGGTGGGCCCCGAGTGTCGATTTACTCGGGTCAAAGTGGTAACGCGTTCTATGCCGCGTTGTGATTCACGTGGTATATTTGGTTGCTCAAAACCATTACCGAGTGAATAGGAAATTGAAGCCAAAGTGTGCGCCATGGAAATGGAGTTTTGGTGGAAATTCCTTAAGGTTGTAAATTGGCTTGTCCCACATTGTTTTGGTTGGAGGTTTTGAAAGGGTTTATAAGGCTTAGGGTGAGATACTTGGGGTGTGCCCCAAGGGGTACCCAAGTGTTTTAGAGGGAGAGGTTATGGGCAAAATGGGCTAGACCCATTGGACCCAAAAATCACCACACACGCGCGCGCGCGCCGCCGCCGCCGTCCGTCCGGTCGGTCGGGCGGGCTGGCTGGGCTGGGCCTGGGCTTGGGCGCGGGTGCGTGGTGTGTGGTTGGGTTGGGCTTCTAATCTTTTTGGGCCAAAAACATTTGAATTTAATTTTATTTTTTATTAAAATAAAATCCATAATTCAAATTAAATTGGTTTGGATTATTTGTTCATCCAAACAGGGCCCTTCCCGGTTTCAAACAGAAATAAACTGTTTTGGAATTAGTGCACACCCAAACAGGGCCCTTCCCGGTTTCAAACAGAAATAAACTGTTTTGGAATTAATGCACACCCAAACAGGGCCCTTCCCGTTTTACTATCTGTTTGAATTGATTCAAATCTGTTTGAATTCAAAACCCAACAGGTATGATACCTGTTCAATTCAAAACCAAGAGCTACATACCTGTTTAATTCAAAATGAAGAGCCACCTTCACATCTATAAATAGGACCACCCTCATTTGATGTTTGCATTCAGAAATTTCGTATTTCACTTCTGTTTTCTATTCTTCATCTTGCTGCATTTTATTTTCAAAAGAAAGAGTGTAAACACTTAGTGTGTTCGTAAGGCAAACAATTAGTAGTGCTGCTATTGTTTGTGGAAGATCATTTCATCCTGGGAGATAGACGTCCGAATTCTGAAAGCACCGTGGAGAGGACGAATCTGTCTTAAGGACACAGTGTTAAACACTGGACTTGATCAGAAAAATAATTCGAAGAAATTAAATCAAGTAAGTTATTTAATTACTTTCAGTGTTGTTTTTATTTGTTCATTTATTCAGATTTTAATTTTGTTTTTGTAACAAAATAAAATCTGTTTGTTATTTATTTGTTTATTTTTATTTCAAGTTTGATTTTTGTAATCAAACATATTCTCTCTTTTTCTCTATTTCTTTTATTCTTGTTGTTGTTTTGTACACAACAGAATTAAATCTTTTTAAATACAGTGAAGATTGTCCAACAGGTATTTAGGTAAAAAATTACGCCGAACAGATAATGTCGGTTTTATTATTTTGAACACCGATACAAACCACTTCTCCCATCAAACCGCATTGAACCGAATCGATTAACGGTTCGGTTCGGTATTGTTTAATCTGTTTAGGATGTTTCAAACTTGAGCCACTTTTAAATATAATCATTAATCTATATAAAAATATTAAACTAGTTATTTGTCTACCATTTCAAACATATCCAATCCATCAATTTAATACATTCTTTTCAATTCCTAAATTAACAAAAATAAAAACAAAAAAAAAGTTTGAAACTAGTAAGGTTTCAAGAATAATGAATTAGAGTTAAGATTATATATAATAAGAATTTACAAACTTAGGTTATAAAGATAATAAGATTAATTAATTAAGATTAATAATTTATTAATATCATTATATTATTAGATTTTATATATATATATATATATATTATAAATACAATATTGAAGTGGTCGGTTTCGGTTTAGATCGGTGCACAAGGTGCTTAAACTGATACCGAACCAAAAACCGAAAAGATTAAATTTAAAAATCGCACAGATCGATTCTTATTAAAAATAGATCAAATATAACCAACTTGATCCGGTTCAATCGATTTGATCGATTTTTTCAGTTTTTCTTATATCCCTATCAGCCTTGTTTCTGAAACAATAATTTGAGAAAGTGAGAGAGGATAGAGAGAGAGAGAGGCACAATTGTTTTATCTGTCAAAAGAATGTATATTACACACAGAGAAGACACTCTCTTTTATAGAGAGAAATGGATGCCTTGGATGCCTTGGAGGATGTCCACCGAAAGCATGCCTATGATGATGTCCACCTAAAGTAGACTAAAGGTGAAGGTATACAATTATACAATTACCACCGAAAGTAGACTAAAGGTAAAGGTATACAAATTATATACAATTATATATTAACACAATGATACACTAACATCCCCCCGCAAACTCAAGGAGGGAAAGCATCAACCAAGTTGAGTTTGGAAACAAGATCATTGAAGCGGCCAGGAGGATGAGCCTTAGTGAAGATATCAGCGGGTTGATCGATGGAAGCAATAGGGAGAAGACGAACAGTACCACAGGTAACATGTTGGCGAATGAAATGACAATCAATCTCAATATGTTTGGTGCGATCATGAAAAACATCATTGTGAGGAATCTGAATGGCACTCTGATTGTCACAATAGAGAGGGGTAGAATCAGAAGAAGAAACACCCATATCAGCAAGGAGCCAGCGAAGCCAGAGAAGTTCCTGAGTAGTATCAGCAAGAGCTCGATATTCAGCTTCGGTGCTAGAGCGGGCAGTGAGGGATTGTTTTTTGCTACGCCAAGCAAGAAGAGAATCCCCTAAGAAGAAGCAGAATCCCGTGGTGGAGCGTCGATCCGGAGGATCCCCAGCCCAATCAGCATCGGAAAAGGCACGCAGTTCAAGAGAGGAGGAAGCAGAGAAGTGAAGGCCATGGAACATAGTGCATTTGAGGTAACGAAGGATGCGGAGTAGAGCAGTATAGTGGGGAGTGCGAGGAGCCGACATGTACTGACTGACAATGTGAACAGCATAGGCAATGTCAGGACGAGTTACTGTGAGATAGACAAGGCTGCCGACGAGTTGGCGATAAAGAGTAGCATCAGAGAGAAGAGTCCCATCAAGAGGAGTGAGACGTATCTGAGGATCAACTGGAGTAGAGGTAGTTTTGCAATAAGTAAGACCAACACGAGCCAGAAGATCAGATGCATATTTGGCCTGGGATAAATAGGAACCAGTAGAGTCATGAGAGACTTCAAGGCCCAAGAAGTAGTTAAGAGTACCAAGGTCCTTCATCTCAAACTGGCGGTGGAGGAACTGTTTGAGGTGGAGAATACCAGCTTCATCATTACCAGTGATAATCATATCATCCACATACAGAAGAAGAAGAGTGGTACCATGAGAAGTAGTCTGTATGAAAAGAGCAGAGTCATAGGAGCTAGAGGTGAACCCGAAGTCATGAATGGTAGAACTGAACGTAGCAAACCAAGCACGAGGTGCTTGCTTGAGGCCATAGAGAGCACGCTGGAGTTTGCAAACCTGATGAGAGGGAAAAGTGGACCCAGGTGGAGGTTGCATGTAGACCTCCTCAAGAAGATGACCATTGAGGAAAGCATTTTTGACATCCATCTGAAAGAGCCCCCAGTGGCGAGCAGCAGCAACAGCAAGTAAACTGCGAACAGAGGTGAGCCGAGCAACAGGAGAGAATGTCTCCTCATAATCAATACCATATTCCTGGTTGAAACCCTTGGCAACAAGACGAGCTTTGTAGCGTTCAATAGAGCCATCAGAATGTGTTTTGATTTTGTAAACCCATTTGCAGCCAATGGCAGTCTTGCCAGGAGGAAGATCAACAAGATCCCAAGTATGAGCTTTGTCCAAGGCCTGGAGTTCATCAGTCATAGCTTGCTGCCAAAGAGGATTAGTACAAGCCTCACGATAGGAGGTAGGTTCATAAGTAGAGAAGGCAGCAGATCCAACAATATAATCACGAAGATGGAGAGGAGGTTGAGTTACCCGGCGTGGTCGACCCGTAGGAGGATCGGTGGAAGGAAGAACTGGTGGAGAAGGAGGTGTGGCAATAAGAGGTAGACCTTCGGGAAGAGCAGGCTGAACAGGATCAGGAGTGAGCAAGGGCGTCTCGATGAAGGAGGAACTTGTATCAAAATCAGCAGAGAAAAGATCTATGGAAGGATTAGTAAACAGTACAGTAGTGGAAAGTGCGGGTAAGTGAAAGGAGGATAGCGAGGAAAACATTTGGTGCTCCCAGAAAACGACATGGCGGGAGATACAAAGACGTTTAGAGAGAGGATCCCAACAACGAAAGCCTTTATGTTCAATCCCATACCCAAGAAAACAACAAAGACGAGAACGAGGTTCAAGCTTGGTGTGTTCATGGGATTGAAGTAGAACAAAGCAGGCAGAGCCAAAAACCCGAAGATTGGCGTAAGGAGGGGGAGTGCCATGCAGACGTTCAAAGGGAGTTTGATTATGGATGACAGGGGAAGGAGCACAGTTGATAGTGTAAACAGCAGTGAGGGCAGCTTCCCCCCAAAAGTTTTCAAGGCAGGAAGAAGAGAGAAGTAGAGCGCGAGTAGTGTCAAGAATGTGCCTATGTTTCCGTTCAGCGCGGCCATTTTGCTGGGACGTGCCAGCACAAGATCGATGAGGCAGTGTACCATGATGTTGAAGAAAGGAAAGGAAATCGGAATCCCGATATTCCATAGCATTGTCAGAGCGAAAAATTTTGATGGTTTTGAAGAATTGGGTGTGGACCATTTGGGCAAACCTATAATAAATGTGTTTAAGTTCAGACCTATTTTTCATGAGAAACAACCAAGTAAACCGGGAAAAATCATCAATAAAAACAACAAAATAGCGGGATCCTCCCATAGTAGTAGTAGGGGAGGGCCCCCAAATATCTGAATGTATAAGATCAAAAGGTGCAAGGGAAACAGACGTACTTTTATTAAATGATAAAGCAGGTTGTTTGGCAAGTTGACAGGGGATACAATCAAAATTATCAGGAATTACATGACCCAACTGTCCACTAGAAACCAAAGACTTCAAGCGATTAACAGAAATATGCCCTAAACGACAATGCCAAAGATGAAAGGGAGATAATGAGGAAGTAGATGTAGGAGCAGCAATCTGAGGAGAGGCAGGAACATGAAGGTGCAGGAGTTCATAGAGACGTCCATGCTTACGGCCGATCCCAATAGTCTGCCCTGTCTGAGGGTCCTGTACCAAACAATCAGTAGCAGAAAATGTGACAGTTAGACCAAGTTCACATAATTGACCAATGGAAATAAGGTTTAAGGTAAGAGCAGGGATATGATAAACTTGAGGGATAGATAAAGAAGGGGTGGAAACAGTACCAACATGACGGACAGACATGAGGGAACCATCAGCAGTATGTATTGAGGGAATATGAGGAGATGAAGAGATGAAGAGAAGGAAGAAAATATAGTAGAACTGGATGTCATATGATTACAACAGGCAGAGTCAAAATACCAAGAAGAGTTACCTGGGATTACAGACAAAGCAGTAGGAGGAGGTGTACCAGATGGGGAGAGAAGTTGTTTGAGCATGGCCTCTACATCCGTCGGAGAAAAGCTAGGGGTAGACGGAGCAGGTGACTCAGAAAACCCCGCAGAGGTGGCAGCATCAGTGTGAGGAGACTGATTCCCGGAAGCAGCAGCAGCAGTGTGATGAGTCTGATTCCGAGAAGCAGTAGTAGTAGTGTGATGAGACTGATTCCCGGAACGATGAAAGCTTCCCCGGGAGGAGCCACCGCGAGAGGAGTGGCTATTGGACGATGATCGGGATGGATTGCGAAAACAATCCTGTTGTAGATGACCAGGACCAAGTTTGTTGCAGTAGCGGCAGGATCGGACGGGGCAATTGACCAAGAGATGGGTTGAAGGAAGGCCCCGATTCTGACAATAGAGGCAAGTAGTGGTCCGTTGGGTAAATGATGGCCGGTACGGAGGAGTGGCAAGAACAGAGTCCACATGATGAGTGTGAAGAGTACCGAGACGCGTCTCCTCTGATAGCAACTCAGAAATTGCTTGTTCAAGAGTGGGCAAGGGATGGCGATGAAGCAGAGAGGCACGTACGGGCTCAAAGGAGGCAGTAAGAGCCATAAGAAAGTGCACCAACCTTTGCTGGTTGCGATAGATAATAAATAAAACAGCATCTTCGGGGGTATGCCAAGTTGGTTCTGAAAGAGCAAGCTGATCCCAAACAGAGTACATTTGAGAAAGGAAGTCATTAATGGACTGAGTGGATTCTTGGCGCATGCGGTGAAGTTGGGTCTGAAGTTGATATTAGTGGGCAAGACCAGTAGTCTGGTATCGCTCTTTCAAGAAATCCCAGATGTCTTTTGCAGGAGTAGTTACAGAGTCAAGCTGAAAGCGACCAAACTGAAGACTGATAGAGGTAACAGAGGTATTACGAAACCAGGTAATGATTTGGTAATTCTTACTGTCCCATTCCTCAAGTCGGTCTTCAAATGTAGCAGTAGGAACAGTAGTTTCATTAGTGTCACTGTCTTTCATCGGTTTAGTCACATCCCCGGTGACAATTCGCCAAAGCTTCTTTCCTTTGAGGAAGGAGGACATGGCTTGGGCCCACAGAACATAGTTTGAACCATTCAAAATAACGGAAATAGGATGGGAGGCATCAAGACGATCCATAATACTAGTTGAATAGGGTTTAAAGTAATAGGATAGACCTGTAGGAGCAAAATTAGGTAAAACAGAGTGTACCAGTGAGTCCGGAAGGTCGAAAATAGCTAGGAAAGGTATGCTGGACAGAGATGATGTCAGCAAAGATGTCAGCGGCGCACGTTAGCAGAGTGCAGAAAGGAGCACGTTAGCAGGAAGCGGCGGTGCACGATAGCGGCCAGGCGCAGACGCGGCGCACGGTAGTTGTTTCGGCGCACGCGGGTGCACAGTAGTGAAATGGCGCACGAGAGGCGCACAGTAGCAGGCGCGGCGTACGGAAGAGACAGGGCTGACGTCAGCCGCGGATCGTGTGGGCGCGTGTTGGCGCGTGTCGGAAGTGACAGACGACGGATGGCGCGTGCGGGCGCGTGTGAGAGTGGTGGCGGAAATGATGACGCGCAGTGGACAACGGCGGCGCGTGTGGGCGCGTGGAAGGTTTTCTGAGGCCGGGCTTGGTGCCGTTGGAATCGTGAGGAAATTTCGAGTGGTTTGGTGTAGTGCCGCTGTGTATGGGACTAAACACCAAAATCGCAAATTGACAGAAATGTAACTCTGTGCTCTGATACCATGAAACAATAATTTGAGAAAGTGAGAGAGGATAGAGAGAGAGAGGCACAATTGTTTTATCTGTCAAAAGAATGTATATTACACACAGAGAAGGCACTCTCTTTTATAGAGAG
The DNA here is from genome assembly GCF_055761805.1 of Camellia sinensis. NCBI lineage: Eukaryota > Viridiplantae > Streptophyta > Magnoliopsida > Ericales > Theaceae > Camellia > Camellia sinensis. Next base: position 60,514,846 of record NC_138974.1, read on the forward strand.
AAATTGATGCCTTGGATGCCTTGGAGGATGTCCACCGAAAGCATGCCTATGATGATGTCCACCTAAAGTAGACTAAAGGTGAAGGTATACAATTATACAATTACCACCGAAAGTAGACTAAAGGTAAAGGTATACAAATTATATACAATTATATATTAACACAATGATACACTAACAGTTTCCATGACCTTGAGCTGAACAATGTGTGTTAAGTTTGATCCAATGAAGAGGAGGATGACACTAGTGAGTAACCTTGGTATTAGGAGTATTCAGGTCACAATTCTTCGTAAAGGCATTTGCTTGCAGAACTTTCAAAACCCATGCCTTTATTTCTTGTATTTTTTTTGTGTCTACTTTCTCTCTATTCTTACACACTACTGTCAATCAATATTCATTGACAGCATTTTTCACCGTTCTTGGTGACTCGTTGAAAATGACAAAAGGGTATCAATGGGCAGTGACAACTTAGGGTTATGTAAAATATCATTCAATCTGTTAAAATCGCATCAATTTGCACCATTTAATCCACTAATCGCGAATTAAACTTTAAATTTTATAATTCGCTTTCGAAACTACTCCACTCCGCTATAGTTAATACATATATATTTTTTAACTTATAATGAAATATCAAAGAAAAAATGAGTATGAGAGATATTTAAGATATGGAATTTTTTACAAATTAATAGTTATATATATGAAAAATGTTATGTAAAATTAGTTTGTATTATATATGTGAAAAATATTATGCAAATTAGCATTACATGTTATGCAAATACTTGATAATTGATTGGAATATTATTCAATCTGCCAATCCGTCCAAAACCGCCCAAATCGCGACTTGTCAATCTGCCATTTGATTTATAATTTTACTCTCAAATCACTCAAACCACACCGCGCACAACCTTAACCACAACAGATAAGTACATAAGAGTAATATGATTTTTCAAATTATTATTATCCTTTCAAACAAAAATAAAATAAAATTTAAGATAATTTCTCAAAAAATTTAAATTTCAAAATTTTGTCTCGCATTAATTTTATGCATGTGTATGATACAAAATTTCCAAAGATTATGGATTCAAATTTTTATTTTTGAAAACGAAATAATCTCTCGTATATTTACGCATTTTGTTAATAATAACTGGTTTTGTTGAAGAACCTTCACTAGAAATCAAATTAGAGAATAATTTTAATATTCTTGCCATCATAACTGTAGCTGTGTAGACACTCCATTTTTGACCGTCCTCAAGACTTGGACGTCACCGTTTGAACACTCGGTGATCATCCATGATTGTGTTCGTTTGGAGTTCCCGGAGGTCTCGGCTCGCGCGCCTTGCCTCAGGATCCCCGAACTCGACTGTTTAGTGTCTGGTTTTGCACCAAACACTTTTGTTTTGCCTTAGAGGGGCAGGGAATGCCTTGTGAGACATCCCCATACACCACCGGCAGTGGCTGGAGGCCACCGGCTGGTCTTTTTCTTCCATCGGCACTTTTGTTTGCCGGTCGGCACATTTTATTGCCGGTCGGCACTGTTTTTTGCCGAAATAACATTTTTGGGCAGCCGACCACTGTTCCTCCACTTTATGGAGATATTTTGTGCCAGCTGTGATAGCTGGCACCAACTCCTTTCCCCTCCATACACGTGTATGAAGGGATTTCCCTCTAGCCAAGCTTGTTGAATAAGCTTTGCAAGAGGGAGTCCTATAAGAGAGAGGCTTTCCTCTTGGTTCTAGGTTAGAAAAACAGAACCAAAAATCAGCCTTTAGAGATATAGATACATATTATCTCTATACCTCTCTCCCTCTCCCTTCTTGTGTGTGTTTCTTGGCCCAAAAGGTGTGTTTTACCTTACTTTTGCACCATTACACACACCATTACACCTTAGTCCGAGATTGAGGGACTTGGGGGAGTTGTTTCTTGAGTTTTGGACTGGTTTTGATCCAAAGAAGGAGGTTAGACCATTTGTTCTTCAAGGGTTCTTCAAGGGTGAGCATCTTCCCTTTTATTCCCCAAACTTGCATTGGTTTTCTACCTATTTTGTTTATTGTTTTGGCTCTTGTGTATAACATAAAAAAGGCTCATATTTTCCTGCTCTAACACTTTCATTAAGGTCACTTTGTGGTTAGATTGCAAACTCACCCTCATAGGCCTTGTTTAGCCTATTTTGGTGCCCTTTTGATAAGGTTTTGTTCACTTCAGCATTTTGATCTTTTCATCACTAAAAATCAGTGTATTTTAGTGTCAAAAAAGTTGGTTTGAAGTCTTGCATAGGGGAGGGACACCCCTCTCCCTTTATGGTTTTGTTTCTTTGCTTTTTGGGCTCAAGAGGGTAGCATGTGTGCTTGATGTTTCTTGGCTTCATTCCAGCATTTTTTTAGGCATCTTAGGTCATATATAATCTCTGTTTTTGGTCAAACTTGTGCCTCCTTGCATGCTTGTAATACTTGTTTTGTATTGTTCTACTTTGCTTAGAAGTGCACATCATGGTTAGGCCATGATTCTTGTGAGAGTTGGCTTAGTTACATGAAGTTCTTGGTGATGATTTTCCATGCTTAAGGTTTATTGGTTATTCATTTAGCCATGCTTGACATGTTTGTTAAGGTTGCTTTGTATTTTAGCTTAAAAGCTTTGAGCATGATGGCCTCTAGCATATATGTTTGTGACTACCCTCTTGGTTTAATATCATCTAAGGACTTTCTTTTTAGTCCAAGAATCATGCTTACATGTGTGCATGCATGGCCTTTTTCATGTCTTGAGGGTGTGTCCTCTTATGCCTAAGAATGAGCTTTAGTGTATTTGCTTCATGGGGGATATCTTAGTTGCCATATTAGGAGTCTTGGGGTCCTATTTTGCATGCACAAATTCTGTTTTTGCTTGGCTTTGATCATGCCATGAGAGGTCGTTTTGGTGGGGGTAAGTTGTCTCCTTGTGTGCCTTAGCTTTGGGACCATGAGTTTGCTTGTTAACATGAGTTGATTGTCTATCATTTTGAGCACTCTTGGCCACTGTTTTGAGAAGGGTGAGGGCCTGCCCCTTTGCCATTTTAAGCCCTCTTGCATGTTTGCTCCATGTTTGTTGCATAGTTGTTCCATTAAGCTTTGTAGCACATCAATCCCATAGTCAATTTGGTCCATGTTTATATCATGTTTGTACCTTGTATGCTTGATATCATACATTTATCATGTTGGTCGCATAATGCTTGTTGTGCTTTACATCTTGATGGCATGATACATTTGAGCCTTGTTGAGCATTACACGCATTGCATTTACTTGGTTTGGGGTGTCAAACTAAGTGTGGGAATCAAGGACCATTCATACTTCAAGTGATGCAATGTGCCTCGATTCCCGGTCATCGGGACCTTTGACTCCATCTTGATAAGGCCCCGTTTTTCATGTTGTTTGTTGCATGCATTTTCATATCAAATGGCAAATTCGATCTTTTGACCCACCATGTACCATTGGTGGTTCAAGGATCGAAAGTCATGCTTCTTTGAGTTCAAAATATGATAAGAAGTAGGACCATGCTTACATGTGTCCAAAGACTCCATGCTATGCACTGTCTGTTCTCTGTTTGCTGTCAAATTGTCTTCTGCAGGAAGTTTCTGCCGACCGGCAGAATTTAGTGCCGACCGGCACTATCTGGAATGCCGACGAATCTGATAAAGTGCCGATGGGAATTTTGAAGTGCCGGTGGCAATTCTGTCTGGCCGGTGGTGCTCTGCAGGATGCAAGGAGCTTGTTCCAGTACTTTGGAAATTTTCAGAAAGACAAGGCAGTACAAACAGAGGCGACAAGAGTATAGTACGGGTTTTCCGGGCAGGACGGATTCGAGCATGCATCATCCACGTGCCCCGAGGCAGAGGCTGTGGCCACCCTCTTCTTTCCTTTTGCTTCCTTTCTTTTAATTAATTAGAGAAATTTTGTAATAACTTTGTTCGTTCATTATTTTGGAACTGTAATATTAATTCGAACCCTCTGAGTGAGGGTAAATATGTAATAAGCGTGGGTGAGTGTGTGTATGTCTTCCAATCCCCATTTCTTTCTTCCCTTTTATTTATCTGCTTATAATGGTAGATTAGGGCATTTTTTAGATTAGCATACCTTATGATATGCATGCGTGCATTCATGCATCTGTTGGCATGCACCGGGCTCGGTACATCATACTAACCGCATTCGTATTTTCAAATTCCAAAATTGAATACATGAAACAGTTGGTTGCATATCATATGCCATATTTAGGTTAACCGAGCCTAACTAAAATTGCATCTTGTATGTGTTGCATTAGGCAAAATAACATGAACTAGGACATGCATATTTGCTAACTAGTTTATTGTTTTGGCACGGAGTACAATGTAAGTGGTTATGCTTTAGCATCCAACATGCGTGTGAATGTTGCCATAAAAGTATGCTTGCCATGCGGCTAAGTGTTTACATGAGATAAATTGCTTGAATGCCTGTGGGTGGAGGTCAAACTGCTTAAATTGGGATAATGTGTTAAAACTATATTTGTTTTAAACCCACTAGATAGTGGCAAAACCGTCTTTTCTAAAAAAGCCCACTTGAGGGTGGCAAAACCTGCATTTTAGCCTACTTACGAGTAGCAAACCATTTTCAAAATGAACATAGAATGTTTTGTCCCAATTTGGGCAATTTGGTCTATACTTGTTTGCTGCGCGCATAACATAGTAATCTTAGGCTAATAATTGGAATAAGAATACATAAACGTTTTCAAAACTGGATATCACGGTTAATAGAGGCCGGTCTTCGGACCGGGCGAGAGGGGGTGCTCATAGCTGACCTTCCCCGATCGTACCCAAGCTCCCGAGCCGAGACAACTCCGGTGATGACGGACATGTGGCCTTCGGCACCGAGTCAGGGTTTCCTAAATTTTCCCATTTTAAAATATTTAGGTGGCGACTCTGTATCTGGCAAAGCAGTCCATGTTTGGCACTACTTTTTCAAAAACCTGTTTCTCAAAACGATTTGCCAGATTTGGACTCTTTGGTTCAGATTAAGAACCGTGACACAAATCGAGTCCGAACTGTAGCGAGGTCCCCCGCGGACTTGTTACAAGCTGTCAACAGGTGGTTTTGCCTAAGCTCTAACAGTCAACAATGGCCTTTTGCCTAAAGACCTAACGGTTTACAGACTTCTGAGACTTAAGTACTACACCGGTTGTAAGATAAGAGATAAAACCATTCTTAATTCTATTTCTTTTTTCTTTTTCTTTTTTTAATATCAAATTAATCTAAAAACTAACTTGGCTCAATGTTTGGAAAACCGGACCGGTGAGTGAACCGGAAAAGGGACCAAGTGTACGGTTACCGGTTCAACCGTCGGGTCAAAGCGGTCGAACCGTGGTGTCGACCCTTGCTTCTGGAACACTTAGACATTTTGAGCTTTTACTCTGGTGTCAACCCTTTGGTGTCAACCTTTGAACCTGTTTCACGCATAAATAGAATTTTGCAAGCAAGTGCTAATCTCATGTTTTGAGGGGTTAAAAACCATTGAAAAACAACACTCTGAAGTCATAAATCTTCTAGAACCATTAAAACACAATTTGTATATTATTATTTTGAAAACATGAATAATAAAATGAATTCTAAATATTTTTCAATAATCAAAATCAATAAGAATTTAAAATTGAATAACCTTGGGGCTAATAAATACGTTTTAAAAATTATTGTAAACCAATTTCTTTACACTTTGGATCAATTATTATGGCTAAACCTAAAAGATGAGGCAAATGATCAAAATATTTATTAAATTTTTCTTTCATTGAAGTAATAATGGTTACATAATATTCATTATCCATATATTTTACGAAAACTTTAACTATTTCTGCTAGCATATGTAAAACAAAATGGCGGAGTAAGAATATACATATATAATAAAATAATTTTGTTGAAATATCAAAAACTTTTAAAAAATATTCATACAAGGGTACTTGGCGCCAATTAAGTTATGTGAGAGTCAATACTCCTCCTATTGATGTTGTATAATTATAAATTATAAATAAATAAATATATATATATATAAATATTCAAATAAAAATAAAAATTGGTGCACAGTATTTATTAATAATATTTAATAAAGTCATAATGATAAGAAAAAGTCACTTGTTTTAAAGAAATTAAATTTTTTTAACATTCTCTTTAAACAAATTGATTGAATGTTAGATTTAGTTTTGGAGGAAAATTAAATTTTCAACTCTCCCTTCAATCAATATGATTCAAATAATTTAATTGAATCCCATATAAAATTTTGTAAGTTCTCGTTCAAAAATCTTTTCCTATAAATAGTAATAAACTTTCATAATTTCTTCAAGCTTCAATGAGAGTCCTCCTCATGAGAGGAGACTCTTGAAGTAAGATTTTTAGTCAAAATTTTGAATATATTTAGCCATAATAAAAAAGAAGAAAAATAAAAATAAAAAAGATTTTCCAACTGCGGAGTCAACTCAAAACCGGTACCGGGTCATCGGTTTTCCTGTTTGAATCGGCGATTCTACCGGTTTTGACAACCTAGGCCTGTTTTTAGCCTAATCTGGTTTTGAGGGTTCTTCCGCACCAGAATTACGCCCGGGTCCAGGTTCAACCGGCTGGACCTGTAGCGACCCTAATTTTCTTTAGTCATTATTTATTATTATTATGGTTATTATTATCTTATTTTATTTTTGACTTTATTAATTGTGTGGTCACATGAGAGTTAATGTGATATTTAATGGATTTAATGATGTAATTATTAATTGGATGGTTACATAAGGTTTAACGTGATATCTAAGGCATTTAATGTTGTAATTAATAAATTTTACTGCATATTATAGTTTATTAAGCTATTATATATTGAGATTTAGGTTTATAGTATAATATTATTAGGTTATACTAGCTCTTGGGTTATTATATATATAATAACATAGAAGTATTCAACTAGGTTTAGGAGATAAAAAGGAAAAGAGAGAGACAAAGTTTTGTGTGTGTGTGTGTGTGTGAGAGAGAGAGAGAGAGAGAGAGAGAGCGAGAGAGAAATCAAAGAAGACAAAGAAAGGGGCGGCAACAAGGAAAAAAGGAGGAGAGGGAAGAAAAAGAAATATTAGGGTTTTGTTTTGGTGACTCTAGAAGTTTTCTAAACATTCTTTGATCTTCAATAAAGTATTGTGAGTACAAAACCCATTTCTCTTGATTTATGTTTAATTCTTGTTTTTATCTATTTGTTTGATATTAGTTTGATTTTGTGTTTACATAAAGATGATAGATTAATTTTAATTATTTTGACTAGTGGTGTATGTAAAGTTTAGGGTTCTTAAATAATTGACTGATTTTAATTATTTTGTTTAGTTGTGTATGTAAGGTTTAGGGTTTTTATTGATTGAATTTAATTATTTTGATTAGTTGGCTATGTCAAATTTAGGATTTTTATATGGATTTATTTTATTGTTGTAATCACACTCATGGTTATATGAAATTTGAAATTAATTAGGAACCCATAGATAAATTCCTCATACTCCACCATGACTCCGTGGATTGTTGTTTTATTTGAGTGATGATGAGAAAGAGTGTATAAAAAAAAAGTGAGGATTATAAGATTTATTTGAATGCCTTAGGCTCGACATTGTTATGTTTATTCTCATGTGTGAGATGTTGTGTATATATATATTGTTGCCTCGTTCTCATGAGTAAACGAGTGTTTTGATTTGCGCACGTACGTATATGCTAACCATCTGGGGAGTGTGAGTCAAACTCAGGACGATATCCCCGTGCAAGTTTGGCTTCGGAGCGGTGTTAGGTATACGGGAGGCACATGGGATATATGTGTAGGCCAGAAGAGGAGAGCCGAAGTGGTGGAGTTAAGGAACAAAGAATTTAATTATGAATTTATTAGTATAGTGTGTATGGTACTGTTATGTACATGATAAAAAAAAAAATAGTAAACGATCTTGATAAATTATGAAATTCGAGCAGAAGCATGTATACGTGATTCTAGACAACTTTTCTGTTATAGTTTTTATTAAAAAGATCGATTAGAACTTATAATCGGATGACCTTGGTTATTGTCGGTTTGATTCATTTTGGTAATGCAGATTTTATAGGCTGTTTTAACTCACGAAACGAGCTCATTTTTATTGGTTTCGCGTAAACTGAAGTAAAGCATTATTTTGCACACTTTTCATGTTTTGAGCTTTTTCGAAAAAAAAATCATCTTAGGAAAGTTTTTGTTCGTTTTCAGCTTCAGATTTTTCGATTGAATTCTGTCTAGATTTTTAGATCAAGTTTTTCTCTTAACCTGTTCAGTTTAGGTTAAATTCGCTCGCGTTGTCTTTTAGAAAATTTGATTCTATACAACTTTCGTTCTTTAAGTTTTGGTCAATTCAAATTATTTAAGCAGGAAACGGTGCATTTTTATACTTATTCAGCGAGTTACTTATGATTAAATTATACTAAATTTATTTTTTTTGCAAGATGGTGGGTCTTACTAACTTTTTATGGAGGGATGATCCACCATATTTTTATTTTTATTTTGTCTATTTTGTAATCAATTTATATTTCGTTATGTACGGACAAGAAACTAAATGCCACCGTATCTCGAGAAACTACCCATTCGTCTCGGTACGGTTGGAACTACTTGTCTTGTTCCGTAACAAGAAATAATGTACTTTTTGTTTGTGTCTGGTGGACACATGGGTGCCAATTCTTGTACTCATACCAGTATACCTGTATACTGACCCGTTTTGTCTCTTGGCAACTCGAGTGCGTTCTGTTTGAGCGCAGCTAAGCTTCCTTTGCAGGATTAGTTGGGGCTACGGTGGTGACGTGGATTTACGATAGTGTTGGACCTGTCGTTTGGACTTCTTTTGTTTTATTGAGCTTAGGATTGATATTAGTCTATGTATTTATTATTCTCTTTATGACTTTAGTATTGGAATAATTTAGAATGGGTTGTAATCGTACATTATTTAAGTTATTGTTACTTTAATGTTGAGGTATTGGTTAGTTATGAAATTATGGTGGATGTTTTGGTTGGCCTTTAGTTTTTGTTTCACCCCTAAGATTTGGATGATGGAATGTTATTGGGGTTTAGTCCTAATTTAATATTTAATTGTCCGAATTTTGGGGCGTGACAGTTTGGTATCAGAACTCTAGGTTACCCTAGACTTGTGAGAGTTTAGGTGATCCTTGGATTGTGGAAACATGGGTTAGCTGGTTTAGTTTGATGGTTGAGTTTATTCTAAGTATTTATTAACAAATTCTTTTTGTGTGTTTAACTTGAAGGTGATGGCTAGAAGATATCTTTAAATTTTTTTAAGAATCCATTAGAGTATTTTTTTTATACTGGTATCTCTCATTGTTTCATATCTAGGCAGTTTGTAGAAAGAGAACATATTGTAACTACCTCCTTGTCTAGATCTATTTGTGTTGAGACCCCTTTAGGAGGGGCAGTTACTCTTTATCAGATGTGTAAAGATTTTGAGATTGACTTTGCGGGCAAAGTCTTGTATGCAGACCTAATTATGTTAGGGTTTGAGAGGTATACAATTATTTTGGGCTTGGATTGGCTGCGAAAATACTTTGTAACTCTAGATTGTGCTGGAAGGACTGTAAATATAGATATTCCTGGTATGCCACGGCTTACCCACACTTCTAGCGATGGACAAGAGTCGGTGATGACGAGTTCTCTATGCTCAGTAGAAATCCCTAAGCAGGATATTAGTGAAGTAGATGTGGTACGTGAGTTTGAGGATGTATTTCAAGAGATACCTGGACCTCCACCCTGACGGGTAGTAGAATTTCACATTAACCTAATGCTAGGGACTGCACCAATTTCTAAAATGGCATACAGAATGGCGCCTAAAGAGCTTGTGGAGATGGAGAAGCAGCTGGAAGAGATGCTTCAGAAAAGGTTCATTCGTTCAAGTAATTCCCTGTGGGGAGCACCTGTGATCTTTGTCTCTAAGAAAGATGGCACTATCCATATGTGCATAGATTACAGAGAGCTGAACAAAGTGACTATTAAGAACAAGTATCCGCTACCTAGAATTGATGATTTGTTTGATCAATTGAAGGGGGCAACCATTTTCTCTCAGTTTGATCTCAGAACGGGTTACAATCAGATGGGTGTGTTAGAGGAAAGTATACCGCTTACTGTTTTTCGGACCCGGTATGGGTTGTACGAATTTCTTGTAATGCCTTTTGGTTTGACTAATGCTCCTGCCTATTTCATGGACTTGATGAACAGAATTTTTCAACCGTATCTAGATAAGTTTGTGATTATCTTCATAGATGATATCCTGGTGTATTCTAAGAATGAGGAGGAACACAGAAAACACTTGAAAGTTGTATTGCAGACTTTAAGGGAGCAACAATTATACGCGAAGTTCAGTAAGTGTCACTTTTGGGAGAAAAAAGTTCGATTTTTGGGTCATGTTGTATCCAATTAAGGGATAGCGGTAAATCCTGAGAAAGTTGTTACGGTCAAAGAATGGAAGCAGCCCACGAACCCTACAGAGGTGAGAAGTTTTTTAGGACTAGCCGGTTATTATAGAAGATTTATAGATAAGTTTTTCACTATTGCAGCACCCATGACCAAGTTGACCCGTAAGAATGTGAAGTTCATATAGACAGATGATTGTGAGAAAGCTTTCCAGGAGTTAAAGCAGCGGTTGACTACAGCACCGATGTTAACTATACCAGTACAAGGGGAAAAGTTAGTAGTGTTTACTGATGCAAGTGGAACTGGGTTGGGATGTGTATTAATGCAGCATCAGAAGGTTGTATCTTATGCTTCTCGACAACTAAAACCTCATGAGAGACAATACCCTACTCATGACTTAGAGTTAGCAGCAGTTGTTTCTGCGTTGAAAGTGTGACAACATTACTTGTTTGGGGAGCACTTTGAGTTGTACACAGATCACAAGAGCCTCAAATATCTCTTTTCTCAAAAAGAGTTGAACATGAGGCAACAGAGATGGGTTGAATTCATCAGTAGTTACGATTTCGAGATCCTTTAACACCTGGGGAAAGGAAATGTAGTCGCTGATGCACTTAGTCGACAACATGAGATTATGGCTTCTTTGATGATTCAAGAATGGAAGTCCTTGGAGTTAATTTTGATGCATGATATTCAACCAATAGAGAGTGCTGAGAGGGCATACATTGGTAGCTTGACCGTGCAGCCGACGTTACTGGGTAAAGCTCGTCAGTTGCAGAATTTAGATGGGTTTCTCGTCAGCAAGCTCGATGACCTTGTAGTGGATTTGACCGATGATTGTCCTACTGATTGGTCTGTGGACTCAGATGGGGGATTGCGATTCAAGGGCAGGTTGTGTGTACCCAATATTGTTGAATTGAGAAAAGAGATTATGGATGATGCCCATAGGTCCCGATATACCATTCACCCTGGTGGGACTAAGATGTATCATGACCCGAAGAGAACGTTTTGGTGGGAAGGTATGAAGAAGGACGTAGAAGAGTATGTTTCCCGATGTTATGTGTGCCAACAGGTTAAGGCAGAACACCAACGACCGTTTAGACTTTTGCAGCCTCTTGAGATCCCTACTTGGAAATGAGAGTGCATCTCTATGGATTTCGTGGATGGATTGCCGCGGTCTAAGCGAGGCAATGAATCTATTTGGGTGATAGTGGATCGACTCACCAAGTCTGCTCATTTTATTCCTATTAGTGTTCACCGAACTGCGGATAAACTAGCTAGGCTGTATATTCGGGAGGTGGTACGACTTCATGGCGCACCAATTTCTATAGTTTCGGATCGTGATCCGTTATTTGTGGCAGAGTTTTGAGAGAGTTTTCAACATGCTTTGGGTGCTAGGTTAGACCTGAGCACGGCTTATCATCCTCAGACAGATGGGAAAACTGAGCGGGTAAATCAAATCTTGGAGGATATGTTGAGAGCTTGTGTCCTCGATCTTGGTAGTAGTTGGGAAGAACACTTGCCATTGGTGGAGTTTGCTTATAATAATAGCTATCATTTCGATATCGGGATGGCACCTTTTGAGGCTTTGTATGGGAGGCCATGTCGATCACCTGCTGGTTAGATAGAGGTAGGAGATGCGCCGTTGTTAGGGCAAGAGTTGGTGAGAGAGACCACAGAGAAAGTAAACATTATTCGAGAATGTATTAAGACTACACAGAGTCGTCAGAAGAGTTACGCTAATAGAAAACGTAAGGGGGTTGAGTTGAATGTTGGAGATTTTGTGTTTTTGAAGGCCTCGCCGATGAAGGGTATTATGCGGTTCGGAAAGAAAGAAAAGTTAGCACCTAGATTTGTGGGACCATATGAGATCATTGAGAGGATTGGTAATGTAGCTTACAAATTAGCTCTACCACCTGCTTTAGCTATGATTCACAATGTGTTCCATGTATCTTTATTGCGGAAGTGTGTACAAGACCCTTCCCAAGTAGTATCACCAGAAGTGTTGGAGAGTAGTGATGATCTAACGTATGTGGTGCGACCGGTTACTATTCTAGATCGGGATGTAAAGCAGTTGCGGCGCAAGAAAGTGAACTTGGTGAAAGTGCAATGGAGCGAAGATGAAAACGATATTACCTGAGAGTTAGAAGAGAAAGTTCGGCATATGCATCTGGAACTTTTTGTTCAGTACTCTTTTCTGTCGAATCTCGAGACGAGATTCTTTTGAGGTGTGTATATTGTAGCGACCCTAATTTTCTTTAGTCATTATTTATTATTATTATGGTTATTATTATCTTATTTTATTTTTGACTTTATTAATTGTGTGGTCACATGAGAGTTAATGTGATATTTAATGGATTTAATGATGTAATTATTAATTGGGTGGTTACATAAGGTTTAATGTGATATCTAAGGCATTTAATGTTGTAATTAATAAATTTTACTGCATATTATAGTTTATTAAGCTATTATATATTGAGATTTAGGTTTATAGTATAATATTATTAGGATATACTAGTGTAACAAGCCCGCGGGGGGACCTCGCTACAGCTCGGACTCGACTTTTCGTAGTCATGGTTCTAAATCTGAACCAAAGAGTCCAAATCCGGCAAATCGTTTTAGGAAAACTGATTTTTGAAAGAAGTGCCAAACATGGACTGCTTTGCCAGATACAGAGTCGCCACCTAAATATTTTATTTTGGGAAATTTAGGAAACCCTGACTCGGTGCCAAAAGGCCACGTGTCCGTCATCACCAAAGTTGCCTCGGCTCGGGAACTTGGGTACGATTGGGGAAGGTCACTTCGTGAGCACCCCCGCTCGCCTGGTCATAGACCGGCCTCTACTAACCATGATATCAATTTTTGAAAACATTGTGAGTTCTTATTCCGGTTATTAGCCTAGGTTACTATGTGATGCTCACAGTATATAAGTATAGACCGGGTCGCCCGAATTGGAACAAAACATTTTATGTTTGTTTTTGAAAATGGTTTGCTACCCGCAAGTAGGTTTGAAACATTTTGATGATTCATTCTAACTCAGATAACCCAACCTTCACCCACAGGCATTCAGGCAGATATATCAGATAAGCACATAGCCTCATGGTAAGCATGCTATCATGGCATTCACTCACACGCATGCAAGGATGCTAAAGCATAAAACTCACCGAGTACTCCAAGCCAAAATAGAAACTATATTAGAAATCATGCATGATCCTAAGTGTACAGAAATGCCTAATGCAACACATGCAAAATGCAACTATAGTAGGCTCGGCTATTCTAAGATGGCATACGAAATGCTACAACTAGCATGTATTCAACTTGGAATTGAAAGTACAATGCAGTTAGTATGATGCGCCGAGCCCGATGCATGCAATGCAGATGAATGATGCAAACATGCTGTCATACTGTATGCTAATTGAAATATGCCTTAATCTAACCATCAAAAGCGGATAAATAAAAGGGAGAAAGACGTGGGGTTGGAAGACATACATCACACTCACGCACACTTATTACAGTTATGCCCTCGCTCGGAGGGTCCAAATAAATATACAGTCCGAATATTACAGTCCCCAAATAAAAGAATATTACAGTCCAAAATATTACAGAATTCTAATTAATTAATGAATTAACTAGAAAGCAAATAAACTGGCGTGCAAGCCGGGGACTGCCTTGCTTTTGGTGGATGATGCATGTCCGGACTGTCTTGCGCGGAAATCCACCGGAATGCCCCAATTAGCCTCTGTTTACACTTGTTCTTGAAATGCGTGTCAAGTCCCAAAGGTTGCTGATTCTGCGTTTTGTTGCAACAGAGAGCAGGAAAGGGACATAGCAATGTATTTGCACAAATATATGCATGTCTCGATCCTCGTGCCACCAATCACGCATACCGAGGCATGATGGCTGAGGAGTCGAAATGCACAACTCGATATAGGATGAATGCACATGAAACTACAGCTAAAACCTAACTCCATCATGGATAATCCGGAGTGTCGGTGACTGGGGAATTGAGACACATTCCGTCACTCGGAGTACGAAATGTACCTCGTTTCCCGCGCCCGGGCTAACTCCTATTCCGGACACGATGCAATATGCATGATATGCATGAAATGCAACTAAGATGCAATCCTATCATACACAATGCTATGAAATGACCTGCCTCAAAATGCGTGCACACGGGCACGCAAACCGAGACGATGATAAATGCAATGAAAATGAGATGGAAACATGATATGGACTTATACCAACATGAGTGAGCCTCAGCCACACTCATATAAGATGCCGACGGATAAAAATGAAGTGCCTCGAAATGCGTGCACACGGGCACGCAAACCGAGGCGATGCAAAAGCGATGCGAATGGCATGGAAAATGCAACATGGACTTATACTAACATGAGAGAGCCTCAGCCGCATTCACATGAGATGCCGATGGCAGAAAATGAAGTGCCTCGAAATGCGTGCACACGGGCACGCAAACCGAGGCGATGACAGAATGATATGAAAATGACATGAAAATGACAAATGGGCTTATACCAACATGAGAGAGCCTCAGCCACACTCACATCGGATGCCGGTGGATAAAAACAGGGTGCCTCGAAATGCGTGCACACGGGCACGCAAACCGAGGCAATGATGGAATGCTGTGAAATGACATGAAAATGACAAATGGGCTTATACCAACATGAGAGAGCCTCAGCCACACTCACATCGGATGCCGGTGGTAGAAAATGGAGTGCCTCGAAATGCGTGCACACGGGCACGCAAACCGAGGCGATGACAGAATGTGATGAAATGTGGAAAAAATGATGTACAAGCATACTAATGGAATTTCAGCACTAAAATATGGGGGAAAACAGTCCCGAAATGAAACGAAATGACATGAAATGCAAGGAAACGTCCCGAAATGCAACATTAGGCACCCGAAATGGCCTATAGCTATGCCAAACATGCACAATATGGACATGTAATGCAAAGACAGAAGCTAGACAGTCCCAAAAGATGCACTTTCACAGTTATAAACATGGCCAAACAGCAAATATAGGTAGGGGAAAAATAGTATGCAAGAATACGGTATTTTCAAGAGGTAATGAAGCAAGTGATATAAACAAAACCCAAACTGAAAAATTTCCTTCTACAACACTGAAGATGGACCAAAAATATGAACATTTACAGTATATGGCAGCCTCAAAATCAGTATACAAATATGCTAAAAATATGATGCAAAACAAGGCTCAAAAGGTGCCATAACATGAAGTATGCAAAATAATCACCAAACAGCCAAAGACCCTTGATAAACTATGTAGAATGGACCAAAATAAGAACTTTTCCAGAACTGTAAAATGGCCAAAAACCTAAGCATGGTAGGCTAACAAAACATGCAAGAAAACGAACCGAAAGTGAGATATAACATGAAGTGGCTTATGGAGGTCCCAAAACATGAAAGACCCTAAACAAAACATGAATAATGGACCAAAACAAGGACCTTTTCAGAACTGTAAAATGGCCAAAAACCTAAGCATGGTAGGCTGCCATTGCATGTAAGAAAGGGGAAGAAAAGAGGGGTATAACTACAAGTGACACATGGAGTCACCAAACAATGTTGAGCCCTTCTCCAATGTTGAAGAGGGGATCAAAAAAAGCCTTATATCAGTTTACAACATGCTCGAAAATAAATTGCTCATGGGCCAAAAATAGCATGCAAAAACATGACATACAAGATGATCAATGAAGCAAGTATATTATGGAGGGCTCAAACAAGGTTGAGCCCTTAATGAGAAGTGAAGATGAGCTCAAAAGGTGGCCCTTTTCAGTTAGGGCCGGAGCTTGAAACCAAAAAGAAGTGGGGTTTAGAAATAGATCAAGAAAAAGGTGCAAAAGGTTAAAAGTGTAACTTACCCTTGAAGATTCAAGCTTTTGTTGCTTCTTGGATGGATTTGCAGCTTCTTTAGCCTTCAAGAATCCCTCCTTGTTGCTGGAAATGAGATGGTGGTGGTAGAGCTTGGTGGTGTAGAAGGAATGATGGTTAGTGACTTAGGGTTTTTTGAAGAATTGAGAAGGAAGAAGATAGTGTTGGCTATGGAGCTTTGAAGAGTAAATTTTCTAATCCTTATGAAGAAGGCCACCAGCTGGTTATAAGGATCAAGAATGGGGTGTAAAGGTGGGGGAGAAGGAGGGCAAAACTCCCCCACAAAATATCCCCCGGATACAGAAAATATCTGGGGGATATTGCCCCACAGCTGGAAAGGGTACAGTGCAAGGAAGCAGGCCGGCCTCATACTTTTGCTGGAGGTGGCCGGCCGGCCACACCCCCTAGCCGGCCGGCTAGGGGTCAAAAGGGTCAAGGTGATTTTCTGGCCGGCCAGCTATTGGGGAGGTAGTTCTATGTGTGTACAACACAACCATGTAGTTGAAATTCCAAGAAAGTGGGCCCAAGGGGTTCAACAATGGCTCGGAAAGAGGGGGTCAAAAGGGTCAAGTTGACTTACTGGCCGGCCATGAACTTTTAGGGGCCTCTCAGATGTGTAGATCACAGATATGTGGTTCAAAGTTCAAGAAAAAAAGTCCAAGGGGTTCAACATTAGCTCGGAAGAAAGGGGTCAAAAGGGTCAGGTGACCTTAATGGCCGGCCATGAACTTTTAGGGGCCTCTCAGATGTGTAGATCACAGATATGTGGTTGAAAGTTGGCAACACTAGCTCCAAGGTATTCAACATTAGCCCGGAAGTGCGAAAAACGGGCGCCGGGAGGCTCCGGAAGAGAAATAACTGGTTGCTGCAACAATTGCTGGCCTCCCATCCTTCAGTGACCTTCCCTGTGATAAAACAGAGGTACCTGCCAAAAATGAACGAAAACCGTTGCAAAACGAACGTTCCGGGGCCAAAACACGCAGTTTGGGGTCCCGAAAATGGGCTGTTAAGCACCGAAAATGGTATTCGACCTCGAAGTGGGTTTCTCAGCCCCCAGTGTCCCTCAAAAGGGATGAAATAAGATGTATGCCAAAAAATCAGAGCAATAGGAGATGGTTAAGCGGTCCCGAACCGAGGCACACGACCTGACGGCTCCGAAAACCGGGAACCGGACTCCGAAATGGGCAAAATGGCCTACGGCCACCAAATGTAGCCTACGGACATTGAGAGATGGTCTACGGGACCTCTCCCTCCCCTCAGGAAAAGAAACCGAGAAAACCGAGTCTGGTTCGCAAACCGGGACAAGGCACAGAAGAGGGTTCGGAAGTCCGGAGGCAGGGCTCACGGCCGCAACTCTGAAGTTTCTGAACAAGCACATTATGCAACATCACCAAGCGCTCAATCGGTGACGTCTGAGTCTTAAGGTCGGTCAAAAATGGGGTGTCTACAGTTGCCCCTCTTTGACAGAACTCGGAAGTCACAAGTGACGGGAGTGAATGTCAAAGCCAAGAGACGACCCATTTTTGACAAGGCCGAAGACTTAGACAAATAGGCAAGATAAACAGAGATGTGCCCGCAGGCATGCCCGCAGGCAGGGGCAAAATGAAAATGATATGCAAGCAGCTGATCATAACTTATGATTATGCAAATGAAAGCTGTAATGAAGCATACCATGCAGCAGTTTTAAGCAAGTGAATACAAATCTAACTACATTTCATGCAGAAGGATGTAAGAAAATTATGCAATTCTCACTGCGTCTCACGTGGAGAAGGCTAAAATCGACTACCGAGAATACCCAGAGTCTAACACACAACATCTCTCTGCGTATCACACATAGGAGAGGAAGAAGGTAAACCTTTCAGCGTATTATACGCAAAAGAGGGAAGGTAAACTTCTCAGCGTATCACACGTAAGAGAAGAAAGGCAAATTCCTCAGCGTATCACACGCAAGAGAAAACTGCTCGGCATATCACATGTAAGAGAGAAAAGGGAGATTTCTCAGCGTATCACACGCAAGAGAAAACTGCTCAGCACATCACATGCAAGAGAGAAAAGATAAGTTTCTCAGCGTATCACACGCAAGAGAAAACCTCTCAGCATATCACATGCAAGAGAGAAAAGATAAGTTTCTCAGCGTATCACACGCAAGAGAAAACCGCTCAGCATATCACATGCAAGAGAGAAAAGATAAATTTCTCAGCGTATCACACGCAAGAGAAAACCGCTCAGCATATCACATGCAAGAGAGAAAAGATAAATTTCTCAGCGTATCACACGCAAGAGAAAACCGCTCAGCATATCACATGCAAGAGAGAAAAGATAAATTTCTCAGCGTATCACACGCAAGAGAAAACCGCTCAGCATATCACATGCAAGAGAGAAAAGATAAATTTCTCAGCGTATCACACGCAAGAGAAAACCGCTCAGCATATCACATGCAAGAGAGAAAAGATAAATTTCTCAGCGTATCACACGCAAGAGAAAACCGCTCAGCATATCACATGCAAGAGAGAAAAGAGGTGGATGAACACCGGAATTCATCCGAATGTTCGAAACCAAAGTTGCCCTAACGCATCGCATGCGAGAGGAGAAAAGACGACAATTTGCAAATGAAAAGGTGCATAACGATGCAGGTGAAGTGTACATAACAATGCCAGTAATGAGCATAACAATGCTAGATAGATGTGCATAACAATGCAATTGATGAGCATAACAATGCTAGATAAATGTGCATAACAATGCAACAAATGAGCATAACAATGCTAGATAGATGTGCATAACAATGCAACAAATGAGCATAACAATGCCAGATAGATGTGCATAACAATGCAACAAATGAGCATAACAATGCCAGATAGATGTGCATAACAATGCAACGAATGAGCATAACAATGCTAGTGGAATGCGCGTGACAACACCCGTTTGAAATAAAAATACCGAATAAGGGCATGCAAGCCTTAAGTAGACCAATTTCCAAACGCAACCTCCGATTTACCTCTCGAAGGGGTCACCATACATTCCAAAAGGGATACACCTCGTGCATGCCGACTGACGATGAGCTACACATCGAAGACATGAGTTGAAAATTCCGCAGAAACATTTTGAGCTGAAAAGAGTGGGTTCTCCTTGCACTTTCTTGATTGTACTTCCAAATTGCAGTTACTACCTTTCCTTCCTGGTTATGTTCACAACTTTCCCTATTCTCCAACGGGGTGACAGACTAGGTTGATTCAGTATCCAGAATCGAGGCGCATTCACATGCTATCTTAATCTATGGGGCTGCCATACAGATTTCAAGCCGAGAATAGACCCCTGGGTATTTAAACCAGACTTTAGTCTCGGAAATTCCGAACCTTTGCGTTCTAGGCAATAGCCGTTCGAACTCTAGTTTCCACCGTCGCAGTTGGTCTCCTAGGAACTCATTGCAAACACAGCCAAGATGCATCTGGCAGGGGTTGGTTTTCTGAGGGAGCACCTCGATTACCATTCTGGCTTGAAGCAGACTTGATCTTGAGCTTGAGGTAGAGGCACACTCATACTTCGGAGCTTTGGCAAGACTTGAAGAGGTACACATGGAATGTAGTCCTGGAACTTACTGAAGTTGAAATAAACTCAGATACCCGACATTTTCCTCTTTTGCTTTTACTTTGCAGTCTGGAACCCATATAGCTTCAGATAGGTCCTGATTTTATTATTCTGACATGACCTGGGTTGAACCCTGCGGTTTTATGAAAGAATGAATCTTATTTTGCACAGATGTGGAGAACGGCACGGCACTCGGAGCGCAAAACGCTTTTATTTTTTGAAATTAAGAAACGAGTTCTTAACCGGGTATTGAGCCTACGACTGAACACAGCGAAAAAGACCCAACAAGGAAATAAAAGGCACACAACCTAGACACATCGAGTAACACTCAAAACGACTCAAAACAAGAATCGAGATAAAACAAAAGACACGACACTCAAATGTGCACAGGGAGCCTGTTTCACCGGGTAGTGTTTCCCACCCTTTCTTATTTGTGGTTCTCACATCACTCGGCCCTCAAGCTCTGTTTTTTTTTCTGAAAAAGCCCCTTTCTCACTTTTTCTCTCATCGTACATCTCTCTATTCTTCAATCTCTCGTTTTTCATCCCTCCCCTGGGTGGTTGATGGATGAACAGGAAGTTGCGGGCTCACGCCCAACATAATCAGCTCGTGGCTATTTCCTTCGGTGACATCTGTCGATGCGCCGGATGAGGGAATGGAGCATCTTGATCCATTCCAATTCGTGCTTCGCACTCGGCTTGATACCTCGCTGCTTGGAGGATGAGAGGGCTTTCAACCCTTTGTTGTTAACTTCAGTTGTGCTCCCTTTTTTTTTTTTTGGCGGGTAGAGTGCCCTTCTGGCAAGTATGTTGGCAATGGGGAAAAGACAAGAAGCCTGACTCAACTGTGCCCGTAGTTCATCATTTTGACCATTTTTTTAGTTTTAGTTTTCTCCTAAAAAATTTTTTTGACCAAAATGAGAGTTAGATTAACATACTTGTTCAATTTTCTGATTTAAAATCATGCAAGTTAGGCAGTGAGCACTGAGAGTTTTCCTTTTTTGGGTCCAAGAAATGGTCCAGTTTTGAAAATGGAATACTTTTCGAGAAGATTAGTCAACCTCAATAAAAATTCTCAAAAACTATTTTCGCAAACGACCACTGCTCAACGAGCATGGGACCTACTCTTGAGATGCGCAACCTCGGATCCATGGCAATGGAAAATTGCCCATTGTCTGAAGGACACTGCATGGCAACGGAATGTTGCCCCTTGTTTGAAATGACACTGCGGCGTTCTGAATGGCAACGGAAAGTTGCCCCTTGTTTGGATAGCACCGCAGCGCATTTGAATGGCAACGGAAAGTTGCCCCTTGTTTGAATGACACCGCGGTGCATTTGAATGGCAACGGAAAGTTGCCCCTTGTCTGAATGGCACCGTAGTGTATTGTAGTCAGTCCTCAGAGCGACGAACGCAACCAGACTCTCAGATATAGAGAAGGCAAAGATTATCAGAACCATTACATGGACATGATTGAGTTTGAAGTGTTTTACGGCTGGACTTCAGAATGAAGTTGCCTACATATCCCAAAGATGGGAATCAAGCCTCACGTAGTTCAGGGTTAAGGTACACTCGGGTATTAACCTCTCCTTTTTAGGCTCTAACTTTTGCCAAGGCGCCCGTTGCGGGTTTTCGACCTTGCGAGCTTTGTTCTTCTTTTCTTTTCAATTCTTTTCATTTCTTTTTCCTTTTTTGATTTTTTCGTTCTTTTCTTTGCATCTTTCTTTTTTGTTCTCTTTTTTCTTTTTGCATTTTTTGCTTCTTCTTTTTTGTATTTTTTTCCTCTTGCTCTAACTTTTGCCTGGGTCGCCCTTCCGGGTTTTCGGCCCAGCGAGCCTCTCAAGGGTAAAAGTATAACAAGTCCATGCCAAATGGTTTTGAGATCCTAGAGTCATCTGAATCCAGGAGAATGGCTGCTGCTTTGCAAGAGGACTCATCTTCAGCTCTTCGAGCATGTCTGATATCTTTGCCCCTAGTTCGAGGGGTACTTCTGTTCTAGCTTTGCAAGCTTCTTCTGATCTTCTGATCTTTTGATCTGACTTTCCTAGCCTCTTGTTCGAGGGCTGCTTCAAATCTAGCCACACAGGCCTCACATCGTAGTTGACCGTCGAACCTTCTGATTTCAAGTTCAAGGTTTGGAAGCGAAGGGGTTGAGTCTCAAGGCTGAGAGCGATCCTAGGCTGCACAATCTCAAGAGCGATTCCACACAGGTCTTCGCAAGACCGCGCAAAACATTTTGTTTTTGAAAGTTTTTAAGAAAGCGACAAATCGCTCGCGCTGAAGGTAGTGTGAAACCAGTCTGGATCAAGCCAGGGTCCTTCTCAGTACTCACGCTAACAAGCATGATTTCATTCATTAAGGGCTTAGCATGCCTCTCTTTCTCTCAAATGATCAAAGTTTTGCAAATCCCAAGGAATTACTTCCTCTTCGTTTTTACTGCAATGTTCAAGAAGAGTTTTGAAAAACTTAGGTCGATGCAATGATTCTGGGGCACAAGAGAGCAGGTGGAATGCACTGCCATTTCATTCAGATTCCATCACACCTAGCACACGGCAGCAGCGAACACAGAAGTGCAAAAATTACTGCTGTTTCATTTAAATCTTTCTGGCACAATTGGCACAAAGCAGGAGCAAGCACAAAGCATGAAAAAACACTGCTGTTTCAATCAAATCTGCTGGTGTTACTGGCTCCCTGGCAGAAACAGACTCAAAACAAAACGAAAAGACAAGCATAAAACAAAATGGTGACGCCCGAGGTAACATCCCCCGGAATCACCCGACTTCTATACAACAGGACTGACTCGATACAACAAGACAGACCCAAAACAAAACGACAAGACTGACTCAATACCCAAGTCAGAAAGCACAAAAACTAGTATTTGCAAAATGTTCAAAACAGTGCGTGCCATACGCCACATCCGGAGTAATCTGAGTGCCGCCTGCAGGTGGTTCATCCCTCGATCGTATCACATTATCCCCCACAAGTTCACTGATCAAGTGCCGATAGACTGTGCAGGACTTGGCGCGGGGATGATCCCGTTGTCGATCAGATCTTGTATTTCGTGGCGGAGACGAAAGCACATGTCAGTGTCATGGCCGGCTCGCTGATGGAAGGCACAGTAGTCGGCTGGATTGTGCGAGAGAGGGAGGTTCTTTGGTAATGGTTGCGGCTCCAGGGGCTTCAGATGCCCTTTCTTGATCAAAACCCCAAGAGCCTTTGACAAAGGCGTATAAAGTGGGGTGAAAACCGTCTTAGCTTGGGGTGGATATTTGGCCGCTTGTGAGCTACTTCCGGACGCACCGGTGAATGTGGTAGCTGTTTTTGATACGGTGGTAGCAACCATGCCCACATCAGAAGATCTTGCAGCTGCATCACCACTGGTGGTCGCATTCGAACTGCGGGAAAACGCCCTCCTGGGCTGCTCCTTATCCTGGTCAAACAGACCCTGCCTCATTGCATCTTCGATTTGTACCCCCATATCGTGTAAATCTGAGAAAGTAGGAAAGGGGATTACAATCATTCTCTGCATTAGCTTAGGCTGGAGATTGCGCACAATCATCCGAATTTGATCCTTATCAGTAGGCCTTAGAGTCATCATCGAGGCCTTCGCCCTCCACCGGAACACAAAGTCCGAGAAAGATTCCTTGGGCTCTTGCCTTGTCGTTTCGAGATCACGAGTTGTGATCTCGATTTGAGTGTTGTATGAATATTGTGTGACAAAGGCCTCAGCCATCTCATCCCAATTCTTCTTCACTTCATCTTGTAATCTTGCGTACCAATGGGAGGCCACACCCGACAGGGTTCGGCCGAATAGTGAGAGCTTCTGTGGTCGTGTTAGGCCCATCGGCCGCAAGACGTCTGCAAACAGTCGAATATGGACCATGGGGTCACCGGTCCCGTCAAAGCGGTCGATTTGTGGCATTTTGAACCTATCAGGGAGTGTTACGGCCTCCTCGGTATATCCGTCTCCGATATCCGGCATAGCCTTGGCCCCTTGGGATTTTTTGAAGAGCTTCTCCAGTTTGCTCAATTTCAGAGCTGTATTATCAACCTCGACCTCGAATGGAGAGTCCGGGTGATTGGGTGTATGGACCTTGGACAGTTGTGGTGGAAGCGGGGGCGGAGCTGGCCCCGTTGGAAGACTTGTGTCCTCTTGCTGGTTCTGGATAGTCGGCACAGTATTCTGGATGTTTGGAGGAGCGTTCCGAACAGCAGGTATCTGCTCAGGTAATGGAGCCCCTGCCGGTGGAGGAATTTGTTGTGAAGCAGATGCCTCATTCTGCTGTTGCAGTCTAGTAATCAGTTCGGCCTGTTGGGTCATGATTGCGGCCTGCTGTTTGGAAAACTCCTCCTGACGGGCAGCGTCCTGCTGCATGAGTTTCATACTTTCTTGCATCTGGCGCATCATGGCCTCTATCCCTGATGTGTTCTGCCGTTCCATCTGACTGATTGGTATCTATCCCTTGCCTCTGGTGGAGGAACACTGATTGCCCTTGAACTGAATCTCTGACCTAGCAAAGTCTATCAGCACAAGTTCGATGAACCTCGGGAGATATCGGAGCCGTCAGAAGCTATGGTTCCCAGACTACCTAGCAAAAGAGAAAACAGACAGCATCTCAGCCTGATTCCATCTGAACGGATACAAGCATAGTTGAATAAGTGTGCCCTCTACTGAATTCTGCCCCAAAATCCTGCCCTAAACTGAGTCTGATACCCACGGGTAAAGCTGACTCCCAAATACTGATAGTAATGCCCGCAGGCCTGATGCCCAAACTCGCAAACTAGTGCCCGCAGGCCTGACGCCCAAACTCATACACTGATACATGCATTCCTGTAGAGACGCACTCTAAAGCACATAACAAATAAGTGAGAGCCAAAACACCCCTATGAAGGGGTAAGGTTTCCCTGTCCTATTTTGTCAGGAGCTAGGGTTTCACTACGCATGCAGCGGTTTCAAATAACCTATAAACGGGTAAGCAACCTGTCCTAGTATGAAATGGTCACTATGGATTCCGAATATGCACTAGGTCGAATGGTCAAAGAGGGTGCCCCGGTAAAACCGGGGTTTGTGTTCCCATACTGGCAGAGCCCACAACCGGTCAGCCTTATGGTCATGCCTTGACAAGACAAGCCTCCGGCAAACCGTTCAGGAATAGCAGATGGCAAACACGGTGTCCTAGGCGCACCAATGCAAATGCAATGCAAAGAAACACTCAAGTGTAGTCAAAAACAGATATCACGAGTTCGAGTCAAGTTCTCTAAATCCCCAGCAGAGTCGCCAGAAACTGTAACAAGCCCGCGGGGGGACCTCGCTACAGCTCGGACTCGACTTTTCGTAGTCATAGTTCTAAATCTGAACCAAAGAGTCCAAATCCGGCAAATCGTTTTAGGAAAACTGATTTTTGAAAGAAGTGCCAAACATGGACTGCTTTGCCAGATACAGAGTCGCCACCTAAATATTTTATTTTGGGAAATTTAGGAAACCCTGACTCGGTGCCAAAAGGCCACGTGTCCGTCATCACCAAAGTTGCCTCGGCTCGGGAACTTGGGTACGATTGGGGAAGGTCACTTCGTGAGCACCCCCGCTCGCCCGGTCATAGACCGGCCTCTACTAACCATGATATCAATTTTTGAAAACATTGTGAGTCCTTATTCCGGTTATTAGCCTAGGTTACTATGTGATGCTCACAGTATATAAGTATAGACCGGGTCGCCCGAATTGGAACAAAACATTTTATGTTTGTTTTTGAAAATGGTTTGCTACCCGCAGGTAGGTTTGAAACATTTTGATGATTCATTCTAACTCAGATAACCCAACCTTCACCCACAGGCATTCAGGCAGATATATCAGATAAGCACATAGCCTCATGGTAAGCATGCTATCATGGCATTCACTCACACGCATGCAAGGATGCTAAAGCATAAAACTCACCGAGTACTCCAAGCCAAAATAGAAACTATATTAGAAATCATGCATGATCCTAAGTGTACAGAAATGCCTAATGCAACACATGCAAAATGCAACTATAGTAGGCTCGGCTATTCTAAGATGGCATACGAAATGCTACAACTAGCATGTATTCAACTTGGAATTGAAAGTACAATGCAGTTAGTATGATGCGCCGAGCCCGATGCATGCAATGCAGATGAATGATGCAAACATGCTGTCATACTGTATGCTAATTGAAATATGCCTTAATCTAACCATCAAAAGCGAATAAATAAAAGGGAGAAAGACGTGGGGTTGGAAGACATACATCACACTCACGCACACTTATTACAGTTATGCCCTCGCTCGGAGGGTCCAAATAAATATACAGTCCGAATATTACAGTCCCCAAATAAAAGAATATTACAGTCCAAAATATTACAGAATTCTAATTAATTAATGAATTAACTAGAAAGCAAATAAACTGGCGTGCAAGCCGGGGACTGCCTTGCTTTTGGTGGATGATGCATGTCCGGACTGTCTTGCGCGGAAATCCACCGGAATGCCCCAATTAGCCTCTGTTTACACTTGTTCTTGAAATGCGTGTCAAGTCCCAAAGGTTGCTGATTCTGCGTTTTGCTGCAACAGAGAGCAGGAAAGGGGCATAGCAATGTATTTGCACAAATATATGCATGTCTCGATCCTCGTGCCACCAATCACGCATACCGAGGCATGATGGCCGAGGAGTCGAAATGCACAACTCGATATAGGATGAATGCACATGAAACTACAGCTAAAACCTAACTCCATCATGGATAATCCGGAGTGTCGGTGACTGGGGAATTGAGACACATTCCGTCACTCGGAGTACGAAATGTACCTCGTTTCCCGCGCCCGGGCTAACTCCTATTCCGGACACGATGCAATATGCATGATATGCATGAAATGCAACTAAGATGCAATCCTATCATACACAATGCTATGAAATGACCTGCCTCAAAATGCGTGCACACGGGCACGCAAACCGAGACGATGATAAATGCAATGAAAATGAGATGGAAACATGATATGGACTTATACCAACATGAGTGAGCCTCAGCCACACTCATATAAGATGCCGACGGATAAAAATGAAGTGCCTCGAAATGCGTGCACACGGGCACGCAAACCGAGGCGATGCAAAAGCGATGCGAATGGCATGGAAAATGCAACATGGACTTATACTAACATGAGAGAGCCTCAGCCGCATTCACATGAGATGCCGATGGCAGAAAATGAAGTGCCTCGAAATGCGTGCACACGGGCACGCAAACCGAGGCGATGACAGAATGATATGAAAATGACATGAAAATGACAAATGGGCTTATACCAACATGAGAGAGCCTCAGCCACACTCACATCGGATGCCGGTGGATAAAAACAGGGTGCCTCGAAATGCGTGCACACGGGCATGCAAACCGAGGCAATGATGGAATGCTGTGAAATGACATGAAAATGACAAATGGGCTTATACCAACATGAGAGAGCCTCAGCCACACTCACATCGGATGCCGGTGGTAGAAAATGGAGTGCCTCAAAATGCGTGCACACGGGCACGCAAACCGAGGCGATGACAGAATGTGATGAAATGTGGAAAAAATGATGTACAAGCATACTAATGGAATTTCAGCACTAAAATATGGGGGAAAACAGTCCCGAAATGAAACGAAATGACATGAAATGCAAGGAAACGTCCCGAAATGCAACATTAGGCACCCGAAATGGCCTATAGCTATGCCAAACATGCACAATATGGACATGTAATGCAAAGACAGAAGCTAGACAGTCCCAAAAGATGCACTTTCACAGTTATAAACATGGCCAAACAGCAAATATAGGTAGGGGAAAAATAGTATGCAAGAATACGGTATTTTCAAGAGGTAATGAAGCAAGTGATATAAACAAAACCCAAACTGAAAAATTTCCTTCTACAACACTGAAGATGGACCAAAAATATGAACATTTACAGTATATGGCAGCCTCAAAATCAGTATACAAATATGCTAAAAATATGATGCAAAACAAGGCTCAAAAGGTGCCATAACATGAAGTATGCAAAATAATCACCAAACAGCCAAAGACCCTTGATAAACTATGTAGAATGGACCAAAATAAGAACTTTTCCAGAACTGTAAAATGGCCAAAAACCTAAGCATGGTAGGCTAACAAAACATGCAAGAAAACGAACCGAAAGTGAGATATAACATGAAGTGGCTTATGGAGGTCCCAAAACATGAAAGACCCTAAACAAAACATGAATAATGGACCAAAACAAGGACCTTTTCAGAACTGTAAAATGGCCAAAAACCTAAGCATGGTAGGCTGCCATTGCATGTAAGAAAGGGGAAGAAAAGAGGGGTATAACTACAAGTGACACATGGAGTCACCAAACAATGTTGAGCCCTTCTCCAATGTTGAAGAGGGGCTCAAAAAAAGCCTTATATCAGTTTACAACATGCTCGAAAATAAATTGCTCATGGGCCAAAAATAGCATGCAAAAACATGACATACAAGATGATCAATGAAGCAAGTATATTATGGAGGGCTCAAACAAGGTTGAGCCCTTAATGAGAAGTGAAGATGAGCTCAAAAGGTGGCCCTTTTCAGTTAGGGCCGGAGCTTGAAACCAAAAAGAAGTGGGGTTTAGAAATAGATCAAGAAAAAGGTGCAAAAGGTTAAAAGTGTAACTTACCCTTGAAGATTCAAGCTTTTGTTGCTTCTTGGATGGATTTGCAGCTTCTTTAGCCTTCAAGAATCCCTCCTTGTTGCTGGAAATGAGATGGTGGTGGTAGAGCTTGGTGGTGTAGAAGGAATGATGGTTAGTGACTTAGGGTTTTTTGAAGAATTGAGAAGGAAGAAGATAGTGTTGGCTATGGAGCTTTGAAGAGTAAATTTTCTAATCCTTATGAAGAAGGCCACCAGCTGGTTATAAGGATCAAGAATGGGGTGTAAAGGTGGGGGAGAAGGAGGGCAAAACTCCCCCACAAAATATCCCCCGGATACAGAAAATATCTGGGGGATATTGCCCCACAGCTGGAAAGGGTACAGTGCAAGGAAGCAGGCCGGCCTCATACTTTTGCTGGAGGTGGCCGGCCGGCCACACCCCCTAGCCGGCCGGCTAGGGGTCAAAAGGGTCAAGGTGATTTTCTGGCCGGCCAGCTATTGGGGAGGTAGTTCTATGTGTGTACAACACAACCATGTAGTTGAAATTCCAAGAAAGTGGGCCCAAGGGGT
Organism: Camellia sinensis; assembly: GCF_055761805.1. NCBI lineage: Eukaryota > Viridiplantae > Streptophyta > Magnoliopsida > Ericales > Theaceae > Camellia > Camellia sinensis. The sequence goes on from NC_138974.1 coordinate 60,543,956, forward strand.
TCAACAATGGCTCGGAAAGAGGGGGTCAAAAGGGTCAAGTTGACTTACTGGCCGGCCATGAACTTTTAGGGGCCTCTCAGATGTGTAGATCACAGATATGTGGTTCAAAGTTCAAGAAAAAAAGTCCAAGGGGTTCAACATTAGCCCGGAAGAAAGGGGTCAAAAGGGTCAGGTGACCTTAATGGCCGGCCATGAACTTTTAGGGGCCTCTCATATGTGTAGATCACAGATATGTGGTTGAAAGTTGGCAACACTAGCTCCAAGGTATTCAACATTAGCCCGGAAGTGCGAAAAACGGGCGTCGGGAGGCTCCGGAAGAGAAATAACTGGTTGCTGCAACAATTGCTGGCCTCCCATCCTTCAGTGACCTTCCCTGTGATAAAACAGAGGTACCTGCCAAAAATGAACGAAAACCGTTGCAAAACGAACGTTCCGGTGCCAAAACACGCAGTTTGGGGTCCCGAAAATGGGCTGTTAAGCACCGAAAATGGTATTCGACCTCGAAGTGGGTTTCTCAGCCCCCAGTGTCCCTCAAAAGGGATGAAATAAGATGTATGCCAAAAAATCAGAGCAATAGGAGATGGTTAAGCGGTCCCGAACCGAGGCACACGACCTGACGGCTCCGAAAACCGGGAACCGGACTCCGAAATGGGCAAAATGGCCTACGGCCACCAAATGTAGCCTACGGACATTGAGAGATGGTCTACGGGACCTCTCCCTCCCCTCAGGAAAAGAAACCGAGAAAACCGAGTCTGGTTCGCAAACCGGGACAAGGCACAGAAGAGGGTTCGGAAGTCCGGAGGCAGGGCTCACGGCCGCAACTCTGAAGTTTCTGAACAAGCACATTATGCAACATCACCAAGCGCTCAATCGGTGACGTCTGAGTCTTAAAGTCGGTCAAAAATGGGGTGTCTACAACTAGCTCTTAGGTTATTATATATATAATAACATAGAAGTATTCAACTAGGTTTAGGAGATAAAAAGGAAAAGAGAGAGACCAAGTTGTGAGAGAGAGAGAGAGAGAGAGAGAGAGAGAGAGAAAGAGAAATCAAAGAAGACAAAGAAAGGGGCGGCAGCAAGGAAAAAAGGAGGAGAGGGAAGAAAAGGAAAGATTAGGGTTTTGTTTCGGTGACTCTAATAGTTTTCTAAATATTCTTTGATCTTCAATAAAGTATTGTAAGTACAAAACCCACTTCTCTTGATTTATGTTTAATTCTTGTTTTTATCTATTTGTTTGATATTAGTTTGATTTTGTGTTTACATAAAGATGATAGATTAATTTAATTGTTTTGACTAGTGGTGTATGTAAAGTTTAGGGTTCTTAAATAATTGACTGATTTTAATTATTTTGTTTAGTTGTGTATGTAAGGTTTAGGATTTTTATTGATTGAATTTAATTATTTTGATTAGTTGGCTATGTCAAATTTAGGATTTTTATATGGATTTATTTTATTGTTGTAATCACACTCATGGTTATATGAAATTTGAAATTAATTAGGAACCCATAGATAAATTCCTCATACTCCACCATGACTCCGTGGATTGTTGTTTTATTTGAGTGATGATGAGAAAGAGTGTATAAAAAAAAAAGTGAGGATTATGAGATTTATTTGAATGCCTTAGGCTCGGCATTGTTATGTTTATTCTCATGTGTGAGATATTGTGTATATATATATTGTTGCCTCGTTCTCATAAGTAGACAAGTGCTTTGATTTGCGCGCGTACGTATATGCTAACCATCCGGGGAGTGTGAGTCAAACTCGGGACAATATCCCCGTGCAAGTTTGGTTTCGGAGCGGTGTTAGGTATACGGGAGGCAAATGGGATATATGTGTAGGCCGGAAGGGGAGAGCCGAAGTGGTGGAGTTAAGGAACAAAGAATTTAATTATGAATTTATCAGTATAGTGTGTATGGTACTGTTATGTACATGATAAAAAAAAATAGTAAACGATCTTGATAAATTATGAAATTCGAGCAGAAGCATGTATATGTGATTCTAGATAACTTTTCTGTTGTAGTTTTTATTAAAAAGATCGATTAGAACTTATAATCGGATGACCTTGGTTATTGTCAGTTTGATTCATTTTGGTAATGCAGATTTTATAGGCTGTTTTAACTCACGAAATGAGCTCATTTTTATTGGTTTTGCGTAAATTGAAGTAAAACATTATTCTGCACACTTTTCATGTTTTAAACTTTTTCGCAAAAAAATCGTCTTAGGGAAGTTTTTGTTCGTTTTCAGCTTCAAATTTTTCAATTGAATTCCGTCTAGATTTTTAGATCAAGTTTTTCTCTTAACTTGTTCAGTTTATGTTAAATTCGTTCGCGATGTCTTTTAGAAAATTTGATTCTGTACAACTTTAGTTCTTTGAGTTTTGTTCAATTCAAATTATTTAAGTAGGAAACGGTGCATTTTTATATTTATTCAGCGAGTTACTTATGATTAAATTATACTAACTTTATTTTTTTTACAAGATGGTGGGTCTTACTAACTTTTTATGGAGGGATGACCCACCATATTTTTATTTCTATTTTGTCTATTTTATAATCAATTTATATTTCGTTGTGTACGGACAAGAAACTAAATATCACCGTATCTCGAGAAACTACCCATTCGTCTCGGTACGGTTGGAACTACTTGTCTTGTTCCGTAACAAGAAATAATGTACTTTTTGTTTGTGTCTGGTGGACACGTGGGTGTCAATTCTTGTACTCATACCAGTATACCTGTATACTGACCTGTTTTGTCTCTTGGCAACTCGAGTGCGTTCTGTTTAAGCGCAGCTGAGCTTCCTTTGCAGGATTAGTTGGGGCTACAGTGGAGACGTGGATTTACGATAGTGTTGGACCTGTCGTTTGGACTTATTTTGTTTTATTGAGCTTAGGATTGATATTAGTCTATATATTTATTATTCTCTTTATGGCTTTAGTATTGGAATAATTTAGAATGGGTTGTAAACGTATATTATTTAAGTTATTGTTACTTTAATGTTGAGGTATTGGTTAGTTATGGAATTATGGTGGATGTTTTGGTTGGCCTTTAGTTTTTGTTTCACCCCTAAGATTTGGATGATGGAATGTTATTGGGGTTTAGTTTTAATTTAATATTTAATTGTCTGGATTTTGGGGCGTGACAGGACCGGTCTGACCGACCTGACTGATATGGGTTTTAAGTCGTTGACTTGGTTCTGATACCAAACTAAGTGCGAGATTCTAATACTAAGTGAGTGATACAGTTTACGCATAGATTACAAACTATAATTGTTTTTGGAGACATTTTAGACAGGCATGTTCATCTTTTATTTTTCCTTTAATTGTGGCAATTCTTTGACAATAGTTAATAATTGATTGATCAGATGCAAGAGATAATAATAATCTTAAATTAGTTAATTCATCTTTTAAATCATAAATATATTGAATACTATTATTAATTTCTTGATGCAGATAAGAAATTAAACAATCCCTATATTAAAATACGAAATCAAAATAAAGAAAACTTACAATAGGTCACAATCCTAGCAACAGATTGGACATAGCATACAGTCACACTCTTGATACACTCGAAACACACTCAAATTTTCTCACACGATATTACGATAAGCTTTTGATATTCAGGAAAACATGCCCTCTTTTGAAGTCTGGCTAGCTTTATATAGATGAAGGAGTTTGAAATTGAAATGAGTTGAAATCCGAGGGAATCTGTTTTTTGCTTTATGGCTTTATTCTTTTGTTTGTTTGATTGCCTTTGCTTTGTCGGTGGAGAGAGCATTAATGATTATTTTTTGAATTGTCTTCTGGCATGCATGTGATGGAATCATCCTTTGTTTAACTTTATGAGGTGGCGTGCAATTGTGACTGTCGGTGAAGTCTTTGGATGCTAAGGGAATTAGAGTCACATGGTTCACAAAGCTTTGGATGCTGAGGGAATTATTGTCCTGAGAGTCACATGGTTCACAGATTATTAAGGTTGATACCCTAACACGTGTCAGAATAATAATCATCAAGATTTTGGGTAGGAATTTTTGGAGAGGATTTGGTGGAGGTAGTGGGGGAAGATAATTTTTGGTGTTGAAACTTAAGATTGTTTGGATTTTGTGAGAATTTGAGGAAGAGATTCTAATACAAATCATCATCCGAGTTGGAAAGAGACTCCGCATCGGCCATAAGGATCATTTTTATTTTGATGGTCTTTTTGTATTTGTGTTCAAATTCGGATCTAAAAATTAAGGGATACTTTTCCTTTAATTTTTGTTTTAATTCTTCCTTAAAGGCATTATAATCAAAAGACTTATTTGATTTTGGATTGGAAGACATTACTGATGGAGTTATATTGATGGCAGTCTTCTTTTTACAATCTTTATAGGATGAAATTAATTTATTAGGAAATTGGTCGGATGAAATTTTATAATTTTTTTCACCATATTGTTGTAATTTGGCGGGCAAGATATTGATTGTTGCCAAGTACTCGAATAGTATATTCCCAAGCCATAATCCATGGAAATTTGAAATCTACTGTAAAATATAAAAATTCTAGGTAAGGAGGGTTGGTCTCCTTCCGATAAATATCATAGGACTCTTTGAGGGGTTCTGGCAAAGCTTCAAATTGTAGACCAAATTAAGTCCACCATGGCTCGAACCAAGTGGGAATTGATTTTGTTAAAATATCAAAATTGGGTCTAAAACGGATCCACTATGAGTGTTGGAAGATCCTATTTTGGAAGTAAAAGACATAGTACCAAGCTTGTTGGTAATCATAATAATCATATTGGTTTGGTTTGATATTTGGATCGGAAAATTTGTGAAAGATTGTCGGATGTCCTCATTCCCTGGGAGAAATTATTTTGAGTATGTGGAGTTTGGAGTATTGGAGAAGACTTTTATCATCTCTGGAATAAACATGTTCCACGGTGATAGAACGGGTTTCTTCAAGAATTTTTTCATAGCAAATTCTAGAGTGTTGGCCAGAATGTTAAGGATAATGCCAATTGTTTGGAAAATAATGAGATATGATGGTTTTTGGCTTAGTGTCTAGGTTTTTGAGGGAAAAGGTGGAATGGTCAACAGTAATGGGGTAATGGGATAAGCAACATCATGGGCATAATAGCCGTGATCAGTTGATGTATGGGATAAATGGAGTCCTCCTTTGGAGGAAGTAGCCTATGAGGAGTTATTAGTCTGTAAGCCATCCAGTAAAACTATGTTTGAATGCGGATTCTTCGTTTGCGATAATGATTAAAAATGTGGTGATATTTAAATTGCTTTGACAGGGGCTGAACTCCTGATTGGGTAGTGTCTGGAAATTCCTGTAAAAATTTACGAATAAGAAAATTAGGTTGGGAATTTAATTCACCTCATATATATTCAATTCTAAAATCAAAAATACAAAAAATTGCTTGCCAATGAGCAAAGGCTTGTCTAGAAACAATATTCTTGACATTCTTTTCTAAAACCTTTTTGGCAGCTTTGCAATCGATACGTAATAAAAATTCTTAATTTAATAAATTAGATTCAAATTTTTTAATACAAGAAATAATAGATAATATTTCCTTTTGAATAGTAGAATAATGTGTTTGTGGTTCTTTCTATATTGCAGAGGTAAAACGAACTACTTGTTCTTTACCTTTATATAATTGTTTGAGGATGTCACCATAACTGATATCGCTAGCATCTGTTTCCACAATTTTGTAAGTAGTAGGAATTGGTAAACATAATTAGGATAAGAATTTTACTCTTTGTTTAATTCATTGGACTGTCACAGTATGTTCATGGGTCCATGAAGAAGGATTTTTTCGGATACAAGTATATAAGATTTTAGTATCTTTGTAGAGGTCTTTATAAAAATCAGAAATATAATTTAATCTTCCAAGGAACCTTTGTAGTTGGGTTTTGTCACGGATTTCATCTGGAAATTTGTTAACAAATTCAATAGACTTTTAAATGGGGATGATAGTGTCTTTGTAAATAATGTGGCTGAGAAATCGTATGGATGTTGTAATAATTGCATTTTTTTAACACTAAAGACTAAGTCATTATTTTTAATAATATTATAAAATTTATGCAGATGCTTGCATGTGTATGATACAAAATTTCCGAAGATTATGGATTCAATTTTTTATCGGTGGTACTACATGCATCAATTAATATATATATTAGTATATCAACTCGTATTATGACATTATTATTGATCCAACCTATTATACAAATTATAAATATTCAAAACTTCTAAAATTATGTCATTTCATCTATTAATATATTAGTTAATATATTAATTGGTACATATAATATTTTTTATTTTTTATTTTTGAAAACGACATAATCCCCCCTATATTTACACATTTTGGTAAGTGGTCAACGTTTAATATGAGAAAACATGCAACTACTCCTTTCCCCACGCCATACCCTTACCCCCTTCTCTCTCTGTCCGTCTCTGGCATGCAATTCCAACTCTGGTGCTCCTCCATCCATCTCTCAATCCTCTCAAGTACGCTCGCTCTCTCTCTCTCTCTCTCTGTTCTACGTACCTAACCCTAATTTCCAAATCAAAACTCCCAATGCATTGGACATGATGATAGAATAGGTGGTGGGTCGATCGATCAAAGACCGGCATGGGTTCGGCCATGAACGCAGGTGAAGGAGCCACCCATCAACATCTCAAGGAAATCCATGGAGGTAGGGTTCGTGTGAGTCTTCCTTACGTTTGCCACAACGTTCACCAAATCAACTCAGGTGGGATATGGCACGGCAACAACCCTCTCGACTACTCACTCCCAACCCTAATGTTGCAATTGTCCCTCATCACCATTATCACTCGCTTCGTCTACGTCGTTCTCAAGCCCTTTGGCCAACCCTTGATTGTTTCCCAAATTCTCGTAAGCTCTCAATTCCTTCATTTTCTATGCCTCTTATTCGCTTTTATTTATTTATTTATTTATTGTTCTCTTCAATTCTTCATAATATTATTGAATCGTGGTGAATTGCTTCCCAATACGAAAAAAATTAGGAATTTATAAAGAAAAATTCATTAAAATAAAAAATGTGAAATTTTGATCAATGAAAGCTATCAATCTGTCCTGTTTCCAATGCAATATTCAATTGAAAATGTTTTGTTGCTTATGTACTTATATTAGTTATTTTTGTTATAGAATTAAGGACAAACTTGCATGTGCGGTTTAATGTTAATGTTTGGAAATGACCACGTAATCTTTGTGGACTGAAATGTACCCATTAACTATTTAATAAGAAAAAGACTAAAATACCCCTATATGTGAACTGCGGATATTTTCATTATTAATTTACCAAAGTACACTTTAACCCTGTGATTTATTCTATGTGCTATTTATCGCTTTCAAATTTGAAAATGAGTATATAACCTCTCGTCACATATTTCACACTTACTGTTAAGTTCGATGAAATGTTTCACAGTGCACTTCAATCCATAAACCACGTGATGATTATGTGGTCATTTTTAAATATTAGGAGATAAACTACACATGACCCAAACTACCAGCGTAAAATGAAATTTGCCTTAGAATTAAATTGGGTTTTTTGTCTCGAGCCAAAAAAAAGTATGTATAGTAGAAAGTAACTTGACAGATGACAGGATATCCCGTGTTATTTAGGTTTTAGAGCACACATTCGAAAATATTATGGTGAATTTAGCGAACCAAATTGGTTCTCAAATTCTTCTTGTTTATTTTTTTAAGCATTTTTCTTAGGATTAAAAGATTAATTATACTAAACTAAAATCTAGCGTGGGTGGAGTTTTGGCTAGGCAAAAAAATGTTTAAAAAGGGAAAGAAAAGAAAAGAAAAGCATCATAATGATTCTACAAAGGTGTTTTTAATTATTTTTTAAAGTACCTTATATTATAATTATGCTGTAAGCCTACCTCTATGGTACCACAATTGAGGACGTGGAGTATCAATTTTCGGTTCCTTATTCTCGTACGGTAACAATCTGCTTTCAGTTAACCATAGGTTTTTGTTTTTTGTCCAGGTTTAGCAAAACCTGCTCAATGCTGCCTCGCATTTTGAATAATCTGGCAGCGAATATTGAATTCTTATTGCACTAGAAATTTTAATTACTATTATTCTTGCATAGTTAAGCTCTAGATCATTCTAATGGCTAAACTTCCTTGATCTTTGTTTTTGTGTCTCCACTATGAGGACCCTCTTGTGATTATTGTTTCATATCAGTACATATTTTGCAAATTGCAAGTGAAAAAAAAATCCTTGACGTGTGACTTAAAACTATAAGAACCTGATGAGGGACTTTGCTAATTGCTGTTGTTTGTGTTTTATAATCTGTGTGGAGCAGGGTGGTGTTGTATTGGGTCCGTCTATTCTTGGCCAAAATACTTCATTCTCAACAAAATTATTCCCCAAGAAAGGCAAAAATATACTTGATACGCTCTCAATTTTTGGATTCACGCTGTTCATCTTCCTAATTGGAGTGAAAATGGATCCGAGCATGGTCTTAAGATCAGGCAAAAAAACTTTAGCTATAGGAATACTAGGTTTTTTCATTCCTTATGGACTGGCCAGTTTTGTTGCCTTCCTCCTCCAGCAATTCCTATCTTTGGACCACGAGATCTCCAGTGTGCTTCCCTCTTTGATAATCATGCTGTCCATGACAGCCTTCCCTGTTATGGCCTGCTTTCTCGACGACCTCAAGATCCTTAATTCAGAGATTGGACGATTAGCCTCTTCATCCTCAATAATCTGTGATATATGTCACTGGACCATCATGTCAGTGAAGTACGCGGCGAAGCTAGCTATGGCGAAATCATTTAAATTATCAGTTGGGTCGTTTCTATCAGCTGTCCTCTATATAGTTGTTATTGTGTTTGGAGTCCGTCCAGCAGCTTTGTGGATAATCAGACATACCCCAGAAGGGAGACCTGTTAAGGAGAGATATATCTCTGCGGTGCTTGTAACGTTAATGTGCTGTGGACTTGTGGGTGAAATTCTTGGCCTGAGTTCCATTATGGCAGCTCTAGCTATTGGTTTGGTGATACCGGATGGGCCACCATTAGGAGCTGCATTAGTGGAGAGGCTGGATTGTTTTGTTTCGGTTCTGTTGATGCCACTCTTTTTCACTATCTGTGGGCTACAGATGGATGTTTTCGCTATAGAGAAACTGAGAAATGTGGGTGTTATGCTGTTGGTTGTTTTAGCTGCTTTCATTGGAAAGATTATGGGGACAATGTTACCCCCGCTCTTCTGCAGGATGCCATTCCGAGATGCCCTCTCTCTTGGCCTCATCATGAACTCCAAAGGCATTGTTGAACTTGCTTTATTGAATGATTGGAAGCAATCCAAAGTAGGCTATCTTCTTCTCCACTTTTTCACATTCTCAGAGTTTCGTTGGTATGAAAGTGGTGAAAAATGAGGGAAACAAAAATTTCATATTAACCAAATCCATATATTAGAGAAGAAATTTTCTGTTTAAATCCCTTTATGTCACTTCAGTTTCTATCATTTTCACTCTCATCAAACAGTCTTGTAATTACATATGCAGATCATAAATGAAGAATGCTATACCATAATGATAATCTCGGTGGTGCTAGTGACGGGGGTAATCTCTCCTCTTGTGAAAGTCTTGTATGACCCTTCGAAAAGGTACGTTGCTTACAAGAGGAGGACTATTCTACACCTCAGGCACAACGATGAACTTCGGGTACTAGCTTGTGTCCATGGCCAAGAAAATGTACAAGCGATCATGACCCTTCTTCAAGTATCCAGTTCTCCCAGATCAGAGTTCCCTGTAAATTTAGTTGTCCTCCACCTCGTTAAGCTCATGGGCCGTTCCTCGTCCCTGCTCATTGCACACCGGGAACGTGAGAAGCCTTCTCCCACCCCTACCATCTCTGAACGAATCTTCAATGCCTTCAAAAAGCTCGAACTACAGAGCAATGGCCGCCTCTTTGTCCACTGCTACAAGGGCATTTCGCCTTATGCAACAATGCACAACGACGTGTGCTCTCTTGCTCTAGAAAAGCGAACGACTCTCATTATTGTACCGTTCCACAAGCTATGGGTCTACGGGCAAAGGGTAGAGACCTCATACGCATTTAGGCACCTGAACAAGAATGTACTCGACAGGTCCCCTTGTTCGGTTGGAATCCTCATAGACCGGGGGAACCGCAAGTCCCGATACATAATAGCCGATCCTTCGTCATATCGAGTTGCGGTGCTCTTCTTTGGGGGCGCCGATGATCGCGAAGCACTAGCATATGCTCGACGAATGTCGCAACATCCCAATGTAATGCTCAGTCTGATACGGTTCGCTGCTTCAAACCCCGCAATTCCAATCGTGGGGGGTACGGAACGGAGCAGGATGCTCGATGCCGATATCTTGAGCCACTTCAAGCTCAACTTGAATCAAAGCGAGCAAGTTTTGTACCAGGAAGAGGTGGTGAGCACTGGTATGGATGTGCTCAGGGTGACTAGAGCAGTGTTGGAGAATGGTTATGACCTTGTCATGGTGGGCAGACGCCACGGAGACTCGAACATCATGCTTCAGCTCGGGAAGTGGAAACAGCGTGGGGAATTGGGGTCAATCGGTGAAATACTTGCTTCCTCGGATTTTGAATGCAGCGCTTCGGCATTGGTTATGCAGCAGCAGACCAGACTATGGGGATTGCAGGATCCAGAGGAGTCAACACACTTGAGAAAAATTAGTTTGTAGGAGAATTATCTTAGATTATTATACATTCAAGAGGCAATATTGTAAACGACAACAAAAAAAGAAAAATGTAGAACAAATTGAACAACCACCATTCTATAAACATGGTGTGTGCAAATATTTTCTTTTTCAATTTATATAGATTCAATTAGATGATTGACAAGAACGAAGAACAAATTTAATGGTCATGGTGAGTTTTATTTGTACAATATTTGACAGTTGACAGTAATGTTTACCAACCTTCTTTGCTCACCAAACTTCCACGTTCAATTTATTGCAGAAAAAAATATATGTTGGATCCATTGTTTATACAGAAAGGATAATTCAACAGAATATTTACGGCTGTGTGTAGAACGATTGCCAAACTATGATTCTATCCTCACATTTTAATATGATGTTTGGATAGGATGTTCAAAGTAGATTTCCACAACATTTAGAAAACTCGGCAGAAAACTCTGTGTGGCGCAATTTTCAAAATTTTTTTTTTTTGAAATATGGTCTAACCGGACGTCCCACCAGTCGCCGGTTGCCCGGAACAGTGTAATTTTTTTTATTTTTTTGCAATTGATATGTTAATTTTTATATATTCGAAAAAAATATTTTCTGAATTTTTAAAAATTTTTATGTGCTTTAATAAAATTTTGAATTGTATGTTTGGTTATGAGTTGTAAGTTTTTGTATCAAATATCATATGTCATATCAAAAAAATTTCACTCAATTCAAAACTCTTTTACCAAACAAATTTTCTACACTTAAATCATAATTCCAAAACTCACAAACTCGAAATATAATTTCTACTCTCAAATCATATTTAGAAAGCTCTATCAAGCACAACCTAAACTTTTTTCAATTGAAAATACAAACAGAATATTTAAACAAATTAAAAACACAGTCTTACAAATTACTAGAGGTGCTTGCGGTTTGGCGATTCAGTTGCGGTCAAAGGAATCTCAAATCTTTCATCCGTTTAAAACTAAGCTGATTGGAAAAAATCAATCTGCAACCGTCCGCTCGTCATCACGCATTCGTCCAAAATGCGGCGGATTGGTTCGGTTCAGTCGGTTTGGACGGATCGATAAATCCCCTGCTCTCCTCTAGTTGAATATATTCTATTGAAAAACAATTTTCAACTTGAATATATTTTTTGATTTTTAAATCTAACTCTAAAAATAATAAATAAAAAAGATGATATATACTGGTTGATTTTTATTTTCAAAAACAGATATAGATGTAACAATACAGAGGCATACAATTTCTACTATTGTTCTGATCATAGTTTTGGTGGTTTTATGTGGATGAGGCATGTTGTGATTGTAATATATGGATGAGGCATACAATAATTTTAATATTCCAAAGTTGCAAACTTTCTTTTTTTAGATGAGACATGCACTGATTGCAATATTTTTTTAAGTCATCGATTGTTATACTTTTTTTTCTTTTTTTCTTAAGAAGTGCACAAGTTAAATTATGTTGAAAATTTATAAAATTTTAAACCGCTAAACCGATTCGCATCTATCTGCCAAGCCGCCAATCTGCTCAATTCACATCCGCCGAATTGGTGGACAGATGCGAATTGATTTTTTCTAATTCGTCAATCTAACAAATGGCTGATGAATTAAAGATTCTGTGACCGCAATAGATCCGCGCCCACCTCTAGAATGAACTAACTTGGGGATGGTATGTTGTCATGCTCCCGCCCTTCTATCCAGATACGAAAATGAAGAGGGAATGAGATTTGCTTTTCCTGTTCCATTTTTTCTGTCCTGCTTCGATTATATTATTATATAATTTAGTTTGTTTAAACATCTTATTTTTGTCTCTTAAATGTTATATCATCTCTCTCGTTAGTAACTGTGCAGGGAGCAAATATTCAGGCAAGCCCGCACTCCTTTCTTCCAAGCTCTTGCCTGTCCGATCGTCCTGCGAGCATAACGGCGGTGAGCTACCTGGCGGTGTGTGGCCGGAGAACCCCTCCGACGATCAAGTTAGACGCATACATAGGGATAGAGGGAGAGAGGACTGAGTTGTGTTTAGTGTTTTTCTCACCAAATTGTGTCATCCACAAGCATGGGGGGCGCAGACATGCTTATATACCTTCTGCGCCCCAAATCTACTCCCAGTGATCTCTCGACACGTGGTACTACTATCCCATCTGTCAGCATAAATCTTATTGAACATCACATAACCCGACTGCCAGCCCACTCTACTGGGAGCTCGGCAACCGGGCTGCAACATCTCGGTTGTTAACGGCCGTGTTGTGCAGTTGGCCAGAGCGCTCTGCTTGCCGCGCTTCGTTTCGACCGAGCTCGGTTGCATCCCGGTATTGCCGAGCTCGGGACAGCTCACGCTGGTTTACCATCGGCCTTCCTGCCGAGCTAACTCTTGGACTGTGGAACAACCACGCGTCCCTTGGCGCCAGACATCCCGCTTGACCGGCTTCTAATTCGTGAAGCCAAACAGCCCGGTCCAACCACGCCTTCTCTTATCCGAGCAAAACCTCTAAGGATGGGGCCGTGTTACCGCGACCCAACCTTGTTCGGCTAAGTCCGTCCGATCTAAATCTGTCTGGCCATTATCACGGCTCAAACCAGATCATAAATCTCCCTCTCATGACACAATTTGGTGAGAAAAACACTAAACACAACTCAGTCCTCTCTCTCTCTCTCTCTATCCCTGTGTGTGCGTCTAACTTGATTGTCGGAGGGGTTCTCCGGCCATACACCGCCGGATAGCTCACCGCCGTTGTGCTCGCAGGACGATCGGACAGGCAAGAGCTTGGAAGAAAGGAGTGCGGGCTTGCCTGAATATTTGCTCCCGGCACAATTGGCGTCATCTATGGGAAGCTTTGAAAGACAAAACTTTATCTTCCAGGCTCATCTGATCGCCGTCCATGGCGAACAATGACGAGATTCCGTTGTCTGCCATCGACGGAGTCACCCCAAAGTCAGGCAGACGGAGAGAAGGGCATCCCACCATCGTTCCTCCGATGGCGGACCTAGAGACTTCTCCAGGAGGACATTCAAGAGATGCACGGGATAAGCACGGAAGAAGTTATGGTCATTCACGGAGTCCAGACGGTCATCAGCGGTGGAGAGAATCACATGCCAGACGTCTGGAACACAAGTTAAGGGACCAAGATGCCGTCATCCGGCGAATGGCGGCGGAGATGGAGGAGCTGAAGCGGCATGTTAAAGGGAAGGATGTAGCTGGAGTGGGAGACCACAGTGAGCGCACCCAACACCGCAGTTCAGGCAATCAGAGTCCGCAACACTCTGCGTCCATTTCCATCACCAGAAGTTACAAGATTGGAGATTCTGACCCGCACAAAGAGAAGTCCAGCGCGCAAGATAGCACCTATCGACCCTCACGGTGACGACGTCGAGGTATTCTTATTTCGCTCGTTCAGAGGATTTGCGGGCAGCCTTGAAGGAACGAGCTCGCCGGCGGGAGGCTTAGAGGGTGCCGGCGTTCCAGCGGCTATCCTATGGGGTTCACGCCAGCGAAGAGGTTGGAATGCCTCCACCCCGCTAAGCAGCGCCACTCCTTCTAGATACAGACTTGGCAAGGCTGAGCGCCACCCCTTTCTCCTTGGAGATAGAAACAACACCGCTTCCGGCAAGCTTCCACCAGCCTAAATTCACACTCTACGACGAAAAAACCGATCCCTACATGCATGTGAGTCATTCCCGACAGGTCATGACTGGGCATAGGCGGAATGACGCACTTATGTGCCTTATCTTCCCGTCAAGTTTAGGCGAACTGAGCTTGAAATGGTTCACGAGATTGCTGGAGGGGAGCATAGAAAGGTGGCATCAGTTGGCCGAGGCCTTCGTGACGCACTTCAAAACCAACACAAAAACACCAAAGAAAGTTGACCACCTGCTGAGTGTCAAAATGGAACCGAACGACACATTGAAGGCATACAACTTCAGATATTGGGAGACCTTCAACGAGATTTTGAATTGCCCGGTCAACCTTGCAATCACACAATACAAGCGAGGTCTCCCGGTTGGACATAGACTGCAGGACTCGCTTACCATGCACCAACCGACATCCATGGGCCAGCTAATGCAGCGCATCAATGAGCACATCCGTGTGGAGGATGATGCATCGGCATCTACCGCGAAAACAACTCCGGTAGTAGCAGACAAAAGGTCAGCTGGCAAAGTGCATGCGGTCGGACAGGAGTCCAGCCGATCAAGTGACCGCGCTGAGGAATTGGACCGTGGCTCAAATCGCAAAAACCGGGGTAGGGGACGTTGGAATGACCGGGATGACTACCCCTGGGATGACGTAGCCGATGCAAACAGAAGGTTGAAAGCAAGGATAGGCATCACCACGGTCTTTAAGATTCCAATCTATTGCATACTTAGTGAAATCCGTGACAAGAAGTATGTCCGGTTTTCTGCTAAGTTAGGCGACGGACAAAAGGGCTTCAATCCGAGGTACCGTTGCACGTTTCACCGGGAGCGAGGCCATCGGACAGAGGACTGTTTGCCTTTGAGGCAACACTTGGAAGAGCTAGTCGCAGCCGGACACCTGAACCTTTACATTGATGGGGGTGTGAAGGCCAATCAAACTCCGGTTGACCCGCGGGGACCGGATGACCGAGATGCGCCTCCACAAGGGGTTATTAATGTCATCCACGGCATAATGGAACCGGCGTATGTATGCGAGCTCCAAGGTATGATCAAGAAGGCAGAACACATGAGGGAAGTTTTGTCGGTTCAGCCTGCGATCAAGAGAGGGAAGACCGAAGAGAAAGATGTGATCAATTTCTCCTCAAAAGACCTAGAGTGCATTCAGACGCCGCACAACGATGCCCTAGTGGTTACACTCCGCGTCAAAGAATTTGATGTCAAACGGATCTTGATCGATCAGGGAAGCTCGGTCGAGATCATGTACTACGACGCTTTCAAACAGCTTAAGCTCCGGGATACAGATTTGGCCCCGGCAACTTCGCCACTAGTTGGTTTCAACTCACAATCGGAGTGGCCTTATGGAAAGATTATCCTGCCGGTCAAAGCGGGATCCGTGGTCAAACAAGTGGAGTTCTAGGTGTTGCAGGTGCCATCCACTTATAATTTGATCCTTGGAAGGGGATGGCTTCACGTTATGCAAGCCGTAGCGTCGACCTATCATCAGGTAATGAGATTTCCCTCGGTTATGGGGGCAATCGAGGAGATTTGGGGCGATCAAGTCATGTGGAAGCAATGCTTCGTGGCGGTCATGGGAGCCGAGTTGCCAAAGGCTTCGTTCAAATGATTGAGGGACCGGAAGACCGGGGAGTCCTTGACGATGTGGGCACCAAGGCCGAGGACAAAGCTGTCGAGGAATTGGTGGAAGTGCGCATTGATACAGAGCATCCAGACAAGTTCTTCTTGCTCGGCTCAAGCCTTACAGCCCAAGAAATGACCGACATGGTTGAGTTTTTAATGGCCAATATCGAAGTCTTCGCATGGTCACCTTACGACATGCCCGGTCTCGATCCGAGTTTTATATGCGATCATCTCAATGTCTTCCCCGAAGCCAAGCCGGTCATTCAGCGAACAAGGAGATCGGCATTGCGTCACGTCGAGGTAGTTGCGGAGGAAGTGAAGAACTTGCTTGAGGCGCGAGCAATTTAGGAAGTGCACTACCCTCGGTGGATTTCAAACACGGTCGTGGTGCCCAAGAAGAATGGGAAGTGGCGAGTTTGTGTTGACTACAAGACCGTCAACCGAGCTTGTCCGAAAGACAGCTTCCCTCTGCCTAGAATCGACCAGCTTGTGGACTTAACGGCTGGACATAACAGGCTCAGTTTCTTGGACGCCTACCGCGGCTACCATCAAATTGCCATGCATGGGCCCGACCGAGAGATCACCTCGTTTACTACACCAAGGGGACTCTTCTGCTACCGAGTCATGCCTTTTGGTTTGAAGAACTTGGGGTAACTTTTCAAAGGATGGTGACCAAGATGTTCGCTCCTCTGCTAGGCCGGACAATAGAGGCTTATATTGATGATATGGTGGTTAAGAGCCGGCATCAGGCAGACTATTTGTCCGATTTGGCCAAGATGTTCGCCATTCTTAAAAAGCACAAGCTACGCCTGAATGCGTCTAAGTGTGCCTTCGGCGTGGGATCCGAAAATTTTTTGGGTTTCCTAGTCACGAACCGAGGTATCGAAGTAGACCCTACACAAATCCGAGCCGTGCAAGAGTTAAAACAGCCTAGCTTGGCTAAGGATGTGCAGCATCTGGCCGGAATGGCCGCCACGCTTAACCGATTTATAAGCCGGTCATCAGATCGCTGCCGTCCTTTCTTTCAAGCCTTGAAATCAAAGTTCTCATTGGATGAAGAGTGTGACCGGGCTTTGGCCGAGCTCAAGGAGTATTTGTCTTCAGCACCGTTGTTGGTCACACCGAAGCCCGGAGAAGAACTCTACCTTTATCTGGCCGTATCGCAGCATGCAGTCAGTGCAGTGCTTGTCCGGTCGGAAGGAATCAAACATCTACCCATCTTCTACGTCAGCAAAACCTTGCTACCGGCAGAGTCGAGGTACTTGTCGCTGGAAAAACTTGCGTTAGCTTTGATGATGGCTTCAAGGAAGTTGGCACACTATTTCCATGCCCATACCATCATCGTCTTGACCGAGTTCCCTCTCAAAGCTTTGTTCGAACGGGTAGACTTCTCCAGCCGGATTCTTAAGTGGGCGGTCAAATTGGGACAGTTTGATGTGAAGTTCCAGCCGCGCATTGCCATAAAAGCCCAGACTTTGGCTGACTTCGTTGCTGAATTCTCACCTGGAACTTATTCGGTATGCCCGGTCGATATTGCCGTGGCAGATGAAGAGGTGAATGCAAGCTCGACCGAAATACCATAGCTTGGCGGCATTGGCAACGCGGAACTTGCACCCCCGCCGAAGCACCTTCAATTAATACGATACTATAGCCCGGTGATGCGATGACGGAGTTGCGTATCACTGACCAACCCGCTTTGTTCGACACCACATCACCAAGGAGGGAAGAAATGGAACAGCTCAGCACAGAGCCTGTGGCCGGCATAATACCGCAACCTGGCGATTCGCCTACGGACTTAGGCATTATGGATCAACTTGCTGAGTCCGGCGCCTAATCACCAAGGGGGGCTGAAGTGGAACCGCTCAGCACAGGACCGAAAGTCGAACAGCCGAGCAACCGTGATCCCATCAACCTTCAAGCTTCTCAGGACCCCTCAAAGTGTTGGAAGCTCTTTGTCGGCGAAATATGGAAACTTTTTTGTTGATGGAGCCTCGAACCGTCACGGTGCCGGGCTGGGTATAGTTCTGATTTCGCCAGACGGACTGACTATTGAACATTCTATCACCCTTGGCTTCCCAGCATTCAACAATGAGGCCGAGTACGATGCGCTATTGGCCGGTCTCAAGAGTACGCTTCAGATGCAAGCATTCGAGCTAATGGTTTACAGTGATTCCCAGCTTGTGGTTAACCAAGTTTCTGGGGTTTACGAGACAAAGGATGACAGAATGATGAAGTACCAAGCTCTGGTCAGAGACCACATCAAGCGATTTCAGGCGATCAGGGTCCAACAGATTGGCCGAGAAGAAAACGGCCGAGCAGATGAATTGGCCGGCCTTGCTTCTATGGTCGACAGCACATCTCCCAATCCTCTTTTGATTGAATTCCTTTCGAGGCCCAGCATTGAGGAAACCGGGCAGACAGAAGTATTCTGCGCCGAGCTAGGTCCTTCTTGGATTGACCCTATCGTCCTCTTTCTCAGAGAACGAACCCTTCCAGCCGACAAAAAGGAAGCACATAAAGTGCGGGTGAAGTCCAAGCGGTTTTGGCTCTCTCCATCAGGCGCTTTATACAAGAAGTCTTTCACCGGTCCCTACCTGAAGTGTGTGCACCCGAGCAGCGTGGAAGCCTTCCTTTACGAAATTCACGAAGGCTTCTATGGCAGTCATATAGAGGGTAGGTCCTTGGCCTACCGAGCTATTTCGCAAGGCTACTAGTGGCCGTGCATGCAAGCCGACGCCCAGAAATATATTCGCAAGTGTGAGAAATGCCAGAAGTTTGCCTACCAGATCCACCAGTCAGCCAGGAAACTTTTTCCTCTCACCAGCCCTTGACCCTTTGCAATGTGGGGGCTAGATATAGTGGGGCCGCTCCCAACAGCACCAGGCAACCGAAAGTTCTTCATCGCGGCCACAGACTACTTCACCAAATGAGTTGAAGCGGAGCCTTTGGCAACAATCAAGGAGAAAGACGTGAAGCGGTTTGTCTGGCAGAACGTGGTCACGCGGTTTGGCGTCCCCAAAATTCTGATCTCTGATAACGACACCCAGTTTGACGGTCGCCTATTCAGATGGTTTTGTGAAGATTTAAAGATTAAATTCTACAACTCTACTCCGGCTTACCCACAGTCCAATGGCCAAGCCGAGGCATCGAACAAGATCATACTTGATGGGTTGAAGAAACGGCTGGAAAAGGCTAAGGGAAAGTGGGCTGAGGAACTCCCCAGCGTCCTTTGGGCATACCGAACAACCCCGCGACGGTCTACCGGGGAAACTCCATTTGCTTTGGCTTATGGCATGGAGGCAGTCATACCTTTGGAAGTCGGCATGCCCACCCTCAGACGTGAAAGTTTTGAACCCGAGCTGAACGCTGAAGCCATTGCCCTCGAACTAGATCTAGTAGAAGAGCGTCAGGAAAAGGATCTCATCCATATCGCTGCCTACCAACAAGATCTCTCAAGGAAATACAACAAAACGGTGCACCCCAAACCGTTCAAAGTAGGTGATTGGGTCTTGAGGAAAGTCATGGGCAATACCCTAGTGCCAGGTGAAGGCAAACTAGGGGCAAATTGGGAAGGACCCTACAAGATAACCGGTCTGGCGGGCAAAGGGGCATATCACCTGGAGGACTTGGATGGTAAAGGAATACCCCGGCCATGGAATGCAGCCAACCTCAAGCTGTATTATTTCTAGCTTTAGCTTTCATTTTGTGCAAAGGAATTTTTTGCCTTACACTTCATGTGATATTCATTTTTGTTAATATATAGAAGTGACTCATCTTTCCCTCAACATTTTTAATGTTGCTTTGACTTTTGAGATTCTCAACCGAGATGATTTACTCCGGTTGAAAGAGTTGATGTTTTGCTCAACTTGGGTATTCTCAACTGAGATGATTTACTCCGGTGGAAAGAGTTGATGTTTTGCTCAATCTGGGTATTCTCAACCGAGATGATTTACTCCGGTTGAAAGAGTTGATGTTTTGCTCAACCTAGGTATTCTCAACCGAGATGATTTACTCCGGTTGAAAGAGTCGATGTTTTGCTTAACCTGGGTATTCTCAACCGAGATGATTTACTCCAGTTGAAAGAGTTGATGTCTTGCTCAACCTGGGTATTTTCAACCGAGATGATTTACTCCGGCTGAAAGAGTTGACGTACTCAGCTGTGTCTACTACCGAGATGCCTTTGCCGGTTAGTTAAGTTAAGCAAGATGGTTAATGTTGTCGAAGTGTTTTGTCCGGTTGAGGTTACTCAGCTGACCGTGCCAACACTTCAAGAAAATAGAGCTTTTTCATTGATGATAAAAATATGTACAAGAGGTGGGGCAGACAGCCCAGTTACATGTGCAGAGCAAAAAGAAAGAAAAACAAAGAAAACTACACTAGGGGGGAAAGGTTAGTGAATTCGTCGCCAGTTTCCTCTAGGTTGATCGGTGGGCTTTGATCTCAGATGCCGGTCGCAGTGTGGCCGGGCTGCTCCTGCTCTTGGCGGTCTTCTCCCCCAGCATCTGCCTCGTCTTCTCCTTCAAGTCCTTCCTCGGCCTCAGCCTGCAACGCGCTGAAGACGTTGTTGGCATATGGCACGAGATAGCTAGGAAGGTAGCCGGTGGGAAGGCAAACACGTTGGTATCAGGACCTTGACCGAGCTGAGTGCAAGCAGCCTTCCAACCCGCCTTGAAGTAGAAGTCCTGGGTGGCAAAGACTTGCTTCTTGTAACTATCCTCGGCCTCCTTGAAGCCGGCATTATTAGCATCTTCGCACTCCTTCTCCCTTGACTTTTTGAGTGCCTTGAGCTCGGCTTTTATTGCATCTCTTTCTTGCTCGGCGGCGTCAATTTTACCGAGCAAATTGGTATTGTCAGCATTAGCAATCTGAAGAGAGGACTTTGCTCGGCCGAGCTTGGTCTGAAGGCTTTGGACTTAGCTGGCAGTGTCGTTTGCCTTTTGCCGCAGTCGATGGATGTTCTTCATGACCAAGTGTTGCTTCTGGATGGCCTGCAAGAAGAAAATTGGATCAGAGTGGAAACTGTGCAAACACTTGTGAAAATTTGAGTAGAAGTTTGAGACTCTTACCCTGGTCATGGACTTCACGGCCGACTTCACCAGCCGGGGGTCTGGGACATAGTCGCTTCCGACCACGTCGCTCGGCAGTAAAAGGGCCTTGGAGAGGTCAAAGGCAAGGAAATGTTCTTTGTTGCCCTTCACGGAGGCCGTTGCCGGGATCTCCTTACCCCGGTGCTTGAGCTGCGGTCGCCATGCCGGTGTTGGGTCTATGGTGACGGTGGGTTGCTCGGTAGTCAGCTCTTTAACCAACTCGGTAGAGGGATCTGCACGAGGCCTTTTCCCAGCCCGGCGGGCTTCTTGGCTGGCTGGGGACGCCAACGCCACCACGGCGCCACTTGATTGATCGGCAGCTGGAGCGCGGGTGACGACGCTCGGTATCTCAGCGGATGTTGCAGTGAGGAGGTTTTTGATACGGCTTCGTTTTGTCATCTCTTCTTCCTCGGTTAACCGGATTAGGGGCACGTCTGGTAGTGTTGGGTCTGGAGGAGGTGATGGAGCATGGAGGAAGTCTATGACCTTACTCCGGCGTGGAGCAGAGTACCAGTATGTCGAGGTGTAGCCGAGCAGCTCGTTACAATCCCGGTTACGATAACGGAGCACGGCCCTGATGGCTTCCTCGTCAGGGTAGTGGTAGTTGGCTTGTAAGGCGTGGATTCTGCAAAGGAAAGAAGAAAAATGTTAAAGTTCAGATTATGGAACAAAGGCAATTGACCGGGAAAGTTAGCACGGCTTACATGTCTCGCCGAAATTCTTGCTAATGAACCAGCCCGATACGTCGGCTGTTTCATAATTGCCGGACACCTAGAAAAAGTCGTCGTCGTGTAAGTCTTTGTCTAGGGTACCGGTCACTATTTTTTCTTTGCCCGGCCTAATCTTTAAGTAGTAGGCGAGGCCATCGCCAGTGTGCCCAAGAGTGTACTGTCGCAATATCTCGGCTAAACCTAAGTTGGTCCCTAGCCGGTTATTTAGTTCGTGAATGTCGTTGGTTATTCAGTAGGTGTTGGTTGACACTTGTGTAGGTGCTAGCCCGGTACGGCGCAGGAATTCGGTCAGCAGAGGGTTGACCGGGAAGCGGAGGCCTCTTTCAACAATGGAAAGAACGATGAAGGGACACTAGTCTAATCTTCCCCAAGGGGTTGTCTCGATCTTGGCGAGCTCTAGGTGAACATCTGTCGGGATATCGTAGTCTTCCCGAAATACGGCCAAGGCAGCCGGGGTGTCAACGAGGAAGCAGAAGCGCCCCATGTGTAGCCGACTAGTTTAGCTCGGCTGAGGTGGTTTGGCAAAGACTGGTGTTTGGATGGCTGCTCGGTCTTTGAAAGCCTCAATATTTGGTCAGTGGTCCCCTTGGACTCTGCAGGAAAATGATGGCAATTGTAAGTGTGAGCGCGTTCGTGCAAAACGAGCTTGACTTTAGCTCGGTCGTAGAGGGTGCCAACTACCTCGGTCGTCAAGGTGAGTCAAGGAGCTCGGTCGCTCAAGCGGACCAGATTTTAGCCCAGTCTAGCGACCGAGTTCTCTGCCTACCCGATTTCTCCTAAGGTTTTGACAGACTAGTTATTTGCTCAGTCTGAATGATTTTTTGGATCAAAAGAAGACCTGGAGCCCGGTCTGCCCCAGATCTTCAGTGTTCATCAGGGAAAATGAAGAACAGTAAGAACAGCGACGCAAATAAGGGCCATGTGAGGATTTGGGTTAGGGTACGTCCTAAAATCTACAGATTTATGCCCTAATATGTGCAATACCAAGTGAAATAGTAAAAAGGAGGGCTTGAAGGACTTACCAGTTGAAGACAGTGGCTCCTCCTTCAAACACAGCTCAGAAATGGCAAAGGAAGGATGGCACGAGCTCTGGGTCGTCGAAGAGAATGGAGAGGCAAGAAGAGTAGGATGAACGAAGATGGGCATGCTTTTAAGGTGGAAAAATCGCCAAAAATTTGAATGCTAACGGACGCGTTGGTTGGCCGCTTGAGGACCAATCAGCGTATGACACGTGCCCCATTAATGGCGGCGACAGAGTTGAGGGGACATGTTGGTCAGACGAAGCGACGACCGAACAAGTCAGGGAACCGAGCAAGTAAAGTAGCCCAGTTGGCCTCTCGCAAAACTAAAGACCGAGGAAGAGTTAACCCGGTCAGAACAAGTAATCCCAGTCACGCTTGCGCGGACGGAATTAAGGGGCAATTGAGAGGGAGATTTATGATCTGGTTTGGGCCGTGATAATGGCCAGACAGATTTGGGCCGGACGGATTTGGTCGAACAAGGTTGGGCCACGATAACACGGCCCCATCCTTAGAGGTTTTGCTCAGATAAGGGAAGGCGTGGTTGGACCGGGCTGTTTGGCTTCACGAATTAGAAGCCGGTCAAGCGGGATGTCCGGCGCTAGGCGACGCGTGGTTGTTCCACGGTCCAAGAGTTAGCTCGGCAGGAAGGCCGATGGTAAACCAGCGTGAGCTGTCCTGAGCTCGGCAATGCCGGGATGTAACCGAGCTCGGTCGAAATAGAGCGCGGTGAGCGGAGCGCTCTGGCTAACTGCACAACACGGCCGTTGACAGCCGAGATGCTGCAGCCCGGCTGTCGAGCTCCCAGTAGAATGGGCTGGCAGTCGGGTTAGGTGATGTTCAGCAAGATTTGTGCTGACAGATGGGATAGCAGTACCACGTGTCGAGAGATCACTGTGAGTAGATTTGGGACGCAGAAGGTATATAAGCATGTCTGCGCCCCCCATGCTTAGGGATGACACAATTTGGTGAGAAAAACACTAAACACAACTCAGTCCTCTCTCTCTCCCTATCCCTGTGTGTGCGTCTAACTTGATCGTCAGAGGGGTTCTCCGGCCACACACCGCCGGGTAGCTCACCGTTGTTGTGCTCGCAGGACGATCGGACAGGCAGGAGCTTGGAAGAAAAGAGTGCGGGCTTACCTGAATATTTGCTCCCCACACAATAACCATCCCGCGTAGGAATAGCAAATTAACCAACACTTTGCACTTCACCACTTCACCAATTTTTTAGATCATGTAATAATGAGGAACGAGACAAGAGCGGGATACTATAAACCTGACTCACCTGTCGATTGTCATTCTTAAACTAACTAAAGCATGAAAAAGGCTTTTGGTTGGCATATGACCCATAATTTAAAATCAAACCATGATAATGAGAAATTAAACAAAAGTTTATTTTGAATGCTTTAGACGTAAGCTTGGATATTGTTTTTGTCGACCAAGTAGGGTTTAGAACAAAAGTTAAGGTTTCGTTTGACAAGTTAACATTTTAGTCAAAAAGTCAAAAAGTTACTAAGAAAGTCAAAAAGCCTATAACCTATATCAAAAAATCAAAAAATCTCTTTTCTCTTTATTTTTTGCACATCTTTGCGTAAAAAGTCAAAAAATCACTCTAAATATATATATATTTTTTTTATTTCATATTTTAATTAAAAAATTACTAAAATAGCATGTTTCCCAACCAGACGTAATAATATTGAAAGACTAAACCCTTAGTTACTGAATCTCTCCAATCTAGAGAGAGAGAGAGTCAAACCAAAATCTCCACACAAAGTTCATCAATAATAAATCAAGTAAGCTCATGGGGATCTCCAACCTACCCTTTCATTGGATTGTCTATGATGCACAATCAAAAGCATATATTTTGGTTAATACCAAAGTTCAGATGGTGAAGTCCAAAATTTATTGTGATGATGCTTCATTTTAAATTAAGCAACAACAATTGACTCTAATGGGATGCCCAATAGAATTCAACTAGTAAAATCAGAGTTGATAATACAATCACTAAGTAATGATATACAAATAAAAATTGTACAAAGAATTGTCGATCTATCATTTTAAAATATTAAAAAAAATTAAGATAATTCTTAATGTCAAAATAGCCAACGACATATCATTTTAATGATAATTCTGTATAAAAATTCTGAAAACATCACTTGGAATAGAAATCTCTGATTTTTTTTTTTAAATGCCTATGGTTCATATAATATATGTAAATATTTAGTATATAAATGATTGGATGGAGTTAGATAAAGAGATGTAAGTATTGAGTGTCCAATATTTATGGGGGGTAGAGAGGGAGAAGAGGGAATCCATGTGAGGGCTCACTTACACGAAATATATATATGTTTAAAAAGGGACTTTTGCCAGTTATTTGTTTGCATTTGTTTTGGTGTAGCTTGGACTTTTCGCCATTTCAATACTGTAGATTTATGCCATAATATGAAAACTTGATTTTTTTTACGTAAATTTAATTTTTTTTAAAAACCAAAATGATAGGGTAATATTATTTTTGTAAATAGAAGGTGTTTTCATGAGTGTTTTATTTTAAAATAAAACGTTTATATTTTAAAAATAATATGAATTTTTAATTATTTATTATCACCATGAATAATGGCACAGGGTCAGAGCTTCTCTAAAAAGAGAGTTGTTTTCATGTATGTATTAATAATCACGATTTGATAGTTAATTAATTTTAAAATTTAATTTAAAGAAAAAGATAAATGACGTTGAGCTCTCCTCACATTAATTGCCCAAATCAATTCACAACGGCTGTTGGATTTTATTAGCATCGCAACTCGAGCGGGTTCGGTCGGGTTAAGAGGCTGTTCAAGTCCAGTTTAAGTTGTGCTAAGACCTGTCTAAGCTCGAATTGTAACCCGAGGTTGTCTGCCCAAGCCCGACCCGAGTTAAACTCGAATTGTCCGAGGTACCCGAATTACCCAAATTGTAAATGAATTTCAATTTTTTTTTTTTGCAACTGCACTATGAAATTATTAAAATTTAACTCTATTTACAGTTATTATTATTATTTTTTTTATAAAAAATCATTAATACCATCAAAACAAATAATTTCTATAATGTAAGAGAGATGTCACTATAGTAGTTCTTACAATTAATGATTGAAAATAGAAAGAAAAAAAAGTAAGATTTTATGTTATTTATATATATAATATATATTCAATATAATTTAATAATATAAATTACTTTAATATCATGTAATGGCTAATAATTTATATGTATATTTAATATTTTTATATATCTATATATGTATAATTCAGGCTTCGGGTTACTCGGGTTGTTTGACGTCTTTGTCCAAGCCCGCCCAAATTTAATTCGGGCTTCTGAATTTTTACCTAAGCCCGTACCGAATTTGAAAATATTTTGTCCAAGCCCTAAAAAAAATCGGGCTAGGCTCGGGTTGAGCCCGCCCAAGTTGCACCCCTAGATTATAGAGCAATGTTAGGTATCATGAAAAAACTTTCATGAAAATGATCATGAAAAATTTATGACCCTTGGATTACACTTAAAATAAAACACTACACACTAATCAAGGTAATCTAAGAGTCATAAATTTTTCATGATCAGTTTCATGAAAATTTTTTCATGATCCGTATCTTTTCTCTAGATTATATGCATTACATCTCATAATGAGCCATTTTATATGCTACCTAAATGAAAATTTATTAAATATTTTTAGAGTATAACGTAGCATTATTTATGTAGTATTTTGGATTAATAAAAAAAATCGTAACGCACAAAGTGAGTTGTTTTTTATTTCTCAACTGCATAATAAAAATGAGTCAACATATCATTCACAAAAAAATTTATTATGTGATTAATTTTAAACAATATATAAATAATATCACATAATATTTTATCATTATTGAATAATTATCTAAAGTTGAAGGTTAGTTTATAATAGTAGTACATGACAAGATGTGAAGATGAGAAAGTAAGCAAATAATTTATCAATTAATGCAATAGAAAGCTGTACATTAGTTTTTTAAGTTCAAAGTTCCTCTCCAGATTAGCTTCTTTTGTTTTTAAGGGGGATTAATCTTTTTTTTAATCATAGATACATATCATATGAAAAACGTTAGAGATTCTAAAAATTCTATCAAAAATTTTATCAAATATCTTACATGGATGAAGTTGTTTTGAGCAAGCAAGATTAGCTCACAGGATGATTGTAAATTGGCAATGATTAATCTTTTTTTTTTAATCATACATATATAATATATGCGTAATGTTAAAGATCTTAAAAAATTTATAAAATGTCTCACATAGGTGTGAGATTTACACAATGTGAGTCTCATGTGTATCTCATACTCATATAAAACGTTTAGTAAAATTTTTATTAAAATTTTTAATATTTTTGATAGTATGTTGGTTTAGAAGCCACTATCCTATATTCACTCCTATTTTGCTGGCCAACAAAGTGTCTCATTTGCTTAATGAGTATATATTGACTTCATTAAATGAGTTTCATAAGCTTGTTTTATTTATGCCGCAATTTTATGGTGCCACATGGGGACATGATTAGCAATAAACGTACCTATATACAATCACAGCTGTTCATCACTGTCACTCTCAAATTAACATTTTGTTAGATGATTTCATCTGTGCACCAATAATTTGTTTTTGCCCTTTGGTAGAAAATGAAAAATGTTTTTGTTACAAAATTTTGACCACACAATTGCTCATATTTGACTTCTAAAATTAAGTTGCCAGAAAGTAGTTTTCTTGAATTTTATAATGGGGTGTTTGGCAACAAAGATTTTAGTGTTTTTTTTTTTCTTAAAATTCATAAAAAGATAAACAGATTAAAATAGTAAATAAAATAAAATATCATTTTAAATCCATAATCATTTCATTTTTTTCTCACAAACATCACACACAATTATAAAAAAAATTCAACTATCTTCTTAAACATTAAAATTTTAACTTACTAAAGGTCATGATTGAGACCTCCTCCAATCGCCACCCCCACTACCCCACACACACGTGGCGGATGGTGATTGGAGGAGAAGGAAAAAAAAAAAAAAAAAAACTGACCAATCATGTTAAGAGGGGGTCAAAGGAGTGAGAGGAAAAAAGGGTCCCGAACATTATTGCTTACTAAAATATCTTAATAAAATACCAACTTTTCAAACCCTCACAATTGTTAAAAGTTGTTAACTCAAAAAAAAAATATATATATATATATATATATAATGTCAACCTTTGGACTAATCATTAAAATGGATCTAACGTTGGCAAGCACTTGGAGGAGCAATGCCTCTAAACAAATTTAAGGAAGAATTACTTAGGGTTTCTATTCATACTTAGGATTTCTTTGAATAGATGTGGCACCAAATCTTGCTAGAGGATGAAAAAAATTGTGTAATTTATACTATCATTTTATGATTTGATTCAAATTTTACTATATTTATATTAATGTAATTTTAATCTAATTATTTTATTTTAATAACGTATTAAAATTTTAAAGAAATTAACATATATTAATCACATAAAAAGTATATAAAAATAATTTTTAACTTTTAATTTGAGCAGAATAACTAAATTAACACTTACTTAAAATTTAGAGTTTGTAATGTTTAAATCAACATAATTAAAATTAAAATCAAACTATAACGAAGATGTTCATGTATATTATAAAAAAAGGGAAAATATATATTTACTTACAACGTGAGGGTGATTCAAGTACAATTCGTTGAGTACAAAAAAATCTCACCCCTCTCTCTCCTCTTAAAATTTTCCTTCAGGCCAAACAGAAAATTCCGAATCCGCCATTATATAATGCAGCCAGAAACTATATATTAAAAAAAAAAACAAATATTGTAATTTTATCCACAAAAACAAACCACCCCCCACGTACAAGCTCTTCTTCACAGAAGGCTGATTCCGGCACCGGCGCCGGAAAAAAGAGGAAGTTATTAGTCTTCGGAAATGCTCTGTAAATGAGGGCGCCACACGCCGACACGGCGTGTTAGAATTTACCAATTTACTCCTCCACCTACCATCTCCACTAGCACCCACTTCACCTACCACCTCCACTACACTTCACCTACTCCCAAAACTTCTCTTATATAATACATCCTTGTAGTATACAAAATGTACAACAATCTTGTAATCAATCAATCAATAATATACATCAGTTTATTTTACATGGTATCAGAGCCATAAGATTTAAACCTGTATTTTTTTTCTCACCGGCGGGCAGCCGGCCGGCAACTCTGCCTTTGCTGCCCGCTGGAATTTTCTACCCATACCTTCCGCTCTCCACAGCCGTACCTCTGCAAGAAGAGAAGCTTCGCTCCATCATTTCCTTCCACGAATCTTCTTCGTGGCTTTCGCACTCTCTCTCACTTCCTCACTGTTCGCTGCCAACACCACTCCATCAAGATTAGAAAATGCCGATCACAAGCAAAGAATCGACTCCTCCTCCTATGATCGGCAAGACCGGACCTTACACAGTCTTCGTTACTCCTCCGGCGACTCCTTCACCTAAACCCTCCTCTCCGATTTCCGAATCGCCGGCTAAAAACGCTCCTTCTTCGCTGTCGGTTCAGCCTCGCACTCCGCCGCCGTTTCAGACCCCCCAGCCGCCGGTTCAGGCTCCGCCGCAGCAGTTTCTGAAGCCCGCTCCGTCCGACGGACCGGCCTTCGGGTTCTTCTGGAACGCCGTCGCTAAAGTCCAGAACGCTCATTCGAGTTTGGATGAGTACGTGGCACATTGGTTCGGGTTGAATCAATCAAAGTATCAGTGGGCTTTAGATGATTATTACGAAAACAAGGGATCGGATCAAGTAGATACAAAAGCAAAAGACATATCCAGCAAAGTACAAAGCGTGTAACATGCATGTTGGTTGGGCAGAAATTTTGTCAAGGTCACCTGCAGTTTCTCCTGGGTCCTTTACCTGTATGCCTAAATACTAAATAAGGGAAGTGCCTATTGATGCGTGAAGGGACCTTTCTTTTCTTTTTTTTTATTTTTCTTTTACTCCATCTTTTGCACAGCACCACCGCCCCTTGTTCCCCACTCTCTCTCTCTATATATATTTATATATATCAAACCCATACCTACTCACTTTTTAACCCACATGCTGATTCACGCTACCCTTCCTTTACCCACTTTACCTTTATTTATTTTATTTTATTTTATTTTTTTTAATAATAAAAAAAATAAAATAAAATAAAAAAATATATATATATCACACACACAAAAAAAAAAAAAAAAAAAAAACCACACTCATTTTATTCACCTCCGGGATCCATCCCGATCACAATTTTAAACCAAAAAAAAAAAAAAAAAAAAAAAAAAACATAACACACACAACAACGGCTTTGTTTTCTTTTCTGCAGACGGCCACACACCGACATCCCTTCTCTACTCTGCCGCCGGTCTTTTCTTCTTGCCTCCGTCCTGGGCGGCCCTTGCCGGTGTTGCCTCCGTATTTCCCACTCCACTGGGCATGATCACTACTCCCTGCTCCTCCACTGCAGCATATGGCGACCCTCCAAAACGGAACATCACGGTGGCCTTCCGCTTCAGCTCCTTATTTTCTGCTTTCAGCACGCTCATCTCTGCTCGCGCATCCTTATACATGCGTTGGAGCAGAGCCAGTTGGGCGTTTAAATGCTGCACCTCATTTGTCCTACTCTGCAGCCGGTTTGACAAATTTGTGACCGCCGTCATACTTTCCACACATGCCTTCAAAGTATACTGATTCGCCTCCACATCCGTTTGCACTGCCATTCTTTGCTCCACCGACCGCATCGGAAAGTTCAACGGGGCAAACTCCGGGGCGCTTGGTTGAGGTTCCAGTGCCACCGCACCAGTTCTCTCTCTTGTTGACTCGTTGAGGTCGGGAAAGAGGGTGAGCAGTCCACGGGAAGACGATGAAGCCATTTTCTCAGACAACAGAGTGATACAGAATATCTCTCTCAGCAATCTCTCTCCGAAACTCTCAGAATATCTCTCGCAAGTTTTTTGTCTCCGCCTTTGCCTTAGCCTCAGCCTTCGTCTTATAGCCGAGGCAGCCACGCGCATCGCGCGCCTCATACCCCCAGCCGACAAACAGGCGCACCAACCAAGGCACTCACGTGCCTCGCCATGATGAATCCGGCACACCTTTTAATGAATTGGGCACGCCTTTTGATGGCACGCCTTTTGATAAAATTGGGCACACCTTTTGAGGGTGCAACTTTTACAACGGTCCGACATGACCCTATAAACTGTCCCGACATTTGATTCCGGTTAGCATTTTCAACGGTCCGACATGACCCCATAAACTGTCCCGACATTTGATTCCGGTTAGCCTTTTACAACGGTCCGACAAGACCCCATAAACTGTCCCGA
Source organism: Camellia sinensis (assembly GCF_055761805.1). Classification (NCBI taxonomy): domain Eukaryota; kingdom Viridiplantae; phylum Streptophyta; class Magnoliopsida; order Ericales; family Theaceae; genus Camellia; species Camellia sinensis. Next base: position 60,575,126 of record NC_138974.1, read on the forward strand.
CATTGATTCCGGTTAGCCTACAGTGTCCTCTACAACGTTATGACACCACCATACCGTGTCCTCTACAACGTTATGACACCACCATACAGTGTCCTCTACCACATTATGGCACCACCTTTCAGAGTCTTCACCAACGATCTGACACGACCATACAGTGTCTCCTATCTTTTTTTTTTATTTTTATTTTTATGTATTTTCTTGTTTATTTTTATGTATTTTCTTGTTTTGTTCCTCTCTTCAAACTCAAGTTGGTTAGTTTCTATCCTCCTTGAGTTTGCGGGGGGCTGTTAGAATTTACCAATTTACTCCTCCACCTACCATCTCCACTAGCACCCACTTCACCTACCACCTCCACTACACTTCACCTACTCCCAAAACTTCTCCTATATAATACATCCTTGTAGTATACAAAATGTACAACAATCTTGTAATCAATCAATCAATAATATACATCAGTTTATTTTACACGGCGACTCCGGCGATGCCGCCGCGACGACTTCTTTTCCGAGACGAGGATTTCATCTGGGTTGCACTTGATCTTGCTGATCTTCATGGAATTGGATGATTTATTGGGGTTAATGTTGTTGTTGTGGTGAGTCTTCTTGTTCTTCTTCTCCGGCAGCGAAGAAGTCGGAATCAAGAAGTAGATGGTGCCCCTTTTGAGCTCCGAGTCCGGCGAGAGAATTTGAATACGGCGGACAACGCCTTGCGAGGAGGGTTTGGTGAGGACGTGGTTAGGGTTGTTCTTGAGGACCTCGCCGGCGGTGACCGGACTGGTTATTTCTTGTACGTGGCCGTTTAAGTGGACTATGCGGATCAAATCTAGGGCTCCACAGGGAAGAACGCAAGCCAAACAGCACCTTAGACTGTTGCCCATATCTCTTTTGAAGTTTGGGGTTGGGTTTTGTTTGGGTGGGTGTCTCTGTTTCTGTTACTGGGAATGAATGAGAATGTGAAAATGTGATGATGGGTTGGGGGTGTGACAGGACAATGTTATATACAGGAACCAACGTACCATTACTACGAACATACTCTATTATATATTATCATAATCTTGCTTTGATTCAAGTTGACTAATAAATATAGAGGAATGCTTTGTTTGGATTTCACCTTTTTTACGTTTTTAATGTATTAATTACAATTTTATTTTAAAATAAAATTATATCTTTATTTTCATTCTGAATCTCTATAATCTTAATTGTAATTCTAATTCCACCCTCATTTCATCGGCTTTGGTTGGCATTTTTTTTTTATTGTTCCAAGCTTCGACAGTCCTTTCATTGCAATCTCTCTCATGTTCAGGGATGAAACTAGGAGAAGACTATGAGGGGCCATGGCCTCCCTGTTTCAGTGAAAAATATTATTTGTCATAACACTTTAAAAATATATATATCATTTTATACATAAAACGACCCCCTAGTATAAGAACATTCATATCTTATCGAGCAATGCTACGTATCATGAAAAAACTTTCATGAAAATGATCATGAAAGATTTATGACCTTTAGATTACACTTAAAATAAAACATCACACACTAATCAAGGTAATCCAAGAGTCATAAATTTTTCATGATCAGTTTCATGAAAGTCTTTTCATGATCCCTATCTTTTCTCCTATCTTGCCTTTTTCTATTTTGCACTAAAAAAAATTTCTTCATCTAATTAGAAATTACTTCTATGATATTTAATTTTTTTTCTATGTGTATATAATTTATATATCATATTATATATACATGTGTATTTGTGTATTTGGTGATTTCTTTTTTTTTGACCCCTCCGTTAATAAAATCATGTTTTCGTTCCTGCTCATGTTGATCTATTTCTTTATAGGGTGGGGATTGCAACAACAAGAGGCTGTAAGGATGGGGTTGCATGGGTGAAAGGTCATGAGGGTAGAGGTGGAGAGTTGAGATTCTCTCCAGTTTTTCTCTCCGGCCTTCTTTTTAGGTGACGGTCCAAATTGGACAACGTCACCTCATTAAAAATTTACGATTGAGATTAGTTAAAAAAATTCAATTAATTCACTAATACACGTCCCACCACTCGCTCGTTTGCTCTCTCTTTTTCTCTCTCTCTCATTCATTTCTAATGAAAATTAAAAAATTATTTTAATCTTTTTCATTTTATATTCATAATATATATAATTTTTAATATAAAGTTTTAATTTTATAAAATTAATATCATTAAAATATACCTTTAAAACGAGATTAATATTAAATATATTTAATAAAAATTTAAAATAAATAAACAGTAATTACTATGTTTAGTTAAGTTTCAAATTATTATTTTTTAAATATAAAAATTAATTTGATAAAATAAACACACAAAAATCATATATTTTTTAAATTCTCAAAAACAATTTTCATTCCAAAAAAAATAATATGAAAATATGACTTTTAATTTTATTTTATTAACCAAACGAGTTTATTATTGTTCTTAAAGAATATATATATATATATATATATATATATATATTGTATTTGATTTGCACCAATGCACAGATTGAATTTATATTTTAAAGAAAATAAAAATATATTTGATTTGCATCTATACACAAATTGAATTTATGTTTAAAAAAAATAAAAACATATTTGATTTGCTCTTATATACAGATTGAATATCTGTGTTTTTTTTTCTTTTAAAAAATTATAAACTCGTGGTTAATAAAATTAAATTAAAAATCATTATTTTCATATGATTTTTTTCTAATGAAGATTGTTTTTGAGAATTTAAAAAATACGTGATTTTTGTGTGTTTATTTTCATCAAAATAATTTTTAAAATTAAAAAATAATAATTTGAAAACATAACTAAATATAGTAATTAATTTTTATTTATTTTAAATTTTTATTAAATATATTTAACGTTGGTCTCATTTTTGTAACAACCCGAAAATTTAATTTGTCCCTTAAATTTTATACTAGTATTATGGTTGTATGTGATAATATATTATTAAATAAATAATAATAAATACAGAATTTAATTTGGCATTGGATTATCAAATATGTGATTAATTAGGAATTATTATTTGGGACTAAATTAATCGAAATATAGAATTATAATACTAGTTGGGCCAAATTAAAATTAAAGATAGTAAATAAATAAATATAAAAGTAAGAGTAAGAGTAAATAAATAAATAAATTAATAATAATAATAATAATAATAATAATAATAATAATAATAATAATAATAATAATAATGGGTGTGGTAGTAAAATAATTAATTAATTTTCTGTTGATATGCGATAGATTGTAATTTAATTAGGGATTAATTTATTTATATAGTTATATTAGAAAACTGAGCCAAAGTGTAATTATCTTAAATATTTATTAAGATAAGTATAAATTTATGTAATTTATGATCAAATCTGGGAAGGGATTTGAGTTGCCACGTCTTAGACTCATGAGGCTTTTACCTCCCTATAAATAGGGAGGAGTTGATCAACTCTGTAGAAAAGAAAAGGAGAAAAAGAGAGGGGGAGAGGCACGTAAGTTGCTGGTAATAGGAAGGTTGTGATAGTGGAGTAAGGTTAAGGATCAATATTAAGGTGAGTTATATTATACTTTGAGTTACTATAATATATTTTACGTATATTTTGACTTACCATAATTTATTTTATACAAGTTATATTTTATTAGTTATATTAATACAAGTTATGTTTTATAAATATTTCAATTACGTGAATTAATTTTTGAACTCTAATTGTTTAAAATAAAATCAATGGATATGTTTGTTTAAATTTTAAATAATATTTGACTATAATCTTATAAACAATTATATTTTGTAAGTACCACCACAGGAGTCCCACGCCTTGGGGAACTTAAATAACCATTGGCCTCTGTTTGGTCACTTTGTGACCCTCTATTGTCATGAATCTATTAACCTCTGTTCTGTGCGGAGATAAGTGCTACACTATTGTAGAAGCCACCTCTATAATCCGTACGAGCCACCTATTGAATCCGTACCTCTATTTTAACTGTCACTCCTGTGACCTCTGTTCTGTTCTGTTCTGTTCAATACCGTGGTTATGGTTATTTATTTACATAATCTCAGTTTTACTACTAAAATGATTATTTATTCAGATTAAGTTATCTTAAATATTTTAGTTATATAACTATCCATGCTTATTTTGTGTCCTTTATACTCTTTGCATAATATTTCTCACTCTGCCATGTACTTATAACTATTTACCAATTTTCAAGAACAATGCAATTCAGAAATAGCTTTTAAAAATCTTAGACGCGGGACTACGGAATAGACAAACACAACACTTTTATGATATTTTTATATGTAAATATCGGCCTTTTTGGTCAATATATTTTGTAATAAAAATAGAAGTTCTGATGATTATTTTGGTACCCTCACTTAAATATTATTTCCGCTCGCGTTTATTTATTTGTTCAAGAATTGGCCGGAGGTAACTTCAGTTACTGGCCATCACGATACTTAACCCTTGGGTACAGGGAGCAGGTCGTGACAAATAGTATCAAAGCAATAGTTTATAAAAAAATAAATAAATCATCATTGGAGCATAGGACACACGCATATTTAAAAAGTAGGATAGCGGGTAATTAGTATCAAAATATTATATTTTGTTAGTCGATTTAATTATATTATAATTTTATATGATTATATATATATATATATTTTGTGTGCCTAATTTGTGAAGAATATTAGATATAATTTATATTTGTTATAGTAAAAGAAGGGGAAAAAAAACAACAAAGGATGTCGAGCTCAAGCACCCACCAAAATTATAATATAATTAAATACATATAATTTCCAGTTCAATATTCAAAAAAAAAAAAAATTCATTTCGACTTTTTAAAAGTGAATTCAAATTATAAAGATACTACTTTTGAAACTATTTTTTATCAGTAAAAAGTTCACAGATAAAAGAAATAGGAATTTATCTCAAATTCCTTCAACTTTTGCATGTGATTTTGTGATTTTATTTCTAGTCACTTGTTTAATTATGTTCTTATTTTTTTCTTTTCAGAAATAAAACCAATAAAAAGTTTTTAAAGCCACTGGTTGTTCCTTATTTTGGCCCAAAACAATTTTTGACAACTGGACAGTGAGCTGTTTTTGGTAAAGTTTTTTTGAGGTAATATTTTCTATCAGATTAATCATCTAATATATATTTATCAGAGTACGCATCGGTTAGTTTACACATATGACAAATTTTGAGGACGAAATTTTTAAAAGGAAGGAAGATTGTAACAACCCGAAAATTTAAGCTGTCCCTTAAATTTTATACTAGTATTATGGTTGTATGTGATAATATATTATTAAATAAATAATAATAAATACAGAATCTAATTTGGCATTGGATTATCAAATATGGAAATAATTAGGGATTATTATATGGGGTCAAATTAACAGAAATATAGAATTATAATACTAGTTGGGCCAAATTAAAGTTAAAGGTAGTAAATAAATAAATATAAAATAAAGAGTAAATAAATAATGATGATAATAATAATAATAATAATAATAATAATAATAATAATAATAATAATAATAATAATAATAATAATAATAATAATATTGGGTGTGGTAGTAAAATAAATAATAAATTTTCTGTTGGTATATGATAGATTGTAATTTAATTAGGGATTAATTTATTTATATAGTTATATTAAAAAATTAGGCCAAAATGTAATTATCTTAAATATTTATTAAGATAAATATAAATCCATGTAATTTATGATCAAATCTGAGAAGGGATTTAAGGTGCCACTTGTTAGACTCAGGAGGCTTTTACCTCCCTATAAATAGGGAGAAGTTGATCAACTCTATGGAAAAGAAAAGGAAAAAAAGAGAGGGGGAGAGACACGTAAGTTGCTGGTTGTAGGAATTTATAGTAGGAATGTTGTGATAGGAGAGTAAGGCTAAGGGTCAATATTAAGGTGAGTTATATTATACCTTGAGTTATCATAATATATTTTACGTATGTTTTGACTTACCATAATTTATTTTATACAAATTGTATTTTATTAGTTATATTAATACAAGTTATGTTTTTTAAATATTTCAATTACGTGGATTAATTTCTGAACTCTAATTGTTTAAAATAAAACCCATGGATATGCTTGTTTAAATTTTGAAGAATATTTGACTATAACCTTATAAACAATTATGTTTTGTAAGTACCATCATGGGAGTCCCACGCCTTGGGGACTTAAATAACCATTGGCCTCTATTGAGTCACTTTGTGACCCTCTATTGTCATGGATCTATTGACCTCTGTTCTGTGCGGAGCAAAGTGCAGTGCGGAGATATGTGCTGCACTATTGTAGAAGCCACCTCTATAATCCGTATAAGCCACCTATTGAATCCGTACCTCTGTTCTGACTGTCACTTTTGTGACCTATGTTCTGTTCTGTTTGATACCGTAGTTATGGTTATTTATTTACATAATCTCAGTTTTACTACTAAAATGATTATTTATTCAGATTAAGTTATCTTAAATATTTTAGTTACATAACTATCTATGGTTATTTTGTGTCCCTTATACTCTTGGCATAATATTTCTCACTCTGCCATGTGCTTATAGCTGTTTATCAATTTTCAGGAAACAATGCAATTCAGAAATAGCTTTTGGAAAGGCTTAGACACGGGGTTGCAGAATAGATACACACAGGATTTTTATGATATTTTTATATGTAAATATCGACCTTTTTGATCAATACATTTTGTAATAAAAATAGAAGTTCTGATGATTATTTTGGTACCCTCACTTAAATATTATTTCCGCTTGCATTTATTTATTTGTTCAAGAATTGGCCGGAGGTAACTTCAGTTACTTGTCATCACGATACTGAACCCTTGAGTACAAGGCGGGTCGTGACAATTTTAAAGGTATATTTTCAATGATATTAATTTTATAAAATTAAAATTATATATATATATATATATATATGTATCTTCTGAAAATAAAATATAAAAAAATAAAATAATTTTTTTAAATTTTTTATTAGAAATGAGAGAGAGAGAGGGCGTGTGAGTGGTGGGACGTGTGTGCCAGTGAGTTAATTGAATTTATTTATTTATTTATTTTAGCTAATCTCAGCCCTAGAATTTTCAGTGAGGTGATGTGGCTCAATCTGGGCTGTCACCTTGAGAGAAAGCTGGAGATTATCTAAATTCAGAAATAAGGTCTCCAAGTGGGAAGAGAAAAGGTAAGAGAAGAAAGTTACAAGAGAGGAAACGTGGATGAGAGGTAGGGCTGGGCATAGGGTCATCCGACCCGCCCAAACCGCCCTACCCGAACCGAACCGCACGCATGTGGGCGGTTTCGCAAACACATTAGGGTAGGGTGCGGTTTGGATTTTATATGAATTTCGGGTTGCGGGCGGGTTGCGGGTTTGAACCGCACCCGCCCAACCCGTCCGCATTTAATTTAAATTTTTTTTTTTTTTTCCCTTCCAAACCAAATCTAACCGTCCATATTTCTTTCACTCACCAACTCACTCATATAACAAAACAAAAGGAAAAAAAAAACCCTAATATCTAATCCTAATCGGCTTCTCCTCCTCCTCACTCACTCACTCTCTCTCTGAGTCTCATCTCACTCTCTTCCTCACTCTCTTCTCCTCGGTTCAGCAGTGTGCACACACAGACCGATCGGCGATCGATCACTCTCCTTCTCAGCCGATCTACTTCATTCATTCACAGGTGAACTCTATTTCTCTCAATCTCTATCTCTCTCTCTCCCGATCGTTGATTTGTTGTCCGATCGTTGATTTGTTGTGGATGAACAATAGAAAACTGATTTTTTTCATCTCCGACTCCGATCTACTTCACAGGTGATCTAGCAGGTGATCTCTGAATTTTTTTATCATCACACAGCCGATCTGCTTCAAAGGTGAGCTCTCTCTCTCAATCTCTCTCTCTCTCTCTCTCTCTCTCTCTCTCGATCGTGGATGAACAACAGAAAAGGAACAAATTTTTTTCATCTATGATTTTTTTTCATCTCCGATCTACTCTTCGCAGGTGATCTCTGATTTTTTTCATCATCGCACAACCGATTTTGAACACTGCACAGCCGATCTACTTCACATCACAGGTGAATCTGATATCTCATCTCTGATTTGATCTTAGTTTATTAATTTTTGGAATTCAGATTATTTAATTTTTGGAATCTGTTTGTTTTATTTAAATCTATTGAATCTGTTTGTTTTTGGTTAATTTTTGGAATCTGTTTAATTTTTGATTAAATCTGTTTGTTTTTGGAATCTGTTTTTGATTAATTTTTGATTAATTTTTGGAATCTATTAAATCTGTTTGTTTGAATCTGTTTAATTTTTGATTAATTTTTGTTTTTGTTTTTGTGTTTAATTGCTGTTTGAATCTGATTATTTAATTCTGTTTGAGTCAGCCATATAATTTCTGTTTGAGTCAGCCATATAATTTTTATTTAATTTTTGGAATTCAGATTATTTAATTTAGATTATGTAATCTGTCTGTGTCTTAGTTGAATTTGTTTCTTTTATTTAATCAATCAGTAGAATCTGTTTATTTAATGGAGGATAGGATAGTATTTTTGTAATCCCCTAGTTTGTAAAATTGATTATAGAATAATCTGTTTATTTAATCTGTCTGTAAAATTGATTCTGTGATTGTATTTTTGTAATTCAGTTTAAATGGAGGATAGTGTTCAATCTCCCGCAATCAATCTTGTACCTCCGGAATCCTCTAATTCTCAAATGAATCCTCTCTTAGTCGAACCCAAACCTGAACTTGAACCTAAGCCTCCTAGACCCCCAAAGAGAAAGAGTGAGAGTGGAGGGGGGAGAGCACCATCCACAGTTTGGGATCATTTTGACAAGGTTGTAAGGACCGATGGGAAGCGTAGAGCCGTATGTAAATATTGTAAGAAAGAGTATATGGCTGACTCTAGAACTCATGGGACTAGTAATTTGAGGAGTCATACACCCAATTGTAAAGAATATCCAAATAGGGATACAGATGGTCAACAAACACTAAATCTTAAACCGAAGCAAAATGAAGAGGGTGTTGAGGTTGTAGCAACAATTTTTAATTTTGATACTTGTAAAAGGGCTCTTGCAGAGATGGTGGTCATCGATGAGTTGCCATTTAGATTTGTGGAGGGTGTTGGGTTTAGAAGATTTTGTAATGTCATGCAACCCAAATTCACACCAATTCCCTCTCGTCAAACCATATCTAGAGAAGTGCTCAATATATTCAAGAATGAAAGGGATAAGTTAAAGAAGGCCATGAAGGGTCGTAGAATTTGTTTTACTACGGACACTTGGACATCTATTCAGAATTTGTGTTACATGTGTTTGACTGCTCATTTCATTGATGATAATTGGAAACTTCAAAAAAGAATCATAAATTTTCAACAAGTTGAGGATCACAAAGGAGAAACATTGGGTCGAAAAATTGAGTCGTGTTTGATTGAGTGGAACATTGATAGCATATTCACCTTAACAGTTGATAATGCTAGTTCAAATAATCTTACCATTCAATATTTGAAAACGATAACCAAAGATTGGAAGGGGACTATTTTGCAACATGAGTTTATTCATATGCGTTGTTGTGCACATATTCTTAATCTTGTTGTGAGTGATGGGTTGAAAGAAATGGATGATTCTATTGCCAACATTAGACTTGCGGTGAGATATGTGAGGTCTTCTCCTCATAGGCATGATGTTTTTAAGAAGTGTGCGGCCACACTCAAACTTGATTCAAAAGCTCTTGTATGCCTAGATGTACCAACTAGGTGGAACTCTACCTATTTGATGTTAGAGGCCGCCGAAAAGTTTGAGAAGGCTTTTAACCGATTGAAGTTTGTGGATTCCAACTTTGAACCTTATTTCAAGGATGTTGATGGTGGCATAAGAAGAAGTCCGAATGAGTTGGATTGGACAAAGTGTAGAATTTTTTTGAGGTTTTTAAAATTATTTTATGTTGCAACCAAGAAATTTTCGGGGTCTCTCTTTGTTACTTCCAATGCTTTTTACAAAGAGATGTTTGTTATTGAAAGCAAAATTAATCAATTAATTTTAGAGGAGGATGATACTTTGAGCACAATGGCAAAGACTATGAAGCTAAAGTTTAGCAAGTATTGGGGGGATGGAAGTAAAATCAATTTGTTGTTGTATGTTGCGGTGGTTCTTGATCCTACCAAAAAAATGACATACTTGGAGTTTTGTTTTTCCAATTTATTTCTTGGAGATAATAGGAAGGTGGAAGAGATGGTAGACAAGGTTAAGAGTTGCTTGAGTCGTTTGTATAGCCATTATGTTACACTTTATCCTTCACATGAGAAACTTCCAAGTGTGAGTGAAGTTGTGAATATGGTGGAAGATGATGATGATGATGATCCCTATTCTTTAGTTGACTCCCAATTTAGTTCCTATTTGGAGGGGCGATGCACTAGTGGATCTAAGTCGGAATTGGAACAATATTTATCCGAGGTTGAACATTTTGCAAAGAATCAAACATTTGAGATTTTGGATTATTGGAAGGTGAATGCAACCAAATATAGGGTGTTATCACAACTTGCTAGGGATGTGTTGGCCATGCCTATTTCTACCGTTGCATCGGAGTCGGCTTTTAGTACGGGAGGGCGTATTCTTGACCCATTTCGTAGTTCACTCTCACCTTCTATGGTTGAAGCTCTTGTATGTACTCAAAATTGGCTTCGAAGCAACCTTCCAATTTCTCTTCGAAAAGCAATGGATGATGTGGAAGAATTTGAGCAATATGACTCGGGTAAATGATAATTTATTTATCTTTATTTTAATTTGTATTATTATTCATTTTCTAATGTAAGTTTTATTAATCTTCTCTTGTTGACTTCTAATTAGGTACTTTGGAATCAAGCTCATCTTCAACTTCAACCTATAATGTTGATGCTATAATTGATGTCTAATATCCATTTGTTCATTGGTAATTTTTCATATACTCAACACATTTTCTTACTATATTGAGATGCAATATATAGACATTTGTTTATTTTTTCAGTTCTTACTATTTATAATTGAAGATTAAAGTTTATATTTTTTCAATTTGTTTGTGTAGGGTTCATCAACCAAATGCATGGAATTGGAATTTGTTAAAGTTGAATTGGATATGATTCATGAAGATGAAGTTTGATATTTTAGAAGTGTTTCAATTTTATTTCGTGGGTTTGTATTGAATGAAGTTTAAGTTTGACAATTTTTTTTTTTAATTGCGTTTTGGTTTTGGATGAATGTAACTTAATGCATTTTTATTTTTTTTTGGCATTTTGGATGAATGTAAGCTAATGAAGAATTATTCTTTTTTTTTCTTTTTTTTTTGGGTTAGGAAGGATGAATGTTTAATTTTTAATGTAGGATTTTCTTATTTGGATTATGAATGATGAATGTAGGATAGGATGAATGCAAGTTAATGATAGAATGTAGATTTTGAATGATTTGTTTAGGTTATGAATTGAATTTGTTGTGTTTTTTATTTTATAAGTTTTTTTTTATAAGTTTTAGTTCATTAATTATTAATGTTGGAGTATTTTAGAAAATATGAGAAAAAAGGTTCAAAATAAAGATTGACAAAATGGGAGAAAAAAAAGGTTTAAAAATAATTTTTTGGAAAAAAAAGTTCAATCCGCAAACCGCCCGCACACCCGCGAACCCTATCCGCACAAACCGCAAACCGCATTGCGGGCGGTTGCGGGTTGATTTTTCCTCAAACCGCATAGATGCGGGCAGGTCCAAACCGAACCGCAAACCGTCCTAAACCGAACCGCGGACACCCCTAATGAGAGGGGTTGCAATCGGTAAAGGGTTGTCGAAAGTCGGAAGTGAACAAAAGGCTAAAGTTAGGATTTAAGAAGAGCTCATTTGGGTTCTAGGTTGGTTTTCTGACTTTTTAATTTTTTAGTTATTTTATTTTGAGGTTAAAAAATCTCGTTTGAGATAGGCTTTTTAATTTTTGTAAAAGAAAAAATAAAATGATTATGAATTAGATGTGATATTTATGTTTTATTTGACTAAAATAACTTATTTTGTTTATATAACTATTTTAGCCCAAAATATTATGCCAAACGAACCGAACAAGGAAAAATTTGATAATAAGATCGGATTAAAAAACAAACATAAAAATAAATGTTTCGAAATAGGATTCCAAAAAAGATAACTTTAAAAAATTGGTGTAACCAAATAGTAACACTCAAATATATATATATATATATATATATATATATATATATATATATATATATATATATAAATTGTTTAATTGTTTGAGATTCGTCTTCTTCTTTTTTTTCGATTTTGTCATTTTATTTTAAAAAATTTACTAATGGTTACCTATATATTGAGTGAAGGTTTTTTCATAATTACACAAACATTCTTAATCAACTATGCAACAGATTTTTTTCGTAATTACGCAAACATTCTTAGTCAATTATAAAACTGATTTTTTCGTAATTACACAAATATTTTTGGTCAATTATGAAACATAAATATTTTATTTTTTAACAAATTACAAATACACCGATAAGATTTGTTTAAAATATAAATCGATCCTATAATACTAGATATTATAACTACCGTTTGTTATAAATTTTAATTTAACACAATAAACAGAGAAAAAAAAGCTATTCTCCTATGCAATAATAAATTATCAAAATTGTTTATTGAAAAATATTTCTCATATCGTTAAAAACTATTAATTAACTTAATGATTTATTTATTAACAAAATAGTTAACTGAAAAATATCATTAAAAATTGTTAATTTACTTAATGCTTTACTTATTAATAATTTTTTTCATTTGTCACGTAAGTATGATTTATGTATTAATAAAATTAGTCATTTGTATATATATATATATATATATTTTCTTCTGCTTCTTTATTAGTTTAGTGAATTATCTTAGTAGTTTTTTTATATTGGAGAATTATCTTAGTATTTGTTTTGTATTTATCTGTTGCGAAAAGTTACACACCATAATTTTTTTTTTAATAAATTAGGAAGAAATGTTATAAAATCATAAATTCACCCAAAATGATAAAGTAATAGAATTGGAGTCTAAATCATTGAGTGTATAACAAATCAAAAAATTATACATATTACACAACATAATTCTATCATATGTCTAATGATTTATTCTATGCAATTTCATTGAATAATATTCTAAACTTAAACATACTATAATAATAACACCTGCCTTACATGAGTCTCTTTAAGCTAATATATATATATATATATATATATATATATATATATATATATATATGTATCCTTCTTTTTAAGGTAACTGGAGTCATCATATATTTATATAATAAAGCATGACGGTTTTTGAAAATATATAAAATGTGTTAGAGATACATTTGATTTTAAAGGCTCAGATGAATCCTAAATTTATATTAATGGTTCAGATTAATGATAGTTCCCGTCCAAACATTTTTCTTCTAAGCTTCCCACCTACCCATGTCTCCCCACCATCCCTCTGTATCTCTTTCTCTTTTCCTCTCTATCCTCACGCACGTCTCCTCCCTCATTCCCTCTTTATCTCTCTCACCCTCGCTGTTCTTTTTCTTTCCTCTTTATACTGACGTTGCTCGTTCCTCCCCTCCTTTTTCGCTTGGCTCACAAGGTAAGATGTCCTCCATTTCTGCCTCTCTCATTCTCTCTCTATTTCGATTTCTAATCTTCCTTTTTGTTTACATCTGTTCGGCGCTTTGGTGTCTCATTTTTTGGGCATCACACACATGATTTGTATTCAATTATTTCAGTGGCTTCAAGGTTCTGAAAATCGAACTCGCACTTGCAACCCTCTCTCTCGCTGCTCTCGAACTCAGCTCGCAAGGTAATATCGATTTCTGCCTCTTCCCTTCTCTCTCTGTTTCGATTTCTAATCTTTCTTTTTGTTTACATCTGTTCGACGCTTTGGTGCCTCATTTTTTTGGTCATCACACGCATTTTTATCTCCCTAGATCGTTTGATTCATGGTGTAGTGATCTGTAACCCTCGTATTCGTAACTCTCCCTCTCGCTGCTCTCAAACTCTCTCTCTCTCTCTCTCTCTCTCTTTCTTTCTTGGGCTGTGATTGTTTTGGTATGTTGTGTCTGTTTTGGTAATTATTTTAGGGTTTTTAATCAATCTAATACATTCCATTCTCCTAAACCCACAATTTTTTTTAACGTTTTTGAGAATCCTAATGAGTCTTTGCTCAAGTATTGTAAGCCTAATTTACTATTTTTTTGGTTGTGGACTTGCTAATCATCTAAAATTTTGTAATTCAGGTCATGTTTGATCACACCAAGGACAGACCAATAATTTTCTTAACCTTCCACTCCATTGTGCTACTTGCTAGGAAGCTGCAAAGCATCTACGCTGTAAGTTTACTCTCCATAATTGAGAAAACCCATTCGAAAGTTTTTCTTTCATAGCATGGTAATGAGGATGAAAAGAGTGTTCTAATTATGTTCGTTGCTGATTGAAATCAGGTTTTCTTTCTCACAAAAGGTGGAACTGAGATTTAATATGATGTGAAAAGGAACTCCTTAAAGGAGGCCGTAAAGCTGTGCTTAGAGGGTGGTTTGCAAGGGATTGTGTTGGAAGTCAAAGGATTTTTTTAGAAATCCTGGGGCACTAACCAAGATCAAGAAGGCTAAGCTCTCACTCCTAACATATGGCAAATTAAAGTAAGTTCTATTTTTCAATTCAAATTTCCTTATCATAATGAATTGCATATTTGTCATGTGGTTGCTAATTATGAATTTCATTCAATGTTTTAGCAACGTGCCCAAAGCAGTTTACTTGCAACATTTAATGGGTGTCAAAGGAGTGATTGTTGATTTGGTTGAAGAAATCACAGAGGCTGTTTTAGTTATGATCAAGCCATCGAGCGAGGGTGAAGGAGAACATAACCTCATCTCTGTTTGGTTATTGACAAAATGCTCCATTAGAAAATAAATTGGATTTCCCCTTGATCATGTGGTTATGAATGTCTGATTAATTTGATTTTTTTTATTATTATAGATACCCTACTCGACAAATCGTACAATATGAATGATTTGGTTATCAAAATAGTCCCAATATTAGCCTCGGAATGGGGCATAGTAGTACCCCATTCCTGGGTGTGTTAAGAGTAATTAAGCTCCCAAAAAATTATCCCCTCACCTGCTATTATTCTAACAATTTGTCACTGGGCACCAACTTATTTTGTTTATTTTTATTGCTTTGTATCTTCAAGTGATTAACAGTTTTAACAATTTTAGGTGATAAATTCACTACAAAAAAATTGTCATGTAGTAGCGGCCAAAACTGTCGCTAAAAGTAACAAAAACTGTCGCTAAAACCTTGCACACTTTTACCCGCGGTTTAAATTACGACGGTCAAGGCGCTGCTATAGAGCCGTCAGCATAGGTTTATTGTGACACTTTTATCAAGCGCTGGTATAAATATTTCTCTTGCGACGGTTAGTGTAACGACGGTTATAAACGTCGCTATATCTCAAATTTTACCCGTTGCTTGGTACCTTTATAGCGACGGTCTGACTGCTGCTACAACCTGTGCTTTTGCGACATTTTGTCAACTGCTATTATATTTTAACTCTATTCCATCAGTTTTACACTATCGCTATAGCCATTTATTTTTTTTGAATTTTATTTGTAGCGACGGTTATTAACTGCGATTATTAGCTACGTTTTACTATTCAATTACCAATAATATATAGTTTGAAATTTTTAATGGTTTATCTCGGCTTACATAATCACCATTATATATATTTAAGCACTATGTTATTCTAATGGCTCTGTAGTCAATAATTGTAAAAGATAAAAGAGTGTGCATTTTCATAATCTCAAAATATCCAAAACACCTTAGTTAAAAGGTTCATTACATAAGCTTGTCATATAAAAAATAAATCAAATGTTTGTAGCAAACTAATAGTTACACCATAATCCAAAAGGTACATATAAACTTGTCACATGAGAATAGTACTCAAAAGTATTACTCATAACGCCATTTTATAAAGACCTCCATGAAACATGTTCAAATCAAGAAACGACATCCATTTTGATGCTTTCATATTGTCCTAGGTTCTGCAACAAAAACGACTTTGATGTTGATGCTTTCATATTGTCCTGTTTCCTGTAACAAAAATGATTAAATGAGCATAAGTATCATTTTCAATTTGAAAATCTACAAATCACATAATACAACATAGACGAGTGATTATTTGGTGGTTTTGGAGCATTACTCCATATCTTTTATCACTTGACACTCATCAAGTTCTCCAAACTTTTAATAAACCCTATTGAATCTCACAATTTTAACCAATAAATATTATGTATGTGAGTATGCCTATAAAAAAGTATGTCTATTTGAAAACTAAATTCCCAAGTCCAATTGGTTGAAAGAAAATGGAGCGACAAAAAATAAGTGATAATATAATGTTTGGTATTGTTTATCATTTGTGCTTTTTAAGAATGCTAGAAACTCCAAAGAAAGCAGCTTACAACATCATTGACAGACAGAAGGGATATAAACACAGGATTTTTATATTCCACAACCATGAAGGGGACAACTAGGAAATTCTTTTGAGTGTACACCATCTTCTCTAATCCAATTCACCCTTATATCTCTTTTAATTATTCAAAGTATGTCTAACATGTTTCTTCAATAAAATAACCAGCATTCAAACCCCTAACAAACAATTTAGAATAGCTTTTTTGAAGTAACCCAACAATTTCGATTTCCAAAAATGCATAGAGAATTGCTAATTGAATAAATAAATATGCCACAATAACAACTAATTAGTTTTCAATATTGACTCATATTTCTCATTCAACAAACAGCCCAAAAATTTAGATATAAAATTTCACATGCATACATGTTTGTCCTCCATTTGTATATATATGTATGTATTTGTGTCCAACTTCTTGGGATGACATAATAAAAGTTTGTTTGATTTCCACTAGCTTCCTTTCAAGATAAATGTTATCATACTATGCTACTTATATTTGTATGTTTCAAACACAACTCATTATAAATTAAACAATCTATTGGTTAGATACTAAAGCTAATATAGAATATAACAAATAAGCTTAGAGTTTGGGCAAACATATAGCAGCCACTAAACAATCTATTGGTTAGATACTAAAGCTAATTTAGAACCTTCATCATCAGTGACAGAGGGGCCCATGTTCTGTTGTTTTGCCCTATGGTGTGGAAAGTTTGGGCAAACATATTGAAGTATTGGAGGATGGTTTGGGTAATGCTAGGTTTAGTAGAGGGGCTTCTTCAATGGTGGGCAGGCACCAAATTCAAAAAGTTGGTTCTCAAAATTTGGAAACTAGTTACCTTAGCAGTGATGTGGTCAATTTAGGGGTTAAGCAAGTAGATTGTGATAAATTAAAAGAATAACATGTGTGTGGGCATCATTTGATACTTAGTAGTTGCAGGGAAGGGGCTGAAGATGTAGCTTGAAGATTGCTTTGGATATTGTTGTGTGACTGCATCAACAGCAAGTCAAGACAAGAAAGGGGTTGATGGTGTGGTTTGGTGGTTATTTTGGTTGCAACCATCATTCAAATCCCTTTTAATTAACAAGAGAAAAACATACCCTAGACTAGTAAACCCCCCTAATTAATAGAGAAAACAACAATAAGTATTTGAATCAGCCAATAAGTCCAAACATTAATTAGTAGCAGCCACTAATCAAGCAACCAACAACAACACCCAATGGTCTATTCTTTTGATCTCACATTAGAGTTTGATACGCTGCTAATATTAAAATTTGTAATGATTTGAAACATGAAAATAACATTAAAAAAGAGGACTTATAGTTTGTACCTGAACTAAAAATCTGATAATACCGGTACTTTGCATTTCTTCTTCCCTTAACCAATCCTTATCTAAGTCGTCTTCAAACTGAGGGTTAACCTCTAATTCTTAAGGTTGAGGATGTGGAACCTGTGATGGAGCATGTGAGAGATGTGACCAACTAGAGTATGATGAGCCATTCGATCGACTAGGCTATGAAGTTTTATTTAGCAAGTTAAGTTGTGAAAAGTTATTTGCTAGGCTAGGTTGTGAAGGGCCATTTGATCGCTTGTGCTGTGACTCATTCTCAATACTGCAAGTTGGAAATCGTTTCTTTGCCATAACTACTAGACAAACAATAGATGTAATTAATCAAAAACTAACATATTAATCAAATTAAATGAGCATTCTTTTTTTTATTTTTTATTTTTATTTTTATATCAGCAAAAGAAAAGGACCTTTATTGATGAATCATAAACTTAAAATTGCAACGACAATATATCAATGAAAGATGGGCGCAAGCCAAATCAAGTCTGCCCAAATACAGCAGTGTACAAAATAAAAGCAGGCCTCTGTTTCTCCTCTGCTCCATGAACTAATGCAGTCACAAAAAATTCCACTGCAACACTTCTCACCATTAAAAAGAGTAGCAGTCCAAACTGCAGATGCTCTACTACCTCCTAAAGCTAGCTTACCCAAGACATAATCTAGTTTGATGAAGGTTATAGACAAAGCCACTTACAAAATTGTGGATTGGGTATAAATTCAACTCACTTACAGAATGGTGGATTGGGTATAAATTCAACTCACTCACACAATGGTGGATTGGGTATCAGTTTGTCTAGTTATTAGCAGCAAAGGCTGAAAATTGGAACCCTTGTTTTGACATTGAGCAAGTCTCTAGCAAAACTTGCTAGATTCAATTTACAAGGATTTTCTACATAGGATGATCTACCCATAATATTTTTGGCTTAGTTGAATCAACCTTCTTCTTTGATCTACATATACAAATTTAAATCACAGAAAGTTAAAAATTATGGATAATATAATTTATTATTACCTTTGATTCCTTTCATCTACTACTTTATTATTGTTACCTTTTTAGCTATAGGATAAATTCCACTTTACCCTCTTAAATTTTTACTAAATATCACTTCAAAAAAAGGTAACTTTTAAAGAATTGTTATATAAATAGATAAGAAATTGAGATATCATGTAAAAGCCACATGTATGTTTTTGTAAATTAAGTCTTGAAAAACATTAAACCAGAGGCAACATACATGCTACTATACGACAAACTCCAAGTGCATGATTTGATCAACCACAAAACAGTGTTCAAGAGAGGAATTATATAATCACGTGATGAACAATATTTTTCTATAAAGTTGTGTTATATTCAGAGATTTAGATTATGTTTGGTACAATTTTGGAGCTATTTATTTATTTTGAGAATATATATAATAATGTTTGGTGTACCTTTTACTTATAATTTATGAGATAAAACTAAACATAAATAAATTAAAAGAACAAAGGAAGCAACCTATTTTACAACTAATATGAAAATAAATATTTGCTAGAGAAGAAAACTATGACAAACTGTGAGTTCTTTTACAACTTTAAAGCAAAAACTACATGCTTTGCTATTCGTTTTTCTACATGTTTTGTGGGATTGTATTGATGTGGTTTTGTGAGCATACATTTGAGGGGTTTATAATAATAAATAAATAGAAATGGAAAAGAAAAAAAAAATAGGAGCAACAAAAAGTGTGCCTGTGGCTTGGTATACAAGAGAGGCAATTGAATATAGGAGCCCACAGCCCATTATAATCTCCAGTTTAATATACTATTTTTTGGATTTGTCCCTGTGATATTGATGGTTTGGTTGTTGGTGATTTGAGATTGGTTTCAATGATATGAAGATATGTATTTGGGCATTTGTTTCATAGTTGCTAAACTAGTTAAAAAGGTGGAATGTTTCAAAGTTTTTATGTTGATAATAAATATTCTTTAATTATGTCTTTAGATTCAAAAAAAAATGGTGTACATAATTGTTGAATTTCCTCTAATTACATTATTAAGCCAACAAAACATTACAAGATGTGCATTAAATTCATGGACAACAATTTTCTCAACAAAAAAATAAGTAAAATAAATAAATAAAAACATAACAAACCAATAAAGAAAAAGGTAGGCACTATTACTCCATTGTGACATTTTATCAAATACCTAACATACATACATAATAGATAGAGATGACCCACCTCTAGCCCTACTCAAACACAACAAAATGCAAAACAAATCAAAAGCTAAGTTTGAGTTGATCTGTTATGTACAACAGAGAGAGCAACAATGAAACAAATAGATAAAATAGAGGCTAGAAACCTTAGATCACCTGGTTCTTGCGATGCCATCCTTGGTTTCGTCACAAGCCAACATATTTCAAACCCAACTAAAACAACAGCCCGTCGGAGCCCCTGGCCTCTCTCCACAATCGACAAACTTCGATGGCTTATGGAATCCACCGACGACTCCTCTAACTCGAACGTGCGACCGCCGAAGAAGAGGATCCACCGGCGCAAGCCGATCTCATTTGCCGCACAAAACATCAGACCCTCCTATCCTACGGTGATGATGGTTTCGAATTTGATGGTTTTAGCCCAATTGGGAAACAATTTTATCATTTGTAGCCTATTTGTACATAACAGATCAAGTCAAACTAACGAGATTGGCATGTGTACAAAATGTACATTCTTTTATTCAAAAACAAAAACATAGGAAGAGAGGGGGAGGAAACAGAGACTAGAAGAAAGCAAAGAGAGGTAGAGAGAGAAACTGATAGACCAGAAGAAAGAGAGGGGTAAAGAAAGAGAAACAGAGAGAGCAGACTAACCTTTAAATCACAGTGGTGTTGTAGCGTGACGTCGTCGATACACCGGTAGAGGATGAACGAAGGCTCAATGATGAAGTGTTGAGACTAGGGCACACAATCTAGGCTTTAAGGAGTTGAACGGTTTTGTTGGGGACTGATTCTGATATGTTATTCACCCAAAAAAAAGAAAAAGAAAAAATCAAATTTGAGTGCGAAATGAGATTTTTTTTGGCGCCCCTTTATTTTTGCTTGGCTAATTGTAGCGGGTGAGTACAAACCGTCACCATAAAAAAATATATAGCAGCACTTTAAGGAAAAACTATGACTAAAACTTGATTTTTTAGCAGCGGCCAACAACTGTCACGATAGTCCATTTCTAGCAGCATTTTTCGAGCTGCTGCAATAAAAAATGCTCGTAAAACTCGATTTTCTTGTAGTGATTTATTTGAAATTGGGGTTGTTTGTTCAAAACTAACCTCCATTGTTTGTTACATTATTTTAACAATAGGTACGGTTTAAATTTGGGTTATTTTCAATTGTATTTTACATTGTTTGTTCCATTGTTTGTTTGTTCAATTGTATTTTTCCATTGTTTATTCTGGGTTTGTAATCCTAACATTATTTTTCATGGTTTGCATGTTAATGTTCAATCGTCTATGAAGTTCGTTGACTTCTACAATAACTATATATTATTTTCTTTGTTTAATAAATTTTCTAAATTTGGAGTTTATTTGGGTTACTAATAAATTGATGTATTGTATTCATTTGAGTTTCATGTCTTCCTGTGAATTCACTCTCCACTCTTTGAAAACAAAAAAAAACAAAAAAACAAAAAACAAAAAACAAAACAAAACAAAAAAAATTTGATTGATTTTAATTCATTTTTAACCATAATAATGCATCTTGAGGTAGTCTGTAGTTTATGAAAAATTTTACTTTCCTGTATGATCCAAAGGTTTATTCATTGATGTTGGGAACAGGGGTCCCTGTTGTGCTCAAAGCACAGCAGTGACTGTGGTACCTCTATTTGAGGTGTATTATGGTCTTATTTTTATGATCTAAACCGTTCATATTGTAGGGTTTCTTGAGTACTTCATGCCTACCAAAAATTATATTAATCGGATATCAATAACTATATAATCGAATTGCATATTGTTTATGCTATTTCTAAAGAAAAAACTTATTATTTATTTTTTTGGTTATCGATCATATAGTTGTTGATATCCGATTAATATGATTTTTGATAGGCATGAAGTACTCAACAAACCATACAAAATAACGGTTTGGATCATAAAAATAAGATCATAATACACCTCAAACGGAGGCACCACAGTCACTGCTGTGTTTTTTAGCACAACAGTGACCTCTTTTCCTTGATGTTGAGAGTGGAATGAACAAAAGCCTAATGAAATTGTTGTCATTGTCCTTTGAATGTTGCAAAGACATTAATGAAATTGTTAGTATTAATGCTGTAGACATATTAATAAGGCTGTCATGTGCTGGAGTTTATTGTAGAAAATAAATTATTAGATGTTTTTGTTGTTTTATTTTATTTAAATTTTGTGCTTCACAAACTGCACAAATTACAATTACATTTTGATCCTAACATGTTGATTATGTTGTTTCAGTACCGACGTTGCTCTCTTTGAACTCGCACTTGGTTAGTAATTTCAATAATTTTTTCCAGGTCGCTGTTGATTATGTTGATGGCTATTTGTTTTTTTTTTTTTTTTTTTGCTAAAGCCTGTGTCTTTTTTTTTTTTTTTTTACTGTGTTGGGTATGATTGTGTCTGTTTGTTTTGCCTCTATCCTTCTCTCTCTGTTTGACTGCTAACTATTAAACCTATTTTGCTATCAGTTTTGCTATCAATTTTAACTTTATTTTGCTATCAGTTGTAAACCTATTTTTCTTTTGAAGAATAAAGATAAAGGCATTGATGTTTAGAGTGAAATGAACAAGGGCCTAATGAAATTGTTGTCATTGCCCTTTGATCCACTTTTTGTAAAGTTTTAACCCATCTTTTAGTGTATGACAATATAATGTTTGTTTTTCTTATATAGTTAATTTGATTGGCAGCAGCAGCACCAACTGGTGTATATTTTAATTTTAATTTTTTTAGATTGTACAGTACGGGCTGGTATGCACATTGGTTGATATTTAATTTTCAATTTAATTTGTCGAGATCGCAGAGCACTTACTGATGTGCTTTATGTGGAATTTAGTAATTTTTTGTTTTTATTATACAATGTTAACAAGTATACAATATTTTTTATTTCTGTATTTTGTTCAGTGTTTACAATTTTTTTTACTTGCTCTTATATTTTGATTTGTTTTCTTCTTTTTGTTCACTTATTTTCATTTACACCGTGCCTTCAAGCACGGGTATATAGTAGTGTATATATATATATATGGACTAATCACACTAATATTAAATTTTGAAGTACATGCATTTTAGTGTTTAATTTTTTTGTTTTGTTAGTTTAGTATTTGAACAATGAGTTAAAAAATATTGGCAACACTATTTAAATTGATTAACGGAGATTTTTTTTTTCTTGAAATTGTAAAAAATATAACAAAATTATAAGATTATGGATCAAAATGTAAAGCCTTGTTCGGGAAGTTCAGTATTTTTGTTAATTATTTGATTTTTTTGACTATTTTAAGTTGATTAAAATAATTATATTTGGGAGTTTGTTGGGTTTTTTTTTTTTTTTTTTTTGTAGTTAAATTGGTGGTTGTGAAAAAAAAAGTTTAATTATAGATTGAATGTAATATTTTATCTTATTAATTATTTTAGTCTATTTTATTTTTTTAGTGAGTTATTTTAGTCTAACCATCTTCTCAAAGGCATCCAAATGTGTATACTTTGACAACATACATGTATTTGATCCTTTTGATTTACTAGAGTCTTCCTGTAAAATTATAAAAATGCCCCAGCTTCCGTTAATTCATTTGGACGACAGTTAATTGTAATTGCAAAATATCCCTAAAACAACAGCAATTTGACAAGTCCTATGCCTTTAGGATTTTATTTTTTTATTTTTATGTGGAACTCTTACCATTAGCTACCATAGATATACAGGTAATGCTATGGTACCAACTAAAATACACAGAAGTATAGCTGGCTGATCAATAATTAAATAAAGAATGGTTACATTCATCCTTCTCGTCTCCCAACCAAACCGACTGTTAAACACTTTTCCTCTCTCTCTCTCTCTCTCTCTCTCTCTCTCTCTCTCTCTCTCGTCCTTTTCTTAGTTCCATAATATTTTCTGTTCGGCACCATGAATCGCGGGACTGCCTCAATATCCTGCAGTAAGTTAATTTATAACAATCTTTGTTTCTACTTGTAATAAATTAACCAGAAAAATCATGCTAACTGTACCCAAAGTAGGTATTTAAATGCATAATCACTTTTTTTTTTCAACTAATCCCGTAAAACTTGAGCAGCTTGAATTCGATTTTTTGTTTTAAAAAAAATACTTGAACTCGACTCATGCTAAAAATTTATTCAAAATTTAGTTGTTAGACGAAGTTATTATGACCAAGTAAGCTAAAACACATTTTGAAGTTAGTTATTAAGCTCAAAGTAAATTTAATTTGACAAGCTGATGTGCACTTTAGAAAGGTAATTTATTTAAAAGGGTCGCACAACTTGATTCTTCCAACAATAAAATCCAAATACAACTCATTTTAATGGAGCATTCAATTTGGAACCAAAAAAAATTTCAAAAATCAAAAAACGTATTAGAAAACAAAACTATAGCTAAATGCGGTTCTTCAAAACTCTCATACAAGATTGACTCAAAATCATATATATTTAACACCCAAAATCATGTGAAGTATCAAAATTCAAGCTTATGCAACAGTGGGAATCAAACCACTTTTCAATTCTGTTAAAACTTCATATTGGGGAGTAAGGAAATCTTAAACCATGACTGGTGATCATTAAATTACAAGATGCAAACAAAACTAACCTAATCTATAGCATAATTAACAGGAGTTTATAGTTAGTGCAATTGATGATTAGGGGTATCTGTACGCTCGTGCGGGTGAAGCCAAAATTAATTAGGACGAAGTTTCGTAGCACGGAGGTTCCAAGCACCGCCCACAGCAGGGATTAGCTCAATTTAGGTTAAATTTGTCGTATTAAGATTCCTAATGTCATAGGTTGAATAAAGATAAGGAAAGAGAAACTATATATCCATTATTGAATAACGTGTTTTCGAGTCTGTCTTCACACACCAAAGCCAAGGTGGAGACTGATCAATTAATTTTTATTATTATGTAGTATAAATATGATCATTGGTATTAGAAAATTAATTTTTAAAGCTTGGATCCCTTATCGTACTCTTTTGTCGCTATTGCTTGCTCTACCACCCCCTCCAAGTCTTGCCAAAAATTTGCATTACATTTAATAAGACATTGGTTAACATATCTAGGTGCAATGATCTTGATGCTTGTACATGATCATTCTTGAACCATACATTAATTAGTCTATAGAGCTGGCATTGTGGCTCTTTCAGAGATAGATCTTTGTATTCAGTGTACTTAAGTCTGGCATTATATATAACATATATTTAGAATCTGAATTCATTTTCATTTTCATTTTCATTTTCAATAAGTACTCATAACAAAAATTTTAAACAGTTACAATTTTTGATTGAAATCAGAGTCGGTATGCTTTGTCTTGAAAGTTTGTGTATGTATATGTAGATATGGGAAACAAAGATCAGTAGGTGGATTCTGTTGGGTATACCTCTTTATTGGAGTGTGGGACCCAATTAGTTTTGGAAAAAGAGTTTAATTTGGTTTACTATTAATTATAATATATTTTTATATATTATATTTAATTTGTGGAGACTCAATCTAATTGGAAACAACTAAGGTTTGATAATAAACCCTAGATTCACAATATTATGAGGTGTGTGTATTGTTTTTCCCAAGACACAAGTGGCGGCTACAACATATTTAATTATTCGGTGAGTTTGGTTTTGGTGGATAGAGCAGTAGGTTTTGATCAAACTTTTGTGGGTTCTTTGTAAGTAATTTTGATGCCGTTGCAGTCTCAGTTTTGGAGTTGATTTGGTTCATTATTTTGGATTTTTCTACAACTCTAATCTTGAAGATTTTTGTTCATCTATTTGGTGAGGTCTTTCCTCTTATTTATTTGTGATTATTTGGAATTCATCTAAGGGTGGTTTTGTGAGACCATTAGTGTCTCGTTTGTAATCGTTTGGAAACTATTTGGTTGATAATGAAATCGGATTTCGATCCCGTAGACGTACCTCACATTGAGGGAACCACGTAAAAATTCTTATGTTGCCTTTGATTTAATTTTTTCGCATTAGTTTTTATTCCCATTGATTGATTTACTTGTGGGGAATCACATATTTTTCCTAACAATTGGTATCAGAACTTACGGTTTATTGGGGTTTATTTATTTGTGTAAATCAATGGAGGGGAATGTGGGTCGTATGTCTAGCTTCAATGGAAGCAATTGGGTAACTTGGAAAACTAAAATGGAGGACCTATTATTTTGTAAAGATTTGGATGGACCTATTGAAAGTGATAGTGGCAAACCCGAGGGTATGAAAGATGATGAGTGGAAGAGGCTTAATCGAAAAGCCGTTGGTGTTATCCGTCAATGGATTGATGACAGTGTGTTTCATCATGTTGCTACTGAAACTTCGGCACATGATTTATGGAAAAAATTAAAGAGTCTTTATGATAGAAAATCAGTTACAAATAAAGCATTTCTGTTTCGTAAGTTGGTTAATTTAAAATTAGGGCAGCCCTATTCCGGAACATCTGAATGAAATAAAGAGTATTGTTAACCAACTTGCTTCTATGAAAATTGTTTTTGATGATGAGTTGCAGGCTTTGATGCTACTTAGTTCTTTGCCCGAAAGTTGGGAGACTTTGGTTATGATCGTCAGTAATTCGGCGCCCGATGGAGTTGTCACAATGGGCCAAGTCACTAGTAGCCTGTTGAATGAAGAAACTAGAAGAAAATCAGCGGGTTCCTCTCATTCAGAAGCATTCGTTGTGAGAGGCCGAAGCAAAACAAGGGGGAGGAGTAAGACTCCTCATGGTCGTGATCAAAGCCGTGACAAATCGAAAGATGGTTCTTTTTCAAAGAAAAACATTGAGTGCCATTATTGCCATGAGAAAGGGCACATGAAGCGGGAATGCCGAAAGCTCAAGAATAAGGAGAAAATGCGTGACAAAAGTGTGGACAAGAACCAAGAAGACACAACGGCAGTTACTACTAATGCTGATCTCATGGTCGTTTGTGAAGATGATTGTATCAATTTTGTGGGCCAAGAGAGCAATTGGGTGATTGATTCCGGTGCTTCTTTTCATATAACTTCTCAAGTTGATTTCTTCACTACCTACATCCAAGAAGATTATGGTTCTGTTCGAATGGGTAATGAAGGTTTGTCCAAGATTATTGGCATGGGTGATGTTTGCTTGAAAACAAATTTGGGCTGCAAGTTGTTGCTTAAAGATGTGAGGCACGTTCCCGACATTCGCCTCAATTTGATCTCTACGGGGAAGCTAGATGATGAAGGCTACAACAACAAATTTGGTGATGGAATATGGAAGCTCACAAAGGGTTCCTTGGTGGTGGCTAAGTGTAAGAAGACTCATACACTTTATTCGATGCAAGGAAAAATTTGTAAAGGTGTTGTCAATGCACTTCAAGATAATACTTCTACCGAATTGTGGCACAAGCGGCTTGGCCATATGAGTGAAAAGGGGCTGCAAGTTTTGTTCAAGAAAGACCTTCTACCCGGTTTGAAAGGTACACATCTCAAAACTTGTGTTTATTGTTTGGCGGGTAAACAACATAGAGTTTCTTTTCATAAAAATGTTGCTTCTAGAAAAGAAAATATTTTAGAGTTGATTCATTCAGATGTTTGTGGTCCTTTAAAAGTTAGAACACATGGTGGTGCACTTTATTTTGTTACTTTCATTGATGATTATTCAAGAAAAGTTTGGGCTTTTCTACTAAAAACTAAAGATCAAGTTCTAGAAGTATTTAAGCATTTTCAGGCCATGGTTGAAAGAGAAACAGGGCAGAAATTGAAGTGCATCCGATCAGACAATGGTGGTGAATACATTGGGCCATTTGATGAGTATTGTCGCAGCGAAGGTATTCGGCATCAAAAGACAGTTAAGAAGACTCCTCAACAAGATGGAGTTGCCGAGAGGATGAACCGTACCATTGTGGAAAGAACAAGGTGTTTGCTTTCACAAGCTAAATTGCCAAGATCCTTTTGGGGTGAGGCATTGAAAACAGCGGTTGACGTGATCAATTTGTCACCATCCTATCCTTTGAATGGTGATATTCCAGAAAGAGTTTTGGTAGTGTTTGGTTGCCGAGCTTTTGTTCACATTCCAAAAGATGAGAGGTCTAAGCTTGATAGCAAGTTAAGACAATGTATTTTTCTTAGCTATGGGCGTGATGAATTTGGGTATAGATTGTGGGATCCGATCGACAAGAAAGTCATTCGAAGCCGTGATGTTGTGTTTCTTGAAGACCAAACAATTGAAGACTTTGGCAAAGGTGATCAACCGGAGCCAAAAACTAGTGATCTCATTGACATGGATCCATCTCCTTCATCTTCAGTTGATGATGAAAATGGAGGAGATGTGCAGCCACCTATTGAAGAAGTGGAGGATGATGCTAATCCTAATGAAGTTGAGCCAGAAATTGAGGAAGAACATCCAACTCAAGAACTGCCACCACAACTTGAGTTAAGAAAATCTACAAGGGACTGACAACCTTCAAGAAAGTATCCTCCCAATGAATTTGTGTTGATTTCTGATCAAGGGGAGCCTGAGAGCTACCAAGAAGCAATTGAGCATGCAAAGAAAGGTGATTGGAAAAAGGCCATGGAAGAGGAGATAAATTCTTTACTTGAAAATCACACCTATGATTTAGTGAAGTTGCCTAAGGGGAGGAAAATTTTGAAAAATAAGTGGGTCTTCAAATTGAAGAATGATGGCAAGAATCTGAGGTACAAGGCACGTCTTGTTGTGAAAGGCTTTAGGAAAAAGAAAGGTATTGACTTTGACGAGATTTTCTCACCGGTTGTAAAGATGTCTTCTATTCGGGTTGTACTTGGCATGGCTGCAAGTATGAACCTTGAAGTTGAGCAACTTGATGTGAAGACCGCATTTCTGCATGGTGATCTTGAAGAAGAAATTTACATGGAGCAACCGGAAGGTTTTGTGGAGAAAGAGAAAGAGAAATTTGTTTGCAAATTAAAGAAAAGTTTGTATGTCCTCAAGCAAGCCCCGCGGCAATGGTACAAAAAATTTGACTTTTTCATGATGAATAATGGTTTTTCTAAAACCACTTCAGACCATTGTGTGTTTGTGAAAAATTTCCCGAATGGCAAATTTATTATTCTTTTGCTTTATGTTGATGACATGTTAATTGTTGGTCAAGATTCTACCATGATAAACAGGTTGAAATTGGAGTTGAGCAAGTCTTTTGCTATGAAAGATTTGGGACTGGCAAAGCAAATTCTTGGTATGAAAATTGTTCGTGATCGCAAAGAATGGCTGATTTGGTTATCTCAAGAAAGCTACATTGAGAAAGTTCTTGAAAGGTTCAACATGAATAAAGCAAAGCCGGTTGGTTGTCCACTTGCGGGTCACTTCAAGCTTAGTTCGAATCAATGTCCTACAAGTGAAAAAGACAAAGAAGAGATGTTGAAAGTTCCTTATGCTTCAACAGTTGGTTCTTTGTTGTACGCCATGGTTTGTACAAGGCCGGATATTGCTCACGTTGTTGGTATGGTGAGTCGTTTTCTCTCTAATCCGGGTAAAGAACATTGGGCAGCGGTAAAATGGATTCTAAGGTATCTTCGAGGGACTTCGAATGTGTGTTTGTGTTTTGGGGATGGTAAGCCGATGCTTGATGGGTTCACAGATTCTGACATGGCCGGTGATGTTGATTCTAGGAAATCTACTTTGGGGTATTTGATGACTTTTGCAGGGGGAGCTATGGCATGGCAATCTAAATTATAAAAATGTGTTGCTCTCTCAACTACCGAAGCTGAATTTATTGCCATTATCGAAGCTTGCAAGGAAGAGTTATGGTTGAAGAAATTTTTGCAAGAGTTATGTTTAAAGCAA
Source organism: Camellia sinensis (assembly GCF_055761805.1). NCBI lineage: Eukaryota > Viridiplantae > Streptophyta > Magnoliopsida > Ericales > Theaceae > Camellia > Camellia sinensis. Next base: position 60,604,937 of record NC_138974.1, read on the forward strand.
GAAAAGTATGTGCTTTATTGTGATAGTCAAAGTGCTATTCACTTGAGTAAAAATTCTACTTTTCATTCGAGATCGAAACATATTGTTGTGAGATACCATTGGATTCGTGATGTGTTGGATTCGAAATTGTTGTAACTCGAAAAGGTTCACACGGATGATAATATTTCGGATATGTTGACAAAGACTTTGTCGAGGGATAAACATTTGAAGTGTCGAACTTTGGCGGGTATGATTGATATCTCTACCTAAGTCTGTCGGAGGAGAATTGTTGGGTATACCTCCTTATTGGAGTGTGGGACCCAATTAGTTTTGGAAAAAGAGTTTAATTTGGTTTACTATTAATTATAATATATTTTTATATATTATATTTAATTTGTGGAGATCCAATCCAATTTGGAAATAACTAAGGTTTGATAATAAACCCTAGATTCACAATATTATGAGGTGTGTGTATTGTTTTTCCCAAGACACAAGTGGCGGCTACAACATATTTAATTATTCGGTGAGTTTGGTTTTGGTGGATAGAGCAGCAGGTTTTGATCAAACTTTTGTGGGTTCTTTGTAAGTAATTTTGATGCTGTTGCAGTCTCAGTTTTGGAGTTGATTTGGTTCGTTATTTTGGATTTTTCTACAACTCTGATTCTGAAGATTTTTGTTCATCTATTTACTGAGGTCTTTCCTCTTATTTATTTGTGATTATTTGGAATTCACCTAAGGATGGTTTTGTGACACCATTAGTGTCTCATTTGTAATCGTTTGGAAACTATTTGGTTGATAGTGGAATCGGATTTCGATCCCGTGGACGTACCTCACATTGAGGGAACCACGTAAAAATTCTTGTGTTACCTTTGATTTAATTTTTTCGCATTAATTTTTATTCCCATTGATTGATTTACTTATGGGGAATCACATGTTTTCCCTAACAGATTCATATAACTTGTTTTCATCAGCAAAATAAATATAGAAATCAAATTTAGATCTGCTTCTTGTTCTCAATATTCCTCATTCCGAACCAAAGATCTACAAAAATAAGGTTATTAGCACTGATATGCTATCACATAGTAAAGAGTTAAACTGAGACATTTTAGCCAACCACAAATTGCAAACAAAACTTTGTGAAAAATATATTTATAACTCAGACAATTTATAGGTGATTATAGGAAATGCCACACTATTATGTTGTTTCCGGGTCAGAGCAAGTTTTTTTTTTTTTTTTTAATTTTTTCAAAATACTTTTGCATTTATAATTATTAAATCGTGTGAAAGATATTCATCTACAAATCATTTTGGTTAGAGACATAAAACAATGTATAAATTTTTTTTTTTCATGTGCATCTTCTCCAAAGATAGGTTGAGATTTTATTTGAATTTTTTTTTATTTTAGTAGCATTATCGGACTTGCTCTGCATAACAATAACATTATACCAAATTTCAAGGCTGTGCTAGTTTGTCCATTAGTTCAAATTTTCCCAAAGAGTTTCCTTTCTTCCAACAACACTAATGCATTTTCTAAAATTTGTTCAGATCTTGAAGATTTACTGCAAATCTTTCAAATGAAAAAATATGGAGTTGGTGAGATATATAATCATCTCATATTCATTATAAAAATTAAATAAATAAAAAACTGCATGGTTCTGGATGTTCTACACTAAAATTTTGTGGCTAAACCCAATCATGATATTGTAACTACCTTTGAAATTTTTATTTTATTTTTAGCTTGCTTCGTGTTGATATTGCTACAATAAAAGTTTTTATAAAGAAAAATAAACTATATTTTCATGAGGGTATTAGTATCATGTGTGAATAAAAATGTAGATTCATGAAAAAGTTTGGTACTGGGGCATTCAAATCTTGTAAGTAATTTTTAAAGCTTTGAGCACAACTACTGCATTCATTCAAATTGAGCATTGAATTAAAGGTAGGAATTTTTTTATTTTTTGTAATTTTCTCATTTCTTTTGATAAGTATTCGCACACATTGCTCAGTTTATTCACACTGTTGGACAAATTTTTTTTCTCAAATTTAGTTTTTTTTGTTGTTTACCAAATATTCATGTTCACAAATTACTAACCAAATGTCCATGACTTTGAGCTCTCTATTTTCCTTCACACAAGTGTTGGTTATACTTCCTTATTAGACTTTCAGACCAAATTGGTTTATTAACAGAGTTTAGTTTGATTTGGTATTGGTTATAATATATTTTAATATATTATATCTAACTTTGAGAAGCCCAATACAGTTTGGTAATAGCTAAGGTTTTATATAAAAAGCCTAAGATTTAATAATATAGATATATATTGTTATATTCATCCGAGGCATAGAGAGCGGCTGCTCTAACATTGTTTCGGTGGGTATTGGTTTTGTGTAGCAGCTACAGATTTGATATGGTGCTTGCTGGGTTAATCAATTAGTGAATCCAAAGCTTGGTGAAATAAATTCTATGGGTTTATTTTGGCAGTCACTGTGTGGCTGATTTGAGTTATTATTTTGGGTCTTTTACAAATCTATTTCGAAGATTTTTATTCTTCTATTTGATGAGATTTTTTCTCTTGTTTATCTGTGATTGTTAACAGATATTTTAATATTATAATGTGTTATAGGTTTGATTTTTTTTTCTTTCCCTCCAAGTTTTCTTTGCCTTTAAGTCAAGTTTTTCTTCTTCTCCAAGTCTTCCAAAACTTGCCCACCAAGTCTCTGAGTCAAGTCTTCATTTTTATCTACCAAATCTCCAAGAAAACTTGGCCACTAAGAAAATTTACCCTCCAAGTTACCTCTCCTGTAAATTGAGCCTTTCACCTCTCTTTTTAGTAGCTAAAGTTTCTTATTTGAGAGATTATTAGGCAAATAAATAAAAGGTGTATGTGGTGAAGCATTGGGTTCAACCAATTGTGCAGTATTGGTGAACCATACGACTTAGTCTGGCTATTGTATCCTGGGGGAGTCAAGTCATGGTTTTTTCTGTTGTACTAGTGTGAGACTTTGCCTAACCGCAGAGAGCTTAAATCTCCTTAAAGAGAGCGAATTTCCCGCGCCTTAACCCTTACAATAGTTATTGTAATTTTTTTTTATTTGTATTTTCTGGTGTTTTATTTGTAATTATCACCAATTACTTTAAGGAGATTCAAATAGTAAAATTCATGGAGCCAATATTAGAGAAGCCCAACGAGAATACCGGCGATCTCAACAAACCCTTTCAGTTCAAGGGAGCCCATTTCAATAGATGGAAAGGCAAGGTGCTTTTCTACCTCAGTCTCTTCAAGGTGGCCTATATCCTAACTGAGAAAAATTCGAACAAAGTCTTTACTGAAGAGATGACTGACGAGGAGTATGCCGCTCATCTTGAAAAAATTGAGAAATACAATACAGATGAGTATAAATGTCGGTATTATCTTTTGAATTGTCTTTGTGATCAATTTTATGATTATTATGATACTACTTACACCACTGTCAAGAAAATTTGAAAAGTCTTGCAGAATAAATATGACACTGAAGAGGCAGGCGCTAAAAAATATGCAGCAAATCGCTTTTTCTGCTATCAGATGATAGATGAAAAATCAGTAGTGAAGCAAGTAAAGATTTTCATATGTTAGTGGCTGAAGTTAGATCCAAAGGCATCAAAATTAGAGACAATCTTGTTGTGACAAGAATTATTGACAAACTACCATCATCTTGGAGGGAGTTTCAGAAGTTAATGCGTCACAAGCAAAAAGAGACATCCTTGGAGACTCTAATCACCCGGATTCGGGTAAAGGAGGAAGCACAAGGACAAGATGCACTTATGACATGAGCATTCCACTGCAAAGGTAAACTTAACTTCTGGAAATACTTTACCTAAAGGTCGATTTCATAAAAATAGTCACTTGAAGCCAATTAAGAAAATCTGGAAAAATACTGGAAGGCCACAAAATAAAAATTACCCAAGGCAAAAGAAATGGAACCAAGAACTCCCTTCACAATATCTGACAAATGTGACATGTTTTGTGTATGGCAAAAGAGGGCATATTGCTCGAACTTGCAAATTTCAGAAACAACAGTTTCGATCACAGGCTAATGTTATCGAGGAACCATTTGTAGCTATGATTACAGATATTTTTATGGTTCAATCTGTGAAAGGGTGGTGGGTAGACTCTGGTGCCAATAGGCATGTCTGCTATAATAAAGATTGGTTCAAAGATTTCACTCCTTTTAATGAGGAGAGGACTGTTATGCTTGGTGACTCTAGTTTAACCAAGGTGCTCAGGTGTGGGAATGTTGAGCTGAAATTTACCTTTAGACGTGTGCTTGTTCTAAAAGATGTGTTGTACACACCGTCGATGAATTATTTGCTCAACAAAGCTGGTTTCAAGCAGACTATTAAATCTTACCAATATGTAATCACTAAAAAAGGCATATTTGTGGAGAAAAGGTATGCCTGTGATGGAATGTTTAAATTAAATGTTGAGAATAAGAAAGCACATGTTTCTGTTTACATGTTGTCTTCTATGAATTTTTGGCATGCTCGTTTATGTCATATTAATAGTCGATATGTAAGAGTCATGAGTAGTTTAGGATTAATTTCCAAACTAACAAATAAGTTTGAGAAATATGAAGTTTGCAGTCAAGCAAAAATAACTAAAAAACCTCATAAAAGTGTGGTGAGAAATACTGAATTGTTAGAATTAATTCACACTGATTTATGTGAATTTGAAAAAATTTTAACACGTGGTGAAAACAAATATTTTATCACTTTTACTGATAATTTTTCAAAATACACTTATGTATACTTGTTGAAAAATAAAAGTGATACTTTTGAAAAATTTAAAGAATTCCTTCTTGAAGTTGAAAATCAATTCGGTAAAAAGATTAAAAGATATAGAAGTGATAAGAGGCTGGGAGTATGAATCTTTTGGATTCAACTCGTTTGCTCAGTCTTTGGAAATAATTCATGAAACTATTCCACCATATTCACCTGCATCTAATGGTGTAGCATAAAGGAAAAATATAACTTTAACTGATTTAACAAATGCTATGCTAATTGAAGCAGGTGCTCCTTCAAATTTGTAGGGAGAAGCAATTTTAACTGCAAGTTATGTTATGAATAGAGTGCCACATAAAAAATAAAAGTTACACCTTTTGAGTTGTGGAAAGAGCATAAGCCAAATTTGAGATATTTGAGGGTTTGGGGTTGTCTAGCTTTTGTTAGACTTGTAGACCCTAAAAGACCTAAATTAAGTGTGAAAGCTGCCACTTATGTTTTTCTTGGATATGCAACAAATAACACAGCCTATAGATTTTTTGATATTGAAAACAAAATAATTTTTAAATCAGGTGATGCAATTTTTCATGAAGAAAAATTTCCTTTTAAATCTAAAAATGATGGGGGTCAAAATTATCAAGAAAATATTTTATCTAAAACCGGTTCCTTTACTCCTCTTTTACAAAACCAAGATACTGTAGTTTTTGAACCTAGAAGGAGTAAAAGAGCTAGATTAGAAAAAGATTTTTGCCCTGATTATCATATTTTTAATATGAAGGAAACTCTATTAACTTTACAAGAAGTTTTGGCATCTCCTGACTCTGTTTTTTGGAACGATGCTGTAAATGATGAGATAGAATCATTATTATCCAATAAAACTTGGGCATTAGTAGATTTACCACTGGGTTGTAAAACTATTGTTTGTAAATGGGTTTTGAGAAAAAAAACTTAAACCAGATGGAATTATTGATAAATATAAAGGAAGGCTTATTGCAAAAGGTTTTAAACAACAAGCAGATCTTAATTTTTTTGATACATTTTCTTTAGTTACTAGAGTTACATCCATTAGATTATTAATTGCAGTGGCTGCAATTTATGATCTAAAAATTCATCAAATGGATGCTAAAACAACATTTTTAAATGGAAACCTGGGTGAAGAAATCTATATAGATCAGCCTGAGAGTTTTGTGGAACCCGGTCAAGAAAGCAAAGTGTACAAGCTAGTTAAATCCCTATATAGCTTAAAACAGGCCCCTAAACAGTGACATGAGAAATTTGATTCATGCATGATTGAGAATGGCTATAAAACGAATGAATGCGATAAATGCATCTACTATAAATCTGAAGAAAAGTCACATGTCATTATTAGCCTCTATGTGGATGATTTACTTATATTTGGCTCTAATTTGCATATCATCGTGGAAACTAAAAATATGCTTAGTAGCCATTTTGATATGAAAGATCTTGGTGAGGCTAATTATATTTTGGGAATGAAAATTACCAAAACCTGTGATGGTATATTTCTTGATCAGTCATATTATGTTGAGAAAATTTTGAAAAAATATAATTTTTATAAGTGCAAGCATGTTCTTACTCCTTTTGATCCTCATGTGCGTTTATTTCCTGTTGAAAATGATGAGGATGTAATTAATCAAAAGGAATATGCTAGTATGATTGGTAGCTTGCGTTATGCGACTGACTGTACTAGACCTGACATTGCCTATGCAGTTGGAGTACTTAGCAGGTTTACTAGCAAGCCTGGTAGTGATCACTGGCTAGCTATTGAGCGGATTATGAAATATTTATCCGGTACCATAAAATATAGCTTGTTTTATAATAAGTATCTTGTAGTACTTGAAGGTTACAGTGATGCCAATTGGAATACCTTGTCAGGTGATTCATTATCAACCACTGGTTACTTATTTACCTTGGGAGGTGGTGCTATAAGTTGGAAATAAAAAAAACAAACCATTATTGCTAATTCAACAATGGAGGCTGAACTTATTGCTTTAGCTACAGCCAATGAAGAAGAAAATTGGTTAAGAGATTTGTTAAATGAAATCTCTTGTTGGGAAAAACTGATTCCACCTATATTGATTCATTGTGATAGCATCGCAGCAATTGGTCGAGTTAATAATCGTTATTATAATGGTAAATCCAGACCTATCAAAAGAAAACACAGTACTGTGAGATCTTATATGAATAATGGCATCATAAATGTGGATTATATTAAATCTAGTGATAATCTTGCAGATCCATTAACTAAGGCCTTAGCAAGAGATAGAGTCTGGAATATATCGAGGGGGATGGGGTTAAAGTCCATTGAATATAGTAGGAGCCATGTATGAGGATACTCAACCCAGGGACCAGAGATCCTGTAATTGGGTTCAATGAGAAAAACGATCATATGATGGCCGTGAGAAATGCACTTAATTACTTTTTACTTATCCCTATGATGTAAGTGCATTTATCCTGTAACGTTGTAGATGTTGAGTTATTAAAAAGCTCTTAATGAATTTCTGTAGCTCTTATTGAGTGGGGTGTCGTAGTTACAAGAGCACCCTTGACAGAATTCACCTATGTAAGTGTGGTAGTGGGGCCGCTACCTATGAGATTTGGGCCAATTCTCAAACACACTTATGAATCCTGGGATCACACAAGGCCGTAATGTGCTGGCTCTTAAAGCTTATGTGAACACCTGGAATATTATGTGTGTGCAATAATTATTTATTTTCCTTAAGCAGTCGTAATTCAGTACTGAGCGTGCTATTTGCTCTGGAGTAGATATTATTGTTTCACTAATGGAGGTTCAATACAAAGCACACCTACCATGATGCATAATATCCTTCTTTGCCTAATAATCTCATATTTTGCTACCTATAATATTAACATAGGTGGGGGAATGTTAGAAGATATTTTAATATTATAATGTGTTATAGGTTTGATTTTCTTTTCTTTCCCTCCAAGTTTTCTTTGCCTTTAAGTCAAGTTTTTCTTCTTCTCCAAGCCTTCCAAAACTTGCCCACCAAGTCTCCAAGTCAAGTCTCCAAGTCAAGTCTTCATTCTTATCCACCAAGTCTCCAAGAAAACTTGGCCACCAAGAAAATTTTTCCTCGAAGTTACCTCTCCTATAAATTGAGCCTTTCACCTCTCTTTTTAGTAGCTAAGTTTCTTATTTTAGAGATAATTAGGCAAAGAAATAAAATGTGCGTGTGATGAAGCATTGGGTTCAACCAATTGTGCAGTATTGGTGAACCATACGACTTAGTCGGACTGTTGTACCCTGGGGGAGACAAGTCATAGTTTTTTCTGCTGCACTGGTGTGAGACTTGCCTAACCGCAAAGGGATTGAATCTTCTTAAAGAAAGCGAATTTCCCGCGCCTGAGCCCTTACAACAGTTATTGTAATTTTTTTTTTATTTGTATTTTCTGGTGTTTTATTTGTAAGTATCACCAACAGTGATTATTTGGAATTCACCTAAGGGTGGTTTGTGAGACTATTCGTGTCTCGTTTGTAATCATTTGAAAACTCAATGGTTGATAGTGGAATCAAATTTCGATCTTGTAGACGTATCTCACATTGAGGGAATTATGTAAAAATTCTTGTATTGCTTTTGATTTAATTTTTTCACATTAATTTTTATTCCCATTAATTGATTTACTTGTGGGGAGTTATCAATTTTCCCTAACATGTATGGGAGCATACTTGTTATCGCAATCATTCTTAAATTTTGATTTCTTAATTACCTCATTTTTCAATAATTTTATATTTGATTATATGTCCAACTTATAGCAAGGCCCTAAACAATTATACGATCTTATAAGTAGGGGTGCAACTCGAGCAGGTTCGGTCAGGTTGGGAGGTTGTCCAAGCCCAACCCAAGTTGTGCTGAGATCTGCTTAAGCCCAAATTGTAACCCAAGGTTACTTGCCTAAGCCCCGCCCGAGTTAAACCCGAATTGCCCGAGTTGCCCAAATTGCCCGAATTATATATTTTTTTTATAGCTACATTATTAAATTATTAAAATTTGACTCTATTTACATTTTTTTTAATATAGAAAATCATTAATACCATCAAAATAAATAATTTCTATAATGTAAGAGAGATGTCGCTATAGTAGTCTTTACAATTTATGAGTGAAAATAAAAATAAAAAAGGTAAGATTTTATGTTATTTATATATATAATATATATTCAATATGATTTAATAATCTAAATTACTTTAATATCATGTAATGACTAATAATTTATATATATATTTAATATTTTTGTATATCTATATATGTATAATTCGGGTTTCGGGTTGCTCGAGTTGTATGATGTCTTTGCCCAAGCCCGCCCAAATTTAATTTGGGCTTCTGAATTTTTGCCCAAGCCTGTACTGAATTTGAAAATATCTTGTCCAAACCCTAAAAAAATTCAGCCTGGGTTCGAATTGCTCTGGTTCAGCCCGCCTAAGTTGCACTCCTACTTATAAGAAGGAAATAGTGTACAAAACACCATTAGACAGACAAACGATCACATGTTGTTTTAGACCTATTAGATAATTTTTACTTAAACAGGTATATGAGATATGTTTTATTTTATTTTTTTAAAGTACACCAAGTGTGAGGAGTTAACACTTGTGATAAATAAATCAGGGCCATTTTGGCAAGCTAGTTAAAAGTAAATTTTTTGACTTTTTAATTTTTTTGAGTTACATCATCTCTCTACTTTTTTAGACGTTTTTTTTAAAAAAAGTCAAAAACTTAACTTTTAACTAACTTTCCAAACCACCCCACTCAATAATCAAATGAATCAATGAATGGATTAAAATCAATCACCTAATTAATTCACTGCAATGCTATATTACAATTAATTAAGGGGTTGTTTCGTTTTCTTTTCTGGCTAAATAATTACAAAAGGACAAAAAAAAAATCACAAAAAGCCAAAAATCACAAAAGGACAAAAAAAAAATCCACAATTCCAAAGCTAAAAAGCCAAAAAAGCTAATCAAGAATACAAAACGAACAAAAAAGTTCCAGACTAAAAAAGTCAAAAAAGCCAAAAAACTAACTAAAAAAGTCATTGTCAAACGAAGGCTAAATACAATAGATAAAAAGGCACTCTGATCTTCCCGTTTTATGAAAGAAATCAAGTCAGCTTACAAAACCGTAGAAACTATTGATGGTATAGGGTGAGATTTTAACATTTTAATATTAAAATAATATTTGTCTAGAATAATGCACCAAAAGATAAAAAGGTTGAGTGTTTTAGATATAGAGCCCTAGAGGAGTTATAATGAATTGGCCCTCATCCATGATGTGATGTTTGTGCCTTATTTTTTTTTTCAAAAATATTTTGAAGCTCTAATTTGTGAGCTCTAATAGTTCTAATGTGTTTGTGAGACCCATTTGATGTGATGTTTTGGCCTTGTTGTTGTTGTTGTTGTTTTTTTTTTTTTTTTTTTTTTTGACTTTCCACCTCACTAGAGCTAAATTTGTAGCTTTGAAAATGAGTTTTGAACTTAGAAGAGAAATCTGAAAAATCCAGAATTCTGCATCTTCGCTCGAGCGATCGAAGTTGCGCTTGAACGACCACCCTCTGTTTTGTGCTTCTGCTTAAGCAAAGAAGTCTAAGCTTGAGTGTAAAATTCTTGCTCCCAGAACTTTACAAGTTTTATAGACCACTTGAGCGACCAAAGTTGCGCTTGAGCAAAGACTGTCTTTGGCTTGTGCGACTGTTGAGCGTCCGTTGAGCGTAAAAATCATGTAACCAGTACTTTTACAAACTTTGCAACTCGCTCGAGTGACCGAAGTAGATGAGCCTTACATACACATTAGAGCTATTAGAGCTCACAAATTAAAGTTGTAAAATATTTTTATTTTTTATTTTTTACTTTACCACATCACTAAAGCTCTGCATCATTTCCCAAATATATATTTGTCTCTACTCTTTCATTTCTCTCATACCATTATCATTCTAACTTTTAAAATATTAAATTGAAAATTTTCAGTAAAAGAAAATTAAATGAATCCGAGAATAAATAAGAAGTGTTATTGGACAAAAGAGTTAACAATTTGTTCCCTGAAATTAGAAACCCACATTTTTTGCGATGACTTACAGAAAAAAAAATTATGAAATATTATAAATGCTCTTATATAAAATTATTAAAAATGTTAGAGATTTTAAATTTTTTATTAAACACTCACATGTAAAACTCATACTCATGTGAGTGGTTTTTTTTTTTTTTTTTTAAGGAAAATACTTGGTAGCTCAAAATTGGTTTGGCCCGAGTGGCTCGATTGCCCAAAACGACGTCATTTTAGGCAGGTTTCTTTTTTTTTTATTTATTTATTTTTTGGTCTCTGAAACAGAAGAAGAGTGAGGAGAAAGAGAAAGAGAAAGAGAAAGGAAGAGAAAAAAGAGAGAAGAGGAAGGGACCCATCATCGGCGTCGCCATCACCGGCTCCATCACTAGCGGCACCATCACTATGTGTATACACAGATCTGTATAGATCTGTGTACCTCTCTCCCTCTCTGTGTATCTCTCTCTCTCTAGAAGAAGAAATGACGATGATCGACGCCTTCAAACACGAGCTTCCTCTTGGCATGCTTCTTCTCAATGATGGTTCGTTTGATTTTTCCTTTTTTGGGGGCTAATAATTTCGATCTGAGCAACATTTTGATCACTGCTCACTTACATATATATATATATATATATATATATAATTTAGTGCATCCATGTATAGATTTGATTCAATTCAATTCTTGGATGAGATGGGTTTTGATTTTTATTGTATGGGTTTTTTTTTCCATGAAATCCTGTTTGTTTGGTCAAAAAATTCATTTCTGTAGATGGGTTTCAGTTAATCTGTTTTCATATTTGTTGTTGTTGTAGCGATGCTCTCTCCTTCTCTCCTCTCTTTCTTCTTCATCTTTTTCATCTTAAGAGAGAAAAGAGAAAGAAAGAAAGAAAAAAAAAAATCCAAAACGACGTCATTTTGGAACTCGGGCCATTTGAGCCATTATAATTTCGAGCTACTAATTGTGTGGAGACATAATTTTTGAATGACAACACGTGGCCGAGGTGACACCGAAGTGTCAACCGAGGCGTCACATGTCTTGGTCATGACACCGAGATGATCTCGACTAGGCTGAGGTTATCTGCGAAGAAATAGGAATCCAAGATAAGCGGATAAAGGACAAGAGTCCTAGAATAGAAGAGGACTTCAGTTTGGATAAAGATAAGACTCTTAGAGAGTTTATCCCAATCCTACTGGGAGTCCAAGATTAGCAGCAATCTTAAGTCCATTGAAGCTAGGCTTCTATTGGGATTAGGTAAGTGTTGGCTATAAAATAGAGGCACCCCCATAGCTCTAAGGTATACTTTTTATGCTCTGAATAGTGAGTTAAGCACTTTTGCTATCTTTGAGAGATAACTGACTTGATCGTCGGAGTGTCCCTAGGTGAACGAACCACCGCCAGAATCTCTTCTTTCTGTTGCAGGTCGTTCGGGCTTAATCTATTCTGTTGGTGTTCTCCAGCTGAGTACTTAGTTGGCAGTGTGGTCGGAAATCGACACACACAATTTGGTGTCGTCTGTGGGAAATAAATGAGAATAGATGGCCAACGACGGACAGAAAGGGAATATTGGGGATGACACCCCTACTGGGAGCGAAAAACACATTGACCTCGACGTCAAAGAAGACAACTGCAACAAAGAGACTCGTGATAAGAATCACGAAGAAAAGGACGTCGGCCAAGAAGGCGACGTGCCAAAGAAATCAAACCGGAACGGGTATTATAACGAGGACAACCTCCAAGTATAGAAAGATAGATGCCTGCGGAGGGACGACAAGATGAAGGGAATGGTGAACAAATTGGCGGACCTACAAATAGTCGTCAATTTCATGATGCAGAACAGCATCATACAACCATCGTTCCTGCTACAAGATACACCGATTCTAACGGCCAGGAAAGATGCCTAGAAAGGGGGGCAGAACACAATTCATGCAGTCCCTCAGCACGACAGGGCAAAGGGGTATTCTCACCGGCCTTCGCGGGAGGTCAGGCATAGAGAATCAAAGAGGGATGGAGAATGATGCTTGGGAGTTGGAATTTACAAGCTAAGGTTGGTTTAACACTTGTTGAAATTTTAAAAATTTATAACTTGAAGTTAAACAGAGAACATGTTTAACACTTGTTGAAATTTTAAAATTTACAAATTGAAGTTAAACCAAGGTCATGTTTAACATTTGTTGAAATTTTAAAAAAAATTTACAAGTAGAAATTAAACCGAGGACATATTTAACACTTGTTGAAATTTTAAAAATTTACAAGTTAAAGTTAAACCGATGTCATGTTTAACACTTGTTGAAACTTTAAAAATTTACAAGTTGAAGTTAAACCGAAGTCATGTTTAACACTTGTTGAAATTTAAGAAAAATATACAAGTTAAAGTTAAATCGAGGTCATGTTTAACACTTGTTGAAATTTTAAAAATTTACAAGTTGAAGTTAAACCAAGGTCATGTTTAACACTTGTTGAAATTTTAAGAAAAATTTACAAACTGAAGTTAAACCAGGGTCATGATTAAAGGAATGAATGATATAGGTTCCATCACCTCAAGATGCCGAGGTAATAGAACCTAGGGGCAGTTGTGGAGACATAATTTTTGAATGACAACACGTGGCCGAGATGACACCGAAGTGTCAACCGAGGCGTCACATGTCTTGGTCATGACACCGAGATGATCTCGGCTAGGCCGAGGTTATCTGCGAAGAAATCGGAATCCGGGATAAGCGGATAAGGGACAAGAGTCCTAGAATGGGAGAGGACTTCAGTTTGGATAAAGATAAGACTCTTAAAGAGTTTATCCCAATCCTATTGGGAGTCCAAGATTAGCAGTAATCCTAAGTCCATTGAAGCTAGGCTTCTATTGGGATTAGGTAAGTGTTGGCTATAAAAGAGAGGCACCCCCATGGGTCTAAGGTATGCTTTTTATGCTATGAATAGTGAGTTAAGCACTTTTGCTATCTTTGAAAGATAACTGACTTGATCGTCGGAGTGCCCCTGGATGGACGAACCACCGCCGGAATCTCTTATTTCTGTTGCCGGTCGTTCGGGCTTAATCTATTCTTTCGGTGTTCTCCAACTGAGTATTTAGTTGGCAGTGTGGTCGGAAATCGACACACGCAAATTGGAACTGGTTTTTTAATCTATATTGATGAGTGTTTGGACAAGTTTTTTGTAGTATTCAAAAATTATTAAGTGTCATTTATGATAATGCAGAGAAATTATCATAATCCTTGATTTTTGTGACGTCCACCTGATCCATCTATGTCCTTCACAAGTTATAAATAAATTTGTGTTTATAACATTGTCACGTCAAGTACCACTGGTAATACTAAAGGGTTATTTGGGGTGTCCTAAATAAGTGTACTTTTGACTTTTTGACTTTTTAGACTAAAAGTTGAGAAAAAAATATGGTTGTTTGTGATAACTTTTTGACTTTTTATGAAAAAATATGTATTAAAAAATTATATAAATTAATGTATAGGGGAAGATTGGAATAAAATAGGTTGTACGGTGGGATGAAGTAAGGGACAGCGTGCAGTGTATAAGCTAAGAGATGATTTTCTCCTTTTCGGGCATTAAATGGATGATACTGTTCGATCCGTGGGGGCCCACCACGGGTCCCACTTTGCTAATTGGAACCGTTCAATGTGTGGAACTCATCGAGTACTATATGCTTGTAAGAGATCACATTAATCGGATATCAATAGCTATCTAATCGAATTAATTTTTTTTCAATCGTTAACTATAACACCATCCATTTTTTATACAAAACTGATTTGATCAACGTGATTTTTTATGAGCATATAGTACTTGACGAGTTGTACACATTGACGATTCAAATTATCAAAACGGGACCCGTGATGGCCCCCACAGGCCGAACAACACCGTGTTGTTTGTGCACCCCGGCTGTGTAATTTTTCTCAAAAAATTAGCTCGTGCCTGTGGGACGTTAGTTCAATTTGTAACAATTTTGTGTAAAATTAATTTTTTAATATTTTTTTTTGGTGAATAGTGATAATTTTTTAATTTTTTTAATAATTTTTTGAATTTTTAAATTTTTTTAAAGATCCCGAACCAGGCCTAAATAAGTATTACTTATAATTCTAAGTAATAATGAAATATGACCATATGTGAAAATTATTGAATGTCTTTGGTGCATTTTACCTCACTAATTTTTATTTTTCTTTTTACAACATTTTTTTTAGACTGGAATCTTTTAAATGATTTTAGGAGTTTACAATCACTTTTAAATTTAAATACCACGTAATCCTCAGGCCATGGGGGCTTAAGAAAGTTATTGCTCCTAAAAGTCATGTTTGTTGTGCTCTTTGAGAAGATGATTAGATTAATAGTACGTAAATGGGGGGTTGGGATTAAAAATTGAGTGAGAAAATATTAGTAAGCAAAATTTATATTTATTAGAACAAAAAAATAAGAAAAACTTAACCATAAATTCTATATGGGGAATATTGATCCATTTAGTCCTAAAAGTTTTTTTATGAACTAATTAGTCTTTTTTGTTTTGGAAAGTTATATTTATTTGATTTAATACTATTTGAGTTTAAGTGAATACCATTTTGTAATTCATTTTTTTCAATTTTCTGATTTATTTTTGGGATGGGAATGAAAATGTGAGATGTGGGAGATTTTTTTTGGAGACATTAGCGGCTGAAATGTTGGTTATCGAGCGTAAAAATCTACATTTTTGTTTGTGTAATTTTCTGGTATTACATTAGAGTGTTAGATTAAAGTGTTATGTTTGGAAAAAGTACACTATAAAAAATTTGTATATTACATTGATTGGAGTGTTATATTTGGGAAAAATACAATAAGAAATTTTTTTGGAATGTTATATTGTTACATTTAAAAAAAATACAAAGAGTTTTTTAGTGTGTTACATTAGAATGTTACGTTTTTTCGAGTGTTACATTAGAGTGTTATATTTGAAAAAAAATACAATAAGAAAAAATTTTGAAGTGTTACGTTTAGTAATTTTAACATTATAAGAAAACTTACATTTATCCCTCAACATATAACACACGTGTGTTTATACTTGGCTCTTTATGTAATTCACATTAGAATGGACCTTTGGGTCCATAAGAAGAAGAAAAAAAAAGATCAAACCGTGCATAAAATCATTATTTGGGATTTATTAGTATTTCATCCAAAAAAAATAATTACAATATTAAAAAAGGGTAAATTAAAAACGCACCCTCTGAGGTTTACTTAAATTACAAATTATCTCTTATGGTTCTAGAAATTATATTATGCCCCTAAGGTTTTTAATTTCATAACAAATAGATCCTTTTATTAATAAATCATCAAGTTAATTAACAGTTTTTAATAAAGTTAAAATTTTATTTCAATTAATAATTCAAATAATTTTATTATTGTATAGGGAAACAGTAAGAAATTTTACTTTTTTAATTAATTCTGTTAAAAAATTTATATTTTGAGCAAATCTCAGGAGTGTATTTATAATTTACCCATTAAAAAATTCTAAAAATTAAAAACTATTAATTTTATATATTAATATTATTTATAAGATTACTAATCTAGTGACATACAAACAAATATTCCTTATTTTATATTTCTAACATAATACTACTACACTAATAATCTACTATCGCACTTCCATCCTACGAAACCAAACAAACATTACCAAAATAAATTATGTGGACAAAATTTATTGCGGGTATAATTCATATTATACTAAATTTGAATTTACACTGCACACTCCATTCCCAACAAATTCCTGATTCGGTCAATGATAACCCCATAAGAATGGACGTTACCAATTTACACTGAGCGATTTTTTGCACGTATTTCGGTCGATACCACAAGACTCTTAGCAATTTACACGTAATTACTTTACCGATCTAATATTAATTTTTCAAATATTGTCAATTTAATTCAATTAATAAAATATCAATAAATCAAGGATAAAATAGTTCTCTTTTTTTTAAAAAAAAAATGGTTATTTAAAATTAGATGTCAACCCCTTCATCACTTTGAGAAGAGTGAACAAACTATTTTGTCATGGACTTTCGTCCAAATTTTACAGAAATATTATCAATAGGATTAAATTGACAAAATATGAAAAATTGAAAGACAAAATTAATACAATTAAAATTATAATGACCAAATTAATACAAGATGTAAATTACAAAAATCACAAATATAATTTGCCTCGTTGTTAGCAAAAATCTGGTTCAGGCCAAATCGACAGAGGAGATTCGACAGAAAAACGAAAGTTTTCACAAACAACAAACAGATCAAGCAATTGTGATTTGAATGCCCTATGCCTTGACAGATTCCAGAACTTCTTTGGAGGTTGTAATACGAAGAAACAAAGTGTGAATAAATTGAAAATCAATTGAAAAACAAGTAAACTTGTCACTTAACTACAAAAACTAAATTACAAGTTCAATGCGCATGACAATCGACATAGGAAAATTTGGTCACAGAGGCTGAAATAGTAAACAGACTACTCCTAAGTACAGAAGTTATTGCTAACTAAGTTAAATTACTTCTAATTTCACATGGGTTGTGAATTTGATTGAAGCTCCTCTTTTCTTTGAATTTCAAACCTTTATGCTGCTGGCTTTGCTACTTCTCTGTTGCTACGTGTCCCATCATAGGGCAAATTTCATCCACTTCCTACATAACTGTGACAACCCACCTCTGTGTTATGTTAATTAATCTTAATTATGCTTATAATTATGAGCTTGATATGATTTTGAGTGCTAATTATATGATTATAGGTGTTTGTGAATTTATATCTGTTTACCGTAGGAAAATCTGTTTGATTTTCTGCTATAAAAATTAAATTGAAGGCCGTAAGGCGACAGAAACCAAAATTGGTCGTATTATTATGATTAACATAATATTTAGAGCCCACAGTAAAATTTAATTAAAAATTGATTTGAATCGAATTAATTAAATTAAATTGATTAATTTGAGCACAATTAAATTAGCTCTAATTAAGGTTGATTATGGGGATGTATATATACATAGAAGCTAAATGTGTTTAAGCTCATTACATGAGCTCAAAACCTGAAAATAAGCACTCTAGAGAGAGTGAGCCGAATTTAGAGAGAGAAAGAGGCCAACATTGAAGATTTTGCAACGGAATTGGAGAACTAAGTGAATTAACTCAAGATTTAGCTATATTTGAGATGATTGAAGCCTCTAGGTGAGCAACCAACCTCTAATCCATGAATTTAAGCTTAAGATTAAGTGAACTCAAGAGAATTGGCAATCAAAAACAAGATTTCAATAGTGTATGATGATTTCAATAGTGTATGATGAAATTGAAAGCAATATATATCCATGCATGAAAGAATTTTCATGAGCTTATATAAATTGGCATGAGGCATGTTGAATATGTAGAATTGAGTGTCAAATTATGCATGCATGCATAATTTTATTTGATCTCATGATTTTGATCATCATTTCTATCATTTGACATGAAATTGGAGTCTACATTTTACATGCATGCATCATCCTTGAAGATATGAAGTTTGATAGCATGTGTTATGAAGTTGTCAAGAAGAATGTGAGATTATTTGGGATTTGGACCATGATTTTGGGCAAATTAGACTCAAATTACCTATGTTCTCATGTTATATAATGTTTTCCATGTTTTTGTACTAAAAATGTAAGTTTTGAACCTTTGGAATTAAGTTTTGAGCTTCAAACAGAGTTTTGAAAAACCCTGAATTCGACCTGTCCACTCGAGCGAGGAAAATGTCGCTTGAGCGTAGAAATTGAGCTCCCAGAAGTTTCACAAAATCTTACAGATCGCTCAAGCGACCAAAGTGGCACTCAAGCGAGGACCTTTTTTACTAAGTCTTCTGCTCGAGCGATCGTCGAGCGGGAAATTCACGCAACCAATACTTTTGCAAACCGCTCAAGCGACGGAAGTTACGCTCGAGTAACCTCCCTTATTTTTGAATTCTCGCTCGAGTGAAGGAAGCTGCGCTCGAGCAAAGGGCCCTGCTTTAGAAATTTTGAAAAGACGTTTTATGTTTCGTTTTCCTTTCTTTTTCACTTCTAAGCACTCTTAGGCATACATTGAGTGCACTAAATGAATTAAAGGGCATGGAAGAAGCCTAAGAACATTAAGCAAATTAAAGAACGGAATGAATTGAATTATGACCTAATGTGTCATGAATTATGTAGGGTCAAGCGTAAGGACGAATCAAGCACCGGAACACAGTGAGTAATATCTTTGTAAAGATATTTTGTGTATGCATTATTCTCTAAATGTCACATATATGGTAAATTTCTGACCTTATGAATTTGTACTATGAATGAGTATTCTATCCGTTTAACTCATAATAGAATCTGTAAAGTGATTGATGTAAAAATATGAAACGGCCCTATGGCCGTTTGGTATATTTGACAAGAACACAGATTAGGCCCAAGGCCGTTTGGAATGCTTAACAAGATAGACTAAAGGTCGTATTATATAAAAATTGGACGAAAGGTCATTTTGACTAAAGACTTGATTGGACCAAAGGTCGTTTTGAATATGAGTATGGATGTGATCATGATCATATGCGTATGATTATGAATATAAAAATGGTGGACCCAAGGTCGTTTAGTAATGTGATATGGAGGACCGGTGGTCCTTGGTACATGGATCCATTAGACCTAAAGTCGGTCAACGACTGAGTACTGGATCCGAGGTCGTTTTGTATAGATAGACCCAAGGTCGTTTTGTTTTATATATGAGTTGGACCTTAGGTCATTTTGCATATGGATATGACTTATTGGACCTGAGGTCGTTTTGCTTTGTTATGATTTATAAATCTGATGTGAATGAGAATAGTGGTTCAAATGTTTACATTATAAGTATGACTCCTTTATGAACGAATCTCATTCATTAACCTCTTTATTTTAGTATTATTCACTGTGCATTAGCTCATTATTTATTTATATGTATGTTGGTGAGCAGCGGGACGTCCAACACCAACCCCAGTGAGCGTTGAGAAACCAAGTTCTGTGAGGTCAACCAAGGTCATCTCATACAGAGGCCTTATTTTTGTTTTACCCTTCTTTTGTTCTTTTGCAGTCACGTACGACTGAACTTGTATAACCTTGGTTTTGGAGTTTTCTCGTTTTTGTTGAATGTTGCCTACTGATTGATCCTAGATGTATATAATACTTATACAATATGAATGCTTGTGCAGTGTGAGTTATTATATGAACATGAGAATGTTTTGATCTAGCCATATATGCATAGCTCGTTGGACAACTGCAAATTTTAATTTTGCAATTTGGCCCCCTATCATTAGATATGACTAAATTTCTAACTGAGGCCATAAGTAATCTCGTGATTACTAGCCGATTATGACTCTAATCCATAGGGGTGAGTTCAGGTCATGACAGAGTGGTATCAGAGCACGAGTAATAACTCACATACTTGTCCAAATGAGTGATAGAGTGTTTGCAAAAGACATAAGTTGCATTCATATGATACATATATGTGTGAAATGCATTGAGAAATTGCTAAGTGACTCGAAGTATGCAACTATATGATAATGTATATAACTGTTGCCTAGTTATATGAATGTGCCTTTTTGTTCTTTGGTAAATGAATATTGTGCATATCTTCTATGTGAAATATAATGCAAGTCTCATTAGATAATGGTGAGAACAAGGGACGATGAACTAGAAGAGTCCTCCACTAACCGACTAGACCGAATTGAGAGAATGATACAAGACATGGAAGAAACACTAAGGCAACAACAGCAATGGCAACAACAGTGGCAACACCCGCAACCCCCGCCTCCGGTGCAACCCATACCAGAATTGAAAAATGATGATCGAACAATAGCCTTGACTAAAGAGTTTAAGAAAATGAAGCCACCAATGTTCCACAGGGGTGTAGACCCATTGAAGGCTGAAGCATGGGTCCTAGGCATTGAGATGTTATTTGAAGTGTTCCCATGTCTGGAGACACAGAAAGTACAGTTGGCCACCTTTACACTGGAAGATGAAACAAGGAGATGGTGGATGCTAGTCCGTGATGATAACAAAGGCATTGATTGGGCACAATTTCTTGCACTCTTTTATGAGAAATATTTTCCTCAGTGTGTCCGCGATAGAAAAGTGTCGAAATTTGAAGGGTTAAAGCAAGGCAATATGACCGTCGCTAAGTATGACGCCAAGTTCACCGAATTGGCTAGGTTCGCTGCGCATATGGTTGACACCGACTACAAAAAGGCGAGGAAGTTCGAAAATGGTCTTCGCAATGACATTCTGGAGAGGGTAAATGTACTGAAACTGCCCACATATGTTGATGTGTTAGACCAAGCCATGATGTCGAAAACTAACATGGCCAACCGAGGCAAGCCACCAGCTGACTGGAGGTTAAAAGGCAAGGCTTTTTCTCAAGAAAGAAGCCATGAAAGAAACAAAACACAGGGTCTTCAAGCACTTCGGGCTCCACCAGGAATACGGCGCCAATATGTACTTAATGTGGTAAGAAGCACCGTGGAGTTTGTTACCTTATTTCTGGGGCATGCTACAAATGTGGGGAAATAGGGCATATGGCAAGGGATTGCACCCAAACCGAACAGAAAAAAAATGTGGAAAACCAGCCATTAGGTCAACCGGATCCATCCCAAAATCGGGCAATACTGCGAAGCCTATTGCTACCAGAGGCACAATGAGACAGGGGAGAGTCTTTGCACTTGTCCCAGGTGACACACGGAATACTGAAGTTGTTGTCTTAGATACTATTTCTATATGCAATCAAGATGCTTTTGTGTTGATTGATTCCGGCTCAACACATTCCTTTGTGTCTATTATATTTTCATCTAGATTGACTAGACCCCTAGAATCATTGCCATATTTGCTATGTGTATCTGCTCCATCTGGGAAATCTATATTGTGTACATTTGTGTATCGTGTTTGTGATATGCGAATTGGTGATACTACCTTATATGTGGATTTGTTACCCTTGGACATTCGACACTTTGATATAATTTTTGGTATGGATGGCTATCAAAATATTGTGCCACTATCAATTGTGTGACAAAACGGGTTGTGTTTAAACTGCCAGGCTATGTTGGATTTGAATTTGTGGGTAATGGGGTAGTGCCTCCACCTTATTTGATATTTGCAATAAAAGCATGTAAATTGATCAGGAAAAGGTGCTAGGACTATTTGTGTAGTGTTTTATCTGAACAATCTATGAATATTCAATTGAATAATATTTTCGTGGTCCGAGAATTTCTGGATGTATTTCCCGACAAACTGCCAGGGGGACTGGTGGACAGAGAGATAGAATTTACCATTGATGTTGTCTTAGGCACCCAACCTATCTCAAAAACTCCATATAGAATGTCCACTGCTGCAATAAAAGAACTAAAAGAACAGTGCAAGACTTACTAGACAAGGGGTTTATTGGACCAAGCACTTCACCATGGGGCGCTCCCGTGCTGTTTGTAAAGAAGAAAGACAGAACCTTACGTTTGTGCATTGACTATCGGGAACTCAACAAGGTAACAGTCAAAAATAAATATCCATTACCCCGAATTGACGATTTATTTGATCAGTTACAGGGCTCACAAGTCTTTTCAAAAATTGATTTGAGATCCGGTTACCACCAATTACAAGTGAATACAGAAGATGTTAAGAAAACTGCATTTAGAACAAGGTATGGTCACTACGAATTTCTTGTTATGCCATTTGGAGTGACTAACGCACCTGCAGCATTTATGGACCTTATGAATCAGCTTTGCAAGACTTATCTTGATGAATTTGTTGTGGTTTTTATCGATGATATTTTGATATATTCAAAGAATAAACTTGAACACGAACAACATTTGAGAACTGTCTTGTAAACACTTAGAGAAAAGAAATTATTTATTGAACTTACGAAATGTGAATTTTGGTTGGATGAAGTTGTTTTCTTAGGACACGTCATCAACAGAGATGAAATTTCAGTAGACCCACAGAAAATTGAGGCAATTGTAAACTGGCCCACACCAACAAATGTGACAGAAATCCATAGTTTCATGGGCTTAGCCGGGTACTACAGAAGGATTATTAAGAATTTCTCAAAAATAGATGTACCCCTTACCTAACTGACACGCAAGGGACAACCATTTGAATGAAATGACGAAAGAGAATCTATTTTTCATGAACTGAAAATGAGACTAACCACTGCACCAGTGTTGACATTGCCTACAGGTACGGAAAACTTTGTGATTTTCAGTGATCCGTCTTACAAAGGTATGGGGTGTGTGTTAATGCAGGATGGACAAGTAATTGCTTATGCCTCTCAACAATTGAGACCCCATGAGAAGAATTACCCGACACATGACCTAGAATTAGCCGCAGTTGTATTTGCCTTAAAAATTTGGTGGCATTACTTGCATGGGGCAAAGTGCGAAGTCTATACAAATCACAAAAGTTTGAAGTATTTCTTTACTCATAAAGAGTTGAATATGCGGCAGAGAAGATGGCTCGAACTAAAAAAAGATTATGATCATCAAATTCAGTATCACCTCAGGAAAGCCAATACAGTTGCTGATGCCTTGAGTAGAAAATCAATGGGAAGTTTGGCTTGCTTACTTACTAAACAGAAAAAGATTTTGCAAGATTTTGAGAAATCTAAAATTGAAGTAATATCACATGAGCAGAACGGGTTGATAGCCGCCATTTCTGCCAAACCAACAATCATTGATGAGATCAAACAGGAACAAAAGAAGAATGAAGTCCTCAAAAAAATAGTTGATGAATTTGAAACAAATCTGAAATCGGGGTACAGTGTGGTAAATGAAGTGTTGAAATTTCAAAACAGATTGTGTGTTCCGAATATTCCCGAGTTAAAGAGAAGAATTCTCGATGAAGCTCATAAATCGATGTTTGCTATGCATCCAGGTAACAACAAGATGTATCAAGACCTAAAGCAGAGTTATTGGTGGCCAAATATGAAACGTGAGATTGCAGAATATGTGTCTAAATGTCTTCAATGCCAACAAGTTAAGGCTAAACACCAGGAACTGGCAGGCCTACTCCAACCTCTCCCTATTCCAGAATGGAAGTAGGAACGCATAACCATGGACTTTGTTGTTGGCCTACCTCAGACACCTAGAGGTATGGATTCCATTTGGGTTATAGTTGATAGACTAACTAAATCTGCACACTTTCTGCCTGTAAAATCTACATATGATGCGTACTGATTAGCTACTATTTATGTTGATAAGATTATTTGTTTACATGGAGTTCTGATATCTATTGTGTCGGATAGAGATCCAAAATTTGTATCTAGATTCTGGAAGAGCCTTTAAGCGGCAATGGGAACTGAGTTGAGGCTTAGTACAGCATTCCATCCACAAACTGATGGACAATCAGAACGGACTATACAGACTCTAGAGTATATGCTTCGAATGTGTGCTTTGGATTTTCAAGGGAGTTGGGAGACTTACCTACCATTAGCCGAATTTACATATGATAACAATTTCTACTCCAGCATTGGCATGGCACCATATGAAGCTTTGTATGGCCGAAAATGTAGATCTCCAATATGCTAGACTGAGGTTGGGGATAAAGTCTTTCTTGGGCCCAAGCTTGTGCAGACAACTACTGAGAAAATCAAAGTTATTCAACAAAGGCTTAAGATAGCTCAGAGCTGATAGAAGAGTTATGCGGATGTTAGAAGAAGACCCCTTGAGTATGAGGTCGGTGATCATGTGTTCATCTATGTAAATCCAATGAAAGGCCAGTTGAGGTTTGGCAAGAAAGGTAAACTATCACCTCGTTACATTAGGTCGTTTCAAATTTTGGAAAGGCTTGGTCCAGTTGCTTACAGAGTTGCTTTACTGCTGGGAATGGAACAAATGCACAATGTGTTTCACGTGTCAATGTTGAGAAGCTATCTCCGAGATCCGTTCCACATAATTGACTATCACCGAATAGCCCTTGATGAAAATATGAAGTACGGAGAATGGCCAGAACGGATTATCGATCGACAAGTAAAGCAACTGAGGAACAAATCCATTCCAATGGTGAAGATGGAATAGAAAGAACATTATGGTAAGGATGTCACGTGGGAGAAAGAAGAAGAAATGCAACAACACTACCCACATTTGTTTCTAACAGAAGGTAACATAAGTTTGGGGGACCAAACTTCCTAAAATGGGGAAGAATATGACAACCCTACTCTATGTTATGTTAATTAATCTTAATTATGCTTATAATTATGAGCTTGATATGATTTTGAGTGTTAATTATATGATTATAGGTGTTTGTGAATTTATATCTGCTCACCGTAGGAAAATCTGTTTGATTTTCTGCTATAAAAATTAAATTGAAGGCCGTAAAGGCAACAGAAACCAAAATTGGTCGTATTATTGTGATTAGCGTAATTTTTAGAGACTACGGTAAAATTTAATTAAAAATTTATTCGGATCGAATTAATTAGATTAAATTGATTAATTTGAGCATAATTAAATTAGCTCTAATTAAGGTTGATTATGGGGATGTATATATATACAAGCTAAATGTGCTTAAGGTCATTACATGAGCTCAAAACCTGAAAATAAGCACTCTAGAGAGAGAGTGAGCCGAATTTAGAGAGAGAAAGAGGCCAACATTGAAGATTTTGCAACGGAATTGGAGAACTAAGTGAATTAACTCAAGATTTAGCTATATTTGAGAGGATTGAAGCCTCTAGGTGAGCAACCAACCTCTAATCCATGATTTTAAGCTTAAGATTATGGGAACTCAAGAGAATTGGTAATCAAAAACAAGATTTCAATAGTGTATGATGAAATTGAAGGCAATATATATTCATGCATAAAAGAATTTTCATGAGCTTGTATAAATTGGCATGAGGCATGTTGAATATGTAGAATTAAGTGCCAAATTATACATGCATGAATAATTTTATTAGATCTCATGATTTTGATCATCATTTCTATCATTTGACATGAAATTGGAGTCTATATTTTACATGCATGCATCATCCTTAAAGATATGAAGTTTGATAGCATGTGTTATGAAGTTGTCAAAAAGAATGTGAGATGATTTGGGATTTGGACCATGATTTTGGGCAAATTAGACTCAAATTACCTATGTTCTCAAGTTATATAATGTTTTCCATGTTTTTGTACTAAAAATGTAAGTTTTGAACCTTTGGAATTAAGTTTTGAGCTTCAAACAAAGTTTTGGAAAACCCAGAGTTCGATATGTCCGCTCGAGCGAGGAAAGTGTCGCTCGAGTGTGGAAATCGAGCTCCCAGAAGTTTTACAAAATCTTACAGATCGCTTGAGCGACCAAAGTGGCACTCGAGCGAGGACCCTTTTTACTAAGTCTTCCGCTCAAGCGACCGTCGAGCAGGAAACTCACGGAACCAGTACTTTTACAGACCGCTCGAGCGACGGAAGTTACGCTCGAGTGACCTCCTTTATTTTTGAATTCCCGCTTGAGCGAAGGAAGCTGCTCTCGAGCAGAAGGCCCCGCTTTAGAAATTTTGAAAAGATGTTTTATGTTTCGTTTTCTGTTCTTTTTCTCTTCTAAGCACTCTTAGGCATGCATTAAGTACACTAAATGAATTAAAGAGCAGGGAAGAAACCTAAGAACATTAAGTAAATTAAAAAACAGAATGAATTGAATTATGACCCAATGTGTTATGAATTAAGTAGGGTCAAGCGCAAAGACGAATCAAGCACTGGAACACAGTGAGTAATATCTTAGTAAATATATTTTGTGTATACATTATTCTCTAAATGTTACCTATATGGTAAATTTCTAACGTTATGAATTTGTACTATGAATGAATATTCTATCCGTTTAATTCGTAATAGAATCTGTAAAGTGATTGATGTAAAAGTATGAAATGGGCCTAAGGCCGTTTGGTATGTTTGACAAGAACACGGATTGGGCCCAAGGATATTTGGAATGCTTAACAATATAGACTAAAGGTCATCTTATATAAAATTAGACCAAAGGTCGTTTTGACTAAAGAGTTGATTGGACCAAAGGTCGTTTTGAATATGAGTATGGATGTGATCACGATCATATGCGTATGATTATGAATATAAAAATGGTGGACCCAAGGTCGTTTAGTAATGTGATATGGAGGACCGGTGGTCCTTGGTACATGGATCCATTAGACCTAAAGTCGGTCTACGACTGAGTACTAGACCCGAGGTCGTTTTGTATAGATGGACCCAAGGCCGTTTTGTTTTATAAATGAGTTGGACCTTAGGTCATTTTGCATATGGATATGACGTATTGGACCTGAGGTCGTTTTGCTTTGTTATGATTTATAAATCTGATATGAATGAGAATAATGGTTCAAATGTTTACATTATAAGTATGACTCATTTATGAACGAATCTTATTCATTAACCTCTTTATTTTGGTATTATTCACTGAGCATTAGCTCACTCTTTATTTATATGTATGTTGGTGAGCAGCGGGACGTCCAACCCCAGCCCAGGTGAGCATTGAGAAACCAAGTTCGTTAAGGTCAACCAAGGTCGCCTCATACAAAGGCCTTATTTTTGTTTTACCATTCTTTTGTTCTTTTGCGGCCACGTACGACCGAACTTGTATAACCTTGGTTTTGGAGTTTTCTCGTTTTCATTGAATGTTGCCTACTAATTGATCCTGGACGTTTATAATACTTATACAATATGAATGCTGGTGCAGTGTGAGTTATTATATGAACATGAGAATGTTTTGATTTAGCTATATATGCACAGCTCGTTGAACAACTGCAAATTTTACTTCTGCAATTTGGCCCCCTATCATTAGATATGACTAAATTTCTAACTGAGGCCGCAGGTAATCTCATGATTGCTGGCCGGTTATGACTCTAATCTATAAGGGCAGGTTCGGGTCATGATAATAACTGCCCATGGTCTTCATAACTGCTAGTAGTTGCTTCTTTGTTGTAGTATTTTTTCTTACGGACTTCTTTGCACCCAAACCACGTGTCCTGTCTCACTTGCATACCTAACTTCATGACTTGACATCTGGGCCACGTTTGGCCATGTCCCACTGTATTATTAGAGGAATCAACAGAACAAACTGCATCTACTACATCTGCTCCTTAAATGGCTTCAACTGTCTCTTACTCTGAATTTTGAAGTCTATCCCCCACTGTAAACTTATGGTTTTCACTCCTTGCATTCCTTAGATCAACCCTCTGTATTTGCTATGTTTATTCGACAGAGAATATAAATTCTAGTTCCAACAATGCCCCCCTCATTCAAGATAAAAAGTTGTTTTTGTTTTGAATGAATGTCAAAAAATGACAAAATAAGGTTTTGGACACTCATAAATTTGGGCAATTCATTTAGGCTTATAAAATCAAACCCACGTATTAAAGCTCAAATACTTATAATAACACGCGGTGAATAAAATTGACCTAAAACATGAATTCAAAAAGCCCAGTCATTAAGCCTAACTGTTAGTAACAGGCTTAAGCTCAATAAGGAGGGTCCACCATAAGCTATTTGACCGTCAGAATTCAAATAATCACTTCACTATTCTCATTCCCTTTATTTTACTCAGTTCTTCGCCTCTTCAAACTTTTTCTGCTTTGAAACCCTATTTGCTCATCCTAATGGCACCCAAACAAGCTCAAACCAAGGGAAAAAACAAACAAAAACGCCACATGTGCAACGTTTTCCACCTGAGTTCCAACAGTTACTTCGCTAACATATTTTTGATAGCTGCATTATCCCTCGCAATAAAGCCTCTGCCCAAGGAGAATTAGGTCCAACCTTTTTTACTAAAATCCCTGATGAATTTACCCGTCATTATCCCATTGCAGATACTGAAGTGATGCTTTTCAAAAAAGCGAAGCTAGCTTGGAATCAGTGGCATTTGAGCCCTAACCCCTTACGTTCATGGCAGAAACCAAACCCTAATTGGAGACTATGGGTTCATCGCATGATGATATACGATATTGACCTTTGGAGAGCTCTTGGAATCTATGATGCCATTCGATTGTCAACCCTAGCTCTAGACATGGACAAATGGGCTAGTGGCGCCGCTATCTACTTTTGGTCTCTGTCGTGCAATTCCCTCATTTTAAAGTTCAGTATGATTTCTCCTACTATCCTTGATGTTGTACATTTAACTGGCCTTCCTATTGTTGGCCAACATATAAGTGCCCTCTTAACTCCCCAGTCTGTAGTCCCACTTGATACTGACCTTAGTTATGGAAAATTCCAAACCAAATACCAAAATTTTTTTGATGAACCCACTAAAGAAGAAAAAACAGCCTTTTACTTATTGTGGCTCTCTCAACACTTTCTATGTGTCCAAGCCTAAAAATTACCAAAGAGTATTTGGCCATTGCCACTTGTATCCAAGAAAGCATACAACTGGCCTTTGCCCCCTTCCTTTTGGGCACACTATACAGGGGTCTTTTCTCTTTAGTTGATAAAGAGATAGATCATAACTGTGGAGGTCCTTTTTGGCTCTTTCAGGCCTGGCTCTATGCTTATTTCCTTGAAATGAGGCCTACCACTCAAACCCCTTACTTCTCTCCCTGTGAAAGTTATGCTGAATTCTTCTTAACCTTTCGACCAGCTTCATCCAACTCATTTACTAAGGTGTTCACTATTCTCTTTGAACTGCTTGTCGATAGAGACTCTTAACTTTTCATCTCTTTCCATACCTTTCATTTCAACTCCACTGGATTAACATACATTAATGCTGCCCCTCAAACATTAAGTGACACTTTGAAGCAAAAACAAAAAGATTTCTGGGCTCAAGCCCTCACTCCCAGATACATTCTAGTGGGTGGATCCATCTCTACCAATAAACCTTCTAATTGTAGTTTCGAAAGCTATAATCCTTGCCAATGGGCCAAGCAAATGAGACTATATCAAACTGTCCCTTATCTTTACTTGTATCTTACCATCCATGAGCAAGTTGGATCCAGAATTCAATTCAAAATCTCCCAAAAAGTGAGAGACTTGCTGGCTGAAAATCAGAATCTATTTGATCAATTTAGTTTCTACTACTGTCAGACTACTCCCTATACTACCACAAGGTTCACTAAATAGTGGTCTTTGATGGGTGTTTTGATCTTTGATGAAGATCTTTAAGCTTGTCTTTGGAATGTGCATCCAGACAATAGGAGAGAAGTAGAGATAACCATAGGTAATTCTATCTCCTTTTTTCTTTCCTTATGCACACTGTTTAATTTTGAGTTTGTGTTGATACTCACTTAGCCATTTTACTCCTTTGGCTATAAAGATGCCTGCCCAGGCTGATCCAGCTCTTAGGGACATAGGCAAGGCTCCAATGAACCCACCAAAGAAACCCAAAGGCAATCCTTTAAACACCACTAGCTATGAAGGATTCTGTAATAACCCTCACCACTGCTTACCGCTAAACATTGATTACCGTTAAACTGAACTGATCATGACTGATAACTGAACTGATTACAGTACTGAACTGACTGGCTGAAAACTGGAACTGAACTGACTGAGTATGTATGTTAATCGGTATTCTATCTGTTTGATTGTTTATTTGATCTGTTCATGTTTTAGTGTTTAACCTGCTAATTGAAGGCCTTATCGGCGGCCGAATCCGAAATTGATTAGTGTGCCTTGATCAGTAGAATTAATGTGAATTTATGGTATATTTATCTGAAAACTGATTAGGTATGATTAAATTAGATTATACATTGACGGATTGCAAGTTTTGGACTTAATTACCATTAGACCACTTAGTGGCCACTCAATACAACATATTTGAGCCTTATACTTGACCACATAACACATTTGCTCATCCTTTCTCCTTGCCATAGCCAACCAAGAGAGAAGAGAGGGAGAGAGTGAGAGAGATTGGATTTCATCTTGAGTTTTGCTTACTAATTGAAGGTTGATTGTTAGTTTGAGCTCCTAGTCTTCTAATTCAAGACCTAAGGTAGAGTAATTACCCTCTTTTCTATGAATTGAGCTTGTTCTTACATGATTTCTGTCAAATTTAGTGGATTGAGCCATGAAATAGCTTCATATGTTGAAATAGAGCATAATCCATGCATGCATGTTAGTATTGTTGGATTTTGAGTTGAGTTCATGGCAAATTGTCACATGCATGTCCATGTTTTGAGTGTAGGCCATGTTTTCATCATGTTTGTGAATCAATTGGCTCATTAGAGCATGTTTTGAAGCTTGAAAGTTATTTAAAGATCATGCATGTCATGTTTGAGGATTGTTCTTGAAAAATGGTTTGAAATTGGATTTGAATTAAACACCCTTGGGCTTTGATTTCTCAAAATTGAGCTTTGAACCATGTTATACTATGTGTTTACAAATGTTTTCTGGAAATTCAACCCAAGAGGTCGAGTTTTGAGTTGTTGGAACTTGGTTTGAGCTTGGAGGTGCAATCTGGGTTTTCCAGATTCTGCACTTCCGCTCGAGCGGGGGATAGTGACGCTCGAGCGGGGAATCCGAGCATCCAGTATCTCTGCACTGTTTTACAGTCCGCTCGAGCGGAGGATTGGGCGCTCGAGCGGAGTCATGTATCTCAAGCTCGAGCGGGCGTCGAGCGTCCGTCGAGCGGAGATTTCACCCATCCAGTACTTTTACAGTACGCTCGAGTGGGATATTTGACGCTCGAGAGGGTACCTTTGTTGCATGACCGCTTGAGCGGGGAAACCTGAGCTCGAGCGGGACTCTGTTTTTCTGAAAACTCCTGAAACTGTTTTCTGATCACATCTTTGCATCCTCATCTCATCCTAGGCATTCTTAGGCCTAGTTTAAGACATCTTATTGAGGACATAGATGTAGAACACACTGAGGCAAATTAGGGATTAAGTTATTATCTCTTCCGACTGTGTAGCTTAGTGTGTGTTCAATCTGTTAACTGTGTAGGGTTAGCGACTGGGGAGACACGCTCTAGCATACTGTAGCCCAAACTCTGTGAGTAACGATTGTGTAAAGATATGTTCACAAATTATTATCTTCTGAACAACTGAACTGTACTGTTTTTTGAACTGATTACTGTTAACTGAATGAATGTATGTCCTATATTCTGAACTGTATTGTGGCATCCTTAGCAACTACTGTTTACTGTTACTGTGACAGAATTCTCTGTCGGTTCCCTTGTTGGAACCACTACTGTTTACTGACTGATGGCCATCATTTACTACTCGGTCTTTTAAGACCTACTGTTTACTGTACTGTTATGCTAATGGATGTACCACATATGACTGTACTGACTGAACGACTGCAATACTGATTTAATGAACTGTTTTCATTACTGTAAGGACATGCATTCTTAACCTCTTTACGCATTATGTTATTCACTGGGCTTTAGCTCACTGCTCATATATATATGTAGGTGTTCAGGCACCAGACCGCGGCTAGGAGCGCCAGGGTTACTCCAGTTTTGTCAAGCCAACTACCGTGCCTCACCGCGAGGTTCCGAGCCTATCATGCTAAGGCTTAGGGGTGTTTTAGGACTCCCCATTCTGTACTGTCTTGCTATTTTGTAATAACCGAATGGATTATATAGACTGAATGTTTACTGTACTGTTATATAGGGATTGAGTCCCTATTCTGAATGATTGTATATATTGTGTATACCTTTCCACTGAATGTAAATATGTTTGGAAAGTCTTTTTGCATGCAGACTGTCACAGCTCATTGGGCATTGTTTCTTTACTGTTTTGGCTTCCGCCAGGCCCTGTACTCTTTTTTACTGTACTACTGTTAAGCAGGCCTTTGGTAATCTTGGATTACTGGCCGGTTACGGTGCTAAACCCATAGGGCCGGGTTTGGGTCGTGACAGATTCATACCTTATAACCAAGGTATAGAGATTGAAAAGAGGACCAAGAGTAGGCAAGAAGAAATCCAAGAAATTCTATTTTCTCAGCCCCAATTAGAGGAATTAGAGAATGATGCTGATGATAGTGCTGCCCTTGAGAGGAGATCAAAAAGAAGGCAAGAAAAACCAGTTCCTCCTCAAATCACAACTCTTGCTATACCAGCATCCTCTTCTTCTAACAGCTCTTCTTCTCTTCCAATAATGGTATAGCTTTCATTCAAACTTTTACTATATATTATGTTTAATCATACTGATACCTTATTCCAATCTTCTTCTTCTCTTTCAGACATGCTTTCAATCATACAAGGGGAGAAGACTTTTCTCTCCAGCTGCATCTTCTTCTGCTCTTGAGAGATTACCTGAGACTCAAACCATTCTACCCTCTTCTATGCCTGAGAATGAAAGGCTATCTGAAGCTCAAATCAATCCCCGAAGCTCAAATCAATCCCCCTTCTATGCCTGAAGACCAGACCAAAATGTCTTCTCCTCCAACAGACTCAGGGCATTTGAATCCCTAGTTCACTCAGGAAGAACAAACTGGCATTTTGGAATAACAAACTAGCCTAGAGAGATTTGGCTTAGAGAGGGTAGGCCTAAGAGAACTGGCCCCTGAATTGGCACAAGTTTTGGCTGATATTCTTCAAAGGATAGCCCTAGAGAATTTAATGGTCTTTTCTCTTAGAGGAGTGCACTATGGAACAAATGAGATCATCAATTTTCCTGGTGTGGCCTCTTTCTCAGAAGAATCAAAAGCCCCTGGCCATGCCAGAGAAACTCCAATTGACTCAGGTTATGTTAAAGAAAACCCAATTGATTTAACTGACAATCCTGACAACTATACAGCTGCTGTCGACAGAAGTTCTCCTATCCATGACCTTGTCTCTTAACAAAATGATAACATTCCTCAGGACAGTCACATTTCATTCTACAACTAAAGGAATGAGAGTGACAAAGCTGATACTGAGGTATTGGATAATGAATAAACCTCAAGTGACATGAGAACTCCTCATGAGGTGCTTACACAACCTGTTCATTTCCCTACTACCTCTATCCCAGTATCTTCATTCCATCTACCTTTACCAGTAGATGCACCCTTATCAGACCAAGTTGAAACAAGAGCAACTGTGGCCACTTCCAACTTGCCCAACACTGAGACTTCTATTGCACCTACAATAGAGGTAACATTTGTTCAAGTAGTCTATTCTCCACAGTTTTGAATTAATCATTGACTTAAACCGTTTAATGCAGCAACCCAGAGTTCCTCTTCTGCAAGACTTACTCTTGGGCATCTTTGTTGTTCAACAAACTGTTGCTAATCTAATTGTTGAAGAAAGATTAAAACCACTATCTGATGAAAAGCAAAAACTGGTAGACCAATTCTTCAAAATGCTTAGCCAGTCCCTAGATAGTTTGGCTCTTTCTCAAGCCAGAACTTCGACTGACTGCCTAGAAGCCATTGCACCTCTGATGCCTCAAATCTTTGACCCAGATCAAGTGCAGGCTTTCCAAACCTTCCTCTCATAACTTCCACAACATTTAGTGGCAATTAATCGATTTCATGCTAAGCCAAAAACTGCTGAAACCCAAGTAGATTAAATGAGAAAATCAATTAATGCCTTGACTGAGGCTTCTACCAGATCTCAAACCCTCATTACTCAAATTGCTCTTTTCACAGCAGAAGATGTTCAACTAGAAGCTCAACTGGCCCTTGTAAGAGCTCAAAGTGCTGCTGCTGAATAAGAACAAGCCAGCCTTTCTCAATAATTTCCAACACTTCTTATTCAAGCAGAAGGTGGCCCACCTGCCATAAAATAAGCTCAAGCCAGACTCAGATAGAATAAAATTGGGCATCAAACCGCCCTTCAAGCCTGGAGTAGGCATTCAATGTATTTTCAAAAAGACTAAACCAAATGTTGATTTGTACTTTTTGGGATTGTACTCTTTGGCACAATTTCTTAATGGAAAATCTATCATGTTTTCCTATAGCTTATTATGTATACCCATGCTTTTATGACTTATTCGTGCATTCCCATATAATTGGATAATATTTTTTAAAATACTTGCCATTAATGACCCTCCTATGCGGCTCACCTTCCAAAGAAGCAAGATAATAAGCTCCTCCTCTAGGGATCTTATGTATTCTAAATGGACCTTCCCAGTTTGGAAACCACTTGCCATATTCTGGACTTTTTAAACTAATTGGTAATATGGTTTTCCATACCAACTCTCCTTTAGAAAACACTTTGGGTCTGTTTGGTAACGTTTACATTTTTAGTTTATATTTACAAAAATTTTATAAACTGGTTTTTGTTTATTTTTAAAAAAATATAAACTACAAACGCGTTTGGTAATTGGCAAAATGTTTAAAAAAATTTAAAAATATAAAAAATAGTGAGAAATGGCAGGTGGTGGCAAGTGGCGGCAAGTGGCGACGGAAGACGGTGGTGAAAAGTGGTGACGGTGGGTGGTGGGTAGCGGGTGGTGGTGGGTGAGTAGGTGACGGTGGCAGGTGGTAGCGAGTGGGTGGCGGTGGTGGTGACGAGTAGGTGGTGGTGGTGGATGGGTGGGTGATGGTGACGGGTGATCGGTAGTAGCGAGTGGGTAGTGGTGGTGGTGGTGGCGGGTGGTGGGTGGTGGTGGTAGATGGGTGAAGGATTGCGGGTGGGTGGGTGATGGTGGCGGGTGGTGGGTAGTAGCGAGTGGGTGGTGGTGGTAGGTGGGTGGCAGATGGCGGGTAATGGTGGGTGGTGGTGGCGGGTGGTAGTGGCAGGTGGGTGGGTGGGTAACGGTGGCAGGTGGTGGGTGGTAGCGAGTGGGTGGTGGCGGTAGGTGGGTTGCGGGTGGGTGGTGGGTGATGATGATGGTGGTGGTAGTGGGTGGTGGGTGGTGGTGACTGGTGGGTGGCAGGTGGCAGATGGTGGTGACGGGTGGGTGGTGGTGATGGGTGGTGGATGGTGGTGGCAGGTGGGTGGTGAGTGGTGGTAGCGGGTAGGTGGCGGGTGGTGGTGGTGGGGCGGTGGATGGTAGTGGCGGGTGACGGGTAGATGGCAGGTGGGTGACAGTGGTGGTGGTGGTGGCGGCGAGGGGTGAGTGGTGGTGGCGAGTGGATGGTAGGTGGCTGGTGGCTGGTGGCTGGTGGCTAGTGGTGGCTGGTGGTGGCAGGTGGGTGGTGAGTGGCGGTGGCAGTTGGTGGTGGGGGGTGGGTGGTGGTAGCGGAAGACAGTGGTGGAAAATGGTGGCGGGTGGTGGCTAGTGTTGGGTGGTAAAAAAAAAAAAACTGAAAGCTCAAAACATAAACACATTTTTTGAGTTTATATTTTTTAGCTAAATTTATAAACTGAGACCACTGATTTATAAATCAAAAATTTACCAAACAAGTTTTTATTTGAGTTTTTTAAATTTTTGTAAATATAAACAGAAAATTGAAAATGTAAGTGTTACCAAACGGCACCTTTACTTTTCACTTTTTTGTTGTAACTCCTCTCAACTTTCTTTTTCTGAGCTATCAAATGATTAAAGACCATAATCCTTTTTTCCTCTAAGTCTTGTAACTCAATCGACATGGCCTGTGCATATTCATCCATAGGAATATTCAAATGCCTAGCTAGTCAATTAGACCTTACTGTTACTTCTAGAGGTAACACAGCATCATGCCCATACACCAACTCATATGGAGTTGTTCTTGTGCTATTTCTTTTTGAATTTCTATAAGCCCAAAGCACTTCTGATAGAAGATTATGCCAATCCCTAGGATTGTCTTCAATTATCCTTTCTAAAGTATTTTTGACAATCTTGTTTGTTACCTCAGCCTGCCCATTTGCCTGGGCATAATAGGGTGAGGAATTTAATATTCGAATGCCATATTCCGTGGCAAACCCTTTAATCTCATCCCCATTGAACACTGTGCCTTAATTGACAATTATGGACTGGGGTAAACCAAACCTATGAATCAAATTCTTTTTTAAGAATTCAATGATTTGAGTCTGTGTTACCACTTTCAGAGGCACTGCTTTTACCCATTTAATAAAGTAATCTGTAGCTACTAGCAAATAAGAATGTGCTTTTGAAGAGTCTGGGAAGATCTGTCCTATCAGGTCCACAGTCCATTCTCTAAAAAGTTAAGGTTTTACTACTGAATGGAGATTTATGGTTGGAACTCTTTGAATATTGCCATGTTTCTGGCAATTATGATATCCTTGTCCATACATTATGCAATCTTTTCTGATAAATGGCCAAAAATAACCATACCTGTTAATCAACCATCTCATCCTATCATCAGCTTGATGGGCCCCATAAATTCCCTCATGTGCTTCAGCCATAGCTTTCATCTGGTCTAACTTACCAATACAAAGTAAAGTCAAACCATCCTGAGCCTTCCTAAGTAAATAATCTCCCATGATGACATAATTTAGGGCTTGATATCTTATCTGCCTATTACTCATTTCATTAGGATTCGATAGGTATTTTATTAAGGGGAATCTCTAATCTTCCTCTGTCACATCCAAAGTAAAAATAGGCAAGAAATTTCTACACCTACTCTTAAGTGCAAAAAAGTTTCTTCTCTTAATTCGAATCACCCTTTCTTGAGCTCTCTTAGATATTTTTAAGCCAGAAGCGGCTTGAGCCATCTCATTGGCCTCTTTATTCTCTAATCTATATTTGTGTGTAAAGGTGACATGGTCAAAGAAACTGGTTAACCATTTGACCTCAATTAGATACTCCTCCAAGGCACTATTTACACACTTGAATTCTCCCAAGACTTACTTAATAACCAACTGCAAACCCCCAAAAACTTTAAGACTTCTTATTTTGAACTCTATGGCCAACTCTAAGCCAATTATCAGAGCTTCATACTCAACTTGATTACAAGATTGAATATGTTGTGCCTCCAACTGATACGCAAATTGGTATATTTGCTTATTTGGTGCAATCAACACGATACTTGCTCTCACTCCTTCATCTGTCTTTGAACCATTAAACATCAACTTCCAAGGTTCATTCTCCACCATATTGATTTCATATAAATCTGAATTGACAGAGGTACAGGGGTGTTCTGTCAGAAAATCAGCCAAAGATTGTCCTTTGACTGCTTTTTGTGGCACATACTTAAAACAATATTCAAATAATACTAAAATCCACTTCCACTGTCTTCCCCTCAAGATTGGTTTAGACAACATATATTTAATAACATCTGTTTGTGCTATCATGAACACTTCTGTGGGTAGCATATAATGCCTCAGCTTAATGGCTACAAAATAAAGTGCTAAACATAGTTTTTTGACAAAGTTATACCTAGTTTCAGCATCATTTAACCTTCTACTTAAGTAGTAAATAGCTTGTTCATGCCTCATACTATTTTCTTGAGCCAAAAAACAACCAATCGACAGATCCGAAGCTAAAATAGACAATTTCAAAGGCTTTCTTGCCACTGGAGGCATAAGTACTGGAGGGTTTGTCAAGTATTTTTTGAGTAAATTAAAAGCTTCTTGATGACATGCTTCCCACTTAAACTCATGGCCTGACTTGATTTTTATCAGAGGGGAAAATGCTATAGTCTTCTTAACTAAATTGGCTATGAATCTCCTCAAAAAATTGACTTTTCCAAGAAAACTTTGTAGCTCTTTCTTGTTGGTTGGGGGTTTTGCCTCCAAAATTGCTTTGGCCTTGTTGGCATCCACTTCTATCCCTTTGTGGTGCACTAAAAAGCCAAAAACTTTCCAACAAATACCCCAAATGCGCACTTTAAAGGGTTCATTTTGAGTTTGTAAGTTCTCATCCTTTGAAATGTCTGTTGCAAATGTTCCAAATGCTTATCAAAACTGTCAGAATTGATGGCTACATCATTTATGTAAACTTCTAAATATTTCCCAATCAAATCATGGAAAATAAAATCCATTGCCCTTTGGTATGTTGTTCCTATATTCTTTAACCCAAAATGCATGACTATCCATTCAAATGTCCCCAAAGCACCAGGACATCTGAAGGCTGTCTTATGTGTATCTTCTGGGTCAATAAAAATTTGATTATACCTTACATGGCCATTCATAAAGGACAAAATCCTGCTTTTGGCTACTGAATCCACTAACAAGTCAGCCACTAGCATAGGATATTCATCCTTAAGAGTTGCTAGATTTACATTTCTAAAGTTTATGCACACTCTTAACTTGCCATTTTTTTTCATTACAGGGACAATATTAGACAACCACTCCACATACCTAGCTGTTCTAATAAAACCTGCTTTGAATAATCTTTCAATTTCCTCCTTAACCAATAAGGTGACTTCATTAGTCATCCTTCTTGGAGGTTGTTTATGGGAAAGAAAATTTCCTTTAATTGGGAGTCTATGCTCTACCAATGTTCTATCTAATCCAGGCATTTCTTCATAAGTCCATGCAAAGCAATCCACATACTCAGAAAGCAAACCAACTAGTTTGCTCTTATATTCATCAGACAGATCGGCATTTATATAGATGGGCCTCTTACAGGCCTTACTCCCTAAGTTATATTCATCTAAAGGATCTTGCACATCTGCTTTAAGATCATCAAGCTTGGCAGGAGCAGCCTTCAGATGCTCCACTTGCACCTTTTTATAACTCAGAGGGCTAACACATTCTGTCCAAGAACAATTGGGCATACACTTAGGGCTAAACTTACTTTCTAAGAAGAAATAAAAAAGCCTAGAAAAAGTAGATCTAATTACATTAGCTGTCTCATCCAGCTTGTCTTCTTCTGCCACTTGTACTTGCATTACTCTTCATCCTTAGCAACTTCCTCTATCACAGGCCTTTTCTGCTTCTGCATCAGGCTTGGCTTGGCCAATTCCTGGCCTATCTACTTAAAACCTTCCTCGATAAAGGCCTTGAACTCTTCATTTGTCAAACCCTTTCCCTGAGACTTAATCTCTTATTCATCAATCACAACTGGACCCAAATCCTCATCATATAGCACAGCTTCTATGTTATTAACATCAGCAATAAAGGGATTTACATCTATCCAGTAAACTTCCATCCCTTCTTGACCACCACTAGTTAAGAAAACCAATGTCTGATGTAGAGAAGAGGGTACACAACCATTAAGGTGTATCCAATCTCTACTTAGTAACATATTGTAGTTAGAGGTGGAATCTATTACAAAGAAAGTTGTTCTCGTTGACTTGGAACCAACCTGAAATTGTAAAGCCACCACTCATCTAGCCTCAGATGATCCACCAGCAAAATTACTTATGTTTACATCAGTAGAAAGAAAATCATCAACAGATTTCCCAATAGCTTTCAGTGTTCTAGAAGGAAGAATGTTGACAATGGCTCCATTGTCAACCAACACTCTTTCCACTGGCACTCCCTCTAAATAAGCTCTGACATATAAAGGCCTTAAATGCCTGATAAGCTTATCCTCTGGTTTTTACTGCACAACCTTCTCTCCATCGACAGACCTAACCACCTCAATTGACTTCAGTGGCTTGGTTTGTGTCTCAACCACTGCTATCTGAACTGCTCGTTTAGTCAAATCTTCAACATCTCCTGCCAATTCATCTGGCTGGTTTGGCTTGGCCTGAAACCTCTGAGGAATGGCCATAATCATGTTACACTCCTTGGATGGAGGTAAAGAACCAAAATGAATAGCGGCCAATTTTTTCCCAAAGTCACCATTAGAACTATCTGTTTCGACTTTATCTTTAACTTCCTCATTAATATTCATGTCATCAGTGACCATTTCCTGATCTTGATCATCCTTCATTGCCACATCTTTCACAATACTATCATCTTCATCAGACATTAGATCTTTCTCCAATTCTTTTAGCTTCTACTTCAGCAAAGCCTTCTTAGAGAGCTTTCCAACAAGTCTGTCATTTGCCTTTTCTGGCTCCATCTTCCTTTTCAGAAGCTGAACTAGTTGAACTGGATGGGCTCTAGAAGTTGAAGCCTTCACTTTCTTTCCTCTAGAAGTAGGAACTAATCCATCTCTAGTCCATACTAGATCCTGCCTTCCAACTGGCCTATCACCTACAGCTGTAGACATCATAGCATGGAATCTCCGTTGTTCTCTCTTTTTCTGAGTTCTTGTTTCTCTCATTTGTCTCCAACCACTCATTAGGAACTTTGGGTGAGACACACCTTACCACCCTAAATGAGATGATACTGGAGGCTTCACCATCCTTGGTTAAACTGATTGCATTTTTGGCATCATTCTTGGGCCATGATGTTGTTGTTGAAATCCTCCAAATGGTCTTACAAACTGTTGATGCCCTCCGTATGGCCTTCTAGCCTGTTGATGACCACTATATGATGAACCAGACTGCTGTTGCTTACCACTGTATGGCCTAGTCACAACCTTTGGACTTCCATAGGGCTTAGCACCCTTGTGTTGTTTGAGCATAGCCCTTACATTGTTTGATCCACCAAAACATGGATGAACATGAGCTCCTTAGAATGAAAATAAAGCATCATCCTTGCCATAGTTCTCTGTAGGACCAAATATTCCTGGGTCTATCCCATCATAGAACAGACAATCATTATCAAAAAATTTCAAATCACCACTACCCATAGTGTAAAACCTCAGGCCAACATCCTTTCCAATTTTTTGAATTCCATTAATCACAATGGCCTTAGCCTTTTCTTTATCAGTACCACACCTGAAACAAATGAACCTCTCACTAGGTTCTTCCTTAACTCTTTTCCCTTTTGTTTCTTTTGCCATTTTCTCCATTCTCTCCTTGTTAAGTTTTTCTAACTCTACCAAGAGAACTCTAGGATTTTTTCCCTTTTTCTTTTGATCATTCGACTGAAAATCAGTTGCTACCATATTGATTTCCACAATATTGGGAAATGGATCACCATCAACTGCCATGACCCCTTTATCTTTTTCAACATACTTCAACATTCCCTTCTGAATCAAATCATGTACACAATTGCGAAATGTAACACAGTTATTAATGGAATGCTTGAAAGAATTATGCCACTTACAATACTCCTTGCCAACCCTATCCCTTTCTTTGGGAATGTTGTGGCCTGGAGTCAAAGTTAAAAATTTATTTGCTAATAATTCATCAAATAGTGCATCTAATTTTGATAAATCAAAAGAATACTGCCTATGTGACACAACCACATTCTTTTTTGCTGGCTGTATTGTTGGCATACTTACAGGTTTGTCAGCTTTCCTTAATGTTTCACAAACCACAGGTTTTTTACCTATTACTTGAGCAACATCTATGTTGATATCAATATCAAATTCAACCTCTTGGTAATAAGTTCCTAATGAGGCTGCATTTCTCTGCTGCTCTTCTCTAAGAATGGCCTCAGAACTAGTTGCCCTTGAAGATAACTCAAACAGGTCTCTAAACATCATGCCTTCAAACTTTTTCCTAAGTTCAAAGTCTAAACTATTATGGGCTAACCTTATAACTTCTATTTCAGGCATGTGCACATGACATCTATTTTTTGCTTTTGTAAACCTGTCGATGTACTGTTCTAAAAAACTGGGCATAAAACTGACTTTCCATCTCTGGCCAAGTTTGGACAGAATTTTCTGGCAGGTTAATAAACCATGTAAATGCCACTTTCGACAGAGAATGAGGAAAGAGTTTTAGTTTTAAATTATCATCATAATCAGGTTCTCCATACTGGAGAATGAATCTGTCTACATGTTCTATAGTTGACTGTCTCTCTTTCCCTGTAAACAAAGTAAACTCGGGAATCCTATAGTTTCTTGGAATGGGAGTTGTTTCCAACCATGGAAGGTAAGGACTCCTAAACATTGATCTATATGGCCTTCTCAGGCCTGGACAATCCATTTCTTGTATGATGTTCATTATTTGCTGCCTATTATTAACCTGAGGGTCTAAATATTGTTGTTGCTATCTCCCTCCTTGAACTTCTGGTTGGATGTAAGGAAAAGGAGGACCAGGCCCTCTAGGCCTTGGATGCATTATGCTAGGTTCATAATAGGCTTGTTGCACAACATGTTCCTGTGCACTCTAAGGCCTTACTTGATTCAATGGCCTATTTCTCTGTTCTTGATAACTAGGTCCATCAAATGCAGGAATACTATATGCAGGAGTACCATACACTTGTGGCCTTAGTTGCCCCCCAAGTCTCATTCCCATATTATTTAAGTTATGATTAAACACTAAGTTTGTGGGGTATTCTCTCTCAAACACAGGATTTATGGCCATCCCCTCCTCATATCTTTCTTGGAGTGTGGAAGGTCTATAAAATGACACGGGTTCATTTACATTTTCATGCTGTTGAGAGGTTATAGGTGGTATAAATTGTGCTTTATTTACCTGAGTCTCATGTTCAATCCTTTTTGATTGGTTAGGCTTGATGTTGGCTTTCTTAAGCAAAGCCAGCAAGTCATCTATCATTACTTGGTTCTCATACGCTATCACGACCCAAACTTGCCTCTATAGGTTTAGCATCATAATCGGCCAGTAATCTTGGGATTATCGAAGGCCTCAGAGACAGATTAACATAATATTAGGGGCTAGCGGAAGCAAATAACAAATATACAACGTCCATTGAGCTGTGCAGACTTATATGAGACAGAAAAATTTTAAAATTTTTATATACATATATACACACCATCCTTACGTCATCATATATATATAGATTAGACAAAATGGAACTTAGCCATATTTACAAAATACACAAAGACTTGTTTAACCAAACAAGAAAACAAAACTTCAACTTTAAATCACATAGCCATAACCACTTAACATATTCAGAACCTCCACGGGAGGCACATAAGTTGGCTGACAAAAACAGATTCCAGGCAGACGCCTCTAAGCCTAGTCACGCCCCTGATCACCTACATACATAAATAATACAGTGAGCTGGAGCCTAGTGAATAATAACAAAGTAAAGGGTTTTAATGAATGATGTCCATCACAGAGTCAAAAATGAAAATTTATATCGAAAACAGATTCTCATCAGAAATAGAGTCTTATGCATATTCAGATTTCAAATCAGAAACAGGTTCATATTCATATTCTTAT
Source organism: Camellia sinensis (assembly GCF_055761805.1). Taxonomy (NCBI): domain Eukaryota; kingdom Viridiplantae; phylum Streptophyta; class Magnoliopsida; order Ericales; family Theaceae; genus Camellia; species Camellia sinensis. The sequence goes on from NC_138974.1 coordinate 60,648,548, forward strand.
TCATATTTCATACAGAAATCAGAATTCATGCTTAATCATACATAGTACATCCATTAGCGTTATCTTGCTTGTTAGTTCCATAAAGAACCTTTGGTACCGGGAACTTGTAATATACTTGAGTCACGGTATTGTTACCCCCGGGCAAGAGCCATGAGACCACGGTATTATTACCCCCGGGCCTTGCTTAAAAAGGCATGGTATTGTTACCCTCGGGCAAGGGCCTTGTGCTAAGAATGCCATGAATACATTTCAGAAATTTGGACAATCATTCATTCATACAAAACATCACATTTCAGAAAATTGATCATTTCATCGCATCAGAAAATAATTAAAGTTAAACATAACTTTACAGAGTTATTACTCACAAATGGCTCCACTAACAGATCAGATAATGCAAACAAATCAGATAGATCATGCAAACGATAGTGCGTGACCTACACAAACCCATAACATATACACATTGAAACACAATATTAATTCCTTGATTAAACTTGACTTTTCTTGTCTTTTTTCTGTCTAAGTAGTTCGAAAGTCTACTATGCTTATTATTTTTTATTCAAATGAATCGAGTTCTCATTTCACATATTTTTTCATTACTAAATCATTCTTTTCTGAATAAATCAATTCCTTACTTGGCTTCTTAATCAAATACTACTAAATTAATGACTTATTCTTTAATCAACTAATTAATGTTGATTGTTAGCTTATTAATCTTTATTGAGTCATAAATCATGTCTAGAATGCTTTAGAAAGAGATGAGAATAAAAATGTGAACTAAATGTAATTTTTCGAAATATACTGAAAATAGGGTCTTCGCTTGAGCAGACCTTTGGTCGCTCGAGCGGTTTGCAAAGCTCTGTAAAAATATTGGTTGGCTTTAATGTTCGTTCGAGCGGTGACTTTACCGCTTGAGCGGCCAGCAAATTTTCTGTGCTTTCAAAATCAACAAAATAATTTCCAAACACATTTTCAAAACTTAAGCTGTTGTATGAACCAATTTAAACATGTAATTTTATTAATAAAGATAAACCCATGACTAATTTTCCAATTTCTAATACAAAAAATCTCTTTGATCATTAAGATTAAAACCAATAATTTCATGAATATAATAATTCCAACATTCTTCTTCTTTGTTTTATAAAACATAAATTAAAGCTATAAAGCCCTTTTAAAATATTTACATGTAAGAAATTTAAATCAAAATCAAACTAATTTTTTATTCTCAAATAGAAATTATAATTTATTTTCAAATTTGTCCAAATTTAGATTTAATTTATTTTTTCCATATCAAACCCAATTTCAAACCCACAAATTTTAAAACATGAATTAAACTTTCAAAACTCTTGAAAAATGCATGTACAATTGAAACTCAATTTCATGTTAAGACAACTAAATTCAAACCCAAAGTGATTAATTTTTAAGTTAATTTCCATAAATTTGAACATAGCTCCAATTTCTCATTTTCTTTTTAATTACACAAAATTGACTTCAAGCTCTTTCTATTTTCCTTCAAAACATGAAATTAAAGTCATAAACTCCTTAGAAAATCATTCACATGTATGAAATTGACATTAAAATTACTAATTTAATATTCTTCTAAATTTTCTTCATATCAAACCCCAAATTCAAATCATAAATCTTTTAAACATAAATTAAAGTCTCAAACTACTTATTTTCCAACTTATTTCCATAATCTTAAACTTAACTTAATTCATAATCATAGATGTTCCAAAATATGTTTAATTTAAATAAAATCTTAAATTACATCACATGTATGGATTAAAAATCTAATTCTAAAACCAAAACTTTATCTAACTTTAGGATTAATTCCAAATTTCCATAATCTTGATTTTCATCAAACATTTCCTTTTCTCTTCAAAATATGAATTTGAATGGCTCAATTTCTTCAAAATCCAAGATGCATGTAAATATGGACTCAAATATTCATAGAATTTCCTCGTGCATGTAACAATGGAATTTAATTTCATGCAAGATTATAAAAATCAAACTCAAAATAATTAGTTTCCATAAACATGAACTTACCTTAATTTTCCTTATCTTTTTGCTATTTCCTTTTAATCAAATGATTTTGATTCCAATTTCACCTTTAATTGTAAGTGTAATGTATGGATTCTACACAAATTAAACATAAATTTCATACCTTAAATTTGCTAGTTCTTCTTCTTCCTCAAAAACTAGAGCTTCTCTTTCAAATTTTTTTTTTTTCTTCTCCAGCACAAAAGAAACAATACACACACACATATACACCACATGCACACATGCACATTGTCTAAGGCTCCCAACACAACACTTAACGAGCACACACATACACCACTAGATTTCTCAATACACCCACATAGATTTCTCAGCACACCCTCACTTCACATACACCCACAATTTTAGATCCTTCCATAATTCAATTTATGGTTAAGATTAAATTACTTAAATAACATTTAGTCTTAATAAATCTTGATTAACACATAATTAATTAATTATAACTAATCTCAAATCTCACATAGTTTAATTAGTCTATTATGGCTTCCATTAGTGCCCAATTAATTATATTTAATTTTACGAATCTGAATCAGATTTTTAGTCAAACTTCCAAAAAGCTCCAAATGTTAAATTAAACTTATTTCTATTCTCAATTTTGGTTTCTTAAATTATTAAGGTCTTCAATTTCAGATTAAACTTCAAAATCTTCGCCAATAAATTACATATTTAATTGAACACCTCATGAATAAATTTAATTCATAATAATCTTAATTCCTAATTCGTTTAATTAACTTCAATTCGGACGCAATTAATCAAATCTTAATTTTATAAATCTGAATCGAATATTTAATTGAACTCCCATATGGTTCGATACTCGAAATTAAAATAATTTAATTCACCATTTGTACTATCTTAAGCCATTTAGGCTTTCAATTTCTAATTCCAAAATAAATCATCAATAGAATCACATACGAATCAGTCTCCATAATTTTCATAAATCTCAGATTAAATTAGAATAATTGGCAATTAAAATTCAAATCTCCTTAATTAATTGAGTGTTAATCAATTTACGTGATGAGGTCGTTACATACGCAGACATGGAACCAATAGTTTGCTGAGTGTGCAACAGAAGAGCCCTTCTTGGATCAACAGGAGGGTAACTAGATTGGCCATTTTTGGCCATTTTCTGCTTGGCCACTGAATGGCCATCTGCTAGGTTGTTTTGCACTCCTTCAAGACCATCTTCCAGCTCTTCTCCATCTTCAACCCTTTTCTCAAGGTCTTCAAATTCTTCCAGACATCACTCTAAATTAGACAGGTCTCACTGGGCGTACCAAAATAAGTTAGCAAAAATCTAGTTCAGGCCAAATCGACAGAGAAGATTCGACAAAGAAACCAAAGTTTTCACAAACAATAAACAGATCAAGCAATTGTGATTTGAATGTCCTAAGCCTTGACAGATTCAAGGACTTCCTTGGAGATTGTAATGCGAAGAAACAAAGTGTGAATAAACTGAAAATCGATTGAAAAACAAGTAAACTAGTTATTTAACTACAAAAACTAAATTACAAGTTCAATGTGCATGACAATCAATAGAGGAAAGTTTGGCCACAGAGATTGAAATAGTAAACAGACTACTCATAAGTACAGAAGCTATTGCTAACTAAGTTAAATTACTCCTAATTTCACATGGGTTGTGAATTTGATTGCAGCTCCTCTTTTCTTCGAATTTCCAACCTTTATGTTGTTGGCTTTGCTACTTCTCTGCTGCTACGTGTCCCATCATGGGGCAAATTTTCTCCACTTGCTGCATAACTGTCCATGATCTTCATAATCGCTGGTAGTTGCTTCTTTGTTGTAGCATTTTTTCTTACGTACTTCTTTGCACCCAAACCACGTGTCTTGTCTCACTTGCATGGCTAACTCCATGACTTGACACCTAGTCCACGTTTGGCCACGTCCCACTACATTATCAGAGGAATCGACAGAAGAAACTGCATTTGCCACATCTGCTACTGCCACATCTGCTCCTTAAATGGCTTCAACTACCTCTTGCTCTGAATTTTGGAGTCCATCCCCCACTGTAAATTTATGGTTTTCACTCCTTGCATCCCTTGAATCAACCCTCTATATTTACTATGTTTATTTGACAGAGAATATAAATTTTAGTGCCAACACTCATATATAGAATTTAAAGAGAAAATCCTAAAAATCCCTCTTCATTTTCTCTTTGGACTTTCCTGTCAAGAAGAGGGAGACGGTAATGGTTCCCCCACCTCTCCGATCTCCCTCTCTTCTCTCTCCCCGTCCCTCAAATCTTTCTTTGATTCTCCTTCAAATTTGGTCCTTAACTCAGATATGATGTTTGCCTCATCAGTTCGACGATCACAACCCTACATTCTTTACCGATCACCTTAACTTCAATGTTCTATCTTGACCAATGAATATGTGGATTTCAGATTTCCAGTTGACAGTTGCAGAGCAATGTAGTCTTAGATGAGTTTGGTGGTGACTTAGATCTGATTTTTTTTTTTTTTAATTTTTAGTTTGTTAATTTAATAATTCTTCCTATGTGTAGGTTTGTTTTCTTCCCTTGTAAGGCATTTTCTCCTCTAGGGAGACTTATCCTTCATTCAATAGAGGTTATTTATCTCTTTTTGAGATATGGTGATACCATTATATCGGATTAATCTGATCTTTTATCGATTTTGCAATATAAATTTTCTTTCCCATCGGAATATATATATATATATATCTATACACATATATGTGCAATTTAAATTGTAGATTTCCAAGAGTCAAAACTCCTCACCTACAATCATTACCCACATATTTTATTAGCATTGAAGTTACATTACATTCCTATTAAGCTTTTTTCCGTATTTTCTTTACTAATAATTAAAATATATATATATATATATATTAGTTATATCTACGTCAGTTTCTCACTATGAGCATTCACACTATCACTGTGCAAATCATCTATGCCCTTTTTGGTCCATAGTAATGGACAATAATGTTATATAATAGTTAATAAACTCAATTACAAAATAAAAGGAAAAAAAAGATTCATTCCTAAATAAAATTCATTATGAAATCTACTCTCAAACAATGCGAAGGCTTGATTTTTCAAGAATACCGAATTTCAAAATTATCAACTGCGGTTAATCATATTGAGCAAGGGCCTGCTCCAATACATTTTGCATAATCAATTTTTTTATTTTGTTGGTTGTTTTAGTTTTTTATGTCCTCTAGTCATGGTTGATTTGATTAAGTCGTTTAGTAGATGCTTCAGCATTTTAACAACTTGGGTTTTTGTTGTATTATTCCCAAATATGCGATAGGTTGTTTTTATATCCTTCTGATCATTTGTGCAAAGAATGCATGGATATATTAGGAATTAATGAGAAATCATTTTAAAGGAATTTGAGATTCAGGAGCTTTGAAATTATTGTCAAAAATAAAATTAAAATTAAAACTAAAGAAGAAAGCAATGCCATTAATAAGATTGAGCAAGATGTGTGAAAATTTTAGTATTTGATTGAGAATCCAGAAAATGGATACTAGAATTTCCCAACATAGGATGCAAATTGAATGAATATATTGTGGGATTGTCAGCATGATTCTTTGAATCACATATTAAAATTTTGAATCAAATATTAAAAATCTTGAATCACATATTGGTCATTGACATAAATTTGAATCACGTATTAAATTAGAAAATAATTTAGATCACCGATTTTGGACTCCCAAACCAATCACAAGTGATGTGTCATAAGTCACGTTACTTCGGAATTGTTAGAACATAAAAATTGTGTAATTAATGCTTGCATTTGTAATGATTCAAAATTAATGACATATAATTACTCTATTAAATTTTGAATTCGGACACAAATTTATGAATTTGTAGCATCACTCATTTTATGGAGTTGCCAACATGACTCTTTCTTGGGTTTCTTTGATTGGGCGGTGGTTTTACGTGACATTATTATTTTAAAATTATGAATCCCACCCATTATACAAATTATAAAAACTTAAAAATCTTTAAAATTATATCACATTGTTTATTAATATATTAATTAATATACCAACTAATGCGTATAGTTTTATTTTCGATTGAAAGTTGCCAAAATGTCATTTAAAAAATAAATTAAATTAATACAGATTGGTCAAGTGAGGTAATGGTTAATGATTAGGATCCGATGGTCAATATTACATTTAATTTTATTTAAGAATGATTCTTATATTTTATTTTTATAATTGAATTTGTTAACTATTATAGCTTCTTCTTTTAGGTTACTTTTATGGCTATTGACGGTCATATTAAGACAAAATATTAATACTCTATCTGTCTTAAATTATTAATTTCTTATTTTATTTTTCATTATTTTAAAATATTAGTTTTTATTTTTTAAATAGAAGACAAAAATAATATAAATTTTCTATTTAATCTTTTTTTTAAATTCAATAATATTAATATTTTTAAAATGTAATAATTATACTATCAAAAGGTAATTTTAAAAAGTTAATATTTTTGAATTGTAATAATTGTACTATTAAAAAAAAATTGAATTATTCAAAATGGACTAATATTTTAAGACGGATAGAGCATTCTTGTCCATGTTAGAAATTGACTATGTTAAAAAAATTAAATTTAATATTTGAAAAATAATATACAAATCCACCTTATAGATTTATTTTTTACACTTAATGATGTGTATATGAGATGATTGGTTGATGATTAAAAAAAATATAAGAGATATTATTACTTTAAATTCTTTAATAGAGTGTAATATTATTGGATTTGAAAATAAATTAATTTTTTTAACGTAAATAACATACTCCAAACATTATTATCTATAGAAAAATGACCAAACACAACACAATAAACACACATGTATTTCAAAGGGGCGAGACTAACTGCACATCCCAAACACAACACAATAGACAATAGACACGCATGTATCTATAGACACACACGTATCTATAGAAAAATGACCAAACACAACACCTTATCTTTGTGAAATATCTGGCTTTGATTCTGCCTTTATGTGATCCTACTGTAATCCATCTCATCAAGTGTGAATTAATGGAAACATTAAAAGTCAAAAAAAAAAAAAACTATATATAGAGGATCTGAATTCACTGTAAAATTACACTCTAACAGTAAAAGACATTGAAGAGCTAAAATGGCACCACCACCGACAACAAAAATCATCTTTTTGACCCTCCTAGTGCAACTTTGCACCACCACCATCTCCACCACTGTCGCGGCCAACACCACCAACGCCACAACCGGAACTGGAGGGAAAATCCCCGCCATTTTCATCTTCGGTGACTCACTGCTCGACACGGGCACTAACACCTTCCTTCCAACTGGTGTCAGAGCCGACCACGCGCCCTACGGGGAAAATTTCCCGAGACGAGTCCCGACAGGGAGATTTTCGAATGGAAGACTAATGTCGGACATGTTGGCCTCACACCTAGGAATAAAATACACAGTTCCATCATTCCTGGAACTGGGATTGTCGAACGAGGACATCGTAACAGGTGTTTGTTTTGCTTCGGCTGGATCGGGATACGATGATACGACGAATGCGGCAGCGGGGATAATTCCGGTGTTGAGGCAGGTGGATTACTTGAGGATGTATATAACGAGGCTTCGTTCGTTTGTGGGAGCAGTACAAGCTAACCGGACTTTGAACGATGCTTTGGTTGTGGTTAGTTCGGGAAGTAACGACGTTACTGCCAGTTTCTATGATTCCCCAAATAGGCCTGGTCTCTTCATTGGTGCTTATCATGATTTTCTTCTAAGTAGGCTTCAAACCTTTGTTCAGGTTCAACCTCCCATCCCTTCCTCCATCTCTCTCTCTCTCTCTCTCTCTAGATCTCTTGCATGGTTGGTTATAACATTCTTTTTTTGTCAGCTTTGCACGTTTTAAATATGGGCCGTGATTAAATTTTTGATATAACAAGACGGTTACAAATCAAACACGTCAGATTTAACTAATCAAAAAAATTTCAGTATTATTTGAATTTTTTTAGAATTATCATGTTGTGATTCAAATATATTTTATACATAAATCTTATATTACACAAATTTAATCTCATCTGCACATTTTTATTTGGGATAAATTCGGAAGAGTCAAGTGGCATTTATAGAATATTATTGTAAGATTTTCCTTAATTTGTTGGTCAAATCCTATCCATCTACATAACATTCTATGTTGGATTTTGTTATTGTTTTGGCAATGCTAGATTTATTCTACTTTTTTAACGTGAATGCCATCAAATAGAAATTTTAGCAAATATTGGAAGTTTTCAATTTATTTTTAGCAGGACTGCACTGAAAATTTTGGAAGATGAAATTTTGGAGGATTTTTTTATATAAAAAATTTATACCTATAATAGAATTTAGAGTCTAATTTCATTCGCACCCTCAAAAAGTGGGTGAATAATACACATTTTTTGATTGGTAAAAATAATAGAGTCACTTTTAGGTGAGGTCAATACGCTTTTTGAATATGAGATCCATTATTTTGAATTAATAAATTGTTCACATACTTTTCTTAAAAGTTTATCAATTTTTTATGAGAGAATTTACAAAATTGAAACTTTTCTTAAATTAGTACCTAATTTTTTCTATTTTATCAATTTTTTCATTAAACACTATAAATAAACCAGTAAAAAGAGCATAACCTTGGTCAGGAAAAAATTTACAAAATCCAAACTTAAAGATTCAAAAAATAAATAAATAAATAAATAAATCTATAAAGATTCTGGTCATACATATATAGAGTTACTGCACCTATATTTCCTGTAAATTGGTTCTCTGACAGATTGTGTTCCGGTTTGACTATTTTTAATACCTGCTTGTTGGCGGGACCGAGTAGGTTCATAAGAAGATTGAACTCACTCACATGATGTTTTGGGAAAAACAATTCATAAAATCTTTCAATGGGATAAGAAACTTGAGAAGATTGAAGAACTTTGAGTGAAATTTATTATAAAATAATGTAATTTATGGATTAATCGAGCATTTCCTTCTTTTTAATATTGTGACTATTTTGTAAAAGTGCAGGAACTGTACGGTCAAGGGTTGCGTAATATGATCATATTTGGGCTACCTCCAATTGGATGTTTTCCAGGTGAAATCAGTGCCAAATTCAGGATTGACAGATCATGTGTGGAGAATGAGAATTCTGATTCTCAATCTTACAATCAAAAGCTTGTTGCTCGCTTGGCTCAGTTACAGCCCTCTCTTCCTGGCACCAAACTAGTCTATGGTGATATCTACACCCCTCTTTATGAGATGGTGAAAAATCCCCTAAACTATGGTAAAACCTCAAAAATCCTCGTATATCAAAAAATGATTCATCATTCAGCACTAATAATCATGTGGGTGGTGGTTGTTTTTAACAGGTTTTGAGGTAGTTGACAGAGGATGTTGTGCAACTGGATTTGTGGAAACAGGGCCTTTCTGCAGTATTTCAACACCAGTGTGTCCGAACCCTGATAAGTTTGTGTTCTTCGATGCAGCTCATCCTACTGAAGCAACCTACCGACATGTCGCTCAATCTCTACAGAAACAAGCTCTTCCCCAATTCTTGTGAGATTGAAGGCAGCCGATTAAAGCACTAGACTAACACACACACACACACACACACACACACACCCCACCCCACCCCCCCCCCCCCCCCCCCCCCCCAAAAAAAAAAAAAAAACATACATCTGAAATTTAGATTCATCGTCGGCATGAATTGTCCAATGGTTTCTTTGTGTGAATCACAGTCTGTTTCATATATATATATATATATATATTTTGCTTTGCAGTCCGTTTCATGTTTGGTGGCTGAGTTAGTAAAACGTCCTTGAGCATATATTGATGCTTGCAGTTTAGATGAATCTCTTTTTAAGCTTTTCCTTTCTTTGTTTTCTGACTTTGAAACTAATGTGGGTTTGCCCCGTGACAGAGCCAGAAATGCAAGGAAAGGGGCACAATTTAATGACAAAATTTCATAATAAATAATAATAAAATATTATTAAACTTAAATATTCAAAATTCATTTGGACAAATATGAATTTTAAATTAAAGGATTTTAAATATTAGAGAGTAACTAAAATAGATAAGTTAGATAGAAATAATATATTTTAGTACGGAAATTCTATAAAGCACACTGCAAAAAACGTTTTCATCTATGCCGCAATAATAATCTTTATAGTTTTTAGTTATGACACATTGTGACGTTAGTTATAATTTCTTGTGGTTATTATTTTGGTTATGATTAAAAAAAATCTTTAGTTAAGCATCAAGCAATGTTTAGTTATGACTAATTTTGATGTTAGATATAACCTATTATGATTATTATTTTTAGTTATGACTGAAAATATGGTGTTTGGTTATAATTTATAATAGTCATTTTAGTTATAAATGAAACGGCAAATTACATTAACAGTTCTTATAATTTGAGACTCGTGTCACTTTGGTCCCTAATGTTGTGACACATTTAATCCTGAATTTTGAATCTTGACTCAATTGAAAGGGCAAAGTCGTCAATTTGATAAAATATAAACTAATTTGATAAAAATAAATTTCAAAAAAATATTTTTAAATTTTTAAAACTAATTTGTACCTACCAATATAAAATTATATACAATTGATAAATTTTTTAGATATTTATTTATTTATTTATTTTATCAAATTGATAAATTTTGTACATATTTATTTATTTATTATATCAATTTTAAAAATTAATTTGACAAAAAATATATTATCACTGAAATTTAGAGACCCTACAAATCTCTAGTATGAAAAATGTTTGACCTACCTCGAAGTTTCTCAGATTTCAAAAGAGTTTCCGCACGAATAAACTTAATTGACCATTAAAAATAAAAATAAAACCAAACCTCAAAAATATGTTTTTGCTTTTGAAAGCGTTGTTTTCTGTGGACTTTCGGCTCTGTAACTGGATTGGAAAGATTTGATAATATACGACCGGCTCTCCAAATCAGTTGGTAAATGTCAAATTGTTCCGCCAATTGTAACCATAATCAAGGATGTCAATTAGCACTATTAATTTTGAAAATTTTGTTGAATATATATGCTCGGTTCACACAATCCCTTGCCATTTCAAATGAACGAAATTCGTGTATCTACCGTTCGTCTGTTTTCAAAGATAGAATTAAAAGAATTAATAATAAGAAAATTATTAATAAAGATATTAAGTAAAATTATATTTATTTTAATAATAATTGTTAATATGAAAATTGTTTAATTTTTACTCAACAAAAAATACAAAAACATTAATGTTAAAAAAAATGACCATGTACTAAAAAAAAAAACCTAAGCCGGATGACTAATTTCCTAATACCACCTCCACTTCCTCCATTCCAATCCCAACACCAAGGTCCATCCATCCTAATCCTATGGGATTATGAATCACCACACCATCTCCCAAAACAAACACAACATATAATAGGTCTCACCGCTACCTCAATCCCATTCTCACCTCTATCTCCCAAAATAAATGGGGCCTACAAAAAATTTGGTAGCATCCGAGATTGTTTCGGTTGAAATCTGCAATATAATAACTGTTAAATAGTGATGAATACCAAGGCTGCAAATCATAGGAAGTCCAAACTATACCCACTGGTGTTGAAAAACAGAGCACTAGCAACACAAAATAATCAAAATCCCCTGGCTTCACTTCCAACCACCACTTGATGCACCATATCCCTCTATTACACAATAAAAAGCTTTTTTGGTCTTACCAAGCTAAACACACACACATATGTATATATATACTTGGCTGCACCCACTGTGAACTGATTTCCATCATAGTAAAAAAATCAGTGCATCAAAAGAAAAAACCCACATTCAATTTTGAAACTTTCAATTAATCCCAAAAGCAAATGTCAGTAAGAATACATGAACAGTAATTGAACAACTGGAAAGTAGTAAGAACTGAATTGAAAGAAGCAATCCAAATCTTGAACCTTCTCTCTTTGCCTTTCCTATAAAACAACTTCAAATGTCTCATCTTCGACCTCTTGATGGCTCTCTGACTACTGCAAATTACAAATATGCAAATTCTCATCTTATTAAATAGATTATAAAAACTGGACTCTCACTACATAAATTATAGAACCTGATCTCATTGAAAGGATCTATCTATCTTGACAATGGCGCCAACCCTCCTCTTCTTTGTCCTCGTAATTCAAGTTCGAATCCTGAATACCAACAGATGCAAGGACTCCAACTTGCCTAACTTCACTGCCCTTCCTGCCTTTGGCGATTCAAGTGAATACCCCACCCAAGAATGCAATAGACTAGGAAATCCCAACAAATGCTTTTATCCCTTCCCTCTACCACAACCCCAAGCTAACTACATCAATCATCTACTGCATCCCCAACCTAACTACACTAGCAATGGGGTTTGGCTCAGTTAGATATCCTCCAATCCAAATCCTCGACACTTTCAAGATATGGGCACGTAATACCTCTAAATTCCCTTCACATCTCCATATCAGTAACATATTACAGGAACAGTACATCTAGGTCACAAAACTCACACAACAGAAATTTTTAAGACTAAAATACCATCGCAAACTTTCGCTGTCGCTATTGATGGTTGAGAAACACTAACATAAACTAAACTAGAAAAACACAAGGAAAATTGGTAGGCACTATGAGAATTGAGAAGAATAGACAGGTCAAGTACACCTTTTTTTGCAATTTCCTATAACATTGCACCAGAATTACTATTTTAGAAATGCTTTTGAACAACCAAATCACAATATCCAGTCTCTACTCAGAACAGTATACATATCATCCTACTAGAGTACATCATTCAGCATCCTGCTAGAACAGGAAAATAACAAGCATTCAATGTACCCCCCTTACAAACTAACAATACATTGTGACTAATTTATTTCAATAATGTTTCGTAGCTCGAAACATTGATGGCCCGAATGACTCGACTACCAAAACGGCATCGTTTTGGTAGTTTTTTTTTTTTTTTTGTCTCTGAACAGACAGAAGGAGACAGAAGAAGAGAAGGAGAAGACAGATTTTTGATATGGCTCTCTCTCTCTCTTCTTCACTCCAAAAGCCTCCTCGTTCTCCAACGACCACAATCTGGATCACCGTCAGAGTCCACGACAAGCTCCTTCTCTTCCCCCTCTGTTTTGGATTTGATTGATTTTGTTTGATTTGGTTTGTGGCTGATTGGTTTTGATTTTTGAATTTTAGGTTTAACTGATTTGGGTTTGATTTCTTTTTCCAGATTTTTGGGTTTGATTTGTTAGCTTTCCCAGATTTGGGTTTGAGAAATTGAACACAAAAGTAACAAAGATTGATGAAGAAATGGAGATGGGCAGTTACCAAAAACATCAGAAATGAGAAGGATTGCAAGCTTGGAATCTTGGGGACCAGTGACATAGGTCTCAAGCCCTCCAATCTCTTGGAGATTCCCTGATCCACATATTGAGCTCGGGCTTGGTGGGTTCTCAAGTCACTGTCTGTGAGGTTGCCATTTCCAACTCTACACAACCCACAACACCACACTTGTATACAATATATATATATACATAGGCATATCTGCAGAAGATTTGGACAACAGGAAGAGGGAATTGGTGGAGAAAGACAGTGAAGAGTTGTAGAAGGAGAAGAAGAGAAGAAACAGAGGAAGGAGAGAAAGGGAGAGAGAGGTTGAAAAATGAAAAGTCGGGCCACTCGAGCCACTAAAAATCAAGCTAAGAAACATTATTGAATTTATTTTCATCCTCATCTGGAAGTTCCCAAAAGGAAATGCCAACGGATAATAGCAAATTTAGCATTTTGACAATTGCTCAGTGAGAACTCGAGAACATCTTCTGATAATAGCAGAGCAATTAGATTAGAAAAGCAACAGATGTTAATGTTAATAAATAGAAGAATGTGTTCACATTTCATATTCTGAACTCACTAGCAGTATTTTGGTACTTGAAAGTAGCATCGAGAGATCAAGGTTCATGGAATCTATTCAAGTTGAATTCAGCAACCAAAATATCCAATTTTGTATTCAAAATTTTGAGAGATACTGGTACAATGTAACAATGGAAGCAAAGGCATGCACATACCCACGTAAATCCCAAGCAATTCAAAAAAAAGCTAAAATTCATAATTAAGTAGCATTTTTTCGTTGATTAATTGTGTGCTTAACATAGATTAATAATGACTACAGAGGGCAAGGAAACAAAAACACTACAATTTACATACAACAGAGCTTGCTTCTACAGGCTCCAACAAGAAGCATACATGACATGATACAACACCACAACCAAATCAGCAAAGCTTACTTGCTTCACCTTTCACTTTCTGCTGCCACCAGCCGATCCAGCGCTTCCTTGAAACAGCTCATCAATCCGAGCCTGAAGCTCCTCCACGCTGTACCTAATGTGCTTCTCGTGCTTCCCGATGTCCTGAAGATTATGGAACTTTCCCAAGAAGCTCCGATATGCCGGTAACAAATTTTCCACAATCGAAATCTTCATCTCCTCCCTGAGCTGCTCATCGAAGATGACCCAATTGGACTGAGTTTTACATGTTTCATCAAAGTACGTGTTGAATGATTTGAGCTTATCTTTCAAAGCTTTTGATGCACCATTAGAGGCCAAATAGTTGTTATCAAGTTTCAACACTGCTACAACCTTATTCCATGAACTTCTGTGGTAACTCCCATGATGTTGCTTGACCTTAACCTTGCGTTTTCGGATCCAATCGTCGCCTAACAGAGAACCCAATTCATTGTCTTCAACCTTTTGAACAATGTATCTTCCATTGTTCATCAAAAAAACAGAACTCAAAGCAACATCCCTGTAAATCTTCGACTTAGACTCTAAATTACTCTCTAATAGCTCCATAATCCAAGCCATTTGAACCGATAAAGGAGACGAAGGCAATGATCGATCACCGCCACTGGGCGGAGCCATGATTTCCTCAAAGACTTGTTCTAGGGTTTGCCGTGACCGGCAGGCTGCCCGGAGGTAGTTCATCACGTATCGAGTGATCGGGTGGAGTCCGCCGCCGGGAACCGCCGATTTGGCCGGATCTCGGCGGATTAAGTTCTCTAATTCCATGAATATCCCCTTAATTGATTCTCCCAATCTTTTCCAGATCGTAATCGCTTCGTTTCTGAGGAACACACAATACTGATCGGAGAACACAGCTTCGAATTCAGGCATTAGATCGCGAAGCGTTTCGAATACATCGAGAACTTTAAACAATCGCTCCGGAGCTCTGCTTCCAATCGCGATCGCATCAGCGAAACTCAAGAGCTGGATCATCGATCCCCTACAGACCTCCATGAAAGAGAGATCCGCAGCGGAGGAGAAGCCGAAGAAGACGCGATCGCAGAGGCGGCGCTCGCTGGGGAAGAGGATCCTTAGGGCTACGTTGGCGGCCTTGGTCCATCGATCGATCTCGTCTTCGAGATCAGACCAAGGCATCTTATGAACCTCTTCGATGCTCAGTTTCTGTAACCCTAGCCTCGACAAGCTCTCCTCGAGAAACTCTCTTCTACAACTACTGTACGCGTGCGAGCACTCTTTCCCGTACCCTGCGGCCACCATTCGCTTCGCGATCTCGTGCAGATCGCTGATCGTCCCCGACGGAAGAGCGTCGATGACGAAATCGTAGTCGGCCACCGGGTACGCCACAGGGATCTGATTTTCCTCGCCGATCATTTCACCGTCCTCGTCTTCTTCATCGTCCTCCGATTCGAACGCGTAATTCGCAGCCGACTCACCGTTCTGGAACCGAGTCAGATCGAAGGACTCGCAGCCTCGGTCCATCAACAGCCTGAACTCGTCCTCCAGCCGGAACATCGATTGCTGGAGCAAATCGTCGGCGCGGTGGAGACAGGCGGCGACGGGTTTATCTCCGGCCATGGGGGTCCATTCTCGGATGGCCGACACCAACTCGTCGACGGCGTCGAGGAAAGAAGAAGCGTCGGCGGAGTCAGACCAGATCGGATGGTCAGCAGACACGTAAGGAGAGATCCGACGGTCGAGAGCCTTGAGATTCTGTTCCAGAGATCTTGGGTCTTCATCACTCAACTTCTCAACCAGCTTTTCACGAAACCTGCCATCGAAATTGGAGAAAATCTGAAGAATATCGTCGGCCATAGTGTCAGTATGACCGAGAGTCTTGGCGATATGACGAGCCATCTGAATGAGCTTCTCTTCACCGTTCTCCGCCATGGATGAAGCTTTGGTATTGTGGGTGAACTCTTTCTTTGTGTGGGTTTGTTTAAAAAGGGAACAAATTTCTTTATAGAGATGTTGGTATTGTTTACGGATTCAGATGTTGGTATTGTTTACAAATTTCTTTATAGAAGAGGGAGAGAGAGAGAGAGGGGGGGACCCACGAGAAAGTGAAGGAGAAACGCGGTTTCTGTGAAGGGGGGATAAAAGTGATTGGAGTGTGATAATATTTAATAATAAAGTAGAAGGGAGGAAGAGAAAGACGAAGCAGGGGAGGATGAACACCAACAGAAGAGAGAGAGAGCGAGAGAGGGAAGGTGTGAAAATGGGGGGTAAAAAGATGTTGGATTGGGGGGACTGGTTTCTGGTTTGGAAGTTTCTCGTAAGACTTTTTTTTTTGGAACAGTTCTCGTAACACTGCTGATGAATTTCTGTTGTTTGTTAGTTTGTCCTCGGTAAATATTTTGAATTAAAAAAATATATTTTTATTCTTCATTGTCCTTAGTCTTTACTCTTTTTTCTTTTTCTTTTTCTTTTTCTTTTTCCTTCTAACTTGTCCATTTTTTTCCTTTACTCTTTTTCAGTAGTCTCCAAATAAGTATATTTTTTATTTTTTTAAATTAAAAAGTTGAGAACAAAATATGGATACTTGAATTCATTTTTGAAAAATTATTTATAAGTCTTATTAGAGAGACTTATGCTACATATGATCTTACTAAAAAATTTATATTCCCATAAGTCCTGTAGAAAGTTTGTTGACACATTTACCCTCAATATTAGTTGTTAATATCATAAATAATAATAAAGCCATATATAAAAAATTGAATGTTACTATAGATCATGTATATATAAACGTAACGTGACACCTACATAAACGTAACGTGACACCTATGATTTATGGTAACATAGAAATAGATCATATCTACATAAACGTAACGTAACGTAACACTTACATAAGCGTAACGTGACACCTATAATCTATGGCAACATTCAATTTCCTATATAAAAAATTGAATGTTACCATAGATCATATCTACATAAACGTAATGTAACGTGACACCTATGATCTATGGCAACATTCAATTTCTTATATAGGAAATTGAATGTTACCATAGATCATATTTATATGAAACGTAACATGACACCAACATAAACCAGTAACATTTTCATATTCAATTTAAAAAATTAAAAACTCATTAAGTTTGCGAAATGTAACGTGACACGTTACGTTACGTTACGTTGCGTTTATATAGGTGTTACGTTACATTATGTTTATGTAAGTGTTACGTTACGTTACGTTTATGTAAGTGTCACGTCACGTTATGTTTATGTAAGATCTTGTGGAATACATTCCTATCTAAATAGGACTTGAGACTCTATAAGAAATTACACAGAACTTAGCCTATTATAAGTGTCATTTTTTAGACACTTATAAATGACTTATAAATAAGTCTCCTTTAATTTTTTGTCTTTTTACGAAAAAATGTGTAATAAAAAATTATATAAATAAAATGTATAGGGGAAGAAAGTTAAGTAGGTTGTACAACACCCTGTTGGGGGAAACCTGTTTTACGCAGTAAATTATTATAAATGTCATTATGTTTATGTAAGTGTTACGTTACGTTACGTTTATGTAAGTGTCACGTCACGTTATGTTTATGTAAGATCTTGTGGAATACATTCCTATCTAAATAGGACTTGAGACTCTATAAGAAATTACACAGAACTTAGCCTATTATAAGTGTCATTTTTTAGACACTTATAAATGACTTATAAATAAGTCTCCTTTAATTTTTTGTCTTTTTACGAAAAAATGTGTAATAAAAAATTATATAAATAAAATGTATAGGGGAAGAAAGTTAAGTAGGTTGTACAACACCCTGTTGGGGGAAACCTGTTTTACGCAGTAAATTATTACCTCCTTTAGGGCAAAATGTTTGAATAGTGATGGTTGGTCTGTGGGAGCCACCATGGGTCCCATTTTAATAATCTGAACCGTTCAATATGTACAACTCGTCGAATATTATATGATTATAAAAAATCACATTGACCAGATATCGATAGCTATATGATCGGATTATTTTTTTTTCAACAGTTAACTATCACACTATCCGTTTTGTTTATACAAAACTGATTTGATCATATAGTTAATGATATTCGATCAACGTGATTTTTTATAGACATATAGTACTCGACGAGTTCTACATATTATACGGTTCGGATTATCAAAACGGAATCCTTAATGGGCCCTCAAAGGCCCAACATTACCATCAAACTTTGTGGCTTTACATATGTATTTTTTTTTTTTCCCAAAAAGTGTATGACCTGCCTTCCTGCTGGGACAATACGGCTGACAGTGTAATTCAAATTTTTGTATTAAAAAAATGTATAAAATATATTTTTAATATTTTTTATTTGTGAATAGTAACACCTTGCTTGTTTCCACTTTTCAAAAAATAATTTTCAGAAAATTCTATTTTCTTATTTTTTGTGTTTTTTGGTTTTTATAGAATTTTTTTAATATTTTAAGTAATTTTTTTACTTTTTAGACACACCTAACATAAATACACCTAAAAAGTACAAAAAATTGTAAAAAAAATCTTTAAAAAATTCATTAAATATCAAAAATATAAAAAAAAATACAAGAATTCAGTACATATTTTGTATTTTATGTATTTATTAATTTTTTAAAATATTTTTTTACAAATTTTTTTACTTTTTAGATACATCTAAGTAAGGTGCATCTAAAAAAGTAAGAAAAATATTTAAAATTTAAAAAATATTCACTAAAAACAAAAAAATACGAAAATTAAAAAAATCAATTTTCAAAAAAATTTAATTCAAAAAATTCAAACCAAACACATAAATGACTTTTTAACTTTTTACGTGACCTTTTAAATTTTTTTAAACTTTTCAAACCTGACCAAATAATTAATGTTAAAGTTGGTGAGATTCAAATCATTCACAGGTTTTTTTTTTTTTGTTTTGAATAAAAAAAATAGATATTTCCCATTCTTATTTCTATACTTGGCAATGACTTATGAAATATTTTTTTTCCTGTTAGAATTATTTTATTAAGTTCAAGTCTTACTTTCCTTTCCAAGTTCGACTTTCAAAATACTAAAAAATTAAAATAAAAATTATGCGAGGTTAATGTTTTTTCTCCTAATGAAAAATAATAAATTTAGTTTTGACAACATAGTAAAAAGTCGGCTTTTTAGTTATTTGACTCTTTTTTTATCACATCACCTTTCTATTTTTTTCACACAAAAAAAATCAATTTTTTACTAACTTCTCACATAACATATTGGGATATTTTGGGAAGTGGGTTAAAATCTACTTCCTAGCTTTTAACCCACTTCTTCTCTCACAAACAAAAAAAAAATCAAAAAAATTAAAAAATTAACTTTTAATCATTTTTTCAAAACACCCCACTATTTGTCCATGAGACTTACAATGGGTTCCAATTTGGTGAGCTATTCATTTTGAAAGTTAATGCGAGTAGAATGAGTGATTCTATTTACACAATAAATTTACTCCTTTTTTTTTTTTTGAACATGAGAAAATTTCTATTAAAATCAACCAAACTACACTTACAGAATGAGTCCATCCAACCAAATTAACTTACACCATATAAAGTAAAAATCAACAAAGAAATATCCAGAAGAAAAACTATAGAAATATCCAAACGCAAAGCTCGCACTACAAAGCAAATGCTGATTATAAAAGTTCAACAATGGAGCAAATCTAGCATAAAATATAGATTTTAACCACAGAGAAAGTAAGACACAATCAAGCACCGATGGATTCATCACACAACCAAACACCAACAAAACAAGAGAAAAAGAAACCCAGACCTTAATCCCTAGCCATGGCAGTGGAGGACTGGCAGCAATACCAGTGGATCTGGTGGAGATGGGTTCGAGGAGGGTGCTCATCGGGTGAATGATGGCAGATCTGGTGGCTGTGGGTTCATAGAGGCAACCAATCTAGTGAGAGATGACAGATTTGGTGGCAGTGGTGACGTCGACATGAGACAAGAGAAAAGGGAGATGGTGTGTCCAAAGAAAGCCATGATTGGGTAAGGCAGAGAGGAGGGAGAAATGGGAGATAGATCTAGATTCCACCAAAGGAGAAGAACACCTCACAAAGAAGGGAGAAGATGGAAAGACATAGCTTCCAAAACTTATTAGAAAGAAAAATAAAGAAAAATAAGAGAGAAGGAAGGAGGAGGCCAGAGGCCGAAGTTCCCCTCCCCTACCCCAAGCATCGCCCGCGCAAATCCTAGAAGAATAAATTAGAGAGAGAAGCTTTCAAGTTTTAGAGAGAGAAGGCGAATTTCACCCTCCACTATAAATTTACTTGTTACACCTTCATTATGCATAAATTGAAACTCAATAAAAAAAATAATAATAATAACAAATATTAACCTACAAAATGAAAGAAGTTCTACTTATGATAATTTCACAAGCTCAATAGTATCATATTTGAAGAAAAAAAGAAAAAAGAAAAAAGAAATTCAAATTTGAGAGAAATCAAATTTGTTTTCTTCTTGGTCTGTTTGGGACACGTTGAACTTCATATAATATCATTGTTTGCACTAGCAGACTGCCTAGTCAGTTTGCCTACCTATCCTTCACCTAATTAAAGAAATCAAGTGAAAGCAAGTCAGAAAATTTACTGATATTATTATTATATTTTTGTACATGTTAGACACAATGGAACCCAACC
Organism: Camellia sinensis; assembly: GCF_055761805.1. Classification (NCBI taxonomy): domain Eukaryota; kingdom Viridiplantae; phylum Streptophyta; class Magnoliopsida; order Ericales; family Theaceae; genus Camellia; species Camellia sinensis. The sequence goes on from NC_138974.1 coordinate 60,669,518, forward strand.
AGCAGGAATCCGGATCCTCCGTCGCCCTTTCCTGTGGCACATCCCTGTCGCCCTCCAAAACGACGTCGTTTTGGAGGATTTTTTTTTTCTTTTCTTTTCTTTTCTTCTTCTCACTGATAACTCTCTCTCTCTCTCTCTCTCTCTCTCTCAGAGTCGGTTCTCAGTGCCCAAGTCATGGTTTTGGGTATGGTGAGCTTGGTGGTGATTGATTAGCAATGGTGGATTGAAAATCTGAGGCTTCACATTTGAGCATTCAAGTGGTGGCTGCTGTTGTTGACATTGCTGCGGTGGGTTGTAATTTGAGGGTTTGGAAGCTTGTAATTTGTGAGAATTGGTGTGTTTGGGGGGAGAGAAAGTTTCTTATTCTAAATAGAGCCCATAAAATTCCCAACACTTGAAACCATGTCTAACCCAAAACCACTGCCAAATCTTTCAGAATATATATATATATATATATTTTAACATTTCTATTTGGCTTTTTCCAGATTTGAAAAAATAATACAAGTAATCTGTGTAGATTTGATTTTGCAGCTATGGTAATTTTTTTCAACACAGCTATGGTAATCTTTCTGAATTAGATTTGTAGATATGTTTGAATCAGGTTTCCAGATCTGTAAAAATCAGGTTTCCAGATCTGGAAAAAAAATGGTAAATTTGTTGATCTAAATTTGTTTTTTTTTCAAATTTTTGGTGAAAAATCTGTGGATCTGCAGAAGATTTGTTTTCATCATGAAAAATCTGTGGATCTGCAGAAGATGATGAAGAGAAAAAAGAAAAAATTTGTTGATGAAAAATCTACAAAAAAACGCAGAAAAAAGAAAAAAAAATTTGTTGATCTAAATTTGTTTTTTTTCAAATTTTTGGTGAAAAATCTGTGGATCTGCAGAAGATTTGTTTTCATCATGAAAAATCTGTGGATCTGCAGAAGATAATGAAGAGAAAAAAGAAAAAATGTGTTGATGAAAAATCTGCAGAAAAACGCAGAAAAAAGAAAAAAAAAATTTACTTGTGTTAATGGTTTGCTGATTGATTCTGAATCTATGATCCTCAAGTTTTTTTTTATATATGTACATAGCCGCCGCCCAAAGAAGAAGACAGGGTTGAGGTTGAAGTAGGAGAACTTGGGCTTCGGATGGTATCCAGGACAGAGGTAGGCTCAGTGAGGAGAAGAAGAAGAAGAAAAGAAAAGAAAAAAAAAAAAAAATCCTCCAAAACGACGTCGTTTTGGAGGGCGACAGGGACGTGCCGCAGGAAAAGGCGACGGAGGATCCGGATTCCAACCAGCAGTGGGCCAAATTTGTGGTAGAGTAGTAAAATTGGAGTGTAATGGCGATGGTACCATCATTAAATAATAAAATATTATATATAGGGTGTTTTAAAAATAAGTTAAAAGTTAATTTTTTAATATTTTTTATATTTAAAAAAAACGTGTAAAAAAATAGAGAGGTGATATAACATAAAAGAATTTAAAAGTTAAAAAATTATTTTTAACCTCTTCGCCAAAAAAAACCTAGTAAATTTCACTATCTGAATACAATAATCATGTCCAACTCAATTTACTAACTCACAAAGGTACATAATGAAATACCTTACACTTACATGATAATTCATGATTTGAGAGTGATATCACGTGTCAACGAGAACATATATCACTGTTATAATAAATTTTTCATCTAACACATCATTATCTGTAGAGAGGCTCTACACATTGAAGTCTCAATTATGCAACTGCAAATTAATACACTGTTAGTGTTATTCAATCGATGGCGGTCCGTGAGAGGATTCTAATGGTTAAGTTAATAAAGATGTTGCAAACAGGAGATAAAAAAAAAAAAAAAATCAAGAAATTGTAATTGCGGAATTGAGGAGGCATAAGGAGGCATACCCTTTAACCACTGTTTAATTTCTTGTCCTAAGTAGTTTGGTTGGGTCAGACCCATTTTATGCCAACCTAATTGAGATAAGCCCAATGTTATTACTTGTAAATTTTTTGATTACATCTAACATATCAATATGTAAATGTCTATATATTGAAGTATCCAAATTATGACTCATATTCATTTGCAAATAAAGTAAAACTATTATTTTACCCTTCTAACACTACTCAAGTTTTTAGTGTCATCTTTTAATTTTAAATTTTTTTATTCAAGTCCAAAACTTTCACAATTAAAATTAATGTAGTCTAATTAATCAACCGATATGATAAAGTTGAACCATGGCTTCGCTTGGGAAGTGGGTTGGTTTTTTGACTTTTTAGTTTTTTTGATTATTTTAGCCTGGACTAAAAATCTTGATTTGAAAATAGTTTTTTGACTTTTTGATTTTTTTGACTTTTTTTGTGAGAGAAGAGTGTAATGATTATGGATTGGGTGTGATGTTTGATTTGTTATGACTAAAATAATCTATTTTATCTTTTGTGATTAAAATAATAAAAAAATTCATAAACTAACTTGCCACGGAGGCATAATATGTTTGTTACTACAGTTTATATCGAAGTCAACTTTTTTTTCTGAAACTGTCAATTGTTTTCCTTCTCCAAATCTTTTTATCTCATTTAGGTTGTCTTTTAATTTTCAATTATAAAGACTAAAATTTTAGCTGCCCTCTAGTGACTTTGCGTTGAAGCATCCAATCACACACGATCCCCACCGTTAAAATTCTGAAACTATTAACCTGTGTTATGTTATGTAAGACTAAGACAGACATTGATTTATTCAAAATTCTCAAAAGTTGTTTACTTTTCATTTATTTATTTTGGTCGTATGGATGGGCCCAACAAGACAAGTTATGTGTTTTGATTTTGACGATGCATTTGAATCTTCAATCGAGACTTGGGATAAGGTTTGTTTGTTGGACTCGGTCTTAAAAGAATTGCATTTCATAGGATTCGATTATTTTATTTATTTGTTTTTATGTGCAATAATGGGGCTACTCCTCCAGTAGTGGACCACTTTATCTGACTTCGTAGAAAGCAATTTGCAATCAATCCAACCCAGGAGACGCACCTAGACTTTAGTCCAGTTTGTTTATTGGATATAAACGTGAAAAATGCCTAACACCGCCAGTGGGGTGACTGGGGGTCATTTTTCATTGGTCCAAAAATTGTTTTTTTTTTTTTTCAGTCAATAGGGGGGTGACACCTCACTGGGGGTTGTCAGTAGGGGTCACCCCACTGGGGGTCTGTAGCATGGCCCTATAAACGTCGAATATGGGTAGGATGATCATTTTAATCTGATTTATAGGATATGTTCATATTCATCTGAATGACATAAATTTTATCTATTTCGATACTTATGTGAGTAATGGAGTGGATTATATTTTGATCACTCATAACTGGAGTAGGTATTGTCTCTTTCGATATAAACTCAACCTATTATAATTAATAATATATATGTGTATATATAATATAATTAGATATAAAAAAAATATTAAAAATTTGTGTTTTGTTTAAATATAAATAATAAAGCTAAAAGTCTCATTGTTTATATATATGGAAATAATAAAAATTATTTAGTGTGCCAAGGATTTAAATGGTTCTTATTTATTTATTTATTTTTGCTATTTGAAATGTGGTAGGGTGTGCGCAAGGATAGGGATAAGGTTGAAAATTTTCACCCATAACGGAAGTAAGGTAGGGGCGGGGTGGGGTTTGTCCGCGAGGAAGGGGAATGACAAACTCGCCTCGTGGCCATCCCTAGGTATGTTTGTGGGATCAGATATAATATGAGGTGAATCTTATATATTCTTTTGTTTTCTTATATCTCGTGTTTGGTTGTTCTGCATATGAGGAGTCCGAATCTATACTATATATTAAGTAAAATGAGATTTTTAACCCTAAGTCTTGTCGAAGCTTCAATCTCCTAATCTAAATTTCCTGATTTTTTGATTTAAAAAAAAAAGAAAAATCTTAGCATTTATTAATTTCTCCCAACTCCCAAGTCTTACCCTCATAATAACACTTGAATGCATTAAAAACAAGCATAAAAAAAAAAATTTGAAGACCAACACATATGAATTTTTTGAAAAGTCTCAACACATATGATTATTATCCCTCATAATAACACTTTAATGCATTAAGAACAAGTATAAAAAAAATTTCTTAAAAAGTTCAACACATATGATTATTATCAAAATATTAAACTTTAATATAATATAATAAAAAAAAGACATTTAATTTCTTGAAAAGTCCAACACATATGATTATTATCAAAATATTAAACTTTAATATAATATAAAAAAAGAAAAAAAGAAGACATTTAAAAAAAAAATTTAAATCACAATTTACATATATAGATAATTGTAAATATAATCCGTGCATAGTACGGGTGATATGCTAGTAGTATATGATGTAAAAAGGGAGATATGCAATACCAACCCCCATGGTGTTGTATACCCCCCACCATCGAATATAACTCATATTTCATCCAAATGTTAAAAATAATTACCCTTTTTTTACCCCATTATGTATCATATGTTAACCAAACTTAATATAAGTAACCCCACAGTATGTATAATTTATCTCATATCCTTTAAAATATTATATCTCACTTATCCTTAGATATTACATATCCTCCTCAAATTCTTAGTTTTTTTTTTATTTTTTTATTTTTTAAAACTGAAAATGAAAACTAGTATATTATTTTTACTTTTACAGTAGTTTAAATTCATTTCAAATTTTTTTAAAACATTTTTATTTATTTTGAAAACAAATTTTTTCTTTCTCTTACCTCCGACCACCACCTATGTGTCCGCCCTTCACCACCTTTAACAACTCCATAAACATTTTTTATATTTTTATTTTCAAGATATTTTTATATACCAAACAAATTTTGTAAATATTGTTTTACAAATGAAAAACACGTTTCCTATTCTTTTGTAAATAGAAAATAGATAATTGACATCATTATCAAACACCACCTATGGTTTATATATAAAAAATTTACCTATAAATCCTATGTTAGAGAAAGTTGTACCATTTAGTCCTATTTTTTTTTTTTTATTCACCAATTAGTCCTATTTTTTTTGATAAGGTTTATAAGTTGGTTGTTAGGTTACATGAATACCCCTAGGGTGATATTGTTTCCCTATTTCGTGATTCGTTTTGTGTGTTGGTATGGTAACGCCTATATGTGTAACATTACCCACACCCCCAACACTCAACATTAACATAATCCACACTCCCAAACACTAAACATTAACATAACATTAGCCACACTAATACAGTAATCAAAATTGGTGAAAACATCAACAACCAGATCATATACTTAGGGAGGGCAATTTAAACCCGGCCCGACGGGAACCCGATCCCCCGACCCCGATTAGAACGGGTTTTCTCCGAAAATTATCTCCATAGGGCCGGGGACGGTATTAAAAATTAAATCCCCGACAGTTTTCAGGCCAGGGATGGGGATTGGTTTCCCGGCCCCGCCCCGACCCCAGCCCGAATTATCCCCGAAAAAATCCCCGAATCTTCCCCGAATATTCCCCTCATATATATATGTTTGAGTTGAGTCTGTGCCTCTCTTATCTCACTCACTGAAATTCATATTCTCTCAACCCCTCTCTCTCTCTCTCTCTCTCTCTCTCTCTCTCTCTGTGCAACTGCTGCTACTCACGGCGTCGGCTCCCTCCTTCTCCGGCCGATCTCCCTCATCCCCCTCCAGCCGATCTCCCTCCTCCTCCTCCTCCTCCGGTCGATCTCCCTCCTCCTCCTCCTCCATTGTCTCGGCCGATCTCTCTCATCCTTTGCTGTTTCGGCCGATCTACCTCATCCTCTGCTGTCTTCGGTCGATCTCCCTCCTTCTATCACCGCCGATCTCCTCTCCATCACCGCCAATCGTCAGAGTTCTGTCACGCTTCGCCATCATCAGAGTTCTATCCTCTCCTCTCTATCACCGTCGATCTCCTCAGATCTGGTGAAGATATATGTTGTTGAATGTTGATGATGTTGTTGAATATTTATTTTTTATTTGGTGATGATGTTGTTGAATGTTGATGATGAATATATATATATGCTCATTTCTCAGATTTGTTTTTTTTGTTGAATATATGGTGGTGGTGGTGGTGGTGGTGGTGGTGTTGTTGTTGTTGTTGTTCTTTTTTTTTCTTTTCTTTTCTTTTCTTTTTTTTATTTTTTATTTTGGCCGGGGAATTTTCGGGATCGGGAAAACCCGATCCCTGTTGGGGGCGGGACGGGGGTGGTGATAGGCTCCCCGTCGGGGATCGGGGACGGGGAGTACGATCCCCAACCCCGCCCCGGCCCGTTGCCATCCATATATACTCCCACATCCATAGGAATGGCAACGGACCGGGGCGGGGCCGGGGATCACACTCCCCGTCCCTGATGGTAGAAATTTCCCCGTCCCTGGTCCCGATCCCTGATGGGGAGCCTATCACCACTCCCGCCCCCGTTCCCCAACGGGGATCGGGTTTCCCCGACCCCGATAATTCCCCGACTAAAATTAAAAAACAACAACAACAACATAAACATCATCCAATAACTGATCTAACACATCAAATGTATATATAATCATCAAATGTATATCAGATGTAAAAAATTCAGCAAATGTAAAAAATATATAATTCATCAAATGTAAAAAATAAAAAATAAAAAATAAAAAATCTAACATATCTTCATCAGATCTAAGCTCGGAATGGAGGAGGCGACAGAAGCGACGGAATAGAGGGCCGACGGCGATCGGAAGGAGGCAGAGAGACCGGCGTGAGGCAGATCCGAGGGAGGGAGAGAGATCGGCGTGAGGCAGTGATGGAGATCGGTGTGAGACAGTGAGATCGGAATGAGGGAGATCGGCGTGAGGCAGCGCCGTAAGGTAGTGCAGCAATGGAGATCGGAGGGAGAGGAGGGAGGCAGTGGCTGAAAGAGGACGATCGGCGTCGTGATGGGTGGCTGTGACTGTGACTGGGTCACGACAGTGGTGAGAGTGAGAGTGAGAGAAAGAGTAGAGTGAAGAGAGAGAGAGAGAGAGAGAGAGAGTGACGGAAGACAGAACTGGAGATGATGAGATGAGGGTTTGGTTTGGTTACTATGTGTGTGTATATATATATAGAGGGGTAAACTAGTAATTTCATTTCAGGGACAAACCGGGCCGGGGACGGGGACGGGGACGGGGCCGGGTCAAGTGCGGGGCTGGGACACTTATCCCCGTCCCCGGCCCAAATCTGTTCGGGGATTGATTTTTAAATACCATCTCCATCCTGTCGGGGGCATTTTTCGGGAAAAACCCGCACAATTCGGAGTCAGGGGGTCGAGTCCCCATCGAGCCGGTTTCAAATTGTCATCCTTACACACCCATAAGATGACAACTACTCTTTCTACCCATTTGGTGTACGCACTCTGTCCACCTCAAACAACATTGCCCAACAAACTACCCCCAAACATCACCCCGTTACCAAAATCACAGTAACAATACACCACCGTGACCAACCATTACAGATAAACAAAACAATCATCATACGCAAACCGGAACACGATAGCGCACAACATTGGAAAATCAAACAACATAACAAAATATATACCTGATAGATTTCTGATCATGTTACGATGTCCTACTACTACACACCTTGCCGCAATGTTTTCGTGCCAAAACAGGGTATTGCAAATGCCATTCACCAAGCATCGTTTGATCCACACTTTACACTTCACAAATCGTATAAGCAGCTACCGAATCAATGACTGAACTAATGTTCTAGGGTTTCCACCCTTCATTTTCGAGGGTGTGAATGTTACACCAAAACTGCTACTACAAAAAATATGACAAAAACTGCTACTATGGAAAATCCGACGTTCACAGAGTGAACGTTGATCCCCAGAATCTTTTCATTTCCCCAACTTCAACGCCAACCAGGAAGGAAATGAATTATACCCAATTTCGTAATTTCCCCCTCTATAAAATACCATTGTTGCCATAACTTTGTAGCCCCATACCACATTACGAAAGCCCTTATTGGTAATATTGTGTATAATAGGACCCCCTCTCTACAAGAAATCGTTCAGAACCAACCAGTGCATAAGTCCACAATTTAAGATTTGTTGGTGCATCACTCTTTATATATTATATATGAGTAATCATAGATTTTAAAGGGGTGACTTTGAGGACAATTATATGAATCAAAAAAATAAAAAATAAAAAAAAATCTGAGTACAATCACGCAAGCATGAGTGTATCTAAAATAAAAATGCCCAATTAGTACTTGTAACCATTCAAAACTCAAATAAAATAATAAGTAGAAGTCGCATATTTTCCAATTTTTTCTGAACTTCAATTATATATCAGTATCACTAATACTTGCATCTGAAAACATTTTTTGGGGGTTGACCATAGATCACTGGTTCAAATAAAATGATTGATGCAATATGCTGGTAAAATGTCAACTCACCAAAGACCTCTCAAGTTCTGCAAACCATGGCAAACTTGGAAATCAAAACCTCTTAAAAACATAAATGAAAGGAAATTCAAACCAACCAAATGAATTGACAGTAAACAGAGTTCACCTGGTCAGCAAGATTGTATCCAATATATAAAGATTTTAATTTCATCTCAAAACTGTGTAAATATATTCAATCATGACATATACAATATCATCAGTAAAGAGTTATTTGGTTCATATACGAATAGAATGAGAGCAAAGGGAAAATGAAACAATCAAAGTTTCAGATCAAAATTAAACATTAGTACTTGCAAGCAGTAACACTAAGCAGCTAAAGTGATTGTGCCCAATGGTGGTTCCTGTTTCTCCCATTATTATCCCATTACCATATCAAAATTCAGGAATCCAGTTTCGGAAACCACTTGAGGGGTAAGAGAAAAAAGAAAAAGAAAAAAAGAAACAAGTTACAACAAGCTTACGGTATAGGGGCATGTAAAACCTCTATTACGTACAACCGGGAGAAGTGAAATTTGAAAGGCTAACAAATGCTCTCTTATCTTTATGATGAATGTGTTGCTATTTCCTAATAGTTCCAACCACAAAATATAAGGAGAGGAGGAAGGAAAACCTAAAAATCTGAATTTTTACATTTGCAGAGTTCAAGAACTCTCTTTTGCATATCGACTAGTGTCCTCCACAACCTTTGCCCACTCATTTCCAATTTTCTCTGTATATGCCACCTGTTGCTCACAAGACAGTTAAAACATCAGACAGGAACATAGAATAACACATGGAAAAAGAAAATAGATATGTCACAATCAGATCTCATCACATTTTTTTTTCTTTAAAATGATGGATATTGATAGCAAATGACAGAAATTTTAAATGAAATTTTGTAAATCATTACAAAGACAATAATGCAGGACTTAGAATTAAGATATTGCATTGACAAGGATGTGACTGACTGGGGAAGGAAATGCTCATGTGGCTGACCATGTATATAAGAAGTGAACACGACATATTTCAGAGTAGCTAGTTTTGACTCAAGACATACGATGGTGTCTTCTTTACATTTTTCTAACAAGTGGTTGCTAGTGTCCACTTATTGAAGGGCACAAACCCAAACAACTCAGTGTTTCAAGAAAACTCATACCCATTAATGCAATAGGAAAAAAGTTAGCATGAAAACCAATCAAGATCTTCTTTTAGAGACACCATAACCGTCCATGGACAAAGTTCTACACCTAACTCCTATAGGGGAATTAGGTGTTGTTTGGGTTGTCCTAAATAAGTGCACTTTTTGTCTTTTTTGACTAAAAAGTTGAGGAAAAAAATATGGTTGTTTGGGTTAACTTTTTGACTTTTTATGAAAAAATGTATATTAAAAAATTGTATAAATTAGTGTGAAGGGGAAAGTTAGGATTGAGAGTTGTGCAGTCGTAATTTTTGACTTTTAGTGAATAGTGATAACTTTTTAACTTTTTGAGTAATTTTTTGACTTTTTGACTTTTTTTCAACTTGCCAAACTTGGCCTTAGTATTTCATGATACCACCAACAATACCAACTCCTATATATTAATACTTACTTTGTCCTCCCTATATCTTCCAAGTTCCTAATGAAGCTCCAGGCCTAAGACTCCAATACCAAACATGCCCTCATGAGATTAATGTGCCTTCAATAAAAACAGTATTAACAAAAAAATATGGATTCCAGAACCTCCAATAGTTGGGTTAAATTCTATTATTGTAAGTCTGTCAAAAGTATGCTAATCAAACCAAGTAAAGCCCAGGTTAAGAATAATAATTTATTACATACAGGACTCTAATATGATTATCTGCCAAGTAAGTTCCATGGATAGTTCAAACCATCTCATAAAACCTACACCAGAAAGTACCTGATTAATCACAAATCCCTTCAACATATTCACAAAGTCATCCTTCCTTTCTCTATCAAGCCTCTCAATTTCAGTCCTGTTATTTTCCTGCAGGAATATATAATTGCATCAAGTAAATGGTGAAAATAGTTCATAAATGTGGCCCACAAAAAGCATAAAAATTACATCAAACAGAAATGCATGTTTTTAGCATGGTCTAAAAAATTAGCTGATACAATTACGTAACACCTTCATCTAACACTCTCCAAGGTCGTAATCTTGTTAACGAATACATCTATTGATCAGAGTGAAATCCATTCACAACAATACAAACCACTATGAATTGTTACAGCATGCATATTTGATAGGTACCTAAAAACGCTTCCAGATCTTATTCTTCCAATAAAAGCTTATAGGGCATGTTGGTATCATTTTTGTTTTCTGTTTTTTGTTCTCAAAAGAAGAAAAAAACACACAAACTAACGAGATTTTTTATTTGACAACTGTTTTCAGAAAACTATTTTTCTGGAAAATTTTCTTAAAATGCCCCAATTTATAACTTTTAAATTGTTACGAAAAATGAAAACCATATGAAAATTATGGGTGTTTTCGAACTTTTCCATTTTTTCTCTTTTTTTTTTGCGAAACTCGTCTTAACTTGTACTTTTTAGTTTTAGTTTGAAGGAAACTTTTTCAAAATCTTCCTTTTCTTCAAACAATTTTATAGGTAAGTTTAGTTTCAGTGAACAGTTTTGATTTTACTTGCATACATTTACGACAGTTTATGATTTAGATTTAGGCTATAGAGATCAAAAAATAGCACAATATATAAGCTACATATGTCCAACACTGCATAACTATATGCAATGGTGTGGTGATACGTGTTGACACAGGTTTCAGTTTCTTCCTCAGTGTAGTGTGTAGGTTGGCAACGAAAACCATGAAATGTTAAAATGATAATGATGATGATGATGAGAGAGAGAGAGACCCTCGTGTATTTCTCTTATTCAGCACCTTCCTTCTATGAGGCTGCTAAACTCATCCAAGGCACCATGGCTTCACAAAGCACTCCCGCAAGAACACGTTAGAGTGTATAAAAAAAATGTTGGTTGTGATATTGAACTAAGTCGCTCCAGATTGGGATATGTCCAACACTGAAAGCACAATCATGAGTGCCAACTACCAACAATTTGGTTTCCAGTACATACTCACAAGAAACAACAATGTGCTAACTGGATTGCTGACCTTAATGGCAGCAAGCAGATGAACAATGGGTACAGTGGGTACAGTTTTGCCAAAACCACAAATGTGTCAGCTAAGGTTATAGTAGATAGGAAGTCAATGATCTAGTAAAGATGGTTCCCTGTCCATCACCAGCATATACAACCACTAAACTGACTCTTCTGGAATCAAGTCCCATGCCTTTTAAATCAAAATAGAGGCATTAAATTTCAACCCTCTTTTTTTATCTGTCTCCTAATGTCCAGAAAGATGAATTTCACCCATGATCACATCAAGCTGAACCAATTAAAATCTTTATCATTCCACTTCTCTCATCTTAATCTCCAGTCTATCACTTGCTCCTGTAATTCCCAAAATTATATATATATATTTCATTTTTTTTTGGTCACATACTAACGGGAACAGATTTGACATCCCTTTTAAGTTGAGAATAAGAATGATAATATCAAAGATATTTATATCAAGATTGGAGCATAGTTGAGCAGAGTAGTTTTAATTTTGAAACTTCTAATCAAAGAAAGATCTTCTAAGATTGTCATGAGGCCAATCATTCATTATGGTATAAAACATTAAATAACCAATAAAAATTTCCAAAAAATGACAAGCAATGAAATCAGTCTGTTATTATGATTGATGAGTGAAAATTAGGAAAGATGAGCAAGAGCAACAACTAAGAACAAGACTACAAAATCCTCTAAGAACTCGATCATTCTAAAAAAGAATGGACATATATATCTATGCACAAAGTGAATTGGCTCATTTGACAACAACGAGACGTAAAGGACACAGAGAAAGCCAAATTCATGAACATTCACCTACATATTATTAACTAACAAAGTGACCCTGGATATGAACGATCAACAGAGAGATTTGCATAGCTGACTTGACATGGTGGAAATTTAAGACTTTGATGATTTGAGTTGAGAACTTTCCAATTATCCATTTAGTGGCAGCACAATAGGCAAACAGTCAGCATATGCTGATAGCAAGTGAAGATCTTAGCACACAATGCCATGCACAGTATTCCAATATTTTTAGCCTATAAGCAAATCATTACATTCTACAACTAGCAATAAAAAGCCGCACAGTTTCACACGTCCGCAAATTGTAAATGAAAAAGCAATACCTTGATCCTTTCATATTCTCTGATTGCACAGCTTTTAGCATCCTCAGTGACTCTTATTGTTTCTTTCAACTCTTCCATCTTGCGAAATCTGGACTTGTCACCACCAAATATTTTGGATGATGCAGTTTCAAGTTTTTCAGCTTTCAAATGTAAAGAAGATAATTCTGATAAAAGAGTTTGTACTGTCAATAAAGCACTTGAGCGATCCGAAAATGCAGCGTTGACAGCTAACATTAGCCCCAAATATTCGTGTAGCGTGTCCTGCAACATAAATTTGTAGGGATTATTCTAATAGTTAACTTTCCTCTTATAGCACAAGTACCACAATAAATATTATAAAAAAAAATAATAAAGTGGTATAAATTGATACTTGGAAAGTTGATGAATGATTGAGATCGGCAAAAGGGTTTCATATAAACTTCGGTTTCAAATATATTCTATCAGCTTTAATTAATCCCAATGAGTAATTTTTAATTGCATCACATGAACTGCTTGTATATACAAATTTATCAACAAAAGACAAATCCAATTCAATGTTCAAATTACATTCCACAACAAGGGTATGGCAGTTTACCAAATGCTTGACAGTTTGTGCATTTAACTCCCGATGCAGTCTGCTTGCTTTGACGGTGGCAGTGGCCACATTTTTCATATCAGCAGCCCGTATTCGTTGCGTGTTCAACATGGCATTCTCATTCTCAAACTTCGTCAACTTAATAAATGCTAGTCCTAACTCTCCCATTGTCTCACCCATATCTTGCTGAGCTTTGACAAGTGATTCTGCCTAAATGTGGACAAGATAAGAAACAATTTTATCACAATCAAACATACCAGTAATCAAAATAGACCCAAAATATTCATATTTAGCTATGACGTGAAAGTAAAAATCACCTGCTGAGAGGAATTGATAATTTGCTGCTCAAGATCACTCAACCTCTCTTTCTTTTCTAGAAACTCCTTGTCTTCCTCATCTACAGGCGGTCTCGAACCTCCCCAATCATTAGTCACTGATTGTTTCAACTCCTTGAATATCCTCAACAAATCTCTTCCCCCTTTTGCAGGCTGCACAACATCTTGCGGCCCAATCACGCTCCCGGAATCCCCAAGCAATTGCTTTGGAAGCTTCACAGCCCCATCGAGCATCCTTGATGCCACATCGGTGCTAGTAGGCAACGGAAGCTTCCCCTGAACCTGTAAAAAGACCCTCAACTCATCACTTTTCTTGATCACTGGATGTGCAGCCAATCTCCGAAGATATTTCTCCAATGCCACTCGTCTCTGTTCCACAAATTCTTGCTTTTGCATTACTTGACTCTCCACCACACTCTTGTCGGGCCTCGGCGGAATGAAAAACCCTCTGTAACCCTCACTCAATCGATCCGATAACGTAACAACGTCCTTAAATCGCCTCCGAACGAAGAAATCCGATCCGCCGAACTCCGGCAAGTTCGTCTTCGTCGTGATCAAATACGTAACGAAAGTGTTCCCTCCCGGAACAATCGAATTCGAAGCCTCCGCCTCTTTCTGAGGATTCGACACCGTGATCTTCAAATACTCTTCCGAGCTCGACAACGTCGATCTCGAAAATGACACAGATATCTGTAAATCTTTGCTAGGGCTTTCGTCATCGCCGTTGATCTCCACTCCGCGGTGGTCGACGTCGAGAGGGTTGAAAACGACGGCGGCGTACGACGACGGCTCTAGGTAGGAATTGGTGGGGGAATTAGGGTTTTCGAGATTGGACAGCGGCGGAGGAGGGGGGGATAAGAGGGGATCGGTGTTGGCGGGGGTGGCGATGATCGGCGGAGAGAGAGGGTGGTGGAGGCGAGAATCGGAGAGAGTGGACATGGCACTTCTGTAATTAGAGTAGGATTTGCTGGTCAGAGAATCGTCGAGGACGAGGCTCTCCATCTCTTCTCTCGATGCGTAGAGATGGGCTTCTTCGAAACCCTGATTCTCTGAACCCATCATCTTATTATTGCCAGAAAATTTGAATAATTTGAAGAAGAATAAGCAATAAAAATCAGTGCTTTGGCTGATCTACGAAACTATGAATGGATTTTCTCGACATTGAAAAGAGATTGGTTCGTGTGGGCGGTGGTTGGAGCTATCGTGCTCCCGCCGGGGGGGGGGGGGGGGGAGTGGTAACCCTGCCCTAGCTGGAAGAAGATGAAGGAGAGAGAGGAGAATGGGAAATCAGAGATGGAGGCACGCGGTGTTTGGATCGCGAGAAAGTCCGTTTTTATTTTCTCGAGCTTTTTCTTGTGTGGGATTTCGCTTGGATTTTTGAGAGTGGAATGTTGGATGGGAAATGCGAATGAAGTTCATCGAGGCTTAACATAACGTTGATATGGTTTAGGCTACACGTTCACTTGTTACAACCGCAAGATGATTGTTATTTACGGCCTCTGTTTGTATTTTGAGATATTATTTAAAAAATAATTTTTTAGATAAAATTTATTTAATTATATATTTTGAAAATAATTTTAGAGTTTAAAATAATTTTTTTTGTTTAGTTTAGATTGCAAATCATAATTTTACTCTTATATTTTAACCTTCTGTTTGAATATAGTTTTTAAAATATGATTTCAAATCATATTTTAAAATACATTTGAAAATATGTTTGGTAAACTAAGCCTCCGTTTGGGAAGTGGGTCGACTTTTTGGTTTTTTCGCTATTTTAGCCTGGGCTTAAAAGCTTGGTTTGGGAAGGGCTTTTTGGCTTTTTGACTTTTTGAGTTTTTTTGTGAGAGAAGAATGTAATGATTATGGGTTGGATGTGATGTTTTGTTTGTTATGGCTAAAATAACCTATTTTGTTTTTTGTGGCTAAAATAACCAAAAAAGCCTGCAAACTCACTTGCCAAACACAGGCTTAAGAATTTTTGAATATTTTGGTCTAGTTCATCCGTCCGATTATCTTCCTAGACAGCTTTTAAATTTTTGGATCTACCATTCGTCTATCCGAACATCCTTCCAAACATCCGGCCGGTAGACCGAAACAATACTTCTTTTTTTTTTTTTACAATTTTCACCTAATGTTTGAAAAAATATATATATATATTTGGTAGCGTTTTATTTAGTTTTAAATCATAATTTGATAATGAAATTGTATTTTGAGTCTGTGATCTTTTGAATTATGATTCGAAAAAAAAAAAATATTTGGTTATAAGTTTTAAGTTTTGAATTTTTGAAATGAGTTTTGAAATAAAAGTTGTTTGGTTATAAGTTTTGAAAATGATTTTCAAAACTTAATTCAAAGTTTATAATTGACCAAATACACAACTCAAAACTCTATTGAAAATTATATTCAAAACTCACAATCAAACTCTTTTTAAAATTCAATTCAAAAAAATAATTATTGAAAAAAATAAATTTTATATTTAAAAAATTCAAAAAATTCCTAAATTATTTTTTTTATTTAAAATATTAAAAATATATTTTATTTTTTTTAAAAAAAATATTCATTAAAATTACTTTGGATTGTATATTTGGTTGGAATTTTTTTTAATTGTTTTGTTTTAAACTACTTTTTTATTTGTTTAAAATTACATTGACAAATTAATTTTATTTTAAAAAATTTTGTTAATTTTAAATAAATGGCCAAATAATTTTTATTTTAATTGTTTTGTTTAAAAAATAATATTTTTTGGTAGCTCAATAGATGGACGTGAGAAAAAAATAATAATTGAGAATAAAATATGAGAAATAAAAAAATAATTGATTGATGTGTAGTAAAAAGAAAAGTAATTTTGAATTTTGAATTTTTTCAATTTCAACCAAACATATTTTTGAATTTTTTTTTTCTAAAAACATATTTTGAGAGATAAATCAAAGGGAAAATTAGTCTAAAATCTCTCTCTCATTTTTAATAATGTAAAAGATCCACAATATTATTTTATGATATCTAAAATCCATCAACTTCACACCCATATATCATAGAGAAACTTGACTCTCTCAACCATGACACTCAATCTCTAACAACACCACCAAGAAACACCTACATCAACAAACATTTCACGCTCACTGTAGCAACAGTGTTAGCGATCAGAACCAGAGCAACCCAGCGTTGGAGTTGAGTGAAACTCAGGCCAGAGTAGACAAAAGCCCGCGCCAAAGAAGAATCTGAAACCAACGTTGGAGAAAACTTGCCATTGCCGAAGCCACAAACCCACTATGGAACACAAAATACAACAGTGCTTAAATCCCCAAGATCTACACTGCATCACCACTCACAAAGATGAGGCAGATTCATCAACATAGATAACCAACTCACTAAGATAGTGAACTATGATATCCTAATTGCAATAATCAATAATCATCCATTTATAATCTCACTGAACTCACAAAGCACATAAACAGTCAGCAACAACCAAATATCGATATATATTGTGGGGATATATTTTTGAGTACCAACACGTGGTAAGGTGACGCCGACGTGTCAGTCGAGGTTCCACGTGTCCTAGTCTATATGCCGAGGTCATCTCGGCATAGCCGAGGATTATCTCCGAAGATATCGGAATCCGAGATAAGCGGATAAAAGATAAGGGACAAGAGTCCTAGAGTAAAGAGGAGATTTAGCCAAGATAATGATAAAGCTTTTAGGGAGTTTATCTTTATCTCTGAAGGAGTCCAATATAAGTACTGAACGGGAATTCATAGACGTCAGGCTTCTATTGAGATTAGGATTGAGGTAAACTATAAAAAAGAGGCACCCCCGTGGGTCAAAGGGACGCAATTTTATGCTTTGAGCATTGAGTTTAGCATTATTGATTATCTTTGAGAGATATACTGACTTGATCGTCGGAGTGCCCCCGGGTGGACGAACTACCGCCGAAATCTCCTCTTTCTGTTACAGGTTAGCCAGGTGTCATCCATTCTGCCAGTGTTCTCCAGCTGAATACTAAGTTGGGCAGTGTAATCGGAAAATCACTCACACAATTTGGCGCCATCTGTAGGAACGAAAGTAAAATAGATGGCCAGTAACGGACAGAAGGAAAAGATTGGGGACGACACTTCTACTGGGAGTGAGAAACCTATTGACCTTGATGGAGAAGGAGAAAGGTCGAACACAGAAACTCGTGACCAGAATCACGGAGCGAAAGACGTCGGCCAGACTAGCGACGCACCAAAGAAACCTGATCAAAGCAGGTACTACAACGAAGACGACCTCCAGGTTTGGAAGGATAGGTGCCTACGGAGGGACAAAGAGGTAAAAAAGATGGCAAACAAATTGGCAGACCTACAGTCGGTCGTCAATTTCATGATGCAAAATAACGTCATGCAACCACCATTCCCGCTGCAGGCACACGCCGATTCCAGCGGCCAATACCCAGAAGGGAGGACAGAAAACAATCCCCGTAGTCCCTCAGCACAACGGAAACGAGAGATACTCTCACCGACCTTCTAGGGAGGACGGACGAAGAGAATCAAGAAGAGAAGGATCACGGAGGACGCATCGCACAAAGGAGGCAGACCCCAAAGGACGTCGGCATGTTCAGGGGCAGGCACTGTGCGTCGACACAACTCATGGAGAAGGATCGAAAAGGGCTCACCACAAGGCCAAGAGTAGTATACCAAAAAGACTGAAGTCGAAAGATAGCCGAGCTCCTGGGCGAAGCAAAGAAGACTTAAGAGATTACCTCAAGAGGAAGCAACAGAATGCCGAAGCCGAGGTAACCTCTCCAGATAAGCCGAGGACACCATTCGCGGTGGAATTAGACAGATTTGAGGCACCAAAGCGATTTAGTATGCCGAGATTTCAAATATACGATGGTAAGTTAGACCCCAACTTCCACGTTGGACTATATTTGAATTCAAGGGCATTGTATAGTGGGAACAAGCCGTTACTCTACAAAGTGTTCCCTCATCCTTCGGGGAGATTGTATCAGATTGGTTCCACAAACTACCGAAGGGAAGCGTGAAGACTTGGGAAGGCCTGGCCGAGATATTTGTGGCCAGGTTTGTGACAAACAAACTGCAGCCATTAAGGATGGACGCATTGATGGCTCTAAAGATCAGCAAGGATGAAGGCCTTAGGGCCTATGCAAAAAGATACTATGAGGTGTTCAATCGAATACCCGAATGTAATCAAGAGGTGGCAGTCATATCTTTCAAGAACGGCTTGAAAGACAACTGTCCACTACGAAAGTCTTTGGCAAAGACATTACCAAAAAGTATGGAAGAGCTCATGGCAAGAATCGAGAAGTACGCCAGAGCCGAAGAAGACACGTCGGGAACCAAGGAGATAAAACAGGAGAAAGGAAACGGCTCACCGAAGCGAGGCTGATGTAACAATGGAACGAGCAGGCAAGAGGCAAAACTGAGAGCCACACAAGCAGTAACAATTGTGTTCCGAATCCCAATTCCCAAAGTCCTGGATCAAATTCGAAACCAACCCTATTTCAGAATGCCAGAGAGGACTCCAGGAGAGTTCATGGGAAGAAACATTGGCAGGTATTGTGCCTACCACAATGAAGATGGGCATACAACCCAGGGTTGTAGAGCCCTGAAAACATATTTGGAAAACCTGGTGAGACAAGGACATCTGAGAGACCTTGTCGATGAGACCAAGACAAGGAAAGAACGGGCAAGGTTGCCTCAGGCACCAGCAGCCCCACCCCCCCAGCACAGCAACTGCAGACAGGAGGACCTCGGGTAATCAACGTAATCCACTCGAAGGTCAACGAAAACGAAATCCGAGGAGAGACCCAGAAAGTAAAGCACCTGCAACATGTCTACCAAGTCGGGGAGAAAAGACATCGGGCAGAAGAGTACTAGCAACCAATGATAACCTTTACTGAAGCTGACCTAGAGATGGTCCAACATCCGCACAATGATGCCTTGGTAGTATCCCTCCAGGTTGGGGAGTGCTAAGTGAAATGCATCCTGATTGACCAAGGCAGCTCTTGTGACATTATGTACGTCCAATGTTACAAGGAGCTCGGCCTTCACCCAGATGATATGGAACAATCCAATGGCCCAATGGTTAGGTTCAATGGAACGCCGACATGGCCACTGGGAACAGTAAGCTTGGAGGTGCAGGCTGGCACCAGAAAGATCAAGACAGAATTCACCATCATCGACACACCCTTCTCTTACAACATCATCTTGGAAAGGCCTTGGTTGCATGCAATGGGGGCAGTTCCCTCAACATTTGCATCAACTATTGTGATTCCCAACAGAGCATGGGATAGAGGAAGTCAGAGGCGATCAGCTACAGGCGAAGAATTGCTCCATGGCAGCAATGAAATCTACCTGCAGCATACGAGAGCCAGAAAAGGCAGAAATTGAAGATGAGGACGTGGAAGTCCTAGAAGATGTCGACAAGGAGCCCGCCGAGAAGAGCGAAGAGGCACTGAAGAAAATCCTCGTCCAGGATGGGGATGAAGAATGCTTCTTTCTTCTTGGCTCGGGCTTAGCCGAAAAAGAGAAAAATGAGTTGAAAACTTTTTTGAGAGCAAATGTCGAGGTGTTCGCTTGGACACCTTATGAAATGTCTGGCATTGACCCCGAGGTCACTTGCCACAAACTGAATGTTGACAGGTCGGCCAAACCTATAATTCAACGAGCCAGAAGACCGACGTTGGTGTACGTTGAAGTAGTAAAAAAAGAAGTAGATAGACTTCTGGAGGCCAGGGCCATTAGAGAAGTACACTACCCAACATGGCTATCCAATACAGTGGTGGTAAAGAAGAAGAACGGTAAATGGAGGGTCTGCATGGACTTTACCAGCTTCAACAAAGCCTGTCCCAAAGATAGCTTTCCTCTACCCAAGATTGACCAGCTAGTAGATGCCACTTTAGGGCATGAAAGAATGAGTTTCCTAAATGTCTACAGGGGGTACCACCAGATAGCCATGTATCTCCCAGACGAAGAGAAGACTGCGTTCATCACCCCAAAAGGCCTGTACTGTTACAGAGTAATGCCTTTCGGGTTAAAAAACGCAGGAGCAACTTACCAAAGGCTCGTAACCAAAATGTTCAAACACTTGATTGGCTGAACAGTAGAAGTCTACATCGACGACATGGTCGTTAAGACCAAGGAGCCTGAGGGTCATCTTGCCGATCTAAAAGCAGTCTTTAAAATCCTTAAAACATATCGGCTCCGACTCAATGCATCGAAGTGTGCATTTGGAGTTGGATCTGGTAAGTTTTTAGGATACCTGGTGACTAGAAACGGCATCGAGGCCAGCCCAGATCAAATCAAAGCCATCCTAGAGTTGAAAATCCCGACGTCGGCAAAACAAGTGCAGATGCTAACTGGAAGGGCCGTAGCCCTAAATAGATTCATCAGCAGAAGCTCAGATAAGTGCAGACCTTTCTTTAACTTGGTGAAGAAAGCCACAGACTTCTTGTGGACAGAAGAATGCGAAGCCGCTTTGTCCGATCTGAAGAAGTACTTGACCACAGCTCCAGTTCTCTCAAATCCAGAACCAGGGGATGATCTGTTTCTGTACTTAGCCGTTTCAGAACATGCACTAAGTGCAGTACTAATCCGAGAAGAAAAATGGGAGCAAAGGACTGTTTACTATGTAAGCAAAACCCTAGCCGATACAGAAACGAGGTATCTACCCTTAGAGAAATTGGCACTAGCTTTAGTAATGGCTTCAAAGAAGTTGAACCATTACTTCCAGGCCCATAAAATTATGGTGCTAACAGAACACCCCTTAAAATCCTTACTACAACAAGGAGACTTGACAGGAAGAATAGCCAGATGGGAAGTCACCCTAGGCCAGTATGACCTGGAGTACAGGCTAAGGACAACAATCAAAGGCCAGGTTCTGGCTGATTTTGTGGCCGAGTTCACACCAGAATCCATCAAACATCGGGCTCCGTTGAGCCAGGATAAGTGATATCCAACCAAGCAAAGAGAAGCACAGCCAAAGGCGAAAGAACAAAGGAAAGAGGACAAACTCAGACCCTGAAGCATCTACATCGGTGACTCCTTTCGACTATTTGTTGATGGGAGTTCAAACCGACAAGGAGCGGGGGCGGGAGTAGCATTGATATCCCTAGATGGGCAGGTACTAGAACAGTCAATTCGTTTAGGATTCAAGGCCTCAAACAATGAAGCAGAGTATGAAACACTCATTGCAGGACTGAAGGTAGCAACAGCAGTGCAAGCAGATGAGGTAATAGTTTTTTGTGATTCACAATTGATAATTAACCAGACAACAGGCGAGTTTGCAGCCCGAGATGAAAGAATGTCGGCCTACGCAAAAGAAGTAATCAGACTGTCAGTCCTGTTTCAAAACTGCCGACTACTTCAGGTAAGCCGAGATGATAACAGCCACGCCGATGCGTTGGCTAACTTAGCTAGTGCAGTACAACCTGGAAAAGCAAGGACAATAATGATTGACTACCTATCGAGCCCGAGCATTGAACCAGCAACCACAGAACATGAAGCAATGTGCGTAGACATGGGATCAAGCTGGATGGACGCAATTATTGCGTTCCTAAAAGAAGAAAAGCTGCTAGACGACCGCAAGGAGGCACACAAGATCAGATTGAAGTCGGCAAGATTAAGTCTAACAGTAGAGGGACACCTCTACAGAAGATCCTTCACTAGACCCCTTTTAAGGTGCGCACACCCTTTACAGGTTGAAGATTTTTTATACGAAATCCATGAAGGAATTTGTGGAAGCAACGCTGGGGGCAGATCACTAGCTCACAGGGCCATTACCCAGGGGTATTGATGGCCTTACATGCAGAAAGATGTAGAAGCCTACGTGAAGAAGTGTGAACAATGCCAAAGGTTTGCACCTTTGATACACCAGCCAGCTGCTAACCTGAACCTTGTATCCAGTCCTTGGCCATTTGCCCAATGGGGCATGGATCTTGTTGGCCAATTACCCTAAGCAACTGGACAAAGAAAGTACTTGCTGGTAGTAACAGATTACTTCACAAAATAAATAGAAGTAGAATCTCTTGCCAAGATCCGAGATGTGGATGTCAAGAACTTCATATGGAGAAACATCATCACCAGATTTGGGATTCTGAGAGCAATTGTTGCAGACAATGGAACTCAATTTGACAGCAAGCTAATCAAAAACTTCTGTGCAAAGTTCAAGATCAAAAACTACTTTTCAACCTCAAACTTTCCACAAAGCAATGGACAAGTAGAAGCATCCAACAAAGTAATTTTGGATGGAATAAAGGAGAGGCTGCAGACAACAAAAGGCAAGTGGGTAAACGAATTGCCCAATGTACTCTGGATATATCGGACTACACCGAGAAGATCAACAGGAGAATCCCCCTTCGCCATGGCTTATGGCACAGAAGCAGTCATTCCGCTAGCGATCGGCATCCCAGGAATCAGAACCCAGGGAGTAGAAAACGGGACTAATTATGTACTCTTAGCTCGAGATCTGGATCTTTTAGAAGAAAGAAGAGAGAAAGCTGCAATCCAGCTTGCAGCATACCAGCAGCAACTTGCAAAAGCTTATAACAAGAAGGTCAATCCAAGAGAGTTTCAAGTCGGCGACCTAGTCCTGAGGAAAGTCGTCGGCAATAAGAAGGATCCCAGAGAGGGCAAGCTTGGCCCAAATTGGGAAAGACCCTACAGAATCATCTCGGTACTAGGTAATGGGGCATATCGGCTTAAAGATAATGAGGGCAAAGAGTTGCCAAGACCTTGGAACACTTGCAATTTGAAATTTTTCTATCATTAGAATTTCTTTGTTCCTTTGCCATTTGCCGAAGTAAATAAAAAAAGATTCAGTTCTCTTTTTAAGATACTTGACATTGTCTCTAAAATACATGCATAATGAGAATCCAAGTGGAACTCAGGTTCATATTATGGGGCAGAGAGAAGAAGAATATGTTTAGCACTTGTTGAAATTTGTGGACAATTTACAAGTTAAGTTAAACTGAAATCATTTGTTTAACACTTGTTGAAATTTGTGGACAATTTACATGTTAAGTTAAACCGAAATCATTTGTTTAACACTTGTTGAAATTTGTGGACAATTTACAAGTTAAGTTAAACCGGAATCATTTGTTTAACACTTGTTAAAATTTGTGGACAATTTACAAGTTAAGTTAAACCGAAATCATTTGTTTAACACTTGTTGAAATTTGTGGACAATTTACAAGTTAAGTTAAACCGAAATCATTTGTTTAACATTTGTTGAAATTTGTGGACAATTTACAAGTTAAGTTAAACCAAAATCATTTGTTTAACACTTGTTGAAATTTGTGGACAATTTACAAGTTGAGATTAAGCCGAAGTCATTGTTAAAACACGTGTTGAAATTTGTAGCAAATTACAAGTTGAGTTAAACCAGTATAATATTCAACACTTGTTAAAAGAAGTTTGTCTATCTGAGGTGTGTCACCCCGAGAAGATTGTACAAGGAAGGAAGAGTATGTGAAAGACATGCAGAATATTCTAAGTATAGAATCACGCCAGAGCAGTCAAGAAAAGACAAAAAGTACAAGCAATCAGTAAAGGAGAGTTGTATTAGTATTCACCGAAAAAAGGGAACATCGGCCATACAAAGAGCTTACATTGTTTTAAAAGATAAAGAAGAAGCAAAAGTACAAGAAAGGAAAAGAAAAATATAAAGCTAAGACTCCTCCCCAGTAGCGGTTGATTGAATTTGAAGTTCAGACGATTGTTGAGAAGTAACCTCAGCCGCCTTTTTCGCCGTTAGCTCAGCATCAATTTCTTGCAAAGTTTCTTCAATACTCTTGTCGGCTAATGGGACGTCGGCTGATACCTTCTCATGTGCAGCGTCTTTGGGAACCTCATCACCTTCCTCATCTTGAGTCAAGTCTAGGATTTGCTCCTTCTGAAGAGGGGACTTGGCCCCATCAGCATCCTTGGATTTTCTCACCAAAGCCTCATCCTCATCCTCATCACCATCCTCAAACTCAGATTCGCCGACGTCTTGACTTGGAGGTGGAGATAGAGGGAATGGAAGAGGAATGAGGTCGGCATTTCTGAAGGGCAAGTCCTCGGGGACATTGAGCTTCTTTAGAAGAGACATCCAACCAAGGGTGAAACCCTTGTTGCATGCCTACCTTACTTGAAGTTCATAAGCCTCCGTGACATCAGCCATTCCTTGAGCGTATGCCTTCTCGTCGACATCCTTGATTTCAGCTTCTTTCGTGGCCAAGGCTTCTTGAAGCTCTTTTTCTGCTTGGGCCATCTTCTCATCGGCCTCTTTTCTTTAGGCCTCAGAGACCTTCCTGATGGCCTCGGCAGATTCAGCCTTTTCCTCGGCATCAATTTGGGCTTTGATGGCGGCCTCAGCTTGGTCTTCCAGCTTCTTCATTTTTGACTGTAAGCCTTTATTGGTATTTTGAAGAGAAGAGAACTCCCTCTTCATATCGACCAGCTTCTGCCGATTTTCAAAAGATTGAACAGAAAAAGAGTAGGCATGCTGGATAGCCTGAAGAAAACACAAGGTAAAAGTTATTGCAAAAACTTCTAAGTATAAAAAAGAAAGGGAAAAAAATGCCAGATGAAAGACACTTACTTGAACAGAGCGTTGAAGCATCAACGCATAGTTTTCGTATTCGCTCAATTCGGCATTTCGCTCCAGATCGCCTGGTAGCAGAAGAGCAGTACTGAGCGTAACGCCGACATTAATATCCTTGGCACTATCATTTGCCATGACTGGCTTATCCTCCAAAGTAATTTCGAGGGCCCAAGGGGCAGTAGGCTTCTTAGACCCCGAAGTTGTAGCGGAGGATGACTTCGGCTTTTTGGATTTTGGGGATTCTGATGGTTGGGCTTCAGAGCGCCTCTTCCCAACAGAGGGTTGAGGTTTGTCACTCTCAGCCAACTTTGAAATAGACAAGGCGTCTTCAGACTCAACCTAAGTTACCTTAGCCTTTGGTTGAGCCTTCTTTATTCTTTTCGGCTTCGGTGGAGGTTGGGTTTGTGCTGGTTGATCATCAACGGATGACGGAATGCTGGCCAGAAGATCTTTTGCAACCGGTTTTTGGCAACCCATCTCGACGTAAGAAACTGATCGGCGTCGACGGCGGCGTTGGGATATTGGAATTAAGTATGGAGCTGAGGTGGACGGTTAATCAGCTGGATCGGAAGTTGACCCTTGATCTGTCTGAGATGTGGTCGCAGTCTGTGGAGTTGTAGCAAATGATGGAGAAAGGCTTTTTTTTCTTTCTCCTAGGGACGTCGGGCAAAGTAGACCTGTATGTTGGAATAAAGTTGAAGAGCAGAGGCGCCTTTCGTTTGTGAATTGGCAAGTTCAGAAGTTTTTTCAAATCCTTGCTGGGATAGAAGGATTGGCAAAAATTCTTGGGTGGCTGAGGAAGAACTGCAAAGATAAAAACAGCACAGACATTAGAACAAGAATATTGAAAACTTTATGCAAGAAGATAATAAAATTTATGAAGGGGGCCCTTACCAGTTCCTTCCCCTAAAACAGTTCGGCTTAAGGGATAAAGATGGAGGTCGTCGTTTGGTTGAAACTCCCAATTGCCCAAGATAATGAAGTAATCGTCTCCAGCTCCCTTGTTGGAGTCTGGGAGGTCGGCTACAATTTTATATTCGGTGGATCTCGGCTTAAGGTAATAGACATAGTCCGTGTCTTTTCTAAGGCGACACATAGTATAACAGTACTGAAAATCGGCAAGTGTAATCCTGGCATTCTCTTGTTTGACTAAAGCTATGGTACTAGTAATAACTCGGTAAGAATTGATGACGAGTTGCATTGGGTTCAACTTATAGAAGTGAAGGATTTTACAGAAAAAAGGGTCAAGTAGAAACCGAAGTCCACACTCAATAAATGCAACCACAGGGAAGGGCATGGAGTTGTCTGTAGGCATGATGGAGTCATCATCTCCAGCCAACCTCAGATTTACATCGGCTGGGATTTCAAACTCGTGCCTAAAAAAGTCTAGCTTAGAAGGGGTGTCTACCCGATGTTTCCACATACCTATGATATCGGGATAACTAAAGGTATTGGATTTCAGAAAGAAGATGTATCAAAAAAAGGGTTATTGGGACCTCGGCAAAAACCTAGGTTTGAGCTGGTGCAGAAATTTGTAAGGGATGTTTCAGTTTTGCCCAAAAATGTGGGTTCTACAAATAAATCCCAAACCTAAAACTATGGAGATAAAGATCAAAGGCACAGATCTGGAAAAGACACAAAAAACAGAAAGCAAGAACAGAGTTTCAAAATCAAGAACAAAGATGGTTTATCAAGAGCATAAAGAATACAAGAAATATAGGGCCAAGATTAGTGGCAAAAATACAGGGAAGTGGTGAAATAGTGCGTGTGTTCAAGATATGGGTAAGGGCCAAACCATGGAATAAACGCATTCAGATTCATAAATTGAACATTCAAATGAGGCAGTAATAACAACAAGTTCCAGAAAAACAATCAAGAACTGAAATAAGAAGGAACAGTTGCTTACCAGAAAAAATAAAGCCGGTGTAAGGATCGCCGAAGTCAGACGATGGTTACAGAAGTAACAAGGCGGCGGAAGCTTCACCGGGAGGAAGAATGAGGGCCGTTGCAGAGCTTGAGGTCTGGAACAATGAAAGAAATGAGAAAAGCTAGAGAGAGAAAAAGTTTTTCAGAAACGAGAATAAGGTGAAAGGGAAAAATCGAAGAGATGTTTTGTTAAAAATGAAAACGGCGGCAAAAAGTAATCAATACGCCTAGAAGAACGTATGCGTCAAATGGCGCACGTGAAAAAGAGACGGCTTACGGACGCGTCACAGGTACGAACCAGTAAGAAAGAAACACGTGGTTAAAAACGGTTGAATTATGATGTATGACAGCTCATACGCGTGAAAGGGTTCTTGAAGTTTTTGTTCTTCAACAAAGACATGTCGGCCAAAATAATGATCTCAGCTGAGATACTGTAAACCGACGTACTGGAAAAAATGAGTGATATAGGTTCCATCACCTCAGAATACCGAGGTAATAGAACCAAGGGAGCAGTTGTAGGGATATATTTTTGAGTACCAACACGTGATAAGGTGACGCCGACGTGTCAGCCGAGGTTCCACGTGTCCTAGTCTATATGCCGAGGTCATCTCGGCATAGCCGAGGATTATCTCTGAAGATATCAGAATCCGAGATAAGCGGAGAAAAGATAAGGGACAAGAGTCCTAGAGTAAAGAGGAGATTTAGCCAAGATAAGGATAAAGCTCTTAGGGAGTTTATCTTTATCTCTTAAGGAGTCCAATGTAAGTACTGAATAGGAATCCATAGAAGTCAGGCTTCTATTGAGATTAGGATTGAGGTAAACTATAAAAGAGAGGCACCCCCGTGGGTCTAAGGGACGTAATTTTATGCTTTGAGCATTGAGTTTAGCATTATTGATTATCTTTGAGAGATATACTGACTTGATCGTCAGAGTGCCCCTAGGTGGACGAACCACCGCCAGAATCTTCTTTTTCTGTTACAGGTTAGCCAGGTGTCATCTATTCTGCCAGTGTTCTCCAGCTGAATACTGAGTTGGGCAGTGTGATCGAAAAATCACTCACACATATATATATACAAATTTTGAAAGATTTGTATGTATATATATGCCAATGATGAAATATAAGTGAGGTGTAAGAATGAAGCTGATCAAGTCTGTTTTGATGGGATAGCAATAGATGTGTTAATTTTGAAGAATTCAAGAAAATGATGAAGGCTTGAGTTAGGAATTTATCTGGAAAATCTATAATTTCTCTGGAGAGTGGGAAGTCCAAAGAAATTATTGGATTCCCAGAATATCTTTGGAGAGTGGGAAGTCCAGAGAAATTCTTGGAGAAAATTTTTTTGGGAAGTCCAAAGAAATTCTCTGGATTGAATTCTCTCTGGATCGATGTTGAGGGATCTTAGACATTATAAAAATATTAGATGCCTTTTATGCTATAAAATCGTAATACCAGGGACCCTTAAAAAAAATCCCCTAAATCAAACATGCGCTATTTATTTATTTTTAACTTAGTGGGTTCTTAATTACATTTTAAATTTTGTAAATCAAATAATAATAGGGTAATGCACCAATAAATCCCAAAATAGGAACTTGTGCACTATTTAGTCCTGTGTATTTTCTTATAGACTAAAAAGTCCCGTTTTATATGAAATTACATATTTGCACGTGATGTTAGAGGGTGATGTGTGTAATCTGTGGGTAATTTAGGGATTAAAAAATGTTGTAATTACATTAGTACCCAAAAACCTAATTGTAGCCTGTTTTAGTTTGACATCAGTTACGATGTTCACGGAAGAGATCATATGGAAAATAGTATATTCCTAATGTTAATGCACTGAAATGGTGTTTTTGTGATGTTGCTGGATTTGGTAATGTTAACTCATCTTTATGTGTTTCTAATTAGGAATTTGGGATGGCGAAACCCTAGGAATACGAATCGTGTTTCTGTGTAAGTGATTTGGTTGATGTTCACGACGGGTTTCCGGCGACTGTAGTTCTTCAGTGTTTGAAAGACAACGTTGGATTTGTTCCATAATGACATCAAGTATGGGGTTCGTTTGATTTACAAGGCAAAATCGTTTCGCAATGTGTTTGTCTGTGTGGGGTTTTTTATTTTACTTTATTTTATTTTTGATTTTTGGGGTAAATGATATATGTGCTAATGTTGTTTGTATTGGTAAACATGTATGTTTGTGTCACAACCCAACTCCAGGGGCTTAGGACTAGAATCGTAACTCACTACTTTATTCTAATTGTGGCAAATTAAATGGCGTAGGTGGGGGCAAAAGGAAATAAAAATAATTAAACAAAAAATTTATTTCATTTTACTATTTTAATAAGAGAAAATACATTTATAGGGATTTATAGGGCTTTTATTATTTTATTATTCAGTGACCGACCCTAAGTAAAAACAAAAGGGAGCAAAAATAAAATAAATAAAAGAAAAAAAGGAAAGAAAAACAAAATAATTGTTCAACATCAAATTCTCATGCGGGTTCTACTACATGAGATTATGGGTCCCCTTTATATCTCGTCACCTGAAAAGGTAACAGCTATAAGCATATAACAAAGTGAGAAATATTATGTCAAGAGTATAAGGAATACAAAATAACCATGGATAATTATTTAAGTTAAAATAGTAACATAACTTAATTTGAATAAACGAATGATTTAAAGTAGTAGAATCTGAAACACAGAAATTATGCAATTAAATAACCATAACCACGGTATAGAACAGAACAGAGATCACTAGAGTGACAGTCAGAACAGAAATCAATGGATCCATGACAAACAGAAGACCACAAAGTGGCCAAATAGAGGCCAATAGTTATTTAAGTCTCCCAAGGCATGGGACTCTCGTGGTGGCACTTACAAAACATAATTGTTTATAAGATCATAGTCAAATACCTTTTAAAATTTAAACAAACATATCAATGGATTTCATTTTAAACAAATTGAGTTCAGAAATTAATCCACGTAATTGGAATATTAATATAATTTATAAAACATAAACTTGTATAAAACAATTTATGGCAAGTCAAAACATACGTAAAATATATTATGGTGACTCAAGGTATAATATAACTCACCTTAGTATTGACCCTTATCCGTTATTTTTCACTATCACAAATCTTCTCATTTCTTAGGTTCCTATCTCCAGTACTCTAGCGTGTTTCTCCTTCTTTCTTTTTTTTTTTCACTGATCTTGATCAACTCCTCCCTATTTATAAGAAGGCAAACCGTGCCATCACTCAACACGTGTTCACAGCCAATCTACCTTAGATTTGGATTAAAATCTTCCTAGATTTGTACTTATCTTATTATATTAACTTTTATGGTAATTATACTTTGGCCCAATTCTTTATGCTAATTACGTTCCACTCGTTTGATAAACAAAAAAACAAACTAATTAAATGACACTTTATCGCATGCCAACAGAAAATTAATTATTTTATTTTACTATCACTTCCACTATTAGTATTATTATTATTAGTATTATCATTATTATCGTGATTGGTTGTGGTATTAATTAAATATTTAGGGAGCCACAGTTTGCATGTATTTTGGAGTGGAAAATGTATGATTGTAACGTGATGTTGGTGGGGGTAGGATGCGATGTTTGGGTTGAATTTGGGTAGGGTACTGTATGTTGATGACAGGGTTTGAGTTTGGGTGTGCAGTAATCTATACGAATGGGTGAATGATGGTGTAATGGGGGTGGTGTTGTGTAAAATATGTTGGAGTTTTGTGTGAATAGTTTGTAGCGGTTGTGTGTTGAGGGGTTTGAAAATTTTTTGTGTTGTATTAACAATGTCCGGTGCGTCCTCGTTTTTTTTTTTAGATGTATGTTGGTGTTCGATCGCAATGTGATAAAGGTGCAACATCACCCCCACAACATCAACCCAACAAAATACACAAAAAAATATCCGCATAAACAAAGAGAATACCTTGACATACAAGCACACAATGTAACACCGGCGTCGGAAAATCAACGCGTCACCAACGACCACCCATTAACGCACGACTGATTCCATAGTCTACATAAACCCCAATATCAGCAATACCAAATGAATTGGTGGTTAAAGATTTCCTTACACATTGACCCCACAACATCAATTAAGTATATTCCCCAAAATCGGCTCACAACAATACGAAATGAAAATGTCAAAACTTACCTTCTACATTGATACCCAAACATCACTTAACAGAATCCCCCAAAATCTGCCACAACGGGTAAAAAAGTAAACTCCATCCACACCCTACCAATTTAAAATATTCCTTATCAACAAAATAGGACCAAATGGTGCATAAGAAAAAACACAGGACTAAATGGAGTAACATTCCATAATTTGGGATTTACTAGTAATTTTTCCTAATATTTTTTCATATTATATCAAATATAAATAAAGCCATCTAATTACTATATGTTTATGGTCATGTAATTGTTAGGTTTCACTTCTTATTATTATTATTATTACTATTATTATTATTATATGTATGTTGAGAAAGATTGTGGTGCATATCCCTCAAAGGATATCTACCATATGTACTTTATAACTAAATAAAAAAAATAGTATAATTTCATACTTTTTAAGTCATAATTTTTTTTTTTAAATGTCATAACTAAATAATGCATGAGGTATAACCAAACATATCAAAATAATGTTATAACTAAACAGAGAAAATGGCATAAGTAATGGTGCATATGGTAAAAAGTATTTATTGTATTTAGGGATGTAAAAAAAATCAAAAAAATTTTTTTTTTGACTAAATCGGTTGAACTGAACTAAACTTGCTATACTTGTTTGTTTTTTTAGTATGAATCAGTTTGTATGATTTTTAATTTTTTTTTTTTTTCAATTTTCAGTCTGATGCTAGTTTTAGATACCTTGTGCGTCGAATTAAACCGAAATTGATCGACAGTTTCGCATATTTAACATAATATATATTAAATATATAATGAAATTGGTTGAGTATAAGATTCATTTGATTCACTTAATAATTATTTTTTCTTAAATATTTCAGATTTGACAATAGATATGGACAATGTAATAGGGGTGTTTGGGAACCTTTGAGATTGGCTAGTTTAGCCTCAAATTGCCCCGCCTAATTCAAAATATATATATATATATATATATATATATATATATATGAAAAGCAGCGGCTATCAGCCTACACTGTCACCAACAGTGTAGGCTGCAGACAGGTAAATGACCATTTTACCCCTATAGCTCAATTTTGGAAAAAATAAGGTTAGGGGCAAATTTGTCATTTCAATCTTAAACCTCATTTCAAACACATTTTTAAATACAACAATCAACTCAAAAATTTAAACCAACTTCCCAAATACAAAAACTAAAATAGCCTACTAAAATAACCAAAAAATCTAAAAAAAAATCACTTCCCAAACACCCACAATAAATTAGTTTGCCACTCATATATGCTTGAATCAAGTTTTGCTACTATTATGCCTACACAACTATATCAGATGTTTATATCGCTTTTAATTTTTTCTTTTAACTCTACTTGATAGATTTGTGATTTAATCTTATAGGAGGATGATTTTAAATTTTGGTTTTACTTTGGTGTCAAGGCTTTGATTTTCAGATTATATTTTGTTTCTAATTCTACTTCAATCAAAGCTTAAACACTTAATATTTATTAATTCTTTTATTTGTATTTTTGCAAATGGTTTGATTGGATATTGAAATAATGTTCAAATGTCTAATTCACTATGTTTATATAAATTATTTACTATACTACAAATTTAAGAAGTAATCCAAATTTAAAATGTCATAAATCGAAAATTGCACTGAGCCAATTGGTGCATTTTAGTAAAAAATTTAGTTTGTATCGATTCTCAATATAATAGAACTGATAATATCGGTTCAGTATCGTGAAAACCCACATTTAATTATTTTTAAAAGAAAATAAATAAATAAATTAATTAATTAATTTTATCCAAAGTTTATCTAAATTATATATATATATATAATAGCGTAAAAGTTAATTTTAAATTAACCCAATTCAGCCACTAATAAAGACATTATTAAGAATAATAATTTTGTGGGTGTTCAATATTTGTTATTTATAAATTATTTTAATTAGAATTCAACATGATAATTATTCTTACTAAATACTTTAGTTAAAAACTATAGTGTATCAATTTTGAGAAACCCATACAAATACAAATACAAATACAAAAACAACCAAAAAAAAAAATCGGAATCAAATTTCTTGGTGGTAGAATAATGCCACCTGTTTGTTTGCATGTAAGTGTTGTTGGAAAATTTATAAAGAGGTAGTTGTGAATTGAAATAGACTCCATTTTGAATGAAATGGTGTAAACTTTCATGGTGTCTTTTTGTTTTATAGAAAGGGTCAAACCTCCATTTGAAAGAAATGGTGCAAACCTTTCATGGTGTCTCTTTATTTTAAAGGAAAGGTTATGTCCCTTCTTTATACCTTTTCTATTCAAATTGAATATGTGCCAACAAAGCCTATATAAAGGCAGTCCCATTCCAATTTTGATTGATTCCGAAAATTCATTTTCCTTGCCTTCATTTTGCTCTATTGCTTCCTTTATTCTTCATATTATTTTAGGAAAAATTTCAGAGAGTTATAGAACACAAGGTTCTAGTTCGCCGGACAAATTTGTTTGAAGTGCTACTACAAATTTGTGAAGATCATTGTATCCTGGGAGATAAACGTCACTCAACCGTAAGCACCATAGCGGGGCGAATCTGTCTTAAGGACAGAGTGTCACACACTCGACTTGGTCTTTTATTTTTAAACTCGGTTCGATAAATAAATTCGGTATGTTATTTATTTATTTTGTTTGATTTAGTTTCAATTTATTTTATTTACACAGAAGATTGTTCCGAATTATTTTGTTTACAAAATTTTTTGTTTGTTTCCTTTTCTCTTTCTTCTTTTAAGAAAATTATTTTCTGTAGATTTACAAAATAATATTCTGGTTGGAAAAACAAATAGTAATTATATGCTATTTGACAGATAGTAGTAATATACTGTCTATTTTCTTTGACAACTAGTAGTACGATACTGGTGTCATTAACAATTTTGAATATATTTTTGTGGAATTGTTTCAGAAATTAATTTTGGGTTTTAGAAATTATTTTCTGAATTTTCATTAATTAAAATTCTGTTTATTTATTTTTAATTATTGAAGTGTTACAGAAATTAATTTTCTGTATGGAATTAATTTGGTTGAATAAAATTTTATTTTATTTCCAATTTAATAGAAAAATAAAAGTTATATTCTTATTTCTTTTATTTTACAGAATTTAATTTCCTGTGTGAAATTAATTTGGTTGAATAAAATTTTATTTTATTTCCAAATTAATTGAAAAATAAAAGTTACATTCTTGTTTCCTTTATTTTTTTATAGAATTTAATTCTTTGAATTTGGTTTAATTTTCTGTGTAGTGTAAATTCTAATTATAATTTTGTTTTATAAATTAGAATTGATGGCTACTGAAACTAATGCCCAAACAAGTACTACTGTGATGGCTGCAATGACGCCAACCCCCTCTCCTGTTGTAACAGTACTGGTAAATCACGGTGAAAAGTCAGAGAAATTCTCAGGAACTGACTTTAAAAGATGGCAATAGAAAATGTTGTTCTATCTTATAACTCTGAACCTGGCTCGTTTCCTCCGTGAAGATGCTTCTATCTTGAAAGATGTAATAACCCTCATCGCTGCTTACCGATAAACATTGATTACCGTCAAACTGAACTGATTATGACTGATAATTGAACTGATTAAAGTACTGAACTGACTGACTGAAAACTAGAACTGAATTGACTGAGTCTATCTGTTTAATTGTGCATCTATCTGTTTGATTGATTATTTGATCTGTTCGTGTTTTAGTGTTTAAACTGCTAATTGAAGGCCTTATCGGCGGCCGAATCGGGAATTGATTGATGTTTTATGATCCTCATAATTAATGTGATTTTATGGTATATTTATCTGAAAACTGATTAGGTATGATTAAACTAGATTAAAATGAGTTAATTGCAAAGTTTGCCGTAATTACTGTTTTGCCACCGAGTGGCCCACTACCTAGTTATGCTAGAGCCTTGCATACTTGACTCTAAACATCTCTTAAGCTCCATTTCTTGCACACAAACCGGCCATAGGGAGGCGAGAGTGAGAGATTGAGTTGTTCATCTTGAGTTCTTGAAGATTTGGCTTAGACAACTTGGAGAATTGAAAGTTGATTGTTGATTTGTGGTTTTACACTTGTAATTGAAGCTCTAGGTAAGAGAATTCAACCTTTATTGATGTGTTTGAGCTTGTTCTTGCATGATTCATGTCAAAATTGAGAATTGAGCCATGATTTAGTGCTAGCATGATGTAATAGAGCATAATTCATGCATGCATGTTAGTATTGTGGGATTTTGAGTTGAGTTCATGGCAAATTGTCACATGCATGTCCATAATTTTGTAATGGTCCATGTTTTCAACTTGTTTTTGGATCAATTGGCTCCTTTGAGCATCAAATTGAAGCTTTGAATTGATTTGAATTCATGCATGTTTGCATGTTCTCCATGTTCATGAAAATGGTTTGAAATTGGGTTTGAATTAAACACCCTTGGGCTTTGATTTCTCAAAATTGAGCTTTGAACCATGTTATTCTATGTGTTTACAAATGTTTTCTGGAAATTCAGCCCAAGAGGTCGAGTTTTGAGTTGTTAAACCTTGGTTTGAGCTTGGAGGTGCAATCTGGGTTTTCCAGATTTTGCACTCCCGCTCGAGCGGGGAAAGTGGCGCTCGAGCGTGGAATCCGAGCATCCAGTATTTTCTCTGCACTGTTTTACAGTACGCTCGAGCGGAGGATTGGGCGCTCGAGCGGAGTCTTGTGTCTCAAGCTCAAGCGGGCGTCGAGCGGAGATTTCACCCATCCAGTACTTGTACAGTACGCTCGAGCAGGAAAGTTTACGCTCGAGCGTGTACCTTTGTTGCATGTCCGCTCGAGCGGGGAAACCTGCGCTCGAGCGGGACTCTGTTTTCTGAAAATTCTGAAACTATTTTTTGATCACATCTTTGCATCCTCATCCCATTCTAGGCATTCTTAGGCCTAGTTTAAGGCATCTTACTGAGGACATAGATGTAGAACACACCGAGGCATGAGGGGTTAAGTTACTATATTTCCCAACTATGTAGCTTAGTGTGTGTTCAACCTGTGAACTGTGTAGGGTTGGCGACTGGGGAGGCACGCTCTAGCATACCGTAGCCCAGAACTCTGTGAGTAACGATTGTGTAAAGATATGTTCAAAAATGATTATTTTCTGAGCAACTGAACTGTACTGTTTCTGAATTGAATACTGTTAATTGAATGAATATATGTCCTATATTCTGAACTGTATTGTGGCATCCTTAGCACCTACTGTTTACTGTTACTATTACAGAGATCTCTGTCGGTTCCCTTGTTGGAACCACTACTGTTTACTGACTGATGGCCATCACTACTGTTCGGTCTTTTAAGACCTACTGTTTACTGTACTGTTATGCTAACGGATGTACCACATATGACTGTACTGACTGAACGACTGAAATACTGATTTAATGAACTGTTTTCATTACTGTAAGGACATTCATTCTTAACCTCTTTACGCATTATGTTATTCATTGGGCTTTAGCTCATTGCTCATATATATATGTAGGTGTTCAGGCACCAGACCGCGGCTAGGAGCGTCAGACTTACTCCCTTTTTGTCAAGCCAGCCTATGTGCCTCACTGCGAGGTTCCGAGCCTATCGTGTTAAGGCTTAGGGGTGTTTTACAAATCCCCCTTCTCTACTGTCTTACTGTTCTGTATAGACTGAATGTTTACTGTACTGTTATGCAGGGATCGAGTCCCTAGTCTGAATGATTGTACATATTGTGTATACTGTTCTGTACTGTTTATGTATATATGTATGAGAAGTCTTTTTGCATGCAGACTGTCACAGCTCATTGGGCATTGTTTATTTACTGTATTGGCTTCCGCGGGGCCCTGAACTCTGTTTTACTGTACTACTGTTAAGCAGGCCTTCGGTAATCTCGGATTACTGGCCGGTTACGGTGCTAAACCCATAGGGCCGGGTTTGGGTCGTGACAGAGAGGATGAAACCGACCGACCAGTGGTTGCTGCGGTTGATGCCTGGAAACATGCCGATTTCCTTTGCCGGAACTAAATCTTAAACGGACTTGACAACACATTATACAACGTCTACAGTCCTATCAAGACAGCAAAGGAACTTTGGGAGTCTTTGGAGAAAAAATACAAAACGGAAGATGCCGGCTCAAAGAAATTTGTGGCAGGCAGATTCCTAGATTTTGTAATGGTTGATTCAAATACTATGATCAGCCAAGTTCAAGATTTCCAACTCATTATGCATGACATTCACGTAGAAGGCAGGTCTCTCAGTGAATCCTTTCAAGTTGCAGCCTTAATTGAAAAATTACCAAAAGGCTGGAAGGAATTCAAGAACTACCTCAAACACAAGGGCAAAGAAATTTCTATGGAAGAATTAATTGTGCGTTTGAGGATTGAGGAGGACAACCGCAATTCTGAAAAGCGAGCTGGTAAGTATCCTATGGAGTCTAAGGCAAATGTGGTGGAACATGCTTCAAAAACCAAGAAACGAAAGTCTTCTGGAGAAAGTTCATCACAAGGCTCTAAAGGGGGGGGGAAATAAAAAGTACAAGTTTAATGGCAAATGTTACATCTGTGACAAAGAGGGACAACGGGCCAAAGATTACCGTAGCAAAGGCAAAAGCAAAAGAAGAACAAGCAAGAAGCCTGCTCAAGCCCATATGACCGAAATGGACAATATTTCTAATGGTATAGATGATATCAATCTTTCTGTAGTTGTTTCCGAGGCAAATCTTGTCAGAAATCCTAAAGAATGGTGGGTGGGCACTGGTGCTACTCGCCATATTTGTGCCGACAAAAAGATGTTCACATCTTATTCTACAGTGGACAATGGTGATCAACTTTTTATGGGCAACTCCTCAACTTCCAAAGTTGAAGGACAAGGAAAGATTGTACTCAAGATAACATCTGAAAAGGAACTCACTCTCAACAATGTGCTACATATACCGGACATTCGCAAGAATCTTGTTTTCGGATCTTTGTTGAGTAAGAATGGGTTTAGGCTAGTATTTGAGAGTGATAAATTTGTACTTACTAAGAATGAGATGTATGTAGAAAAATGTTACATGTCTGATGGCCTTTTCAAATTAAATGTAATGACCGTTGTGCCCTCAGTTATTAATAATAATACATCTTCTTCTTACTTGCTTGAGTCTTCAAATTTATGGCATGGTAGACTAGGGCATATTAATTATGGATCTTTGCGTAGATCAATTAATATGGAATATTTACCTAAATTTGCAATTGATTCAAATCATAAATGTGAAATTTGTGTTGAGGCAAAATTATCAAAAACTCATTTTCATTCAATTGAAAGAAGTACGGAACTACCTGAATTAATTCATAGTGACATTTGTGATTTTAAATCAATTCAAACTAGAGGTAGGAAAAAGTATTTTATCACTTTTATAGATGACTATACTAGATATAGTTATGTTTATTTAATTCGAACCAAGGATGCAACTTTGGAAACTTTCATTCAATATAAGAATGAAGTTGAAAATCAACTTGGTAAGAAAATCAAGAAACTTAGAAGTGGTAGAGGTAGTGAATATGAATCACCTTTTGGTGAGTTTTGTAAAGAACATGGAATAATTCATCAAACTACTGCTCCTTATTCACCTCAGCAAAATGGAATTGCTGAAAGGAAAAATAGGATTTTAAAAGAAATGATGAATGCAATGTTAATAAGTTCTGGATTACCTCAGAACTTGTGGGGGGAAGCAATACTTTCTGCTAATTATATACTTAATAAAGTACCCTGAAAGAAAGTGAATCAAACACCTTATGAATTGTGGCATGGAAGAGTACCATCCTACAAATACTTAAAAGTGTGGGAGTGTTTGGCTAAAGTGGCTATTCCTAGTCCTAAAAATACTAAGATAGGTCCTAAGACCATTGATTGCATTTTCATTGCTTATGCTAAGAATAGTAGTGCATATCGATTTTTGATTCATAAATCAGAACATATCAAAATGCATGTAAATACTATTATTGAATCTCGGAATGCATCTTTCTTTGAACATGTTTTTCCAAATAAGACTGGACAAGAGATTAGTAACAATAAAAGAACTCATGATGCTATTATTAGTCAGGATCAAGAACATGATCAAGAACAAGAGTTAGATCAAAATGAGAAACAGGAACCTAGGCGTAGTAAACGTGCTAGAACCTCAAAATCTTTTGGTCTAGATTTTCTAACATATTTGTTAGAAAATGAGCCTTTAACTTTTAAAAAGGCTATGTCCAGTCCTGAAGCTCCTTTATGGAAAGAAGCTGTCAACAGTGAAGTTGAATTCATCTTGCAATATCACACTTGGGAATTAGTGGACTTGCCACCAGGTTGTAAACCTCTTGGGTACAAGTGGATTTTCAAAAGGAAAATGAAAGCAGATGGATCAATTGACAAATACAAGGCAAGACTTGTGGTCAAAGGTTTTAGACAAAAAGAAGGTCTTGATTACTTTGACACATACTCACTGGTTACTAGAATAACATCCATTAGAATACTAATTGCCATTACATCTCTATACAATCTAGAAATTCATCAAATGGATGCTAAAACCACTTTCTTAAATGGTGAGTTAGAGGAAGAAATTTACATGGAACAACCAGAAGGGTTTTCTGTTCTAGGGAAAGAAAAGAAAGTGTGTAAATTGGTTAAATCATTATATGGTTTAAAACAAGCGCCAAAGCAATGGCATGAGAAATTTGACAAAGCAATGATATCAAATGGATTTAAAATTAATGAGTGTGACAAATGTGTTTATATTAAAAACACAGACAAAGGTTATGTCATTGTATGTCTTTATGTGGATGATATGCTCATCATAGGCAGTAATAATAATATGATTAAAACTACCAAGAAAATGTTGAATAAACATTTTGACATGAAGGACATGGACATTGCTGATGTAATTCTTGGTATGAAAATTACCAAAACATCAGAAGGTTATGCTTTGTCACAATCTCATTACATTGAGAAAATACTTGACAAATTCAGCAAAGATGATGATCATCTTACTAGAACACCTGTAGATGTTAATTTGTATCTTTCTAAGAATGTACAAGAAAGTATTTCTCAATTAGTGTATGCCCAAATTATTGGAAGCTTAATGTACTTGATGAACTGCACTCGCCCGGATATAGCTTATGCAGTAAATAAATTAAGTAGATATACGAGTAATCCGGGAGAAGAACACTGGAAAGCAATTATAAGGGTTCTAAGATATCTCCGATTTACTCATAACATTGGGCTTAATTATACTAGATATCCAGCAGTACTTGAAGGATACTGTGATGCAAATTGGATATCAGATACTAGAGACTGGAAGTCCACCAGTGGGTATGTCTTTACTCTTGGTGGGCGGCTGTATCTTGGAAATCTTCCAAACAGACTTGCATTGCTAGGTCTACTATGGAATCAGAATTCATAGCATTAGA
The DNA here is from genome assembly GCF_055761805.1 of Camellia sinensis. Taxonomy (NCBI): domain Eukaryota; kingdom Viridiplantae; phylum Streptophyta; class Magnoliopsida; order Ericales; family Theaceae; genus Camellia; species Camellia sinensis. Next base: position 60,710,164 of record NC_138974.1, read on the forward strand.
CAAAGCTGGGGAAGAAGCAGAATGGCTTCGCCACTTCCTTGAAGATATTCCAATATGGCCAAAACCGGTGCCTGCTATATGCATACATTGCAATAGTCAATCTGCAATAAGTAGAGCACAGAGTCATATGTATAATGGTAAGTCTCGACATATTCGTCGTCGACAAAACACCGTAAAACAACTACTCTCTAATGGAATTATTTCCATAGAATATGTTAAGTCTAAAGACAACATAGCGGATCCACTAACCAAAGGGTTAGCAAGAGAGTTAGTTGAGAATTCATCGAGGGGAATGGGACTTAAGCCAATTTAATAAGAGTTACCTCAACGGCAACCCAACCTAGTTGACTGGAGATCCCAAGATCTAGGTTCAAAGGGACAACCAAGTTGTGAATGACTCAAAAGGATCACTGGGGAGTCTAACTCCTACCCATTTCTATGATGAAATAGTGATGTCTGCAGCGTTTTAGATTAAGTAAAATTTTAATGATTCTTATATCTAGGTAAACCTAGTGGAGTATGGTAGGATATTCTTCATAAGAATCACCTATGTGAGTGTGAACTGGGCCGGTTCTATGAGATTTGTGCAGGGCTACAAGTCTTTAGAGCACTCATGAAAGACCAGGTTGTTCAAGGCCAAAATGAACACAATAGTGAGAACTAAACTGTGTTTGGGGATATACCGTGTGAGTTCTATTGTCTTGGTTTACATAAACGGCTAAACAGTTCAAGGCATCATGTTCACTGGTTAGCTAGTAAATCCGATAGTGTCTCACAAGGGAAGGTTTAAAGCCAAAAGCTACCTATCCTTTGCAGAATATTTTCAATTTCTGTACTCTCTGTATTTACATCATGTTGTTGCATTTTCTCTCTGTCAATTTCATTCATATGGGGGATTGTTGGAAAATTTATAAAGAGGTAGTTGTGAATTGAAATAGACTCCATTTTGAATGAAATGGTGTAAACTTTCATGGTGTCTTTTTGTTTTATAGAAAGGGCCAAACCTCCATTTGAATGAAAGGGTGCAAACTTTTCATGGTGTCTCTTTATTTTAAAGGAAAGGTTATGTCCCTTTTTCATAACTTTTCTATTCAAATTGAATAGGTGCTAACAAAGCCTATATAAAGGCAGTCCCATTCCAATTTTGATTGATTCCGAAAATTCATTTTCCTTGCCTTCATTTGGCTCTCTTACGTCCTTTATTCTTCATATTATTTTAGGAAAAATTTTAGAGAGTTATAGAACACAAGGTTCTAGTTCGCCGGACAAATTTGTTTGAAGTGCTACTACAAATATGTGAAGATCATTGTATCCTGGGAGATAGACGCCACTCAACCGTAAGCACCGTAGCGGGGCGAATCTGTCTTAAGGACAGAGTGTCACACACTCGAGTTGGTCTTTTATTTTTAAATTCGATTCGATAAATAAATTCGGTATGTTATTTATTTATTTTGTTTGATTTAGTTTCAATTTATTTTATTTACACAGAAGATTGTTCCAACAAGTGTAGGAACCCTCACCTCATCATGCTTCTTGGAGTTAGAAGATATGAAGTGACCAGAGAATGATGAAGAGAGAGAGAGAGAGAAGGGAAAAGCCTCAGCCCTCAACCTCAACATGTTTGTGTATATATGCATACTACTCTTTGATTAGAGAAGGCAAACGAGATTTGAGAAGGGAAAAAAAAAAATCTTTGCGAAGTGAAGTAAGTTAACAAGAAGAGGAGGTTAAGAAGGTTGCATATTTTCCTACCATTTCACTATCCCATTTTAACCCTACAACTAAGTAAGAAAGCCCTTTCAACCTTCTCATTTTTTTTAATTATTAAAATTTTCAGATTATATTCATATGATAAAATGACTGAATTTATAGATAAAATTTTTTATGTATGTATATAAATTTTGTGATCTGTATATCAAATATTTGAAGATATTGATAGTCTTAAAGTCATGGTATTATTGTGGAAATAAGCTTGCATGTGTAGTTTATACCATTAAAAAGAGGATTGAAGGTTTTATTTGGCCCTTGAATCTACCAAAATATTTGTTCTAATTTTTAGACACTTTTATACTCAAAATTTTGAGATTATTTCTTCTACAAAGTTGTTTAAAATGATTTCTACTTCATCCATGCATTTTTGCAACAATTATTGAATTTTGTATGAATTTATACGGATTTTTAATCAAATCTGGAGCTATAGGCAGATTTTACTATGTGTTTGAAAAATCATTAAAAATTTTATATTAAACCAAATCTGGCAATTTATAAACAAAAAATGAAATTTGAGAAGTCCAGTTTCATAATAAATTTTTATATTATTAAATTGATTTATAAATTTAAGTATGGAATTAATTTAAGAAAATGTGATTGAGAGGGTAATTTATATGAAAATTGGGCCGAGCTGGGTAATGGGCCGTCATGGGCCACAATACGAAGGGCTGAGTAAAAAGGCTTTGAAGTTAGTCCGGTCCTAGAGCCCCGAAGCTAGTCCGGTCCAGAGGAGACTTGAAGTTAGTCCGGTTTAAAGACGCTTTGAAGTTAGTCCGGTCTTAGAGTTAGCCCGGTCATGGTCATGTCTTTTTTGGATAAAGACTTGGAACGGATACATTGCCCTCACAATGATGCCCTGGTCGTCACCCTCCGAGTTAAGGATTTTGACGTCAAGCAGATTCTGATTGACCAGGGTAGTTCATGTGAAAATCATGTACTACAAAACATTTAAACAATTGAAGCTGCAAGACAAAGACTTGGCGCTTGCCATATCTCCCCTAATTGGATTCAACTCCATGCCAGAATGGCCCGTCGGCAAAATAATTCTTCAAGTCAGAGCAGGAAGCGTGACGAAACAAGTGGAGTTCTGGGTATTGAAGGTCCCCTCCACTTACAACATCATCTTGGGCAGAACATGGTTGCATGCCATGCGATCGGTGGCGTCATCCTACCACCAAGTAATGCGGTTCCCCAACGAAACCGGGGTAATTGAAGAAGTCTATGGTGATCAGATCATGTCGAAGCAATGCTTCGTCATGATGAATGGCAGCCGCGCTGCCAAAGGATACGTACATTCGGTGGAAGAACCTGAGAGCAATGAGTTATTCGTAGATGTCAGCAAAGCGGCTGATTAGAAAGTGGTGGAGGACTTGGTGGAGGTGAGAATAGATGAAAAGAACCCGGATAAGTTCTTTTTGCTCGGTTCGTCGTTGTCCAGCACTGAGAGATTAGAGGTGTTAGAATTCTTGACCTCTAACATCGAAGTGTTCGCCTGGACGCCATACGATATGCCAGGTATTGAACCCAACTTCATCTGTCACCAACTCAATGGCCACCCATCCGCCAGACCAATCATCCAATGCACACGCAGATCGGCACTCCACCATGCCGAGATAGTGGCTAAAGAAGTAGGAAACCTGCTGGAGGCAGGGGCAATCAGAGAGGTGCACTACCCAAGATGGATCTCCAACACAGTTGTGGTGCCAAAGAAGAATGGCAAGTGGCGTGTCTGTGTCGACTATAAAACAGTCAACAAGGCGTGCCCAAAAGACAGCTTTCCTCTACCACGGATAGATCAACTGGTAGACCTAACGGCGGGGCACAACCGACTTAGCTTTCTGGATGCATACAGAGGCTACCACAAAATTGCCATGCATGAACCAGACCAGGAGGTCACATCCTTTACAACTCCAAGAGGACTGCACTGTTACAAGGTCATGCCCTTTGGCCTAAAGAACGCAGGGGCAACATTCCAACGAATGGTCACCAAGATGTTTGAACCATTATTAGGCAAAACAATGGAGGCTTACATCGACGACATGGTGGTCAAGAGCAAGGATGAGAAAGACCATCTCAAGGACCTAGGAGAGATGTTTGAAATCCTAAAGAAGCACAAGTTGCGCCTCAATGCATCCAAGTGTGCATTCGGAGTAGGATCTGGCAAATTCCTGGGCTTCATTGTGACCAACCGGGGTATAGAAGCAGACCCTTCCCAGATCAAAGCAATCCAGGATTTGGAGAGACCAAACTCAGTGAAAGAAGTGCAGCATCTCACCAACATAGCAGCTGCACTCAATCGGTTCATAAGCCGGTCATCGGACAGACTACGACCATTCTTCCATGCACTAAAAGCCAAGTTCAAATGGGACGAAGAATGCGACCAAGCTCTGGAAAGCTTGAAAGAATACATGTCTTCTCCACCATTGCTGGTCACCCCAATACCTGGAGAAGAACTCTTCCTGTACCTGGCAGTCTCTCAGCACGCAATTAGCACAGTGTTGGTCCGTGCGGAAGGAATTCAACAACTGCCCATCTATTATGTCAGCAAGACATTGCTGGGAGCCGAAACAAGGTACTTGCCGCTGGAAAAATTAGCATTGGCCTTAATGATGGCCTCCAGGAAATTGACACACTACTTTCACGCCCACACCATAGTCGTCCTCACAGCTTTCCCACTAAAAGCTTTGTTTGAGAGGGCGAACTTTTCTGGGCGAATCTTGAAGTGGGCAGCAGAGTTGGGACAATTTGACATCAAGTTCCAACCCAGAACCGCAGTAAAGGCCCAATCTTTGGCAGACTTTGTCGCAGAGTTTACTCCTGGAAGTCATCATATCTGCCCAGTCGACCTAACTGACACAACCGAACTAGGGATGGAAGTTGACGCCGGAATAGCACAACCCCTAACAGAAGGTACTCAGTCAGACTCCAAGGCAGACCAGACTAAAGACAGCAATGAAGAAGCAAACCAAGCTACACTAAACCAAGACTCACCAACAAATAAAGACTTGGTACAATCAGATGGCGAGGGGCAGACAGCAAGCATGGACCTTGAAGAAAACACCAGCAACATTCTTGACCCCACGACATCATCTGACCCCTCCACTTGCTGGAAGTTGTTCGTTGGAGAGATGTGGAAGCTCTTTGTGGATGGAGCATCCAACCGGCATGGTGCAGGACTTGGCATAGTCCTCATCTCACCAGACGGCCTGGTTGTGGAGCAAGCAATCAATCTTGGCTTCCTAGCATCAAACAACGAAGCGGAGTACGAAGCACTCCTTGCAGGACTCAAAACAGCATTCTACATGAAGGCCACCGAACTAACGGTCTACAGCGACTCACAGCTGGTGGTAAACCAAATTTCTGGCGACTATGAAGCAAAGGATGGTAGAATGGCCAAGTACCAAGAATTAGTCAGAATAGAGATCAAGAAATTTGAAGTAGTAAGGATTGAACAGATAGGCAGGGAAGAGAACGGCAGAGCAGACGAACTAGTAGGCTTTGCTTCAATGGGAGAAGTATGCTGTGCTGATTTAGGCCCCTCATGAATGGATCCCATCATACTATTCTTGAAAGATGGCGTCCTACCGGAAGAAAAGAAAGAAACCAACAAAATTAGAGCAAAGTCACAACGATTTTGGCTCTCCCCATCCTTGGTATTATACAAAAAGTCGTTCTCAGGACCCTATCTAAAGTGTGTCCACCCCAGTAAACTGAAAGCATTCTTATACGAGATACACGAAGGGGTGTGCGGAAGCCATCAAGGAGGAAGATCGCTAGCTTACAGGGCCATTTCGCAAGGATACTGGTGGCCATACATGCAGGCAGACTCAGAAAAATATGTGAAGAAGTGCGAGAAATGCCAAAAATTCGCACACCAAATACATCAACCAGCCAGAGAACTCCTACCATTGACTAGCCCATGGCCTTTTGCAATGTGGGGCTTGGACATAGTAGGACCGCTTCCAACAGCACCTGGCAATTTCTCGCAGCAACAAACTACTTCACAAAGTGGGTGGAAGCAGAAGCATTGGCATCAATCAAGGAAAAAGATGTGAAGAAGTTCGTTTGGCAAAATATCATTACTCAATTCGGGACACCTAAAGCCCTCATATCAGACAACGGCACCCAGTTTGATGGCAAAATCTTTAGAAGCTTTTGTGAAGAATATAAGATAGAGTTCTACAATTCTACACCAGCATATCCTCAAGCAAATGGCCAAGCAGAAGCATCAAACAAGGTTGTCTTGGATGGACTGAAGAAAAGGTTAGAGAAGGCAAAAGGCAAGTGGGCGGAAGAACTTCCTCATGTTTTATGGGCTTACCGCACCACACCTCGACGATCAACAGGAGAAACACCATTCTCCTTAGCCTACGGAATGGAAGCAGTAATCCCACTAGAGGTTGGCCTCCCCACAACTCGACCTCGCCGAAGAAAGAAGAGAAAGAGCACTAGTTCACATTGCCTCATATCAGCAAGAGTTATCCAGAAAATACAACAAGACAGTGCATCCAAGACAATTCAAGATCGGCGATTGGGTACTGCGCAAAGTGATGGGAAACACCCTGGTGCTAGGAGATGGCAAGCTAGGGCCTAATTGGGAAGGTCCTTACAAAGTAGTTGGGTTAGTAGGCAAAGGGGCATACCACCTAGAAGACAAGGACGACAAAGCAATCCCTAGGCCATGGAACACTGCCAATCTCAAGTTATTTTATTTTTAGCTTTCCTCTTTCAAACATGTGTAATTTTTTCCTTCCTCAATAAAACAAGTCGATTCTTTTCAGCATAGTTGTTTTCTGTAAAAGTTAGTTTTAGTGAAGTTAGGAACATTGCAAACATTTTATTCTAAGCTGGCTAGAAAAAAACCAACTTAGAGGTTGGCTGAATTAAACCAACACCCTTCCTAAGCCCAGGATAAGGATCCAGGCTGCAGGACGTTTGGTCGGAATAACCAAACATTTTACTTTAGGTTGGCTGGAAAAACCAATCTAAAGGTTGGCTGGAAAAACCAATCTAAAGGTTGGCTGGAAAAACCAACACCTCTCCTAAGCCCAGGATAAGGATCCAGGCTGCAGGACGTTTGGTCGGAATAACCAAACATTTTACTTTAGGTTGGATAGAAAAACTAATCTAAAGATTGGCTGGATTAAACCAACACCCTTCCTAAGCCCAGGATAAGGATCCAGGCTGCAGGACGTTTGGTCGAAATAACCAAACACTTTACTTTAGGTTGGCTGGAAAAACCAATCTAGAGGTTGGCTGGATTAAACCAACTCTTGTTACTCTTTAGTCGAAGTGAGGACATCGGCTAAAGAGTGGTTGGCTGGATTAAACCAACTCTTGGTACTCTTTAGCCGAAGTAAGGACATGGGCTAAAGAGTGGTTGGCTGGATTAAACCAACTATTGTTACTCTTTAGCCGAAGTAAGGACATCGGCTAAAGAGTGGTTGGCTGGATTAAACCAACTCTTGTTACTCTTTAGCTGAAGTAAGGACATCGGCTAAAGAGTGGTTGGCTAGTAAGTCCAGTCAGATTGCTCAGCTAAGACCGGAATAAAGTATCTCGGCCACACTACTATTAGAAAGCAAGCTCAAACAAGAATTTAAACCGAGGTAACAGTTGGAAGTGAAAAGATCATGGAAAAGTCATTACAAGTATAAGCATACAGTTCAAACCGAAAAAAATGTTGTAACAAAAAAGATGATTTTCATTGATCAAGTTCAGAGCAATTACAAGGGGGGCCATAGCCCGGTTACAAGTCAAAGCAAAAAGAAGAAAAAGAAAAAAATACAAGTTAATTAAAAAGGTCTTCAAGATCGGCTTCAATATCAACCTGAACACCGGTTGCAGATAGAAGATCAGTTTCAGTAGCAACTGGCAGCACGGTGTTAGTCGACGGCTCAACAGTTGGGTCTTCAAACGTTGGCTCCAACCTAGCTGGTTGACCGTTGCCTTGCTCGTTGACTACCGGAGTGTCACTTGGCTCATTCTCTTCATCGTCGTCGTTAGACGCTTCAAGGAACTGCTTCTGTAGATCAGTTGCATACTCCGCCAGTGAGGCCGGGATAAAATACTGAGGAGCATTATGGACCTCGGTGTCAAGACCACAACCAAGCTGCTCCACGGCACCCCTCCAGCCGCACTTGAAGAACAAATCCTTCGCAGCTTCACACTACTAGATGTATGCAGCTTCGCCTTCCTTGAAGCCTTTCACCTCGGCATCTTCAGCTTTCTTCTTCAAAAGATTTATTTCGGCGTCTTTAACACCCTCAAGTTTTGCAAGCTCCCGCAAATACTTGTCTTTCATCGCAGTTAGGGCTCTCTGTCTGTTAGCATTGGCCGAAGCAACTAGGCCGGTCAGACGAGTCACCTCGGCCTCCAGCTCGGCCGTCCTCACTTGTTCTTGTTTGAGCTCGGCGGTTTTGGTTTCGGCCTCTGCCATGGCCTCCCTTGACATTCTCCTGAGATCCAACACCCACTTGTGTGCAATGTGGTTCTTCTGAATGGTCTGCAATAAAATAGAAACTTTCCTTTTTAGCCGAGTTGAAAGTAAGAAGAATTTGAAAGGTACAAAAGCAAAAGAGAGTGCTACCTACCAAGATCATGGATTTTGTTGAAGACCGGATGGCCTTCAGCTCGGTGTTTAGCTGATTGTGGTGCTCCATGTCCTTTGGAAGGCACACACTTTTGGCAAGGTTGAAAGCCAGTATGTGATCCTTCTCAGCAACCACCGAATCAGTTTCTTCAATATCTCGGTTCTGATAAGTGAGCTTCGGTGCCCACTTGGAGGTAGCTCGGTCAGATGGCTCTGGTTGCGGACTCGGTGGGTGGCTCGGTGGTAGGGTGGTTTCGTCTTCATCAACTAACCGTTGTTCGGTCTGCGTAGTCCGGGCGCGTTTAGTTCGGCGTGATGAAGAAGGTTGTTGAGAAGGAAGGGTCGCCACGGTCTCTTGAGTTTGGTTGGGTGGTGGTACCTCGGCCCTGTTTGTCTCAGTCAAGAGGGCCCTGACTCTGTTTCTCTTGGCCATCTCTTCTTCAGCGGTCAGTGGGATTAGTCTAATTTGTGGCAATGTTGGGTCCGGTTCGGGGGCCTCCTCTAGCAGAAAGTCGGTCACTCTCGCTTTTCGGCGGCCGCTGTATCTGTATGTCGGTTCAAAATTTAACAACTTGGCCCAACTCCGTTCTTGATACCGTAGTGCGGCGCGGAGAGTGCCTAGATTGGGGTAGCTGTAAAGAAATTGAAGATGGGCTGAATCTGTATAAAGAAGACAAACTGTTAGTTCGGTTCAGGAGCGGGTAACTGAAATAAAGTAAAGCATACCAAAAACCGAAGTAATTATACCAGGTTCTCCTTTATTCCAGTTTATACTTCGGCCAGGGATCTGGGCTTGCTGGTCTTCAAAATTGCCAGACACCCAGAAAAAGTCATCATCGTTTAAGTCCTTATCCGGCGTATTTTTTATTATTTTTTCTCTGCGACGGCGTATCCTAAGGTAGTAGACCCAGCCGTCATCTTTGGAGCCATTGGAGTATTGGTGGAATATTTCGGCTAGATCGAGGTTAAGACCGGCTCGGCGGTTTAGTTCGGCTATACCCATTATTATACGGTAAGAATTGGTGGAAAGCTGAGTTGGGCATATTCTGGTTTGTCTTAGAAATTCACAAATCAAGGGTTGAACGGGGAATCTTAGTCCGGTTTCTATTATTGATAGGAGGGCGAAAGGTACATAGCCCTATTTTTCCCATGGAGGGTATCTTGTTCGGCCAGAATAAGCTGGACATCGTCAGGGATGTTGTAATCCCTTCGGAATTCGGCCAGGCCACCAGGGGTTTCTACCAAAAACCTATACTTCCCCATTTATTTTTTAAGTTATGGATAAATTAGTTCGGCCGCAAAATTGTGCTCAGTAGCTCGGCTGGGCACGCAGTGGAGTGCCCAGGCAACCTAAGTCTACAAAGTGGAAAACAAAGGAGTTAAGCACAGGTCATTGGACCGTGCTACAAAATAAAAGCAAGAATAGGAGTCCTACTTCAGGTGTGTGGGATGCTATAGGTTCTATCTCGATTTCAACAAGACGCTTAGTAGCTTGGATTAAGCAGGCGGTTCGATAGCTCGGTCTTGGCAAAGCGATTCGTTATCTCGGTTAAAGAGAAGGCTCAGTCAGATCGATTAAGCCTCTAGGAGCAGCTTTCTGAGTTCGGTCTAAAAACTTAGAAAGCTGGCTTAGCCCCAAAGACCTAGCTCGGTCGAACGTTAAGGTTTCATTATGCTACGTTCGGACTTAGTTCGGTTCGATTTTATTTTCTTTTTTTTTTTTGAGTAGAGGATTTCAGATCTCTGTAGGGATGCAGGATGTTGGTTTGTTGTAGATAGTACATATGAGTAAGTATATTTTTTCTTATTTCTGAACACTTGATATTATTCTGCTTTCTAATGTAAATCGTTTTACCTTGTTTGATGATATTGCTAACTTTTTTAATAACAAAAAGATGTTGAATACATTAGTTAAATATGAAATGTATATATCTATTGTGAATGTGATTATTTCATCAAGGACGAGTGCATAATAGAGCTTGTTGTCGATTTCATATTATAAATACAATAGTGCTGGAGCTTATTATTGGTTTGTGTTATAGATACAAGGGTGCAGGTTTCTAATTCATTCCCCTGAGCTTTTATTATAACATAATTCATCATAGTTTTGAACAATGTGGCATCAGGGCATGACTTAATGTAGAAGTAATACCATTGGCTTGTAATAATAAATTTCGTAATTATAATGTAAAAATGATTAGAAAGTTTTTTTTTTTTTTTTGTCTATTAATAAAAAAGAAAAAAAAAAATCAACATGAGGTGAGGACTGTAGAATAAGGGACATGCAAGAAAAAAATTTTGGGGGTGGGAGGAAAGAACCTTAGCAAAAAAAGAGACACAGTAATAGTTTTAAATATCAGCAGAGAGAAGAATCCTTTTGTTTTGAAGGGGACAACATAAAATAGTAGTTTTAGATGTGCTTCAAAATTACTATTTTTTTGTACAACTATATATGGATGTGGTGTTAGAATAAATTGTCTGGAATAATTTTCCTGAATCTCATGCCGTTATGCATAACTCCATTATGCATAACCTTTGTAGACTTTACCCTGCTAAAGTTTGTAATAATGAAATAATTTTCCTGAATCTCATGTCACTATGCATAACCTTTTAGGCTTTTACTCTAGTAGAGTTTGAAAGTCTTCTTCTTCTTCTTCTTCTTCTTCTTCTTCTTCTCTCTCTCTCTCTCTCTCTCTCTCTCTTTCTCTCTGTGGATGCTGCTTCTCTGCCACTTTGTGTAGTCCCTGGTCATTATGTACACAATGGTTTGACATCACTGATCTCAGGCCAAAAAATAAGTAGAAGATCCAGCATAGTTACTATGTCTCATGCTACCAATTCATCATATCATATACATAATAAATTATTCAAGAAATGGAAAGTTTGCAACTGGAGTATATCTAATAATCATCATGCATTTTGCATTTAAAATATAGAAGTTCAAACACTAAAAATGACTTGTTACTTACGAAAAGGGGGATAAAAAATGGATTGTTGGTTGGGTACTCTTTTATCATTTTGTTGCACTTTAAAGGTTATTTGCTATTAATTCTACTGTTTGCTCAGTTTTCTAGAATATGACTTGGTTATATTTTCATTTGTTCCTGGGAAGAATACAGAGGTATGTAGGAGTATTAAGAATTACATGTACAGGTACTTTATGTATGATGGCCTCAAACACTCGTGCATGGAGGGCAACCACATAGTCAACATTTTTTCGTTTTCTAAAGCTTATGGAATGATGGGATGGCGAGTTGGATATGTGAGTAATGCTTACTGTTTCTTATGTTTTTTTATATTGATAAAGAAATCAAAATGTTTCAATTAGAAATAAATATGAATGTTATTACTTCCTTTTGAATTGAAAATGGAGCTTGCTTTTAATAAATATCATGATTAGATGACATTAATTAGCTTGCATTCTTTCATTTCATTGGTAATTATCACTTCTAACCTCACATTACACTACTAATGTAGTAATGTCTACCTTTTGGAAGTCATCACTACATGACTCATGGTATAGTAATAGTATCTGTTTTATTTTATCTGCTTAACTTGGTGGGTGGGATGATAAAAAAAGTGGTTTTCAAAAATGGTTGTTAATTGCTTCTGGTTTTTGTTGGAACAATCTTCTATGTAAATAAAATAACTTAAAATAAACTCAAACAAAATAAATAAATAACATACCAGATTTATTTATCGAAACGAATTAAAATTAAGACCAAGTCGAGTGTGTGACACTCTGTCCTTAAGACAGATTCGCCCCGCTACGGTGCTTACGGTTGAGTGGCGTCTATCTCCCAGGATACAATGATCTTCACAAATTGTAGTAGCACTCCAAACAATTTGTTCGGCGAATCAAACCTGTGTTCTAACTCTCTGAATTTTATTCTAACTCTAATATGAAGAATAATGCAAATGTTATAAATTCTGGATAGCAAATGCAAAATAAACAGACTGAATTTTCGGATGTCTCTCTCTCTTCAAAATTGCTGGAATATAATCTATATATAGGCAACAAAGAGACAGATTGAATAGTCCGAATCGGTACAGACAATGGTCAACAGGTGCCACATGTTTTGAATTCAACTGATTCGAATTTATTCAAAAGAGAATCCGTTGGAGACAAAGTCAAAGCAACTGTAGGGAAATAATGTAATAAACTATTTGAATAGATAAAACAATTTTCCAAATTGTTTACCGTTGGTGGAACTGTCCCAACCTGTTACAACTTTAATATATAAACTATTTTGAATATATATATATATATCAAACTATTGAATATATATATATTAAACAAATTGAATAGTTTAATAAATAAAGTAAGAGGTACAAATTTTAGGAACCCAAAATTTAGAATTTAAATTAAATTCCCACAATAATTTTTTATTAAAAAATTCAAATGAATTTTATCTAAAAATTAATGTTAAACCCGAAAACGACGTCAACTTCTCATTCACTCATAAATGGTTTTTGACGTTCCGTCTTCACCGTGTGACTTGCCACGCGGCAAGGAACACGTCACCTCTTCGGACCCACCCCAAAAGACGTTCGGGGCCCACTCAAATTTGAGCTAAAAAAAATATGCCTATATTAAACCATTTTTCCAACAATCCCCCACATGAATGGAATTTGACGGAAAGAAAATGCAACAACATGATCTAATCAGAGAGTTAAGAAATTGGTAATATTCTGTAAATGATAGGTAGCTTTTGGCTTTAAACCTTCCATTGTGAGACACTATCGGATTTACTAGCTAAACAGTGAACATGATGTCTTGAACTGTTCAGCCGTTTGAATAAACCAAGACAATAGAACTCACACAGTATATTCCCAGACACAGTTTAGTTCTCACTATTGTGTTCATTTTGGCCCTGAACAACCTGGTCTTCATGAGTGCTCTAAAGACTTGTAGCCCTTCACAAATCTTATAGAACGGGCCCAGTTCACACTCACATAGGTGATTCTTATGAAGAGTATCCTGCCATACTCCACTAGGTTTACCTAGATATAAGAATTATTAAAAGTATTACTTAACCTAAATCGCTGCAGACACCACTTATTTCGTCATAGAAATGGGTAGGAGTTGGACTCCACAGTGATCCTTCTGAGTCAATCACAACTCGGTTGTCCCTTTGAACCTAGATCTTGGGATCTCCAGTCAACTAGGTTGGGTTGCCGTTGTGGTAACTCTTATTTCATAGGCTTAAGTCCCATTCCCCTCGATGAATTCTCAACTAACTCTCTTGCTAACCCTTTGGTTAGTGGATCCGCTATGTTGTCTTTAGACTTAACATATTCTATGGAAATAATTCCATTAGAAAGTAGTTGTCTTACGGTGTTATGTCGACGACGAATGTGTCGTGACTTACCGTTATACATATGACTCTATGCTCTACCTATAGCTGATTGACTATCACAATGTATGCATATAGCAGGCACCGGTTTTGGCCAAATTGGAATATCTTCAAGGAAGTGGCAAAGCCATTCTGCCTCTTTCCCTGCTTTGTCTAAAGCTATGAATTCAGATTCCATAGTAGACCTAGCAATACAAGTCTGTTTGGAAGATTTCCAAGATACAGCCGCTCCACCAAGAGTAAAGACATACCCACTGGTGGACTTCGAGTCTCTAGTATCCGATATCCAATTTGCATCACAGTATCCTTCAAGTACTGCTGGATATCTAGTATAGTTAAGCCCAATGTTACGAGTAAATCGGAGATATCTTAGAACCCTTATAATTGCTTTCCAGTGTTCTACTCCCAGGTTACTCGTATATCTACTTAATTTACTTACTGCATAAGTTATATCTGGTCGAGTGCAGTTCATCAAATACATTAAGCTTCCAATAATTTGGGCATACTCTAATTGAGAAATACTTTCCTGTACATTCTTAGAAAGATACAAATTAACATCTACAGGAGTTTTAGCAAGATGATCATCATCTTTGCTGAATTTGTCAAGTATTTTCTCAATGTAATGAGATTGTGACAAACTATATCCTTCTGATGTTTTGGTAATTTTCATACCAAGAATTACATCAGCAATGCCCATGTCCTTCATGTCAAAATGTTTATTCAACATTTTCTTAGTAGTTTTAATCATATCATTATTACTACCAATGATGAGCATATCATCTACATAAAGACATACAATAACATAACCTTTGTCTGTGTTTTTAATATAAACACATTTGTCACACTCATTAATTTTAAATCCATTTGACATCATTGCCTTGTCAAATTTCTCATGCCATTGCTTTGGCGCTTGTTTTAAACCATATAATGATTTAACCAATTTACACACTTTCTTTTCTTTTCCTGGAACAGAAAACCCTTCTGGTTGTTCCATGTAAATTTTTTCATTTAACTCACCATTTAAGAAAGCGGTTTTAACATCCATTTGATGAATTTCTAGATTGTGTAGAGATGCAATGGCAATTAGCATTCTAATGGATGTTATTCTAGTAACCGGTGAGTACGTGTCAAAGTAATCAAGACTTTCTTTTTGTCTAAATCCTTTGACTACAAGTCTTGCCTTGTATTTGTCAATTGATCCATCCGCTTTCATTTTCCTTTTGAAAATCCACTTATATCCAAGAGGTTTACAACCTGGTGGTAAGTCCACTAATTCCCAAGTGTGATTTTGCAAGATGGATTCAACTTCACTGTTGACAGCTTCTTTCCATAAAGGAGCTTCAGGACTGGACATAGCCTCTTTAAAAGTTAAAGGCTCATTTTCTACCATATATGTTAGAAAATCTAGACCAAAAGATTTTGAGGTTCTAGCACGTTTACTACGCCTAGGTTCCTCTTCTTCATTTTGATCTAACTCTTGTTCTTGATCATGTTCTTGATCATTACTAGTAATAGCATCAAAAGATCTTTTCTTATTACTAGTCTCTTGTCCAATCTTATTCGGAAATACATGTTCAAAGAAAGATGCATTCCGAGATTCAATAATAGCATTTACATGCATTTCAGAATGTTCTGATTTATGAATCAAAAACCGATATGCACTACTATTCTTGGCATAACCAATGAAAATGCAATCAATGGTCTTAGGACCTATCTTAGTCTTTTAGGACTAGGAATAGCCACTTCAGCCAAACACCCCCACACTTTTAAGTATTTGTAGGATGGTACTCTTCCATGCCACAATTCGTAAGGTGTTTGATTCACTTTCTTTCGGGGTACTTTATTAAGTATATAATTAGCTTAGACTCCATAGGAAGCTTACCAGCCCGCTTTTCAGAATTGCGGTTGTCCTCCTCAATCCTCAAACGCACAATTAACTCGTCCATAGAAATTTCTTTGCGCTTGTGTTTGAGGTAGTTCTTGAATTCCTTCCAGCCTTTTGGTAATTTTTCAATTAAGGCTGCAACTTGAAAGGATTCACTAAGAGACATACCTTCTGCATGAATGTCATGCAGAATGAGTTGGAAATCTTGAGCTTGGCTGATCACAGTTTTTGAATCAACCATTACAAAATCCAAGAATTTGCCAACCACAAATTTCTTTGAGCCGGCATCTTCCGTTTTGTACTTTTTCTCCAACGATTCCCAAAGTTCCTTTGCTGTCTTGATTGGACTGTAGACATTGTATAATGTGTTGTCAAGTCCATTCAAGACGTAATTCCGGCAAAAGAAATCGGCATGTTTCTAGGCATCAACCGCAACAACCACTTGCCGGTCGGTTTCATCCTCTTTCAGGATAGGAGCATCTTCACGGAGGAAACGAGCCAGGTTTAGAGTTGTAAGATAGAACAACATTTTCTGTTGCCATCTTTTAAAGTCAGTTCCTAAGAACTTCTCTGGCTTTTCACCGTGATTTATCGGTACTGTTACAACAGGAGAGGGGGTTGGCGTCATTGCAGCCACCACAGTAGTACTTGTTTGGGCATTTGTTTCAGTAGCCATCAATTCTAATATATAAAACAAAATTATAATTAGAATTTATACTACACAGAAAATTAAACCAAATTCACAGAATTAAATTCTATAAAAATAAAAGAAACAAGAATGTAACTTTTATTTTCCAATTAATTTGAAAATAAAATAAAATTTTATTTAAACAAATTAATTCCACACAGAAAATTAAATTCTGTAAAATAAAAGAAATAAAAACTATAACTTTTATTTTTCAATTAATTTGGAAATTTTATATAACCAAAATAATTCCGCACAAGAAATTAAATTCTGTAAAAATAAAAGAAATAAAAACTATAACTTTTATTTTTCAATTAATTTGGAAATAAAATAAAATTTTATTTAACCAAATTAATTCCACACAAGAAAATTAATTTCAGTAACACTTCAATAATTAAAATACTGAAACAGAATTTTAATTAATGAAAACTCAGAAAATAATTTCTAAAACCCAAAATTAATTTCTGAAAAAATTCCACAAAAATATATTCTGAATTGTTAATGACACTAGTATCGTACTACTAGTTGTTGTCAAAGAAAAGAGACAGTATATTACTACTATCTGTCAAATAGCATATAATCACTATTTATTTTTCCAAGCAGAATATTATTTTGTAAATCCACAGAAAATAATTTTCTTCCGAAATTATTTACGAAGAATGAAAAAGAAAAACAAACGAAAAATTCTGTAAACAGAATAATTCGAATTTGTCTTAAGATTGTTGGAACAATCTTCTGTGTAAATAAAATAACTTGAAATAAATTCAAACAAAATAAATAAATAACATACCAGATTTATTTATCGAAACGAATTAAAATTAAGACCAAGTCGAGTGTGTAACACTCTGTCCTTAAGACAGATTCGCCCCGCTACGGTGCTTACGGTTGAGTGGCGTCTATCTCCCAGGATACAATGATCTTCACAAATTGTAGTAGCACTCCAAACAATTTGTTCGGCGAATCAAACCTGTGTTCTAACTCTCTGAATTTTATTCTAACTCCAATATGAAGAATAATGCAAATGTTATAAATTCTGGACAGCAAATGCAAAATAAACAGACTGGAATATAATCTATATATAGGCAACAAAGAGACAGATTGAATAGTCCGAATCGGTACAAACAATGGTCAACAGGTGCCACATGTTTTGAATTCAATTGATTCAAATTTATTCAAAAGAGAATCCGTTGGAGACAAAGTCAAAACAACCGTAGGGAAATAATGTAATAAACTATTTGAATAGATAAAACAATTTTCCAAATTGTTTACCGTTGGTGGAACTGTCCCAACCTGTTACAACTTTAATATATAAACTATTTTGAATATATATATATATATCAAACTATTGAATATATATATATTAAACAAATTGAATAGTTTAATAAATAAAGTAAGAGGTACAAATTTTAGGAAACGACTTAGGAACCCAAAATTTAGAATTTAAATTAAATTCCCACAATAATTTTTTATTAAAAAATTCAAATGAATTTTATCTAAAAATTAATGTTAAACCCGAAAACGACGTCAACTTCTCATTCACTCATAAATGGTTTTTGACGTTCCGTTTTCACCGTGTGACTTGCCACGCGGCAAGGAACACGTCACCTCTTCGGACCCACCCCAAAAGACGTTCGGGGCCCACTCAAATTTGAGCTAAAAAAAATATGCCTATATTAAACCATTTTTCCAACAGTTTCTTCCTCTGCCAAAAAACAAATCAATAAATTGAAAGCGAAAAGAGGCTTTTATACTTCTCCATCACCCTATTCTTTCCAAAAAAAATTGCAAGCTATCTAGGAATCTAAATGACAGGTGTTACAATCATATCTTTTAGTTTTTACCCTGCTTTGCAATACTGTCCAAAACTTCTTCTTTACAAACTCTTTTTGTGTTTATTCGATTATTGTTAGATTATAGCTCAATGTGTACAATCATTGCCTGTTTTTAATAGCATTATCATCATTGTAGGATGTAATTAAAGTTTCTTTGGAAAGTTCTGTAATACCAAGAGTCCAATTGGTGGAGGGATAGTGTTGATCCGTTGTGTGAAATTGATGGAGTTCTAATTGGGCCTGAATATTGCAAAGTTTTTGTTTTAAAAGCGAACAAGCCGAACGTTGTTTTGGAAACAACATCCCGATGTTTAAGAACAGCCGGAGAAGCTGTGGGAAGATACATTGTGTAGCGCTCGATTTATGTATATGTTATAATCTTATTTATTTATTTATTGAAATAAATATCAAATGTTTTACATTTTCTATAAGCTTGAAATTAATTATATTGTAAATGATTTTTTTTTTGATTTTTTTTTTGCAAGTGCAACCCTTTTGAGTACGTGATGATATCTTCGCATATCGATATTAGAGTTTACAATCTTATTTATTTATTTATTTATTGAAAAAAATATCAAATTTTTTATATTTTCTGTAAGCTTGAAAATAATTATGTTGTAAATGATGATTTTTTTTCTTTGTTGTTTCTTTTTGCAGGTGCAAACCTTTTGAGTACGTGATATCTTCTCATATCGATATGAGAGCTTACTATTGATATCAAAACAAGCTACACTATATCTGTTTTTATTTTTTTATTTTTTTATTTCTATTGTCAATACTAAAAATTTGAGTTCTTGAATATCAAAAATTATTAGTATTGTTAGAGGTTATTTTATATATTTTTGTAAAGAATATTTAGTTGACAATTGTTACAAGGTACATATATTATTCTTGGTGTATGATTTTTTGAATGTGAATTTGGATGTGGGGATGTGGATGTGGATATATTTTAGAAAATGTTAATAATTTGTATAAGGAATATTTAATAAAATATGATTTTATAAAAAATAATTTTATTGTGACAATAATAAACCGTCGCTAATGCAATTCTCATTTCCTTATATTTTATTAGCGATGGGTTAACCTGTCGCATATACATATTAGTTCCAATCTTTTGCGATGGTTTCAACTGTCGCAAATAAATCTTTTGCGACTGTTTAAACTATTGCTAATACGGTATTAACTTAATATTACTTTTTTGGCGACGTTTTAGACCTTCGCTAATAATACTTTTTGCGACGGTAATCAACATCGTCACTAAAAATGCCGTTTTTTTCCCTTTTTTTTGTGTCAGGCGAAACCGTCACAAAAACTATTGATTAGCCGTCGCTACAAGAAAACGATGGTTTGTAACCGTCGCAAATACTTTTTGTCACGCCCCTTTCCGCCACTCCCCATTTTTCGTCGCTACTCCGTCGCAAAAGGTCTTTTGCGACGATATATGGACCTTTTGCGACGTTTGACACCGTCGCAAAAAGTCCTATTTTTAGTAATATTAGTGGATTCATGACAGATAAAGGGTCACAAAATGACTAATCAGAGGGTCAATGGTTATTTAAATCCCCAAAGACATAGGACTCCCGTGGTGGTACTTACAAAATATAATTGTATATAAGGTCATAATCAAATATTCTTTAAAATATAAACAAACATATCCATGAGTTTCCTTTTAACATATAGGGTTTAGAAAATAATCCACATAACTGAAATAATAATGTAGTTTATAATAATTTATAAAACATAACTTGTATAAAATAAAATATAATAAGTTAAAACGTACGTAAAATATATTATGGTAACTCAAGGTATAATATAACTCACCTTAAGATTAATTCTAACTTTTACCTTTTGTTCACTGCGACCTACTACATACTCCAAACTAAACTCAAAGTTTTATATATAAAAACAAAACTAGAGAAGAGAGAGAGAGAGAGAGAGAGAGAGGGAATAAGAGAGTTTTAGGATGGATGATGTTGATGCACGTGTTTATCTCTTTATATAGGTGAGTAGGCGTGGGTAGGAAGACACTTGGGGGGCACGCAAGTGTGTTATACAAAAAAATGTTATATTTTTAGTGTATTTCGATCTAGGAAAATTATAGAGAAAAATATAATAAAAATATCATAATACTTAGAAAATAATTTTGAATAATAATATAAAATTATGTATATTTTTTATATAAAATTTAAGGGATAACTTAAATTTTCGGGTTATTACAGGAATGATGGGTTTTGTGTAATTATCTTGCTTTTGTTTAATACATTTTTGCACAAGACACACACACACACACACACACACATATATATATATATATATGTAAATTGAATTGAAATTGTGGGTTAGAATGATGAGTTTTATGCAATTATGTGTAGAAATAGTTTATAAGAGCTTTAACAATTAAGTTTCAGTGGCTGTTGGCATGGTCTCAATAAAGATAATGAGAGAACAATTAGAGTCTAGGGTCTTTATCTCTCTATTTCAATTGACATCTACCTTCATATATATACACACACACATAACTCAATCTCATAATCTCAATTGATCACAAACCAAATTTTTATTTCCATCGACAATGATCAATTTCAGCACAATATGTTGGCTTGAAGAGGATAGTTTATGCAATGAGGTGGGTAGAGTGATTTGTGCATAGAGGGATTGTGTAATAAAAGATGAAGAGTGGTTTGATCAACAGTGAAAAAGAATTGATAAACGATAGTTTGATATAAGAAATAGAGAAAGGGGAAAGTGAGGTTGTAGATGAAGGAAATGGAAGAAAGAACGCGTGCTGTTGTGTGTTGCTATATGAAGTGGTGAATTTGGTGGTGATATGGGATTGGTAGGTAAGTAAGGTGAATCAGTCGACTCAATAGAGGTACTTGGCAAGTGGGTTTAGAGGCTAAAATAGCCTCAAATTGAAAAAAGCCAAAAAAACATGTACAAAAAGCATTTGTAAGCCCTTGATTTTTTTTGAAAACCATACCAATCATTCAATCATTAGGGACAATTTTGTCATTTATTTTTTCACATCATTTCAAATACATTTTTCAATACAAGAATCTATCAAAAAATTCTACCTATCTTCCCAAACACAAGTCAAAAAGTCTAAAAAGTAGCCACTTCCCAAACGAGGTTGTGGGAGCCAGAATTAAATATATATATATATATATATATCTGCTTATTGGGGTTAACTCAAACACGGCCTACAATGGGTCCAGCCCAAACAAGGGATCCCATCAGGTAAATATCACACCCCCCTCTATAAAAGGAGGGCATCCTATGGAATGAAGGTATGCCTCATCTCTCTCTGTGATACAGGACACAAACACTCTTCATTTTCTTTCTCTGAATCTAGTGACTGATTTCACCATCGGAGTGTCTCCGGCCGGCAACCCCGGTTGGGTGGCACCAACCATATTCATTTTTGCAGATTTACAGGGGCAAAGCTTGTCTCTTCGTTGGATCTCTACAATCCACGTGGGAGGATTTTCCTGATCTCACAATTGGCACCGTCTGTGGGAAACGTCTGAAAGAGTTCAACGAAGGAAATAGCAAACATGGTACTGTAAGTAAAAATTCAACAACAATGTGATGGTGATCTATTTTCTTTCTAATTAAATGGGTTCTTGAATTGTATATACGTATGTGTCTGCGTGCAAACTTTGTGTAAGCTTTTGTTCATATCGATTTTGGATGGAAAAGTTTTCAAACACAGCAAAATTCATGGGTCTATTTTTACATCTCCATTTTCTCTCTCAAAATGGTTTTCACATTTTTCTTGGTGCGAACAGCTTTACGACAATTCAATAAAGTTGTTCGGCTAAATTCTTACATGGGTCTGTCCATTTATTTATTTATTCTTTGTTTCTCAAAACTTATCTTAAAGTTGATTCTCAACATGTTTGCACGTATACCTAAAAATTTCCGTAGAATCCAAGGCTGGGTCTTCAGTTTTTCTCCCTCTAAAATTGGGTTTGACATTCTTCTTTGTGAAAGTAGCTTTTCAGCAATAGAATAAAGATTGCTCGGCTAAACCCACCCTTGGGTCTTTATTTATTTATTCTTTCACAAAACTTGTTTTGAGTTTATTGTTGGTTGTCAATATTTATTAAAAAAACAAAAAAACAAAAGGGTGGAAAGCAAGACAGACTACAGCTCTACAATTGGGTTTACTCTCTCTCTCTAGAATTCAATAACCATGCTTTGAAGCTTCAACGACATTGTCTTCTTTCTACGAAGCTTTCCGGAAAACAAAATAGAACACCAAGATTGTTCGGCTCCTCTAGAATTCATTCTCGTATTCAGCAACTTCGCTCCGCAAGCTTCGAGCTCAATAGCTCATGCAAGGTCATTTAATTGCCACAAATAGCCGAACGACTAAATTGCCAAACTCAGCAAAGCCGAATACATCTTGCCAAATTACTGAATTCCTCTTACTGAGTTGTCGAGTTGCCAAAAGATCAATGCTTGCAACGCCTCGTTTCGATAAACCAAGGAAATTGCCGAGATGGTGTCCAAGTGTTTCGGCTATCCCACAAACCAATGAGCTACCAGTTATTCACCGCCGAGTGCGACTTGAACACCCATTGTGAACCTCACCAAGCACATTTTTCCTACCGAGCGCATTCTGC
Source organism: Camellia sinensis (assembly GCF_055761805.1). Taxonomy (NCBI): domain Eukaryota; kingdom Viridiplantae; phylum Streptophyta; class Magnoliopsida; order Ericales; family Theaceae; genus Camellia; species Camellia sinensis. Next base: position 60,732,913 of record NC_138974.1, read on the forward strand.
CAAGAGAACCTTTTGCCAAACACCCTTCTTCCGTAGGCCACACTTTAATCGAGGACAAGAGCCGAACAAAACCCACAAACAATAAAAATAAAAATAATAATAAAAAAACAAAAAAATGATAGAATAATTTTATTTTTTGTCAGCTTTCGGAGGTCCGACGGCATCCAATAACGGTGGAATGAAGCGTTTGAATAGTGGAATGAACACTAGGTCGAGATATAAGTTCAACACCGCAAAAATGAGGCAAATCGGACTTAAAACAAGGGAGACACAAAAGCTCAAAGTTGGGAGTTTGAAACTAAAAACCAATTTGCTTTTCACGATATGTTGCATGAAGAAGATGACATAAGAATTTATTGTGCGCTTTTCGGTGCAAAGTGCTACGTTGCATCCTAGCTTGTTCGAATCAATCGAGTGATCCGATAACTTCTAGAATGTCTACCCTCGCATTTTTTACCGTATAGAATCCATTTTTCGAGTCCAATTTTGCAAATTTTGAGTTTCGTATTGGGATCAATAAGCTGGCCAATCGGAAACATTAAATGATAGTTCACCGGTCAGATCGTGTCCGGTCAACGTACAATTTTGACAGCAGGCTCCTAGAGCTAGGCCATAATCATCCATCTTCACCGATGATTCACACCAACTTGAATTTCTTTTACATTCAGCTATCACAACTACGCATATTCGGCAACCACCAACAAACCAACTTATATCCACAGGCCGAACGAACAATTCGGCAATTTTATTGGCTTATTCGACAATTTTACTAGTTTATTCGACATATTATCAACAAGGAGTTCCGACAACTTGTTGACTTATTCGGCAATTTTTATTCACTGCATATTATCACTCGGCTTCGATAACTTTTATTCGGCATATTATCAATAAAGTTCCAACAACTTATTCGGCTTATTCGGCCACTTACTTGGCATATTAGAAACTGCAAATCCACATATTATCAATTCATAACCCCTGCAATCCACAGATCATTTGGCATATTATCAAGAGCAAATTAATATCAACTTTGCATTTTGTCTAGCATAGATAACTTGTTTGGCACTACGATCTCGGCATAAAACTAGCACCTCGGCTTATTGAAATCCACATCTGAACATATCACAGGATTCGTATCGGCTCAAAGAGTCCAAACCCACCAACCCGAGAAGTCAAGAAGTAACCAAAGTATGTCGAAAATTGCGATACGGTTCAAATTTTTCGACATCTGAAATTTTCGAAGCTATCAAACTCAATACCAACGTGAAGTACTCATTGAGATGAGTCCAACGCAACAAACCGCGTCAAAATTGGTGCTAAAACGAAGTCGTACGGGCCGATCAAAGTTTACCTAGAAAAATGAATTATTTCGCTGGAGAAGACGACCCATCAAGCAATGAAGAAATAATCTTGTGCTTCGCAGTTGCCTTACACCCTGTTGATCTGAACCCTCATATACATTTTGGATAAAACTACGCCTTCAAGGGTCCAATTCCAATAATCCGATATTCGTTTCTAGCTATTAGATGCATTCTGGGCCCATCCATAAGGACAAAATTTTCAAATTCAACTTCAAAAAAATAAAATAAAATAATAATAATAATAAAAAAATGCAATTTTTACTCAAAAAATTGAGCACAATGGCTCTCACTTCGCATATCACCACGCACCCTACTTTGTCATCGTTGTGGCATCGAATAGGGGCACGGAATCCGTTTCAAATTGTTATCGGCCTACTCGGCAATTTTAGCCCAAGTCAATTTTATTCCTTCCGAATCACAAATCTTATTAAGAAGTAATAGGGCAAATATACGTTGGACAAGAAACTCAACTTCAATAAATTGGCAACCATTGCCAACCAAGTTCTTAGCAAATCCAACTTCGAAGGGATCCCGACACACTGCGAAGCTAAGAAAAATCGCCAACCAAAAGATCGGCACAATCACTAACCCAAGTGTAGCTAACCAACTTTTCGGCAAAATCTCATTATATATCAAACGGATACCGATGTTTTGACACTAGTTATTCGGCAGTGCATCGACTTTACTTGGCAAGATTATTCAGCACCATTATTAATTCAACATTATGCATGATCATTATTCGGCCGTGCATCAACTTTATTCGGCTAACCAACATTATTTGTCAAATTTATGCATTGTCAACTTTATGCAGCAGCATTGGCCACAGTATTGTCATGACCTAAACCCGTCCATATGGGTTCAGCGACATAACCGTCCAGTAATCCTTGGATTACCGAAAGCCTCTTAACATAATAACATGTAGTTAGAGATTGCGGAAGTAAACACATAGAATATACATAGTCCATCGAGCTGTGCAGACGTATATAAGATTGATAATTTTAAACTTTTATAGATGTACGGGCGACGTCATAGGTACATTATTTACACATCACGAGTAAGTACATACAAAAGGGAAACTTGTTCAAATAAACAAAAAGATCAATCTTGAACATTGACATTTACATAGCCACAAAACACAACATGATCCGGAACCTCCTCGTGAGGCGCGAAGGGTGGCTGACAACACAAAAATACCCCAGGCATCAACTCAGGCCTGATCTCGAACGTGCTCACCTACATACATAACAAATAACTAGTGAGCGGAGGCCCAGTGAATAATAACAGAGTAAAGGGGTATATGAATGATGTCTCAATATCATGGCTGAAATAAAACAATTCACGTTCATATTCTTGTTCTGAGCATGTAGACAAAAGTCAGAGTTCATACTTAATCTTTCACAAATGTTCATCAGTATAAGTAGATCTCACACAGAGTTTAAATTTCACTTGTCAGTTCTATAGAGGAACCTCCGGCCGGGTAAAGACAACTTGTCAGTCCCATATAGGGACCTCCGGACTGGGAACTTGCGTACTTGTCCATCCCACTTAGGAACCTCCAGCCGGGTACAGATAGCTTGTCAGTTCCATAGGAACCTCCGGTCCGGGAACTTATAGCATACTTGAATCATAACATCATGTTACATATAATGTACTTGAATCGTGGCATACATTACTTGCATCATACTTGAATCGTAGCATGGCATCATAATTGTTTTTTATGTCGGACAATCATTCATAGTAATAAATTGGGCATTTCCTTCAACAGATCTTATTTAATACATAGAAAATACATAGATTTGTACATAGCTTTACTAAGTTATTACTCACAGATATTAGGCGTCGTAAGTAGGCAATTCAACTTTCCTGTGGCACTTGACCTACATAGTTACAAAACGAACATATCCATAATTATACACCCGTAAATGATAACTTGGTCCTTTCTTGTTCTGGTATGTACCTACGTCATTATCCTCATTATAGGGTCTTAATCATGGCCTACGACTGCCTAGGATGGAATGATGATGCAAAAATGCACTTAAAAATATTTCCCAAATTTTGCTAAAAATAAGGTCTACGCTTGAGCGTGTCTTTCCCCGCTCGAGTGGACATGCAAGATGTGAAGCATCGCTCGAGCATGACTTTTCCCGCTTGAGCGGACTGTTAAACTTGGAAAAAGTACTGGTTGTATGTTTTTTACGCTCGACGGACGCCTGATCTCCGCTCGAGCGTGAGACTCAGACCTACGCTCGAGCGTGAATTACCTCGCTTGAGCGGACTGCAAAACATATGAACTTCTGGGTATATGCATTTCACGCTGCTCGAGTGGAAGTGCATGTACTCAGAGTGTCCGCTCGAGCGTGGATCAAATTTCTGGAATTTCTAAATTTGATCTTCAAGCTCAAACTCAACTTTAAAAGCATCAAACCTTATTTTTCTGGGCCAAAACTTGAGAAAATACATAAAGACCCTTAAAACAGTATAAATTAAAGATCTTTTCAAGAAATCATGGCCCAAAGACATGCCAATTGAACACAATTTCAACTTAATTTTTAGGAATGATTCAATAACATAATATGCTTGGACTTCCTTAATCTTGAGCTTCACAAAACATGATCAAATGCCATAAAACAATTTGAAACTTGATGATTTCCCTAAATTGGGGTGAATTTCAAACATGCAAAAAGGAATTTCCTAGCAACATGTTCTCAATGCATTGAAATGCACATGCATGCATGAATTCATTCTTAATTCCATTCTTTTAGCTCAATTCTCATGTTAATCCACCTAACACCATTAATTTCATGCTCTAATCAACTAAATTACAAAGCTAGAGATTAACATTCTTACCTAAGGTTCTCAATTCCTTATGCTAGAGATGGTCTTGAGTGATCTTCCAAGTTTTCCTAGCAATTTCCTCTAATCTCAAGCTTGATCTCAATTCCTTCCCTCACACACACACACACACACACACACACACACACACACTCTCTCTCTCTCTCTCTCTCTCTCTCTCTCTCTCATGTTTTGATGTAGGAAGGGCTCAAAGGTGTATGCATGTGGATGAGAAGAGGTGAGTGGGCTCAAAAGAGATGGTGTTTTTATTAGGTAAGGTCATAGGCAATTAAGCGGAATTAAATCAATCTTATTTAATCGTTTCGAAACGAATTTTAATTGAATCTGCCATAAAATCCTAAAAATTCTAATTAGTACGTAAATCAAATCAATTTCTGTATCGGATGCCGATAGGGCCTTCAATTCGCAAACCGAAACTAAAACATGAACATATCTTTCTACGCTAAACAAATAGAGACACATCAATAGTGCAATGCACAAGTCATTAACTCATGATTTCTTCTTAATTACTTGTTAGGCACACTTAAGCATGAATTAACGTTAATTAAGGGTCGGGGTTGTTACAAGTATTCGGCAACTTTATTCACCTAACAATATTATTTGGCAAAACAATTGCCCACTAGGACATTTTAATCAATTTTCCGCTTTCCAATTGGGGCAAATCAGCCGATCATCTTCTCAACACCTCTGCTATACATGCATACTCGGTCAACTTGGTCCAAACATTACAACGACATTTACTTGAGTTACAAACTCCCGCTCCTTTTCATACAGCTCGAAACAAACGCTAGTTTTTGGGGCAATACATTACACACTTGGCAGTCGGCAGTTCGCATATTTTTGCACGCCGTCATTTTACCAAAGCCGAATTTCCCCTGCAACATAGGGCAATGGGGCAAGTCCAATCTGCATTCCTTTCGACTAACACCTGTCATTCGAAAGCAATGGGGCTAGTCTACCTCAGACTAAACGCAAACCGTGCAACTCGGCAATTAAATAGTTGGCCCAATATCTACTTAGCAATTCCTTACAAGCGGAGCAATATTATTTGTGATTGACACGTCTACCTCATTCGGTACAGACCATCACTGACACAGGATGCATTATTCAAAATCCTTGCAATATTAGCACTTGATCGCCAATTAAATTTAGCATAAGTCTCCGAGTACAGCGTAATCTTCGCACTCGTTATGGAGCGCCATTAGCAAAGGCTTACACCCTCGCCCGGGGGTAATAATACCGCAGGCCTACACCCCGGGGGTAATAATACCGTGGTCCATTTTTATGATTTATTTGGAACTCATGTGATATAATTTCATCATATGATAGACATATGTATATTTATACATACATTCAAGACATACGTACATTTGTGCATACATTCAAGCATACATGCAGTCATTCATTCATATATTTATGCATACATTCGAGCATACATATAGTCATTCATTCATACATTTTATTCATTTATCTAGAGTGTTTTTTATCAAAAAAACCTATCGGTTATTTGAACAGCGTAACCCGGCAAGAAAAACTCTCATTCCTTCTACAGTAGACAATGAAAGTTTTGGGGCAATTGTAGGAGCCATAATTAAATATATATATATATATATATATCTGCTTATTGGGGTTAACTCAAACAAGGCCTACAATGGGTCCAACCCAAACAAAGGAGCCCATCCAGTAAATATCACACCCCTCTCTATAAAAGGAGGGCATCCTAAGGAATGAAGGTATGCCTTATCTCTCTATGTGATACAGCACACAAATACTCTTCATTTTCTTTCTCTGAATCTAGTGACTGACTTTATTATCGGAGTGTCTTCGGCCGACAACCCCGGTTGGGTGGCGCCGACTATATTCATTTTTGCAGATTTACAGGGGCAAAGCTTATCTCTTTGTTGGATCTCTACAATTCATATGAGAGCATTTTCCTGATCTCACAGAGGCTAATAAGTAACTCAAAGTTAATGAACTTAATAGGCTATTGTATATCTTTATTCTTGCCTTTAAAAGATTATCACGTGCAATGCACGTGACAATTTTTCATTTAAAAACTTAACTTTCATCAATAATTACCATTATTTGATACAAAAACAAAACTTAAAAGATAAATATATTCAAATTAAAATATCATGAACCAAAATGAAACCAGAGAGAAACTATAAAAAGCTTTACGGTAATATGCCTTTTACTTTTTTAGAGATCTACAAATATTTTTATTGTAAATTTTTTACAATTTGTAAAATCCCCAGCACGTGGACTCTCTGCCCTTGTTTGGAAAGTTGGTTATTTTAATTTTTTTCTATTTTAGTGGCCATTTGGAGTGAGGAGTAAAAAGCTGCGTTTTACTTCATGACAAAAAAAGCCATGACAGCAATAAACGCAAGAAAATCATTTGGGAATTGAGAAAAACATAGGCCTGTGAAATTACAAAACTACCCTCCATATTCAACCATACACATGAGTAAAAAAGTAAGTTTTCTAAGTTCGACAGGAGTATTTTGATCATTCTAATGTGATGTGACACTATAGAAAATATTAAACTAAAAAGTCAAAAAGTAACTTTTTACCAATTTCTCAAATTAGTTTCTAAAAAAACTAAAAAACTTAGTAAAAAGTCAAAAATCAGTTTTTTATCAACTTTTCAAAACACCTCTTAAGAGCATCTCCAACGGTTAACCTAATATTTCACCAAATCTGAGTTAAAAAATGGCCATTTCCTGAATTTGATACTTCACGCTCCAACGGTTCACCTTCATCAAATCTCAGTCAGGACAACCGGATGGTCGACCGGACCGGTCGACCGGGTAGAGGAAATTTTTTTTTTTTAAAACCTTTCTGAACTGTGTTGAACCAACCACTGAACTGTTTGAACCAACCAACGTGAACTGGTAGGGGGCGACCGGTTGGTTGACCGGCCGGTCGACCGCCCGGTCGACCGGTAATCTTTATTTTTTTTATTTTTTTATTTTTTTATTTTTTTGATTTCCCTCCGTTTCTGTTCCTAATTATTTTGCTATTTGTTTTTCCCTCCATTGGTTTACCAAAATCTCATATAAACACATTATTATTTATATGCCAGACAACTACACAAGGATCATATCTTAAACAAAAACAGAGGGTAATGGATACTTTGAAATCCATAATATTTACTTCATTTTCATCCTCTTCTTCTTCCTCCTCCTCTGATGAGGAGTCTGATGATGAATATATGATCACACTTTTAGCAGCTTATGAGCAGAATACCAGTAGTATGCTTCAGATTCTTAAGTCAAGTGATAGCTCAAAGAAAATAGGGGGTTCTATTGTAGGTCACAAGTATATACGCAGAGATAGAAGGCAAGGTCATGACAGATTGTTTGCAGATTATTTTGCTGCAAATCCAGTGTATTCACCTACAATATTTCGGAGACGTTTTCGAATGCGTCGTCCTTTGTATTTGCGAATTTTGAATGCAATCGAAGCACACAATTCATATTTTATTCAAAAACAAGATGCAGCTCATGTAGTTGGATTATCTGCCCTACAAAAAATGACTTCAGCGATGAGAATATTATCATACGGTGTCGCAGCAGATGCAGTTGATGATTACATACGTATTGGGGAAAGCACTGTGATTCAAAGTTTGCAACAATTTTGTTATTCAGTGATTGAAATCTTTGGAGTAGAATATCTGAGATCTCCGACACCAACTGACATTGCTAGGTTACTTGCTATTGGCGAGGTTCGGGGGTTTCCGGGTATGTTGGGAAGTTTAGATTGCATGCATTGGGCGTTGTCCAAAAGCATGGCAAGGTCAATACGTAGGCCATCAAAAAAAGCCAACCATTATTCTTGAAGCAGTAGCTTCTTATGACTTATGGATTTGGCATGCATTTTTTGGAATGCCTGGGTCACACAATGACTTGAATGTATTAGACCGGTCACCTTTGTTTTCTGATCTTGCCTAAGGTAAGGCTCCCCCTGTCCACTACACTGTTAATGGACATAGTTACGATATGGGTTATTACCTTGCTGATGGTATATACCCGCAATGGGCAACACTGGTTCAAACAATTTCTTCTCCCCAAGGAGCAAAGAGACAACATTTTGCAATGATGCAAGAGTCTGCCAGGAAAGATGTAGAGTGGGCATTCGGAGTCCTCCAATCTCGATTCGCAATTATAGGTGGTGCTGTACGTTTTTGGGATCCAAAAATGCTTGCCAACATAATGAAGACTTGCATTATATTACACAATATGATTGTTGAAGATGAGAGGGAGGAGCACCTTGATTTTGATTATGAAATTTCATCTACCAACACACTAGTGCAACTTTCCTCTACTCCTACCAATGACTTTGAATCATTTTTGTCTCGTCATTTAGGTATTAGGGATAAAAATGCATATCATGCCCTCCGTAATGATTTAATAGAACATATGTGGCATCTTCGCGGTGAAAACTAGATTCACCACAGATATATTTTGTAATTTTGTTTAGTAAAGAAATAGAAGGTTGTCTTGTTTGTAATCTTCATTATGATGCACTATATTAACCAAGTAACGCAGAAGTTATGTGATTAGATGTGCTATTGTAGTGATCCAATCTTCAATATTCATAATTGTTCTCTGTTCAATTTATAACAATCATCAAAATAATTTATTTCAGTATGACAATTCTGTTTTGGAGTTGCAAGTTTGGTTCACTATTGATTCCCCAATAAGTGTAGGAACACAAATATGAAATATAAAATATGACATATATGTTTTACATGAAATGAGTCTTATATGTGGATCTCATATCATGTACATCACATTTCGTATGAGACATATCTGTCTCGTGTTTTGTATTTATATTCCTACCATTACTCATTGATTTCCTTCCATCCTTAAACAGTGAATCACACATTTCCTAAGAATCTTCAATCTTTTATCAAATTAAAATTTGATGACAAATTTGGTAAAAATCACCTCCAATCTACATCAAACTTTTACATTTCTTTCATCAAATCAAGGCAAAAAAAAGCTTTTTACCAAATTCGTGATTCTCAAACTTTTGGGAATAGGTTTGGAATTTTTAAAAAGATTTGATGATTAAGGGTTTGGCATTTTTAAGAAGTGAGGATTGGAGCATTCAATTTTTTCATCAAATGAAGCATTCAATTAAGTAAGGGTCTGGCTCGTGGGATTCATCATGCATGCCATTATTTGTGCATTCGAATAATTGTTTTTGTAAGGATTTATCTTCAATATTTATAATTGGACTGATTGCATGCATTTCAGTATGTATATTCAATGTATTTGTATGTATATTTATTTTAAATTCAATGCATATATTATGTGTGCATTATTCAATGTATTTATGCCATACATTAGTTGTGCATTATTTGTGGCATCAATTATTTGTGCCATTCCATAAATTATTTCTGCATTATTTGTGGCATCAATTATTTGTGACTTTGATGTTGATGCATTCAACCTACTTTTCTGCCACATTCAACATTTACCCAACAGACATTGAACTATATATGGCAAATCATTTATTGAACCACCTACCATTCAGAAGATATCAATTCAACCACCTACCATCCTCTATATCAGCTGAACATTGCCATCACCACATTCACATTTCACATGTTTTCACTGAAGCCCTCTAACCACACACTCTACATTTTCAAGTGTGAATCCACATCATCATCACGAAAGCAGCATCAGTAGGAACAGAGGAACATGGCAGATCATCAAAACAAGGCAGATCATCAAAACAGAACAAAAAGGCAGCATTATTGGAGCAAGGTGATTCACGGGGCAACCGGCCCTTTCAAAATTTTTTTTTTTCGTTCCAGTGTGCATGCCACTCAATTCTTCAACTGGTTTACAGAAGACAGGAACATAATTTCACTATATGTTACTTTCATGTTTTCTAAATTAATGCAGTTTATTAAAACCTGCACCACACAATAATTGCATTTTAAGTTTCACTTGATGTTACTTTCTTCAAAATGCATGTAATTTATTAAAACCTCAACCACAGAACATGAGTTTATTTACTTTCATGTTTTGAAAATGAATGTTTTTTACTTTCATGTCTTGAAAATTAATGTAGTTCATTTAAACCTCAACCACAGAACAAGAGTTTAGTTTAATGTTTTTTAAATGACATTAGTTTATTAAAACCTCAACTACAGATCAAGATTTTGATTTTTTCTTCGTGTTACTTTAATGTTTTTAAAATGAATATAGTTTATTAAAACCTGCACTACAGAACAAGATTTTGATTTTTACTTGATGTTACTTTGTAGTTCTATAAAATAAATGTAGTTTACTAAAACCTGAACTACAATACTGAATTTTCAGTGCTCATGTTTTAAAACATGAGCTACATTCATTTGATATGTACTAAATAGAGAGTCTGCATGCTTTATACTACATTATTATGTTCTTAAATTTTCAGTGGCCATGCTTCATTAAAAATACATGTCTACATTTTAATTCTGAGTTCATGTTTTCAGTAAGCATTTTAAAAGACAGTGTTTATGTTAATTACTTCATTATAGCACATTTTTATTAAAATTCAACAGATATTTACATCATGCCTAGAACTAAAAGAGTGAGAACAGAAGCTGGTGAAAGTTCTAACCCTCAACGACGCGAACAACAGCAGCCTCAAAATCAGTCATATCCTACAGATGAATTTCTCAGTGAAAGTCATGAACTAGCCTTTCAAAATTTCTCAAGCCGACCTATTGTAACAGGGAGGAGGGTCAATCTGCCACCTCAATATGATGCACTACTAGTTAGTAAACTTGAATCAATTGGATGGCTAAATTTAATTAATTTACCCCAAAAGGTATATCCACAGCTAGTATCCCTTTTTTATGTTCACCTAAGAGTTACTCATGAAGAAGATGGAAATTTTACTCTTTTGTCATATGTGAAAGGAAAAGGTGTACAGTTTGATGTTCCTACTTTGGCACGCATTATTGGAGTTGAGGTAGGTGAAGAAAATACCTATTTTCAGACTGAGGCTGAGTTAGTTAATATTGTCGGTAATGGTTCTGATGTATATACTACTATATGTCAGAACAGATTTACTGGAACTAGTCTACAAGCAAGACATTTAAAATCTTATCTTCGGATCCTCCACCGGTGGATTGCAGAAAATGTCACTCCGAAAAAAGGACATCATGATACGGTCCCATATTTTAATGCCTATTTGTTATACTGTTTTGAGGTTGGGCAGAAGTTAGACGTGTCTTACATAATTATGAAAGAAATGGTGCTGGCAAATCAAGAAATGGGCCGGTCATTACTGTTTGGGGCGCTCTTGACAAAAATTTTCAAATATTTAAAGGTCCATCTTGCAAATGAAATGAAGATCAAAATCCGTTCACCCATTACGCAATATACTGTGAATCGTGCTGGTGCAGCCACCAATTTAATGGGAAATGATAATGCTGCAGAAGATTTAGAGGATGAAGTCCCACCAGATGATGGTCGACAAGATCCTCCTGTCAATGTGATGCCATCAACTGAACCACCTCAATATTGGACTGATTTTTTGGCCATAGAAGAACAACGTTATAATCAACGCGTTGAATGGGAACATCAAATGGCTAATCAGGTCAATTCGTTGGGTACTCAGTTTGAGACATTTGCCACTGCACAGAACTCATTAATTGAACAATTTGGTGAGTTTCGTTTGGACATTGGAAGACGTCATGACATGGCAAACAATCGCATTGATAGAATTGAGCATCGTGTAAATGACATATACCATCACTACTTCCCTCCTCCACCACAACCAGATAATGACTGCTGATCGGTGTGCCATTATGTGTTTCCATTGTTTTGTCTTGTATTATTTTCACAACCTTTTGTTAGGTAAATTTCTTTTATGAATGTACTGATTTTGTAATATTATGTGATATAAAATGATCTTGCTTCGGTATTACTTTAGCACCATCTTTTCGACCTTCACTCATACCATAATCTGTAATATGTTATTACTGTTTCTGATTACTTAAATTTGTATGAAAGTTTTTGAAAGGTGTAATGGTAACCAAAGAAAAGAATAAAGGATGTATTTATATGTAAGTAGTTATCTGTAATACTGTATGTACATGTACAACATATTCTTATTTGAGAAATCAGACAGGGGAGATTCATTGAGATGAAGATAAGACGCAGATTGAATGAAGGGTGAAATTATAAAACCTTGGAATTATAATCATCTATAACAATATGAAGATGTAGCCCATTGGACTTGTTTGCGTAACAGAAGAACAACACCCATTTAGATAGTTGTAGGAAATTGTAGAAGAAAATAAAATATATGAGCCCCTTATCTGACATATCCATGAAGAAGAATTGCATTCATGATAAGTACTTAGCAATTGGTGTGTTTTGTTTTTACCAATCAATATGGTATCCAAAGAAGCAGTAGAGAATAGAATGCAACCATCTCAAGAAACAAAAACTGAGAACAAATTAATTAATTTCTAATTTTACATAAATAGAAAACGCAAGTGAGACATTTCATATAATTGTACACGGTTTTTCCGTTTCCTTTTCCAATAGATGACACCAATAGATGAAACCAGTAAATACAGAACCTTTCAAGGTAATCTATTAGTTGTTCGAAATAAAATCTGTCGTTGAAGATCTTCGTAGTACGCCATTTGCATTGGATTTAAATTTGTCATGTCCATTGACATTATTTTATGATCTTCATTTTGTTGTTCTCTTTCATTCATCATAGATAGGAGTTTTAGTTGTTCCTCCCTATCTTCGGCCCTTCTTCGACGGTCTGCAGCTTTCTGGTTACGGTCGATCGCCTTTTGTTCATCTCGCTCAATAGTTCTAACAGAAATAGTTGATAACACTTCAACCATTTTGGATTGGTTGGCAGCCATTTCATCAAATCTACTATCGTGGGTTGTTTGATTCTTCAACTTCTCTTTCGCTGCTTTAGTACCAATTGGTCGTGTTGATGGATTAGATGGTTCTTCGTGCAGAACATTACTCTGGTTGGATTGAAATGCATTAGATTCTCCAGTTGGTGGATTAGAACATGGATAAGCATGTTGCGTACTCTTTTTGGATTGTGTTCGAAATTCATCCCACTTACAACTTCGGCGCAAAATATCCCAACATGTATCAAATGTGAAGTGTTTTTTCTGTATTACATGATACATCCGCTTTGCTTCAGCGACCTACAAAAAAAAAAAATTACAACAATTTTAATAACAAATATGCATTTAGAGAAGAAATTTGATATTTAATAACACAAATAAATGTTACATGTCTGCCTCAGTTGTTCCACTTTGTTGCCTCAGTTGAATTTGTTCAAGAAAACCACAGAATTTATTAATTGCCTTTTGCATGGCAGACCAACGGTGAGACAAAGAAATACGGTTTCGATTTGATTCACCACTCAATTGTGAATTAAAATTAACAAGTACTCATTCCCAAAATATAACCATAGTCTGACTATTACCAGTAATGGGATCTTGAGAGACTGCTAACCAAGATCTATATAAAGTTTCATCTTCTATAATTGTAAATGCTTTACCACGAGAAACACGAGAAGTTTCTGAAATGAAATGATTATCACTGCTCTGCGTGTTCTGTTCTCGCGAAGTTTCCGACATAAAATTAATATCAGTGTTGTGCTGAAACATTTGTAATTCTTCAAACATTTGAAAATCTTCCATAACTTCAAAAAAATACAGTACATACAATATGTAAAATAGTAAAAAATATTATAATGATATACAATATAAATTAAAGTTTCAAAGGAGAAAAATCACAGAAGAAACAAAATTCACAACATACAATGTAATGCTCTTCTCAAAATAAAAGACTCTGCCATCTTGATATACAAAACTGATATATTTTATAGCACACATTATCAACGGTAAATTTTAAAAATACTCTGTTCATGCAACGGTAAATTTATTAAAACGGCTACTTTTTAAAATATGTATATGAGCGGCAAATTATCAAAAGACTTTGTCCATCCAACGGTAAATTTACTGAAACGACTAATTTTAAAATATTTATATAAAAGATAACAATTTGAATTATATTTTCAATGAAATTGAAATTTATATCACCCTTCAAATTATTTCAAATTATTCCAAATCCACAAAATAAGCTATCTAAAAATAAACCTATCTGAAATTCTACTTGTTCAAACCAAACCTGTTGAAGGCAGTACCATTCTCATGCGTAGACCGGGCGACCGGATGGTCAACCAGCCGGTTGACCGGTTCACCTACACAGCTCAGGCCACGGACCAGTTCAAACCCATCAGTTCAGCCAGTTCAAACCCCTCACGGTCCAAACCCGTCGCCTAATCTGATGAACCGGTTGACCAAATCTCTTTCAACGGTCAGTAACAGTGATTTGGTAAAATCCATAACTTGTTCTCAGTTTGATACTTTTTTTGTTGATTTCTCATTTTGATATTCATTTGGTGCAACGGTTGGAGCATGAAAAAGTACATTTTTCATCAAAATTTAAATTTGATATCAATTTTAGTTCACCGTTGGAGATGGTCTAATATGTTAAATTTTTTGTGTTTGAAAAGATAATTATATTTTTTTATAATTGAATGTGATATTTACGAGAAAAAAATAAAATAATTATAAATTTAATATGATATTTTATCTTATTAACTATTTTAATGTATTTTATCTTATTAACTATTTTAATCTATTATCAATATTTGGGCTTTACCAACAAGGCCTCCGTATCACCGCATCCAAACAGAGATTTTCCCATATTTCACAATCCGTACCCAAACTGAAGCCGACACCCAAACTGAGAAATAACCGGTGTTGTTGTCACCTCTATCCCCCTCATCGCTCTACCGGTCTAGAGAGTAAAAAAACAAAAAACCCTAATTAGCTCCAACCAAGTCTCTAATGGCGTCGAAGTTCGGCATGGCCAGTGGCATACCAGAGCGTCGTGTTCGACCGATATGGGACGCTATCGACTCTCGACAGTTCAAGAACGCTCTCAAGCACTCCACTGCTCTGCTTGCTAAATACCCCAACTCTCCCTACGCTCTTGTAAGTCCGTTGGCGTGGGCGCGCGCGCGCACACACACACACACACGTATTGATTATATCTACATGAATGCAAGTGAATCATTTGAAGAAATTGGTGCGAGTGAAGTTGTTTAGAGTTATAAGAAGAATCAAATTGACAGATAAAGCTTCATTTTTTTTTTTTTTTGATGCGTCACTTGATCTTTAGTTAGCGTAAAGATAAGAATTTCAGTGTTCTTTTTGTGCGATTCGAATTTCAGAAGCATGGATTTGGCATTGTCGGTTTTCAAGATTATAGTGTTGAGCAAAATTTGAGTTAGGGTAACCATAAAAAAATTGAGTTTTTTTGTTTTTGTTTTTGTTTTTTTGAATTTCAGAAGCATGGATTTGCCATTGATGGTTTTCAAGATTGCATAATGTTGCCACCAAGAAAAGCGTACACGTATTTTCAGCCTCCACATTTAATTCTCTCTCTATATAGTTATTAATCTACAACGTGACATTTATTGATTTTCAATGAAATGGAGCATTTGTTTTGGATAACCGGAGTGTGTGTGTATATATATATTTCTGTTCTTTATTTCGTAAACTTTACCTTGGTCATTTGCATTTATCGATTATCTTATTGGCCAACTGTATATGTATACTTGAAGTGGTTGATGGGATAGTTTCCTTCCCGAATAAGGTTGTGAAGAGTCAAAATGAATTGAAAATCTGAAAACTGAAAGAGTTTTAGAATCTGAAAACTGAAACATTGGGTTGTGTAGAACGTGTGGTTAATGCAAAATTTTACTTTCCATATTTGTTCCCAAAGTCTGAAACCGAATCTGTTATTTCGAGGGGCAAAATTGGTAGCAAAAATAGCGTGGCGGAGTTCAAACCAACTTGTGTGCCCATGTCATATAATATAATTGATAGATGTTCAGCACATTAATGTATAAAAAGCATCATACGTGGTGTAAGGGTTCTCATTTTTACACTTTTAACTATCATGCAGGCACTTAAGGCTCTCATTTTGGAAAGGATGGGTAAATCTGATGAAGCACTGTCTGTTTGCTTAAATGCCAAAGACCTATTGCATACCAATGACTCTATCTTAATTGATGATCTCACTCTCAGCACGTTGCAGATTGTATTCCAACGACTTGATCATTGTCAGTATAAGTATTGCTTAGTGTGCATACATACGTGATTATATATATGTTTTTTTTTTTAAAATTTTTATATCAATAGATTTACATAGCTCAATAATTGTTTTGTGTCGGCAGTGGACATGGCTACTAGTTGCTACGAGTACGCCTGTGGGAAGTTTCCAAACAATATGGAATTAATGATGGGTCTTTTTAACTGTTATGTTCGTGAGTACTCATTTGTGAAGCAGCAACAGGTTGATGGTATCCTATAATCATATATATGTATATATATTTGTTATTTTATAACATCTATATGCATATGGGTTGTTAAAGTAGGATAGAACATTGCTTATTTACATATTATCTTTGTTGTCAGATTGCTATTAAAATGTACAAGATTGTTGGTGAAGAAAGGTTCTTGCTTTGGGCAGTCTGTAGCATTCAGTTACAGGTTCTGTTGACCTTTTGTCTCTCGCTCTCTTTCCTTTTTCTTTTGTTCTTCAGTTTTTCATGTAAATGTTGTCGGTTTTAGCACATGATGTGTCTATAGCATAAATGACAAAAGGTGCTATAATTTATGAGTAATATTAGTTCTCACTATGTCTGCCTTTACCTCTTACAATTCATGTGGTTAGTCAGGATTTTGTTAGAGAAAGATGGATCTTTAGTTAGTTCTTAAAAATTATGTAAAAAGTAAGGGAAAAGGCAAGGAACGTGAAGATAATTGTAGAACATCACTGTAAATTATTTGTTATTTGAAAGTTTGCTCGTTGTCTCATTTGACTGCTTATGATGATCGTGCTTCCTTGGCACCTTTTTCAAATTTAAAAGTTCTTAAACATTTATAGAAATGACAGAAAGAAAATTTACATGAGCAAGTTCTCAATGCACATTGATAGTTCATATCTTTATACATGCCGCAACATAAAACATGATTCACTATTTATTTATTATTATCTTTTTTTTCTTTTTAGCCAATGCTCTTGCAGATTGCCCATGTCTATTGCTAGATTTTTTTAGATAAAAGTGCATTTTTAAGTTCTGCTTTTTTAACAGTTTCTGTATAACTGTAGGTTTTATGTGGCAATGGGGGAGAGAAACTGTTGCTTTTAGCTGAAGGTTTGCTTAAGAAGCACATCGCTTCTCATAGCTTGCATGAGCCAGAAGGTGCACTTTGTTTTTCCTTTTTTGTTCATAATGGGAAATCAGCCAGATGACCGATGTATTATCTTTTTTGGTTGATCTTCAAACTAAATGATGGAATGTGTTGCAGCTCTTATTGTCTACATTTCTCTATTGGAACAGCAGTCCAAGTTTGGAGATGCTTTGGAAATTCTCTCTGGGAAACTAGGATCGCTTATAATGATTGAAGTTGATAGATTACGGATACAGGTACTTTCTGCAGCTTTATTTTTTATTTTTTGAAATCTTTTTATAATAATTTATGCATCTTAATTGGTGTTTATTCCACATATACCCATATGCTAGGTTACTCTGTCATTCCAGCATGTTTTCCGTGGATGTTTGGTTATTTAAATTTAATGGGTACAGTTCTTGGTTTCCATTTTGGATGTGTTCTAGAATTTCAGTTTTTGACAATTGCCAATTGATAGGCTGCACAGAGGGGGTAATACTCTACCTATTAACTTCTCTTCCCCAACCAGGATGGAAGCAAATCCAATCCCACATCTCTGTTTTTTGTTATTTTATACTGTAGCAACCTTTTGATCTTCAGTTCTGTTAGTTAGCAACCATTAGCATTTTATTTTGGGGTTGTGTGTGGATAAGTTGTCTCTCACCTAAAATTACTGAAGAGTTTGATGAGTCCTTTCCTTGTATCCTCTAAATAAACACATATTTGCTGCTATATCAGTGTCTTTCTTCCAGTTTTTCCAAATGCAAATATGATCAATTGTATTGGTCTTTCTCCTTGATTAGTTGATGAGAGAGAGGGGCCCGCTGATTCATTACTGTGAATTACATATTTCTCTAACTTTGTAACTATGTCAATCAAAACATTTGTCTGAATCTCTGTAATTCTGTCAAATAAGCTTCTTTTGCAACTGGTTTCTACCTTTTCACACGTATTTGCTACATTGTCGTTTCATTTCTTTTAAATGTGCTAGCATTCCATAGAGCTGATTGGATAAGATGGATCCAACAAAGTGGACCTGAAGTAATTTGGAATAAGGCTTGTTGAGTTGGGTTGATATTAATATTAAATGTGCAGCTGGTTCAAGCATATGCATTTTCCCATATGTGAGAAACATGGGCTCTTTTGGGCTAAAATATGAGAAAATTCAAATACTTGGAGCATCTTCATACCATTTCCCTTTGTTGATATGCTGCTTGATTGTCACTGTTCAAGGTTCAGATTTCCCATCCTTTTTTGTGATTATTGTATTTTTACGGTAAGATATTGATTCTCTTTAAGTTGATTGCTTTCCTTATATACTCGTACTTTAACTTCAAGTTGACAGGGAAGGCTTCTTGCTCGGGCAGGTGATTATGCAGCCGGCGCTGATATATTTGAGGAAGTCCTAGAATTATGGTATACTTGTGGAGACATTATTTGCTTTTCTCGATGATTTTCTTTTTATTTATTTTTTAACTAGATCTTCATTTGTACTTCTTTGGATTTGAACATCTCAAGTGTCTGAAGGGCATGCTTTAACTTGTTAAGAACAGCTTGCATTAGGTGAAGATAAGTGATAGATTGAAGTTGTTATTCATAAGAAAGTTCAATTTTGATTGTGTTATTTATTTATTTGGTTTGTGGTAGCGGTGGTTATGTTTGTAATAGTTTTGTCTTCATACTAATGTTGCTGGGATCTTCTGGGTTGTCATAGCCTCGGAATTTAACTTGGCTAGTTGGGCTGCTTGCTTGCTTATTTCGTGGACTAAATATTTTTTGTATAAACTTATAAGGATCAGGCTGAGCTTAATACAAGCCTATGACTTGACTTGATGTAGTATTCATTAGTAATGTGGCTCAGCAGCACACAGATAAGATGTGATGATGGCTGCTGATCAGCCAAGTCTTTCTTTTTTGCTAATTATTAAAAAAATTCTGACTTGTTCTTTTTCGCATAGTAGGGTTACTTGTTTTTAATTGCCAGTGGAATGTGCTAGGTCATGTGTAATTCTTGATTGAATGGATCAATCACTTTATGCCGTCCCAAAAATTTGGTCCTTCATGGTGTAATCAGCTGAGTTTTCCGTTTATCTTTTCCTTTGGGGCATATGGTTAGATGAGATCTCCTTGGTTTCCTTGTTCTCATTCTTACATCCCATGTCAACATTCTTCTACAGTTTTTCTGGGTTCTCTATGGGATCCTTGCTTGGATGCTACAGTGGGTTGAGATCCCTGCAACATCTGTCCACATATGTTTACTAAAGAATTTGGGTTGCTTGGATTGTATTATTCCTGACTCTTGATCAGAGTTTTAACTATCGGCTGTGACGTATAGCATCAGCCGATATGTAACAGGATTTTGAACTTCTGATAGTTTTATTCACCTGTATATCAGCCGATTCTGTCTGCTATTGTCCGATATAAGATCCCATCTCTGATACTGATACCAATACCAATTTTGATATCATTGCTTAAAATCATGCTTTTGATCGTATATTTACTTGCTCTTTCTGATAGGCGACACTATTGATGGTACCTGAACTTCTGCACATGCATTCTCACCATTTTTTGTTTCTTTCATCTGGCAGCCCTGATAATTTCGAGTGTTTCCTGCACTACCTAGACTGTTTGCTGGAGGATGAAAGTAGGTGGTGCAGTGGTGCTAATGATGATTCAATTTATTCATCCAAATCTGTGGACTGCAAGATTTTGCAATTGACAGATGAAGTGGTGCACATTTTAACTATTGCATTATGTCTATTATAGTTTGATACAATTTTTCCTGCTGCATTTGATTTTTGTGACTTGGATGTGCAGTTTGATTCTCGTATATCAAATGCGTCAGCTTTTGTTCAAAAGTTAATGGCTTCTGCTACTAATGAATCTATAAGATGTCCATACTTGGCGAATCTTGAAATTGAGAGGAGGAAGCTCTTGTTCGGAAAGGGAGACGAAGACAAATTAATGGAGGCTCTGATGCAGTATTTTTTGAGGTATATCACAACCTTATTTCTAATTTTTCTAATAAACTTTTAGAAAAAGTTAACTTTGCTCTACATCTACTCCTGTTAAGTCATTATTATTATTGTTGTTGTTGTTGTTATAGGCAAAAAAGGTATCATCAAGTCAAAAAACACCACAAGAGGGTGAACCCTGTACACACGAGAGAAAAAAAAGCAATAGCCTTCCTATAATATTTTATTTATACATTGATTGTTGTGGTTTAGTTGACTGTTTTCGTCTGATAATACAATCTGTTGTCTATTAAGAGTTTGCCTTGGTCTTGCAGTAACTTGTGACCACTGTGTAGTGGATTACATAGTTTCATTCAATTCTGCCTAAAGATAAAATAAAGGAAAAAGAAAAGAAGTGTCACATTGATATATTCTGATATTAAGCCCTGTTTAATTTGTGAATTAACCAGCTATTAACCTTTGATGACACAGGTTCATTTTCTGTTGCTTGCTTATCTTTACTGTCATTTGATTGACAGTTGATGCATCGAAGACAAATGCAAATTATTTGCTTTTATAATTCATTTATTGATTCTATACAGCTTCAGAAATTGATTATTCACATTATGCACGTCTGCATGTGGAGCATATCCTGAATTTTGCTTTTTTTCCCTTTCCACTGTACTGAATGTACAAAGTGATGCAACATGTTTTGACTTTTTAAGATTTTTGATTTCTTAATACAGGTTTGGTCACTTGTTCTGCTTCACCTCAGATGTCGAGGCGTTTCTTCAAGTATTAACCCGTGAGAAAAGGATGCAATTTGTGGAGAAGTTAATGGAAACCAGTGAGACCCCTGCAACAATGGCTGCAAAAGTGCTTGGGAAGTCATTAACACTCTTTAAAATTCAAGAATCTGTTGGCAACTTCTTCACTCTTCCAGTGAGTGGTATGTCTTTTGATTTTTCATTGTATGGATATATCCACAAAATCAACAAATTGGCTGATGTTTTGTCGCAGTTTTTCCTTGTCCCTCTTAAGTTATCATTACCTGGTCTTGTGGGCGGTTTTGAGGTTATGAAAATTCCAAATTTCATCAATGTTTATATTCTGAATTTTCTAGTGCTTTATCTTCATTTCATTTCTTTGTGATAAAATAAATTGTATTAACTAAATGAAAGATACGGGGTGGGGTGTACAGGATGTTCACTAATTTATTCCTCCACAAAAATAAAATGAAAAAAAAAGTACACGGAATATGCACATAAAGCGATTTGACAATAAATTATACAGAGGGCTGTGAGCCCTTTTAAAGTTGATGACTCAGTCCTTGAGCTTCATGAGTACTGTGATTGCGGCACTCCACTCACCGCCAATGCGGTAGGATTCCGAAATGTTTATTATTATTAGTGCTGATAGCTCTCTTCTTTAAAGCTTTTGCCGTAAAAGCTGACATTGGGCTATTGTTGTTTTATTTGCATCTTCCTGACCAGAAGGGATTTGCTTTGTTTGCTCTCCTAATTGTGGTGGAGCATCTTCTTGGATATCTTTAGTCTTGGGAGTCAACAAGACATGGAAATTGCCTTCCTGTTTTCCGTGAGAATAAAATAAGAACATGCATATGAGGCCTATAAGTACCACATACAGCAAGAAGCAAAGGTGTGATGTAAACTATGATTAGGGTTTGAAAATGAGTAATATGATTAGGGATCACATGTACTTCATTCATAATCAAAAGTTCCTGGGATATAAAAGGCCACCTATGTAGTAGCATGGTAGAGGAAATTGGAAATTTTCTCATCTTTCAGTCATCCGGCCAAGAAGGGGAAACTTCACTGATTTTTAGAGGATTGGCCACTTTGTGTCTACCCTTCTATTCTATCTTATAGTTTTGGTAAGCTTACATCCTAACCTTAAATATTCTTCTCAAAAGAGGATTCCAAACTACTTCAGTGTACCTCCTGTCCAAATCTTCTATCAAATTTTATCCAATGTTTGTACCTGTCTTTCTTTCTTGCCTAAATTTGATTGCTTCAAGGTCATCTTTAATCTGATGATTCATTTCCACAAACCATACCCCTTGTGGTTTTGACATTATTTAGCTGTTACCTCCTTCCGCCAAATTTCAGATGATCTGAAATGCCACATCCTCCATACCAGGAAGTTATGCTTTGGAGTCTGCATACATTTAAGCTAAGAAGTACTGACACTGACACTGACACTGACACTGACACTGACACTGACACTGACACGGACACGGACACGGACACGGAAACGAATATGGATGTGGATGTGGATGTGGATACGGATACGGCGGGGACACGGCAATAAAATATGTTTTCATATATTTTTATTTGCTATGGCGAGGACATGACAATAAAATATGTTTTCATATATTTTTATTTGCTATCTAGATTAATATTATATCGACAAACAATTAATTTTAATAAAAACTAACTCTAATTCTATTTTTTTTTTAAATTTAAAAAAAGCACTTTTAAATTAGTACTTACAGTTTATATCTTTTTTATAGATTATCTATTAAGGGGGTGTTTGGGAAGTTGGGTTGGAGAGCAAAATAGGCTAAAATAGCCAATACAGACAAAATAGGCTAAAATAGCCAATAAGATAGAATGTCATATTCAAACCATAATCATTTTACTTTTTCTCTCACAACCATCAAATCAATTACCAAAAAAATGCCAACTATCATCCCAAATATAACTTTTTCAGACAGGCTAAAATAGCAAAAAAATCAAAAAGCCAATCAAAATAGCCAAGTTCCCAAACGAGCCCTAAGTATTTAAATTTAAGAAAAAAATAATATACATTCAACATTCATCATTCATCATTCATCAAAAGCACTAAATAAAATGGAAGAAAAGACAACTTGACATGTCCATAGTGTGTCCCGAAGTGTCCCCGGCGTGTCCCTTGAGAATAAATTAATTAAATAAGGGGACACGTCACGTGGTGTCTCCCATACGTGTCTTCGAAGTGTCCTCGTGTCTCCGAAATGTCCATGTGCCCGACATGGATACGGCACTTGTTTTGAAGTGTCGGGTGCTTCATAGCTTTTAAGCCTTCTGTCCTGTTTTGTTTGCTTCTTATTATCTTCAATTTTAACTTCACTGTAGTTGCAAAAGGTTAAAAACAAAAAAAAAAAAAAAAATGGAAATTCACAATGTCAAAGTTTTTAGTGCTTTTGTGCTTTGCTAGTAGAATATTGACTCCAGCTCTTCTTCAGACCTTGAGCGCCTTGCTGTACAAATGGTGGAGATGTACTGTAAGAACCTTCCACTTTCAAAGGACTTGGATGTACAAGAGAGCATGCATGGTGAAGAGCTTCTGTCTATGGTGTCCAACATTTTGGTTCAGGTAACACAGGTTGCCTCTGCAAATTTGTATGGTTTTATTATCTACATCTCTTTATTTTGCTCTGTTTCTTTATTTTTTTAATCGTTAGTATCAGAACTATCAATTTGGCCCTGAAACCATCCAATTCATCCTGAAAGAATACACGCTGAGCATCAACTGAGTTGAGGCTGAGCTAAGCTCGGTGACACATTTGGCTGAAACTGATTTTAGCTTGAGCTTGAGCTGTGCTTGCTATTCTGAATCTCTCTCTCTCTCTCTCTCTAAATTCAGTCTGGAGCATCAACTGAGTTGAGGCTGGGCTAAGCTCAGTAACACATTTATCCTAAACCGATTTCAGGTTGTGCTTTTAGCCGTGCTAGCTAATCCGAGTCTTACTCTTTTTTCTCAAGCATCTGAGAACCTGAACTGTTGCTATTAAACTAATCACCACCACCGGTGAGTTTTCAGTATCTCAAGCCATAGCTGCGTCGTTGCCGCCAACCAGATTGTCATTATTACCAGCTTGTGATTATCCCATCCTTACCATATTAGTGTTTTTTTTTTTTTTTCTATTGAATATTAGTTTCTTTCTAATCTGAATATTAGTTTCTTTTTAAAGCTGACGAGTGTGTCGTGTTGGGCAGTGTGGATGCTGGTAAGTATTGAACACCAAACACTTGACCACATTGCCCTAATACTATGTATTTTGGGATGAAGTGTGTTGCACCTCTCTGTATTGTAACTCATTAAGATCATAGTAAAACCGTAGCGACCGTGGATTTAACCCTATTTTGAGGTGAACTACGTAAATCTGTGTGTTTTTGTGTGCTTGATTTAGTTTCTTGTTTTTTCTTGTTTGTGTTTCGTGTCTCACTGATTTTGGTTAGGTGTATCATTTCCAAACATATTGGTTATCATTTCTATATGGCGCTGTGTGACTGAGATTTTAAAGGCATCACATTGTTAAAAAAAGGGATGAATTTTTAGTTGACACTCTACGTACTCAGAAATAAATGTTAGAGATTGTTAAATTCTAATTTCTTGAGATATATGTTGTCAGACACAGATTGTTGAATTCTAATTTCTAATAATGGAGTCTATATCCTGAGTTGCTAGTTGTTCGTATCCATTATATAGTCTGTTCTAGTTTGACTTCTAGGCCAATGGATACTAGTTGGTGAGTTTGTGTGCATGTGTCATGTGTGGAAATTATCTTGTTGCAAGGTTCCGTTATCTTTGTATATTATTTTTTGCTACTTAGGATTGGCTAATTCCTATAGTCAGCTTACTTAGAGTATTCTTTTTCTTTGTGCAATTATGTTCTTAGCTTTGAGGCTTATCCTGCATCTTTAATTTTGCTTTTTTGGCTGTAGTTATTCTGGCGAACTAAGCATCTCGGCTATTTAGTGGAGTCAGTTATGGTTTTGGAGTTCGGTTTGACTATACGAAGGTCAGAAATTATTTTCTTTGTTTTTTGCTTCATCGTCGTTGTAATCATTTAGTCCTTGACATAACATCAGAATGATGAAAAAAGATTCATGTAGCCAATCTCACTTGATTGGGACACAAGGCTTAGTTTGGTTTCTTTCATTTTAGCCATTCATTGTAAAGCTGTACATGTTGGTAATGTTAACAAAACCATGCCAACTGTTAAATGCTTGTACTAAAAAAAAAAAAAAAACAGAAGTTTATGAAAAATGTGTTTTATTTACTTTTTTAATCTTAATCGAGTGGCCATTGAAATTCTTAAGGTTAAGGTTGTATGAAATTGAAAAATTTCTTTGTCAGTTTGATCATTTGGATCCCGACTATATAATGTCGCCTAGTTCCTCAAGACCCATTAGCCTGCTTTCCTATGGGCCATGGTTCAGGTAAAGATGAGTCCATTGGCAAACAGGAAAACGAAATGATGTTTTCTTTTTGTCATTTCTAGTTTCTGGTACATGTTTTTTGGCCAATGGCAGATTCTCTCTCTCTCTCTCTCTCTCTCTCTCGCTCCTGTTTCTTCTCCAATCAGTCTTTTGTAAGCGTCATGAAAAGCATGCACATTGAAGTTCTGGTTGAAGATTCCTTGTTTGTAATTGTGTTACTTTTCTCCGTTAAAATTTACCTAAATTATGACTTGAAGCATGTTAGGAGTGTTGCACAGCCTTATTTTATTTTATTTTTATAGTTTGGATTATACAGGAGTTTGGATACCTATGTAACCACTATGTTAATTTTCTGAACCATGAAGAAATATCCATTATCCTCCTTAGTCCACTGGGTGGGTGGATGATTTTGTTAGCCATCACTTGGTTTAAGGCCTCGTTTGGGAACATGCTAATTTAGTAACTTTTTGGCTATTTGACTAAAATATGAGTTAAAAAAAACTAGTATGTTTGGGATGACCTTTTAGCTTTTTACGAAAAGATGTGCAAAAAGTAGAGAGAAAAGAGAATCTTTGATTTTTTGGTATGGGTTGTTGACTTTAACTTTTTGGCTTTTTGGCTAAAAATGAGGGTTCCCAAACGAGGAATCAAACATTAGCCAGGCGTCACTCAAGAATGCATCTTAGTTAAATGTAAAATGTCCATGGTAGATGGCAGTGACTCAATGTGAATTCATAATTTACATTTATTAATAAGTTAGTATGCTACTAGTTTTGTTTTGTTTTGTTTATCTTTTAGGAGGCATGGGCATGTTCTAAGAATCATGGATGCCAACGTGTAGACACGACAATTTAAAAAAAATCAGGACACGAGTCATGACATGGCAGGGATTTATAATTTATATATATATGTAACAATTTCTTCATTTTTTACATGACAAATACATGTATCAAAATAGTAATAAATCATTTTTCACTTCTATATATTGAAAAAGAAGTGTGAACAAAAAGTTTTATTATTATTTTTTTTGATGAGTATAATTTCATGGGAGTGCACAACCCGTATACCAAAAAAAAAACTATAACGACTTTCATCAAAACTATTCTTCATTTTTTACATAACAAATAAATGTATTGAAGCATTAATAAATCTTTTTTCACATTCTATATATTGAAAAAGAAGTGTGAATAATAAGTTTTATTATATATATATTTGGATAAGTATAATTTCATTTAATAGAGGCACCATAGGATTGCACAACCTGTATACAAGAAAACCTATAGCAAGCTTACATCAAAACTATTCAAAAGTTACTATAAAATCCAAAAATTGACTCAAGGATGGATTGGCCATCCCTTAGTACCAACTATATCAATGGTAAAAAATGTGACTTCTAATTTTCCAAATAAGCTCTTCTTTACCCACTGAAGTTCTATTATTCCACTTGCCTCACGCTAACCACATTGATGCCAAAGGAAACAATCTTCAAGGCTTCATCCTCCGCCTACCGACATAAACTTCTATCTGAGAAGATCACATCAACTCCCTCACCTCTCTAGGGAAAACCCAAAAACTCCAAACATAAAAAGGATCAAGTAAAAAAGAGTTTCCTAAAATAAATAATAGGACTTAATATTATTCATTGTGATAAATTGGTGAAACATCTTATTCACTAGAGAGGTGAGGGAGTTGATGTGATCTTCTCAGATAGAAGTTTATGTCGGTAGGCGGAGGATGAAGTCTTGAAAGATTGTTTCCTTTGGCATCAATGTGGTTAGCGTGGGCAAGTGGAATCATAGAACTTCAGTGGGTAAAGAAGAGCTTATTTGGAAAATTAGAAGTCACATTTTTTACCATTGATATAGTTGGTACTCAGGGATGGCCAATCCTTTGGAAATCCTAATTTTTAAAAGCCTTAAGGAGGAGATTTAATAGGTATAAATCGACATTGTTTGGATTGCAATTGTTGGCACTCTGTTTTTCTTCAAACTTGTGATGTTGTTTTGTGCATATAAGCGATGGATGCTTGTGTCTCCTAAGTCTTTGAAATATCTAATTCTAAAAAGAAAAAAAAAACATTAGGAGGACTTGTTTGGACCCATGTTTGACATGTGTCTAGGCATGTTCAACGAGTATCAGGCCTTGTTTGGGAAGTTGGCTATCTATTTTTTTGGCTATTTTAGCCTAGCTAAAATAGTTGTGTTTGGGAAGTTGGTTGGCTTTGGTTTGTAGTTGATTTGATGGTTGTGAGAGAAAAAGTGAAATAATTATGGGTTGGATGTGACATTTTGTCTTATTAGCTATTTTAGCTTATTTTGTCTTTTAGTAGGCTATTTTAGCCCAACCCTCTTCCCAAACACCCCCTTAGTGTCCATTACAGACACAATACCTTCTTAGAAGTGTCCGTGATTCTTATGGAAGGATGTGAAATCATAGGCTTAAATTAGTTTTTTGTAGTCCTTCACCATAGGAATTGGAGTTGCGCAAGGATTGTAATTTAATATATCTCTTGGACCTTTACCCTGTTCTTTTGGCCTCTTAATCCAACTCTAGTTGGCCATCTCTCTAATATTTGTAAATTTTAAACTACCAAATCCCCTTATTTTAAATCTATTTGGCCAAATGCAACAATAAGGAATTTTCAGTGGCTTGCTTGAGAATTTTTCTTGATTTTCTACACCACTGAATTCTCAATCTAATCATAGCTGACCCTACTTTCTTTAGTTTTCATTGCAAATTTAATTCTAAAACTGTAATGCTTTTCCTTATCCTTTGCCTTTTAACTGAACACCCAAAAACCAGTGGATTGATATGTCAAGAATTTCTAGTCCTACAACCTTTAACAAGTTTCTTACAAACTTTGTTCATCACAAACTTGATGTTGATTGAAAGCCTAAATATTGAGTTTTTTCAGTGGTGTACTACTTCCGTGCAGAGGCAGCCCACATGTTTTGAAAAAAATGAAGTAACAAGATATTTTTTAATTCTAACCAATCAGTTACTTTTTTTTTACTAGCAAATCTATTTAATTGATATATTCCCTTGTAGCTTTATTTTCTATTTATGGTATGGTAAATGCACATACTGGATAATTGCTGGCTCATAATTTATACCTTTGCTAATTTGGAAGTGTTATTTTTTATTTATTTATATGTTAGAAAGTTGTTTCTGGAGATAACATGTGTGTGTGTGATTATATTTGGCAGATATGTATCGCAATACAAGATTTTATTGGTGCACTTGTATTCTCATTGGGGCGCCCTTTCGTTAGCATATCAATGGTAACCTTGATTGATTTATTAACAAGTACATTTCTAGCTGATGAGATTTTTCTTTCTTTTTTTCTTGCTCCTCCCCCTTCTCTTCTCCTTTTATCTATTATTTTTATTTGCTTACTGCTTTTAGTGCCTAGAGTCCCAGACTGTCGTTGTTGGATTTACTAGCATTTTACGTTTTTGACTAGTCTTTATTCAGCACCTTCTTGTTTGGATATAATAACGACTGTTCTTCTCCTGTGTAGGTACAAGTCTTTGGATGTGAAGAATATCTTGCTGGAAACTGTTTCCCACCACATTTTACCCCAGATGTTGATATCTCCCCTTTGGGTAGATTTAGGTGATCTTTTGAGGGATTATGTGAGATTCATGGATGACCACTTCAGAGAATCTGCAGATCTTACATTTCTTGCATATCGCCATCGGAATTACTCAAAAGTATGTAAGATATTTGTTACTCTTCTTTTCCTATTGATTCCCACCCTGGATAAGTTCTTTCCCTACTGAATATAGCGTCAAGCTATAATTGTTTGCCTTCTACATTGTTTCATTCCTCCACTATAATGAACTTTTGTCTCTTGGGATTTGCTTCTTGTCCCAATTCCGTCCTCTCCCTCTATCTCACAAACATGTGTGCGCATAAACGTGCATATTCTTCGATAAACACACTATTTCCTGTATGTTATGCTTGCCTCAGAAAACAGATTAGATCTCATCTCTGTGTTAAGAGATACAATTCATTGAAGGATGCTGGTGTGATGTTTGTTCATGTGATGTTGTCTTAGAAGTTTCTTTGAAAATTATGACCTGTGGAGTCATCTGATTGCCACTTGTTTATAACTGCTGGAATTTTTTTTCTTCATGTTTTAGGTGCTTAAGAGACTATTAAAATGCAGATGCCAATAAAACAGAGATGCAAACCATGTACACGTGACATATTATACTAGGACCACAAAACTACTCCAAGTCCAAGGGGAATGAAACACGGTACTTAAAGATAAAAATTTAATGCAACAAGGAACTGAGCAAAAGATGTGAGATGTAGTACAGATTAGAAACTCGAAGTAATGGCAGCCTACAATTAGATTTTGTGGTGAGTTCAGAAAAAAATTATGCCCATGGACCAAAACTGCAACTCATTTATATCAAATCTAAAAATTGCCAAAACATCGTTGACTGCTAAGAACTTAATGTATTGTAAACAAATTAGTTCAATAGCATTCTATGAATTGAGTTTAAGACTGTAAACACTATCACAGAAAATTCTTTGGATTAAAAAGGGTTCATAATAATGGGATTTTGTGGCTTAAGTTTTCACTCTCAGCTTCCAACCTCCATTATTCTTGTTTAACCATTTGATGGATGTGGTATCTATGCTTCCAATGTTTTTTTTGGTATGAAGAGGAAGCTTCCTAGGTAGGCCACATTGGACCCACTCTTACAGAGTAAATCCGGATACCTGCAATCACTTGCAAACCACATGTATTGGTTAAGCCAGGGAGAAACTAGTGAGAGTCGAACCCATGATGTCTGAGTTTACAGTTCATTCCAAGGTCCAACCCCTTTGCCGCTAGGCTACCAATACTGGTTGATGCTTCAATTTATCAATTCAAAAAAAAAAAACTGGTATGAACAGGGAACACTGTCCCTCTATTGCTTAAAATTTCCTAGGTAACCCAGATTGGCTGTCAAAGGAATATAACTCCTTAGGCAAGGGTATTCCCTTTCCATAACTATTTTTAATAGAATATTTGTTCCTCACCATCCTAAATGTCCTTTTTCTTTGCATAAATTTCCATATGGAGAAAAGAAATAAATGGGGTGGTACAACAGTTTTGCATAAGCTGAGATGGAAATTAGTGGTGAGTATTTGCTAATTGGAATGGAAATTACTTAATTTTTATTGTTGGTATACTTCACATCAAGGTGATGTTAAGAAGGTATTGCTTCCGTTTTTGTCGTAAACCTTATTATGCTCTCAATAGTAAAATTTGTGTTTCAACTTACTACCACCACTCTCGAAAGAATCAGTGTAGGACTCAACCATGAGACCTTCATTATATTTATTTCAGGTAATTGAATTCGTTCAATTTAAAGAACGATTGCAACGCTCTAATCAATATTTAGTGGCAAAGATTGAAGCACCAATTCTACAACTAAAGCAGAATGCTGATAAGATTGAAGAGGAAGAGGTACTACCCTTCCTCCCCCCTTTTGCGTCTCCAACTTTAGCTTCTAATGCCCTTGTTATTTATGTTACTACGTGACACCTGTTTATGCTTAACATAAATTTATCATTTTTCCATGTTCTAGTGTGTCCTTGAAAGCTTGAAGTATGGTGTTGACTTTCTTGAGCTCTCTAGCGAAATCAGATCCAAATCTTTGACTTTCAATGAAGATTTCCAGTTACGACCTTGGTGGACACCAACGTATGACAAAAATTATCTTTTAGGTCGGTATAGTATTCACCTTGTTCCAATTGTAATTGTAATCGTAATTGTAATCGTAACTCTTTTGATATGACCAATGTTCCATCATTTAGTTGTAATGGAAGGACTACGTAAGGTTGTTAGGTTACAATTTTTTCTCTCTTCCAAAGGATTCTGCCAAATTTTGTGGATGAAGGTTTTGTGTGTCCTTTTTTCCCTTTAAATTAAAATCTCATTTCCTTTCTCATTTTTTATTTATTTATAATTATTATTATTATTTTTATTGTTTTGGCTAAATTAGTTGTTTATCCTTGATTGCAGGACCATTTGAAGGAGTATCCTACTGTCCTAGAGAAAACATGGTATGGAAATTTAGTCCCTAACTTTATAGCTCCAATTTGGTGTTATGATGAAGCATAATAGGCGTTCTCAAAATACTATTAACAGTTCAGTAGGGGAATATTATTTTTCTAAAGGCAGTGTTTTTCAACTAGTTGTTGGAATCAAGCTACTGTTTAGTAAAGGCTTCTTATTTATTCAACTATTGTTGAAAAGCATAAATTGATCGTTTTCATAGTCTTCATGGTGGGGTTGTCAAACAAGTCTATGAGCTGCTTGAGCTGAGTTCATTCAAGTCGCATACTTATAGACCTTGTGCTCTTTTGACTGAAGCAAGCTTGTTTGTCAACTCACTTTGGAAAACTGCTCATGTTATTCAGCAGATAGCTGGCTTTTAAAACTGTGCTCTAGATTCTTTTCCTAAAGACTTTTACATTTATTAGAAAGTATTAAGATGATGCATATGATACAAAAAATCGCCTACAAAGGAATAACAAAGATAAGAATCAAGGCTGTGTTTGGTTCTATTCTCCAAACATATTTCTACCCCTTGTTTTGAGTGTCTTGTTTGTTTAGAGTCTTCAAAAATTAATTCTACACCCACTTTTGAAAACTCTTTCCAAGGCGGGAAAATTTGGGCTAACTAGTCGTCCTCCCAGACGTTCGGCTGATTGATTGGAACAGTGCATTTTGTTTGTTTGTTTGTTTTTTTTACAATTGGCACCAATTATTTTTTATATTTTAAATAAAAAAATTTCGAAATTTTTAAATTTTTTTTGAGTTTTGAATAGAATTTTGAGTTGTGTGTTTGGTTATAAGTTGTAAGTTTTTGTATCAAATTTTATATGTCGCATCAAAAATTCCCCCACTCAATTCAAAATTCTTTTCAAAACTCATTCACTTAACAAATTTTTCACACTCAAATCATAATTCCAAATCTCACAAACTCAAAATACAACTCTATTATCAAATTATATTTAGAAAACTCTACCAAACGCTACCCAAATCTTCCACAAAATCTACCGAAATCAAAACATCTGGATCAACCAAACTTGAAACCCAATTATATAACACCGTGAACAACCGCTTCTCTAGCCAAGGGATCGAATGAGACACCCCTTGGAAGGCACACCTATTACACACCAACCAAATGAGCCACATTAAGCAGTGAGAGGCAATCATCCATGCCTTCCGGCGCCTCCTCCTAACCCTACTGTCAGCCCATTTTTGCAAAACTACCAACATTGGACTTGGCTGCGCCCATGCCAAACCCAAAGTTGTAACAATAATCATCCAAAGCCGAGAAGTAACTGGGCAATGAACAAGCAAATGGTTCAGCGACTCTGTATCACCACAGCACAAACCACACCAATTCACCAAAATATGCCCACGCCGAATTAAATTATCAATCGTCATAATACGCCCTAAAGTCGCCATCCAAACAAAGAAAGCTACCTTGGATGGCATGCCCATCACCCAAACACACTTCCAAGGGAACAACACCACATCATCATGAACAAGCGCACCATAAAACTAAGAACAGAAAAAATCCCCTTAGAGCCCGGGCAATCACAAACTAGAGAATCCTTTCCTACCTCCTCAACTTGCAGCCCATATAAGAAACCCAAAAACCCCATCAGCTGGTCCACCTCCCAATCCTAGACATCACGACACAACCGCACATTTCAAATAACCGCTTGACCCTACCCAATCCGAACCTCTCCCACCCTCACCTCGCAATCTTCTGCAATCCCAAAAATCAAGGGGAACAACCTCCCTAAAGGAGTATCTCTACAACACCTGTCAGGCCAGAAACAGACTCTATCCCCCACCCCTACCTTCAGTCGAATCCTTCGCCAAAACTCCTCCTAACCTAACCAAATCTCCTTCCATACACCACGACCATGAGACTAATATATAAAATTTTGAACCCTGCTGCTGAAATCCTTTGATATTGAGATTACTCAAAATTTCCTTTTTATTTGTTTATTATTATTATTATTTTGTCTATGACATGTTTTATGCTCAAATTCTGTTTGTGAAATAAGTGCTGCTTATGTATATAGTACTGATGCTTTGTATGTTGTTTTATATTTTCATTGCAGCTTTTAGTTTTGAAAGAAATTCATCACTATGTGCTAATTCCTTGTATTTTATGGCAGAAACACCAGATTGAACAAACTGAAGGAAATGTACCAAAAGCCATTGAGAGGAGATCCCTTCTTCCTCGGATGATTTATCTGTCTATCCAGTGTGCTTCATCATTACTCAAGGAAAATATTGAAACCAATGGTTCTGTGTTTGACGCTAAAATCTCCTTAGAGCTAAAGATGTTGCTGGAACGCTATGCAAAATTCTTGGGATTTCCTTTCCAGGATGCAATAGAAGTTCTTTTTGCGATTTCGTGTGGCAGGAAGTCTACAGAGGTATGGTTGCACTATCAGTTTGATTTTGTTTGTCTTGCTATTGATCTTCTTCCTCTCCTAAATTGTTAATCCCTTAGAAATGCTAAATTTTCAAGGGGATATGTAGTTAATCTATTTAAATTCAAATCAAAAGTCTCATGGCCATGTTTAAGGGAGGGGAGAGTTTTGGATTTTTTTTAAAAGGGGGATTTATGTGTAGGTCCTAATAAGTGGACTTATTGTCCAATAGGTCTTATGATAATTAACGGCGTTTTTCATAAAACACTATTAAAAAACGTCACTAGTTAATTTTCAGCGACAGTTTAAAAATTGTCACTCATTATAAATTTTAGCGACAATTTTAAAAAATCGCCACAAAAAATGTCCCTAATTTTCAATTTTCAGCAACTGTTTGAAAAATGTCACAGAAAAAGTTCATTGTAAGTTTTAGCAACAATTTATAAAATCTGTGACAAAAAGTCAATAATTGTCAATTTTTAGTGACATGCAAAAAATCGTCACAAAAAATTATTTTTAGCGATAATTTTATTAAGACTTATTTTCAATGGAGGGAGGGGAACTGTTTTGGAGATGCATATTGCACAAGAAAACTCCAATACCCTTCAAGTTATTTTCATGATAATTGTAAATAAGGGGAATAGAGGGAGGAGAATTGTTTTGGAGATGCATATTGCACCGGTCTTGTGCGAAGTACTGATTAGGAAGGTGAATTGCATGTATAAAAATTGTAGCCTGCCTTGATATTTTGATTGGGATCTTAAGTTTTTCAAGAGCCACTAAAGCACGTGTTACTCGTATGGCCATGGAAGTGAAATCTGTTGTATTTGCATAAGCGAAGAATATAAAGATTTATTCTAGTGCTTATATGTCGACCATTAGATGATTCTTTCCCCCTTTCTCAAATTCTTCTGACCATTCTCACCATGATGCTCTCTTTTCATTTGTTTATCAAATTCTTGGACGTTTTAATTTGGTGCCATGTTATCTGGAATGTGTATCGTTCCGGTACGGGGAATGGGACGTAGTGCGCAACATGCTCTAAAATCTGGTACGATAGGAGTAGACTTTTATATATTATACTTGTGAATTTAAGATACTTTTAGAATAATTTTCTTTTAACTATTAGGCATCTTATAAAATTTAGTTTTTCTTCTTGTAGCAAAACATTTCTATGAGTACTATGATCTATTTTATTGTTTTGTCTTGTCAAAACTTAATTTACCTTAGATTTTAATTCATTATATTTGCTTTTTTTCCTCCCAAGGAAACATTTAAAGAAATTTATTGGAAAAAAATTTTGGGATCATTTCAGATCTATAAATTTACCGTTTTAAGTGTGCCATGTTTTGGAACGTGCAGTATTGGTATGTAATTCACTAGGGTATTAGCATTTTCTAGTAACATAGATCTGGCAAATCTTGTGAATTGTATTGTCAAGTAAATAAATAGGATGTGCAAAAGCATAAATTCATGCATGCTAACTAAGCACGAACACCTCTCTGAAGGTCACATACAGGTGTTCAACATGTGTCGGACACATTGCGGACACGTGTCAGAAACGCTGGAAAGAGTCAGATACGTTGCAAGCACGTTGGGACACGCTAGCGACACACTGAAGACTAAGGGGTGGTTTGGGATGATCTAAATAAGTGCACTTTTTAACTTTTTATGAAATATGGATTGGGTATAGGTTG
Source organism: Camellia sinensis (assembly GCF_055761805.1). Taxonomy (NCBI): domain Eukaryota; kingdom Viridiplantae; phylum Streptophyta; class Magnoliopsida; order Ericales; family Theaceae; genus Camellia; species Camellia sinensis. Next base: position 60,768,775 of record NC_138974.1, read on the forward strand.
GGTTTGAAGTGATGTGGTAGAGAGGTTATGTGACTTAAATAAGGTGATGTGATTTAAATAGGATAGTGACATTTTAGCTTTTTGACTATTTTAAGTTATGATAAACAAGACCTAAATTTAAAAAAAATTAAAAATTTATTTCTCTTTAGACTACATTTCAGTGATGGCAACAAGGTCTCGATTGAGTACACATTGAATTTGACTTCTCAGATCTGGTTAGTCTCTCTTTTTATCACAATTGATTGATCTATCAACTTAAAAAAAAAAAAAAAAAAATTACTTCAAAAATCTTTGCATTAAAAAACCTGGCAAAGTTCATCTAGTCAATCAGGTCTGAAGTCAAAGCCTGCCCAAATCAAAAAATATTTTAAATAGAAACCAATTTTCATAAACCATACTCATCAAATCGTAGTACCCATTATTTCATAGCTTTTGGTAGCATGCTAAAAAGCACGGACATGTGACACAACACGGAAATCACACGAACATGCGGACACAAATTTTTTAAAAATGCAAGACACAAAATGTGGGGACACGTGTAAAACATATAATTTTGTATATTTATTATATGCCATACTTTTAAATGTTTAATATGTATTTTGTCATATTTAATTTTATCAAATTTATTTCTTTTTAGTGCAAGGTCTTGAGATCATAAAGTTTTTAAGTTTTTTGTTATTTTTATTTATTTATTTATTTTTGTTTTGTGGGGTGGGGGGGGGGGGGGGGGGTAGACCAGCCCTGTCAATTTTCCCTATATATTTCTCTATAGTGCGAGGCCTTGATTCCATCATCCAACTTGGTGGTCCTTTAGTCATTTTCTTTCTTCGAGGATTAGTCTGCTCCATTTCTTTCTGCGCCCACACAAAAAAGAGAGAGATTGAGAGAGATCACGATGAAAGAAAACTTTCAAAAGTAAGGATTGCGAAGTAATTTTTTTTTTAAAAATTGACAGATCGATCAATTGTGATAAAAAAGACTAACCAGATTTGAGAAGTCAAATTCACTCTGTGCTTAATCGACACCTCGTTGCCTTCACTGGAAAGTAGAAGAAAAACCCTAAAACTCTCAATTCTAGAGTTCACCAAGAAATGAGAAGATTAATTAGAAGCTTATAGTTGACATATAAACAAGAGAGAGAGAGAGAGAGAGAGAGAGAGAGAGGTGGGGGTGGGGGGGTGGGGAGGCCACCAGGTTGGTTGGTGGAATCAAGGCCTCACACTAAACAGAAATATATAGGGAAAATTGACCCCCCTCCCTCCCAAAAAAAAAAAGGAACAAAAAACTTAAGACTTAATGATCTCAAGACCCGTACTAAAGAGAAATGAATTTTATAAAATTAAATATTTGACATAAAATACATATTAAATATTTAAAAGTATGACATATAATAAATATATAAAATTATGTGTTGCATGTGTCCCCACGTTGTGTTTTGCATTTTTTAAAAATTTGCATGTCTTCGTGTTCGTGCCATTTCTGTGTTGTGTCACGTGTTTTTTAGCATGCTAGCAAAAGCTATGAAATAATGGGTACCTATGGTTTATGAAAATTGGCTTTGTGTTTAAAATGTTTTTTTGATTTGGGCAGGCTTTGACTTTAGACTTGATTGACTGGATGAACTTTGCTGTGTTTTTTAATGCAAGGATTTTTGAAGTAATTTTTATTTAAATTTTTTTCTTTATAGATCGATCAATTGTGATAAAAAGAGACTAACTAGATTTGAGAAGTCAAATTCATTGTGTGCTCAATCGAGAGCTTGTTGCCATCACTGAAATGTAGAAGAAAAACCCTAAAACTCTCAATTCTAGAGTTCACCAAGAAATGAGAAGATTAATTGTAAGCTTATAGGTGACATATGAAAGGGAGGGAGGGAGGGAGGGAGGGAGGGAGGGGGGGAGGGTGAACTTTATGACTGAGGGGCCACTAGGTTGGGTGGTGGAATCAAGGCCTTGCACTAAAGAGAAATATATAGGGAAAATTGACAAGGTTGGTCTATAGCCCACCCTAAAAAAAAGAACAAAAAACTTAGACTTTATGACCTCAAGACCTCGCATTGAAGAGAAATAAATTTTATGGAATTAAATATTTGACATAAAATACGTATTAAATATTTAAAAGTGTGACATATAATAAATATATAAATTTATATGTTTTGCACGTGTCCTCACGTTTTGTGCCTTGCATTTTTTAAAAATTTGTGTCAGCATGTTTGTATCATTTCCGTGTTGTGTCATGTATCCGTGTCTGTGTCCGTGCTTTTTCACATGCTAGCAAAAACTATGAAATAATGGGTACCTATGATGAGTATGGTTTATGAAAATTGGCTTTATGTTTAAAATGTTTTTTTGATTTGGGCAGGCTTTGACTTTAGACCAAATTGACTGGATGAACTTTGTTGTGTTTTTGAATGCCAGGATTTTTGAAGTAAAATTTTTTTTTTTAAAAAAAATTGACAGATCGATCAATTGTGTTAAAAAGAGAGACTAACCAGATCTGAGAAATCAAATTCACTGTGTGCTCAATCGAGACCTTGTTGCCGTCACTGAAATGTAGAAGAAAGACCCTAAAACTCTCAATTCTAGAGTTCACCAAGAAATGAGAAAATTAATCAGAAGCTTATAGGTGACATATAAACGCGAGAGAGGGAGGGAGAATTTTATGACTTAGGGGCCACCAGGTTGGATGGTGGAATCAAGGCCTCACACTAAACAGAAATATATAGGGAAAATTGACGAGGTTGGTCTATAAACCACCCTAAAAAAAAGAACAAAAAAGCTTAAACTTTATGATCTCAAGACCTCGCACTGAAAAGAAACAAATTTCTTAAAATTAAATATTTAACATAAAACACATTAAATATTTAAAGTATGACATATAAATATATTAAATTATCCGTTTTGCATGTGTCCTCACATTTTGTCTCTTGCATTTTTTAAAAATTTGCGTGTTCGTGTCATTTTCGTGTTGTCATGTGTTCGTGTCCATGCATTTTAGAATGCTAGCAAAAGCTATGAAATAATGGGTACCTATGATGAGTATGGTTTATGAAAATTGGCTTTCTATTTAATTTTTTTTTTGATTTGGGCACGCTTTGACTTCAAAATTGATTGGATGAACTTTGCCGTGTTTTTTAAAGCAAGGATTTTCGAAGTAAATGTTTTTGTTTAAAAAAATTGACAGATGAATCAATTGTGACCAGATCTGAGAAGTCAAATTCACCGTGTGCTTAATTGAGACCTTGTTGCCATCACTGAAATGTAGCAAAAAAATCCTAAAACTCTCAATTCTAGAGTTCACGAAGAAATGAGAAGATTAATCAGAAGCTTATAGGTGACATATAAACAAGAGGGAGGGAGGGAGAACTTTATGACTGAGGGGCCACCAAGTTGGATGGTGGAATCAAGGCTTTGCACTAAAGAGAAATATTTAGGGAAAATTGAAAAGGTTGGTCTATAGGCCCCCCCCCCCCCCCCCCCCTCCCCCTCACAAAAAAAAAACTTAAACTATAGGATCTCAAGACATCGCACTAAAGAGAAATAAAATTTATAAGATTAAATATTTGACATAAAATATATATTGAATATTTTAGAGTATGACATAATAAATATATAAAATTATATGTTTTGCACGTGTACTCACGTTTTGTGTCTTGCATTTTTTTAAAATTTGTGTTTGTGTCATTTCCGTGTTGTGTCTGTGTCAGTGCATTTTGGAATGCTAGCAAAAGCTATGAAATAATGGGTACTTATGATGAGTATGGTTTATGAAAATTGGCTTTTTGTTTAAAAAGCTTTTGATTTGGGCAGACTTTGACTTCAGACCTAATTGACTAGATGAACTTTGCCTTGTTTTTTAATGCAAGGATTTTTGAAATAATGTTTTTTAAAAAAAAAAAAATTGACAGATCGATCAATTGTGATAAAAAGATAGACTAACCAGATTTGAGAAGTCAAATTCATTGTGTGCTCAATCGAGACCTTGTTGCCATCACTGAAATGTAGCAGAAAAATCCTAAAACTCTCAATTATAGAGTTCACGAAGAAATGAGAAGATTAATCAGAAGCTTATAGGTGACATATAAACGAGAGGGAGTGCGGGAGATCTTTATGATTGAGGGGCCACTAGGTTGGATGGTGGAATCAAGGCCTCGCACTAAAGAGAAATATTTAGGAAAAATTGACAAGGTTGGTCTATTCCCCTCCCCTCCCCTCCCCTCCCCTCCCCCCCCAAAAAAAATTAAGACCTCGCACTAAAGAGAAATGAATTTTATAAGATTAAATATTTGACATAAAATACATATTAAATATTTTAAAGTATGACATATAATAAATATATAAAATTATATGTTTTGCACGTGTACTCACGTTTTGTGTTTTGCATTTTTTAAAAATTTGTGTTCGTGTCATTTCCATGTGTCCGTGCTTTTTAGCATGCTAGCAAAAGCTAAATAATGGGTACCTATGATGAGTATGGTTTATGAAAATTGGCCTTTTGTTTAAAAAGTTTTTTGATTTAGACATGCTTTGACTTCAGAACTAATTGACTGGATGGAGTTTGCCGTGTTTTTTTATGTAATGATTTTCGAAGTAATTTTTTTTTGTTAAAAAAAACTGACAAATCGATCAATTGTGATAAAAAGAAAGACTAACCGGATCTGAAAAGTCAAATTCACTGTGTGCTCAATCGAGACCTTGTTGCCGTCATTGATATGTAGAAGAAAAATCCTAAAACTCTCAATTCTGGAGTTTACCAAGAAATGTGAAGATTAATCAAAGGCTTATAGGTGACATAAACGAGAGAGAAGGAGAGAGAACTTTATGACTGAGGGGCCACCAAGTTGGATGGTGGAATCAAGGCCTCGCACTAAAGTGAAATGTATAGTGAAGATTCTATACCCCCCCACCCCCTCCCCCCCAAAAAAAAGAAAAGAAAATAAAAAATTTAAAACTTTATGATCTCAAGACCTCGCACCGAAGAGAAATTAGTTTTATAAAATTAAATATTGGACCTAAATACATATTTAATATTTAAAAATATGATATCTAATAAATATATAAAATTATATGTTTTGCACGTGTCTTCACGTTTTGTGTCTTACATCTTTTAAAAATTTGCATGTCCGCGTGTTCGTGTCATTTCTGTATTGAGTCATGTGTCCATATCCGTGTCTGTGTCTATGTTTTTTTGTATGCTACCAAAAGCTATGAAAATAATGGGTACCTATGATGAGCATGTTTTATAAAAATTGGCTTTCTGTTTAATAAGGTTTTTGATTTGAGCAGGCTTTGACTTCAGACCTAATTGACTAGATGAACTTTGCCGTGTTTTTTAATGCAAGGATTTTTGAAGTAATTATTTTTTTTTAAAAAAAATTTGATAGATCGATCAATTGTGATAAAAAGAGGGACTAAGGCCTCGTTTGGGAATAGGCTAATTTAGTAACTTTTTGGCTATTTGGCTAAAATATGGACTAAAAAAAATTAGTATGTTTGGGATAACTTTTTGGCTTTTTACGAAAAGATGTGCAACAAGTAGAGAGAAAAGAGAATCTTTGACTTTTTGGTGTGGTTTGTTGACTTTTTAACTTTTTTAGTTACTTTTTGGCTAAACCGGCCTGTTGCCAAACGGGACTAGATCTGAGAAGTCAAATTCACTGTGTGCTCAATCAAGATGTTGCCGTCACTGAAACGTAGAAGAAAAATCCTAGAACTCTCAATTCTAGAGTTCACCATGAAATGAGAAGATTAATCAGAAGCTTATAGGTGACGTATAAACGAGAGAGAGGGAGGGAGAACTTTATGACTGAGGGGCCACTAGGTTGGATGGTGGAATCAAGGCCTCGCACTAAAGTGAAATATAGTGAAAATTGACAAGGTTGGTCTATAGTCCCCCTTCCCCCCCAACCCCCACCCCCCCAAAAAAAAAGAAAAGAAAAAGCAAAATATTTAAAACTTTATGATCTCAAGACCTCGCACTGATGAGAAATAAATTTTATAAAATTAAATATTTTACTTAAAATACACATTAAATATTTAAAAATATGACATATAATAAATATATAAAATTATATATTTTACACGCGTCCTAGCGTTTTTTGCACGTGTCCTCACGTTTTGTGTCTTACATTTTTTAAACATTTGTGTGTCTGCGTGTTCGTGTCATTTCTATGTTGTGTCACGTGTACATGTCTGTCATTGACTGTGTCTGTGTTTTATAGGATGCTACCAAAAGCTATGAAATAATGGTACCTATGACAAGCATGGTTTATGAAATTTGGCTTTTTGTTTAAAAAGTTTTTTGATTTGGGCAGGCTTTGACTTCAGACCTAATTGTTGATTGGATGAACTTTGCTGTGTTTCTCAATGCAAGGATTTTTGAAGTAATTATTTTTTTAAAAAAAATTTGATTGATTGATCGATTGAGAAGTCAAATTCACTAGGTGCTCAATCGAGACCTTGTTGCCATCACTGAAATGTAGAAGAAAAACTCTAATGCTGTGTTTGGTTGGGGAATTTGAGGAGGGATTTGGAAAGGGAAATAGAAAAGGTAGGTGAAATGTGAATAAATCATACATATATTTCACTTAGTTTCACACACTTTTTCCCTTTCCCTTTCCAAATCCCTCCTCAAATCCCCTAACCAAACACAGCGTAAAACTCTCAATTCTAGAGTTCACCAAGAAATGAGGTTAATCAAAAGCTTATAGGTGACATATAAACTAGGGGTGCAACTCGGGTGGGTTCGGTTGGGTTGGAGGTTTGCCCAAGCCTAGCCCGAATTGTGTTTGGCAGTGCCCAAGCCCGACCATCAACCCGAGCATGGCTGCCCAAGTCCAAACCAAGCTTCATAATTCGAACTCGGGTTAGCCTGAATTGCCCGAATTTCACAAGGCAACAAACAACTAAATTTTTCTATACAACAAACAGTGCTTCATTATATACATAAGTCCATTAGTCCATACAACAAATTTAAACATCATCCCAACCACAAGAGTCTCAGAGAGAGGGAAGAAAGAATAGATAAGGTAGGGTTTTGTTTTTAGTTTTAATCTAATGGTCCAAATAAAAAATGCTAATCCAAGGGCCAAAGGCCAAAGGCCAGCCAAAAAATAAAATAAAATTAAGGGCCAGCTATTTAATTTATTTTATACATATATTATATAATTTATGTGATATATTAAATGCAATTTGGGTTCAGGTTACTCGGGTTAGCCACTGACTCTGCCCAGGCTCGGCCCGATCCGAATTACAATTCGGGTATCAAAAACCTGCCCAGGCCCGTCCAGATTACAAGATATTGTTGCCCAAGCCCTAAAAAAACTCAGGCTGGGCACGAGTTGCTCGGGTTGAGCCCGCCCGAGTTGCATCCCTAATACAAACGAGGGAGGGAGGGAGGGAGGGAGAACTTTATGACTGAGGGGCCACCAGGTTGGATGGTGGAACCAAGGTCTCACACTAAAGAGAAATATATAGGGAAAATTGATAAGGATGGTTTATAGCAACCCCCCAAAAGAACAAAGAACTTAAACTTTATGATCTCAAGATCTCGGCTTGAAGTGAAATAAATTTTATAAAATTAAATATTTGACATCAAATACATATTAATTATTTAAAAGTATGACATATAATAAATATATAAAATTATATATTTTGTGCTTGCCCTCACGTTTTGTCTTGCATTTTTTAAAAATTTGTGTGTTTGCGTGTTCGTGTTGTGTCACGTGTCCGTGCTTTTTAGCATGCTACCAAAAGCTATGAAATTATGGGTACCTATGATGAGTATGGTTTATGAAAATCAGCTTTATGTTTAAAAGGTTCTTTGATTTGTGCAGGCTTTGACTTCAAACCTGATTGACTGGATGAACTTTGCCGTGTTTTTTAATGCATGGAACGTGAATTCAAATGAGTTTGTGCCGGATAAGGATGCATGTAAGCCTGGTACTTGGCACATTGTGAATTCTTTGCTAGATAAGTACATCCTGGAGAAACTCAGATCCATGGGACCCTTAATTTCTTCGCCCGGCTGTGAACTACCTTTGTTAGTGCAATTGGTTACCGAGCCCTTGGCTTGGCATGGTCTCATACTACAGTCTTGTGTCCGGTCATCTCTTCCATCCGGAAAGAAGAAGAAGAAAGGTGGGCCTGCAGAGCAGACAAACTCTCAACTTTCTCAAGGAATCAGGGATTCAATCGTGTCTCTATGTGGAGTGATAGAGGAGGTTGCAAAGTGGTTAAGAGAACAAATCAAGAAGCCAGTGGACATGAATGTGGAAATCATACTTTCTTCCCTCCAGGTAAAAGAACATGATAATGACGGGCCTGGGAAGGTTTTTCACGTTCTAGAAACATCTATGCCATCCATGAATGATGTTGAACTTGGTGATCGGATTTCTCAAGCATTGAAGTTTTGGAGCCCCACTGATGTTGCAAGAAAGATAGTAACCGGGCAGTGTACTGTAATGTCTGAGTTTCTCCGGATATGTGAATGGAAGATTAAATCATTGCAGGCATTGAAACTGCAAATGTGGCAAGTCTGAAAGAAACTATAGGTGAGGTGAACACACAATTTTATGCCTTGATTTGACCTCATATGCTTTGCTCTGCATGTCGGGGTGGAGCAGGGTTGAAAACTGAAACACAACATTTGAATGTGCTTGTGCTTGTTAATTTTTTTTCCTCTTAGGATGATCTCATGTGAGGAGGGAGCACTGATTGGATTCTGGTTGAGTGCCACGCCTTTTCTGAGGGTTTTTTATTTTTTATTTTCAGAATAGATTCTCTGTTCAACAGTGTAGACTAAATAAACAGTTAAGGTTCTTCCTTGAACATGTTTGACATTTCAACAGGCTTGTAACATTAATTGTTTCAAGAATTTTGTGGCAATTGTATCATTCATTTTCTTGGTTTGCAATGTTTTGTCAGTGGCCTTTCAGTCATTCTCTCTCTTTGAAGATTAGTCCACTCCATTTCTTTCTGTGCGCGCACAAAAAAAGAAAAAAAAAAGAAAAAGAAAAAGATTGAGAGATATCACAATGAGAGAGAACTTTCAAAAGCAAGGATTTTTATGTAAATTTTTTTTTAAAAAAATTATTCACAGATCGATCAATTGTAAGAAAAAGAGAGACTAATCCGATTTGACAAGTTAAATTCACTTTGTGCTTGATTGAGACCTTGTTATCGTCATTGAAATGTAAAAGAAAAATGTTAAAACTCTCAATTCTAGAGTTCATAAAGAAATGAGAAGATTAATCAGAAGTTTATAAGTGGTGACATATATACAGGGGAGAGAGAGAGAGATCACGAAGAGAGAACTTTCAAAAGCAAGGATTTTTGAAGTAAAAGAACTCCTAAAATTTGACAGATAGATCAATTTTGATAAAAAGTGAGACTAACCATATTTAAAAATATGTGTTCAATTGAGACCTTGTTGCCGTCACTAAAACTGACAATTCTAGCGTTTACCAAGAAATAAGAAGATTAATTTGAAGCATCATCATTATTTCTAGTGTGTGATGGTGACCACCAGGGAAAATGTGAGTTTTAGAAACAATTTCTAAATTATGCACTTTTATCCTTCAAAGGAAAAAAGGGGAAAAACTTATTTAAATTGTAAAAAATTTACTTGTCAATGACAAGTTTCAAATGGTAAAAAGGTTACCCAACTTTATTATTGGGTCACACCAGGGTGTGCCCTCCATAATATAGTATATAGTATAAGGTAAATTATTTTTTTCCCGTCTAATTTTCATTTAAATTTAAGGCATATTACAGTTTACCCCCTTTCAATTATCACGTCTTTTATTTTATCCCTTCAAATTATAAATTGATACAATATATTCCTTATCTTTTAAAAGTTTTTAAACTAACCCTTTTTTCTCTATTCTGTTAACAAAACAAATAAAAAAATATGCATATAATGTGCACATGTCATATTTATGATGAAAATACTCTTTAAAGACATGTCATAAATATAACATGTGCACATTATATGCACTTTTTCCTTTATTTTATTAACAAAATGAAAACATAAAGGGAAGATTAAAAACTTTTAGAAGATGAAAGGGGTACATTGTATCAATTTTTAGTTTAAGGAGGTAAAGTGAAAAACAATGATAGTTGAGGGTAATAAAGTATAATTTGCCATAGCTCAATTGCTATTTCAATATAGTTCTTTCGTTACTCAATTTTTTTTTAAAAAAAAAAATTGACAAAAAATGCACATGTAATGGTCACGTTGTAAGACTTTTTAACGGTGTTACGTTTTTTACGCTTGACTTTTAGTTAAATTTTATTTTGATCTCTTATTTTTATCTTTCGCTCAAATTTTAGACGATAAATAGAAAGCCTAATTGTGTGGTTATTCTTATAGAAATCAATTTTTTTTTGTTCATTTATTTACTTATTGTATTGTATGGGTATGACATCATTCTTAGACCTTGTATTTCTTTGAAAATCCTAAAGAAAATGAAAGTCAACTAAAGCAAAAGATACACCATCCCTCAAGTCCAACAAACCTTAACCAAAATTCAACAGCCCCAATGTCTCTCCAATCAATCTCATATTTCAACCTAATGATCATTAAACAAAATGAGACAAACCATGATGCCCTAATAAATGAGTCCATTCGTTTTTTATGTGCTAAAATTTTTTGACATATAAACTAAATACGAAAACATTATTTCTAAATGTGGTGTAGCTTGTTAGGTGTCCCTCTGAGATTCGGGGGATTGGATTGTTTAACTAACTAACCACCCTGTAACCATAACACTTAGACCTCCCTGTTTATACTATAAATTTGGTGGTAGTCAGTGATCCTAACCTTATTTCACATTTTGTCTTTTACATTAATGACAGTGATCACACACAATTAGACCACATCAATCTCTTGTCGTACCCAATACACAAGCTTCCGCTTTCTGTCTTAGTGTATTTTCAATCAAAAGATAATGTGAAAATCTCAAGATATGATCTTAGATTGAAAACATATTGAGATAGAGAGACGAGAATTTAAAGACAGAAGATCTCATGTCAGGTCGAAAGAAATAGTTGATAGACCGTCTTCTTCCACGTTTTGTAGAGACAATGCCCGTAATTTGAACACTAAAAACACTTGGACTAAATACCAAATCATGGCTCACGACATTAAGAGTTTTGGACTGCACTTCCAATGTCACCCATAAATTTTTTTTTTCTATATGAGTTCAATTTACTCCTCCACTTATAAAAAAAGATAACTCAGTGCACGAGACTTTAACTAAAGTAATGTTTGAGGAGGACAAAATATACGCATTCATACTCTCATTTCTATAGAGACTATTTATGTGACTCGAATTTTTATCATTCGAGATACTAACAACAAGCCTTACCGCTGTGCCAAACCACCCTTTCTAATGAAAAAAATTAATAAAAAAAAAAATTGACCATTTCTAGTATACATAAAAAAATAGGGCTGATCATAACAGAATCTTTTAACAAACCGCAGAGCCAGTGGGTGCACCAACTCCTCTTTAGTTGGACTTGGCTGCCTCTCAAATCTTTCATGTTGCTGTTGACTCATAACCTAATCTGTCCTAGAAGGCCTTAAACGTCTATCTTTCTCATTTATTATTATTATTATTTTTTTTAAAATCTTGAATTTTTTAATGAAGCTAAGCTTTCTATGCAGTCCCTAGTGCAGTATAAATTACTGGTCCATCATATAGTCTAACTCACATACACAATAGAACCAAAGCCTAGTGGAAGAGACGATCTCATCATACATGGAGGCTTACAAAGTGCATGCTAAGCCACAGTTCAACTGCCTCTTCCTAGCCCTTCTCTTTTTATTTTCGCTTATATCGTCTTTTGCAAATGCAGAAATTCACCACCACCAATTCACCGTACGTTTTCTTCTTCATCTTCTCCTTCAATCTTCTTTGTAGCGATTTCTCATTGGTTATAAACAAAAATATACTTTTTTTCATCTTGAAATAGGTTCAAGAAACTCCGGTGAACAGGCTGTGCAAAACTCATAACATAATCACTGTTAACGGCCAATTTCCAGGGCCAACATTGGAAGTACGCAACGGTGACACACTTGTCATCAAAGTCCTAAACAGTGGACGTTACAATATCACCATCCACTGGTACAAGTTTCTATAAGTACACTTGTGACACAAAAATTGAAATGCGTGACTCAGATTCATCGATTGAGTGATTAATTTAGTTACGTGTTTTTTGGTGTCTTATTGTTGTGACTATCAGGCACGGAATTCGACAAATACGAAGTCAATGGGCAGATGGACCTGAATATGTGACACAGTGTCCGATCAAGCCAGGAGGGACCTACACGTACCGGTTCACGATTGAAGATCAGGAGGGAACACTCTGGTGGCATGCTCATAGCAGATGGCTTAGAGCTACTGTTTATGGAGCACTCATCATTCACCCTAAATTGGGTTCTCCTTATCCCTTCCAAAATCCCAAGCAAGAGATCCCTATTCTTCTAGGTAATGAATAACATGAGCGGTACTACTACTTACATAGAAATAGAACACAGAATATAGGAGATCCGCCTCTTTCCTGTATTGTATTTCTGTACAAGTATGAAATAATAGCACGAGTCAATTACAAGTTTTCCCTACCAATTTTGAGTAACCAATATAACAATGGTACTGATGATGATGAACAGGGGAATGGTGGAACAGAGACCCCATTAGTGTCCAAAGACAGACAGTTTTCACCGGGGCAGCTCCAAATGTATCCGACGCCTACACCATTAACGGTCAACCTGGCGACTTATACCCATGTTCCAATAAAGGTCTGTACAGTAACAGGAGTCTCGTGCACTATCATTGCTTTTTTTTATTTAAATTTTTTGACTTCTATTTCATCATATACCAATTGACATAACTCTAAATTACAATACAGGCACAGTCAGATTCACTGTGGATTCCGGGGAAACAATTCTCCTCCGAATCATCAACGCTGCACTCAATCAACAACTCTTCTTCGCGGTAGCCAACCACAGGTTCACCGTCGTGGCCACTGATGCGCTCTACACTCGGCCCTTCACAACGTCCATCCTCATGTTGGGACCCGGCCAGACAACCGATGTCCTCCTCACCACTGACCAGACTCCTGGGCACTACTACATGGCTGCCCGTGCCTATGCCACTGCCCAAAATGCACCGTTTGACAACACCACCACCACCGCCATCCTCAAATACAGAACGGCCAAGACAGGGGTCCCCTCCAGGCCAATCATGCCCCGGTTACCGGCCTACAACGACACTGCTACCGTCACTGCTTTCACGTCACAATTTAGAAGTCCTTTTAAGGTCGAAGTCCCAACCGTGATCGACGAAAACCTTTTTTTCACCATCGGGTTAGGACTTGTCAATTGTACCCCTGGACCGCGGTGTCAAGGGCCTAATAACACCCGTTTCGCAGCCAGCATGAACAACGTGTCGTTTGTACTCCCGAGAAGGAAAAGGAATTCTTTACTCCAAGCCTACTATCAAAATGTGCCAGGTGTCTATACCACGGACTTTCCGACTGTTCCACCTGTACAATTCAACTACACGGGCAATGTGCCCCGGGGGTTGTGGCAACCTGTTTACGGGACTAAGCTTCACAAGATGAAGTTTGGTTCCAGGGTCCAAATTGTGTTGCAAGATACAGCTATTGTCACAACAGAGGACCACCCTATTCATCTTCATGGGTACCATTTCTATGTTGTTGGACAAGGTTTTGGTAATTTTAATCCTAGAAGAGATCCTGCAAGATTTAACCTCATTGATCCTCCACAGAGGAACACTATTGATGTCCCCGTTGGTGGATGGGCAGTCATCCGGTTTGTCGCTGATAATCCAGGTAAATTGATTGTAATTCGTCGCTCTGTTTGTTTCAGCAGAAAACGTCTTTTGAAAAAACTTCTGCATTTCTTGATGTTTTGAAATATAAAATGTTTTTCAACAAAACAAACAGAACGAATATTGAATAATAGACTTCGATGACTACTATTAATTGAATAAATTTTGAAATCATTTTATTATTTGCAAAACAGGGGTTTGGCTGATGCACTGTCACATAGATTCTCATCTAATGTGGGGTCTGGCTACGTCAATCATCGTTGAAAATGGTGTCGGCGAATTGCAGACTGTAGCGCCTCCTCCACCTGATCTGCCTCCATGCTAAGATCTTCAACAGAAAAACTCTAAATGTTTTCAAAAAACTAGTTGGAATTTCCACTAGTTCCTCCCTAGTTTTGTCAACTTTTTGAATGTTATTAGTCTCCTTCATATAGGAGAATCTCACTGTAGATTGTTGGCTGCAATGGCCATTGTTGTCTGATTGCTGCATTTTTTTTTGGTGATTGTGTTGTTTTTGCTTTGAGAATTGGATTCTCTGCTCAATAGTCTACACTAAATAAATGTGAAGAAGTTTCTTCAAAGTTGCATCAGCTCATTTGTAACATTTACATTGTAACCACATTGGCAATGTGTAATCCATTTTATTTAGTACTTCTTTGTTGCAATTTCTATGAATTTCATGTGTAATTGTTTAAATTATTACCATTAATAGTTTTTTTGAGAAAAAAAAAAAAAAGTAAGAAAATCACATTCCTAAATAATTCAATTTCCCATACTCTGAATTCCTTTCCCAAAATATTTCAGTTCTCTCATTGTGTACAGAATGGCTAATATATATTTTGTGCACATTAGATTTATAAGATATAATGAATCATTACTAGTGTTTCTTGAAACTATTGAACAGGATATATAAAGATGAAAAATGATATACAAGTTTATCATTTGGACTTACTTTTTAGATCCAAGTATAAAATATATATATATATATATATATTTTTGATAACTCAGGTATCCCCACAGCCGAAGCATGGGACTAATCCTGAGGGCCCTGAAGTTAACGACCGGGTAAACCTCCAGTGGCCCGCACAGTAACCCGTGGGGAGTGGGATTCGAACTTGAGACCTCCAGGAGGAGCAAATTCCCAGACCCCAGGTTTTCTTCCCTCACCCACTGGGCCACCCTTGTGGGTTCCAAGTATAAAATATATGATTGACTAATGAATAATAACCTTAGATATTCTAATAGATTATCAAATTATTAGGTTTGAAAAATAAGTTTAATTTTTAACCTTAAATAGCACTACTCTGTACAGATTTACATTTTTAGTCCATTTATAGATTACATAATTAAATGTGTTGTAAGCATGAAACTCAAAAGACTTCAAATTTTTGTTTCATTATGATAATTCAAATTTGGTTATATCTTCACTGAAGTGTAACCTAAACTCTAGATCGAAGTATAAAAAATATGATTGACTGATGAATAATAACCTTAGATATTCTAATAGATTGTCACATTATTAAGTTTAAAAAATAAGCTTAATTTTTAGCCTTGAATAGCACTACTCCGTGTGGATTTACATTTTTAGTCCATTTATAGATTACATAATTAAATGTGTTGTAAGAATGAAATAACTCAAAAGACTATAAATTTTTGTTTCATTATGATAATTCAAATTTGGTCATATCTTCACTGAATTGTGACCTAAACTTTGATAATTTAAAATCTACCAAGTCTATTGCCCAAACAAAATTGAATTTAACTTACATACAAATTTACACAATTTGAATTAGTTAATTCCAAATTGAGTAATTCACGAAATAACTAACAATACACGATAAAATATAAGAGTTTTAAGTACCAAACTTTTTTATTTTTAAAAGTGAAAATTTTATTGCAAAAAAATCTAGGAATCAATTCTTGTTATCGTGAGAATAATCACCAAAAGGTTATTCTAATAAGTTAAAAAAAGATTTTTACTGACAAAATTTCAAAAATATCGCTAATAAATGCAGAGACAAAATAATTTGATTCTAAAAAAGGTTATCTTTTGAGACAAAAATTTTGGTCTTTAAAAGATAATAATTCATCACTATAAATGTCTAATTTCGTGAGTCAAATATAATAATGACAATAAAAAAAAAGAAAAAAATGTGTGAAAATAAATAAAATATAAATATATTTTATTCATATTTTATTTATTTATTTATTTTTTAAAATTTTCTAACTAAACATAATATAAGTGTAAAATATAGGGATTACGCGAGACTCTGCTGCTATACTACAAAACAGCCCCCCCCCCCCCCCCAAAAAAAAAAGAAAAAGAAATTTAAAATAAAAACTTGAAACGAGCATATGGCAGCACAGAAATACCTACCTGCAGAAAATAATAGTCAACTCACGTTTGTGTCAAAAAAAACAAACCACCAGTGAGTGTAATTTTTCTTCATAGGTGGGCCCATCATATTGAATGTACACTCTAAATACTTGTACAATATGATTTAATTTTAGGATAATCCTCTAAAAAATGACTGGATCAATGTGGCTTTGGGCAACACATATAGCCTAGGCATTGATTGGGAAGGGTTAAAGTGGTTATTTAGTCATAAAAGATAAAATGAATTATTTTAGTAATAAAAAATAAAATGTCACATTTAATCGATAATTATTACATAATTTTTTTATAAAAAAAGTTAAAAAAATTAAAAAGTCAAAAAGTCTTTCACAAATCAAACTTTTTAACTCAGGTTAAAATAGTCAAAAATCCAAAAAGCCAACACACTTCCCAAACCAAGCCATACTATTTTGATTCTACTTACATAATTTTACTATATTATAAAAAAACTAATTAATAAAATTAAATAATTATAATTATCGAATCAATTTAATTATTTTATATAAACAATTTATTTAAAAATGTTCAAAATAGAAATTTTTATTGATAAATCCAAGTGTTCTAATTCAAGAAATTTATGAAGAAATTTTTTAATCTACTTAGTCCTATGTATTTATACTTTTATTTCATAATTATTTTTATTTTTTTTTATTGATTTACTCTATTGTCTTAGACTTTTATGCCCTTATATTTAATATTAATATTTAATGTTAGGGGAAGAGAGAGAAGAGAAAGGACCAAGGTATAAAAAATTTCATACACAAATTAAATAATATTGATGTTATTATTTTATATTATTATATAATGTAAATATATTTTTAATTGACAACATATTAAAAATAATGTGAATATTCTCTTTCATCTAATGTAGTGATGTGAACCTTCACAACATGTGAACATTATTATTTTTAATTGACAACACATCAAAAATAACGTTCATTATATTTTTAATTGACAACATATTCTTATTCACAATATGTAGTGATGTCTCTCTCATCTAATATAGTGATGTGAACGTTCACATTCGTTTGTTTTAGTATAGATATTCACATCATATAATTGACAACACAATGACAAAAATCATTTCAAATTAATGTGAATATAATGATGTGAATATTCATTTCATGTAATTAAAATAAATATTCACATCATGTAATTGACAACACAATGACAAAAATTTATTTCAAATTAATATGAATATAATGACAGTCAATATCTTAATGCATAAGAACTACCAAAATGTAATGACAATTAACATTAAATATCAACATTAATAGGGGCAGGAGAGATTGAAGGTGTTTTGATCTTTTTATCTCAAATAGGATCTAATGGAATAGTTAAAAAGAATATGAGTTTGATGGAATAAAATTCTTAAAAAGAGGATTTATCAAAAAAATTCCTTTAAAAATATAAATATATCAAATTATTAAAATAAAATATGTGAAAAAAAATTCGTTTTTAAGAATTAGAGATTTGTGTCCCACTCTTAATCATTATATATTTATTTGTTATGTATACTTTTTCAACCAGAGATTCTTACGTCAACAGATGCAATAAGTTCGTCAAAGAACATAGATAATCATCACATCAAAATGGGCCAACGTTAAAAAAATATATTGTATAGACCAGCCCATTGTCAATGAGATTACACATTTTCTCAGTTGGTAATACAAAATTTTCCACAGTTTTTTATATACAAAGTACTAAGTACACACACTTGACCCAGTATTTTCTTGGCCGGTTACCTAATCTATTGAAACTTGGAGCTAATGTGAAATCCATAGGATTAAGTACATGTAACAAATGTGGGGAAACCAACTAATCGAACCTTCTCATTTTAATACTAATCGTGGGGATATATTTTTTGAGTACCAATATGTGGTTAAGGTGACGCCGACGTGTCAACCGAGGTGTCACGTGTCCTGGTCATAACGCCGAGGTTATCTCGACAAGGCCGGGGTTACCTCCGAAGATATCGGAATCTGAGATAAGCGGATAAGGCACAAGAGTCCTAGAAAAGAGGAAGACTACAGTTGGAAAATGATAAGACTCTTAGGGAGTTTATCCCAATCCTACTAGGAGTCTAAGATTGATAGTAATCTTAAGTCCATTAAAGCCAGGCTCCTGTTGGGACAAGGATTGAGTTAGCTATAAAAGAGAGGCACCCCCGTGGGTCTAAGGTACGCAATTTATATTCTGAACAGTGAGTTTAGCACTATTGATTATCTTTGAGAGATATACTGACTTGATCGTCGGAGTGCCCTCGGGTGGACGAACCACCGCCGGAATCTTCTCTTTCTGTTGCAGGTCAGACAGGTGCCACCTATTTTGCCAGTGCTCTCCAGCTGAATACTGAGTTGGCAGTGTGGTCGGAAAATCACTCACACAATTTGGCGCCGTCTGTGGGAACGAAAGAAGAATAGATAGCCAGTAACAGACAGAAGGAAAAGATTGGGGATGACACTCCTGCTGGGAGTGGGAGACCTATTGACCTTGATGTCGAAGGAGACGAATGCAACGCAGAAACTCGTGACCAGAATCACGGAGTGAAAGACGTCGGCCAGATTGGCGACGCACCAAAGAAACCAGATCGAAGTGGTTACTACAACGAGGACGACCTCCAGATTTGGAAGGATAGATGCCTGCGGAGGGACGAAGAGGTAAAAGAGATGGCAAACAAACTGGCAGACCTGCAATCAGTTGTCAATTTCATGATGCAAAATAACGTTATGCAGCCACCGTTCTCGCTGCACGACACGCCGATTCCAGCGGCCAATACCTAGAAGGGAGGGCAGAAAACAATCCCCGTAGCCCCTCAGCACAACGGGAGCAAGAGACACTCCCACCGACCCTCTAGGGAAGTCAGACGAAGAGAGTTAAGAAGAGAAGAATCACGGAGGACGCATTACACAAAGGAGGCAGACCCCAAAGGACATCGGCATGTTCAGGGACAAGCGCTGTGCTTCGACACAACTCATGGAGAAGGATCGAAAAGGGCTCACTACGAGGCCGAGAGTAGTATACCGAAAAGACTGAAGTTGAAAGATAGCCGAGCTCCTGGGCGGAGCAAAGAAGACTTGAGAGATTACCTCAAGAGGAAGCAACAAAACGCCGATGCCTAGGTAACTTCACCTGTTAAGCCGAGAACACCATTCTCAGTGGAATTAGACAAATTCGAGGCACCAAAGAGATTCAGTATGCCAAGGTTTCAAATATACGATGGTAAGTCAAACCCTAACTTCCACATTGGATTATACTTGAACTCAATGGCATTACATAGTGGGAACGAGCCGTTGCTCTGTAAAGTGTTCCCCTCGTCATTCGGAGAGATTGCATCAGATTGGTTTCACAAACTACCAAAGGGAAGTGTGAAGACCTGGCCGAGATGTTTGTGGCCAGGTTCGTGACAAACAAACTTCAGCCATTAAGAGTGGACGCATTGATGGCTCTGAAGATCAGCAAAGATGAAGGCCTTAGGGCCTACGCCAAAAGATACTACGAGGTGTTCAACCGAATACCTGAATGTAATCAAGAGGTGGCGGTCGTATCTTTCAAGAACGGCCTGAAAGACAACTGTCCACTACGAAAGTCTTTGGCAAAGACATTGCCAAAAAGTATAGAAGAGCTCATGGCGAGAATCGAGAAGTATGCCAGAGCCGAGGAAGATACGTCAAGGACTAAGGAGATAAAGCAAGAGAAAGGAAACAGCTCGCTGAAACGAGGCCGAGGTAACAATGGATTGAGCAAACAAGAGGCAGAACTGAGGGCCACACAAACAGTAACAACTGTGTTCCGAATCCCAATCCACAAAGTCCTGGATCAAATTCGGAACCAGCTTTATTTTAGAACGCCAGAGAGGACTCTAGGAGAGTTCATGAAAAAAAAACGTTGGCAGGCATTGTGCCTACCACAATGAAGATGGGCATACAACTCAGAGTTGTAGAGCCCTGAAAACACACTTGGAAGACCGGTGAGACAAGGACATCTGAGAGACCTTGTCAATGAGACCAGGACAAGAGAAGAACGGGCAAGATTGCCTCAGGCATTAGCAGCCCCACCTCTCCCAGCACAACAGCCGTAGGCAGGAGGACCTCGGGTAATCAACGTAATCCACTCGAAGGTCAACGAAAACAAAATCCGAGGAGAGACCCAGAAGGTAAAACACCTACAACATGTCTACCAAGTCAGGGAGAAAAGACATCGGGCAGAAGAGTGCCAGGGACCAATGATAACCTTTACTGAAGTCGACCTAGAGATGGTCCAACATCTGCATAATGATGCCTTGGTAGTATCCCTCCAGGCTGGGGAGTGCCAAGTGAAACGCATCCTGATTGACCAAGGCAGCTCTTGTGACATTATGTACGTTCGATGTTACAAGGAGCTCGGCCTTCACCCAGGTGATATGGAACAACCCAATGGCCCAATGGTTGGGTTCAATGGAACGTTGACATGGCCACTGGGAGCAATAAGCTTGGAGGTGCAGGCTGGCACCAGAAAGATCAAGACAGAATTCACCATCATCGATACACCCTCCCCTTACAGCATCATCTTGGGAAGGTCATGGTTGCATGCAATGGGGGCTGTTCCTTCAACACTGCATCAACTATTGTGGTTCCCAACAAAGCATGGGATTGAGGAAGTCAAAGGCGATCAGCTGCAGGCGAAGAATTGCTCCATGGTAGTAATGAAATCTACCTGTAGTATACGAGAGCCAAAAAAGGTAGAAATTAAAGATGAGGACGTGGAAGTCCTAGAAGACGTCGGCAAGGAACTAGCCGAGAAGAGCGAAGAGGCATTGAAGAAAATCCTCGTCCAGGATGGGGATGAAGAACGCTTCTTTCTTCTCGGCTCGGGTTTAGCCGAAGAAGAGGGAAAAGAATTTGAAGCTTTTTTGAGAGCAAATATTGAGGTATTCGCGTGGACGCCTTACGAAATGCCAGGCATTGACCCCGAGGTCACTTGCTATAAGCTAAACGTTGACAGGTCAGCCAAACCTGTAATTCAACGAGCGAGAAGATTGACGTTGGCATACGTCGAAGCAGTAGAGGAAGAAGTAGACATACTTCTGGAGGCCAGGGCCATTAGAGAAGTTCACTACCCGACATGGCTATCCAATACAGTGGTGGTAAAGAAGAAAAATGGTAAATGGAGGGTCTGCGTAAACTTTACCAGCCTTAACAAAGCCTGTCCCAAAGACAACTTTCCTTTACCCAAGATTGACCAACTAGTAGATGCCACTTCAGGGCATGGAAGAATGAGCTTCTTAGACGCCTACATGGGGTACCACCAGATAGCCATGTACCCTCCAGACGAAGAGAAGACTGCGTTCATCACCCCAAAAGACCTGTACTGTTACAGAGTAATGCCTTTCGGGTTGAAAAATACAGGAGCAACTTACCAAAGGTTGGTAACCAAAATGTTCAAACACCTGATTGGCCGAACAGTAGAAGTCTACATCGATGACATGGTCGTTAAAACCAAGGAGCCTGAGGGTCATCTCGCCGATCTAAAAACAGTCTTTGAAATCCTTAAAACATATCGGCTCCGACTCAATGCATCGAAGTGTGCATTTGGAGTTAGATCTGGTAAGTTTTTAGGATACCCAGTGACCAGAAGGGGCATTGAGGCCAGCCCAGATCAGATCAAAGCCATCCTAAATTTGAAGAGCCCGACATCAACAAAACACGTGCAGATGCTAACTAGAAGGACCGCAGCCCTGAACAGGTTCATAAGCAGAAGCTCAGACAAGTGCAAACCTTTCTTCAACTCAATGAAGAAAGCCATGAACTTTCTTTGGACAGAAGAGTACGAAGAAGCATTTGCCGATCTGAAGAATTACCTGACCACAACTCCAATTCTTTCGAATCCAGAACCTGGGGAGGAACTGTTCCTGTACTTGGCAGTTTCAGAACATGTGATAAGTGCAGTACTAATCCGAGAAGAAAAAAGGGGAGCAAAGGGCTGTTTACTATGTAAGCAAAACCCTAGCCGACGCAGAAACGAGGTATCTACCCATAGAGAAATTGGTACTGGCTTTAGTAATGGCTTCAAAGAAGTTGAACCATTACTTCCAAGCCCATAAAATTGTGGTACTGACAGAACATTCATTGAAGTCCCTATTGCAGCAGGGAGACTTAATAGGAAGAATAACCAAATGGCTTCAAAGAAGTTGAACCATTACTTCCAAGCCCATAAAATTGTGGTACTGACAGAACATTCATTGATCTCGGCTGAGATACTGTAAACCGACGTACTGGAAGAAAGGAATGATATCGGTTCCATCGCCTCAAAATGCCGAGGTAATAGAACCTAGGGGGCAGTTGTGGGGATATATTTTCTGAGTACCAACACGTGGCTAAGGTGATGCCGACGTGTCAGCCGAGGTGCCACGTGCCCTGGTCATGACGCCTAGGTTATCTCGACAAGGTCGAGGTTACCTCCAAAGATATCGGAATCCGAGATAAGCGAATAAGGCACAAGAGTCCTAAAAAAGGGGAAGACTACAGTTGGGAAATGATAAGACTCTTAGGGAGTTTATCCCAATCCTACTAGGAGTCCAAGATTGATAGTAATCCTAAGTCCATTAGAGTCAGGCTCCTGTTGGGACAAGGATTGAGTTAGCTATAAAAGAGAGGCACCTCCGTGGGTCTAAGGTACGCAATTTATATTCTGAACAGTGAGTTTAGCATTATTGATTATCTTTGAGAGATATACTGACTTGATCGTCGGAGTGCCCTCGGGGGGATGAACCACGCAGGAATCTTCTCTTTCTATTGCAGGTCAGACAGGTGCCATCTATTCTGCCAGTGCTCTCCAGCTGAATACTGAGTTGGCAGTGTGGTCGGAAAATCACTCACACACTAATAACAAACTTTCTGTACTAATCAATGGCTTGATTGAAGTTCAGCTAATCTTTTAACAAGACCAACCCATATGCCAAAGTTGTCGTTTGGTAATTGATTTTTTTAATTAGTTTTTTTTGACTATTTTAACTTGTAATTAAAAATTTGTTTAGTTTAATTTTTTTTGATTTTTTAATTTTTGTGAGAAAAAAATAAAATAATTATAATTGAGATGTGACATTTTATCTTATTAACTTATTTAAATTATTTTATCTTTTGTATTTTTTTACCCAAAAAATCAATGCCAAAAAAAATAACATATGCCTATGTTTTTTATTTGCAAAAGTACATCCAGTTGCATGTCATGTCAAAAAAAACATTTTAATTTATATATACATTTTTTGGTAAACTGAAACTTCATTGAATGTAATCTACATCTTCTATTATATTGTGTGTCCTCATTTGATAATTACTTCATAATTTGAGACGATATGTGATATTATTTATGAGATGCTTTTAATTGTTAGAGCAAAATCTCTGAATGATAATGTTGATGTAGACGAGAAGAACACTCGGAAAAAATTAGACATTTTATAAATTAAATTTATGCTTGTGAACTTCTTTGGGTGTTGACTTATAAGTACAATAAAACACTACTAATTGAAAATGTTGATTCTAAAGTAGCAGGTTTACATGTGTTGTCCCCAGATTGGTGTATGGGTGGACTATTTGATAATTTATTAATCACAAAATGAATTTGATGTTTTTACTGAAGAAAAAAAAAACCTTTAATATTAATGCTATCATTTGATGCCAACAAATGGTTTCACATGCCTTGCAAAAA
Source organism: Camellia sinensis (assembly GCF_055761805.1). Lineage (NCBI taxonomy): Eukaryota > Viridiplantae > Streptophyta > Magnoliopsida > Ericales > Theaceae > Camellia > Camellia sinensis. The sequence goes on from NC_138974.1 coordinate 60,792,711, forward strand.
TAAACAAATCACATCTGACAACGTTGCATCATACTAATTAGTAACCTAGTTGAGATTGGGTTTGCTTGGCCGCTTCTGCACTATTAAACCATTTGTTGTAAAATTGGGCTAGTTTGAATGTACCTTTTCAATACAATAAAGTTGGTTTGTTTTAACGAAAAACCGGATTTGTCTAGGACTGAGCAAGGAATCCGTGAAATCCGTAATCCGATCCAGTTCAGTCCAATTCGATAGGTTTGGATTGATTTTTTGAATTCGTGGTTCGGTTCCGGATTGAAAAATTAAAAATCCGTAGTACACGGATTGGTTCCGGATTGAACCCCACGGTTTCGGATTGGAACCGATCCGGACCGTATACAAATAGTATATATTTTTATTATACATCCTCCCCCATAGTATCTTCTCTTATTCTATATAAAATCTAAACTCAAACATAAAATCGTATAATATCTTCTTTTATTACTTTTATTTGTTAGTTTTTAGTTTTAATTTGTAATGGTTTAAATACTTATGGTGAAACCAGTTTTCTTATGGTTGTTTAAATTCTAGCACAGTATGTCGCTATTATAGAAATAGATGTTGCTATTGTGGAACTAATATAGCGCTATGTTTATATTTTTATGAAATTAAAGTGTTATATATATTTTTTTGTTATTTAATTATGTGAATCCGTGGTCCTAAACCGATCCAATCCGTATTTAAATGGATTGGTTCGGATTGGTTCCATGATTTAAACGGATTGGATTGATTCCAATTTTTCAGGAACCGTAGATAACGGATTGGTCCTGGTTTTATCCCAATCCGGTCCAATCCGAACCATACTCACCCCTAGATTTGTCATTGCTTGTGGTGATTCTCAAAAGTAATAAGTTGGTAATAAACACTAAAAAAATAATTTAAATAATTTTTGACTTATCGTAAAATGTGGCTTTTCACTTTTTTGTAATATATATATTTTTTAAAATAAAAAAAAACAGCACCAAACACCTCACAATAGCAATTCTGGATAAATACGTAATATTTCATAACATTGTGATTTGTAGAAAATGTAGGTAAGTGGGGTATTGTTAGGGGTGTAAATCTAATTTGGCCTGGCCCATGTCGGGTCTTGCGGACTCGTGCCAAAATTCAGGTCAAGCCGAGCTAGTCCACGGGCCAAAAAAATTAAGATCAGGCTCAGTCCTAAGCCTAGGGGTATTCGAACCTTGGACGGGTTTGGACTTGGCTTCAGGCTTGGGCAGGTCTGACTATTTTTTTTTAATTTTTTCTATCAAAATTTTATTATTTTTTACTACAAAAGACACTGGGTCTTGGGCAAATCGGGCCTTGAGTGGGCCTTAAGTGGACAATAGACTGGGCCACCGACCGGGCTTCAAAATGATAGCCCAAGCCCAGGGGCTCGGGCTGCCCAAACAGGCCTAAAGGGGCCTGGCCCATCTCGGTCCGCGGGCTATTTTTAAACTCCTAAGTATTGTGTTGGATGATTGAGAAATTTGAAGGAACAGAATAACTTATAATTGATTAGGAGTACGGATATGTGATATTCCAAAAATAATCTAAATTTTCCGCTACAGAGAGGCATAGCAATATTACTGCCTTGCAGGTTTCGTCTAAGTAAACTTGAACACAAGGGCTTGCATTAGATGGGGCTGGACTGTGAAAATGGTATCTAAGTCCACTCACGGGTTAAGTCAGTGAGCCTTGTTTGTTGGGCCAACTTATGAGCCCAAATCTTACTTAAGCCCGGTCCAATAAGCTTGACTCAGACAGGTTCGCAGGCTTGGTCAATAGGCCACCTCTCACATGCCAATGGTTAACTTTTGGCAAGTGGGTTGGGGCTAAAATAGCCACAAAAGACAAAACAGGCTATTTTAGCCACAACAAACAAAACATCACATCCAACCCATAATCATTACACTCTTCTCTCACAAAAAAAAAGTCAAAAAGCCAAAAAGCCAAAAAGTCCTTCCCAAACCAAGCTTTTTAGCCCAGGCTAAAATAGCCAAAAAAGCCAAAAAGCCAAAAAGCCAACCCACTTCCCAAACGGAGGCTAAATGTGTTGAGACTCAAGCTTATATTTTTAAAATCTTTGTTTTTTGTTTTTATTTTTGAATGTAATAAAATCTTTAAGCTTAATTCAACAATACTATTTATTAGGGTATAAACCTTCTACCTTAATCACATCTTTTTTTTTTTTTTAATTTTAATAATCATTTCTTTTCTTTTCTTTACAAAAATGTAAATGCAACCAATTTCTCAGCAACAAACCTTTGTAACGCAACAAAACACTTGTTCTTTTTTCCTATTTAGTTTTCATGTCAGTGGGTAAAAATAAAAACAATAAATGCATACAAAATTCCTAATATTTACAAGGGAAATTTTAAAATAGTGGGATTGACCAAAAAAATTACAAAAATATGTGGGGTGCAAGTGGTTTGTGATAGGATGCAAGTGAATTTTTACATCTCCATATTTGTGTAAATTTTTTTTTCTCCTCCCACTGAGATGTAATTCTCCCTATTTAGGAAATGAAAATCTCCTTAGCAAGCCATTGGAAGCACCTTCTCTCAAAACCTGCTGTTGCACCACTAACACAGAAGCAGTACCCCCTAAATCCATAGAAGCAACATAGTCCCCAATTACACCAAGTTCATTGTTTTGGCTCCAACTAGTCATTCCCTGCACCAGCAATGGATTAATCCCCTGTGTCCTCCCCACAATCCACATATCAAAGTACTTACTATTATTCATCCCCTGTATGGCCGCCACAGTCTCTTCCCCATTCCTCACCACTACCTCCCTATAAACCACCCTATTATTCCCCTCATTCTTCACCCAAAACGCCGTCACCAACCCGTCGTCAAGCTTCTTCTCCATCTCATCATCCCCTTCCCCGTTAAACGCAAGAAATCGAACAACTGTCAATGTCACATCCACATTCCCCGCCATCCTGTCCGCGTAGGCAATTGCCTCCCGGGCATCCGCCCCACCAAAAAAAAGCACGGCGAAATGGTGCCCTGACCGCCTCATCGAAAGGTTGACTACATGGTTCATGAAAGAACCATTGTCAACGAAAACCCCAACCGAACAAGGTGCGTGAGCGAGAACCTTGGAGTTCACAGAGTGAATCTCCCCGTCGCTCACCACCTCGGTTCGGCTATCCAAATTCCCTCTCTTGAAAGGTAATATGATGAGATTCGCTTTTTTTGTTAAAGCGAGCTCACATATGTCCTGGTACATGGTACGTGTTGGCGAGACTGACGTGAACAAGTGGAACGTGATGTATTCGCCTCGGGTTTCTTGAAACAGTGTGAGGGCGTGTTGGATGGTGCTGAAGCCGGGGTGCTCCACGGCCTGGGGTTGGTTCTCGTGGTCGATGAAGACTGGGGCGGCACGACCCACGAGGGCAATGAGGCGGAGGGCGTAGACGTGGAATGGGCTGCTGACGGTTGGGTTGGAGACTTGGAGGAGGTTGATTAAGCCTGTCACGCTCTCTTGCTCGTGAATGCAGGCTACTATGTTGAGTTCTGTGTTTGGAGGGGTGTATTGGATTGCTCTTCTTCTGTTAACCATGTATGGCCTTGTTGGGTCGTAGAGTATGCTGATCAGAGGTGTGGCTATTGCTGTCACGATTGTTGATAGTATAACCAGCATTGTGAATGTTGGAATCTCTATAATCTGTACTGCCACATTCCAATAGATATTACAGTTAAAACACTTATTGGATGATAGCAAAGCAGACTGTTTTCATAATTTCTTGGAGTATTTTTTAATGAAAAATGATATACAAATTCATTAGATTATTTTTTAGACCCAATAATGTGCAAATGATATGATTAGTTGATAATTAGAGAAGATATGAGAGAAAGTATTACCTTTAATATCCTAATTAATTGCCAGATCACTGAGGCTAAAAATTAGATCTAATTTTTTGAAACAGTTAGTCAAACAATGTTTTTTGCTTAAAAAGAAAAAAAATAATATATATATATATATATATATTTCCCTCTCTTAGATTAATTATACTCGTAGTTTGTAAAATTTGAATTTGGTGTAATTTTGGTTCCTACATTTTAATTTTGTCAATCTGGTGAGTGCTATATGGCTCAGACCTTCAGTATTTATGATCAAAGAAAGGAGTATTTTTTTAAAGAAAATCAGAAATTGGTGTTCTTTTTTTTTTTTTTTTTCTTTTTTTTTTTTTTTGTGCTTCAAATATATCTATGATTTTGACAATAAATATTCACGACTTCAATTTTGGGGACAACTTTAGAATGGATTTTTGACAATTGATTATTTAGTAATTTTTTTAGTATTTTGTTTTATTTTTAGTGATTTTTTTTTTAAAAAAAAAAACATTTAGGTCATATTAGACTAGATGAATCTAAAAGAATATTTTAGAATTCACTAGAAACAAAAATAAAATCTTAAAAAGTTAATTTTATCTTTCGTGAATGGATCTGAAATGTAAATTATTTTATCAAAAACAAAAAGTTTAAAAAAAAAAATCTTTTAGCTGTAATAAAAAAAAAAAAAAAAAACCTTAATACTTTAGAGATGGGATTGATACAATTATAGGGCCAAAATCACATAAAATATAGACTTCATGGGGGCAAAAATGTAATTAACTTTTGTGTAAGTCTATATTTGTTGAATTTAAAAATAGAGTGGGATTGCAAGATTACCTCCAAATCCATCCAGTGCATGAAAATCAAAAGCTCCACTTGACCTCTCAAGCTCAGTACAAGGCTAAGAGTAAGGCCATCCCTCATCGGCATTTCAAAAAATCTCGAAACCAGCAGCGTCGCAACAAATTTCGTCACGTACGCCACCAGCGCCATCCCAATCAGCGGCACCAATATAGACCACTGCCCACTCATGGACGTCACGTCCGTATACATCCCAATAAACGCAAACGAAAACGGCATAAAAACTTCCGCAATGATCGTCTCCGATCTCTCCACCAGCGTAGCCCCCAGCGGCGGCCCGTCCGGCACCGCCAGTCCCAACAACAGCGGCCCATTCGCCAGCCCCGCCCCCGTAACATCGCTAACGAATCCTATCCCCATCACAGCCAGCAAAATTGCCACTACGTATGCCTGCTCCACCGGCTTCCCCTCCGGCGTCGTCTTCACAATCCACGCCATTGCATGCCGGAAACCATGAATGAAAACTCCCACTCCGACCAGCGAAACCAGGTACCAGAGAGCGGACATCGGGTGCTCCTCCCCTTGCCTCGCTGCTTCAAAAACAATGAAGCAGTTGATTCCAATTACATCGCTGACGATTACTGTCGACAGTGCTAATCGGCCGATCTCGGAGCTGAGGAGGTTGAGCTCTTTGATGATCTGGTAGAGGACTGGGAATGACGTGATGGCGAATGCGGAGGCCACGCCACCGATAATGGGGACGCGGGAGAGTTGCTTGTCTAGGAATTTTCGAATGGCGATGGCGAGTGCACCGACGATGATGAATGGAACGATGACTCCGAAGAGAGCTAAGGACCATTGCTTTTTACCGGTTTTTTGAATGGTTGTGAGGTCCATTTTCACGCCCGATAAGAAGAGGAAGTATACGAAGCCGATTAAACCCACATTTTTGAAGACGTAGCCTGCGTTGTCCGGGAAGATGTGTTTCGAGAAGGTCTTGTTCCGACCTAGAACGGAGGGTCCGATTATTATTCCACCCTTGAATGACATTATAATATGTTAGCATAAGATTTGCTAAAAATTTAATTTTACAAGTAACAAGTATATTTTTAATATTATATTAATTTAGTTCATATGTCGAGTGCCTACTTGCAAGGGTAAAATTATAAATTTGTATATTTTATACATAAATCAATTCAACTCAAAATTGTAGGGTTGGTTTGAGGTGTCCTAAAAAAGTGCACTTTTTGTCTTTTTACGAAAAGATGTACAGAAAAGTAGAGAGGAGCAAGGATCCTCTAGAATTTTTTTTCCCTAAAGTTTCCTAGAGTAGTGCATTATGTGATTGAGATTTAATGACAAGTCACATCAATTTTTCAGCATTAAATCTCAACCACACAATACACCACTTTAGAAAACTTTAGGGAAAAAACACTCTAGAGGATCCTTGGTGAAAGGGTATTGTAGGGTCGAAAGGTATGATTAAGAGTTTGGTTGACATCTTCTAAATAATTGTACTTATTTAGATAAATGTATTTATTTAGGTCATATTATCTCTTTATTTTTCTATATATTTTTTTTTATAAAAAGTTAAAAAATATACTTATTTAAATTATTTCAAATAATCTCAAAGTGGTGAGAAAAAAAATTAGAGACACAGTGCCCATAGTTGATCATGGTTGTAATGTGTGGAAGTAAGAAAACTTTAATAGATGATTATGGTATTGAAAATTGATTATGCTCATGTCGTAATTTTCATAAAAAATAATTATTTTTTATTAAAATAAATTGATATAATATTTAAAATTAATAATTAAAATTGAGTCAATTATACTAATAAAAATCAAATTAATATAAGGAATGAACTAAAATGATTAATACTATAATTTGTCGAAGAAAACGTATGCTCAATAAAATCGTTCACCGAATGAAACACCAAATAACCAAAGATCTTTCTAAAACGATTATAGTAAAATTATAGAAATAAAATCTGGACACAGAGTGAGTGCGTGGGAAATCACACCCATGATGAATTTTAACCACAAATGGCACTTTCTATGTCCCTAATTGGATGTCTGAAGCATTATTGAAAAATATAAAACATTGTTTGGAAATTCTTGGATGTTCGATGAGATCATTTTTAGATTTTCATCAAGTTCATAGAATTTGAATTGAACATCTAGGCAATTCATTTCAGTTTTTGTTCTCCAATGTCGTCTTTCTTGCATTCTCCAAACAAATAAGACATGATTTTGAAATTCCTGGGTGTTAGGATGAGATCATTTGTAGATTTTCCTTCCATTTCATAATGCATATATTCAAGAGAGAAATCTCAAAAAGGAGAAGGAAAATGAAAACTTACAATGATCTCGGAGACAACTCTAGGCTGCCTGAGAGGTTTGAGCAGAAAGCGAATGGTGCGAGTGATGAGAATGATTAAAGTGACCTCTGCCAACAGAAGTGTGAAGGAGTATTCCATAGGGTTTTCTCCATAGAAAATGCCAGAGGGGTGACTCTCATGGACTGTTCGACATATAAACTCAGCATGGTTGATTGGCACGGAGTCTCCACCGCGGTCTTTCACCATGGCCGCAAAGCATTTAGAGCACTCGGTTCATCTTCAACAAGCTTGTGGAAATGGAAATGGAAATGGAAAACCCTAGCCATGCATGCATGCAAAAGAAGGAAAAACCCTAACCATACGAACCCATGACAAAGCACCACACAACTAAAAGAAAGAGATGCTTCAGTGAATGGACATGCGTTAAAAGAGGGCAATAGAGAAAGTTCAGTGTCTTGTTTACGGTTGTCCATTTACTTGGGACGGTTACATTTATAATTTTATCCATTTCCTATTGCTGTGGTTCGGTACCACATGATGAGATCATATGTATATGTATACTATTTTTCCTTATCGAATCCTTTATTGTAATTTTAAAGTCCATTTGATTAAAAAGAAATAAATGAAAAAAATGAAGTCGAAGAAAAGAAAAAGAAAATGAAATATATTTTCTTGTATGAATTTAATTAGAATGAAAATTTTATAAGAAAATAAAATTTTTAATTATAAATAATTGCTTTTATAACAAATTTAAAATTTCTTATATTTTTTAAAAAAATATTTTTACAAGAAGTTAGAAGCTTAATTATCATGCTATCATAAGTTGTACAACAAAATTAACTTGTAATTTTATTACTTTTATACTAAACAAACTCATAAAAAAATTATTTATTTTTTCATTTCCCTCACCTTCCCATATGAGGCCAAGGATACTCTTGTCCTTAAAGTTTCATCTCACCTTGTCCCAATTAATTTTAATCATAAGATCATGTGAAATTATAAGATTCAGAAATCTGAAGTGATTCAATAATTAGAGACGAATTGACAGAGGGGCATAGAGATTTGGAGACAACAGGATTATATGTATCCAACAAACATAATGAAATTGTTAGTTTGATATATTGTTTGGTCCATTAATTTTTTAATAACTTTAGCTTTGCTAATCACCTCAAAAAAAAAAAAAAAAAAATCATCTGGAAAAAAAATTACCATCAAGAAAGAGACTTCCAAACAACGAAGTTTAAAATGACACAAAATTCATATTAATAAATTTAAGAAGAAAAAATGTGATCAAAATGCAACTCTTAGACTGACAAAAAAAAAAAAAAATGCAACCCGTAGGGTGTGTTTGATTGGACAGACTAGATAAGGGGGATTAAAATCTATTAGATTTGAGTTCTGGAACTGTGAATCTCCCAGACTATTTGGTTGGATCGGATATGTATCTTGTGTTTGTTTTTTCATGGGATTAGTTGTCTGGTTGGATTGGATATGTATCTTGTGTTTGTTTTTTCATGGGATTAGATTTTTAGTGAATCCAACATTTGGTTGGACGGACTGGATAGGATAAATGACCAAAAGACTATTTTACCATTTTTCAATAGTTTATTAAATAATAGCAACATTAAACATATCTTTAATATTTTAATTATTTTTATCTAGATTAAATAAAAATTTATTTTATTTTATTTTTTACACAATTAAATAAATTTAATTTTTTAAAATAAAATAAATAAAATATCAATAAAAATATATGTTATTTTTTAATTAAAATTTTAAATAAATTTGTTTTTAAAAATAATAATAATTAAACAATGAAATTAAATAAAACATCTATTAAAATTTAAATAATGAAATTAAATAAAATATAAACAAAATTTTAAAATAAAACATCAATAAAAAATTATTTAAAAAAAATTAAATAAATAAAACATCAATAAAAAGTTAAATAAAATTATTTTATTTTTAAATTGAGACATTTAAATTTTATTGAATTTTACTAAATATAATACATAATTAAATAGTAGAGAGTCAAAATGGTCATTTTACCACCTAATCCCAATAGTGGATTGTCTCCCCAAAATTGTCTCACACCCCCCCTAAGACACAATAGTCCCCCATACGAGGGATAATGAGTCCGGCCAAACTCCATGTCCGGTAGATTAAAAAAAAACAAACGGCGGATTGAATACTTCCTCCAAATTGCAATCTGCACAATAAATAGTCTCCCTTTTATCCCCCAATCAAACACACCAGTTCACAATTAAAATCACAGTTTTTTTATTTTTTTTGCTGGACATAAATTCTAGGTCCATAGTAGTTGAGCAACTCAACGGATTGCAGCCGACTAGAGCACCTACTATTTTAATATTTTTTTAACTTTTTAACTAAAATATAAGAAAAAAAATTATTATATTTGAAATAATTTTTTATAAAAAGATGTACAAAAAAATAGATAGAAAAGAAAATATTTGACTTTAGTTTGTTAATTTTTTAATTTTTTTTAATGACTTTTTAACTTTTAGACTAAAATTTAATATTGCCAAATGAAGTCTAAGAGGCTGTTTGGAATGTTTTACGCAAAAATCCAAAATATCCAATTATATCATTCTTTCTATTTTTTTATATGTAATTTTTATCAAAAACTAAAAAATTAATTAAAACAATCACATAGCTCTAAAAAACACAAAAAATGTAAAAGAAAACCATTTTCTCTAAAATTGTCACCCTCTCTGTTTTTGAAACACCTGCTTCGGCTAGTTGGGAACTTACTATTTTTTTTTCAAAAAATCATTACAAATTGTTTTTTTTTTTCTATTTTTTTATGCATCTTTTTTTTTTATAAAAAATTAAAAAATTATTAAAAAAATCAAATTTCAAAATCCCCTTGAATTAATTTATTTATGTATTATATATATATAAATAAAAATTGGGAGTTTTTTTCGATAAATCCCCTTTTTAAGACGTTTATACCATAAAATCCAAACCATTTTTGATTATCTCATTAGATCTCATTCAGTGAAGTAAGACCAAAATACCTTCCCTTTCTCACACGCCTATTCCATTCCCAAAACAAAACTATTCCTATTCCATATCTTCCCAGATTTTACTTCACAAATCATTCAGTCCCCAAAACTATCATCGTTGCCCCCAAAAACTCCCAAACTGTAACCTTAAGTTTCACATTGCTTCACCACTGTCTTGTTGTCATCCTCCGCCGCCCACCGTTGCCAACCACTATTATTTCATTTCGTCTCACCACTGCGAAGGTTTACATCGAAAGAAAGGTGGTTGGTTCTTCTGTGGTTGCCGCCGGCCGACTGTTTTTCCTCAGTTTTGGGTATTTCCAGACCCCCACACACAATAAGGACCAAATGTAAGTATCATCCTTCCACCTTCTGTTTTTCACTCAATGTTAATCCAATCACTGATATATATATCTACATTGACTTATTATTGTTGTTTTTTGATTTGATTTTGTAATGAACTCTCTATTTTCACTCTTTGTCAATGTTGGTGTTGTTGATTTTTTGTTCAATAGGAATCAAATAAACTGATGTATATATTTACATTAACTTGTTATTAATATTTTTTGTGATCGTGATTTGGTAATGAACTCCCTGTTTTCCCCCTCTACCAATGTCAGTGTTGTTGATTGTTGATGGTCATTTAATAATTAGAATAGAACCCTCAATTTTCCACTATTTTCTGACTATTAAAGGTAAATTGTTTCTACAGGATGATTTAAGCCGATGTAAATATTTTTATCATTTTGGCAACTGTTGTTATTGAGTGAAAATAGATGTCAACATTGACATCATGGTTAGGAGCTAATGCAAACGTTTACACCCTCTGTTACTGTTGTTGATTTTACCTTGTCATGTATTATTGTTTTGTAATACACTCCCTATCTCCCCCCTTATGTCAATGTTGAACTTGTTGGTGTTGTTTTTTATTGACAGTGATCAAATAATTACAGCACCAATTTTGGATGGTTGCCAATCTTGTTTTAGTTCAATGTGAATTCTTATAGGCATTTTTGTAAATAATATAACATGTTATTTTTTCCCTTGTTATCGAGTAACAACCAATGTGAACATTCACATTCTGAGACTAGTCATTTTATAAATTTACATTATGGTGTTTGTTGTGTTGTTTTTCTAATTATCGACTTTATTCTCAGTTTCGTAGTCTCGAATGTTTGTGTGAATATTCACATTGCTCAATGTGTTTCTATGCATGTTGACACTATGCAAGCCAACTTGATTCTAACATAATGGTCTTGTATTGTTGAGACTATTGAGAATAATCCAGCTCATTCATCACAGCTCAAGCTCAAGTCTCAAACCACAGTTGTCTCACAGCTCAAGCCATAGTACGTGGCTTTCTCTGCTGCCTCACAACTCAAGCCATAGTACATGGCTTCCTCTGTTAAGGCTGGTTAGACAGTTAGACTGTTAGATGAGTTGTTAGAACTCTAGTTAAAGTGTAACTATAGTTAGTCAGTCAGTTAGTTAGTTAGATTTGTATCTTTATAAATATAGTGTAAACATCTGTTGATGAATCATTGAATGAAATGAATCAAGTTCTTCTTTATGGTATCAGAGCAAGAAACTCTAACAAGTACTGATCCTCATATTTTCAAAGATCTTTTAAATATCTTCAAACGATCTTTAAAGCTCACACTTCTTTCATGGCCAATCTATCATCATCGGTCTTCCACTGAAGCTGAATATAGAGCTCTTGTTCAAACTTCTGCTGAACTTAGCTGGCTTGGTATGCTTCTCAAAGATCTACATGTTCCCTTGGTTCCACCTATCTTATGGTGCGACAATTTATCTGCTATTGCCTTGTCAAGCAATCATGTATTTCATGCTCGTTCGAAACATATTGAAGTTGATTATCATTATGTTCGCGAGCGTGTGGTTTCCAACAAATTGATTGTCAAGCACATCCTACTTCTGATCAACTTGCAAATATTCTTACTAAACCTCTCTCTACCTTTTGATTTCAATTTTTTCAACACAAGCTTCTGGCTCATTCTTCCTCTATCAGCTTGACGAAGGATGTTAAGACTATTGAGAATAATCCAGCTCATTCATCACAGCTCAAGCTCAAGTTTCAAACCACAGCTGCCTCACAGCTCAAGCCACAGTACATGGCTTCCTTTGCTAAGGCTGGTTAGACAGTTAGACAGTTAGATGAGTTGTTAGAACTCTAGTTAAAGTGTAACTATCGTTAGTCAGTTAGTTAGTTAAAGTGTAACTATAGTTAGTCAGTTAGCTCGTTAGTTAGATTTGTATCTTTATAAATACAGTGTAAACATCTGTTGATGAATCATTGAATGAAATGAATCAAGTTCTTCTTTATGTTGTAATTATGGCTCAATTAGAGTTTTCTGAAGTTATGACATTATTTACAATATGACTCATGTAAATATTAGAGTGAACATTCACATTATACTTATTGCTAAAATAATGGTCACATAGGTTTGGTCAATGTGGTTATGTGTGAATATTGATGCTGAGATAATATACAAATGTTTTCTTTATATTGTGAAATTTTGTTCCTGTCAATATGAGAAATCAACATATGTTGGTGCTGTCTCAGTGGCCTATGTGAGCATTCACACCTTAATTAATTCTACTATTACTTTTGTTTTCATATCCACATTTATGTGAATATTCACATCTCTACTATTAATGTTAACGTTAGTATTGGAAGTTGTATTTCAATGTTAATATTAATATCCATGTGAATGTTCACATCAATGGTGTAGATAAATTTGTGGTCTCAACACTGTTGGTGTCACAAAAAATAAAATAAAATAAAATAAAAATGCAATTCTCCACTCTTGTGGTCTGAATATGAACATACATGCTAAATAAATTTATGCTAATGCCAACACAAATGTATAATCTATCCTCATTCCATTCAATCCTTTATCAGATGTGAATGTTTACATCATTGTCCATAGATGTGAACGCTCACATTAGTGCCCAAAGATGTGAATGTTCACATCAGTATTTCAAATGTTCACATCAGTGTTTTCATTGTAGGAAATAAAAGACTCAGTTGATTTTTTGTATTGCATGAATATTATGTTAATGTGTATGCCCCATGTAACAGATGTTGTAGACAAGCGAAAAATGGATGAATATCATGCCAAAAATAAAAGCCCACCTGCAGCTAACCGTAAAAATGTTGACATGCATCGTGTCAACTGTAGATCCAGCATGACAAGCTTGGTGAAATTAATGAAAAGCACAAAGTTTCCAGAACCGCAACTTGGCTACATGAGACAAATCACATTTTGGCAATTATTGGATGCACCCACATTTAAGACAGTTTGGTACAAATAGTTTTAACATATTTGAACAAATTAGCTTGCTTGTAAATCAATACTATATAATTTCTTGTATTGCTAACTTTGATTCACCATATATATATATATATATATGTATATATGCGTTTTGAGGTCTATTTGGTGTTGATATTTTGGGATATGGATTGTAAGAACATTCACATTGAGTTTCTATTCATTTTTTTGAAATATGACAGTTTGCTAACAAAAGTGTGAATATTCATATTATGGTAATGAACACAATAAAAGCGTATTCACCATTCAATATTATATGGGTGTGTGTGAATAGAGAAAAGTTAGGGATCATGAAAGATTATGATCCTTGAATTACCTTGATTAGTATGTGGTGCTTTATTCTAAGTGTAATCCAAGAGTTACAAAGCTTTCATGATTATTTTTATGAAATTTTTTTCATGATACCTAGCATTGCTGGTGTGAATAATATTAATACCAAATGACAACACAATAACAAATTTTTATTTCAAATTAATGTGAATATAATGAGAGTCAACATCATGATGTATAAGAACTACCAAAATATAATGACCATCAATATTCATGTTTATTTTTTTATGTGTAATATATATCAACATTAAATATAAGGGTATAAGAGTCTAAGAAAATAGTGTAAATTAAGAAAAAGAACCTTATGAAATAAAAGAATAAATACATGAGATTAAGTGAGTTATAAATTTTCTTCATGAATTTCTTGAATTAGAACACTCTTAAATGAAATTTGAATAATGCTATACGTACTAATTAATGTACACATTAGCATCATTTATATAGTTTTAAATATTTATAATTTATATAATAAATGTGATCAATAATGTTATAATACTAATTAATACATTAGTGTATACATATAGCACCAATAAAAATCTCATAAAAATTTACAAATAAATGGGTCAAATTTATTGAGGTGGCCATTCACATAATAATGGGGTCCACATAATTAAATGGTATTGAACAGGAATTCCACGGTGCAGCTATATTACAGCCGCCACACTTCGCAGACCTCTATGCAGAGTACCAAAAATTTTGAAGAGAGTAATGCTAGGGACACCAAATTTTTTACCAAACAAATGACCAAATGTCTCACATGGGTGTGGGGTCCGCAATTTTGTGGGCCCCACACCCATGTGAGACATTTGGTCATTTATTTGGTAGAAAATTTGGGACCTCTAGCATTTTCCTTTTGAAGAACAAAAATACAAAGCCCTCATTATTATGCCCACAGTACTTGATGAATTCAAAATATATTATATAAAAAAATATTTACATCAATAAAATAATTTATCAATAAAAAAATTATCGTGTAAAAAAATTAGACTTGCTCCAATATTTAAATTTTCACAAAAATAGATAATTTTTGTTCATTTTCTTTATTTATGAATTATTTATCTTTACAAGTGTATTGTCTATGCACCCAATATTTTAAAAACCAAACTGGTGAGCGAACCTGAAAAGAGATCGAGTGGACGGCTCACCGGTTCAACCGTCGGGTTGAATCGGAATCGAACCGTGACGTAATAAATATATTAAAACTATATTTAAATAAAAATATAAGTAATAAAATTATAAATTAAAAATATTAAATTATCTTAAATATTTGTCCTAATATTTTTTTTACTGAAAAATATAATAATATATTTTAAAATATTATTAATTTCAATTTTGGAAGATGAAATCAAATATTTAATATTCTTTCCATATGATTTTAATTCAAATAATTTGATTGAAAGGAGAGCAAAAATTTTGGAGGGATATCAAAATTTTAATATTTCCTCTAATACATTTGATTGAATCCCACATGGATTTTTTGAGTTTTTTTGAAAGAGTTTTTTTCTTATAAATAGGTGAAAACTTTCACAATAATTTCATGAAGCTCATAATGGGATTCCTCACAAGAGGAGACCCTTGAAAAAGAGTTTTAAATTAAAATTTTCTTATATTCTTATATTATATTATATTATATATATATATATAATAAGAAAGAAAGAGAAAAAAAAAATTGTGTGCCGGTTCAACTGCCAATTTTTCCGGTTTGCACTAAATATACCGGTTTTCAGTTTTGGCCGGTTCAGAGGCTCCATCCGGACCGAAACCCCAACCGATCGACGGTTCAACCGGTCGAACCGGCCGGTCCGATTTTCAAAACCTTGTATGCACCTGTTGCTATTCTATCTATATATATAAGGAAAATGAACTTTTTAGTGAGAAGCCTTCTAAGAATTTCAAATCCTTATTCTAATTTTTTTAATTTTAAATAATTACTTTTATTTGATAATCTCACATCGGGAAAATAATGAAAAAAATGAATCGTTTTACTCATATAAAGAGAATCTTATTCTCCCATCTCATTTAGTAAGGAGTCTTGTGAGAGTTTCAATATCTCATACTAATATTTTCTTTATTTTTTTAATTTTAAATAATTAGGAAAATTTTCATTGACTAACTTTTATTTGATAATCTCATATTGAAAAAAGAAAAGAAAAAAGTGAATTTTTTAGGTTAGGATAGTTTAGGTTGAAAGTTTTTATCATAGTTTAGGAAATATGAATTTAAAGGCTTTTTTTTAATAATTAATGTTATTATTATTATAATAAAAAGGTTTCGAAATTTGGAGGCCGTCACCCATCTCCCCCAATTGGGTCCATATTACTTGCATGACTACAATTAATTATATTTTTAAAACAATATTTTGCTCCAAATGCAATGATGCAAGTTAATTCCACGACCACATAGATGACAATGTAACAAGGTACATGTCGGAGAGTAAAAGAGGTCAGTTGAATGACTTTAATTATTTCAGTTTTTATTAGCAACATTTTGAACAAATTAAAGTTCGATTTACTTTGAGTAAGACTATCATTTATAATCACGTAATTTTATTATATTTAATTTTTTAAAATAAATAATATATATAATTTTATAAATAGATCATACATTTTTATTAAAGATAAATATATTGAAATCACATGAACATGATTTTAGAATGAATTTGATTTTATTTTTTTAATATGCATATGAGTTTACAAAATAATCGAGTATGATAAATTTACTAACCTAAACTATGCCTCTTTAATTCCCATTGGTTAGACCATCTCCAATGGTTCACCAAAACTGATATCAAATTCAAATTTTGATGAAAAAATCACTGTTCACAGCTCCAACGGTGGTACCAAATGAATATCAAATTGAGATTTCATCAAAAAATTTATCAAACTGACGACGAAATACTAATTTCACCAAAACACTGTTGGTGATCGTTGCAAAGGGGGACCGGGTCGACCAGCCGGTTGACCGGCCGGTTGACCAACCGGTCAACCAGTAAAAGATTCAAACAGTTCAGGAAAAAAGTTCAAACCGTTAAAAAAAATTTTTTTTTGCCTAACCAGTCGACCACCCGGTCGTCCCGAAAAAAGTTCAGAAAGTTCAAAAAAAAGTTCAGACAATACGCGAAAAAAAAAAAAAAAAAATTTTTGCCTAACCGGTCAACCGGCCGGTTAACCAGCTGGTCGACCACCCGGTTGTCCCGGGATAGATTGGTGAAAGGTGAACCGTTGGAGTGAGTGGTATCAAATTTGATGAAATAGGTCATTTTTTACTCAGATTTGGTGAAAAATTTGAGTCACCGTTGGAGATGCTCTTAGGTTCCATTTACATTTTATTTTACAATTCTACATCGAAAAAAGAAAAAGAAAAAGTGAATTATTTCACTTACATAAAGTGAATCTTATGCTCTCATTTATATAAGCAAAAGAGAAATTTTTATAGGGGTTGTTTGAGATGATTTAAATAAGTGTACTTTTTGACTTTTTATGAAATATATGTTGGGTATGGGTTGAGTTTGAAGTGGTGCAGTATAGAGGTGATGTGACTTAAATAAGATGACGTGATTTAAATAGGATAGTAATTTTTTGACTTTTTGACTTTTTTAGATTATGACAAATAAGGTCTGAGAAGCCCTATAATCAATATCTCATACTCATTTTTTTAATTTTCTTAATTTTAAAGAATTACGAAAATCGTCATTGGATAGCTTTCATTTAACTTTTATTTTACAATCTCACATAGTTTGGATTTTAAAAATAATTTTGGATGACATTTTGAAACTCTCGTAATATTTAACTTTAAAATACTTATAATCTCACATCGAGAAAAGAAAAAAAAGAAAAAAAATAGTTGTTTCACTTATATAAAGTGTTACAATCTCACATTGGGAAAAGAAAGAAAAAGTAAGTTGTTCACTTATATAAAATGAATCTTATAAATGGAGTTTTAAAGGAGAAGCCTTTTAGAAGGTACAAACCCTCATTCTAAAATTATTGAATTTTCTTAATTTTAAACAATTAAGAAAATTCTCATTGGTTAGCTTTTATTTACCTTTTATTTTACAATTCCAAATTAGGAAAAGAAATGAAAAAGTGAATTATTTCATTTACATAAAGTGGATCTTATGCTCCAATTTATATAAATTATTGAAATTTCTTAATTTTAAACAATTAAGAAAATTATCATTGTTTAGCTTCCATTTAAAATTTTACAATCCCACATTAGGAAAAAAAAAGAAAAAAGTGAATTGTTTCACTTATATAAAGTGAATCTTATACTCTCATTTATATAAGCAAAAGAAAATTTTTAGTGAGAAACCATATAATCAATACCAATTTTTTTTTGTCTGTGTTTAAGAACACATGTACAATACTCCTAGCATATCACCCTGTATTATGTGAAGGTGCAATGTAAAGGTGCTTTTGTAAACACAGTTTCAATCTACAATCCAATGTGCATATCTATTTAACTTATATTTTACAATTCCACATCAAAAAAAGAAGAAAAAAGTGAATTATTTCACTTATATAAAAGTCAATCTTATACTCCCATTTATATAAGTAAAAGAAGATTTTCAGTGAGAAGCCCTATAATTAATACCAATTTTTTTTTTAACTTTTATTTTCTTAATTTTAAACAAATAAGAAAATCTCTATTGGTTAGTTTTCATTTAACTTTTATTGTACAATTCCACATAGGCGTTTTGATTTTAAAAATAATTTTGTATGAAATGTTGAAACTCTCATAATATTTTATTTTAAAATAATTACAATCCCACATCGAGAAAAGAAAAAAAAAGTAAGTTGTTTCATTTATATAAAGTGAATCTTATACTCTCATTTATATAAGCAAAAGAAAATTTTTAGTGAGAAATCATATAATCAATACCAATTTTTTTTGTCTGTGTTTAAGAACATATGTACAATACTCCTAGCATATCACCCTGTATTATGTAAAGGTGCAATGTAAAGGTGCTTTTGTAAACACAGTTTCAATCTACAATCCAATTTGCATATCTATTTAACTTATATTTTACAATTTCACATCCAAAAAAGAAAAGAAAAAAGTGAATTGTTTCACTTATATAAAAGTCAGTCTTATACTCCCATTTATATAAGCAAAAGAATATTTTTAGTGAGAAGCCCTATAATTAATACCAATTTTTTTTTTTTTTTTTTTTTTTTTTTTTTTAAATTTTAAACAATTAAGAAAATCTCTATTAGTTAGTTTTCATTTAACTTTTATTGTACAATTCCACATAGGCGATTTGATTTTAAAAATAATTTTGTATGAAATGTTGAAACTCTCATAATATTTAATTTTAAAATAATTACAATCCCACATCGAGAAAATAAATAAAAAGTAAGTTGTTTCACTCATATAAAGTGAATCTTATACTCTTATTTAATATTATAGTATTGTACATGTTTCACTTTAAGATGGTTTAAATTTTAAAACAAAATTTAAAGATTTTAATTAATTAATTTTGTTGTAAATTGGTTGGCCTTTTGACTTAGCCAATTAGGCTGAATCGTTTTTGATTTGACTGATTCACTAATTTAACCACGGTTTTAATTGTTTTATCAAAATATTGCTTAGATTTGTTTGAACGATTGAGATTGCTTGATTAGAAATGAACTTTCCGTCCAAACAACTGTTAACTTTTATTTTATAATCCCACATCAGGAAAATAGAAAAAAATGAGGTGTTTCACTATATAAACCTTATGCTTCCATTTAATATTGTAGTGTTGTGTATGTTTCAGTTCAAGAGAGTTTAAATTTTAAAATTAAAATAAAATTTAAAAGTTTTATTTAATTAATTTTTGTATAAATTGGTTGATCCTTTGACCTAGCCGATAGGGTGAACCGTTTTCGGTTTGACTGATTCGCTGGTTTAACTGCGATTTTAGCATTTTTATCAAAATATATTGGTTAAATTTGTTTGATTTGAAATAAATTAAAGATTGACCTAATTAAAAACTAAACGGCTAAGATTGCTTAATTCAAAATAAACTTTTCGCCCGAACAATTGTTAACTTTTAAACAATTATGAAAATCCCTATTGGCTAACTTTTATTTAACTTTTATTTTATAATCTCACGCCGAGAAAAGAAAAGAAAAAAAAGTGAATTGTTTCACTTACATAAAGTGAATCTTAAACTCCCATTTATATAAACAAAATAATATTTTTAGTGAGAAATTTTATGATCAATATCTCATATTAATTTTTTTAATTTTCTTTATTTTAAACAATTAAAAAATCCCAATTAACTAACTTTTATTTAATTTTTATTTTACATAATATAAAAAAATTAAATATAATTACCATATTTTTATTAAATAATATATTATTTTATCCTATACATAATGCAGGTGATATGCTTGTTTCTATTATACAAAATTCAACTCAGAAACTGTCACATATTTTTGTTTTTCCAAAGTGCCCATAAAACTGTCACACATTTTTGTTTTTCCAAAGTACCCATAAAATCGGTAAGTACTAAAATTTCACACCTCTATTAAATAGTTTTCAAATTCAACCCTTAAATCACTCAAAAATTCAGATGTATAATTGCAAACATATTATATTTACACTAATAGCCATTATATGTATGGACAAATATATGGGTGGAGGTGGACCATATATTCTTCCAAAATAACTCTTCATTTTTCCTAAAATTAGTATAGAATGCACCATGTATATGAAAAAATTATTGCTTGGTTTTGGGGTATCAAGTGGCCAATCACAAACATTCATATCCCCTTGTATTTTTTAATCACCGAACACAAACATTGATATCCTCGGCCGAGCTGGCTCGGCCGGCGGGCAGACATGTCCCGACATTAAGGTCCAAGGTAGAGAAGCCGCGTGACAACTGAACTGCAAACTGTTCGGGCTATTATCGTTGAGGCAGACGGTCCATGGGTTCGCGGTTTCTAGCCGAGATGTTGCAAAACATGCCTACCTTCAGACGGTTCCGGATGATTAGAGCTTTGGCTGTGCATACAACCTCTGATAGGCCAGTCTATTTTAGCCCGGCATAAAACAGGTCAACGTAATATTGGTTCACAAGTAATAGCCCTGTCAGGTATTCCACGTGGACCAATAAGAGAAGAGGAAAACCCACTACTGGTATACGTCAATACCGTTTGGCTGTGCGACAAACACTGTTTGGAGGTTTTGATCTTTACACGTATAAGGAACGTAGAGAGGAGCACAACCGCCTGTCCAGAGGAGGACAGCAGAGTAGTGCACCCACAACCCTTAAAGCTGCATAGCCAGCCTTGAAAATGAGGAGCATGTAGACGATAGAAGTAAGCAATTTTGCGCAACTCTCTCTCTCTCTCTCTCTCTCTCTCTCTACTGTGTTCTATTTTCTCTCTTCTCTCTAAACAAGCTAACTTGGCTGTCGGAGGAGTTTTCCGGCAAACCCACCCATCGGGTAGCTCACTTTTGTTTTGTTCACAGTGCGACAGAGTTCTTACGGAGTGAGATAAGCTTAGTAACAGGGACGGAACTAGACTTTTGAGGGAGGGGGGCCATTAAATAGGGGTATAGATTTACACTGGTGATACAGTAATGTATGTTCCAGACAAAATTGATGAAAAATAAAAGATTCAATGTAGTAATGAATAATGCAAATCTTAAAACAAAAACAAGAAATACTCAATGATATTAGAACATAGTAACAATGAAAAGACTATGGCACACACTCTCATCTCTTATTATAAAAGAAATTAAGATTTTTCGTGATATTAGTTATGAACAATTATGATTATATTAAGGACGCAATCATTAAAAAAAATATATGTATTGATTATGAACCGTTGCGGTTATATATAAATATTAAAATATTACAAACTATTATAATAAGAAAGGTTATGAATCATTTTGATTTTATCACGAATCAATATAATAAAAATATGAAAAGTATTCTTTCTTGTAGGGATGTATATTATAGCCTTTCCCTAACAATGAATTTTAAAAATATATGATTAACTCTATATTGTTCATTAACTAGAATAAAAAATATATATTAATCAATTAAGATAAACTGATTGATTACAATATATTTTAATATAAAAAGGCCTCATTTGGAAATAATTTATTTCAGTAATTTTTTTCGCTTTTTATAAGAAGATGTGCAGAAAAGTAGAGAGAGTGATGTGATAATTTATAATAATTTTTTGACTTTTCAGCTAAAATACTTAGTCCCCAAACAATTCTAAGTCCAATTAATGAATAAAGGAAAACAACAAGCAAATAGTTCTTTGACTTGAGATAGGAAAAAGAGTTCATAGATGTTCACTGGGCAAGGGCCAAATATGTATAAAATGAAAAGTTCAGACTATTTGCAAATACTAGCTAACAGTAATGTTCAACTGGGCGGGGGGCCGTGGCCCCTCACTGTCTCCTCTATGATCCGTCCCTGCTTAGTAGAAAGGAGGTACGGAACAAGGTAAATATTTCTCCCCGTACAATAATGTATTTCTACCCTTAGTAAAATTTACTAAATTATGATATTTTAATACTATATAACGTCAAAATTTTGACTTCAACATTATCATTTGGACACCAACATGCTTTCATTTTCACGTGTTTGGTTTCAAAGAAAGATGAAGAGCAATCATACATTTTAAAATGGTTTTAGAGAAGGTGGATAATAATGATAATAAAATGAATATTTTAACTAAACTCACTTTGGCTATATCCCAACAAGCACTTCCAGTGGCCGATGCCAACGCCGCCTTAATTCTTCCACGCACAGGATCCTAACAGGCCGCATTTGGCATTACTGCCCACCCACCTAATTTCTTCCCTCTCTTAATTTTTTTACTAATTGGTTGTTTGACATGCACTTAAAACAGTCGTATATTACTTTTTTAATTTTGCTTTGTTTATTTTTAATGACCCTTTTTGAAAATTATATCATTTTTTTATTCATACAAATTTAAAAAGTCAAAAAAAAAATGGCAAATTGTTTTGAGTTTTTTTGTCCTTTCTAAACAAGTTAGAAGCATATTACTATTAGGGTAAATTACACTTTTACCCTCTCATTTTCATTCTAATTTTACTTTAATTTCTTATTTTTTAATTGTAATAATTAAATTCTTAAATTTTATCTTAAAAAAATAAAAATAAAAAAGTGATCATGTGATAACCACGTTGGCCCTTTTTAAGATCATTAGAGCAAAAATAAATAAATAAATAAATTATAGAGCAAATAACACTTTTCATCTTCTAACTTTAATTTAAATTACATTTTGATTCTTCGTAAACCTTTTAGATAAATTAATTATATAAAAAAATAAATTAATTTAATAATTATAATCACATAATTTTCTTACAAGTTGCACATTAGTAATTGTGGTTACTATGAAAAGCATCCAAACAATTTAATAAGAGGAAGAAAAAAAAAAAAAAAAAGCACATAGTACTCTATACGAAATGACATTTTAGGTGACTGAAAAAACTTTAGTCGCCAAAACTTGTGGAATTGGCCACCAGAAATTATATTGGTCGTTAAAAATGTCACAATTGGCGACTAAAAAAAATTTTAGTTACTGTATAGTTAGTTTTGGCTAGTAAGATTATTTAGTCGTCGAATGAAAAACAAAAATTTACTTTTTATTTTTAGTTTTTGGTTGTCAAAAATTTATTTTTAACGACTAAAATTTTTTTTAGTCGTTGTATGGTTAATTTTGGCTACTAAAATTATTTAGTCGCCGAATGAAAAATAAAAATTTACTTTTTATCTTTGGTGACTAAAAGTTTAGTCGGCAATTGTAATTAAAAGTTTTGGAGGGAGAATTTCGAATTTTGAAAGAATTCCTAAATTATTTTTGGAGGGATTGATAAATTAATTGGCGACAACGAATATTTAGTCGGTGAAATATGCCTTTTATTTCTTATTGGCGATTAAAAGTGGTTCATTGGGAAAAAAGAAATAAATTGGGGTTTACAAACGAAATAAGTTATCTTTCATGCCTCTGTCTCTCTCATTCTATTACTCTTTCTTTTTTATGCTGGTTACCTCCTCATAATATTGAATTTTTGTTGCTTTGTATCCATCGTTGTCTGGTAAGGAGCATCACCGCCATCGAGCACCACCGTCAATCCACTATTGGAGCATTACCCCAGGTATGTCCTCTCTATTTCGCCTTCTCTTTGTCTCTCCATTTGTCTCTTTTCCCCTAATATCTGTCTATTTTTTCCATCATTTGGATTGTAATATAGTTTTGGGGAAGAAGTAAGTATAGAAATCACATTTGGTATTTTAGGTTTTCTTTTATTCGAAAATTGGAAAACATGGCTTCATTGGGCATCCCATTGTAGACAAATCTTGTCATAACAATGTTCCAAAGAACGGTTTTTGGGTGAGGAATTGAGTCGAACAGTTGGTGAGCGAGGTAACTTTGGTTGTTTTAGCACAATTGGTTGAGATGGTATCCGATGGTTTTGGGTTAGGTTGGTAGGTTGAGGGAGGTTTGGTGATTGGAATGGTCTTCGAGACACCATTGGTGAATCTGTGAGGTTGAGTTTGGTAGTTGTACGAGCACGAAATAATGTTCTCATATAATCCTATTGATCAAGTTTGCGCTCCTCCAAACGTCGTCGCTTTATTCCCTGAAAACACAAACGTGAGCTAGCCGGCGGATGTGTGTCGGATACCTCTCCAATGCCTAAGTCAGCAAAATAGACAAATAGACAAAAGCTCTGTGTATTCCGAAAATCAAAGTTGTGTTACCTGTACATAGGTTCTATTGAGAGCTTTTATAGTTTTTGCCTGGCACAATCCTAGTAGGACTCTTACTCCTCAATGTAGAGTTCTCCTAGGAATCATACTTGGAAAAGATAATGCCTATCCCTTAACACCCTTATCGTTGCTTTAACAAAGTGAAATGGTTTTAGTTCGGTAGTATGACAAAACGACCGAGCTAACATTGCCATGCTTAAGTGGTAGATTTGACCAAGCTTTACCTAGCTCGGATCTTCCCTTTATTGTATGTACCTCAGTTAGACATACTCCAACTGGGCTATTTACTTAAGGCTGAGCTAACTATGCCCAATGGCAACCATAGCTCGGCGACACTATGCGTGATGCTTAGCTCGGTCCAAACTTCACCTGGGCCCAACTCGTTAGCTCTAAAACTGAGCTATGTCAACCCTTACCCCGGCCCATTGTGCGGCCCAATTTACAAATAAGGCCCTTCTTTAGCTCGGCCCAATTTACTTATAAATTACTCTCTCAATTGCCCCTTAATCCCATCTGAGTAGCATGATTGGGATTATTTTCCTCCAACCGAGCTAAGAACATTCAATCCAACCGAGCTCATATTCTACTGGGCTATCGAATAGTCCGGTGTATAAACGTCTTTTCAATTGCTTCTACACATCTGAATCGCTTTCTATTCCATGGACACGTGGCTGGCTCTCATTGGCCTAGCATAGCTGTCACCGCCGTCTTCGTACTCCGAAAAATTTGAACAGTCCCGTCTTTTTCACACGCTTTATACAAAAATCCTACGTTTTGAACCAACCACTTCTACTATTCATCTTCTCTCTCTTGCCCTCTGAATCTTAATTCTTACAACCCTAGTACCTGCCAAGCTCGTGTTTCTGCTAGTATTGTTTCAATCTTTGGTCCTTCCATTTTGAACTGGTACGTGGCTTAAATCTTTTCTTTTTTCTTTGTTCATTTCATGAGCACGCATAGTATAGTAGTATATACACATGTTTTCTGAAACACATACCTGTAGTTTGAACACAAATCTTCAAAACCCACATACCCAGACTTCTTAATCACATTTTGTCTAGATATTACAATCAATCCGTTTATGAAATCCCTTTGATCCAGAATAGCACCACGACCGAACTAGGAACCCGTTTGTACTAGGTGTGCAATCGACCGAACTAGAAAGCTTTCCTAGTGACCGAGCTAAAGCTGGGACCAATCCAGCTCTCCGACCTAACCAAAATCGAACTAAGAATGGGCTGAAACCTCCTTAGCTGGACTAAGGTTTTTTTTGCGTTTATCTTTCACCTTTTTTAGCCCAGTCAGTAATCTGGGCATAACACTTGTTATTTCCACTTTGCAGACTTGACTACTGCTGTCTAGGTACGCCTTTGAAACCTGCCCCTAGGCAACTCTACTCAACCGAACCAACCAAGGCCCCAGTCACACCGAGCTAGGTTTCAACTTATTCACAGCCTTAAGTTAATCATGGGGAAATACCGATTTCTAGTAAACTCACCAGGGGCTATCGCCGAATTTCGCAAGGACTACAACATCCCTGATAACGTCCACCTTTCGCTGGCCGAGCTAGACATGGGAAAAACCGAGCTTCGTTCCCTTCACCGTCATTTCTATTGTAGAGGCCGGACTCCGATTCCCTATTCAGCCACTATTGTACAAATTCCTTAGACAGACTAGAATATGCCCAACCCAACTTAGCACCAATTCTTATAGAATAATAAATGGCATCGGC
This sequence comes from Camellia sinensis, assembly GCF_055761805.1. NCBI lineage: Eukaryota > Viridiplantae > Streptophyta > Magnoliopsida > Ericales > Theaceae > Camellia > Camellia sinensis. The sequence goes on from NC_138974.1 coordinate 60,818,895, forward strand.
GAGCTAAATCGCCGGCTAGGCCTCAATCTCGGTTTAGCTGAGCTATTTCACCAATACTCACTTGTCCAGAATGAAGATGGCTGGGTATATTATTTAAGAATAAGACGCCGCCGAGAGAAAATAATAAAAAACACACCGGATAAAAACTTAAATGATGATGACTTTTTTTGGGTTTCTGGTAACTTCGAGGACCAGGAAGCCCAGATACCGGGCAACGACATAAATTGGAACAAAGAGACTGCTGGTAAGGTCACCTCGGTTCTTACTTCTGTATGTTATGTACCTTTGCTGTTTGTAACTTTCTCACCGCGCTAACTGTGTGCTTTTTTCCTTATGTAGATATGGACCAGCTTAAGTCTCAATACCAATACCCCAATTTGGACGTTCTTCGCACCGCACTTCGATACCGCCATCGAGGTTGGGACGAGCTACTCAATTTTGAACCGACATATAGATACAGCAGTAGGAGGAAGACCAGGGTGATAGATTTCCTTCTGGAACCTTCACCAGGACCAGATCCAACTCTTTCCCAAATCAACCTCGTTCCGTTAACCGAAGAGCAAGAAATGGCGAAGCGCTGAGCTGTCCGAGCTTTGATCACCGAAACAACAGCTCAAGCCAGCGGGGATCAAACCGTGACATCACAAGCTGGCCAAACACAGGAAGCCGTGGTAGCCCTCCCATCAGCCCGGCCTTCGTCATATCGGCTGCATAAGCGTGCCCGTACTCCCTCTACCGAGCCACAACACCTTGTGGATGAAGATGACATCCTGCTCCCCCAGTCCACGCAACCGAGCCCAGAGCCCGCGGGTTCTAACTGGGCTAGCCCTTCTGAATGGGCCCCAAAGATAACATACAAGAATCGGCTTGTTTCCAGCATCGACTCGGTGGTTACAGACAAGGACCACTCGCTCGCTTTCAATCTTGCCAAAAGCGTATGACTGCCCGCCGATATAGAGCACCATGATCACCTCACCGAGCTGAAGGCCATCCGTTCGGCCACTAAGTCAATGGTGCTGGTAAGTGTTGCCCTAACTGTCATCCATTAATCAATAACTGTTTGCTCGGTTTTTGTTCATAACTGTCACCTCTTTTGTAGGCCATGCAAAAGAACCATATCGCTCACAAGCGAGTTTTGGAGCTTCGTAAGACAACATGGCTGACCGTGGCAGATGCCAACGCCAGGACAGCCGAGCTACAAGAAGTGAAGGAAAAAATGACCGGGCTCGATTCTGAAGTCGCCCGACTCATCGAGCTGGTCAACTCGGCGAAGGCGGACAAGCAAAAGGCCTTGGCATAGCGGCAAGATAGCTATCTGCGTGAGCTGGCTAAGCTCAAAAAGAAAAAAGACGCCGAGATAGCCGAGCTGAAGAAGAAGATAGAAGACGCGGAGGATCGTGGTTATGAGGAAGGCGAAGCCACATATGTTTTGCAGTGCAAAGCTACCAAAGATATTTTCTTCAAGTGCGGGTGGAAGACAGCCGCCCAAAAGCTCGGTCAAGGGAAAGAAACCGAGGTATTCCTGAACCCTCCTCCTCACTTCATCTCGAGCTATATGGCAGAATATGCTCACATCACCCAACAGAAGTTTCTGCAAGAGGGTGAGGAGGAAGAGTCCCCAGAGTCAAATAACGCCCCGCCTCCTGCCAAAGATCAAGATTATCAGACTGCTCAATCAACTCGGGTGGAACCGCTGACGCCAAGTACGGTTATAAACATGCTTACGACTGACCTTCCTGCTGGGACCGGGATGCCGAGTGGTGAAGCTCGGGTTGACCTTGATGCAGACCTGGACAATTTGTTTGTTTGATTTTTTCTTTTACTGCCAAGAATTTGTAACCGGGCTAAAGTCCCACTTCTTGTAACTTTGTTTTGAATCTTGAATGAGATCTTCTTCTTTTTGCTCGGTTTATTCCATACCTGCACTTATTTTTCAACTATGATTTGCATAAAGTTTAGCATTTTCTGTTCTGGCCGAGATACTTATCTCGGTCTTGGAACCATGTAATATGTTTGGTTATACCTGCCAACTCTCTTCATCCTAGATCCTTATCTCGACTGAAGAGAGATAAATGTCGGTTTATCCTGCTAACCTCTTCAGCTTAGATCCTAATCTCGGCTGAAGAGAGATAAATGTTGGTTTATCCTGCCAACCTCTACAGCTTAGATCCTGATCTCGGCTGAAAAGAGATAAATATTGATTTTTCTTGCCAACCTCTTGAGCCTAAATCCTTATCTCGGCTGAAGAGAAATAAATGTTCGTTATTCTTGCCAATCTCTTCAGCCTAGATCCTGATCTCGGCTGAAGAAAAATAAATGTTGGTTATTCCTGCCAACCTCTTCAGCCTAGATCCTGATCTCGGCTGAAGAGAGATAAATGTTGGTTTTTCCTGCCAACCTCTTGAGCCTAGATCCTGATCTCGGTTGAAGAGAGCTCAAAGTTGGTTATTCTTGCCAACCTAGAGCCAAGTGTTTGGTTATTCCTGCCAAACTTCTTCAGCATAGATCTTGATCTCGGCTGAAGAGAGCTCAAAGGTGGTTATTCCTGCCAACCTAGAGCTAAGTGTTTGGTTATTCTTGCCAAACTTCTTTAGCCTAGATCCTGATCTCGGCTGAAAAGAGCTCAAAGTTGGTTATTCCTACCAACTTAGCGCCAAGTGTTGGTTATTTCTGCCAACTATGCTTTCACTGCCTCTAGCTCACTAAAACAACTCTTACAGAAGAAAAGAATTGTGCTGAAAAAGGAAACTACTTGTTTTATTGAAAGAAAAATTACAAGTAATTTAAAGAAAAACTAAAAATAAAATAGTTTGAGATTGACAGTGTTCCATGGCTTGGGAATGGCCTTGTTGTCTCCATCTTCCAAGTGATATGTCCATTTTCCTGCTAAGCCAACCACTTTATGTGGTCCTTCCCAATTAGGCCCTAACTTGTCATCCCTGGGTACCAGAGTGTTTCCCATTACTTTGCGTAACACCCAATCTCCGATCTTGAATTATCTCGGATATACTGTCTTATTATATTTTCTAGATAACTTTTGCTGGTATGAGGCGATGTGAACTAGTGCTCCTTCTCTTCTTTCTTTTACAAGGTCGAGTTCCAAGGCTATGGCTTCTCCATTTAGGTCTGGGTCAAAATTTTCACTTCTAATAATGGGGAGGCCTACTTCCAGTGGGATTACTGCCTCCATGCCATAAGCCAGGGAAAAAGGCATTTCTCCAGTTGACCGCCGAGGTGTGGTACGGTAAGCCCATAAAACATGAGGAAGCTCCTCAGCCAACTTGCCTTTTGCTTTCTCCAACCTTTTTTTCAATCCATCTAAGACGACTTTGTTTGATGCTTCTGCCTAGCCATTCACTTGGGGGTATGCTGGTGTAGAATTGTAAAATTCTATCTTGTATTCCTCACAAAAGCCTCTAAAAATTTTGCCATCGAACTGAGTGTCGTTGTCAGATATTAGAGCCTTGGGTATGCCGTATCGAGTGATGATATTCTTCCAGACGAACTTCTTCACATCTTTCTCTTTTATTGATGCGAGTGTTTCTGCCTCCACCCACTTTATGAAGTAGTCTGTTGCTGCAAGAAAGAACTTTCTGTTGTCGGGTGCCGTTGGAAGTGGTCCTACTATGTCCAAACCTCACATCGCAAAGGGCCATGGGCTAGTTAATGGTAGAAGCTCTCTGGCTGGTTGATGTATTTGGTGTGCGAACTTCTGATATTTCTCGCACTTCTTGACATACTTCTCTGAATTTGCTTGCATGTAAGGCCACCAATATCCTTGTGAAATTGCTTTGTAGGCCAATGATCTTCCCCCATTGGTAGCTTCTGCATGCGCCTTCGTGTATCTTGAACAATAATGCTTCGACTTTGTTGGGATGAACACATTTCAGGTAAGGTCCTGTGAAGGATTTTTTGTACAAGGCCATTGATGGGGAGAGCCAAAATCGCTGTGACTTTGCTCTTATTTTGTTGGCCTCTTTATTCTCTTCGGGTAAGACGCCGTCTTTTAAGAATACTATAATGGGATCCATCCATGAAAGGCCTAGTTCGGCGCAACATGCCTCAGCTACTTCAGGTTCTTCAATGCTTGGTCTTGGTAGGAAGTCGATCAGTAATGGATGTGGAATGGATGTATCTGCCATCGAAGCAAAGCCTGCTAGTTCGTCTGCTCTACTGTTTTCTTCTCGGCCAATCTGTTCTATCCACACTACGTCCAATTTCATGATTTCCTTTCTGACTAACTCTCGGTACTTAGCCATCCTCTCATATTTCGCTTCGTAGTCACCTGAAATCTAGTTTACTACCAGTTGGGAGTCACTGTAAACCATTAGCTCGACGGCTTGCATGAAGAGTGCTGATTTTAGGCCTGCTAAAAGTGTTTCACACTCTGCTTCATTGTTTGATGTTGGGAAGCCAAGGTTGACTGCTTGTTCCACTATTGGCCATCTAGTGAGATGAGGACTATGCCAAGTCCTACACCGTGCCTATTGGATAGAAGAGCTTCCACATCTCTCCAACGAATAGCTTCCAACAAGTGGAGGGATCAGATGATGTCTTGGGGTCATGAGTGTTACTGATGTTTTCTTCCAAGTCCATGCCTACTGTTGGGTTTTGCTCTTCACTATCTAACTATACCAAGTTTTTGCTTGTTGATGAGTCTTTGCTGGGTATAGCACGGCTTGCCTCTTCTTGCCTTTCTTCAATCTGGTATGCCTTGGGATGTGGCCGGGCATCTTGTTTTGGAGGTTGCACAGTTCTTGCGGCACTTTCCATCCCCTTTTCTGTTATATCAGCCAAGTCAACTGGGCAGATGTGATGGCTTCCTGGTGTGAACTCTGCCACAAAGTCTGCCAAAGTTTGGGCTTTTATTGCGGTTCTGGGTTGAAACTTGATTTCAAATTGTCCCAATTCCACTGCCCACTTCAAGATTCGCCCAGAAAAGTTTGCCCTCTCAAACAAAGCATTTAATGAAAAAGATATTAGGACGATTATGGTGTGAGCGTGGAAGTAATGCGACAGCTTCCTTGAGGCCATCATCAAGGCTAAGGCCAGTTTTTCCAATGGTAGGTACCTAGTTTCTGCGCCCAGCAAGGTTTTGCTAACATAAAAGATGGACAGGTGTTAGATTCCTTCCGCTCTGACCAACACTGCGCTGACTGCGTGTTGTGAAACTGCTAAGTACAAAAAGAGCTCTACTCTTTCAAACTTTCTAGAGCGCGGTCGCATTCTTCATCTCACTCAAACATGGCCCTTAATGCTTGGAAGAATGGTCGACATCTGTTTGACGATCGACTTATGAACCGGTTGAGTACGACAGCTAGGCTAGTGAGATACTGCACCTCTTTTACTGTGTTGGGGCTTTCTAGATCTTGGATTGCTTTGATCTGCGAAAGGTCTGCTTTTATACCTCGGTTGGTCAACAGAAAGCCTAGGAATTTGCCTAATCCTATGCCGAACGCACACTTGGATGCATTTAGGCGCAACTTGTTCTTCTTCAGAATCTGGAACATTTCACCTAGGTCCCTGAGATGCTCCTTCTCATCCTTGCTTTTGACCACCATGTCATCTGCGTAAACCTCCATTGTTCTGCCTAACAATGGTTCAAATATCTTGGTGACCATCCGTTAGAATGTGGCCCCTACATTTTTTAGGCCAAAGGGCATGACCTCGTAACAATACAATCCTCTATGAGTTAAAAAGGATGTGACCTCTTGGTCTGGTTTATACATAGCGATCTGATGGTAACCTCTGTACGCATCAAGGAAGCTAAGTCGATTGTGCCATGCCGTTAAGTCTACCAGTTGGTCTATCCGTGGTAGGAAAAAATTGTCCTTTGGCCATGCCTTGTTGACTGCTTTGTAGTCCACACAGACACGCTATTTTCCATTCTTCTTTGGCACTACTATGGTATTGGAGATCCACCTAGGATAGTGCACTTCTCTGATAGCTCCTACCTCCAGCAAGTTTCTCACTTTTTCCGCCACTATCTCGGCATGGTGTAGTGTTGATCTGCGAGTGTGCTGTATAATTGGTCTAGCAGTTGGGTGGACGTTCAGTTGGTGACAGATGAAGTTTGGGTCAATGCCAGACATATCATACGGCGTCCAGGCAAACACTTCGATGTTAAAGGTTAAGAATTCCATGACCTCTATTCTCTTAGTGTTGGACAAAGACGAGCCGAGCAAAAAGAACTTCTCTGGGTTCTTTTCATCTATTCTTACCTCTACCAAGTCTTTTACTACCTTCTGATCAGCTTCCTTGCCGACATCCATAAATAGTTCATTGGTTTCTGGCTCTTCAACCATCTGTACATACCCTTTTGCAATACGGCTGCCATTTACTGTGACGAAGCACTGTTTTGACATAATTTGGTCTCCAAAGACCTCTTCAATTACTCCAGCTTCATTGGGAAACCGCAATACTTGATGGTAGGTTGATGCTACCGATCGCATAGCGTGCAACCATGTCCTCCCTAGGATTATGTTGTAAGTGGAAGGGACTTTCAATATCCAAAATTCCACCTGTTTCGTTATGGTTCCTGCCTTGACTGGGAGGATTATCTTGCCCACTGGCCACTCTGGCATTGAGTTAAACCCAATTAGGGGATATGTTACAGGTGCCAGGTCTTTGTCCTTCAGTTTCAGTTGTTTGAAGGTTTCGTAATACATTATCTCACATGAGCTTCCTTGGTCAATCAAAATCCGCTTGATGTCGAAATTCTTGACACGTAGAGTGACAACTAGTGCATCATTGCGAGGGCAGTATATCCTCGCTAAATCTTTGTCCGAAAATGATATGACATTTGTGGCCTCTGTTCTCCCATTTTTTATGATAGGTTGTGCACTTAATACCTCCCTTAAGTGCTCAGCCTTTTTGATCATCCCCCTGAGCTCATATACCCGCTCAGGTTCGAATATCCCATGTATTACGTTAATTACGCCCTGAGGTGGAGCATCGATCGACATCCCATTTGGGTTGTTGTGGTTCTGGGGGGCTGGCTATGTCCCTCCTCCTATGTATTGGTCCAGGTGCCCAATTGCCACTAACTCCTCCAAATGCTGCCTCAACAACGTGTAATTTTCAGTGCGGTGCCCCTTTTCATCATGGAAGGTGCACCGAGACCTCTCATCATAGTCTTTTTGTGTTTCTCCCAACTTAGCTGGCCATCGGACAAAAGGTTCATTGCGTATTTCACTAAGAATCCGGTAGATTGATTTTTTGAACACTGTGGTAATGGCAGTGCGAACTCTTAACCTCCTTTTGTTTGGGTCCTCTCTGTTGGCCCGCCTGCCTCGCCCATTCTTACTTGGTTGTTCTACCGTGTTGACTTTTGCTGTAGTCTTTTTATCTGACATTGCTGTGGTGCCAAATTTCGCTTTAACACGGGCGCTATCTTCCTCCACGCAAATATGTTGGTGCACTCTCTCCATTAAGGCCTCCATCGTGAGGGGTGGCGTCATAATGATTGAGTCCCTAAATTTGTTACCGACTGGCAGACCCCGTTTGTATTGTGCAATGGCGAGGTTTGTAGGGCAATCCCTAATCTGGTTGAAGGTTTCCCAATAACGACTGTTGTAGGATCTCAGCATCTCCTTGTCGCCCATGTCAATGAAGAGTAGCTGATCGATCTCCACTGGTGTCTTGGCGTTCATTCTGAACCTAGTCACGAACGCCTCTGCCAATTGTGCCCAGGAGGTGATGCTGCCTTCTGGTAGCCTTTCGAACCAGGTTAAACCTACGTCGCCAAGGCTGGATAGAAATAGGATGCACATTAAAGCCTCGTTTCGCCGATATACTGCCATAACTTGGCGAAAGTGGCTTAAGTGCATGTAGGGGTCTATCTTCCCCTCATAAGTGGTGAATTTGAGCTGGTAGAAGCCTGAAGGTAATGGCGCGTTCTCAATTACTGGAACGAACGGCGAGCTCTGTAACCTTGCTAATACTTTGTCTGTTGGTTCGTAAGCAAGGCGCGACATTGGCATTTGTACCTCGACGCTTCCATGCGTCCGAGGGGCCAACTGCTGAAGGGCTGAAACTCTGCACGGGTCGCATACCCTAGTATCCTCCTTCCATCGGGCCCTTTCTTCAAGCACTATTTGCAAGTCAGATGATCTAGGCAACTCCGTGTGCCTAGATGTCGTTTGGTGTGTGTGCGAGGGCCGATAGATGCTTCCCTTAATAACCGACCTCTCAGTTCTCGTTCTCTCAGACCTGGAGTGACGAGTCCTGGAGGTCCTCGACTGAGTGTCGCCTGTTCTAAGGCTCCTACTCTCTGCTTGCGATGGGGTGACCTACTACCTGTCACGATCCTCTGAGTGGCGAGAGGGCGTGTTGCATTTGCGTCCTTCTCCTGTCGCCATCCCTTTTCCTTTTATCTGGCGCTTCATTGACTCCATGTCTACCGCCATCCTCCTTATTAACTCGTTCTGCTCCTTCACGCGATCCTCCAGAACTTGAGGGTCCATCCTCCGCCTCTGTCTTTCAGGACTTTGAGAGCGACGGGGGCTGCCAGCCTGCCTCCCCCTTGCATCCCTCTGGGGGTTCTGTTGCTGGGGTTCTAAATCCACCATGGGAGGGATAGAAGGCAAACCTTCGCGCCTCCCACCCCCTTCCAGGATTTGCCCATCAATAGTTGATTGCGGCAAGTCTTCATTGTGCGCCATTGCTTCCAACTAAAGAGAAAAACTCGATCAAGAGGTTTTGTTCTTTCTGAAATTCCCACAGACGGCGCCAATTGTGCGAGTACGAAATAATGTTCTCATATAATCCTATTGATCAAGTTTGCGCTCCTCCAAACGTCGTCGCTTTATTCCTTGAAAACACAAACGTGAGCTAGCCGGCAAGTGTGTGCCGGATACATCTCCAATGCTTAAGTCAGCAAAATAGACAAATAGACAAAAGCCCTATGTATTCCGAAACTCAAAGTTGTGTTATCTGTACATAGGTTCTGTTGAGAGTTAGTTTTTGCCTGGCACAATCCTAGTAGGACTCTTACTCCTTAATGTAGAGTCCTCCTAGGAATCACACTTGTAAAAGGTAATGCCTATCCCTTAACACCCTTATCACTACTTTAACCAAGTGAAATGGTTTTAGCTCGGTAGTATGACAAAACGACCGAGCTAACATTGCCATGCTTAAGCGGTAGATTTGACCGAGCTTTACCTAGCTCGGATCTTCCCTTTATTGCCTGTACCTCGTTTAGGCATACTCCAACTGGGCTATTTACTTAAGGCCGAGCTAACTATGCCCAATGGCAACCTTAGCTCGGCGACACCATGCGTGATGCTTAGCTCGGTCCGAACTTCACCTGGGTCCAACTCGTTAGCTCTAAGACCGAGCTATGTCAACCCTTACCCCGGCCCATTGTGCGGCCCAATTTATAAAGAAGGCCCTTCCTTAGCTCAGCCCAATTTACTTATAAATTACCCTCTCAGTAGTAGTGAGCGTTTTGATGAGGATGATGATGAGGAGTTGAGATGGTGAACATGGATGTAACTGTGGGTTATGGAGGTTTTTGATGAGAGTGGTAGAGGCAGAGCTGATGATGTTATTTTTAGTGGACAATTCTCTTACTATTTTGTTATAGAGTTTAGATGTGTTTCTGTTATAGATTTTGGTTATATGTTCATGTACTGATAATCTATTATTGGGTGCTCAATTGTGCATAGTGGTGTGATGTTTATATATTTTAGTCGGAGTTCTCGTTACTCTTTGATAAACTAATCATACGTTTCTGTTAATTCCAATTTTTCTATACATGGATATGTTGTTGGTGGTTCCTTTGTTTATTGGTGCTTACTGATTCCTAACAATTTTTAAGTTCTAGTATTTATCCCTTTGAATTTTCTTTGGAAAATTTTACACAATATAATAGACTCATAAAGGAACCTCTACTTCAAGGATCAATAAAATTCTGAAATGAATAACCATTTGTAAAATTCCCGAAAGTTAATTCTATTCTATGCAAAATTTTAATTCTAGACAACCAAACAACCTACTCCTACAATTACTACAAATTTATTTAGTTAATGTTTGCAGAACGATGATGCACATTCGATGTTTTTCAAAGTAACTACAACACTAGCCATAACTTCCCTAGAATAGAGGTTGGGACATTAAACTTACCAGTGGCCATAAATTCCAATTGTGAGTAGAGTACTTTACTTGAGGTTAGAAGAACTTACCAGTAACCATAACCCTTGTCTTGAAAATGTTGGGCTGATATCCATTTATCATATCCATATTTATGTGCCAAATTATGTTTCTGTTCCATGATCAGAATTACAATGGCGATAAAGAGAACTTAGGAAAATGTGAAAAGGTTAGTCAGATTGTTTTCCTTCATCTTCAATTATAACATCCTGTTTCATAATTGTGGTTCGCACTGCCTTATATGGTTCGGAGGATTACTTCATATGTGTCTAAACCTGCTTTGTTTTCATTTTGTTTTGATTCACATGCTTTTAACATGTCTGTGATAGTTCTTCTTAGAGTTGATGAAAGTGCCACGAATGGAGTGTAAATTGAAAGTGTTCTCATTAAAAAATAGTTTCATACACAGGTTAGAGAGCAATGTTGCTAATTGTCTTCTTTTACTCTTTCTTTGTTGTTACCAATATGTTTCCTTTCTTGCTCTTCTTCAGCTCCACCATTTGTGTTCTCTTCTATGAAAGAGGCAATGAATTTCGTAGAGTATGACTACCTCACTGCCAGTTGGCCCAAGTAACCTGAAGAAAATCGGTCTACCAACATGACCCAAAAAACTTAAGCCAAGTTATATAGTAGCATTGTTCCAAAAAAAAAAAAAAAAGAGAAAAAAAAAGAACATATTATCATGCTTTTCTAGTTATCTAGATTGTTAAAAAAATGGTTTCTATATATTCAATATTAATTTAAGTTCAACGTTATTTGATCTTTTCCTTTGTCTCCACTTACAGATTTTACATAAAAAATTATGGTAGCCTAAAACATATAGTTGGATGGAGTCATTTCTACAGTAACTAGAAGTAGAGTTGGTCAATAGAGTTGGATGAGTGGGTTGTTAGCTTGTTTCAATCCTTTGATTTCTCATGTATGAGCTCCTGATATATTACTAAGAAGATTCTTGCAAATCTCATTTGTATATGCTGTCAATATGAAGATGGCAGTAATATGCATTTCATTTGGTTCCTAAATTTCACATAGGAAAGGTTTTTTTTTTTAAAAATTTAATTTTTTTTATTAGTCTTCAATACGCAAATGATATTGGTAATCATGTCACTTCCCGTGTGCTAATCTGAAGCCATGACTTAACACCTTGAGAGGGCACAAGGTCCTAATCTGTGGTTGTACATATGACATGTAAGTTGGGAGTTAGAGTTGAAAATGTTATAAACTTAGTTGAAAACGACGTTTTAGTCGCCAAAAATGGAAAAATACTTATAATTATGTAGAATGATTACTTGTAAAATATTACTGGTTGCCTAATATATGCATTCGAGTTTTACATATTTTTATTTCATATATATTTGAGTATGCAAAACTAATGGTTAATTTGAAAAGATTAATTAAGTTCGAGTTTTATATGTTTTTTTTTATAATTTTAAATATGCCAATATTTAGTAAATACTAATGATTAATTTTATTTTTGTAGATGATTTTTGACGTAGAATTGTGGATATGATTTTTTTTGACAAATACGGAAGGGCATTGTTTTTATACCTCTGTCCTTATAATGGTTTGTACAATTTACTTTTTTGGCGCGGTACAAATTAGCATTGGATGTGGTACAAATTAGTTTTTGGGGAGATACAGATTATCTTTTTAGTGTGGTACATATTATCTTTTGGATATTAATTTCGGTTAATCCTTTGTTATGTATGGAATTAAATTTTTGAGATTGGATTATACTTGGTTTGTATGGAATTCGTATTACATTAAGAATTTGATGTTCAATATGAATTTTTTGAATGGTTGGAAGTAAAATGTATGCACGTTGTCGAATGGTTGATAATATAATCAGTATTGATGGATTACATTGTTTATACAGGGTACTAGTTGCACTAATAATGGATACAGGTAGTTGAGAAATTAAATAAAAAAAATTATATAATTTTTGGCGACTAAATATGTTGATAGCCAAAAATGCAAGCAAAGGTTTTGTTGCCTAATTATTTAGCAGTAAAAAAAGAAACAAATGGCTTTTGCCGACCAAACAGTTAGTAGCCAAAACAAATTAGAATGAGGGAAAAAACTATTGCTAACTAAATATTTTAGTTACGAAAAACACGGCATCCTTTGGCAACTAAAATGTTTGGTCGTAAAAAATAACGAAATGAAAATATCCAAGCTTTTGGCGACTAAAATGTGTAGTCGGTAAAACTAACAACGACTAAACTATTTGGTCGCTAAATGTATTATTATATTACAGACTAAAATGTGTAGTCACAAAATGTATTATTATTTGCGACAAAATTTATATTGCCAACTAAAACTTTAGTCTCTAATAGTTGAATTCAGTTTAATGTAAGAACTTTCGGCGACTAATATTTTAGTCGTCAAAAGGTGACCTTTGGCGACTAACGAAAGTTTAATAGCCTAAAGTTTTACATTACCAATCAAAAATACTTTAGTCGCCAATACTATCACCGACAGAGTATACCTGACAACCTTGGCGGCAAAAAAATTTAGTCACCATTGACTTTCGGCGACCAAACATAAAACTTTTAGCGACTAATATTTTAATTGCCAAATATGTTATTTCTGTAGTGATAGCAGCGGATCACATCACAAAGAGACACAAATCAAACATGAATTATCGAAAAAAAAAAGAACCACATAGTAGCAATGGATCACATCACAAAGAGACACAAATCAAACATGAACTACTAAAAAAAAAAAAAAAAAAAAAAAAGCACATAGTAGCAGTGGATCACATCACAAAGAGACACAAATCAAACATGAAGTATCACATCTGAAGGGGTAGTCACATATCAAATCTAAAGCGAGTGTGTGTGTGTGTGTATTGTATAGATCTGTAGTAGAGTAGATTTTCCAAAGCCTAAAGAGAATAGAGGATGGGTGGGTGTTTCTGTTGAAGCACATTTTGTATGGGTGGATAGTGTTGAAGCACATTTGGCATACATACATTGCCCACTATCCTCAAAATATGAACCATGATCTCTCATTATTTATATATTTAGATCTCGTTTATTAATTATATATTTTATTTAAAAAATTAAAAATTATTATAAATTATCACATTACTTTTTATATTTATTTTATATCTTTTTATAAAAAAATTAAAAAATTATTATTTATTTTATATCTTTTTATAAAAAAATTAAAAAATTATTAAAACAACTTATTTTCAAATCAGACCTCAAAATCACACAAACATAATGGATGAAGATCACAATGGATGGAGATCTCTTACAGGTATGGTGGTTTATGTGTCCCCATTCCACGAGACACATTTTGCACCCTAAAGCAACATCATACTTCTCAAATAATGCAATCCCATCCGTACACGTGGCACATAATGGCCAACCAACCATGCTACCCATATTCCACCTCCTCTTCAAACATGGATAAGCACGTTGCATTTAATTATTAAAAAAAAAAAAAGAGCCCTTTTATGTCCCAAGTCAATGTTTTGGCAGCATCTCCTCTCTTTACTTAAATGAGATTATTTTTTTTATTTATTTATTTATTTATTTTTTGCGGGGTACCTGCTACGTGTGTGAATCAATTGGACAAACTATGATAAAACTTGTCTGATTCAGCTTATTATAATTTAAAAATTAAAAATTAAATAATATAATTTAAAAATACTTATTCAACTTTTAAAAAATTAACTTAAAAAAATATATTTAAAATACTTTTGTCTAATAAATTGTAAATAAAAGTTATATTATAGAAAATATCTTGACAAGCTTCTAAAAATTAATAAATAAAAATTTATAAGCAATTCAGACAAATTACACCAAACAATCTCACAGTTTGAAAGGATATTTCAACAGTTAAAAAGATAATAATTCAATATAAAATTTATGGCAAAATTATATATATTTAATGTAATACAAAGCTTCATGTTGTAATAGTTACACTTAATATATTAATTAATATAGGAACCATTACTTATCAGTGGGGGTTGAAAAACTATACTACAAATCAATGGAAAACTTTTTAAAATTACAAGATAAATAAATAAAATAATTTTAATTACAAAAGTGGGGAATTATCCTAGCACGCGCCAACTCATCATCACTCATCACCCTCTTTCTTCCTTGTCTGGTGCAAACGAGCCGAGCCGAACTTAGTTTTACTGAGCTCGAGCTTGGCTCATTTACTTAACGAGCTCGTTTATTGAGCTCGAGCTCAGCTCGATAAGAAACTGCGCTCGAACTCGGCTCGGCTCGATAATTTTTTTTTAATATTATTTATATTATTAAAAATATTATTTAATATATAAATAATGTATTTATATTATTATATTTATATATTTATATATTATTTAATATAAAAATAATATATTTATTATATAATTTATATAAAGATAAATGAGTCGAGCTTATGCGAGCACGAGCTCAGCTCGTTTACTAAACGAGCCTAATAGTCAAGCTCGAACTCGGTTCGTTTACTAAACGAATCGAGTCGAGCCAAACCAAGCCAAGCCGAGCTTGGTCATGAACAGCTCGATTTATTTGCAGCTCTATTTGTCTCTCTTCTGTCTTGTCTGTTCCCCTTCCCTTCTCTCTCTCTCTCTCTCTCTCTCTCTTCCCCAACCGTCCTTTCTCACTTTCTCTTTCTTTCTATTTTTTCCTTTTTATTTTATTTTCATTTATTTAAAAAAAATATGTATAATTTTTAATATATAAATTTATCTTTTATAAAATTAATCAACTTGTTTGGTTTCATAATTCTGGATTCATTTTTTAGAAAATTAATTTTTTTTTATTTTTCATATTTTTTGTTTTTATTGAATTTTTTTAATATTTCAAGTAATTTTTTTAATTTTTAGATGTACCTAACATAAATACACTTGAAAAGTATAATATTTATGAATTTGTTTTAAAAAAAAAATCACTAAACATCAAAAATATAAAAAAAATACAAAAAATTAATACATTTTTCGTAATCTTGTGTATTTATTAATTTTATTTAAAAAACTTTAATTTTTAGATATATCTAAGTAAGATGCATCTACGAAAGTAAAAAATATTTCTTAAAATTTTAAAAATATTCACTAAAAATAAAAAAATCAATTTTCAAAAAATTGAATTGAGAAAATTGAAACCACACGCAATGAATAAGATATTAATGATATCTTTAAAATGACGCTCATATTAACACTACAGGAAAAAGAGGTTTAGGTGGCGTTTTTTTAACGACGCTTTTTAAAACGTCACTTTTATTAGTATTTAATGACGTTTTATAAAACGTCGCATAATTCTTTATTTAAAACGACACCGTTTTATAATTGGAGGCGTTTAAAAACGCCTCCAAATGTGGTGTGCTTCACGCGTTTCCTCTCTCACTCTTTTCAAATTCTAATTTTGAATCTGAGAAATATTATGCCCAAATCTCCAGCGCGCGCTCTCTCTCTCTCTCTCTCTCTAAGCCTTTATCATTCTCAGAGCGATTTCGAGATTCAGAGGCTCCACCGACATCAAAATCTGCACCGGCGAGGTAGGTGAGCTCTTTTTCTCTCTCTAAATCTCTCTCTCTCTCAACCCTCTCTAAACTCTTATCATTCGCAGAGATTCAGATCGGTCTCAGTGATTTCATCTCAGAGCGATTTCGATTTCGATTTCGAAGCTCCACCTCCACCACCATCTGCACCATCGTCTACTAAGGTGAGCTCCGTTGTCTCTCTCTCTCTCTGAAACTCTTCCTCTCTGTCTCTCTCTCTCTCTCTCTCTCTCTCTCGCTCTCTCTCTCTGTGTTTCAGTGATTGATGAGTTGTATGTGCTCTGTTTCAGTAATTGTTTTTCATTGATGAGTTGGATGTGCTGTAATGTCAGTTCTAGCATTCACTTGATTCATTTGAGATTCATTTGATTTTGCTGTGATATCACTCCATTTCATTTGATTTTGCTTTGATTTTCCTGTGATTTTGCTGTGGTGGTAGAAAATACAGGCATTCACCCCATTTGTAATCTCTATTTCTTGTTTTTTGTTAAACTTGTGGATCTATTTGGTTTCTGTTTCTATACTGGTTTCTAGGGTTATGTTTTGTGTTTTCAATAACAAAGGAAGAAAAAAAAATGAAATCTTTCAAATATAGAGTTTCAGAAAATCTTTCAAAAAAAATGAAAGCTGGTGTTTCTGCTCTAGCTCATTTGGATTATTGATGGTTTGGGATATTTCTAAACTCTAGCATAGCACTGAATATTTTATTAATTTATTTTTGGAGTATTGAAATTTGGTTGGTGCACTCTGTTGAAGCTTTATTGTTACACAATTAGCTTTATTTGCATTTGAAATTGCATGATGTCTTGTTCAATTAGCATTGTTCAGATTAGATAGCTTCCAAGCAATTTTCCCTCTGTAATTCATATCATATACTTTCGAGGAGGTAGCTAAACAATCAAAGCATTATGTAATACTCAATCTTGATGGCTTATATAAAATTGGTTCATCTGGTATGGTCGTTAGGTCTGGAAGTTTAAAGATGAAGCTTCAACAAAGAGCTTAGAATGTAGAATTTGCTAAAAGTCTCACCCTTTTTAACCTCTAGAGGAAAAAAAATCTATTGCCTCTCTTTCTTTTGACTTTTTAATCTATTTCCCCTTTTCATTGCATATGTGCATAAAAATTAAAAAATAAATAAATTCCATTGCTAGGTTCATGCATTTGAAATTTTAGGGTTTCCTGTCTCTGAGATGAATGAAAACAACACAATGTTTCTCTCATTCATGAATTCTGTGGATGTCTTACAAGTTTTTTGGGGAAAAATCTCATGTACACAAAGTTTTAAGGATTTGTATACCCTGAAAGCTTTTAAATTATGATTAATTTTTTTAATTATAACTAATGAAATCTTTAATTATATCCCATATCATTTTCAATTATGATAATTTTTTTTTTAATTATGACTTATTCTTTTTGAACATTACTCGGGTTAACCCGACCCAAAATGCACCCTTAAAAACGAAAGCAATTGATTAGGGTACCAAACAATGTAGAATCAGAGCCAGAGGCTGAAGTCGAGTTCCCTAAAGAAAAGAAGACAAAACCCAAAAACATCCAATCCCATGAGAATTCAGCATCAAGGGCTGAAAATGTATATGTCCAAAGTACCGACTTAAGTGCTGAAATGCTTTGCTTGGATACACAGCCAAATAAAGGGGAGCCCATGTGTTCCATTGGATCGTGATTTAATATCATCTGACAGTTTGGGTCATTTAGCTATGTATGAGAGTGTTCCAAGTATGTATCCACTTGCTTTGGTTCTCTATTTATCCTAAATCCTAATGTATAGCTAACAAACATATGATCATGTTCATGTTGTATGTTTGAGATCTCTAAACAATGCAATGTTCTTGAAACTACTTGTTTTGTGTGCAGGAATGGACCAGTTTATTGGTAAAATGGAAGTTCCAGGGAGCTTTAGTCCTTATCAGCACGGGGAAGGACATGACAGCATCGGGTGATGCACACAGGTGCTATTTTGTTGCTTTGGATTGATCAGAAGCTTATTGAACTTGAGGATAATGGACTATATATCTCTACATTAAGAAGTCGGTTAACTAGGGAACATACGAACCATAGATAGCACAATTAATATCTACATACTCTGAAGTTTATGATTTGTCAAGACTTGTTAGGGCTGAGAATCTGTGAATTTCTATGAAAATGAATTTCACAGTTTAATGAAATATACTAGTAGTTAGTAACTGTGACACTTCATAGTGCTTGTTGAATTTTCCATCCCGATTGTATAAGCGTGTTGCTAATATGCTATGGTTGGCATGGTTGAATCTATGTTTGTATGTATTGAATTGAAGTAACTTAATGTGAACACCAAAGTATTTGTGTTTCTCATTACTTGTTTTTTTGGTCTAGTTTTAGATCTTATTGAGGATGTTCTCAATTATTCTCATATGACAGACTGAGAATGGGTTTTGTTTTCTCCACGCCTCCCATGTCCATGACCATAGGTGCCACTACTAATCTCCACCAGAACCATTCTCGTTCTTGCTCTGTCATCAAACTAGCAGTCTAGCTTGTTTGATTCTAGTACCAATTTTAGTGAATCAATCTTTCAAAGGAACATTTTGCTTTCAGCCTTGGTTTAGTTTTTGTCAACCGATGTTTTGCTTTCACAAAAAACATTTTGAATCTATGTTTTAAGGATTTGTATACCCTCATTCATTGATGACACTGAATTTTAACACTCTTAGATGTTAATAAAATCTCAAAAATTAATTGCTACAATTATTATTTTGGTTCTTGAAATCTTGATTTTTACTTCTACAATGTTAGATGACTTGATTGTTGAACTATTCTATGTTTATATTCATTACTGTTTCATTTCAAAATTTGATGGTTTTAAAATTTGATGCCCTTGTTTATATTCTATGTTTATATTCATTACTGTTAAACCATCAAATTTTGAATGTTGAAATCTTGATTTTTACTTCAAAATTTGATGCCTTTGAGTAATGGAACAACTTGCACAAGCCAATCTTCAAACACACACTTCAAAATAACAAACCTAACCTAGTTACTCTTACAACCAAGCCCAAAACTCTACACATTGAGTCAACTCCGGTGAGTGTCCTTTGTTCGATTCTTCGTCGTCTTCTTCTTCATCGTTTTTCTTCTTTGTTTATTCTTTGATTCTTCTTCTTGGTTTTTTACATTTTTTTGTCTTTTCTTTTCTGCAGTGCAGCAACAAGAGCCACTCGAAGTCGATTTCCTCCCTTTTTTGAAGTTGATTTCATCTGTTTTTCGCAGCAACAAGAAGGTAAGTTCAGCCCAGCCCTTGTTTTTTTTTTTGCCCTTGTTTTCTTGCTCTTGTTTTTGCTACTGTTCTGCCGTTTTCCAGAGAATTTTTCCAACTTTTTATTTATTTATTTATTTTCATTTTTCCCAATATTTAAAAAATGAAAAGATTTTTTTTTCTTTTGGGTAGTGACTTGTACTTGGTAACCCAGCATTGTTTGAGGCCTCTTTAATTCATTCAATAGTAAACAATAGCAAAGAGAGTCCTAGAATCCTAGGTCCCTATCATGCATTGATCCACCTAGTCATAGTCTAATAGAGAGCTTTCATTTGAATATATCTTACTTAGTAGTTAGTTGTTGTCCCATTCCGAATCATAGAATAGCTAGGATAGCATAATGTAGCATTGGCTTATCTTAGAAAATAGATCTCTCAACATTTTCTAATTAGTAATATAATAACTTTGGTTCGTTGGTTTTTTTCTCTCTCTCTCTCTCTTTGTAGTTTTCTTCTTCATAACAAAAACAAAAAGAAAAAAGTCTTCAAAAGCTTACAACCAAAGTTTTAAATATCAGTCAATATATACTAAACTAAATCAAGACTTAAATTTTTTAATATTTATTAATATATTGGTCGATATTATTTGATATTAGCTCATATAACGGTATTGTTGATACTAGTACATATTCTGAAATTACCTTACAACCAGAGTTTTAAATATCGCCAGATTGATAGTTTTAAGGCTGGAATCAACACACTTATTAGCCACTAACTCAACAAGAATCACTCTTCCTCGCATGAAAGCACTATGGGATTCTGAGATGAGCTGTGCAATTGCCTTCCTCAATCTCAATGCTAACACTGGCAATTATTTTATAGACACCGTCAATCAATTTAATAGGTCTCAATCTTGAATGTCCACTACACCCCTTTATTTGACATGGGGTAATAGAGGAGGCATTTGTACTCATCTCAAACTCTTGTCCCAAAAAAGGATGCAAAACTGCTTGGCCGTGGAGCTTAGTCATCATTGAGGAGCCTCAATTACTTCTTCCTCTGAAAATGGTATTTTTAACTAGTTCCTATCCTTCTCATATAGCATACTAACCCCCAATTTTCCAATTAGGGTCCCAACATTTGGCTCAGAATCAAGCCTGCTATAGAACTCCACAATAGTTTTAGAGATATCCTCCTCCCTAGTCAAAACTTTCCCATCAACACTCAACCTGCTGATGTGATTATCTTTTCTTTGTGCATTAGCCATTCTGTTAAAGAAACTGGTGTTTGGCACTTTGTGTTGCAAAAAAATGCTTCAGAGGGAAGTGTTTATGTTGATTTCTTTTCAGCATTGTCTGATCTTGACATTTTGGCAGGTTGCAAAAGGTGTAATGACCTGTGTGACTCAAGAAGTAAAAGATCTTTACCATCTTTTGGACCATGAGTTTCTCCCTCTAGATCTTGCAACAAAAGTGCAGCCTTTGTTAACCAAAATTTCCAAACTTGTGGGTAAGCTTGCTTCAGCATCTTCTGTACCAGAGGTCCATCTATCTTAATACATTCCCATGCTGGAAAAGCTTGCCACTCTAAGATTGCTTCAGCAGGTGCACGGGTGCTAGGTTTCATTTTCGGTACTTATTTTTTTTCCAATTTTATGCATTTTCTAAAAACTATTTTCATCGTGCTTGATATTTTTCATTTCTTGTTTTCCAGGTGTCTCAGGTGTATCAGTCAATGAATATAGAGAATTTATCTAAAATGATCACCTTTTTTGAATTTTCTGCTGTGGAGAAAATCTTTGTTGATGCAGTCAAACATAATTTCCTTGCAATGAAAGTTGACCACATGAAGGGTGTTGTTGCATTTGGTAACTCGGTAAGTAGTTCTCGTACCTTTATGTCTATGTTGCTGTCTACTTGCTTTGCTGAATGTAACTTTATCATTTGCTGATGCTATACACAGAATAGTAGTAGCAATGATGTTAACATTTGGTTGTTTTATTCTTATCCACATATGGATATTATGGTTAAATCACAATTTCACTTAATGACATATATAGGTAACAATCACACCTGAGGTTATTTCCAAAAAACTCCATCAGGAAATCATTAACAAGCTTGTTGAATTGTACTGTGAGTCACACTTGGGCAAGCGACAGCTAGCTTATGATGGAAGGAAGAGTGTCTACACTGCTGGGCCTTTGCCTTTTTCTTCCAAGGACTTCGTCATCAAGCTCGTCGACCTAGATAGAGGAGCAAGGTTATCTCTATTTTGTGGTTTCGTTGCAATTTGTTATAGTTGAGTTGTATATATATGTCTTTATTGAAGTGTGATTGGTGAAGAGCATTGAAAATAGTAACCTTATTATCAATTGCTTTTCAACTCAAATGGAAAACTAGCTTTAATCTTTTTCTTATTGATTTTGAGTAAGATGGTGGCTCTTATGTCATTATCTGGATGCAAATTTGTGCCAACAAGAAAATATAGTATGCTTTAGTTGAAGTTAATGCTATGCTTGCTTTAATTGCAGGAAGGATCGTGAATTTAAGGTCTCATTCAAATTTGCTGCTAAACCTGACATACATCATCTTCAAGAATTCATGCGTGGTAGACAACTTGATACCTCACAAGAAACTATACAAGTTCTTGATGTGGTTTTTAGGGCAACACTGTCGATGAAGTGATTTATCTCACTGACCAATAACTATTATTAAGTTTTTTTTTTTTGGCTTGAACTCTTGCATTCTTATTCCTGATTGAAGGCAGTGCGACATGGTAGAGCTCTTGTGCGAGTATCATTCAACAGTAATCTGCCGAAGTCGGACTACATTATGGTAACGGCTGATACTCTTCAAATTATATGAAGAAGTTGGAGAAGGTGTCAGCGCCACTGTTCACCGGGCTCTCTGCATTCCTTTGTGTTGACTGGGATTTGGGAATGTATCCTGCTCAAAATTGTCTTTGTTGTACATGAACCTATTATGATTAATTGAATACGAATCCCTATTCTGCAGTGTAATGATGTGTAATATGCTTGACTATTCCATTGCATCTGCATGTGCAAGCAAATGACTTAACCTATTTTTTCTTTTTATTTTTTGATTGTGTTTGTTGTTTGATTTTGATTCAGACACAATCATGTAATGTTTATTTAGTCAATATATTGAAGTAGCTGTAAATTTTTTTCATATTATTGTTATTTTTCAGCTTTATTAAAGGTATGTTTTTTAGTTAAATATAACAGATTCAGAACAATTTTTTTTAAAAAAAAAAGAGCTATAACGGCGTTTTTTCAAAACGCCACTACAGTGCCAACGGACATTTTTTTAAAATAAAAAAATCTATCACGGCGTATTAAAAACGTCGCTAAATATTGGATGACGTCATTTTATCATTATTTATCGCATTTAAAAACGCCGCCTATACTAATTTTACGACGTTTTTAAAGCGTCATAAACTTATAGCGACGGCCGCGTCCTCGACGTTTGGTGATAAGCGTCACTAAAGGAATTAGCGGCGTTTTTCATACATATAGCGGCGTTTTTAAAACGCCGCTAAAAGCCATTTTTCCAGCAGTGTAAATATATAATTTTAAAATTTAAAATAAAAATATATATTATTTTTAAAAATTACATAATTAAAATATAATTAAAGTTGGTATGAATAATAAGACTATCTAAATTTATTTAAATAACAAATATTATTTAAGTCTCTAAGTAAAAATGTACAACTTAAAACAACACATGCTGAGTATTAATGATTAAAAAAATTAAAAATAACTCACTCTTTTGTTTTATGTAATCTAGGTTGACGAAAATAAATAAATAAATATTAACTCAATTATACAATTAAAAACATACAAATATTAAGAAAACATTATTTTTGTTTAAAAAGATAAAATCATATGAAAATGAAAATGATTTTCCTATCAAATTATTTTTTATTTTTTTTAAAAAAACTTAGAAGATAAAATTTAAAAATTCAACTAAATATTTTATATTTCAACTTTAAAAATAGTTTTAAAAAATTAATTGCACAATATATTTTAACTTTATAAATAGTTATAAAAATAGTAAAAGTTAGTCACGAAAAGAAGAATTCACATTTGAGGGTACAATGCAAGTTCACTGTGTTACGTGCAAGTTTATGTGTGGGGGTGCAAATTGAGTCGGTGAACAGTGCAAGTTTATCCCGTATGGGATGTAAGTTGAATTTGTGTAGGGTGCAAATGGAGTATGCGTAGGATGCAAGTCTATTATGTGTGTGGACTTGCACTCCACACAGACTCGATTTGGATCCGATTTGACTTGCCATCTAAATAGACTGGACTTACGCCTAGGGGTGAGTATGGTCCCGATTGGTTCGGATTGTGATAAAACTAGAGCTAATCCGCTATCTACGGTTCCTGAAAAATTGAAACCAATCAAATCCGTTTAAATTGTAGAACTAATTCGAACCAATCCATTTAAACACGAATTGAATTGGTTTAGGACCACGGATTTACATAATTAAAGAACCAAAAAAAAAAAATTTGAACATTTTAATTTCATAAAAAATAAACATTGCATCATATTAGTTCCATAATAGCAACATGTCTTGTTGGAACAATCTTCTGTGTAAATAAAATAAATTGAAACAAAGGCAAACAAAATAAAATAAAAATTACAGAATTTATTTTATTGAACCAAATAAAAATTAAAAGACCACGTTGAGTGTGTGACACTCTGTCTTTAAGACAGATTCGCCTCACTACGGTGCTTACAGTTGAGTGGCGTCTATCTCCCAGGATACAATGATCTTAACCAATTTGTTGTAGCACTCCAAAACAAATTGTTCGGCGAAGCAAACCTGTATTCTATATTCTCTATGATTTTTCCTAAAACTAGAATGAAGAAAAATACACTTAATAAAATTTAGACAGCAATATCAACACATGCAGACTGAATTTCGGGATACTCTAACACTGCTGGAGTGTTGGTATTTATAGGCAAAGCTGCTGTCCGAACAAGTACCACAATTTGAATGAACAGATGTTAGTTTAAACTGAACAGATACTGTTTGAAATTCAAACAAATCTGTCTGTAACTGCTGCACAAAAATGGACAGATTTGATCTTGTAACTAACAGATACAGTTACTGTATCAAACTGTAACTGTCCGGCAATTTTTGTAATGAATCTGTTTCGCAGATTTTGTATGGAATTTGAACTGTAGTAGACACAAAATTTTGGACTAAAATTTGAATTCAAATTCAAATTATAAAGATGCAAACATTAAATTAATTTTTCCCGCAAGAAATTTGGAAAAAATTTAAATAATTTTTGTCCAAAAAATTAATGTTAAAACCGACCCGACCCACAACCGCGCCCGGCATGGCTCGGCTAGACGGCCGCCGCCGTCGCCAGCGAGCGCACGTGTGGTGGTGTGGGTTAAGGTTCACGTTATCCATAACTCCTCCCTTCTACAAACTTGGGGTGCCCCTTGGGGCCCAACCCAAGTATTGTAGGCTAGAGCTTATAAACTCAACAAAACTCTCTTAAAGTTTCAATGTGAGACAAGCCTCAAAAGGAAACCCACATTAAAACTTTAAATGTTCATTCCACGAACCCGAAAACAACGTTATGTTCCCATTCACTTATAAATGGTTTTAACGAACCGTCTTCACCGTGTGACTTGCCATGCAGTAAGGAACACTTCACCTCTTCGGACCCGCCCCAAAAGACGTTCGGGGCCCACTCAATTTTTGACTCAAAGTCGGCCCAAAATATGCCTATATAAACCATTTTTCCAACATGTCTTTCCATAATAGTGACATACTGTTCTAGAATTTAAACAATCATAAAAAAACTAGTTTCACCATAAATATTTAGACCATTACAAATTAAAATTAAAAATCAAGAAAACAAAAGCAATAAAAAAAGATACTATGCGGGTTGAGATTTGGGTTTAAATTTTATATGAAATAATAGAAGATACTATGTAGGAGGGTGTATAATATAAATATAGGCTATTTGTATACGGTCCGGATCGGTTCCAATCTAGTACCGTGGGTTCAATCTAGAATCGTGGATTACGAATTTTTAATTTTTCAATCTAGAACCAAATCTCGGATTGAAGAAATCAATCCAAACCTACCGGATTAGACTAGACTGAATTAGATTACAGATTTCACGGATTCTTTACTCAACCCTACCTATACCCCCATACAAATTGAGCTTGTACCCCACAAAAATATTTTTAAAGTTGAAATATATTAACGTTTGGCAAGATGGTTTGTGGCTAAAATAGCCACAAAGGATAAAATAGACTATTTTAGCCACAACAAACAAAACATCACATTTAACCCATAATCATTACACTCTTCTCTCACAAAAAAAGTCAAAAAAGTCAAAAAGCCAAAAAGCCCTTCCCAAACCAAGATTTTTAGCCCATGCTAAAATGAATCCGGATCACCCGTCGTCCTTTCCTGTCGCCATCCCCTGTCGCCCCCAAAACGACGTCGTTTTGGGGGCAAATTTTCAAAAAAAAAACGCAGAGAAGAGGGAGGAAGGAGAGGAAGAGGGAGAGGGAGGAAGGCGAGGAAGAGGGAGAGGGAGGAAGGAGGGAGGAGGAGGATCCGGAGGCTGTGAGCTCGCCGTCCTCGTCCATCGCAGCCGTCGCAGCCGCCGTCGCAGCCACCGTCCCACCTCGTCGCAGCACCTGCGACCACCGTCGCCTCCGCCTCCGACCGTCTCCACCTCCTCCGCCTCCTCCCCTGTATGTAAGGCCCCCTCCAGTCCGGCCCCTCCTCTCCTCCTCCTCCTCCTCCCTCCTCCCTCCTCCCTCCTCCCTCTGTCTTCCTCTCCTTCCTCCCTCTTCTGCGTTTTTTTTTTTTTGAAAATTCGCCCCCAAAACGACGTCGTTTTGGGGGCGACAGGGGATGGCTACAGGGGAGGGCGACCGACGATCCGTTCCCATGCTAAAATAGCCAAAAAAGCCACAAAATCAAAAAGCCAACCCACTTCCCAAACGAACCTGTGAATTCTTCTTTTTTTTTAAACTAATTTTTTGCTATTTTTTTATAATTATTTATAAAATTAAAATATACTGTGCAATTAATTTTTTAAAACTAGTTTTTGTAACTACTTTTAAAGTTTTTTGAGGACGTAACTTTAGTTAAAGTTGAAATATTAATATTTGGTTGAATCTTTAAATTTTTTGTTATTTTTTTTAAAAAATTAAAAATAAGTTAATTATCTAAAAATCTTATTTACAAATGTTATGGTATTTTAAGTTTTATTAAAGATTTTTTTGAATCAATCGTATTTAGTAAAATTAAAAATATTATCAATTTTTTTTTCCTAATTTTTAAAATTAAGAACATTATTAATTTTGCATAGTAATATTCTAAATAACTGTTTCACTAACTGATAAAAAAACAGAGTATGAGATTAAATATTTTGGTCCTTCTACTTATTGGTTTGTTTGATAAAACTATCCAATAATATGGAAAACATTAACAGCTTTTTCTAGTTTTGAAACTGAATATATTATCAATTTTTTCATTTTAATTTTTTTTTCAATTCCTTTAAAGACATTAAATTTTCAATCTTGCAAAAGAAAAAAATAATAATAACAATAAATTTTATTTTTTTTGCACATAATTTTTAATTTTTTTTCAATTTGAAAGTTGATATTTTAAAGTTTTAAAAATCAAAATAAATAGTAAATCATCATGTTCCTTTATAAGTAATCATAAATGATGAAACATTATTGTTTGAAAGGCAACTCCAAATTCAAAATTTAATGAGGTTGGAAGGTCCAAAAAATCTTAGTTAGGACTTAATGAAATATAAACCAAACCAATCTAAGTCTTAAGTCTCATCAAATGAGACCGGCAACATGAATCTTTATTCTCTAGGTGACTCTATCAAAGACCATTTCGTCAGTTAAGTTAAGTAGATTTATATATTTACAACGCTAGCCAACGTTAATCTATGACTTAATGAAATATAAGTTCATAAATTAAGATTTGTGTATAAATGTCCCATTAAAAATAGTTTTGGTAAAAAATCATTTTCATTTCCATATGATTCTATCTTTTTTTGAACAAATTTTTTTTTTAATGTTTGGTGCTTGAATATTTTTATTTTTATTTTTATTTTT
The DNA here is from genome assembly GCF_055761805.1 of Camellia sinensis. Lineage (NCBI taxonomy): Eukaryota > Viridiplantae > Streptophyta > Magnoliopsida > Ericales > Theaceae > Camellia > Camellia sinensis. Next base: position 60,845,966 of record NC_138974.1, read on the forward strand.
AATTGTATAATTTTAGTTAATATTTTTTCTAATTATTTTTGTTGAACTACTTCACATACAACAAAACAGAGTGTTATTTAATTTTTTTTTAATTTATTTTTTTTATCATTTGCACTCAGCATAATTGTATTATTTTAATTTTTACATTTTTACTTAGAGAGTTAAATAATATTTTTTTTATTTAAGTAAGTTCAGATATTTTTATTATTCATACCAACTTTAATTATATTTTAGTTATGTAATTTTTATTTATTTTAAATTTTAAAATTATATATTTAATGTTAGTCCGATTTAAAAAATATCATTAATATCTTTTCAATGATTTTAATTTTATAAAAATTAAATTTATATATTAAAATTTATACATATATATTTTTTAAATAACTGAAAACAAAAGAAAAAAGAAAAAAAAGAAGAAAGAAAGAGAAAAGTGAGAAAGAACGGTTATGGTTGGGAAGGAAGCAAGGGAGAGACGGAGAGGGAGAAGGAGAGAGAAGCGAAGGGGATAGACGAAGACATAAGACAGAAGAAAGAGGGTGATGAGTGATGAGTTGGCGCGTGGTACAACAATTCCCCACCTTTGTAATTAAAATTATTTTATTTATTTATTTATTTATCTTGTAATTATAAAAAAGTTCTCACTGATTTCTAGTATAATTTCCCAATCCCACTGATAAGTAAATTGTTCCATTAATATATAGTATAGATATAGACGATGGAATGACAGTTGAGGAATTTAAAATTCTGAATCTAAGAAAGGGGAGTAGATAGCGAAATGTTAGGTAATTTTAATCATTTATTTTGAAGGCCTTGTTTTATATTTTAATTGAATTTAGATTTGTTTGTGACGTATAATTGAATTAATTTTATTAGGGTCTGGTTGGTAATTATTCTATTTTCAGTTTATATTTATAAAAATTTAAAAATTTGTCATAAAAACTTATTTAATAATTTTTTTAATTTATAAATAGTTGTCTCAATTTATAAATTTGAGAAAAAAAAATAAACTCAAAAAATATATTTATGTTTTCAGTTTTTAATTTTTTTTTTCAATTAATTTTTTTTCCAAATATTTTTTTCCCAATTAAATTTTTTTTCAATTTTTTTTAAATAATTTTTTTTCTAATTAATTTTTTTTAATTATAATGTGTGATTCTATTATCATAAATAATAAAAATAAATATAAATATTTTAAACTTAAACAAACATATTTTTTTATTTATATTTTTTAATTTTTTTAAATATTTTATTTAAATCAAACGTGTTTATAATTTATATTTTTTAAAAAATAAATAAAAATTAATTTATAAAATTTTTATAAATTTAAACTAAAAATGTAAACGTGACCAAACACTACTTTAATATATTCGTGCTGAGTTCCTTTTTATATATTTAGGTAAATCAGGCCAATAACCAATTACTGCAAAGTCTAAATCTATCGAGACAGTGATAATACATCTTTATTTTCCTTGTTAAAAAATGGGAAAAAAAGAGAAAGGGCAGTAAATGGAGATTACATCAATTTTTAACTCATAAATAGGAGTGATAATGATGAGGATGGAATAATAATTAAATAGTTTCGAAGAAAGAGACGAAGACGTGACCCAAACGAAGTTGGAAAAGAGAGGGTCAACATCCACAGTTATTAATCGCAAAATAATTATTTCATATTTTTTTAATGTATTTGTGTAATAAAAATTAAATATTTTTTAATCAGAATAATAAAAATTAAATTGATTCAAGTATGAATGAATATGAGATAAACATTGATGTTTGTGAGTAAGCTTAGGTTTGACATCTCTTAAAAAAGTTAACAAGTTAAAAGTCACTATTTTATTTAAATTACATCATTTTATTTCAGTTACATATCTCTCTAACACATCATTTCAAACCTAACTCATACTTCATAAAAAGTCAAAATATATAATATCCCAAACAATTCTTAAAATTGGAAGTAAAAATTTTAAATTTCTAATATTATTAGAGTAAATTTTCCATTATTTAAAAAGCCTGCAACAATTTATTTCAACAGCATGAAAACCCTAACCTAACTCTCCTCTCTGGAGAGGACTGATTGCCATTAATATCTGTCTCCCCACACCTCCATTGGTATTTCTACGGAATGAATTACACTCAAATAAAATTTTATTTACACTTGAAATTCTGAATAATTTTATAAATATTTTTCTCAGCGCATAATTAAATTATCCCAACAACCCATCTTTCTTTCAGTGCCAAATAAAAGTTTTTTGGGGGTAAGTCTCAAGAAAAGAAATTGAATCGAGAGAGAGAAAGAGAGAGAGAGAGAGACAACAAAACCATATTATCTTGATGAGATGATGAAGAAAAATGAACATACATGAAGAAGCGAAACCGTATCCGTAAATAAAAAATAAAAAATAAATAAAAATAAATGAGATCAAAGTAAGAAAAAGAAAAGGAGATTGTACTATGAAATTATTGTATAATTTTCCTATCATGAATTAAGAACTAGATCTTGATTTTGGCTAAAAAATTTAATTCCTATTATAATATCAGCATCGGGATTATTTCTCTCTTATTTTGATGCACTCTTAGTTATTAATTTATGTAAGGAGATTCACTTATGTCTCTAAATTTTTACATAATCTAATAATTAGAAAAACAATGAACAATGAGATATAAAAAAAAAATTGAAAGATAGAAGATCCTTAATCCCATGCATTATAAATTTGTATGTCTCATTTGTGGTATAAAATTACAGTAATCCAGATCAAATACAGGACTAGAGTAATGCGAGAAGAAATATAGATGTAATATATGTGGCTTTGATTTTATCAGAGAAATCAAACCAAAAAACAAAAAGAGTACTAAAGTGAGAAGACCATACAATTTTGGTAAAAAAGGAAACTCATAAGTAGAACAAGAGTAGTAACATGAGAATTAATCATTGGTTGCGAACTTATGACTGATATGAAAGATCAAATCCCACATGGTACTTTCACAAAAAAACTAGGTTCTAGAATTTTAGTCAGAAAGTCTTTCGTTATCCAGATTTAAACTCTTGTAGAGGATGTAACCTATCAGATCATGATCTTGTCTGAAAAGTTCGATCATAAAATCATATATCATATAGTAGAGCGAAAGCAAACCAAGATTTATATCTCATAAAAAGTAGATAATAGTACATACCCAGATGATTTTAATGAGGCTGAAACTGCACCAGAGAAGAGAGATAGTAAGAAGAACCCGTGAAACTCAGGATAGATAGCGCCACTGACAGACATAAATAAAACCACAACCAAACAAAGCCTTAGCAGAACAACTACCACACACCACCACCACCACCACCACCACCATCATCATTGTCTATGGCGCTATCCCTCCTGAGCTTTACAGATTCTCCTATACTGTATATAGTTGAAGATCATGGAGGACTTATTTTGAACTCTGCTAAGGAAAGCAAAGCCAAGCCAAGCCAAGCAAAGCAAAGCAAAGCAAAGCAAAGCAAAACAAAACTATTTTAATATTTTCAGAGCTCTCACCACATGGTGGGGAAGGGAAGGGAAATGGTACAAGCCTATTTATAAAGAGTTGGGGGTACGTGTGGAAGACCACACATGAGTCACTTCTTTCTATTGGCTAATGGATGTGCCAAAGACTAGGTGAAATTGGCTTTGTTTTGTGGAGGAGCGGATTTCTTTTTTTATATATATTAATTGTTTGAGAAAAAACTGTTCCACATAATCTGAAAGGAAAATTCTATTACCACAAATTTGAATAGAAAAATAATTGGAAATTTTAATAAAGGAGTTCTAATGAGTTTGTGGATCTCGTTATGGTGTGATGTTTTGATTTTTGTTTTATTTTTTTTATTCTCTATTACATTATTAGAGCTCAAAAATTATAGAGATATATTATTGTTCATTTGAATGTATATATATACGAAGTGAGTTTTATTTTATTTTATTTTTTATGTGTTTTACATTCATGCCAAAAGTTGTGTCTAATTATATGAGTTTTTCTCTAAATAAAATACTTGTTTCTTAATAAGATATAAATTATCCAAATAATCCTTATTTTACAATAATCGCATTCCTACATTTCATATATTAATCCAATTTAGTCAACGACTATAAATTATATTTTAAAAATATATGGAAAATATTTACGTCAACCTCACATCAGGCATTTGAAGGGCATTTGGAAAAATTTATCCCAATTTTCCATTTAAATAAATTGCGAGTCACCTAAAATGCATATTATTTCATTGGGCTATCTTTTTCCTTCCATTAACATTTTCTTTCTTAAGTTTTTATTTAAATTCATAATTCAAATACGAAACTCAACAAGTTGAATGTATTAAAAAAAAATTATTTATTTTATACATATACGAGTAATAGTTTGTACATTGCCGACTACGTTAGGTTGATCTCTCTTGAAATACGACATGTGGAATGGATTAAGGTTTTGTTTGACCAAAACAGTAAACATAATTTTCTCCACTCATGCAGTTTTGTTGGGGGACAAAGCCATAGGTAGCATTTGGTTTACTTTTTAAAATTTAATTTTGTTTTTAAATTATGATTTAAATAAAACATATTAATTAAACATAGTTTTAAAATATAATTTAAAATTACTTTCAAAATTATTCTCTTCTCTTTTTTTATTTTATTATTATTCAATCAATCAATTATTTTTTCTCTCATCTCTCCTCTCACATTTTATATATTAATCAATCAAAAAAAAAAATTACAAATCATTCCAAAACTATTTTTAAAATTCATAATCAAATAAATATTTTCTTTTCAAAATATGATTTAATAATTTAAAACTTAAAATAAAATTTCACGCTCAAATCATAATTCTAAAAGTAAATCAAACAGATAGTTTTGTGTGTTTAGGTTCAGATAGGAAAGTTACAACGAGACACCCCAGCCCCAACCATGTGCATCCACTCGAATATGCTCCATATCCACATGAAACCATATACTACTGTTCGCATAAAGTTTATAATTTTGTTTGGCATTGATTACGGTAGTTAATTTTTTTTATATTATGACTTTTTTAGCTTAATTTTTTTAACCTCGTTTGGTTTTTGTTTTTAGACTTTTTGAGCAATGATACATCCTTTTAATTTTAGAGCTCTAATGGAACTCTAATGTGACAGGGACTAAAAAAAATAAAAATCAAATCAAATCAAAACCAAAATATCACATCACAGTGGGATCCACTCCCGTTAGAGCTCCTTTATTAGAGCTCCAAATTATTTTTCTATAGCCTATTTGGGCTTGGTTTGGGAAGTGGGTTGGCTTTTTGATTTTTTTTGTTATTTTAGCTCAGGGTTAAAAAGTCTGGTTTGGGAAGGACTTTTGACTTTTTTAATTTTTTATAAGAAAAAGAATGTAATGATTATGGGTTAGATGTGATATTTTACCTTATTAGACTAAAAAGTCTATTTTGTATTTTGAGACTAAAATAACCCCAAACCTACTTTCCAATGGCTTTGTCTTTTTGTATTTTTTTAGTCCCAAAATAATTATAATCATTATATCATTTATAAATTTTGACATTTTAAAAATTTTAAATCATAATTTAATAATTGTAAGTATTTTGAAACCGATGAATTGAAGATCTAAGTAGCAACTAAAAAAGCCTTGAGGAAGTAACTTGAAAAGAAAAAAGTTAGGGAGAATAGACAAAATAAGCTAGAAAATGGTGTGTGTATGTATAATGTTAAATCAATATTTAATGTAATATGGGTCATATTTAAAATAAATCAAATCCACACATTGTTTTATTTTTGACCATTTTTTTGAACTACTTTTTCTAACTCCCTATTATTGTTAATTAACTAAAAAATGCTCCATATACATGGTTGGGTGAGATGGGTGCATATAGTTCTTAGGAAGAGGCTCCCCCTTTGTATTTATTTTAAAAATAAAATAAAATAAAAATTTGGGTTCCTTTTTGGGGTAAGCTATCAAAAGTTCAAAAACAGATGGCTTTAGGCTTAATTAAGTATTGGCCACTAAATAATGGCTGTTTTGGTCGTCCTTCACCATCTCAACATTACTTGTGATTAAGTCATACTTTAGGAGCCCAGTATTCGTCGAAGTAATGATAATTTTAGTGTTTAATCTCATTTTAGAATTTATAAGTCGGCAACATATATGAATCCTTATGCATTTAAATTGTTATGAATTATTTTATATTTTTACTGTACATCTATACTGTATATTAAGTAAAAGAGAGTTTTTAACCTTTAAAGCCTGTGGGAGTTTCAATATCCCAATCTGAATTTTTTAAATTTTTTATTTAAAAAAAAAAACTCAGTATTTATTGATTTGGTCAAAATCTCTTGATCAGCATTTATTAACTTTTTTCAATCCACATGCCTTTTCACATGTCTGCATTTATTGATTTGGTCAAAATCCTCTGATCAGCATTTAAAATCCCCTCATACAAATAATTATAGATACAATCCGTATATAGTTACTGTAGTATCTTTTTTAATTTCTCTCATACGTTATAATTAGTGATAAAATTGTTAAATTATTTTTATAAAAATTTTAAAAAATATAATTTATATACTAAAAAAATTTAAAATAAATATAAATATTTATAATTATTCCGTACATACCCTCACGGGCTAGTTCAAATTTAGTGTAAAGGGCAATTAACCAAGGCAGAGGGGCCATTGGGCCTCTAGACCCAATCATGTCTCACAGTGGCCAATGCAAGTCCGGTATAGCACTCACACTTCAAAGTTTTGGAGTGTGACGGTCTGACTAGATTATAAAATCTAAGATATTTTGAATTCTGTAATTTTTATTGTGTATAAGACCATCTTCAACGGTAAATCAAACCCAGCATCAAATTCAAATTTTGATGAAAAATTTACTTTTTCAAGCTCTAACTGTTGCACCAGATTGATATCAAAATGAGATTTCAGTAAAAAAAGTATCAAACTGAGAACGAGACACAGATTTTACCAAATTACTGTTACTGACCGTTGAAAGAGGTACACCGGTCAACCAGCCGGTTGCCCCGCCGGTTGACCAACTGGTCAACCAATAAAAGATTCAAACAGTTCAGGAAAAAAAGTTCAAACCGTTAAAAAAAAAAAAAAAATTTGCCTAACTGGTCAACCGGCCGGTCGACCACCCCGGTCGTCCCGAAAAAGTTCAGAAAGTTCAAAAAAAAGTTCAGACAATTCGCAAAAAAAAAAAAAAAAAAAAAAAAATTTGCCTAACCGGTCAACCGGCCGGTCGACCACCCAATTGTCCCGGGATAGATTTGGTGAAAGGTGAACCTTTGGAGCGAGTGGTATCAAATTTAGTGAAATGGGTCATTTTTGACTCAAATTTGGTGAAAAATTTGAATCACCGTTGGAGATGCTCTAATAAGGTTAAGTTTGACATGTGTCTTAAAAAATTAAAAATTTAAAAAGTTATTTAAAAAATTAAAAAATTATTTAAAAAGTTAAAAAGTTATTATTATTTATCAAAAAGTTAAAAAATACGATTGTATACTGTCAATCTTAATTTTTTTTTACATATTAATTTATATAATTTTTTAATATACATTTTTTTTTATAAAAATTCAAAAAATTAACCCAAACAACCATATTTTTCCCTTAACTTTTTAGTTTAAAAAATCAAAAAATATACTTATTTAAGATATCCAAACAACTCCTAAATAATTTGATCTCCTCTGCTCCTTCAACCTAGATATATTGTCAAATCACTATTATATTTTGTGTATTTATATTATTATTGGTTACTGTTTTCATTGCTTAAAACAAAATAAAAGAGTACCCTTTAAAAAATAAATCATATATACATAAAGGAGTCTTTTAGGAGGAAAATAAAAAGTCAATTTTTAACTTTTTTATTTATTTTTGATTACATCACTTCTCACATTTTTTACTTATAAAAAGATAAAATAATCTAAAAAAGTCAAAAAAACTAATTTTTTTACCAATTTCTTAAAACACTCCAAAATAGTGTTTTTCCTTTTTTATGTGGTACATTTTAAAGGTTTATTTTTATTTTTTTAAATATGTCATTATGTATTTTCTTATTTACATATATAGTTGTACATTTAAATTATACTAAATTTACCTATTTTATATGAATTTTGTTTGACAAATACATCTTTTTTATATATTTTTCACCGTAAATTGAGATAATTCACAAACTCCAAATCAATTTTATTTTTCATGTTTTTCTTCTAAATTCTTTCAAGGGTTTTAGGATTTTTTTTATGCTAAATTGCCTCTTCTTTTTTTTCTTTATTTTTTCGTGCATTATTCTATACTCAATACCAATTTTATATTATTCTATATTATGAATCTGTCAGTTATATTTTATAATGATTATATATATGAAATTATACTTTTTTTATATATTATTTTATATAATTACAACTCACAAGAAGAAAAATTTACACAACAATGACACTCTCAAAAAATCTTTGAAGTTTGGATTTACCGCTTGAATTACTTTTTCAATTGCTGAATAGTAGGTTCTTTTATATTTTGACACCATATTACAGATTATTAATCACTTCACACACTGAGATATATTTATCGTTTGGCTTTTTTCATTATTTTTTTATTTTTGAGTTTAGATGTATATGATTCTTTCTTGGTAAGTCGTTGTTAAATTTTTTTATATAATTGATATTTTAATGTAATTAAGAATGCTTATTTTACAATCTCATAATTTAATATATTTCATATAAAATTATTATATGATAATCCAACTACAACATATTTTTATTTAATTCTTTCAATAAATTTTATATAGTTTCTATTTCTATATATTTTTATTTTCCAAATAAATATAAAAGAAAATTAAATAATTAGAATTACTTTTAATTTTATATTACTAATTATTTTTTTAATTTAACTCTTATTTTTAATATCAAAATGAGTATTTATTTTACAATCTTATAATTTAATATATATAATATAAAATTATTATATGATAATTGCACTTTTATAATACGGTAGAATTAAAATTATCAAAATATACAAATCATTTAACTAAAAATATTCAAGTAATACTTTTATAAAATAATAATGTCAATATAATCAAAATAAATAATTAAAATCATATTTTTATTTTAAATTATTTTTTTTATAACATATATATTATACCATCAAATATTTAAAAAAAAAAAAATAAATAAATAATAATAATAATAAGTCGTACATTGAGGAGTCAACTACTAATTAATAATTATAAAGGAGCTAGTTGGCATTAAAATGTTTGACACTATCATAAAAGCATGGCCTGCGATCAAACTTGCCAAGTCTTTTAATCCTTATTGGGTTGGCTGGGGAGTGGGTTGGTTTTTGGTTTTTTGATTTTTTTAGTTATTTTAGTTTGGATTAAAAAGTTTGATTTGGAAAAAAAAATTGACTTTTTAATTTTTTTAATTTTTTTTGTGAGAGAAAAGTGTAATGATTATGAATTTGATGTGATATTTTATTTATTATACCTAAAATAGTCTATTTTATCTTTTGTGACTATTTTAGTCATAAACCATCTTACCTGGTTTAGCTGCTTGACACATGGAGTGAAAATTGAATAAAAGGAAGGCAAGCTGCGAAATATTTTTTTTATAATTTTTTTTTTCAAAATTTTTCTTAGAGAGAGAGAATATAGATTTATTTAATTATATGCATGGACTGATTAAAAAAAAAAAAACTATTATATATAAGTACTTATATTGGCAATTGGCATTACATGGCGGAGCTAATTTTAATTCTTGAAAACTTGGTCAATTGTAATTGAAAAATGCACGAGGCATCGAAATTTCGAAGCTGGAATGCCTTGAATTTATTTTATTTTTTTTGCTGTGTTGGTTTGATTTTTTTTTTTTTTCAAAGGGTGGTTGTGTGTAGGAGTGTATTAAAAAATTAGATATTCTGTGTAGCTTGATAAGGTGAATCAGTTGGGTTGGACTATTTGAATGATAAAATTGACTGATCAGTTAGGCTGTTGATTAAAATTTGTTAATTATATATAGTTTTGTATGAGTTCCTATAATATTTTTATTTCAAATTAGAAAAATTCTGAAAAAATTGAAATCAAATTCATTTCAATTTCCTCCAAGTCTTCCTGATGTGAAATAAAAATATGCCGTACAAAATTGTATGAAATTAACAAATTTTAACCAGCAACTTAAATGATCAGTTAATTTTATTACCAAATCAATCTAACTTAACTCACTTATCTTATCAAACTACACAAATTAAACTACACAAATTAAGTTAGTACAAGATGTTTTACAGTATTTTTTAATTCACCTCTACACATAACTCTCCTTCCAAAAAAAAAAAAAAAACGGTTCCGATTCGTAGCTCGAATTTTCCGTAGCTCGAAATCTCAAAACGATGTCGTTTTATGATGTTTTTTTATTCTCTTACCGGTAAGATAATATTTCCGTATCATTCGAGCCATTTGAGCCTCACTTTATCGAGCTACGGAGCATTTTTCAAAAAAAAAAAAATCAAACCAAACCAAACCAAATCAACATAGTAAAAAAAAAAAATTAATTCGAGGCATTCGAAAGCACGACTAAGGTCAAGTTTGGGAAGACTAAAAAAGTGCACTTTTTGTCTTTTTGGACTAAAAAATTGAGGTTGAAAATATGGATGTTTGGGTTAACTTTTTGATTTTTTATTGAAAAATGTGTAATAAAAAATTGTAAAAATTGATTTGTAGGGAAAAATTTGAATTGGGAGTTGTGCAACCGTGATTGTTGACTTTTGGTGAATAGTGTTAACTTTTTAACTTTTTGAGTAACTTTTTGATTTTTTAGTTTTTTTGGAAGTACCCAAACTTAGCCTAATTGTAATTACACCAACCAAAATAAGGCTAGAGGACAATGAGAAAGAAACGAGGGAAAAATCTAAGGTCAATCATATCATCAGTAGATGGAGAATGGCTCATTTCAACAACTATCGTTGATTCTCTTGTAAGGCTCACAAATCTAAGATGAATCATAACTCAAAATGGTCAATTTTTTACTTAAATTATTCTTGGTGTGTACTTCATTTTCTTTCAAATTAAATTTGGTGACGCGTAAAAATAAATAAATAATTAATAATTAAAGAAAATATAAAAAAAAATTATCATATTGAGTTTTAAAAATAAATCTAATTTTTAGATTATAATAATACTACTTAATCGAAAGCATGTGATTTCACTGCGTGCTTGTTTGACGTGTGAGTTTAGGTGAGATTAGAGTTATTTTAGTTATAAAAAAATTAAAATAAGTTTTTTAGTTTAATAAAGTAAAATATCGCATTCAAATTATAATTATTTTTTTTTTACCAAAGTTAAAAAAATAAAAAAAATTATCACAAACGAAACTTTTTAACCTCAAATTAAAATAATCAAAAAACTAAAAAAATAAAAAATCAATCAACATCCCAAACCAACCTGCCTTAGCTTTTTGTAGCTTCAATAAGATAGTTTGGACGCTTAATTTAGTCCATACCTCATTGAATACAATTTTGAAATCAAGATGAGTGAACTTTCCATCTAAACGGTTGACACGTAAGAGAGTTAACAATCATATTTGTTAGTATGTTAGATAATAACTTTGAATGGGATAGGTTGTGGATGGTTTATCAATTATTATTAAAACTCATCAGTATTAGACTTGGGTCGTTTGGGATAAATTAAATAAGTGTTGACTTTTTATAAAATATGGATTGAGTATTGATTAAGTTTGAAGTGATGTGATAGAGAGGTGATGTGACTTAAATAAGATAATATGACTTAAATAAGATAGTGACTTTTTTACTTTTTTAGATTATGTCAAACCAAACCTAAGATATACATGATTGGTGAGTGTTTGCGTGTATTTAGAGTTCACTTTGTAAAAGTAGATCAAAAGAAATCCTTCATGAGAGAAATAAGAAAACGGAAATGTGATAAGTATGATATTATTGTTAATTAAAAAAAAAAAAATTAGGAACTTGTAGTCCAGTAATTTGTTCATTGCTGGGTAAGATTCTTTAGTTTGATTAGATTTGTTTCTCAATTCGAATCCCGACAGTTACAACTCCCCGTGGCCAATGACAAAATCTCAATGCCAGTAAAAATTAATTGAAATACCCTAACATCAATGAAAAATCTAAAAAAAAAAAAGTAGTTGTCATTACTCAAATTTCACCCTTTATTATAAGTTGTGAATCTAGACAAAAGGGTGTTTTGAAAAGTTGGTTAAAAAATAATTTTTTTATTTTTTTTTGTCATTTTTTAATTTTTTTATTAAAAAAATTAATTTTTTTGCGTAAAAAAAAAATTGACTTTTTTGAAAAGTTTTCAAAACACCCCAAAATCTGCGAGAATGTGAAATGATGGCAGGGCAAAACACTTCGCAGCATCACCAAGATGTATATATCAATCGTTCCTCACAGCAGGAGCCTTCTTTGTCTTGAAAATCGTTTTTTGAAGTTCATGAGGTGCATTATCATTCTCATCATGCCAATGTAGGACATAAAGGAAGCAGCATATGGAAGGGGTGATCTAATTCTAAATTAAATATTAGAAGAACAAAGTTTTTTAAAAATAGAAGGTAAATTACAAATATGCTTCTTATATGTGTTTAAGGCAGTGGCTTCCGTCCAGTCCGTGATTGGATTGGAGGATGCTGTTAGGTCCGTGAGAGTCTATTGTGGGTCTCGTTTGGTCAATCCGAACCATTCAATATATAGTTTTCATTGAGCACTATATGCATATAAACAATCATGTTGATCGGATATCAATAATTATGTGATCAAAGCAGTTTTTTGTCAATCGTTTATTTTTTCACCATCTATTTTTTTTTAATACAAAACTGATTTGATCACATAGTTATCGATATCTGATCAACGTAATTTTTTTATAAACATAATACTAGACGAATTCTACACATTGAACGGTTCAAATTATCAAAACGAGACCCATGATGAACCCCCACGAACCAAACAGTACCCTCCAGTCTGATCATGGACTGGAAGGAAGCCTAGCCCTTTGTTTAAAATATAAATTGTTTCTTGTGATTTTAGAAATTACATTTCGCCCCTTCAAGTTTCCAATTGAATGACAAATAACATTTTTTTATCAATAAACCATTAAATTAAATAATTGTTTTTAATAATATCAAAAATATATTTCAATTAATAATTTAATTAATTTTATTATTGTATAAGTAGTTAAGAATTTTATTTTTTTCTAATAGATCTGTTAAATAAAAAGTTATGATAAGGAAATATTTGTAATTTTTAAAATTATAAAGAGTAATTCATATTTTAATTTAAATCTTAGGAGACGTATTGATAATTTATCCAAAAATAAAATGGGTACAATACACAAAACATAAAAATATTGACATCTCTCTCCACCTACATGCTATAGTTTTCATTCTTAGCCACCGTTTGGGAAGTGGGTTGGCTTTTGGGCTTTTTGGCTATTTTAGTCTGGGTTATTTTAGCCTGGTTTGGGAAGAGTTTTTTGACTTTTTGACTTTTTTGACTTTTTTTGTGAGAGATGATTGTAATGATTATGGGTTGGATTTGATGTTTTATTTTTTGTGGCTAAAATAGCCTATTTTGTTTTTTGTGGCTATTTTAGCCAAAAAAGCCTGGCTTTTTTCTTCCCAAACGGAGCCTTAAAAACACTTTTTGACCCTAAAATTGTGTTTAAATGTAGAATTTGTAAAGGATTTTTTATTTTTTCCTTCATATTTCAATTAATAATTTAATTAATTTTATTATTATATAAGTAGTTAAGAATTTTATTTTTTCTAATAGTTCTGTTAAATAAAAAGTTATGATAAGGAAATATTTGTAATTTTTAAAATTATAAAGAGTAATTCATATTTTAATTTAAATCTTAAGAGACATATTGATAATTTATCCAAAAATAAAATGGGTACAATACACAAAACATAAAATTATTGACATCTCTCTCCACCTACATGCTATAGTTTTCATTCTTAAAAACACTGTTTGACCCTAAAATTGTGTTTAAATGTTGAATTTGTAAAGGATTTTTTATTTTCTCCTTCATAAATTCCTGATTCAAACGTAATTTAACCATGCATGTCCATATATCTCTTAGCATAACCACTTTTTAAAATTTTTTATTGATCAATACATAGGAAAAAAAAGACTTAAAGTTATTAATATCGGATTAATATAATTTTTAAGAATAAAATAATCGATAAATTTTATATTTTTAATAATTCGAATCATCGAGACGGACTACAAATAATCCCTAAATAAGTCGAACTGGATGGTTCAGTTGATCCAACTGGAGACAATCCAGTCCAAAAAAATACATACATCACCGAGTAAGCAAAAATTTTTAATTTTTAAGTTTATTTGGGCCAGAACTAAAGGCTGATTCAGGTTCATCAGTTCAATTTGGAAGGAGAGGAGTTCCAATGGCAAAGCTTTATTACTATGAGTTAAGAGTCATAAAGTTTCTTCTGTTTATGCTATTATCAGTCTTAAAAATATCAACAATGATAGAGATTATTAATTTTGGAGTTCTAAAAAGATCATTAATGATATGACACTCAATAAAAAAAAGAAAAAAAATATAACATCAAAGCCAAAATATCAAATCATTTTTGGTGAGACCTACTACTACATCATTAATGACAGTACTAATTAATGCCCTCACTTATTTCCCTAAAAATATTCGGACTAAAATATCAAATCATTTTTGGTGAGACCTACTACTACATCACCTGGCAAGATCTTTAATGGCTCAGAGGAATTGGTTGTTCTCTCTCTCTCTCTCACTGCAGAGCATAGCATAGCCACACTCATGTTGTTTGATCTTCATGATTTGGGTCTGCTACTGCTACAAATTTCACCCATCAAAGCTTTTAAAACCCATGCAGTGCAGAGAGGCTAGCGGACCCCACTTTTTGTTCGTTGGCTTGTGTTGTCTACCTGTAATTAATGAAGACATTGTCAGTGTTTGAGAAGTGAATTTTTATGTAAATATTTTTAGTTGTAGAATATTATTAGATATAATTTTTTTATGTTTGAAAAGATAATTAAGTTTTTTTGTAATTGAGTGTGATGTTTGTGAGAGAAAAAGTAAAATGATTATGGAGTTGGATGTGATATTTTGTTTAGATATATTTTTTTTGATTTTGTAAGAAATTTGTCTTTTAGTAAAAAAAAACAAAAAAAAAATCTCAAATCCAAGTTCCCAAACACCCCCAATTACTTAAAAAATATAAAGGGATTGTTTGGAATGACCTAAATAAGTGCGTTTTTTGTTTTTTTACAAAAAGATGTGCAGAAAAATAGAGAGGTGATGTGATGAAAAAAAGATAAAAAAATAAATTATTTTGTATATGTCAAACTTGACCAAAGTGTGGCATTACTAGGGAAATGAATAGCGTATTTATATGGTTTTCAATTTTTTTTTTCTTTAAAAAATTATTTAACAAATTATTTTTTGAGAATTTTTTTGAAAGCATCGCTTTTTTAAAAAAAATGATACAAAAACAAATGACATTTACAAACTTTTTCTACTATTATTTTAAAAAAAAAGACAGGACAACAAATATTTTGAAAATCACTGAGGTAATTATAAAAGGACAGTGCTATTCGCAATTTTTTTTTTATATATATATCTATACATTTTAATTTTCTTGGATTCTTATTGGGAGTGAAAATACAATCATACCTCCATCACTGAAGAAAAAAAACAAAAACTCAAACGTCTTCACACCCTTTTCTATTTTTATTTTTTTTTGGGTGGGTCCCTTTTCTATTTTACTTCTAATAACACATGAAAATGAATGTATATTTATAGAGGAATGGTATACATATATTTTTAAATAAATTTTTTATCATTAAAGATAAATACACGTAAAAATTATTTATAGAGGAATGATATACATATATTTTTAAATAAATTTTTTATCATTAAAGATAAATACACGTAAAATTATTTATTTACATTTATATAATAAATAAAAAAATCAAATAAAATATCCATTTATATATAAAAAAAATTATATTTACAATTGAAAAGTACAAATAAGAACGTCTTAATAAAATATGTTGACTATGAAATCTAAGAAAACTAGAGGTGTCAAGTCAATTTTTATCACAAAAAAATAGTAAGTGAAGGAAAAGAAATTATGATTAGAACAAAAAGTCAAAACAAATTTTAACTCGTTCATGAGGTATGACTTTAATCCATTCATAATAATATATATTATCAGCTTCAACTAACTAGCAAAGCTATAAGTGGGCAAAAGATAGAGGGCACATATGTAGCCATAGATGGAGGACCATGTGACAAAATAGAATAATGCTTGGGACCTCTTTTTGGGGGTCACCCCTTCACCTCCCTTTGTCACGTGGCGGGTGGTGATTGGAGGAGCAGGAAAAAAAAGAAAAAGAAAAAGAAAATATAACCAATGAGAAAGAGAGGGGGTCAAAGAGGGTGGGAGAAAAGGGAGGAATGAATCATTGTTGGACAAAATAATAGTACGCATTTTTACGAGTACATCTTGACTCATTTTTATTGAGGGTGGTTTTGAGCATTACAACGTACATGAATTTTAAAAATTAAAATTTTTAAAAATAAGAATTTTATTGTAAAAATATTTAGAAATTAATTTCTATAAGATTCATAAAGATAGTACTTTAAAAATAATTCTAAAAAGTCAAAAATAAGATTATTAGCGACAAAATTTTGAAAATATTAATAAATAGACTTTTAGAGACAAAATAACTTGGTCTCAAAATAAATTTTTTTTTGAGACAAAAAATTTGGTCCTGAAAGGATAATAATTCATCACTAGTATCCAATTTTCATTGCTAAAATATAATGACACTTTTCGTAATAAAAATATTTAGTCCATAAAAAATAATTTTGTCCCTAAATTTTGATCTCCAAAACCTTAATTTTTTTGCAGTGGAGGTTAATTTTTTTTAATGATTTTTAAATTTTATTTGGAAGTTAAAAAAAAATTAGTGAAATAAGAATATGATATTTGATTTGATGATAGACAATTTAATAATTTTTTTCACTAAAATACCTACTAAATAATTAGGAGATAAAAGATTGTCTTTCATATGATGTGTTTGGATTATGAAATTTGATAGGGATTTAAAAAGAGAAAGAAAAAAAAAAGGTATTAAATTTTTAAATCTCTGCTTAAATTTATAATTTAAACACAATTTTAGTATTTGTTGAGATTTCTCACATATGGAGAATACTAAATAAAAAAATAAGAAAAATTTCAAATTGGTATAAATTTTAAAAAATAATTATAAAAAATAATAATTTTTTATAAATATTAATAATTATAATATTTATAAATACCATTAATGAGTAATTTCTCCTAAAAACAAATCATATGGTGGAGAATTTTCTCTGCCGGCATTTCCCAAATGGTGTTTGAATATGTGACACTGTCACATCTGATGAGCATTGAGCCCCTCTTAAAAATAACATTACATCCCAACTTGGCCACAAGCAACAAACATCGCCATGTGGGAAAGCACCAAGATTCAACTCTGTACGATTATTATTACGGTGATATTATATGTATTAATTAGTATAATGGTATTATATGTATTAATTAGTATATATTAATATATTAATTAGTATAATGATATTATATGTATTAATTAGTGTACTTATTAGTTTACTAATTAGTGTTATGATATTATTGACCACATCTACTATACAAGTTATAAATACCAAAACTATACAGATGATACCACATCATCTGTTAGTACACTAGTGTTTATATTAATTAATACATATAGCATTATTCTAATTCGTGTTATGATATTATTATTAACCACATTTATTATACAAATTACAAATATTAAAAACTATATAAATAATATCATATCATCTATTAATACACTAATATATATATTAATTAAAAACTATATAAATAATATCATATCATCTATTAATACACTAATATATATATTAATTAGTACATAAAACATTATTCTTATTCAATTCCGATTCGTAACTCGAAATTTGGAGCCTTGAATTTGGCTTGACACCAAAACGACGTCGTTTTGGTGTCTTTTTTTTAAAACAAAAAATTTCTGTGTTTTTTCTGAAGATGAACAAGAAGAAGAAGAAGTCTGGCTATTAGGTTCATCAACATCAATAAAAACAAAATTTTGGTTCTGCAGATCAACAACAAGATCTAGTTCTGCAGATCCAGATCACCATCATCAACATCTTCATCCACAATTTTTTTTTTTTTTTCCTTCATCTTCAATCCAGATCAACATCAAAAAAAAAAACAAAACAAAACAATCTGGCTGCTGGGTTCTGTAGATCAAGAACAAGATCTGGTTCAACAAGATCTGGGTTAGACCTGTAAATATATATCCAGCATCTAACCCACCAACCGTCTTTACCCGATCCATCATCATCTTGTTCTTTTTGTTGATTGGAACGCTTTATCAATGGAGTTTTCGTCTTCGTCTTCGTCTTCGTCTTCACGAAGATCGCTGCTGCATACGCACACATCTACAACCATTCCTCAAAGATTTCTATCAAAGCGAATCGAACCAGCAATTCTAGGCAAATCGTGTCCGATATGCTTGAATCACATCGACCATCGCAGAGCAGCGGTGATCACAGCCTGCCTCCATGCCTATTCTGTCGATTGCATTCGCAGATGGAGCGATTTGAAGCAAAACTGTCCTCTCTGCAACGCAGTCTTCGATGCTTGGTTCTCCCAAATCAACCTCTCCTCTCGAACCTTCCTCAAACACAAATTACCAGAAATCAGTGAAGATTTCTCTCTTCCTCTTCTCTCCTCTCTCTCGCCTCCTCTCTTCCTCTTCTTTTCTTCTCTTCCTCTTTTCCTCTTTTCTCCTCCTCTCTCTCTCTTTTTGTTTCGAGCCAAATTCGGGCTCCAAATTTCGAGCGACCGATCATTTTTTTTATTCTTATTAGAATAATGCTTGGGATCCCCTTTTGGGGGTCACCCCCTCACCCCCCCTTTGCCACGTGGCGGGTGGTGATTGGAAGAGCAGGAAAAAAAAGAAAAAGAAAAAGAAAATGTAACCAATGAGAGAGAGGGAGGGTCAAAGGGGTGGAAGGAAAAGGGTGGATGAATCATTGTTGTTCTTATTATTATGGGTCCTCTCGATCTGCTAGATCGTTTTGTTCATGCATGCTCTCTCTCCCCTCTCTCTCTCTCTCCTAATAAATGGCATAACGATTAAAATTTTAAAATATTTTATTAGACATCCTAAGACTATGTTTGGCATGAGTTTTTTATTTTTTTTTTAATTATTTTAATCACAAAAAGACAATATGCTATTTTAACAAATTGGTTAAAAGCTATTTTTTTGACTTTTTTGAGTTATATCACATTTTTATTTTTTTTACACTTTTTTTTAAAAAGTTAAAAAATCAACTTTTTAACTAACTTTTCAAAACAATCAAAAATATATTAAAAAATTAATAAGACAAATGTCACATCTAAATTATAATTATTTTATTTTTTCTCTCACAAAAGTTAAGAAAATCAAAAAGTTTATACTAAACAAGACTTTTTAACCCCAAATTAAAATAATTAAAAAATTAAAAAAGCCAAATCACACCTCAAACGAAGGCTAAATAACAAGATTATGAAGACAAATTATCAGACAGTTGAGACTATCATTAAAGATACATTTTTGTTGATATTGTTTCATCTATATTTTATGTAGCAATGTTAGGTATCATGAAAAACCTTTCATGAAAATAATCATGAAAATTTTGTGACCCTTGGATTACACTTAGCATAAAGTACCACACACTAATCAAGGTAATCCAAGGATCATTAATTTTTTATGAAATTTTTTTTATGATCCCTAACTTTTCTCTATTTTATGTATTTTTTAGCAATTTGCATATTAAAATGAGAAAAAAAGAAATAACACGTTATAATGTCTTATATGGCACACTCATATTGCATATTGATGACATTTATGTAAGAGTTATTGTACTCAACAAATATAAATATAACATATAAGATGATGAATAAAATATAAAAAGATATGATCATCATAATGTTTTTAAAAAAAATATTATATACACAAGATTAGAATACCTTACATAGCTACAAAATTAACGATTAAATTCACCGTCACGACACTCGTAATTGACTTCAACCGCCGCACTCCCTATACTGGGAATTACTAGAAATAATAAAGTATATGTTTGAAAGGGGTCATGAGCCAATACCACCCAGTGCCAAAGTTCAATTTGAACTCTATGTTTTGTTTTTTGTTTTTTTTGTTTTTTCCAAAAACAAGGAGAAAAAAAAAAGGTGGTTAAGGTACACCCAAAAGTCTGAAGCACGAGAACATGATTTGCTTTTGTTTTCGTCATTGTCAATCCTACACTGCATTGGTCACAGTAGTTTGGTCCATAATGTCTACTACTTCTATACAACGTTTTTGGGTTTTTTTGCCCCCTCTCCTCGGTCCAACAATGTCCGTCAAGTACACCCCCACCCTCTGCCTTGTTTTACTTTTTATGGTTCTAGATTTTTTTTGTTTTTATTTTATTTTAGGATAAATTATAAATACATATTAAGATTTATTTAAAATATAAATTGCCTCTTATAATTTAGAAAATTAAAAAAAATTTCTGTCATAATTTTTTATTTAACAGAATTAATTGAAAAAGTAAATTTTCTAACTGTTTACCTATACAATAATAAAATTATCTAAATTATTAATTAAAATAAAATTTTAACATTAGTAAAAACTGTTAATTAACTTGATAATTTATTAATAAAAATACTTATTTGTTATGAAATTAAAAACTTTAGGAGACATAATATAAATTTTAGAATTACAGAGAGTAATTTATAATTTAAGTAAATCTCAAGGGGTGTGTTTGTAATTTACCCTTTATTTTATTTGTTTTTGGGTAGGTGTTTTCTTTTTGTTTTTTGTTTTCTATCTTTATTTTTAATAAAATTGGAAAAAAAAATTAGAAATGGTTATAGTTTTCAATTTTATGGAAAAATCATTCACTTTTTTGTCCTTCAAAAATTAAATGGAAATGAGTTCCAAGGGTTTCAAGATACGTATTCTTAGGATTATTTTGAAAAGTAAGTTAAAAATAGACTTTTTAATTTTTTTTAAAAAAATATATAAAAAAAATAAAGAAATAATATGATCCAAAACAAATTAAAAATCAAAAAGTGACTTTTTTACTCCCTTGCCAAAACAACCCAAGTTTGTGGTTTTGATAACGTTTGTTTAGAAATTACCTTTAGATGATAGTTTTCGAATACGTCTTAGTTTTATTATAGAGCAACTTGATGATGCTAGGGCTGATATATATATCTATGAAGTTGTTAGTAAAATTTTTGTTAGGTTTAGATTGACAAAATCTTAACCAAAATCTCACCAAACAATATAATAATTAAGCAATTGTGTTGAGTTTCTACACCTTGAAAGTTAAAAGAACTTCTTTAGAATAAAAATAATGGCAAAACAAACAAAAATAAAAAATAAAGAGAGAAGAAGAAGATGATGATGTAAATGATTGAATGAATAATCAAATAAATAAAGCTTAAGACCTCTAGTGGGGGTACTGGGGGTCACTCCTGATTGGCCAAAAAAAACAGTTTTTTTTTTTTTTTGGTTTCAGCCACTGGCAGAGCACCATGTGGCATTGGGGGGTCACCGGGGGTGCCCCCAGCTGGGGGTCCGAATCACGGTTGTAATCAAATACAAGTAAAGTACATCAAAACTACTCTTATCTAAGTTTAAATTACTCCTGTGTAGATTAGATTTACTCCTAAGATAGAAAAAAAAAAAGAAATCAAGTCATGTATTGATTTGTCGGTGTTTTACAATAGAGCCATTAATGGCAATTTACAGAAAAAATAAAGGAAAAAAGTTCCATTAATTACCATCTAAATAACTACTTTTAATTTCCTAAATTTTTCATTCATTTTTACAATGCCATGGGTCTTCTATCTCTTGAATCTTCAAAACTTATCTTAACTTCTCTTTAACCTCTAAGATTTTCTTGCTTAATAATAATAATAATAATAATAATAATAAGAAGAAGAAGAAGAAGAAGAAGAAGAAGTAATAGAAAACTTAGACCTAGTTATAATCGACAAAAAATTTTTACAATGCTTCCCCAACTATTTGAGAATGAGAGCACTAGAATTCTTGAAGAGTTGTATGAACATAAATACATAATACAAACTATGAAAATTATAATTAATTGGCCACATATATATATATATATATATATATATATATATATATATATATATATATATATATATTTGTGGCTACATCGAAATACTCTTCTATTACTGTTATATAAAAAATAGAAATAAAATTATGAATTTCTTTTTGTAAACCACTTCATCAAAATTAATTTTTGATATAAACGACAAAGCCAGTGTAGTTGTTGAATGACAGAAATCATAACGTCAATTGACTTTAGAAAATTAAATTTTTTGACAAAATTAACAATATCAAAAAATTCAAATTCATCAAATGTGGATTGTTTATAATTTCAGCCATATTTGTCTTAAAATCTATACCCCCAAATTGAATTTTTACTATCATTTTGTGATGATTGTTCATCAAATTTAGTCATGTTTAGCTTAAATTCATGTCCTCCAATTGGATTTTCACCATCATTTTTTTATTGTTGTTCATCAATTTAGCCATGTTTGGCTTAAAACCATACCCTCCAATTGGATTGTTAACATTAAAATGCTCAATATACTTTGGCAAAAAAAGTTGGTCTTCTTTTTCAATTAATGGCTTGAAAAATTGCCCCCGGGTATGTCATTTTCAGAACTTAATTTTTCCTTGGCCACGACTTTTGTAAATATAAAGTTTTGCTTGGAAATGCCTCTTAGCAACTCATAAAATTTGTACTTTTTAAGATTCTCTAATTTTTCTCTCTAATGTTGAATTTTTCCATCAAAGTAATTTATATCTTTTTGCATTAAATAGTATGGTGGAGATGAAATTATTTGAAATTTTTGCCAATCAAGAAAATTAATTATTTTTTGTTGGGCCAAAATTTCACTATTGTACCAATAAATTTTATCCTTACAATACCGAATCATTATTTCCATTTCATTTGTCATGCCATTATGTTGGCAACAAATAGTAGAATCATTAGGCATTCTAATAATAATTCATACCCATTGTTACATTACAACTCCATTGGTAGTTTGCATCCATAGGTGCACAAGATGTAAACATGCCACTTGATAGCATAATTTCTTGGTATTTTGCTTGTATCATTTTTTCCCTTCCAAGTTAGGATGATGTCTCATTGGACGTGCCAAAAATTATTAGTAAAATCTTGTTAGGCTTAAATTGACAGAGCCTTAACCAAAATCTCACCAAACAACACAATGATCATGCAATTGTGTTGAGGTTCTACGCCTTGAAAGTTCAAGGACTTCCCTAGAGTAAAAATAATGGCAATACAAACAAGAAAAAGAAAAAAAAGAGAAGAAGAAGATGATGATGTAAATGATTGAATGAATAATCAAATACAAGTAAAGTACATTAAAACTACTCCTATCTAAGTTTAAATTACTCTTATGTAGATTAGATTTATTTCTAGAATAGAAAAGAAATAGAAATCAAATCATATATTGATTTGTTGGTGTCTTACAATAAAAACATTAATGGCAATTTATAGAAAAAATGAAGGAAAAAGCTTTCATTAACCATCATCTAAATAAATATTTTTAACTTCTTAAATTTTCGATCTTCTTTCTTACAATGTCGTGTGTCTTCTATTTTTTAAATCTTTAAAATTTGTCTTTAACTTCTCTTCAACCTAAAATTTTTTTCTGTATAATAATAATAATAAGTAATAGAAAATTTAAATCTAATAGCATAGTTGACGGAAAATTTATTTATGGTGCAAATAGAAGTATAACCTTTTGTCAAAAAAAAAAAAAAAAAAAAAAAAAAAAAAAAAAAAGCTTGATGATTCTAGAGCGCATTATTGTACACACATGGGGACTTACAATTTTCCATGTTTTTTATTTAAGAAAAAAAAGGAAAGAAAGGAAAAAGAAAGACAACGTTTATGGAGGTGGTAGGAAAATTCTTGGACATGGACCAGTACTCCTCCTGGTACCAAGATCAATTTAGGTACGAGAATTGAAGGTGACTGAACATCAACAACGTAGTCGACGACAGGCTTTTACAATTGCCACAAACATTTTGACAAAAAAGAGGATAATAGTATATGAGTTTCAGAAGAGCTGAGTAAAGGTGGGGTTGAGGGTAATTCAAATCACATATTTCTGTGTTTTTCTCTAGGACACGCAAAAAAAAATAAAAAAAAATGTACAGCAAGAAAGACGACCCATCCATTCGCATGTCTAGACAATGATTGGAACTTGGCAGCCTATTTTATGCCCCCTTTTGTGCTGATAAGTGTATGGCCACTCTATAGTACTTACATATTTATGTTGCCATAAAAAATTAAATAAATAAAATAAGTACTCCCTCCGTCTTACAATATTAATCATATATTTTATTTTTCATTATTTGAAAATGTTAATTCCTTCTTAAAAATTAACGATTAAAATAATATAAATTTCTTATTTTATCCTTTTTTTTAAATTTATTAACAATACAAAAAGTATAATGACAATTGATATTTTGCAAAAAATTACTATCAAAAGGTAATTTTGAAAAATTAATATTTTTAAAGCGTAATAATTGTACTATCAAAAAAAGTTGAATTCTCCAAAATGGACTATTATTTTAGGACGAATGGAGTACTAAATATATAGAAAAATAACATACAATACACTTTTTAGATCCAGTGATATGTCAACAAGATGATTTGTTGATAATTAGAGAATTAATGTGTGAAAGAGAAAGCAAGTTGACTTATATTTAATAGAGTGTCATATAATTGGGTTTAAAAAGTTAGTCTAATTTTTGGAAATATGGTGACTGTTGTGTAAGAGCACAATAACCACTATTGTGTTTCCATATAGGCCCATTTCAGAACCCATTTCAATAACCCAAACCATTCACTTTTTAGAATACATTTAGAAGTACATACCTGCAAAAATTCAAGTTGATCGGATATCGTTAACCGTTTCATCCACTTACATATCTATTCAGTTTTATACTTCAAATCACATTTGTCATCTACTTTTGTAGATACAAATGCAATTCAATGAAATAATTAATGATATTCAATCAACTTAACTTTTTGCAGGTATGTTCTATTATATGTACTCTAAAAACTAACGGTTTTGATTGTCAAAATAGACTCCGAAATGAGCCTATATGGCCGCACAACAATGGTTGCTTTGCCCCTCGACACAGTAGCCACCCTATTTCTCTAATTTTTTGACTTGAATAACAATACTCATATATATATATATATATATATATATATATATATATATAATCATTGATACAGAAAGAATAAGGGAAAAAGAAACTGCATAACATGTTAATAAAATTCGAATTCAAGTATCATATTTAAGAATAGCATTTCATCCATTAACCGTTTAATTTGCTTTTAGGCCTATTTTGGAAAGTTGAAAAGTTAAAAAGTTATTATAAAAAAATCAATAATTCTCTTTATGTTTTATATATCTTTTCGGAAAAAATTAAAAAATTACTAAAAACAATTCTTAGAACATGCTGAGTATTGTACATGATTTAAAAAATATGAAAATATAAAAAAAATATAGTATATAATAATATTATTAATTAAGCACACATCCACATTGTATTATGTGAAGAGAAAATTTTTGTGGGAGTAGATAATTTTTGGTTTTATACGATAAAGAAATTATGTGTACCATGCATTTTTTTTTTTTTTTTTCCAGGGGTTTAGCAATTTTCCTAGTGCACCAATGATCTTTGCTTGATTTATACATTACTTGTGGGGAAAAGAAAAAAAAATAAAAAAAAACCTGGATCGAGTAGATTCAATTTATCAAATGATTATATATGCACCCATCTTATAATAATATAATACATAATTATTTTTTCTAAAATATAGAAAAAGTAAGAAAAACTAGTTATCTGGCCAATACATTTGGAAAGACAGATCATAAGATGTAGAGTCGACCTATAGAATAATTTCTAGGTATTTTTATTGAGCGGTCCTGCTTTTTATAATTATTTCTCTCTGAGTCTTGAAGATTGATCTTATGCACTAATAAGTCCAGGGGCTCTGTTTTTTGTACCGTTTTACCCCTGTTTTGTTTTCCCTTATTTTTGCTGCGTTTTTTGCCATCAAAATATTATGATGTGAGTTTAGGTTTGGGTTTTCAATCCATATCTCTTTCACTCTCTCTTTTTAGAAAATACCACCACCGTTGCCATGGCCATGGCCATCCACCCACCACCACCACTACCAACACCACCACCACCGTCGTCTGTCACTAACCACCACCACCTTTGCCGGCCACTAACACCACCATCAGTTACCAACCATCTCCACCGTTGCCGATCTATACTTCATCATCTCCGATTCACCGCCACTGTTTACCGATACCTTCGCCATTGCCAATTTACACTATGCCATCGCTGATCTATACTCCGTCCTAGATATACATTGATCTCGTTATTTTTACTGTGAAATCAACTTCAAACGACTGCAAGCAACATTGATTCTCCAAATCTCCCTCCCTCCCTCTATTTCTCTCTCTCTCTCTCTCTTTCTATTTCTCTCAAACCAAATCTGTTGCAAACAAAGGTTTAATATATCAGTGCTAAATTTATCAATGATATATGTCTTTGAATCTTGTGTTGGTTTGTTACGATGATGATGTGATTTTCTTTTTGTAATTTTTTAACAAACAGTCAGTGAGAAATTTATCAATGAATGTGTCTATCAGTGATAAATTTATCACTAAATATGCCTTCGAATCTTTGTGTTGATTTGTGACGATGATGACGAGATTTTCTTTTTATAATTTTTTAACAAACAGTCAGTGAGAAATTTATGTGAATGTGTCTATTAGTGATAAATTTATCAGTGAATATGTCTTTGAATTTTTGTGTTGATTCGTGACGATGATGATGAGATTTTCTTTTTATAATTTTTTTAACAAATAGTCAGTGAAAAATTTATTAGTGAATGTGTCTATCAGTAATAAATTTAACATTGAATATGTCTTTGAATCTTGTGTTGATTTGTGACAATGATAATGAGATTTTCTTTTTGTAATTTTTTAACAAACAGTCAATGATAAATTTATCACTGAATATGTTTTTAAATCTTGTGTTGATTTGTGACGATGATGATGAGATTTTATAATTTTTAACAAGAAGACAGTGGTTAAATTTATCATTGAATGTGTCAATCATAATTTTTTTTACTAGATTTGTCTTTGATTCTTTGTGTTAATTTACAAATGTGAAGAATTATTTTCTGGTAAGGATTCCTCATCTCTTTCCTTCATTTTCTTCATCCTTATTCTTCTCGTTTTCTCTTGTTGCCATCTTGTGTGCGGAGGTATTGGCGGTATTGACATGGTAGAGATGGAAAATGGCCACACAAAAAATATTGTCAAAGTTTGGAAGTAGTTGCTGTAGGTCAGTAATAGCTGTCGGCAATCAAAGATGAAGGCCAAACGAGTCATCGAAGGTCAATAATGGTCGCTGGCAGTCAGAAGTGGTCTTCAGTGGCCGATTAGGAGAAAGAGATTCGAACAGTTGTGATAGAGAGAGAGTAGAATGGTTAAGTGATTTCTTTGTTTGAACTAAATGTCAATAGTAAAATGAGAAGATATGCTAAATCTTTTTGAGTCAGGATCTCATAGAAATTACGTTCGGTCCAAAGGACCGGCCTGTAACTCCCCTAATTTCTATACTTTTGAGGGATGTTTACCAAATCCGAACCTAACAACTTTAGATGAAAATTAGCCTTAACAAGGCCTAGTTTGGCCCATTGAAACGACGGTCCTGGCTACTTCACTTGGACCACATGGGCTGATTTAAGCAATTGAGCCCAATGTATAGGCTATATGTAATGGACCAAACAAAACAGCCCAAAAGGCCTGTATATTTTCGATATGTCAAAGAGAATGGTCCATATGGGCTGAATTTAGCCGTTTGAGCTAAAATGTGCAGTCTACGTGTAATGAATTAATTTTCTGTACTCATGTTATTTTCTGAAGTATTATCAAAACCCAACTTTAGACTAAAATTTTATAGTAATGTTGCTGTGTTTTCGAAATATATATTAATTTATTGCAAAACTCCATAAAATCATATTTTTAAAGGAAAAAAACATTTGAAGTCATGTTTTATTCATCCCAGTTTAATTAGAATTCATTATACTTTTTTAACTGATTAAAAACTATATTTTGTTAAGTGCATGAACAAATAGTTTTAGACTTGGACAATCCACTTTTTTTTTAACAATTCAGGCATTGTTTGACAACAACGAAATAAGTTGCTTATTTTTATTTTTTAAAAGTTTGTTTAGTTTAAAAAGATTTAAAATGTTAAAAAAAAAAAAATTAAATTAAATTAAATTAAATACAAAAAAAAAAAAATCTATTAGAAGTTTTTTTGGACTTTTTTTTTTGGTTGTCTTTGGTAGATATTTTTTAAAACTTAAAAGTAGTTTTTTTTTTATATAAAAAAAATTATGGGAAAAATATTGAAAATCCTATTTGGAAGGGTTTTTGTCTAAGGAGTCCTCTTTGTTTTTTAATACTCTAAGAAGTCTTCTTTTTTTTTTTTTTGGGTAATATGATCCACAAGATCCCATTTGCTGATTTTAGGATGGATTTGGTGATTTTTTTTTTTTTTTTTCGTGGTGTGTAACGTTTTCAAAGGGATTTTGAATTTAGTTGATTACGTTTGTTTTGTTTTTTTTTTGGTAATATTATCTGCAAGATCCCATTTGCTGATTTTAGAATGGATTTGGTGACTTTTTTTTTTTTTTTTTTTTCGTGGTGTATAACGTTTTCAAAGGGATTTTGAATTTAGTTGATTACGTTTGTTTTGCTTTGCATATTTTTGAAAAGAGGTGAGCAATGAATATATTGATCCGTCCAAATCGATCGAACTAAATCGATCTGCCGCATTTTGGACGGATGCATGATGACGAGCGGACGGTTGCAGATTGATTTTTTCCAATCTACCTAGTTTTGGATGGATGGCAGATTTGAGATTCCTTTGACCGCAATCAAACCGCCAAACTGCGAGCACCCCTAAAAATTTGTGTTTTTAATTTGTTTAGATATTCTATTTGTGTTTTTAATTGAGAAAAAGTTTAAATATTCTATTAAATATATTCTGTTGAAAAAGAGTTTTCAACTTGAATATATTTTTTGAATTGAAAAAAATAAATGTATTATTTATCTATATTTTTTGGTTTTTAAATCTAACTCTATAAATAATAAATAAAAAAGATGATATATGCTAGGTGATTTTTGTTTTCAAAAACATATATAGATGTAACAATACAGAGGCATACAATCTCTATTACTGCTCTATTCATAGTTTTGGTGGTTTGAATTATTTTTATATTTTAAGAACCACAGATTGTAATACTTTATGCGGATGAAGCATGCTGTGATTATAATATGTGGATGAGACATGCGGTGATTATAATGTTCTAATTTTAAAGTTTCAAACTTTTTTTTCTTTGGATGAGGCATGCAGTGATTTTAATACTTTTTTAAGTCATTGACTATAATATATATATATATATATATATATATATATATATATATATATATATATTATTTTTTTTTGGAGGAAGTATACAAGTTGAATTATGTTGAAAATTTATAAAAATTTAAACCACTAAAATGATTCGCATCCATCCATCAATCCGCTCAATCCACATTTGCCGGATTGGCAGACGGATGGCGGATTGGAAATTTCGTGGCTGCAACCGACCTGCACCCACCCCTAAAATATGGGCAAGATTTTGTTGGTGAGAGAGAAAAATATGGTCTGGATTGGGCCATGGTAATACCAGGCAAATTGTGGGCCGAACACATTTGGGCCGTGGTATCCCGGGCCCACCCAGAAGTGATTTTTGCTTGGCAATGGCAAGGGCATGTGGAACCGAGCTACTTCACCTTGTCGGCACGGAGGCCGGTCAAGTAAGGGTTCCACGGTTTATGCGTTGCGCGGTTGGAAAGCACGCATCCATAGCTCGGCGTGAAGGCTCATACCTGAAGCTCGACAAGAAGGACTTTGGTTGAACGGTATGACCAATCTCAAGCTTGGCTTCGCCGGAATGTAGTTGAGCATGGCTGGAAAGGAGCTTGGTTGTTAGGGGCACCTGGGCATGAAACGCAGCATGGCCGTTGACAGCCGAGATGCTACAGCCCGGCTGCCGAGCTCCCAATACAGTGGGCTGGCAGTCGGGTTAGGTAATGTTCAGCAAGGTTTGTGCCGACAGATGGGATAGCAGTACCGCGTGTCGAGAGACGAACGTGGGTAGATTTGGGACGCAGAAGGTATATAAGCAAGTCTGCGCCCCCCATGCTGGACAGATGAACATTTGGTGTGATTTACACTAAACACACTCACCTTTCTCTCTCTCTCTCTATCCCTGTGTGTGTGTCTAATTTGATCGTCGGAGGGATTTTTCAGCCACACACCGCCGGATAGCTCACCGCCGTTGTGCACGCAGGTGATCGGACAGAAACGGAGCTTGGAAGAAAGGAATACGGGCTTGCTTGAATATTTGCTCCCCGTACAATTGGCGCCGTCTGTGGGAACTTTACAGACAAAACCTTGTCTTCCAGGCTTATCTGATCGCCATCCATGGCGAACAACGACGAGATTCCATTGTCCGCCATCGACGGAATTACCCCGGAGTCAGGCAGACGGAGAGAAGGGGCATCCCACTATCATTCCTCCGATGGCGGACCTGGAGACTTCTCTAGGAGGACATTCAAGAGATGCGTGGGATAAGCGCGGAAGAAGTTATGGTCATTCATGGAGTCCAGACGGTCATCGACGGCGGAGAGAATCACATGCCAAACGTCTAGAACACAAGTTAAGGGACCAAGACACCGTCATCCGGTGAATGGCGGCGGAGATGGAGGAGCTGAAGCGGCATGTTAAAGGGAAGGGCATAGCTGGAGTGGGAGACCACAGTGAGCGCACCCAACCCCGCCGTTCAGGCAGTTAGAGTCAGCGACACACTGCGTCCATTTTCATCACCTGAAGTTACAAGGTTGGAGATTCCATTGTTTGCCATTGACGGAATTACCCCAGAGTCAGGCAGACAGAGAGAAGGCATCCCACCATCGTTCCTCCAATGGCGGACCTGGAGACTTCTCCAGGAGGACATTCAAAAGATACGCGGGATAAGCGCGGAAGAAGTTATGGTCATTCATGGAGTCCAGAAGGTCATCGACGACGGAGAGAATCACATGCCAGATGTCTGGAACACAAGTTAAGGGACCAGGACGCTGTCATCCGGCGAATGGCGGCGGAGATGGAGGAGCTGAAGCGTCATGTTAAAGGGAAGGGTGTAGCTGGAGTGGGAGACCACAGTGAACGCGCCCAACCCCCCATTCAGGCAGTCAGAGTCAACGACACACTGCGTCCATTTCCATCATCAGAAGTTACAAGGTTGGAGATTCCGACCTGCACGAAGAGAAGTCCAGCGCGCAAGACAGCACCTATCGACCCTCACGTCCGACGACGACGTCGAGGTATTCTTATTCCGCTCGTTCAGAGGATTTGCGGGCAGTCTTAAAGGAACGAGCTCGCCGGCGGGAGGCTCAGAGGGTGCCGGTGTTCCAGCGGCTATCCTATGGGGTTCATGCCAGCGAGGAGGTCAGAATGCCTCCACTCCGCCAAGCAGCACCACTCCTTCTAGATACAGACTTGGCAAGGCTGAGCGCCACCCCTTTCTCCTGGGAGATAGAAATGACACCGCTTCCGGCAGGCTTCCACCAGCCTAAATTCACACTCTACGACGGGAAAACCGATCCCTACATGCATGTGAGTCACTTCCGACAGGTCATGGCCGGGCATAGGCGGAATGACGCACTTATGTGCCTCATCTTCCCGTCAAGTTTAGGCGAACTGGGCTTGAAATGGTTCGAGAGGTTACCGGAGGGGAGCATAGAAAGGTGGCATCAGTTGGCCGAGGCCTTTGTGACGGGCTTCAAAACCAACACGAAAACACCAAAGGAAGTTGACCACCTACTGAATGTTAAAATGGAACCGAGCGACACATTGAAGGCATACAACTCCAGATATTGGGAGACTTTCAACGAGATTTTGGATTGCCCGGTCAACCTTGCAATCACACAATACAAGCGAGGTCTCCTGGTCGGACATAGACTGCGGGACTCGCTTACCATGCACCAGCCGACATCCATGGGCCAGCTAATGCAACGCATCAATGAGCACATCCGTGTGGAAGATGGTGCGTCGGCATCTAGCGCGAAAACAACTCCGGTAGTAGCGGACAAGAGGTCAGTTGGCAAAGTGCACGCGGTCGGGCAGGAGTCCGGCCGATCCAGCGACCGCGCTGAGGAATCGGACCGAGGCACTAATCGCAAAAACCAGGGTAGGGGACGTCGGAATGACCGGGATGACTACCCCCGAGATGACGTAGCCGATGCAAACAGAAGGTTGAAATCAAGGACAGGCATCACCACGGTCTTTAAGATTCCAATCTATCGCATACTTAGTGAAATCCGTGACGAGGAGTATGTCCGGTTTCTTGCTAAGTTAGGCGACGGACAGAAGGGCTTCAATCTGAGGTACCGTTGTGTAGACGCGCCCGCGTGAGGCCTTCGTGCTGCAGTTCGGACCCAATTTGTGTCACGCTTCTTAATCTGAATCAAAGAGTCCAAATCCGGCAAATCGTTTTGAGAAAACAGATTTTTAGAAAAGAAGTACCAAACATGGACTGCTTTGTTAGATACAGAGTCGCCACCTAAATATTTTTTATGGGGGAATTTAGGAAACCCTGACTCGGCGCCAAAGGCCACATGTCCATCATCACCAAAGTTGCCTCGGCTCGGGAGCTTGGATACGATTGGGGAAGGTCAGCTATGAGCACCCCCTCTCGTCCGATCCGAAGATCGGCCTCTACTAACCGTGATATCTGTTTTTGAAAACGTTATGTGTTCTTATTACGGTTATTAGCCTATAATTACTATGTTATACGCGCAGCAAACAAGTATAGACCAAATTGCCTAAATTGGAACAAAACGTAGCATGTTTGTTTTGAAAAAATGGTTTGCTACTCGCAAGTAGGCTAAAATGCAGGTTTTGCCACCCTCGAGTAGGCTTTTAGAAAAGATGGTTTTGCCACTATCAAGTGGGCTTGAAACTCACAGTTTTAATGCATTATTCCAATTTAAGCAATTCGACCTTCATCCACAGGCATTCAAGTAGTTATATCACATAAGCAGCTAGCCTCATGGTAAGCATGCTGTTATGGCAACACTCACACGCATGCGGTATGCTAAAGCATGAATGCTTACCGAGTACTCCGAGCCAAAACAAAAACTAGTTAGTAATCATATGCATGATCCTAGTTCATGTTAAGATGGCTAATGCAACACATGCAGAATGCAATTAGGATAGGCTCGGCTAATCCTAAAATGGCATGTGAAGTGCTACAACTAATCACGTATTCAATTTGAAATTGAAATACAAATGCAGTTAGAATGATGCGCCGAGCCCGGTGCATGCAATACTGATGAATGATGCACGCATGTATAGCATAAGGTATGCTAAAGTAAACGTGTCCTAATACTAACCATCAAAGTAGGTAAGTAAAAGGGAGAAAGAAGCGGGGGTTGGAAGACATACACACACGCACCCACACTTATTACACAATTGCCCTCCCTCGGAGGGTCCGAAAGAATAATAAAGTCCGAATAACAAACTAACTATCCTAGCTAATTAATTATTATAGACTAACTAAATTAGTTAAGCAAATCAATTAATCTAAGAAAGCGATAAACGGCCTCGGGAAAAGAGCCTAATGCAATGCATGCTCGGTCTTGCTCGGAAGTCCACTGCCATGCGCAAGCTGCCTCTGTTTTCCCTACTATACTCCTCTGAAAACTGCTAAAGTCTCAGGATATTCTCACTGAATGCTGGGGAATGCCACCGGCCAAAGGGGATCATCACCGGCTGTGATTTGGTGGTCATTGGCTAAATATGAATCCATCGGCCACCGATGGATGGCCGGTCGGCACTCTGTGTAGTCGATCGGCCGAAAATTCCTGCAGGACCTGTTTGACAGTAGCAGAGGGCAAAGCTTTGCATGGCAATACAATTCAAGCGAATGTGTGCACCGACACATCCCTTGTCATGCTTGTGACTCCAAGGGATACGGTCCTTGGTTCTCGGACCACCAATCGCGCATTTCAATGCGTGATGGCCCAAGAGACCAAGTTGTGCATTTTCATTTCAAATGTCATGCAATGCATATAAACAAACAAATTGAGCTCAACCTCTATCACAAGCAATTCAAGAGGCCAAGCATGTATGCTAGTACAATGCAACCTAAGCATGTGAGCCTAAGTGTGTAACATGGAGAGGCAATGCACAATGCTCACTAGGCATGCAATCCATGCAAGCTAATCAAGTATGCAATGTGCAACTCAGCCATGCAAACATGCAAGTCATACAAATATACTTGACCAAGAGGATGCATACCCAATGCAAGTGATTTTAAGCATGCAACCATGGAATAATGTAATGACATTTGAATGGCATGCAAGGAAGGGACTTACACTAATTGGACAGCCCTAAACTAGGTCCAAAACAGTAGCCAATGCTATGGAAATGAGGGCCAACACACACACACACACACACATATACACATGCTAACGGGCCAACACTCAAGCATCAAACATGCAACCTTTAAGCACACTTAAAAGTGACAAAACATGGATTAATGGCATGTATATAAAGCTCTAAAAAATGTTATAAAGGTGCCAAACCAAGTAAATAAGGCAAGCCAAACATGCAACAATGGTCCAAGACTTAAGGCAAGCCAAAGGGGAGGTAAACCAAGGCTAGGTCAACAAAGCCTCACAAGGCCAAAGGGACTTAAAATAGGTCTAATACAGACCTAAACAAAGCTGAGGATGTACTTAGATGGCATCTAAGTGGTCTAAAAATGCAAGCATACTCCAAGGCCTAAACAAGGGGCATAAGGCAACAACCTTTAAACACATTGAAGGGGGATCAAATGCAAGCACACGGGTACATCATGAGGTCTGAAATAACATGTCAAGTGGTTCCAAACCACTGAAACAAAGCAAGGATGGCATGCTAGAAGGGCCAAAGCTTAAGGCATACAAGAGGGATTACATGGTAGCTATACAAAGCAAGGCACGGATGACTCAAATGACTTAAAACAGTCCCTTAGCACATCAAAATATGTGTATAAGCTTCACAAAGCTTGGCCAAAACACAAAAGCATGGTAGTCTAAATGCTTTGCATGTATTGAAGCAAATCATGGCATTACAAGGTATGTATGCTAGACAAGCATGGTGTACCAAAACCAACATACAACAATGCTATATTATGACATAATAAGCCTGAAAATCAGTCAAGGCATGGTCAATACATACTCAAACTATATGCTCCCTCAAGAGGCTAAAAATGACCCTTTTCAAGGACAACAAGGAGAGGGGGTGGCCCTCTCCTTCTTGGGACCTCAAGGCACCATTCTCACCTCTGAAATCCCTTAAGATTTCAGTGGTGAGGAGGCCGAAACACAATGGTCCTGGAGCTCAACCAAAATGGCACAAGATGGAGCCTTTCAAGGCTTAAGAGGGGTCAAACAACCCCAAAGCTTGAAACACCCTTAAGCAACTACTTAGAGCAAGTAAAAACACAACTTTTATATGTTATACACTAAGCTCAAAAACAGATGCAAGATAGGTAAATAAGCTATGCAAAAATGGGGGAAAAGGGACAAGTTTCTTACCCTTGTAAACTCTCTTCACAAATGGTGGACCAGCAGTCTCCTTAGGTCCAAACCAGCTCCAAAACTTCAAAAACAACCCTCTAGAACCTTAGTTCCAAGAGAAAGGTGTAGTAGTAGGTGTTTGTGTGCAATACTAAGGCCTAAAACACACACAAATACACCAAGAAAGAGAGATATAGAGATAGGATATATACAAATCCTAACCCTAGAACTCAAAGCTCTGAAAAATAATGCCTGACTTGTCTAACCCTTCAACAAGAGAGAAGAGACTCTCTTTTGTAGACAAAATGGTCTTGTAAAGCTTCCAAAGGAAGCTAACAAGAGGGCAATCCATCTATACACGTGTATGGAGGGGGTGAAAGTGTATGGCAGCTGCACAAAAATATCTGCAAAAGCAGATGCACAGTAGTCGGCCGGCCAAAAATGCAATTGACCAAAAAAAGATAGTCGGCCGGCCATATATAGTGCCGGCCGGCCAAACATTTGGCCGGTGGCAACAAAACACAGCCGGTGGCCTCAAGCCATGGCCGGTGGAGTGTGGGGATGGCTCACAAGCCATTCCCTGCCCCTCCAAGGCAAAGCACAAGT
Source organism: Camellia sinensis (assembly GCF_055761805.1). Taxonomy (NCBI): domain Eukaryota; kingdom Viridiplantae; phylum Streptophyta; class Magnoliopsida; order Ericales; family Theaceae; genus Camellia; species Camellia sinensis. Next base: position 60,882,503 of record NC_138974.1, read on the forward strand.
GTTTGGTGCAAAACCAGATACAAAATAGTCGAGTCGAGAGGTCCTGAGGCAAGGCGCGTAGCCGAGACCTCCGGGAACTCAAGACGAACACAAACATGGATGATCACCGAGTGTTCAAGCGGTGACGTCCAAGTCTTGAGGACGGTCAAAAATGGGGTGTCTACAGTTGCCCCTCTTTGACAGAACTTGAAAGTCATAACAATGACGGGAGTGAATGTCAAAGCCCAGAGACGACCCATTTTTGACAAGGCCGAAGACTTAGACAAACATGCAAGACAAACAAGATATGCGCCCGAAGGCAAGGGCAAAATGCAAGACAATGCACAAAGCCGAACATAGCTTATGATCATGCAAAGAAAGCTGTAACGAAGCATAACATGCGACAGTTTTAAGCTAGCATACACCAAACTACACTACAATGCAGAAAGGATGTAAGAGAATTATGTAATTCTCGATACGTCTCACTCTGAGAATACAATACCTGCGCGGTTCGTCTGGTTGCACCAGCTTCGAATGAACCGTACATACAATATCGTGCCTGAAAAGAAAGCAAACTTAACAGGTACAATATTGTTAGCAACATGCCTAATATGCAAAATGATATGCGATATACAAAACTATGTATAGTAACGCAGATGAGAATGCAATGCAATTGAAACAATGCAAACGACATGCAATGCAATTGAATCATGATCTAATCATGAGCAGTTTAAAACCACACAAATGTCAAATAGATTGATGGAAGTAACAAGTCCGTCTACCATAGAAAATGTGCCGCAACCCTCAAACCAACATACCAACGTGGAATAGGCGCGTACACATGCAGAACTATGAGTGATGTAGACGGACACAAGAACAAGTAATTGGGTGGAATGACATAAGTGGGGAAACAACCCGCTAACGAAAGACCAATGATCCTAATGCTGGATACAAAAATTACACTACAATGTAACATATATAATGGATATGGCAAGCAGCCCAAACCAAATCTTGCCGAGGAAAGGTATGGACACACACAAACCACGTCTAACATAGAACGGTCATACAGAACTATGAGTGTATAGACGTAAAAAGTATGGGCACATACCAGACCAAGCTCAACAAGGAAAGGTGCAAACCCTAGATGGAGGTGATGCAATGGATGCATGCAAACTACAATGCACTATTTACAAATATGCAATGGAATGGAATATTCATAATGGATAAGGCACGCGGGCGAAACCAAATCTTACCTAGGAAAGGCATGTACTCAAACAAACCGCATCTAACGCAGAAACGGTGCCGCAACCCTCAAACCAACATACCAGCGTAGAATAGGCGCGTACACATGCAGAACTGTGCTTTGATGTGAAAAGTGTGGGCACATACCAGACCAAGCTCAACATGGAAAGGCGCAAGCCATAGGTGGGGGTGATGCAGTGAATGCATGCAAGCTACAATGCACTATTTACAAATATGCAATGGATGGGCATAAATGCAATATTTACAGTAAGATGCATGACATATGCACTATTTACAATGAATGCATGACATATGCACTATTCATAATGAATGCATGCAAATGCACTATTTACACTGAAATGCGAATGATGCATGTTGCTTTTTTGAAATGCGCGACAGCTCGCGGCGTAGGACGCATGATAACACATGAACTTTAAATGCGCAGCAACGCGCGGTTATTGAGATACATGACAATGTAAATTGACTGTGCACATCAATGCACTAAAGGTCTTGCACCTTCTGAGGATTTAAGGTCTCCTAGACCGTCGTATGTACAGGACGGTGTAATGCGCAGAATAGTGCGATTGAATGCACGCAAAATGCAATGAGATGCGCAAAACAGCGTGAGGCGTTAGACAACGCGAGTGCACAAGACAGTGCGATGCGCAAGATAGCGCGATGGAATGCATGCAAAATGCAATGAGATATGCAAAACAGCGCGATGCGTTAGACAATGCGAGTGCACAAGACAGTGCGATGCGCAAGATAGTGCGATGGAATGCATGCAAAATGTAATGAGATGCACAAAAACAGCGCGATGCGTTAGACAACGCGAGTGCACAAGACAGTGTGATGCACAAGATAGCGCAATGGAATGTATGCAAAATGCAATGAGATGCGCAAAACAGCGCGATGCGCTAGACAACGCGAGTGCACAAGACAGTGCGATTGATTTAAAATGCACAAGACAGTGCGATTGAGGTGTGTGTGATACTTACAAGATATGTGCGCAACAATGCGAACTAGATAACGAATAACTAGCGCGCGTTCACGACAAAGCATCGTAATGCAATGCAAGTAAGGCAACTTTCACATCTTGTAAGGGACAAAAGGATACAAAAAGGATACTCCTCGCACATATTCGAGTGCCACGCACAGAAGACACGGTCCGAGGCCAAAATGGAGGCCGATTGAGCTTCGAAAATGCCTTTTCATGTACTATCTTGAACAATGAAGGCCCCAAACTACAAATCTGACCCAAACAAGGTTGTAGGAGGCTCACCGGCCAGAAGGGGGAGTCACCGGCTGTTCATCGGCCATCAAAATACATCACCGGCCAAATGTTTGGCCGGCCGGCCAAAAATGTAGCCGACCGGCCAAAAATGCCTGAATCGGGGCAATTTTGACTTTTCACCTCGGGTCTTTTAAAATAGGGTTTTAAACCCTATTTTTCTCATTTCCTCTTAGCCGAAATTTCTCCCTCTCTCTCCCTAGAGTATTTCCCGAGCCTCTATTCTCCGTTTTCCTCGATTTTCGCGCCTGTTTCGTCGTTTGATTCGTGAATATCTTTGCGTTTCAAACATTTTGAACTGAACATTTCTTCGTTCCAGTGCTTCCTTTGCCATTTCCACTTTTTGGGGTTTGTTCCCCTTGTTTTCCTCTCGATTCCTATACCTTTTTCACTTCTCGGCTTTTCCGGCCATTTTTCACTCTCTCGGAGGTTGACTTTCCGTTGACCTTTCACATTCCAGCCTGATTTTCACTTTTCCGGCCATTTTCTCACGACCATTGCCATGGCGGATGATATCCCACAGGGCGGGACTCCCCCGGATCACGAGATGAACCCCGGGGCTGAGCTCCTCCTTTTGAGCGTTCGCCCGTTCGACCCGGCGGCCTACCGGCCGGCGATTCACGCACTTCCTCCCGACGGACTTCGTCAGTTCAGGAGCTTCGAGAGGGGCGTGCCTCCAGAGCTTCTTTTGCGCGAGCCTACATCTCATTTGTCCTTCGGCGCTTCCAATGTATCATTCTTCCCTCTGCTTTACTTTTCGCAGTGTAGAACACCTAGTTGCCATAACTGATTATGCTCTTTAACTGCTTAACCCAAATGCATTGAGGCACTGTACACTGTAATCGACCATGAACACACTTGCAACTGATATCTGTTCGAATCTGAACGCGCGCACACACACTGCACTTGCCTTGAACCACTCAAACAAACTGACACACCAGTCACTGTAGTTCACTACGAGCACACCGGCACCCGATATCTGTTTGAATCTGAAAACATGTACACATGCTGTACTCGCACTGAACCACTCAAACACGCCGACACACCAGTCACTGTAGTTCACTGTAAGCACACCGGCACCCGGTATCTGTTTGAATCTGAAAGACTTGCACGCATGCTGTATTTGCCTGAGTTCTAAATGCCTTTCAAAATTGGTATATTTATCATTGCTTCGCAATTGTCTGTTCGAAAACAGGGAGATTCCTATACCGTCCGGGGGTATGGGAACATCGCCGCTCATGATTGGTACGCAGAGCTACCTGATGCAGTCCGCCACATCGTGGACCAGGTCGATTTTGGTGCATTCTGCAGGGGGCTGTCCAGACTTACTACGAGCAGGCCTCTCCTTGCTGCTCTAGCGGAGAGGTGGTGGGACACCACCGACTCGTTTCATCTTTCTGTGACGGGAGACATACGATGACTCCCTATGATTTCTCGATGCTCACAGGCATCGGGGTAGGGGGTGATCCGATCCCCTTTGATACTGATATGGATGAGTGGACAGCTGCTCAGGTCCATCTGCTCGGCGAGGTGCCGCCTCTTACGCGTCCTGGCTTCGTTCGATATTCCTGGTTCGAGGTCCAGTTCAGGGTCCAGCCGGCTTTGACCGAGGAGGCTCTGATGACCCAGGAGGCAGTGGAGTAGTACGCCCGCGGCTTTCTGATGTTTCTGCTGGGGACTACCATTTTCGCCGACTGGGCGAACACCGTCCCCCTTTGTCTGCTCAGTGCACTGGTGGATGTCAGGCAGATTTTGCACTGTGACTGGGGTGGTGCCGCTCTGGCCACCCTCTACGGGTACATGAGCTCAGCTTCCCGCAGCAGTGGACAGTTGCTCGGGGGCTATTGGCGCGCTTGGGAGGTACATTTCCTTTTTCTTCTTCACATTTCATTTTTGCTTTCTATCATCTATACTCTGTACTGTACTCTGTACACTGCACACACTGTGGCCTGCTTTATACTGACTGTATACTGTACACACGGCACACACATACTCTTCTTTACACCGACTGTACACTGCTCACACTGTACACTCTGCTCAACACATTGCACATGGCTCTGCTATTTCTATTTTATTCTGCGTCCTGCTTTATCTGATGATCATATTGGTATTTGGTTTGCAGTTGTGGGTCTACGCTTACTTTTCCAGGTTAGCCCTAGTACCCGACGCAAAGACCCCTCTCGTCGTCCCGTTCTCACGCCGCTTTGACGGGAGGTGCGTGCGGAGGCCCCGAGAGACATTCACCTTTTTCTGTCGCTATTTTGACACCATCAGCCCCGCAGAGGTATGTTCGACTTTAGAGTTTATTTGAGCTTTGCTTTTCACTGTATGTTTTCAATAACAGTAGATAACAAACTTTATTTCATTTTCAGATCACCTGGCAGCCTTGGGCTCCGTTGCCAGCCGTGACCCGGGATCGGTTTGCCGGGGCAGAGGAGACTGCACCCTTCCGGATCTTGCTAGAGGGCTCGGTCAGTCGGGTTTGGTACTTGGGCGACGCTGGGGTTACCAGAGCAGATAGTCCCGGGTCCACCTCCTGCCCACATGCGGGATACTGAGAGATTCACTGCCCAGGAGATGGCCGATTATACGATCGGCTGGGACGCGGAGGGCTTTAGGGGCGAGGGCGACTACAGAGAGTACGTCTAGACCTACATTATGCGGCCTCTGAGCGATGGCCGCCGAGCTGAGCGATGGGGACCTGCGGCGCCAGTAGCTGGAGCAGGGCCAGGGGTAGGGACGTCGAGGACAGCTCGTGTCCGTGGCAGGAGCGGAGCTCGGAAGGGTCGGGGGGTTAGCTGGCCAGCGCTACCCACGACCTACCAGATCCCCTTTGCTCCTCCTCCGGCTGACCACGAGTTGGTCGGTTTCCATGACTTACCTCCGGTATGTATTGCTACATTTTATGCATCTTGTATTGGCATTTCATTTTAGTTTATTTGACATTCCGCAGAATACTGATGCATTTGATACTTTTGTAGGCTTCTTCCGAGTATACCCGGTAGTCCTTGGAGCTGAATGCCTCCATGATGGGGATGTTACAGCGGACTTTCGACCTCCTGGCCCTCTATAGCATTCCGGTATGTTTTTCTGATCACGATCTCAAACCATACACATAAGCTACTTCACATAATCTGGTGCACAACACAAAACTTGATAAACTGCTCACGGCATTCATACACTGTATACACTGCATTCTGTACTGATAAACTGCTCACGGCACTCGCACGCTGCACTGCATTCTGCATTGATACAATGCTTATAGCACTCGTACGCTGCACTGCATTCTGCACTGATACAATGCTTATAGCACTCGCACACTGTACTGCATTCTGCACTGATACACTACTCACAGTATACTGATGCGTTTGCCTCTTATACTTTTCAGCCTCCTTTCCAGATTCCCACTGTAGGAGGTGTTCCATCCAGGCCTTTTGTCCCTGCCGGAGGAGATGGAGAGGGTAGAGTATTCCCCCGCACCAAGGTGGGGCGCACTCACATCAGGAGTAGTTCGCGGGCTCCAGTCCCTGATGACGATGACGAGGAGTCGGAGGCGGAAGCGGAGGCAGAGTCGTCGTCGGAGGAGACCGGAGACAGCTCGGACTCGAACTCAGACTCAGATGATAGCGCTGATGATGCTCTTGGACCTTCATCCAGGAAGAGGACTAGGATAGACTCCCAGGCCTGAGATCCTTTGTCATTGATCCAGATTTTTGCTGTTTTTCTTTTTCTTTCTCTTTTGTACCTTTTGCTGGTAGCTAGAGTACCTTGTACTGCCGCAGGCAGATTTTTATTTCCAAAACCATGTACTTGAAAACGATGATGAAATGAAACAAACCTTTTGTCTGAAAAAGTGTTGTATTTGTATAGTTCATGTATTGCATCGCATTGCATCATGTTGCGCCTTAATGTAAATAAAATTGATCTATTGTCTGAAAATTGAACACTTGCATTGTAATAATCAGATAACGAACCAGTCAACAGCAAAAACAAACCATACCAACCACTGCACATTCTGAACACTCGGCTCATAATCTACTGGGGATTAATCTGCATACAGCTCATAACACAGCGTTTGGTTCATTTTGCACACAGCGGATCCTGAACAAACAGCCCATATCTGACAAGACGGACCATGAAGGTTGAATCTACTAAAGTTGAAGCACACTTACGATCTGAAACCCAGAAGCTTCAAAGAGGCCCAGGTTTTCCTGTTCACACTTATCGGGGGTGGACCCTGTAGTTGTGTGAAAGAACCAAATCATGTTTTTGCACAAATGTGGAGAATGGCACAGCATTCTGAGCACAAAATGATTAATTTTTAAAATTGAAGAAGGTTTTTTTTTTTTCAAACAGGGGTATTGAGCCCACAACTAAAAGACTTTAAATCAAAAAGGTAAACAATCTGAACACAACGAGACACACTCAGAAAGGACTCAAAACAAAGGTTGGAGTAAACAAAACAAAAGACACGACATACCACGCGCATAAAAAAGACTTTAAATCACGAGGAGCCAGTTCCTCCAGGCATTGTCTCCCATCCTTTCTCATTTGTGATTCTCACATCACTCGGCCCTCAGGCTCGGTTTTTCTCTCAAAACCCTTTGACTCGCTTTTTCTCTCAACTTACACCTCTCTATTCTTTATTCTCTCATTTTTATCCCTCCCCAGGATTTTTTAATGGATGAATAGGAAGTTGTGGGTTCACGCCCGACATGGTTAGCTCACGGCTGTTTCTTCCGGTGGCGCTTGGTCGATGCCTCAGGTAAGGGAACAGAGTACCTTGATCCCTTCGAATTCGTGCTTCGCACTTGGTTCGATACCTCGTTGCTCGGAGGTTGAGAGAGCTTTCAGCCCTTTAATGACAGCTTGAGTTGTGCCCTTTTTGGCAAGTATGTTGGCGATGGGGGAAAAATAGGAAACCTGACTCAACCGTGCCCCTAGTTCATTATTATGACCATTTTGTTTTGGTTTTCTACTAAAACAATTTTGACCAATATGAGAGTTAGATTAACATACTTGTTCAATTTTTGATTTGAAAATCATGCAAGTCAGGCTATGAGTACTGAAAATTTTCTTTTTTTGGGTCCAAAACGGTCTAAGTTTTGGGGAAATAAAATAGTTTTCGAGAAAAAGAAAAAAAAAAGAAAAAACAAGTCAACCTCAGTAAAAATTTTCAAAAACTATTTTCGCAAACGGCCGCCGTTCAACGAGCGTGGAGCTTACTTTCGAGATGCGCAACCTTGGATCGGAGGCAATGAAAAATTGCCCCTTGTTTGAAAGACGCTGCACGGCAACGGAAAGTTGTCCCTAGTTTGAATGGCGACTCATGGAAACGGAAAGTTGCCCCTTGTCTGGATAATGCCACAGCATATTGTAAACAGTCTTCACTAGTGATGATCGCGACCGAACTTTCTCAGATACAGAGAAGACGAAGATGGTCAAAACCAATATATGGACACAGTCACTTTGAAGGTGTTGGGGGCTGGACTTCGGGATGAAGTTGCCTATGTATCCGGTTGTCACAACCGAACTATCGGATTCGGGGAGGGCAAGAATAATCAAAACCATTACATGGACTGAGGCGCTATGAAAGTGTTGGGGGCTGGACCTCAGGATGAAGTTGCCTACGTATCCCAAACATGGGAATCAAGCCTTACGTAGTTCTGGCTAAGGTACACTCGGGTATTTTAGCCTTCACTTTTTAGGCTCTAACTTTTGCCAAGGCGCCCGATGCGGGTTTTCAACCTTGCGAGCTTTTCTGTCCTTTTCTTTTTCAATTCTTTTCTTTTCTTTTTTCTCTTTTCATTTCTTATTTTTCTCTTTTCATTTCTTTTGCATTTTTTTTGTATTTTCTCTTGCTCTAACTTTTGCCTGGGTCTCCCTTCCGGGTTTTCAGCCCAGCGAGCCTCTCGAAGGGTAAAAATGTAACAAGTCCATGCCAAATGGTTTTGAGATCCCGAAATCATCTGCATCCAGGAGAATGGTTGTTGTGTTGATTTGCAGAAAGATCCATCACGGTTGCTTCACACGCTTCTTCCGGTGAGATCTGATCTTTTTGATCTGATTTTGGTGCCTTTTGTTTGAGGGCTGTTTTTAATCTGGCCACACAGACCTTACATGGCGGTTAACCGTTGAACGTTCTGAATAGGTTCAAGGTTCGAAAACGAACGGGTTGAATCTTGAGGCTGAGAGCGATCCTAGGCTGCACAATCTCAAGAGCGATTCCACACAGGTCTTCACAGGGCCGCGCAAAACATTTGTTTTTGAAAGTTTTTAAGAAAGCGACAAATCGCTCGCGCCGAAGATAGTGTGGAACCAATCTGGATCAAGCCAGGGTCCTTCTCAGTACTCACGCTAACAAGCATGGTTTCATTCATTAAAGGCTTAGCGTGCCTCTCTTTTTCTCAAATTGATCAAAGTTTTGCAAAACTCGAGGAATTCCTTCCTCTTCGTTTCCACCGCAGTGTTAAAGAGGTTTTGAAAAACATAGGTCAATGCAATGATTTTCAGGGCATAAGAGAGCAGGTGGAATGCACGGCCGTTCGATTCAAATCCTGGCACAACTAGCTCAAAATTAGCAATAAACATGGAAACATGATAGCCGCAGCTGCTTCATTCAAATTCCCTGATTGTAACTGGCTCCACAACAGAGACAGACTCAAAACAAAAGGGTATTTACAAAACCAAAACGGTGTTCGAGGCAACAACCCCAGAATCACCTGATATCCTATACAACGGGACTGACTTGGTACCACAAGACAGACCCAAAAACAAAAAGACTGACTCAAAGCAAAGAGGCAGACTCAAAAACAAAACAGAGAACTGACTCAAAACCCAAGCCAGAAGCTACAAAACTGCATTTACAAATGCTCAAAAAGTGCGTACCAGACGCCACATCCGAAATACACCGAGCGCCGCCCGCAGGTGGTCCAACCCCTGATCACATACTCGCAGTATCCTCAAAGTCCAACAGCTCGGTGGTAACAGACTTCGCTGAGGTAGGTGGAAGAATGACCTCATTATCGATCAGATCCTGCACTTCATGGCGAAGGCGGAAACCGTTGTCGGTGGCGTGACCGGTCTGTTGGTGGTACGCGCAGTACAAGGCAGCATCATGTGTAAGAGGGAGATTCTTCGGGAGAGGCCGAGGTTCAAGGGGTTTGAGGTGCCCCATTTCGGCAAGAATCTGAAGTGCCTTAGACAGAGGCATGTAGAGAGCATGAAAGATCCTGCGTCCTCGGGGCAGGTACTTTGAAGTCTGAGTATTCTTACTAGTCGCACTAGCAAAAGGGTCGGCAGGCACAGCCTTGTGCAGGGTTGGGAATAGGAGGAACTGTTCTGGCATGACGGGGCCTATCCCGATTTTCTGACTGACTTGAACTACCCTCAGGTGGAGTGGGGAAAGCCTCATCCACAGTTTTTGCCACAACTGCGAATACTTGTTGCTTATTCATCCCCTTGGCTTTCAAAGCCTCGACTGCCCGCAGTAGTTGTTCAATGGGATCAGTTTCTGCCTTCATCTTGTCCTTACCCCTGGCCTCAGCCTGATCGAGGGTTTGGGTTGATGTTGATACATCATTGTTATAACTTGAGACAGCCTTAGGTTGGCTGAGCTCAATCACAATCCGCCCCAGTAGCGGGGGCTCCTGTGGTACAAAATTTTCGGCGTATGAGGTGGTTGGTGGCGAAGCCGACATCCCATAAGCAAGATCAGTCATAGACCTCTAGAGGTCACCAATCATCCCCATTAGTTCAAATGTAGTAGGCTTGCGAGCCTGATATAGCTGGGGTGTCCAGACCGGGTGCGCAACCGGTGACCTGGGCGGGTGTGGCACACTAACATTAGCTTCATCCCGCGGGTTGGTTCCTTAATCTAGCGCGGCTGTCATTACCACAATTTCCTCTGAATTCTGCGCCATGGTAAGTCCACTGTACTGAACGGTGATTGACGGCTCAGATATCTGTCTTGCCTCAACAAGGGAGAACACTGGCTATTCTATATCAACTCTCTGAACTGAAAGAAAAAAAACATGCAGCGTTTCAGCCCAACTGAACCGACACAAGGGCAGCTGAATAACTGTATTTTACCACTGATCACTGTCCTCAAAAATCACTGCCCAAAACACTGAATCTGATACCCGCAGATACAACTGATTCCCCAAAACACTGATACTGATGCCCTCGGGCCTGATCTTCAAACTTGCAAACTGGTATATGCATTCCTTGCAGAGATACACTCTGAAGCACATAGCAGATAAGTGAGAACCAAAACACCCCTATGTTGGGGTAGGGTTTCCCTGTCCTATTTTGTCAGGAGCTAGGGTTTCACTACGCACGCAGCGGTTTCAAACAACCTATAATCAGGTAAGCAACCTGTCCTAGTTTGGAATGGTCACTATGGATTTCGAATATGCACTAGGTCGAATGGTCAAAAGGGGTGCCCCGGTAAAATCGGGGTTTGTGTTCCCATACTGTCAAAGCCCATAACCGGTCAGCCTTATGGCATGATTTGACAAAGTCAAGCCTCCGGCAAACCGTTCAGGAATAGCAGATGGCAAACACGGTGTCCTAGGCGCACCAATGCACATGCAATGCAAAGAGACACATAAACGAAATCAAAACAGGATATTACGAGTTCGAGTCAAGCTCTCTAACTCCCCAGCGGAGTCGCCAGAAACTGTAGACGCGCCCACGTGGGGCCTTCGTGCTACAGTTCGGACCCAATTTGTGTCACGGTTCTTAATCTGAACCAAAGAGTCCAAATCCGGCATATCGTTTTGAGAAAACAGATTTTTAGAAAAGAAGTACCAAACATGGACTGCTTTGCCAGATACAGAGTCGCCACCTAAATATTTTTTATGGGGGAATTTAGGAAACCTTGACTCGGCGCCAAAGGCCACGTGTCCGTCATCACCAAAGTTGCCTCGGCTTGGGAGCTTGGGTACGATTGGGGAAGGTCAGCTATGAGCACCCCCTCTCGTCCGATCCGAAGATCGGCCTCTACTAACCGTGACATTCGTTTTCAAAAACGTTATGTGTTCTTATTCTGGTTATTAGCCTAGAATTACTATGTTATACGCGCAGCAAACAAGTATAGACCAAATTGCCTAAATTGGAACAAAACGTAGCATGTTTGTTTTGAAAAAATGGTTTGCTACTCGCAAGTAGGCTAAAATGCAGGTTTTGCCACCCTCGAGTAGGCTTTTAGAAAAGATGGTTTTGCCACTATCAAGTGGGCTTGAAACTCACAGTTTTAATGCATTATTCCAATTTAAACAATTCGACCTTCATCCACAGGCATTCAAGCATTCTAGCCTCATGGTAAGCATGCTGTTATGGCAACACTCACACGCATGCGGTATGCTAAAGCATGAATGCTTACCGAGTACTCTAAGCCAAAACAAAAACTAGTTAGTAATCATATGCATGATCCTAATTCATGTTAAGATGGCTAATGCAACACATGCAGAATGCAATTAGGATAGGCTCGACTAATCCTAAAATGGCATGTGAAGTACTACAACTAATCACGTATTCATTGGAATTGAAATACAAATGCAGTTAGAATGATGTGCCAAGCCCGGTGCATGCAATACTGATGAATGATGCACGCATGTATAGCATAAGGTATGCTAAAGTAAACGTGTCCTAATACTAACCATCAAAGTAGGTAAGTAAAAGGGAGAAAGAAGCGGGGGTTGGCAGACATACACACACGCACCCACACTTATTACACAATTGCCCTCGCTCGGAGGGTCTGAAAGAATAATACAGTCCGAATAACAAACCAACTATCCTAGCTAATTAATTATTACAGACCAACTAAATTAGTTAAGTAAATCAATTAATCTAAGAAAGCGATAAATGGCCTCGGGAAAAGAGCCCAATGCAATGCATGCTCGGTCTTGCTCGGAAGTCCACTGCCATGCGCAAGCTGCCTTTGTTTTCCCTACTATACTCCTCTGAAAACTGCCAAAGTCTCAGGATATTCTCACTGGATGCTGGGGAATGCCACCGGCCAAAGGGGATCATCACCGGCTGTGATTTGGTGGTCATCGGCTAAATATGAATCCATCGGCCATCGATGGATGGCCTGTCGGCACTCTGTGTAGTCGATCAGCCGAAAATTCCTGCAGGACTTGTTTGACAGCAGCAGAGGGCAAAGCTTTCCATGGCAATACAATTCAAGCGAATGTGTGCACCGACACATCCCTTGTCATGTTTGTGACTCCAAGGGATACGACCCTTGGTTCTCGGACCACCAATCGCGCATTTCAATGCGTGATGGCCCAAGAGACCAAGTTGTGCATTTTCATTTCAAATGTCATGCAATGCATATAAACAAACAAATTGAGCTTAACCTCTATCACAAGCAATTCAAGAGGCCAAGCATGCATGCTAGTACAATGCAACCTAAGCATGTGAGCCTAAGTGTGTAACATGGAGAGGCAATGCACAATGCTCACTAGGCATGCAATCCATGCAAGCTAACCAAGTATGCAATGTGCAACTCAGCCATGCAAACATGCAAGTCATACAAATATGCTAACAACTTGACCAAGAGGATGCATACCCAATGCAAGTGATTTTAAGCATGCAACACATGCAACCAAAGCATGCAACCATGGAATAATGTAATGACATTTGAATAGCATGCAAGGAAGGGACTTACACTAATTGGACAACCCTAAACTAGCTCCAAAACAGTAGCCAATGCTATGGAAATGAGGGCCAACACACACACACACACACACACATGGACGTGCTAATGGGCCAACACTCAAGCATCAAACATGCAACCTTTAAGAACACTTAAAAGTGACAAAACATGGATTAATGGCATGCATATAAAGCTCTAAAAAATGTTATAAAGGTGCCAAACCAAGTAAATAAGGCAAGCCAAACATGCAACAATGGTCCAAGACTTAAGGCAAGCCAAAGGGGAGGTAAACCAAGGCTAGGTTAACCAAGCCTCACAAGGCCAAAGGGACTTAAAATAGGTCTAATGCAGACCTAAACAAAGCTGAGGATGTATTTAGATGGCATCTAAGTGGTCTAAAAATGCAAGCATACTCCAAGGCCTAAACAAGGGGCATAAGGTAACAACCTTTAAACACATTGAAGGGGGATCAAATGCAAGCACACGGGCACATCATGAGGTCTGAAATAACATGTCAAGTGGTTCCAAACCACTGAAACAAAGCAAGGATGGCATGCTAGAAGGGCCAAAGCTTAAGGCATACAAGAGGGATTACATGGTAGCTATACAAAGCAAGGCATGGATGACTCAAATGACTTAAAACAGTCCCTTAGCACATCAAAATATGTGTATAAGCTTCACAAAGCTTGGCCAAAACACAAAAGCATGGTAGTCTAAATGCTATGCATGTATTGAGGCAAATCATGGCATTACAAGGTATGTATGCTAGACAAGCATGGTGTACCAAAACCAACATACAACAATGCTATATTATGACATAATAAGCCTGAAAATCAGTCAAGGCATGGTCAATACATACTTAAACTATATGCTCCCTCAAGAGGCTAAAAATGGCCCTTTTCAAGGACAACAAGGAGAGGGGGTGGCCCTCTCCTTCTTGGGACCTCAAGGCACCATCCTCACCTCTGAAATCCCTTAAGATTTCAGTGGTGAGGAGGCCAAAACACAATGGTCCCAGAGCTCAACCAAAATGGCACAAAATGGAGCCTTTCAAGGCTTAAGAGGGGTCAAACAACCCCAAATCTTGAAACACCCTTAAGCAACTACTTAGAGCAAGTAAAAACACAACTTTTATATGTTATACACTAAGCTCAAAAACAGATGCAAGATAGGTAAATAAGCTATGCAAAAATGGGAGAAAAGGGACAAGTTTCTTACCCTTGTAGACTCTCTTCACAAATGGTGGACCAGCAATCTCCTTAGGTCCAAACCAGCTCCAAAACTTCAAAAACAACCCTCTAGAACCTCAGTTCCAAGAGAAAGGTGTAGTAGTAGGTGTTTGTGTGCAATACTAAGGCCTAAAACACACACAAATACACCAAGAAAGAGAGATATAGAGATAGGATATATACAAATCCTAACCCTAGAACTCAAAGCTCTGAAAAATAATGCCTAACTTGTCTAACCCTTTAACAAGAGAGAAGAGACTCTCTTTTGTAGACAAAATGGTCTTGTAAAGCTTCCAAAGGAAGCTAACAAGAGGGCAATCCCTCCATACACGTGTATGGAGGGGGTGAAAGTGTATGCCAGCTTCACAAAAATATCTGCCAAAGCAGATGCACAGTAGTCAGTCGGCCAAAAATGCAATTGACCAAAAAAAGATAGTCGGCCGGCCATATATAGTGCTGGCCGGCCAAACATTTGGCCGGTGGCAACAAAACACAGGCGGTGGCCTCAAGCCATGGTCGGTGGAGTGTGGGGATGGCTCACAAGCCATTCCCTGCCCCTCCAAGGCAAAGCACAAGTGTTTGGTGCAAAACCAGACACAAAATAGCCGAGTCGAGAGGTTTTGAGGCAAGGCGCGTAGCCGAGACCTCCGGGAACTCAAGACGAACACAAACATGGATGATCACCGAGTGTTCAAGCGGTGACGTCCAAGTCTTGAGAACGGTCAAAAATGGGGTGTCTACACGTTGCACGTTTCACCGAGAGCGAGGCCACCGGACAGAGGACTGTTTGCCTTTGAGGCAACACTTGGAAGAGCTAGTTGCAGCCGGACACCTGGACCTTTACATTGATGAGGGCGTGAAGGCCAATCAAGCTTCGATTGACCCGCGGGGATCGGATGACCGAGATGTGCCTCTATAAGGGGTTGTTAATGTCATCCACGGCATAGTGGAACCGGCGCGTGTATGCGAGCTCCGAGGTATGATCAAGAAGGAAGAACACATGAGGAAAGTTTTGTTGATTCAGCCTGCGATCAAGAGGGAGAAGACCGAAGAGAAAGATGTGATCAAATTCTCCTCAAGAGATTTGGAGCGCATTCAGACGCCGCACAACGATGCCCTAGTGGTTACACTCCGCGTCAAAGAATTTGATGTCAAACGGATCTTAATCGATCAGGGAAGCTTGGTCGAGATCATGTACTACGACGCTTTCAAACAACTCAAGCTCCGGGATACAGATTTGGCCCTGGCAACTTCACCACTGGTTGGTTTCAACTTACAACCGGAGTGGCCTTTGGGAAAGATTATCCTGCCGGTCAAAGCGGGATCCGTGGTCAAACAAGTGGAGTTCTGGGTGTTACAGGTGCCATCCACTTATAATTTGATCCTTGGAAGGGGATGGCTTCACGCTATGCAAGCCGTAGCGTCGACCTATCATTAGGTCATGAGATTCCCCTCGGTTATGGGGACAATCGAGGAGATTTGAGGCGATCAAGTTATGTCGAAGCAATGCTTTGTGGCGGTCAATGGGAGCCGAGCTGCCAAAGGCTTCGTTCAAATGATTGAGGGACCGGAAGACTGGGGAATCCTTGACGATGTGGGCACCAAGGCCGAGGACAAAGCTGTTGAGGAATTGGTGGAAGTGCGCATTGATACAGAGCATCCGGACAAGTTCTTCTTGCTCGGCTCAAGCCTTACAGCCCAAGAAAAGACCGACATGGTTGAATTTTTGATGGCCAACATCGAAGTCTTTGCATGGTCACCTTACGACATGCCCGGTCTCAATCCGAGTTTTATATGCCATCATCTCAATGTCTTCCCCGGAGCAAAGCCGGTCATTTAGCGCACAAGGAGATCGGCGCTGCCTCACGCCGAGGTAGTTGCGGAGGAAGTGAAGAACTTGCTTGAGGCGTGAGCAATTCAGGAAGTGCACTACCCTCGGTGGATTTCAAACACGGTCATGGTGCCAAGAAGAATGGGAAGTGGCGAGTTTGCGTTGACTACAAAACCGTCAACTGAGCTTGTCCGAAAGACAACTTCCCTCTGCTTAGAATAGACCAGCTTGTGGACTTAACGGCTGGACATAACAGGCTCAGTTTCTTGGACGCCTACTGCGGCTACCATCAGATTGCCATGTATGGGCCCGACCGAGAGATCACCTCGTTTACTACACCAAGGGGACTCTTCTGCTACCGAGTCATGCCTTTTAGTTTGAAGAATGTCGGGGCAACTTTTCAAAAGATGGTGACCAAGATGTTTGCTCCTCTGCTAGGCCGAACAATGGAGGCTTATATTGATGATATGGTGGTTAAGAGCCGGCATCAAGCAGACCATTTGTCCGATTTGGCCGAAATGTTCGCCATTTTCAAAAAGCACAAGCTACGCCTGAATGCGTCTAAGTGTGCCTTCGGCGTGGGATCTGAAATTTTTTTGGGTTTCCTAGTTATGAACCGAGGTATCGAAGTAAACCCCACACAAATTCAAGCCGTGTAAGAGTTAAAACAGCCTAGCTCGGCTAAGGATGTGTAGCATCTAGCCGGAATGGCCGCCACGCTTAACCGATTTATAAGCCGGTCATCAGATCGCTGCCGCCCTTTTTTTCAAGCCTTGAAATCGAAGTTCTCATGGGATGAAGAGTGTGACCGGACTTTGGCCGAGCTCAAGGAGTATTTGTCTTCAGTGCCGTTGTTGGTCACGCCGAAGCCCGGAGAAGAACTTTACCTTTATCTGGCCGTATCGCAGCATGCAGTTAGGGCAGTGCTTGTCCGGTCGGAAGGAATAAAAAATCTACCCATCTTCTACGTCAGCAAAACCTTGCTACCGGCAGAGTCGAGGTACTTGCCGCTGGAAAAACTTGCGTTAGCTTTGATGATGGCTTCAAGGAAGTTGGCACACTATTTCCATGCCCATACCATCATCGTCTTGACCGAGTTCCCTCTCAAAGCTTTGTTCGAACGGGGAGACTTCTCCGGTCGGATTCTTAAGTGGGCGGTCGAATTAGGACAGTTTGATGGGAAGTTCCAGCGGCGCACAGCCATAAAAGCCCAGACTCTGGCCGACTTCGTTGCTGAATTCTCATCTGGAACTCATCCGGTATGCCCGGTCAATATTGTCGTGGCAGATGAAGAGGTGAATGCAAGCTCGACCGAAATACCACAGCTTGGCGGCATTGGCGATGCGGAACTTACGTGCCCCGCCGAAGCCCCTTCAGTTGATACGATACTACAGCCCTGTGATGCGATGACGGAGTTGGCTATCACTGACCAACCTGCTTTGTCCGACACAACATCACCGAGGAGGAAAGAAATGGAACCGCTCCGCACAGAGCCTGCGGCCGGCATAATACCGCGACCTGGCGATTCGCCTATGGACTTGGGCATTATTGATCAACTTGCTGAGTCCGGCGCCGAATCACCAAGGGGGCTGAAGTAGAACCGCTCAGCACAGAGCCTGCGGCAAGCATAATACCGCGACCTGGCAATTCACCTACAGACTTAGGCATTATGGATCAACTTGCTGAGTCCGGCGCCGAATCACCAAGGGGGGCTGAAGTGGACCGCTCAGCACGGGACCGGAAGCCAAACAGCCGAGCAACCGTGATCCCATCAACCTTCAAGCTTCTCAGGACCCCTCAGAGTGTTGGAAGCTCTTTGTCGGCGAAATGTGGAAACTTTTTATTGATGGAGCCTCGAACCGTCACGGTGCTGGGCTGGGTATAGTTCTGATTTCGCCAGACGGACTGACTATTGAACATTCTATCATCCTTGGCTTTTCAGCATCCAACAATGAGGCCGAGTACGAGGCGCTATTGGCCGGTCTCAAGAGCGCGCTTCGGATGCAAGCATCCAAGCTAATGGTTTACAGTGATTCCCAGCTTGTGGTTAACCAAGTTTCTGGAGTTTACGAGGCAAAGGATGACAGAATGATGAAGTACCAAGCTCTGGTCAGAGACCACATGAAGCGATTTCAGGCGATCAGGGTCCAGTAGATTGGCCGAGAAGAAAACTGCCGAGCAGATGAGTTGGCCGGCCTTGCTTCTATGGTCGACAGCACATCTCCCAACCCTCTTTTGATTGAATTCCTTTCGCGGCCCAGCATTGAGGAAATCGGGTAGACAGAAGTACTCTGCGCCGAGCTAGGTCCTTCTTAGATGGACCCTATAATCCTCTTTCTCAGAAAACGGACCCTTCCAGCAGACAAGAAGGAAACGCATAAAGTGTGAGTGAAGTCTGAGCGGTTTTGGCTCTCTCCATCAGGCGCTTTATACAAGAAGTCTTTCACCGGCCCCTACCTGAAGTGTATGCACCCTAGCAGCGTGGAAGCCTTCCTTTGCGAAATTCACGAAAGCATCTGTGGCAGTCATATAGGGGGCAGGTCCTTGGCCTACCGAGCTATTTCGCAAGGCTACTGGTGGCCGTGCATGCAAGCCGACGCTCAGAAATATGTTCACAAGTGTAAGAAATGCCAGAAGTTTGCCCACCAGATCCACCAGCCGGCCAGGGAACTTCTTCCCCTCACTAGCCCTTGGCCCTTTGCGATGTGGGGGCTAGATATAGTGGGGCCGCTCCCAACAGCACCAGGCAACCGGAAGTTCTTCATCGCAGCCACAGACTACTTCACCAAATGGGTTGAAGCGGAGCCTTTGGCAACAATCAAGGAGAAAGACGTGAAGCGGTTTGTCTGGCAGAATGTGGTCATGCGGTTTGGTGTCCCCAAAATTCTGATCTCTGATAACAGCACCCAATTTGACGGCCGCCTATTTAGGGGGTTCTGTGAAGATTTGAAGATCGAATTCCACAACTCTACTCCGGCTTACCCGCAGTCCAACGGTCAAGCCGAGGCTTCGAACAAGACCATTCTTGATGGACTGAAGAAGAGGCTTGAGAAAGCCAAAGGAAAGTGGGCTGAGGAACTCCCCAGTGTCCTTTGGGCATACCGAATAACCCCGCGGCGATCTACCGGGGAAACTCCTTTTGCTTTGGCATATGGCATGGAGGCGGTTATCTCTTTGGAAGTTGGTATGCCCACCCTCAGAAGTGAAAGTTTTGAGCCCGAGCTGAACACCGAAGCCATTGCCTTGGAATTGGACCTAGTGGAAGAACGCCGGGAAAAGGCTCTTATCCATGTGGCCGCCTACCAACAAGAGCTTTCAAGGAAATACAACAAATCCGTGCACCCCAGACCGTTCAAAGTGGGTGATTGGGTCTTGCGGAAGGTCATGGGCAATACCCTGGTGCCAGGCGAAGGCAAACTAGGGACAAATTGGGAAGGACCCTACAAGATAACCGGTCTGGCGGGCAAAGGGGCATATCACTTGGAGGACTTGGATGGTAGAGGAATACCCCGGCCATGGAATGCAGCCAACCTCAAGTTGTATTATTTCTAGCTTTTGCTCTCTTTTTTGTGCAAAGGAATTTTTTGCCTTACACTTCATGTAATATTCATTTTTGTCAATATATAGAAGTGACTCATCTTTGCCTTAGAATTTTTTGTTGCTTTGCGTTTTGCCTATTCTAAACCGAGATGATTTATTCCAGTTGAAAGAGTTGATGTTTTGTTCAACTAAGGTACTCTCAACCGAGATGTTTACTTCGGTTGAAAGAGTTGATGTTTTGTTCAACTAAGGTATTCTCAACCGAGATGTTTACTCCGGTTGAAGGAGTTGATGTTTTGTTCAACTTAGGTACTCTCAACCGAGATGTTTACTCCGGTTGAAAGAGTTGATGTTTTGTTCAACTAAGGTACTCTCAACGGAGATGTTTACTCCGGTTGAAGGAGTTGATGTTTTGTTCAACTTAGGTACTCTCAACCGAGATGTTTACTCCGGTTGAAAGAGTTGATGTTTTGTTCAACGAAGGTACTCTCAACCGAGATGTTTACTCCGGTTAAAGGAGTTGATGTTTTGTTCAACTTAGGTACTCTCAACCGAGATGTTTATTCTGGTTGAAAGAGTTGATGTTTCATTCAACTTAGGTATTCTCTACCGAGATGTTTACTTCGATTGAAAGAGTTGATGTTTTACTCAACTTAGGCAACCGAGATGTTTACTCCGGTTGGAAAGTTGATGTTTTGCTCAACTTAGATATTCTGAACCGAGATGTTTATTCCGGTTGAAAGACTTGATGTTTTGCTCAACTCTGGGTGTACCACCGAGATGATTTATTCCGGTTATATGAGTTAATTAATGAAATTTGTCTTGCCGAGATATTTTGTCCTGTTGAAGTTACTCAGCTCTAGGACCGCGCAAACACGGTGAAACTAGATCTTCTTCATTAATGAAAAAGAAGTACAAAAGGAGGGGCAGAGAGCCCGGTTACATGTGCAAAGCAAAAAAAACAAAGAAAAAAGAAAGCTAAGCTAAGGGGGAAAGGTTGGTAAATTCATCCTCGGTTGCCTCCAAGTTGACCGTTGGAGATTGGTCTTGGGCTCCGGGCTCACTTCGGCCGGGCTGCTCCTGCTCTTGGCGGTCCTCTCCCTCAGCATCTGCCTGCAACGCGCTGAAGACGTCGTTGGCATATGGAACAAGATAGGCCGGTAGGAAGACAGGCGGCGGAATGGCAAACACGTCGGTATCAGGACCTTGACCGAGATGTTCGCAGGCAGACTTCCAGCCCGCCTTGAAATAAATGTCTGGAGTTGCGAAGACCTGCTTCTTGTAGCTGTCCTTGGCTTCCTTGAAGCCGGCATTGTTGGCATCTTCGCACTCCTTCTCCCTTGACTTCTTGAGTGCATCCAGCTCGCCCTGGAGCTCATCCCTCTTCTTCTCAGTTTCGTCAAGTTGGCCCAGCAACCTGTTGTTGTCAGCATTGGCGATTTGAAGTGAGGACTTTGCTCGGCCAAGCTCGGTTTGAAGGCTTTGGACTTGGCTAGCGGAGTCATTCGCCTTTTGCCGCAGTCGATGGATGCGCCCCATGACCAAGTGTTGCTTTTGGATGGCCTGCATGAAGAAAATTTGATTAGAGAAGAAACCGTGCAAACACTTGTAAAAATTTCAGTAGAAGATTGAGATTCTTACCCTGGTCATGGACTTCACGGCGGATTTCACCAACCGGGTGTCAAGGACGTGGTCGCTGCCAACCACGTCGCTCGACAGTAGAAGGGCTTTTGAAAGGTCGAAGGCGAGCAAGTGCTCCTTATCACCCTTGACGGAAGCGTTAGCCGGGATGTCTTTACCCCGGTGCTTTAGCTGCGGTCGCCATGATGGTGTGGGGTCAGCGGTGACGGCGGGTTGCTCGGTGGTTAGCTCGGCAACCAGCTCGGCAGATGGGTTTGCGTGAGGTCTTTTGTTAGCCCGGCGAGTCTCTTGTCTGGCCTGCCCGACGGCTGGAGATGCCAAGGTAACCACGGGGCCGCTGGATTGACCGGCAGCTGGCGAGTGGGTAACGATGCTCGGTATCTCGGCTGAGGTTGCTGTGAGGAGGTTATTGATGTGGCTTCATTTTGCCATCTCTTGTTTTTCGGTCAGCCGGATTAGCGGCACGTCCGGTAGAGTTGGGTCTGGAGGAGGTGTTGGAGCACGGAGAAAGTCTGTAACTTTGCTCCGGCGTGGAGCTGAGTATCTGTAGGTTGGAGTGTAGCCGAGCAAATCGTTACAATCCCAGTGGCTATAACGGAGCACGATCCGGATGGCTTCTACGTTGGGATATTGGTAGTTGGATTGCAAGACTTGAATTGCTGCAAAAGAAACAGGAAAAATGGTTAAGTACAGAATGTTGAAGGCAGGAAATTAACCGAGCAAATTAGCACGGCTTACATGTGGAACCAAAGTTCTTGCTGATGAACCAGCCCGGTACATCAGCTGTTTCATAATTGCCAGACACCCAGAAGAAGTCGTCATCATGTAAGTCCTTGTTTGGGGTGCCGGTCACTATTTTCTCTTTGCCTGGTCTTATTTTTAAATAATAGGTTAGGCCGTCGCCGGTGTGCCCAAGGGTGTATTGTCATAGTATCTCGGCTAAACCTAAGTTTGTTCCTAGCCAGTTGTTTAGCTCGTGCATGCTATTGATTATTCGGTAAGTATTGGTCGAAACTTGGGTGGGTGCTAGCCCGGTGCGGCGCAGAAATTCGATTATCAAAGGGTTGACCGGGAAGCGGAGGCCTCCTTTAATTACTGACAGCACGGTGAAGGGGCATTGGTCAAGACTGCCCCAAGGGGTTGTTTCCATCTCGGCGAGCTCTAAATAGACATCTGTCGGGATACCGTATTCTTTCCTGAAGGCAGCTAAGGCAGCAGGTGTGTCCACAAGGAAGCGGAATTTCCCCATGTGTGGCCGACTAATTTAACTCGGCTGAGGTGGTTTGGTACAAGCTGGGAATTAATTGCTACTCGGTCCTTGAGAGCCTCAGAATTGGTCTTTGGTCCCATTGGACTCTGCAGGAAAACGGAGGGTAATTGTAAGTGGGAGCGCGGTTGCGTAAAACGAGCTAGACTTGAGCTCGGTCTTGGATTGTGCCAAACCACCTTGGTCGTAAAGGCTAGCCAAGGAGCTCGGTCGCTCAAGCGAACCAGAGATTAGCCCGGTCGAGCGGCCAAGTCCTTTTTGCTACCCCGACTTCTACTAAGGTTGGGACAAACTAAAGATTTGCTCGGTCTGAATGATTTTTGGGATCGGATGAAAATCGGGAGCCCGGTCCGCCCCAGATCTTCATTGTTCATCAAGGAAATTGAAGAACAGCGAAGAAACTAAGGGGCATTGAAGGTTTTGTGTGGGGGAGGCCCTAAAACCTATGGATTTGGCGCCATAAAGAAAAAAATATGAAATGAAAAGAGTAATAACAAGGGTTGAGGGACTTACCAATGAAAGGCAGAGGCTCTTTCTTCGAACGCGAGTTCAGGGATAGCGAGAGAGAAATGGCAAGAGCTCAGAGACACTTGAAACGGAGGAATATCAATAAGAATGAATCAAAGAGGGAGGGGGCATGTTTATTGAGGAAGAAAAACTGCCCAAATTCAAATTTCATGGGACAGCTGGGTTGGTTGCTCGAGGACCAATGGGAGATTGACACGTGACCCCATTAATGGCAGCGTCAGAGTTGAAGAGATAGGAAGGTCAGACGAAGTGTCTACCGAGCAAGACAAGGATCCGAGCACGGAAATTAGCCCGGGTTGCCTCTTGCAAATTATGAACCGAGGAAGAGTTCATCCCGGTCGGAACAGGTAATCCCGGTCACGCTGGTGCGGACGGAATTAAGGGGCAATTGAGAGGGAAAAATATGGTCTGGATTGGGCCATGGTAATACCAGGCAAATTATGGGCCGAACACATTTGGGCCGTGGTATCCCGGGTCCACCCAGAAGTGATTTTTGCTCGGCAATGGCAAGGGCATGTGGAATCGAGCTACTTCACCTTGTCGGTAAGGAGGCCGGTCAAGTAAGGGTTCCACGATTTATGCGTTGCGTGGTTGGAAAGCACGCATCCATAGCTCGGCATGAAGGCTCATGCCTGAAGCTCGGCAGGAAGGACTTTGGTTGACCGGTATGACCAATCTCAAGCTTGGCTTCGCCGGAATGCAGTTGAGCATGGCTGGAAAGGAGCTCGGTTGTTGGAGGCACCTGGGCATGAAACGCAGCATGGCCGTTGATAGCCGAGATGCTACAACCCGACTGCCGAGCTCCCAATACAGTGGACTGGCAGTCGGGTTAGGTGATGTTCAGCAAGGTTTATGCTGACAGATGGGATAGCAGCACCACGTGTCGAGAGACAAACGTGAGTAGATTTGGGGCGCAAAAGGTATATAAGCAAGTCTGCGCCCCCCATGTTGGAAAGATGAACATTTGGTGAGATTTACACTAAACACTCTCTTCTCTCTCTCTCTCTCTCTCTCTCTCTCTCTCTTTATCCCTATGTGTGTGTCTAATTTGATTGTCGAAGGGGTTTTCCGGTCACACACCGCCGAGTAGCTCACCGCCGTTGTGCACGCAGGTGATCGGACAGAAACGGAGCTTGGAAGAAAGGAATATGGGCTTGCCTGAATATTTGCTCCCCGTACAGTTGGTATCTAGGGTTTGTGTTTGGGTGTTATTTAGGGGTGTAAACATTGCCATGTGTGTTGTGTAGTTGGTCACGTTGTCGGGTTTCATGGTGTGAAGTTGTTCACATTGCTAGGTTTAAAAGTGTATTGTGGTCGCCTAAAGTCCAGATTCAATGACTAGAATTACAATCAGTATGGGTCGATTGTGTGTTTGTGTTTTCGATTTCTATTTTTCATGCATCACTTTATTGCTGGTGTGGTGTTACGATTTGAAGCCTACGTCTCTCCATGTCTTACATTGGTATGTTTGTATCCTAAACCTATCGTGTTCATCGTCGCACAATCGGTATGGTTAGTATAGGTAGTAATGTGAATACACATTACATACATTGTACATTCACAAACTCAAAACTCAACCTACTGATGTTTTTCATATTAATGTTGTTAGGGCGAACATGCCAATAATGTCATGGTTGAATGTTCCTAATATTTGGTTATTCGTAATTCCACATACTTTATTCTTGATTATCCCATTGCACACTATATGAACATTCACATTAGAGCGATCGTTCATAAGATGTTCATAGCGCACACGTATAACACGGGGGGGAATTTAATTTGAATTATATATTCTAATTGTTTTGAACGATTATTAAAATTACATTGTTGTTATGTTACCGTGCAGGAATGGAGGACAATATCCTGTTGTTGTGTTTATACGCTGGTAACAACATCGCTGTCATGTTCCATTGTGCTTTAACATTTGTAAGCTTGGTCAACTATGTTTGCGAACAGTTTGGAGGATCACAACCTAGTTCAGTGGCTATATTCTTCCAGATTCTGAGGTACAACGATTTCACCGTAATAAGTGACGTTGATTTGCAAAACATGTTGTGCCTTGCCTGCTCTTTCTGGCTGAATCATATTGACATGAACATTGAGTTACTCAGTGTGGTAGAGTACAAAAACCTTTAGTGTGTTTTTCCTAAATATGACATATAGATGACCCACTACAAACAAGGAGTGAAGGTCATACATTTGATGAATCATAACCATGCTTGGTTATCATTTTTTGAAAACACTTTTCAAAAAATTCTACTTTTTTATTTTCCGTGTTTTTTTGTTTTTACTGAATTTTTTTAATATTTTGAGTAATTTTTTTAATTTTTAAACATACCTAACATACATATACCTAAAAAGTTAAAAAAAAAAAAATTGAAAAAAAACCTTTTAAAAATTCACTAAATACCAAAAATATATAAAAAAAATATGAGAATTCAATACATTTTTTGTATTTTTATGTATTTATTAATTTTTAAAAATATTTTTTCACAAATTTTTTACTTTTTAGATACATTTAAGTAAAGTGCATCTACAAAAGTAAAAAAAATGTTTAAAATTTTAAAAATATTCACTAAAAACAAAAAAAAAAACATGAAAACCAAAAAACTCAATTTTCAAAAAACTTAATTCAAAAAACTCAAACCAAACACACTGATTGGATTTATAAAATTCTAAAAGAAAATTTTAGTGAACATCTATTAAAACTATGGCAACGTAGCCCACATTATTGTAATTTAAAATTGAAAGACCCTAATGTTATCATTAGAGTAAGACCAACGATCTATACTAGACAAGATATAGATGAATTTGATATTCAACTCCAGGAACTTTTAGACAAAAAGTTAATTGAAGAAACTAGAAGGCCTCACCCTAGCCTAGCTTTTATGGTAAGAAATCATGCTGAAATTAAAAGAGAAAAAGCCCGAATATTAGTCAACTATAAACGGTTAAATGAAAATCTAGAGTTTGATGGATATTTTATTCCATGAAAAGGTGATTTGATTAACTTAACCAAAAGATTAAAAATCTTTAGCAAATTTGATTATAAAAGTGGATTTTGGCAAATTCAATTGGCTGAAGAGTCAAAAAAATTGACTGCTTTCAGTACACCTAAAGGACATTACCACTGGAATATTATGCCTTTTGGGTTAAATATTGCACCACAGGTATTTCAACGGTGGATGGATACAATTTTTAAAGATCTTAAAGATTGTTGTATAGTTTACATTGATGATATACTTATCTTCCCTAAAACCAAAGAGGAGCATAAGAAACATTTAAAATTACTTTGTGAAAAATTCCAAAAATATGAAATTATTTTGTCTCCAAAAAAGATTGAACTAGAAAAAGAATCAATTGAATTTTTAGGAATAATTTTAGACCAAAAAGGTTTAAAATTATAAGAACATATTTTGTCCAAAGTACGAGATTTTCCTAATACTCTTGAAAATATAACACAATCACAGAGTTTATTAGGCATTTTAAATTATGGTCTTTCAAAAATAGAAATTCCTTGATTAACCAAATTAAGGAAAAATGTTATTTTTGAATGGACAGCAGAAGATGTTGCTTTAATTAAACAAATTAAAAAAAAAATGTTAAAACTTTACCACATGTTTATCTTCCTAAAACAGGTGATAAATTAATTTTAGAAACAGATCCCTCAAAAGCATGCTGGGGATGCGTTCTTAAAGCTATACCCAGTAATTTATGGCATGATAAAGAGATACCTTTATCAGAAAAGGGGATTAGACCAAGAAAAAATCCAATACCCATAAAATTACAAAAAGAATAATTAATTTATGGATATAATTCTAAAAAATTTAAACCAAATGAACAGAAATATATTATTTTTGAAAAAGAATTACATGCAATAAAATTGGCAATAAAAAGTTTTCATATTTATTTAGCCTCAGAAAATTTTATTGCACGCACTAATAATAAGTCAGTAAGAGATTTCTTAATCAATAAAAAACCTATTAAGCAAGGAAGACGATTAGCCTGGTATAATAAAATTTCTGAATATACTTTTGGGGTAGAACATTTTAAAGGTACTAACAATTTTCTTGCAGATTTTCTTAGTATAAATTGTTTCAGAAAATTAAATTACTAAACAAGTAATTTTAATTTTTGCAGAAGACCCCTAGACCAAGAGGACATAATGGATAAGGGAAAACAACCCGCTCAAGGAGATTGGGTGACAATTGCTAAAAAAGCAATTCCAAGCAAGAAAGAGTTTATGTTGTATTCTCAAGAAAACAACCTGGAATTTACACAGACTGGAATGAAGCCAATAAGCAAGTTTGCGAATTTCCAGGAGCCAGTCATAAATCATATGATAGCATGACCAAAGCTAAAAAAGTTTTTTATAGTGCACTAGCTATGCTTGTTTATCAAAAGAATTTTCATCAAATGAGAACTAACCTAGTTCTAACTAATATTCAAACATCTAAGCCAGATGAATCTGAGATAAAAGATTTTTTAACCCTGGTATATCTAGAGAAATTTATACAGAACTCAATGGAGTTTGGAAAACTCACATTGTAGATAACAAAGTGAAATTTCGAAAACACATGGGAGTTCTGGCCAACAAATTAGCTGAGCAAATAGCTAAATTAAAAGATTTGTAAAATCTTTGTTTCAATATCCTTAAACAAATAAATTGGAATGAAGATTTTAATTTTGAAAAAATAAATAATTTTTTGTAGCTATCAGACCTCATATCATATGAGTTTTCTGATCTAGCTTTTGAACAAATAAAAAGAATGCCTTTTTGAAAAAGTAAGAACTTTGCTTCCAAAAGAAATTTTTATGTTAATCAAAAATCGAGTTGAAGATCATCGTGATAATATTAGACAAATCTTAGAACGATCTTATGATAAATTAAATTTTAAAGATGGAATTCTCAAAATAACCATCATGGCAAACCATGACATGTGGTTTTTTTAAGACATAGGTTGGGGAATAACTAATCAAGTTATTTTTCAAATTTTAGATCCAATCCAATGGATAGAATATCCAATGATCATCAAAGGAATGCTCTCATGGGTAGCAAAAGGCTTCCGATGAAGCAAATATTTTACTTTTTGGATCTCCAACATTGTTGGTTGGCGAGAACGAGAACATTTTTTTCAACCATACCAGATTTGGTATCTTAAAGAAACTGAATATTTTGGATTTGAAGATGATTATTTAGATGAAGGTCGCTGGAGAGAGCGTTTGGAAAATATCCAAAAACTTTCTTTGACAAAATATTGGATAGACAGTCTAATATCTGTTTCACAGGCAGCATCCAACATCCATGGCTCAACAAAATTGCCATTCATGGTCACAGATGGAAGAATACTATTTGTAACTCATTTTCCCATAGCATATCAAAGGTCTCCTATACAAATTAATGAGGCTCTTGACATGTTATTAAATCTCAAAAAGAGAAATAATTTGGATTTTCTGCTGGAACTAGCCATGACTACGGATGATATAGAACATTTTCGGAATGAACAATACAACTAGGATCCGGATTCTCCTCCATCAGAGACTGATAAAGAATACTACAATCTCATCAACAGGATGGAAGCATAGTGGACCCCGTTATCACATGCAACCGTCTCTTGATCAACTCCAACCTTATCCAGGACACGTGGAGTAACTTGCATTATTAAGTGGAAAGTGGTCAAACAAATCCTTTCAGCTGACGCTACACGAAAAATCAGCCCAGCCAAAGCTTATCTATAACAGTGTATCTCTTTGAAAACCAGGGAGGATAGACAGTGCATATAATTGTAGAAGTGTATATAATTGTAAAAACTTGTAGAAGATTATCAGAAACTATGAACTAAAATCCTTGTCATTATTGTTGCTTAGACTTTTTGTATCTAATGTATTTATTATGGTAGACTTCTTTTTCTTCTAGCCTTTGGAAAATCAAAAAGCCTACGGTTAAGCTTGATAACTTTTTTGTTTGTATATATAAGTTGTAGTCTATAAATTGGCTTTGAAGCCAAGGGAATATATAATGTAAATTCTCTCCATCTTTGTGCTTCCAACTTCATCTTCTCTATCATTCCATACTCTATAACTCCATCATAATTTCATAATAAAAATAGTTAAACTTCTAGACACCGATCTGCTATTAGTCTTAGAACATAATTAATGCGAAAACCAAGATTATCATATTCTTCCTTCCCCATTTTTTTGAGAAAATCAGAATATGTTTTAATACATAACTTATCCTATGGATTAGGGAGTTTATGAAAAAATTGATCTAGCCAGGGTTAATTTGCTGGTGGATCAATAAGATAATAATATTTTTTAAAAGTTTGAACATAGTCTTAAAAAAGACAAATATTACATAGTTCTCATTTAGTCAAAATATAATTTGCATATGCTTGCAAATTAGTATCTCCTACAAGACCACATAAATTTTCTTTTATGATTTTTGCAAATTCAACTAAAATTGTGTCAAGTGTGAGAAAATTTGTCAACAAAGTCATTTTTTGACTTTTTTGAATTTCAGATTTTTCCCACTGTCTTAACCATTGCAACACATCTCCCTGGAGAGTGTCTGCAATATAATCAAGGAATTTTTCCGTTGACCAACTATTTTTATAATTGGTAATAATGATGGACAAGGATTGTGCCCAATCATTAATTGCTTGTTCCTGATCCTTAAATGGAACATGAGACAAGTCTAAATAAGTATCATTTTGAGCTATTGGATACTTATGATTATTATCCTTTCTAGATATTACTGGCTCAAGTGTAGGATTAGAGGTTTGAAAATGATACTAACTCTGGAAGTACCTCTAATCCTAGACCTGAGCCAGTAATATCTAGAAAGGATAATAATCACAAGTATCCAATAGCTCAAAATGGTACTTATTTAGACTTGTCCTATGTTCCATTTAGGTGTACTGAAAGCTGTCAATTTTTTTGACTCTTCAATTAATTGAATTTGCCAAAATCCACTTTTACAATCAAATTTGCTAAAGATTTTTGATCCTTTGGTTAAGTTAATCAAAACATCTTTTTGTGGAATAAAATATCCATCAAATTCTAAATTTTCATTTAGCCGTTTATAGTTGACTACCATTCAGGCTTTTCTTTTTTTAATTTCAGCATGGTTTCTTACTATAAAAACTGGGCTAGAGTGAGGGCTTCTAGTTTCTTCAATTAACTTTTTGTCTAAAAGTTCCTGGAGTTGAATATCAAATTCATCTATATCTTGTCTAGTATAAATCATTGGTCTTACTCTAATGATAACATTAGGGTCTTTCAATTTAAACTATAATAACGTGGGCTACGTTGCCATAATTTTAATAGATGTTAATTAAAATTTTCTTCTAGAAATTTATAAATCCAATGTGATTCATCAATAGTTTTGCTGATGAGAGTTAAATCACCACGCGGCACGGGCGCAAACTCTTTATCACAAATATATTTATGTTGTTCTAACAAGGGAATATGAATTAAGACATTATTTATGCTTAATGAAACGGTTTTTTCCTGTATTTGCATTGGAAGATATTTATATATAAAATTATTTCCAAGAAGGAAATCCATGCATATAAAGAAAACATAGAATTTTTGTTATAATAAACTTGCTATTATTTAACCAAATAGCTATATTTTTAGCCTTGAATTGGATGGAAGTATGGTTGCCATCAATTCCAGTAACCAAAATTGGATGTTTCATTAATATTCATTTTTCTTTTGGTATGGCATTCTATTTACATGAGCTGACTGTAACTCCTGTATCTATGAGAACACTGAAGTTATAGGGTTTATAACCTGCAAAATTAAATGTTCCCAATATATATATATATATATATATATATATATATATATATATCTTCTTTTTCCTTGATTAGGAGAAAAAATAATATCAACATTTTTTGTTTGAAAATGATACATAAATGCAGATTTAATATGTTCAAGTTGTTTTCTTGTTCTTGGAAAAACAGGAATCTGAATATTGTTTGAAACAATAGATTCTTTATTAGAATTATTACTTGATTCTTCAATACTTAATTTTGAAAATGATTTGTTAGGAAAACCTTTTTCAAATACAGAAGTTGATCTTTTAATTTTTGGAACTGTATTTTCAATATATAAATTTTTTCCTGATGCCTGCATTTGTAATTGTGCAGGATTTTTTATTTTAGAAGATTCTCCTTGTCCACTAGATCACAGATTAACCATTGTCGAGGGACTTCTAAATTACTCTAATTCATTAGAGGAGGTTGTATTACCGTGTCAAATGGTCTTGGTTCAAAGATTTCAACAATTTTATTATCGTTTGATCTTGTTTTTGTTTCAGGAAATTTGGTTAATTCGTGAATTGTTTTCCAACGAATAGCCAAATCATGGGAATTTGATTTCATTCATAACCCTTGTGTTTTAATTCTTATTCTGACTGTGTCTTCAAAATTAGGATCATTTACGAAAATAAAGAAATTTGATCTAACATTAAACCAAACTACTCCATTAGCCAAATTCGATTAGATTCCTCCAATGATTGCTTTCATTGGGTCAGAAAATCTTTTATCAAAAATTACTGCCAAAATAGAAGTATCTATCCCTTGGCGAAAAAGGGCTGTTATGGTTACTTAAATTAATCCAATATGAATATATTGAATTTCAAGATATTTCTTTTTCCATCTTGCAACCTTTTTCTTATCAAAAAAAGGAATATCAATATTTCCTTCTTCTGACTATTTTGCTTGAGTGTTACCATTGTATTGTTCAAACACTCTTGCTGAAAAGAAGTTGAATTTTGAAAGTTTATAAATTTCTGGAACAACAACTTCTTGCATTTTTTCGAATTTTGCTAAATCTTCATTGGTAAAAAATTTTTCTTCTCCGATTACATCTCCAAGTCGAATTGCCTATAATTTTTTTTGAGATATACTATCTGCTTCTTGAGATATTTCTTGACTATTAATATTAGTCATCGTGAAGATTAGTTCTTCATCTGAACTTTCTTCATCACTAGAAATTTCGTATAAGATTTCTTCTTCATCAGAAATTTCTTCGCCATATATTATTTCAAAATCTTGTTTTTCAAGAACTTTGATCATTTTCTTTGCACTTTTTTCCCTTTTTGGGCATTATGGTGCATAGTTGTAGACACCTTATTTTTGACCGACCTTAAGACTCAGACGTCATCGATTGAGCGCTCGGTGATTGCGCATGTTGTGCTCGTTCTGAGGTTACGGAGTCTCAACTAAGAGCCTTGCCTCCGAACTTCGAAACTCTTTTGTGCTTTGTCTCGGTTTGTGAACCAAGTTCTGTTTTCTTTTCTCGAAGGGAGGGAGCGGTCTCGTAGACCATCTCTCAGTGGCCATAGGCTACTTTTCGTGGTCGTAGACCACTGTTCCCGTTTGGAGACTAGTTTTCGGTTTTTAGAGCCGTCAACCGCGCGCCTCGGTTTAGGACCGCTTAACTTTCTCCGTTTGCTCCAGTTTTTGGCACACACCTTGTTTCCTCTCTCTAGAGGGACATTGTTGCCTGAGAGACCACCTTCGTGGTTGCACGCCACTTTTGATGCTTAATAGTCAGTTTTCGGGGCACTCGGCTGCGCGTTTGGCCCCCGAACCCTCGTTTTGCATCCGTCTTTGTTCATTTTTGGCATGGACCCTATTTTCATTGTTTGGAAGGTGGTACAAGGGTGGGAGACCATATTTTCTCCTTGGAGACCACCTTTCTCTTCACCGGCCGATTTTCTTGACAAGAAGCTGGTCTCCTTGGTTTTTGGGCCACATTTATTGGTCTCCCACCATACCACTTGCTTGCATTTCATGTGGAGACCACCCTGGGAGGCTGCCGACCACTTGAACCTTTTGACCCTGGTCGGCTGACCACTTGAACTGGTCAGCCAACTCCCATCAGTTCTATCTCAGTGAGTTGATTCCAGCTGTGCCAATTGGGAGGCACAGACTGCATCCTCCATACACGTGTATGAAGGATGTTTGCCCTTGGTTTTAAGCTTCTAGGAGAAGCTTTAGTCCCTCTTGTCTATAAAGGAAGGGCTCCCCTTCCTTGTAGAGTGTTCAAAAAAAAAAAAAAATTGTCTAAGACATACAAGACTTCTTCCTTTATATCTCTACATCCAAGCTCAAAAAGTGCATGGTTCTTGCACCTTTGCATACCATCTCCCAACCTAACCCCTTCACCATCACTCTAAGCATCTTGGAGGCCATTTTCAGAGGTTGAGAGGCTGTCTTTGTGGTCTAGAGGTTGCTGGTCCTTTTGTGCTACAATGGTAACACACTTTCTCCTTTTTAAGGCTTTATTTTTCTTTATCTTTTAGCTATACTTACAAGCATATTTGAGCTTTGGTGTAAACTGAAAAAAGTCTTATTTTGAGGCCCTTAACATGTTTGTTTAATATTATTTTTCTGTTGGGGGTCATCTAACCCCTTGCATGCTTCATTTTACCTTGTTTTGAGCCATGCCTTAGAGCATTTGTGTTGGCCTTTGTTTGGCCTTTTAGCCACTGAAATCCAGTGGATTTCCAGTGGCTAGCATGCTGTTTTGAGTGCCAAAATCAGAGAGAGGTGACCCTCTCTCTCCTTGTTTTGTTTTCTAGCATTTTTGGCCTTACAAAGGAGCCCTTATTTGCATACTTCCAAGCCATGTTTCAGGCCATTTTTGACGAGTTTTAGGACCTGCATAGGCTCTTTCCAGAGCTTGTTTTTCCATATTGGATGTCCATTTTGCATGTGTAGAATAACCCTCTTCATAGCATATCAAAGGAACATCTCATTCTTGCGTGCATTAACCATGTTTCAGTGGATTTTTGGGCTTTATTTGGCATTTCATACCTCTGAATTTTGCTGGTTTAGTGGCCTCTTGATTGCCTTACATGCTTGTAGTGCAAATCCTCTTTACTAGCTTACATTGCATGCTATTTTGGCCTTTGATTCTAGCACATTTTGGTCATGTCTTAAATTGATTTTGTGCATGTTTTGGACTACCTTAGCTTTGTTTTTGGGCCTCATGGTCGAATGATGTTTGCTATGCATGGTTGTAGTTCAATACCCTTTCCTAGCTTTGAGTTTTGAAGCCTATTCAATGCGTATTTTGAGGTTTTTCCATGTTTTGGCATCATTATGAATCATATTTCAGAGCTTATATGTATGCCATATTTCCATGTTTTTCACTCTTTAAATGTGTTTGAGAGTTATGCATGAATACCTCATTTTTGGACCATTGCATGAGCTTCATTTTCATGCTTTGCGAGCCATCATTTTAGTCCATATTTGCTACTGTTTTGGCCTGCATAGGGACTGTTTGCGGCTGGTTTGGCCATTTGAGTATTGCTTTGCATGCCTATAGTGTAATCCACTTCACTAGTTTCGGGATTTGGGCCATCTAGCATGCATTATGTGAGGTGTTTGCATGATTCGGGACCATCTTGCATGTCATTTCAGAGCTGAAAAATATGTGATTGTATGCCATATTTCATGCTTACCATGCTTTGGTGGAGTTGCACTTTGTACCTTAGGTTTGGTCCCTTGCATTTGTGCATGTTTGCATGTGTGTTGTTGCTTCATTTTCATCATGTATGGCCACTGATTTGAGTGTGGCTAAGGCCCATTCATTTTAGTTTAAGTCCATCTTGCATTATGTATGCCATATCCATGTTGTCGCATGCTTGATTGTCGCATTGTGTATGCCTTGTTCATGTCTTCGTGCATGTCCATCTTCGTATGTGCATTGCGTATGCCATATAGTTCATGTGCATTGAGTATGTCATTCTTAGTTCATAGCATTGTGTATGCTAGTTGCATGTTTGCATATCATCCCTCGAATGCTAGCATGATTAGGTTGCATTGCGTTTAGGGTTGCATGCTAGTCGTATTGTGTACGCCATGTATATTGCATTGTGTTTGGAATAGGGTTTAGTCCAAACACGGGAAACGCGAGACATTTCGTACTTCAAGTGACGAAACGTGCCTCGATTCTCGGTCGCGGACACTCCGGATTATCCATGATGGAGTTTAGGCCTTGCTGTGTTTATATGTGCATTCATTTTACATCGAGTCGTGCAATCCGACTCCTCGGCCATCTTGTATCGAGATGCGTGATTGGTGGCACGAGGATCGAGGACTACACTCTTTGGAGCTTGTGCAATGATAGAGAGAGTGGTCATGCACACATATGTTGAAAATACTTTGCCATGTCCCTTTCTCGCTCTCTGTTGCAGCAAATCGGAAACCAGCAGCAAAAACTGGTTAGCAGCCTTCTGGAGCTTTGTACAGTGTTCTGGGACCAGTTGCAAACAGAGGCAAATCGGGGCATCGTGATGGATTTCCCGACAAGGCGACTTGAGCATGCATGCATCTCTATCATTCGGAACAGCGCTGAGGCAGTCCATTTTGTTTAATTTGCATGCTAGTTTCCTTTCTTACTTAGTTAATTCGCTAATTAATTAATGTTGTGTAATAATTAGTTTAATTAGCTTAGATTAGCTAGTTTATTCTGTACTATTCATTCGGACCCTTCGATGAGGGCAATGATGTAAATAAGTGTGCGTGTGTGTGCTGCATGTCTTCCAACCCCACGTCTTTCTCCCTTTTATTTACCAACTTACGATGGTTAGTTTTAGGGCATGTTTCAATTAGCATCCTCATGCTTCGCATGTTTGCATTCATTCATCTGTCTCGCATGCACCGGGCTCAGCGTATCATACTAACTGCATTGTATTTCAATTCCGAGTTGAATACATGTTATCTGTAGCACCTCATATGCCATCTTAGAATAGCCGAGCCTATCTTAGTTGCATCTTGCATGTGTTGCATTAGCCATCTTAACATGAACTAGGATCATGTATTGATTACTAACTAGTTTCTGTTTTGGCTTAGAGTACTCGGTGAGTGTTTATGCTTTAGCATCCTTGCTTGTGTGTGAGTGACTGCCATGATAGCATGCTTGCCATGAGGCTAACTGCTTATGTGATATAACTGCCTGAATGCCTGTGGGTGAAGGTTGGATTATTTGAATTGGAATAATTCATTGATTGCGAGTTTTAAGCCTACCTGAGAGTGGCAAATCACCATATTTTCTAAGCCCACTTGAGGGTGGCAAAATCCGCATTTTAGCCTACTTGCGAGTAGCAAACTGCTTTAAAAAATAAACATGAGATGTTTTGTTCCAACTTAGGTGATCCAGTCTATACTTGTATGCTGTGCGCATCACATAGTAATTATAGGCTAATAAGCTGGAATAAAAACGCATGTGTTTTTAAAAACAAGATATCATGTTTAGTAGTGGCCGATCTTTGATCGGGCGAGCGGGGGTGCTCATTGCATGACCTTTGTTAATCATATTATTTAATTTTGATGATGTCTAAAATATTATTTATAACAATGTGGATTTTTTTAATATACATATTTATTTGACACAAAATATTATCTTTTTAAAATATATATATTTGTTAAATATTAGTTAAATAAAAATATTTTTGAAAACTTTACTATTCACTTTTTAAAAATTTAGGCTGATTACTATTCACTTTTTGACCAAGTTAAAAATTGATTAATTATATTATTTTGACAAAAATGATTGATTGGTTGTATTATTTTGACAAATTTGATATTGATGAGTTGTCTTGTTTTGACAAAATTAATATGGAGTAGTAAGATATATTTAGTTTAAAATCTCTACAACATATACAATATTTCAAAGAGGACATATATTTTCAGATCCATCACAAATATGATTTAAAGAAATTTTTCTATGTATGCAAATATTTGATTAGAACATTACATATATATATATATATATATATATATATATAACTTTATATATATAATGCATATAATACAAATAGTATACATCACGGAGCAATTATATTTTTTTTACACAACATTAATTGTATCATATATATTAGTGTGTAGAAACATTGAATATTAGCATATGAAAACATTAATTATTAGCATGTGGAACGTCATAGAAGATATAATTCAAATTAATTTTTCTTTTTCTTTTTTGTACACTTTTGACTAATACCTAAAGATGTTCAAATTTGCAAAAGTGTAAATGTTCTTACACGTGATTCTCTTCCAAACTAATTTCATCCATGACGTCAGCAAGGAGTGTGCTTATGTAAGCCATGACGTCAGCAATGAGCGTCTAACGGGTATATTTTTGTGTATAAATAGAAGTGTTGTGTGTGGAGAAAAATCAAGAACTTGAAGAAAAAATTTTCTGTGGGCTCCAAAATTCTGAGTATATTGTATTCTGCTCTTTCACTTTCAGATCTAAGTCTAGCATTTGTTCTTACACTTTCATATCTACTGTTTGTGAGAGAATTTGTAAAAAAGGGTTTAAGTACCACTTATTCTTATTCCTTATTTTTGTGAGAGATTTTGTAAGGATAGGCATTTATTGTTGCGTAAGGCTCAATAGATAAGAGTAAGTCTTGTGCCAAATCCACAAACTTGGTGGTGTATTTATTTAATTAATAGTAAAGAAATTCTCGAGGAGGTTCCTTGGGGAGTGGACGTAGACCTGCCGTGCCGAACCACTATAAATCGCAGTGTTTGATTTTTTCTTCCTATCTCTCTTACTTTTATATTGATAATTATTATTCTGTTTTTTTTTATTTATTAGAATTCTGAATATTGTGTTAATTTTAATATTGTAAAATTTTTAGTAACCCAATTCACCCCCCTCTTTGGTTGCCTATCTGGGATAACAATTGGTATCAGAGCCTAAACTCTAGTTGTGTGACTTAACCGTCTTAAAGTAGATCATGGCAACCCTTAGTTATTCTTTACCCGAGAGACAAGCATCCAATAGACCACCACTATTTAGCGGCACAAATTTTAGTTATTGGAAAACTAGGATGACTATACATGTTCAATCTAATGATTATGAATATTGGAAAATTATTTACAATGGTCCAAAAATTCCTACCAAAATCGTAGATGGACTTAGGGTACCAAAACTTGAAAATGAGTGGGATAAATCAGATACTAGAATGGCCCAAATTAATGTTAAAGCCACAAACATGTTGTACTGCGCCTTAGAAACCAACGAGTTCAACAAAATTTTCACATGTAAAACTGCAAAAGAAATTTGGGACAAGTTTATAGTGACTCATGAAGGAACCGAACAAATTAAAGAATCTAGAGTCAGTTTGCTAGTCCATAATTATGAACTCTTTAAAATGAAACCTGATGAGACTATTCCTCAAATGTTTACTCGCTTTACTGATATTATTAATGGTTTAACTTCTCTTGAAAAAATATATACTAATGCTGAAATTGTAAGAAAAGTGCTTAGGTCATTGCCAAAAAGTTGGGAGACAAAAGTCATTGCCATTACCGAAGCAAAGGATTTATCAAAGCTAAGTTTAGATGAGTTAATGGGATCTCTCTTAACTCGTGAGCTCATAATGCAAGAAGGAAAGGAAGAGGAGGACAACAAGAAGAAGAAATGAATGGCCTTCAAATCCACCTTGAAACATCAAGAGGATAAGGAAGATGATTCAGATGAGGATGAGGAAATGGCATTCATCACTAGAAAGTTCCAAAGGTTTGTGAGAAAGAAACAAGACGTACGGAATTTTTTTAGAAAAGACTTCAACAACAGGGATTTTCAAAGAGGAGAAAATCACAAAAAATCTGAAGTAACCTGCTACGAATGCAACAAACCTAGACATTACAAATCAGGATGTCCAGAACTTAAGAAAAAATTCAAGAAGGATAAAAAGAAAGCTATGATTGCAGCATGAGGAGAAGATAGTGATGAAAGCGACACAGAAACCGAAGTTTGCAAAAATGAGGTTGCTAACCTAGCTTAATGGCACTTGGAAATGAAAATGAGGTAAATGACGAATCCTTTACATTTGATGAATTGCAATTAGCTTTTGATGAATTACATGCTGAATTTAAGAAACTTAGTTTAAAAAGTAATTGTCAAAAGAAAGTAATTTCAAGTTTGTCAAAAGAAAATGAATCATTGACTTCCAAGATAAATGTTCTAGAAAATGAAGCCATGAAAATGAAAAAGGAAAATGAGATTTTAATTCGAAAAGAGTCTTTAATTTCTGAAAAACATTTAGTTGTATTACAAAAAGAAAATGAGTCTTTAAAAAAGGAGTAAATTATTTTGAAAGAAAATATTGAAGACTTGAAAAATACTCTTTCAAAATTCACTCAAGGCAGAGAAATTTTAGATAAAATTCTTAAAAATCACAATCGTACTTTTGGTAGAGTCGGAATTGGATATAAACCTTTTTCAAAAGTAAAAACTGTCAAAAATGACTTTGTGTATGCATATTCTAATCACTCTCATCTCACATGTCATTTTTGTGGTACAAAAGGTCATATTTCACCTTCATGTCCTGTTAAAAGAAATCTTTTTGCTAAAATAAAAAAGATGTGGGTCCCTAAAGATAGTTCAAGAGTATCAAATTCTAACTTTTATGGACCCAAGAAAAAATGGGTACCAATAGAAAAATCAAATTTTTGTAGATATGTTTCAAGACAAAAATCCAGTAATGATAGATGGTATCTCAACAGTGCATGTTCGAGGCACATGATTGGAAATAAAGCTATGTTTGTCACACTTCAACCAAAGGATGGCGGATATGTGACTTTTGGCGACAATAGCAAGGGTAAAATCATTGGTGTAGGAAGTATTGGTAAAAATTCCTCTCCTTTTATTGAAAATGTTTTATTTGTTGAAGGTTTAAAACATAATTTGCTTAGCATTAGTCAATTATGTGATAAAGGTTATAGAGTTCTTTTTTAGAAAACTCATTGCACTATTGAAAACACCCTAGAAAACAAGACTTTATTTGTAGGTTATAGACATGAGAATGTATATGTGTTTGATTTACATGATTTATCTTCTCATTTTAACATTAAATGTTTATCTGCTATAAATGATAATGGTTGGCTTTGGCATAGAAGATTAGGACATGCTCATTTTGATTTAATTTCCATACTTTCAAAAAATGAGTTAGTCATAGGTTTACCAAAAATTGTTTTTGAAAAAGATAAACTTTGTGATGCTTGTCAATTTGAAAAATAAACTAGAATTTCTTTTAAATTCAAAAATATTATTTCAACTACTAGACCGCTTCAACTCTTGCATATTGATCTATTCGGACCATCTAGAACATTAAGTTTAGGAGGAAAATCTTATGCCCTTGTTTGTGTTGCTGATTATACTAGATATACATGGGTATTATTTTTAGCACACAAAAATGAAGCTTTTTATAATTTCTCAAAACTTTGTAAAAGAATTCAAAATGAGAAAAATCTTAATATTTGTAGTATTAGAAGTGACCATGGTAGAGAATTTGAAAATGATGATTTTATTATGTTTTGTGATGACTTAAGAATATATCATAATTTCTCAACCCCTAGGACTCCTCAACAAAACAGTGTGGTTGAAAGAAAAAATAGAACTCTTGAAGAAATGGCTCGTACTATGCTTTGTGAAAATAATTTGCCTACATATTTTTGGGTGGAAGCTGTTAACACTGCATGCTATGTTATAAACCGTGCCATGATTAGACCTATTCTTAAGAAAACCCCTTATGAACTTTGGAAAGGTAGAAAACCTAATATTAGTCAGTTGCGTACTTTTGGTTGTAAATGCTTTGTATTAAATAACAATAAAGATAACTTAGGAAAATTTGATGCTAAATCGGATGAAGCTATATTTCTTGGTTATTCTATATCCAGTAAAGCTTATAGAGTATTCAATAAAAGAACTTTACTTGTTGAAGAATCCGTGCATGTTGTTTTTGATGAATTTAACGATATTATTTCCAAGAATCTTGTAAGTAATGATATTGTAGAAAATCAACCAAGCATGGAGAGCATTTACAAAAAGGAAAATAAAGAAAATCCATTACGCGAATATGAAGAAGAAATGACAATGGAGAAACTTCAAGAAATATATGCTC
Source organism: Camellia sinensis (assembly GCF_055761805.1). NCBI lineage: Eukaryota > Viridiplantae > Streptophyta > Magnoliopsida > Ericales > Theaceae > Camellia > Camellia sinensis. The sequence goes on from NC_138974.1 coordinate 60,923,649, forward strand.
TCCCAGAAAGTGACTCAAATCTACCAAAAGAATGGAAGTATGCTCATGGCCACCCCAAAGACCTCATCATAGGTGATGCAGCGGAAGGTATAAAAACTCGTTCCTCTGTTAGAAATATTTGTGGTAACTTAGCGTTGTTTCACAAATTGAACCAAAATCATTTTTAGAAACTGAAAATGATGAAAACTGGATTTTAGCAATGCAAGAAGAATTAAATCAATTTGAAAGAAATGAAGTTTGGTTTTTGACCTCTCGACCTAAGGATCATCCAGTTATTAGTACAAAATGGGTTTTTCGAAATAAAATGGACGAATCTGGAGTTGTTACTAGAAATAAAGCTAGATTAGTAGCTCAATGCTATAATCAAGAAGAGGGAATTCATTTTGATGAAACTTTTGCACCAGTTGCTAGACTTGAAGCTATTAGAATGTTACTTGCTTTGCGTGTTTTAAAGATTTTAAATTATATCAAATGGATATTAAAAGTGCTTTTTTAAATGGTTATATTTCGGAGGAAGTCTATGTTGAACAACCTCCCGGTTTTGAAAATCATAAATACCCGGATCATGTTTTCAAACTTTCAAAAGCTTTATATGGCTTGAAACAAGCTCCTAGAGCATGGTATGAAAGATTGAGTAATTTTCTACTTGACAAAGGCTTTTGTAGAGGAAAAATTGATACAACACTTTTTATAAAAATCAAAAAAGAAAATATGCTAATTGTTCAAATTTATGTTGATGATATCATTTTTGGTGCTACTAATGAAAATTTGTGCAAAGAGTTTGCTAAAGACATGCAGGGTGAGTTTGAAATGAGTATGATGGGAGAATTAAATTACTTCCTTGGTCTACAAATTAAACAAACTAATGATGGAATCTATTTAAATCAAACGAAATATATCAAAGATCTACTCAAAAGGTTTGAAATGGAATCATCAAAGCCCGCAGCAACTCCAATGAGCACATCGATAAAAATCGACAAAGATGAGCAAGGTAAACCTGTAGATGAAAGGAAATATCGAGGTATGATTGGTTCTTTACTCTATCCTACTGCAAGTAAGCCCGACATAATGTTTAGTGTTTGTATGTGTGCACATTTTCAATCCACACTGAAAAAGTCACACATCACCACAGTCAAACGCATTTTCAGATATCTTGTCGGCACTCCAAATTTAGGATTATGGTATCCAAAGGGAACCACCTTTGAATTTTTTGGTTACTCAGATGCCGACTTTGCGGGATGTAGACTTGACCGAAAAAGCACTAGTGGTACTTGTCATTTTCTTAGATACTCACTCACTTCTTGGTTTTGCAAAAAACAAAACTCAGTGGCTCTATCAACTGCTGAAGGAGAATACATTGCCGCCGCTGGGTGTTGTGCACAATTGCTTTGGATAAAACAACAACTTCAAGATTTTGGACTTCACTATGATCATATTCCTATAAAATGTGACAACACAAGTGCCATTAACCTTTCAAAAAATCCTATTAAGCACTCACGCACTAAACACATTGAAATAAGGCATCATTTTCTAAGAGATCGTGTACTCAAAGGTGACATTGAACTCAAATTTGTGCCTAAAAATCGTCAATTAGCTGACATTTTTACCAAGCCTCTAAATGAAGAACAATTTTGTTATATTAGAACTGAACTTGGCATGATGAATACTCCAATATATGTTTATATTAAAAAAATTAAAAATAATAATAATAATTTAATAATAAATAAATAAATAATTAAATAAAATATTTCTAATAATAATTATAAATAAAAATAATAATAATAACATTATATACATATATTTTCTCTCTCTCACCGCTCCGTATCTATCTCTCACCCGCTCTCTCCTTTACTCTCTCTTTTTCTCTTTCTCTTGCTATCTTGATCTCCCTTTCTTCCTCATACCCTCAACTGACTCCATCTCCACCCTCACCATAGCCTACAACCAACTCCACCATCCATCATCCACAAAATCATCCATCACTTTCATCACTATCACTATCCACCCAAATCCCTCACCAATCTTCCAAACTCCATCACTTCTCTACCCGAAATCTTCATCACCATCTTTACCGATTCATCAAGTTCCATCACCGATCCATCAAGATCCGTGACTAATCCATCAAGATCCATTGCCGATCTACCCAAATTCGTCACCGATCTACCCAATCTTCTCCATTTCTTCCGATCATCAAGGTCATCATCGATCAACATGTTAAAATTCTTGTTACATTGTGTTATATTTTTTTACTTGTTGTATGTGCTCCAAATTCTCTTGGATTTAATAATGGTTGCTTCTACTTTGTTTGAAGAAATTTTTTTTATTTTTATTTTCTTCTTTTATGCTAGTGCACTTGGTGTAGTTATTTATGGCCGGATCTTAATAGCCTTTGGTATTATAAATTGGTAATTTATTTCTTCAAATTTATGTAATTTTTAGTGCATTAATTCAGGGGGAGACTCATATATTTTGAGATTAACAATCATTATAAATATATATATATATATATATATATATATATATATATAAAGGCATGTGTATATTCTGTGCATAATTTTAGGGGGAGTATAAATACATTTTTTTTTCTCCTTATCTGCCATACTCCTTATATGCACCAACAAACAAAAAAAATTTTTGGTGCAAAAACAGAATTTAAAATAAAAATAAAAATAAAGATATTAATAATAATAGTAAAAATAAAATAAATAAATAAATAAATAAATAAATAAAGGAAGAACTGCTCGAAATTTTATTTCAGAAAAAGAAAATATTACTCGATTACATATAAATTTTTAGAAGGCTTCACAGATTTTTTCTTTTTCGCTTCTCTCAACGATTTTTCATGAGCCTCTTTTACATGCTTCTCTCTATTTTCAATTTCTGTGAGTCTTCGCATTATCACCGTTGCATAATAATGCACTGCATTCTCCAACTGTGCATTTTTCCTTTTTAGCTCTTTCTTCTCCTTACACATGTTAACTAGTTGTTGTTTTAACAAGCACACCTCATCTCTCCATTGCTGATTTTCTTGTACTCTTGCTTGTAATCGTCGCGCCATATTGGAAACTGCAGTCATGGCCTGTGTACTAAGAGTCATAGTGTTATTAATAGCATCGATATCATTTCGATTACCAATAACACTAGAACCCTCATTTACAGGCATTGCATGTGCCTGCATCACTGGTACTCTCTCATTTGCCTGCATTACAGGCACCTCATGCAGGTCCGACTCATTGATAGATAAGGTAAGGAATGACATGATGACAAACGAAGCTAAAACAAATTTTTCTCTCCAACACTTGATGATTTTGTATCTTTGCCTATGATCTGTGTCACTTTTTATACACTCCATCGATCCATTACTCGATGCATATCTGCTCAAATCTTTTGTTTGTCAATATTTTCTGCGCTTGAGATGCTCTAAAATCTCCACAATGATTCCGACAAGACAGAAGGCCCATTATTTTATTTTTGGCTGCTCAGATTATTTTATCAAATGTATTTGTTTTTTTATCTTCATCTTTATTTTGATGATGTCAAAGGGGGAGCAAAAATATGATTTTTGCTTTTAAAAATTATATGTTGCAGGGTAATCAAATATTTTGTTGTTATCAAATATTTTGTCAATTTTATTTTGTGTCAAATCCATACAAATATTGCCATTATCAAAAAGGGGGAGATTGTTAATCATATTATTTAATTTTGATGATGTCTAAAATATTATTTGTAGCAATTTACATTTTTTTAATGTACATATTTATTTGATACAAAATATTATCTTTTTAAAATATATATATTTGTTAAATATTAGTCAAATAAAAATATTTTTGAAAATTTAGGCTGATCACTATTCACTTTTTGACCAAATTAAAAATTGATTAATTATATTATTTTGACAAAAATGATTGGTTGGTTATATTATTTTGACAAATTTGATATTGATGGGTTGTCTTGTTTTGACAAAATTAATATGGAGTAGTAAGATATATTTAGTTTAAAATGTCTACAACATATACAATATTTTAAAGAAGACATATATTTTCAGATCCATCATAAATATGATTTGAAGAAATTTTTCTATATATGCAAATATTTGATTAGAACATTATATATATATATATATATATATATATATATATATATATAACTTTATATATATATATAGAAAAATTTTTTTAATGCATATAATATATATATATATATAACTTTTTTAATGCATATATATATAATGCATATAATACAAATAGTATACATCAAGGAGCAATTATATTTTTTTTACACAACATTAATTGTATCATATATATTAGTGTGTAGAAACATTGAATATTAGCATATGAAAACATTAATTATTAGCATGTGGAAAGTCATACAAGATATAATTCAAATTAATTTTTCTTTTTCTTTTTCTTTTTTTTTACACTTTTGACTAATACCTAAAGATGTTCAAATTTGCAAGAGTGCAAATGTTCTTACACGTGATTCTCTTCCAAACTAATTTCATCCATGACGTCAGCAAGAAGCGTGCTTAAGTAAGCCATGACGTCAGCAATGAGCATCTAACGGGTATATTTTTGTGTAAAAATAGAAGTGTTGTGTGTGGAGAAAAATCAAGAACTTGAAGAGAAAATTTTCTGTGAGCTCCAAAATTCTGAGTATATTGTATTCTGCTCTTTCACTTTCACATCTAAGTCTAGCATTTGTTCTTACACTTTCATATCTACTCTTTGTGAGAGAATTATTGTAAAAGAGGGTTTAAGTACCACTTATTTTTATTCCTTATTTTTGTGAGAGATTTTGTAAGGGTAGGCATTTATTGTTGAGTGTGGCTCAATAGATAAGAGTAAGTCCTGTGCCAAATCCACAAGTTTGGTGGTATATTTATTCAATTAATAGTAAAGAAATTCTCAAGGAGGTTCCTTGGGGAGTGGACGTAGACCTGGCGTGCGGAACCACTATAAATCGCAGTGTTTGATTTTCTCTCCCTATCTCTCTTACTTTGATATTGATAATTATTATTCTATTTTTTTTATTTATTAGAATTCTGAATATTATGTTAATTTTAATATTGTGAAATTTTTAGTAACCCAATTCACCCCTCTCTTGGGTTGCCTATCTGGGATAACAACCTTCCCCAATCGTACCCAAGTTCCCGAGCCGAGGCAACTTTGGTGATGACAGACACGTGGCCTTAGGCATGAGTTAGGGTTTCCTAAATTTCCTCAAAATAAAATATTTAGGTGGCGATTCTGTATCTGGTAAAGTAGTCCATGTTTGGCACTTCTTTCTAAAAATTAGTTTTTCAAAATGATTTGCCGGATTTGGACTCTTTGATGATTCATCGGTCTTGCATTGCACTCCGCGAGATTAGATACATGACCGTGACATTGAGTCCAAACTGTAGTAAGCCCCAATGAATAAAACGGAATTTCTCCCGGGACGTTCGGGGACGTCTACAATAGTGACCTTCTTTGTTACAAATATAACATTTACAAGTTTTCTTTTTTGAAACACTTGTTGCTTCTTTTTTTTCGAATATACTTTTTCTTTTTTGAAAAAGTTTTGTTCTTTTTCCAAGATTTCCATTTATATTTTTTGCGTTTTTTGGAAAATCCTTTTCGTTTTGAAAATGTATTACAACCAATTTTTCAATTTTCTTTTAAAATTTTATCACAATATTTTTTACCATATTGTGAGTTAGAAATTTGATTTTTTATTTATTTTTTTGCCTTTGCTTTTAGACACCGATCTGCTATCAGTTTTAAAACATAATTAATGCGAAAACTAAGATTATCATATTCTTCTTCCCATATTTTTTTGAGAAAAACAAGATATGTTTTAATACATAACTCATTCCATAGATTAGGGAGTTTATGAAAAAATTGATCTAGCCAGGGTTGATTTGTTGGTGAATCAATAAGATAATAATATTTTTTAAAAGTTTGAACATAGTCTTCAAATAGACAAATATTACATAGTTCTAATTTAGTTAAAATATAATTTGTATCTGCTTGCAAATTAGTATCTCCTGCAAAACCATATAAATTTTCTTTTATGATTTTTGCTAAATTTAGCTAAAATTGTGTCACGTGTTAGAAAATTTGTTAACAAAGCCGTTTTTTGACTTTTTTCAATTTCAAATTTTTTCCACTGTCTTAACCATTGCAACACATCTCCCTAGAGAGTTGCTGTAATATAATCAAAGAATTTTTCCTTTGAGCAACTATTTTTATAATTGGTAATAATGATGGACAAGGATTGTACCCAATCATCAATTGCTTGTTCCTAATCTTTAAATGGAATATGAGACAAGTCTAAATAAATACCATTTTGACCTATTGGATATTTATGATTATTATTCTTTTTAGATATTACTGGCTCAGGTGTAGGATTGGAGGTACTTCTAGAGTCAGTATCATTTTCAATTTCATTTGTTTGAATAAAGTCAAAAATTTTTCCATCTCTCCATGTGCCAAATAATTCGGGATCAATTGGTTCTCTTGCCTTTCTTTTCCCTTTGTTTATTTTTGGTGAAATATCTTGATCTAATGTTTTTTCAGATGAGAATGATTGGTTGTCATAATCATTAGTTGGCATATTAATATCATAATTAAAGTGCTGTAAAAGGGCTTCTTGTTCTAGATAAGTTTCTCTTATCTGATCTAGTAGCCTATTTCTTTCATCAATACCTAAATTTGGGTCTTTTATAATTTTCTCCAATAATCAAATATTTCAACAATATTTTCATATCAGTCCTAATATAGGTATTGGTTTGAAGTACCATAATATCTTCTGTACCATAAAATAGTCTAGGAATGTAATTATCTCCTGGACTATTTATTCCATCATTGTTTATGAATGATATAGTTTCTAATTTTGTCACTAAATTGTTTATTTGATTTTTTGCTTCTTTATTTAAGTCAATATTTATTATAGAACCCAAATTGTCTATTTTATATTCTATAGACTCAACTTTGGTTTCTAGATAATTTTGATTTTTTTTTTTGATTTTTATCTAATTTAGAAAACCAATAACACATAACACCCGTAATATTATTTAAACTAGAACACACACTATTTACATTTGCAGACTCTTTAGTAATATGCAAACTATGGTCATTTTTATTATTAACATTATTTTTTGTATTTTCAAAACATATTATATCATTAGAATTAATTGCCATTATAGATTGTTGTTGGTACCTAAGACCCTCATAGTGTGTTATCTTGTGCCTAAAACCGCTCTTTATGATCTTAAAGACTTAATTATGGCCAATAGTCAAAAGATCTTACAGAGTGCTTTGACATACACTAAGCATATAGGTTTTACAACAACTATAAATGAAACAAATAATTATGAAGATATAAAATACAAATGATACACAATTAAAGACTAAACTTGACGCAAATTATTTTTTTTTATTTTTTATTTTTTTATAACATAAAGCACACCATACACATTTATATATATCACAAATTTAGACTTAGAGAGAAATACTTGCATAGCTTAATTTTACTTTCAAAAGCTCTTCACCAAGCTCTGATACAAATTACAAAAACAAAATAGAAAATGAGCTTTTTACTATTTTTATTATAAAATTATGATGGAGTTATAGAGTATGGAATTATGACGGAGAAGATGAAGTTGGAAGCACAAAGATAAAGAGAATTTACATTGTATATTCCGTTGGTTTCAAATCCAATTTATAGACTACAACTTACATATACAAACAAAAAAGTCATCAAGTGAAAAGAATCGAATGTGGAATGTTTGAGTTGATATGGCATAGTACAAAAACCTTTTAGTATGCTTTTCTGGTGGTTATATTTGGATCCGAACCAGAATGTGAGTCATTTTCTTTAATTTGGTGGAAGGTACATCCGTTTGATGTGGGTCCCATTAGAATGTGGTCACCCAAATAATTGTGATAAACTAAAAAAAAAAAAAAAAGACTATAGTAAATTTTTTCCAAACATAACATAGGGTTCATTTGGGAAGGGTTTTTTCGGGTTTTTTTTGGCTATTTTAGCCATAAAAGACAAAATAGGCTATTTTAGCCATAAAAAATAAAACATCACATCCAATCCATAATCATTACATTCTTCTCTTACAAAAAAAGTCAAAAAAATCAAAAAGTCAAAAAGTCCTTCCCAAACTAAGCTTTTTAGCCCAGGCTAAAATAGCTAAAAAGTCAAAAAGTCAAAAAATCAACTCACTTCCCAAACGGAGGCATAATTGACAAATATAAAATTAGAATAATCTATCATAAATAACATATACTGTGTGGGTGAAAATCTGACCACACTGCCCGTTTAGTGATCAGCTGGAGAGCACAGGCAGAATAGATGGCTTAGGCAACCTGAAACAGAAAGAAAAAGCTCCGGCGGTGGTTCTTCCACCCGGGGGCACTCCGACGATCAAGTCAGTATATCTCTCAAAGATAATCAAGTATTAAACTAAATACTCAAAACATAAATTGCATACCTTAGACCCACGGGGGTGCCTCTCTTTTATAATATACTCAATCCAAGTCCCACTAGAAGTATGACTTCTATGAACTCTAATTTACTGTTTAATCTGGACTCTTTAAGAGATAAAGATAAACTCCCTAAGAGCTTTTATCCTTATCTTGGTTAAGTCCCCTCTTTGCCTTAGGACTCTTGCCCCTTATCTCGGATTCCGATATCTTCGGAGATGACCTCGGCTTTCTCCGAGATTACCTCGGCTTCACTACCAGGGCACGTGGCACCTCGGCTGACACGTCGGCGTCACCATGCCACGTGTTGGTATTCAGAAAATATATCCCTACAACTGCCCCCTAGGTTCTATTACCTTGGCATTTTGAGGTGATGGAACCTATTTCGATATTTTGTCACCTCTTTTCTGAGTAATGGTTCGAAAACTGATTAGCCAAGATTATCTACTTTCAGCCGACGTGTTCTCTTCGGAGAACAAGGCTTTGGTCGTACTCTCCCACGCGCATGAGCTGTCATGCATATCTAACTGTTCCTTTTCACGTGTTTTGTTCTCATTAGAGCGTGTCTGTGATGCGCCTGGAAGCTGTCTGTTCGTTCGTCTGCGCCGTCTGACGCGTGCGTTGCTCTAGGCGCAATAATTGCCCTATTTTTGCCGCCGTTTCAAATTTTTTGACAACTCTTTTTTGCCTCTTCTTTTCCTTCACTTTTTCATTCTGTCTTCTTGTTCTTTCTCTCTCTGAAAGCTCTTTCTTCTCCGAATTTACCATCGCTTTAATCTCTCTTCTGGAACTGCTCTTAATCCCTCATTCTTGTGAAGCCTTCTCTGCTATTGCAACCAATTTCTGAGCTCGGCGAATATTGCCCCGGCTTCACTTGTTCCGGTAAGATTCATTCCCTTCAATGTCAATTTCTCTTTCTGTGCTTTTGTCTGCCTGTTGCCATTACTGATTTTGTTCGAAGCCTTGGATTTATTTGTATCTTGAATTTGTGGTTATACCTTGACTTCTATACTTTTTCACCATTCTCTTTGCCACTGTTCTTGATTCTCTTTTTTTTTTTTTTTTTTTTTTTTTGCCCCAGATCTGTGCCTTTAATCTTGATCTTTATAGTTCTTAGGTTTGGGATTTGTGCGTAGAACCTTCAAATTTAGGGAAAACTGAAATAAGCCTTATCAGCCATTTCTTAGATCTTTACCGAGGTTTTTGTAACCCTTCCTAAAAACGCCCATCTTCTGAAACATATTTTAATTTGACATAATGGGTATGTGGAGGCACAGGGTAAATACCCCAACAAAACTTGAATACTTTAGGCAGGAATTCTCCATCCCAGCCGATGTTCATCTTAAACTGGCTGGGGACAGTGATACCATCATGCCCACTGACCATACGATGCCCTTCCCTATAGTAGCTTTCACCGAATGTGGACTCCGACTTCCACTTCATCCCCTTTTTCGTCATGTTCTTTATTTCTATAAGCTGAACCCCATGCAACTTACTATTAACTCCTATAGGGTGATCAATGGTATTATAGCCTTAGCTAGGCAAGAGAACCTTAGAATTACCCTGGCCGACCTTCAATACTGCTATACCATGTGCCCTCTTGACCTGAAGGATAGGGGTTTCGTTTATTACCTTAAACCGAGATCCACTCAGTACAAAATCGTAGCCGACCTCCCAGACTCCAACAAGGGGGCTGGAGATGATTTTCTTATTGCTTCTGGAAATTGGGAATTTGGCCCAGATGAAGATGTCCACCTCTACCCTCTTCCTCGAACAATTACAGAGGGCAAGAGTAAGAGCCCTGAGTCAACACTTAGTTGTTTTTATTTAAGTCCTTAATACTTTTTTGTTTCTGACGTCTGTTTCTTTGTCCTGCAGATCTTCATCAGCCACCGAAAAATTTTCGTCAATCCTTCTTCACAGGAACAGATCTAAAAACACTCCTCAACCTCCCAATCCACAAACGAAAGGCCCCACTGTTACTAAACTTCATCCCTACATACAAATCCACTTTACCCGACGTCCAAAGAAAAAGAAAGAAGAGTCTTTCTCCACCCACAGCCACGACCCTAACTGCTTCCACATCCCGAACAGATCAAGAGTCCACATCTGACCCAGCCGATCTTCCATCAACCTCGGCCCCCTACTTAATACCAATTCCTGAGCGTAAACGTCGACGAAGGCTTGTAAAGACTGCCGAGATGGTTCGTCCAAGGCCTGTCGTTCAAGACCTTCTTGCTGATCTTCCAACTGACGCCGAAGCCGTACCAACGCAGTCAATGCTCCCACCCAAACCAAAGAGAGTTAAAAAGGCTCAGCCTAAGGCCAGGGCTACAGATGCCGAGGCTGAGGATGCTCTGCCGATTTCTAAACTAGCAGAAAGCAAAAAATCAGCCTCTACTTCAACCAAGAGGTCTGCTGAGGGTCAACCCTCAGGGTCTACACAATCGAAGAAGGCGAGGTCATCGTCCGCGACGACCTCGGCTTCAAAGAAGCCCGATGTCCCCTGGGCCCCTGATCTATCCCTGGAGGATAGGCCCATTATGGCTAGTGAAAGTGCTGACGACATTAACGTTGGTGTCGCCCTCAGCACTGCTCTTCTCCTTCCGAATGACTTGGAGCGAAATGCTAAGCTTAGTGAGTATGAGAATTACGCTCTCATGCTCCAACACTCCGTCCAAGTGAGTATTTCTGTTTGTACTTGTGATTTTTTCTTCCGTTTTTTACTGAGAGTACTGTCTCACATTTCTGTTTTTCTGCAGGCCATTCAGCATGCCCACTCATTTTCCATGCAATCCTTTGAAAATCGTCAAAGGTTGGTTGATATGAAAAGGGAAGCATCTTCTATGAAGAGAGAGATCAAGTCTCTTGAAGCAAAAATGAAAAAACTGGAGGATCAAGCCGAGGCTGCAACTAAAGTTCAAACTTTAGCTCTTGAGAAGGCTGAAGCTGCTGAGGCCGTTAGAAACGTTGCTGAGGCCGAGAAAAGAGAGGCCGAGGTTCAGAAGGCCCAAGCGGAGAAAGAACTCCAGCAAGCTCTGGCCGAAATCAAAGAGGCCGATGAAAAGGCCTATGCCCAAGGTATGGCCGATGTCGCAGAAGATTATAAGCTTCAAGTCAGGCAGGCATGCAACAGGGGATTTTCCCTAGGTTGGATGTCCCTGATAAAGAAGCTTGATCTCCCTGTCGACTCGCCCCTTCGGAATGTTGATGTCATCCCTTTGCCATTTCCTCCTCCTCCACCTGAAGGTGGATCAGAATCTGATGCTGATGCTGAGGATGAAGATGAAGAAGCCTTGGTGAGAAAACCCAAGGATGCCGTCGTAGCCAAGTCCCCTCCTCCTGCTGAGCAGGTTATGGACTTAACCTTGGATGAGGAGGGTGATGAGGCCAATGAGGCAACTAGGGAAACTGCTACTGGGGAGCTATCGTCCAATCTTCTCCTGATAGAAAGAAGTGTTGAAGAATCATTAGCAGAGATTGATGCCGAGATACAAGCGGAAAAAGTGGCCGACGAGGTTCCTCCAGAATCGTCCGAGGTCCCAGTCCCTGCAGTGGCTAACATTGAAGAAGCTTGACCAAATTGCTTTTTGTATTTTTTCCTTCTTTTTTCTGTACTTTGCACTTTGTACTTTTTTACTTTCTGGGTAATGCAAAACTCTTTCTTTTGGCCGACGTGGTTTCTTTAATATGTAACTGCAACAGTTCTTCCTCTGGATGTTTTGATCTTGTGATATTCTGTTGACTGCTTCTGCATAGTCTTGTACTTAGAAAAAATCTTTTGTATGTTGCTTCCTTTGTGCAATCTTCTCGGGGTTACATACCTCGGGTATAACCATAAAACTTTTACTTCGGCAAGGTACTGTCCTGCAATCTTTTCGTAAATTTCAACAAGTATAGAACATATATTTCGGAATGTAAACTTTTGCAAGCTTCTTCTTAAGTTTCATCAAGTATTAAATGGTAATCTTAGTCTTACCTACTTGTAAATTGCTACAAATTTCAACAAGTAATGAACAATATACTTAGCCTTTATTTTAACCTGTAACTTTCTGTATACCTCAGCGGGTGATCATATGTCGGCTTAACATAAACTTGTAAATTGCTACAAATTTCAACAAGTGTTAAGCATCTTCCCTAGGGTTTAAACAACCCACATATTGCTATGAGAACTTAAGCAATAACCTCGGCCTATCTTCGACTTGTAAATTGCTACAAATTTCAACAAGTGAAGATAAGGAATCAGCTTAATTCCAACTTGTAAATTGCTACAAATTTCAACAAGTGAATTAAGGAATAACATCGGCTTAACTTCAACTTGTAAATTGCTACAAATATCAACAAGTGAAGATAAGGAATCAGCTTAATTCCAACTTGTAAATTGCTACAAATTTCAACAAGTGAATTAAGGAATAACATCGGCTTAACTTCAACTTGTAAATTGCTACAAATTTCAACAAGTGAAGATAAGGAATCAGCTTAATTCCAACTTGTAAATTGCTACAAATTTCAACAAGTGAATTAAGGAATAACATCGGCTTAACTTCAACTTGTAAATTGCTACAAATTTCAACAAGTGAAGATAAGGAATCAGCTTAATTCCAACTTGTAAATTGCTACAAATTTCAACAAGTGAATTAAGGAATAACATCGGCTTAACTTTGCCTGAGTTTGATATGTCTTCAATAAACATCCATGCATAACTTTATCAATCATATATGTTGAAAGATTCTGAAAAGACTTTATTGATGATATCGGCCAAACAATGATGTTTATCTAATGATAGAAAAATTTCAAATTACAAGTATTCCAAGGTCTGGGTAATGCTTTGCCCTCATTGTCCTCAAGCCGATATGCTCCATTGCCTAGTACTGAAGTAATTCTGTAGGGTCCTTCCCAGTTTGGGCCAAGCTTGCCCTCCCTGGGATCCTTCTTGTTCCCGACGACTTTTCTTAGGACTAGGTCGCCAACTTGAAAATCTCTTGGATTAACCTTCTTGTTGTAAGCTCTGGCAAGCTGTTGCTGGTATACTGCGAGCTGAATTGCAGCTTTCTCTCTTCGTTCTTCCAATAAATCCAGGTCTCGGGCTAAGAGTATGTCATTGGTGCCATTCTCTACTCCCTGGGTTCTGATCCCTGGGATGCCAATCTCTAATGGGATGGCTGCTTCTGTGCCATAGGCCATGGTAAAGGGGGATTCTCCTGTTGATCTTCTCGGCGTAGTCCGATATGCCCAAAGTACGTTGGGCAACTCGTCCACCCACTTTCCTTTTGCTGCCTGGAGCCTCTTCTTTATTCCATCCAGGATTACTTTGTTGGATGCCTCTGCTTGCCCATTGCTTTGAGGAAAACTTGGTGTTGAGAAATAATTCTTGATCTTGAATTTTGCACAAAAGTTTTTGATAAGTTTGCTGTCGAACTGTGTTCCGTTGTCGGCAACTATTGCTCTTGGAATCCCAAATCTTGTGATAATGTTTTTCCATATAAAATTCTTAACGTCCACATCTCGGATTTTGGCAAGAGGTTCTGCCTCTATCCATTTTGTAAAGTAGTCTGTTGCTACCAGCAAGTATTTTCTCTGCCCAGTTGCCTGGGGAAGTTGTCCGACCAGATCCATGCCCCATTGGGCAAACGGCCAAGGGCTGGATACTGGGTTTAGGTCGGCAGCTGGCTGATGTATCAAAGGTGCAAACTTTTGACATTGTTCACACTTCTTTACATAAGCTTCGGCATCCTTTTGCATGTAGGGCCACCAATACCCCTGGGTAATGGCCCTGTGGGCTAACGATCTGCCCCCAGCATGGCTTCCACAGATTCCTTCATGAATCTCGTAAAGAAAATCTTCAACCTGCAAAGGGTGTACGCACCTTAAAAGTGGTCCAGTGAACGACCTCCTGTAGAGATGACCTTCGGCTGTTAGACTGAATCTGGCTGATTTCAGCCTTATTTTATGTGCTTCTTTATGGTCTTCTGGCAGCTTCCCCTCTTTTAGGAATGCAATGATTGCATCCATCCAGCTTGGTCCAAAGCCCACGCACATTGCTTCTTGTTCGGTGCTAAGTTTATCTATGCTCGGGGCCGACATGTAGTCGATCATAATTGTCCTTGTTTTTCCAGTTTGAATTGAGCTGGCCAGGTTGGCTAACGCGTCGGCGTGGGTATTGTCATCTTGGCTAACTTGGAGTAATCTGCAGTTCTGGAATAGGGCTGCCAGTCGGATGACTTCCTTTGCATATGCCGACATTCTTTCGTCTCTGGCTGCAAATTCTCCTGTTGACTGGTTAACAATCAGTTGTGAATCACAAAAAACGATTACCTCGTCTGCCTCTGCTGCTGCTGCTAGCTTTAGCCCTACAATTAATGCTTCATATTCTGCTTCATTATTGGAGGCTTTGAACCCCAGACGGATCGACTGTTCTACAATTTCTCCATCTGGAGATATCAGCAGTACTCCTGCTCCTGCTCCCTGGCGGTTTGAACTTCCATCGACGAATAGTCTGAATGAATCGCCGATGTAGATGCTGCATGGTCTGAGCTTTTCTTTCTCTTGCTTTTTTGTCTTTGACTGGGATTCTTTTTGCTTGTCGGGGCGATGCTCATCTTGGCTCGACGGAGCCCGAGGTGTGATGGCTTCAGGTGTGAGTTCTGCGACGAAGTCGGCCAAAACTTGGCCCTTTATTGCTGTTCTTGGCCTAAATTCTAGGTCAAATTGGCCCAGTGTTACTGCCCATTTTGCTATCCTTCCTGTTAAGTCTCCTTGATGTAATAAGGACTTCAGCGGGTGCTCTGTTAGGACCACAATTTTGTGTGCCTGAAAGTAATGGCTCAATTTCTTTGAAGCCATTACCAAGGCTAGCATTAATTTTTCCAGTGGTAGGTATCTTGTTTCTGCGTCAGCCAAAGTCTTACTTACATAATAGACAGCCTTCTGCTCCCCTTTTTCCTCACGGATTAGCACTGCACTGACTGTGTGCTCAGAGACTGCTAAGTACAAAAACAATTCCTCCCCTGGAATTGGGTTTGAAAGGACCGGGGTTGTGGTCAAGTATTTTTTTAGGTCGGCTAAGGCGGCTTCACATTCTTCTGTCCATAGGAAGTCTGTGGCTTTTTTCACCAGGTTAAAGAAAGGTCTGCACTTGTCCGAGCTTCTGCTGATGAATCGGTTTAGGGCTGCGGCCCTTCCAGTGAGCACTTGAACTTGTTTTGCCGATGTCGGACTCTGTAGTTCCAGGATGGCCTTGATTTGGTCTGGGCTGGCCTCAATGCCTTTTCTTGTTACCAGATATCCTAAAAATTTACCTGATCCAACTCCGAAGGCACACTTTGAGGCGTTGAGTCGGAGCCGATATCTTTTGAGTATGTCAAAGACCTCTTTTAGGTCGGCAAGATGACCTTCTGATTTCTTGGTCTTTACGACCATGTCATCGATGTAAACTTCTACCGTTTTGTCAATTAGATGTTTAAACATTTTTGTCACTAACCTCTGATAGGTTGCTCCTGCGTTTTTCAGCCCAAAAGGCATTACCTTGTAACAGTACAGGCCTTTCGGGGTGATGAACGCGGTCTTCTCCTCATCTGGTGGGTACATAGCAATCTGGTGGTACCCTCTATATGCATCTAAAAAACTCATTCTTTCATGTCCCGAAGTGGCGTCTACCAGTTGGTCGATTTTGGGCAGGGGAAAGCTGTCTTTGGGGCAAGCTTTGTTGAGGCTGGTAAAGTCTACACAAACCCTCCACTTGCCATTCTTCTTTTTTACTACTACTGTGTTGGACAGCCATGTTGGGTACTGAACTTCTCGGATGGCCCTGGCTTCAAGGAGTCTGTCTACCTCTTCTTCTACTGCTTCGACGTGCATTAACGTCGGCCTTCTGGCTCGTTGAATCACTGGCTTTGCCGATCTGTCGACATTCAGACTGTGCAAGTGACCTCGGGATCAATGCCAGGCATTTCATAGGGTGTCCAGGCGAACGCCTCTATGTTTGCTCTTAAAAAATCTTCTAGTTCTTTTTCTTCTTCTCTAGCTAAGCCTGAGCCGAGAAGAAAAAATCGTTCTTCGTCGCCCTCCTGGACGAGGATTTTCTTTAGCGCCTCTTCGCTCTTCTCGGCTGGTTCTTTCCCGACGTCTTCTAGGACTTCCATGTTTTCATCTTCAACTTCTGCTTTCTTTGGCTCCCGTATACTACAGGTGGACTTTATTGCTGCCATGGAGCAATTTTTGGCTTGTAGTTGATCCCCTCTGACTTCTTCAATCCCATGCTCTGTTGGGAACCGGAGTAGTTGATGCAACGTCGAGGGAATTGCCCCCATTGCATGCAACCACGGCCTTCCCAAGATGATGTTGTATGGTGAGGGTGTGTCAATTACCAGGAATTCCGTCCTGATCTTCTTAGTGTCGGCTTGTACTTCTAAGCTTGTTGCACCCAGTGGCCATGTTGGTGTTCCATTAAAGCCGACCATCGGGCCGCTTGATTGTTCTAGGTCATCGGGGTGAAGGCCTAGCTCTTTGTAACATCTGACATACATGATGTCACAGGAACTGCCTTGATCTATTAGGATGCGTTTTACTTGGCACTCCCCAACCTGGAGGAATACTACCAAGGCATCATTATGCGGATGTTGGACCAGTTCTAGGTCGGCTTCAGTAAAGGCTATCATTGGCCCTTGGCATTCTTCTGGCCGATGTCTCTTTTCCCCGACTTGGTAGATATGCTGTAAATGTCTTACCCTCTGGGTTTCTCCTCTGACTTCGTTTTCGTTGACCCTTGAGTGGATCACATTAACCACCCTCGGTTCTCCTGCTTGTGGTAGCTGTGCTGGGGGAGGGGGTGCTGCTGGTGCTTGAGGCAACCTTGCCTGCTCTTCCTTTGTTCTGGCCTCATCGACCAGGTCCCTCAGAAGGCCTTGTTTTACCAGGTCCTCCAAGTGTGCTTTTAAGGCTCTGCAACCTTGAGTTAGATGCCCTTCTTCATTGTGGTAGGCACAACGTCTACCAACGTTCCTCCCCATGAATTCCCCCGGTGCTCTTGCCGGAGCCCTGAAATAAGGTTGATTTCGAATCCGATCTAAGATTTTATGGATTGGGATCCGGAATACCGTGGTTACCGCCTATTTATTTCTTAATTCTATTTCTTGTTTGGTCGGCCCATTGTTGACTCGGCCTCGCTTTGGCGAGCCGTTTCCCTTTTCTTGTTTCACCTCTTTGTTTCCCGATATATCTTCTTCGGCCCTGGCGTATTTCTCAATTCTTGCCATGAGTTCTTCCATGCTTTTTGGCAATGTTTTTGCCAAAGACTTCCGTAGAGGGCAGTCATCTTTCAGGCCGTTCTTAAAGGACACGACTGCTACTTCCTGGTTGCATTCGGGTATTCGGTTGAACACCTCGTAGTACCTCTTCGCATAGGCCCTAAGGCCTTCTTCCTTGGTGATTCGTAGAGCCATCAAAGCATCAACCCTCAGGGGTTGCAGCTTGTTGGTCACGAATCTGGCCACAAACATCTCGGCCAAGCCTTCCCATGTCTTTATGCTTCATTTTGGTAACTTATGGAACCAATCAGATGCAATTTCCCCAAAGGATGAGGGGAATACTTTACAGAGCAACGGCTCGTTTCCGCTATATAATGCCATTGAATTCAGGTATAGCCCAACGTGAAAGTTTGGATCTGACTTACCATCATAGATTTGAAACCTCGGCATACTGAATCTTTTGGGCGGTTCGAATTTGTCCAGTTCCACCGAGAAGGCTGTCTTCGGTTTTACTGGGGAGTTTACCTCGGCTTCTGCATTCTGCTGCCTCCTCTTGAGGTAGTCCCTTAAGTCTTCTTTGCTCCTCCCTGGAGCTCGGCTGTCTTTAGATTTTAGTCTTTTCGGTACACTGCTTTCGGCCTCGTGGTGGGTCCGTTTGGATCTTTCTTCATGGGTTGTGTCAAAATGGAGTACTTGCCCCTGAACATGTTGATGTTCTTTGGGGTCTGGATTCTTCATGTGGTGTGTCCTTCGGGACTCTTCTTGCCTCGGCTTTTCCTGTCCGACTTCCCTGGAAGGCCGGTGAGAATGCCTTCCGCTCCTGGTATGCTGAGGGACCTGGGGGATTGTTTTTCTTCCACCCTTCTGAGTGTTGTTCGCCG
The DNA here is from genome assembly GCF_055761805.1 of Camellia sinensis. Lineage (NCBI taxonomy): Eukaryota > Viridiplantae > Streptophyta > Magnoliopsida > Ericales > Theaceae > Camellia > Camellia sinensis. Next base: position 60,942,249 of record NC_138974.1, read on the forward strand.
GCATCGGCGTATCTTGCAGCGGGTATGGTGGCTGCATAACATTATTCTGCATCATGAAGTTGACGACTGACTGAAGGTCCGCCAACTTGTTTGCTAGTTCTTTCACTTCCTCATCCCTCCGTAAGCACCTGTCCCTCCATACCTGGAGGTTGTCTTCATCGTAGTACTTTCCTTGGCTTGTTCTTTTTGACGTGTCGCCTTCTGGGATGACGTCGTTCTCTCTGTGACCCTGGTCACGGGCTTGTGCATTGTGGTTGTCTCCTTCTATGTCAAGGTCAATTGGTCTGCCACTCCCAGTGGGGGCGTCATCCCCAATATTTTCCTGCTGTCCGTTACTGGCCATCTATTCTTCCTTCGTTTCCACAGACGGCGCCAAATTGTGTGGGTGAAAATCTGACCACGCTGCCCGTTTAGTGATCAGCTGGAGAGCACAGGCAGAATAGATGGCTTAGGCAACCTGAAACAGAAAGAAAAAGCTCCGGCGGTGGTTCTTCCACCCGGGGGCACTCCGACGATCAAGTCAGTATATCTCTCAAAGATAATCAAGTATTAAACTGAATACTCAAAACATAAATTGCATACCTTAGACCCACGGGGGTGCCTCTCTTTTATAATATACTCAATCCAAGTCCCACTAGAAGTATGACTTCTATGAACTCTAATTTACTGTTTAATCTGGACTCTTTAAGAGATAAAGATAAACTCCCTAAGAGCTTTTATCCTTATCTTGGTTAAGTCCCCTCTTTGCCTTAGGACTCTTGCCCCTTATCTCGGATTCCGATATCTTCGGAGATGACCTCGGCTTTCTCCGAGATTACCTCGGCTTAACTACCAGGGCACGTGGCACCTCGGCTGACACGTCGGCGTCACCATGCCACGTGTTGGTATTCAAAAAATATATCCCCACATATACAATAGGCAAAAGAGTTACTTCTCCTATGATAGAACTTCTGTGTATATTAAGGCCTCGTTTGGGAACAAGCTAATTTAGTAACTCTTTGGCTACTTGGCTAAAATATGAGCTAAAAAAAACTAGTATGTTTGGGATGATTTTTTGGCTTTTTACGAAAAGATGTGCAAAAAGTAGAGAGAAAATAGAATCTTTGACTTTTTGGTATGAGTTGTTGGCTTTTTGACTAATTTAGTAACTTTTTGACTTTTTGACTAAAATGGAGGGTTCCCAAACGAGACCTAAATAAAACATGGGACTAACTAGTCCACAATTCCACCATTTGGAATTTATGGATCAACCACCCAAAAATTATTAGGGACAAAAAAAATAATAATAATAAAAAGAAATTACTAAAACATCTCTCAAAACTATTCTTGATGTTGAAAATATATGTAAACGTATATAAAAACCTATTAAAATATATAAAAATATACATATCAAAATTATAAATATTTTGACATTCTATATTTTATTAATAATATAATCTTAAAGCGTCATTAATCAGATTAAAAAATAAAAACTAAACAATTTAAGATTTAAAGATTTAGGATTTTAAAGTCTTATTTGAACAGAGGATTGGATTAAAATAGTTAACTAAATGATAAAATAAATTAAAATAATTAATAAAATAAAATATTATATTAAATTCATAATCATTTAATTTTTTTTATAATCATCAAACCAACAATAAAAAGCAAAATTAATTAGCTTGGTTTGGCATATATCATATAAGTACATTTTTTTATTTTTTACCCTTTTTAAATCACATTATATTTTTATTTTACTATATATCTTTTTATAAATAATAAAAAAAATATACTTATTTAGAATGTTACAAACTACGGCTAAAATGACCAAACTTGTTATACAATGATAAAACACGTTAAGCGCCTACTAGTGCAACAATTGGACAAAATGAAGCGAGAAAAAAAAGGCTGTAAAAAAGAATATGCCAAATTCGTGGCTGAGGTTACTAAAATAATCCCAGTCCCTCCCTTCTCTTCTTTTCCAGAAACAAATTTTAGAAGAGGAAAGAGGTGATGAACTGAGGCTGTGGCTGTGGGCTGTGGCTGTGGCAGTGGATGTGCGTGTAGGTGTGGCTGTTCTGCTGCAATGCAATCGATGGCTTCGATGTCTCTAAACTCATTGCCCATTCAGCCCCCATCGCATCCTCGCAAACTCACTGACCCTTCTTCTTCTTCTTCTTCTTTGGCTCCTCACATCGGCGGTGCCTTAAAGCCCATACTAGTCTGTGGAAACCCTCCCACCTTCGTCTCCGCCCCTGGCCGCCGTATTGTTGCCGGTTTGTTACTCTTATTTGGTGTGAATTCCCAATTGTTATACTTGTTTCTTTCGCTTAGATATACCCATTCCTTTCCTTCTCTTCTCTCTATATTTCTGATCATTTAATTTAATTTAATTTTTTTTTATTAGTTTGCATTTGTGTTGTATGGTTTCTTGTTCTTTAAAATTGGATTCATAAACATTTGATATTAGTTAGTTATTTCATAGCAATCACTCCAGTGGAGTGGACAAACTCAGATTTAAGCATTCTTCTACTAATGGCTAAGTGGTAAATTTGAGAGTCACAAAATAATCTTGCAGATTTGATGGAAGGATTTGAATCCCTTGATTTGGGTAAAAAACTAAGGGTCTGTTTGGATGATTGTGGATTTCAAATCATGGGATTTGAGGTTGAATGGATAGAAAAACAATGGAACAAGATAACTTGAGATAGAAGATATATACATTTTAGTATGATCCTTATAGCTAGAAAGAGAATCCTTAGCTTGATTTCAAATAATTAGTTTTATGTAGTGATTTCAAATCCACTATGATGAAGCTATTTAACTCAAATCTTGTAATTCGTAAGTGAGGTATGATATCTAAATTTGAGTTATTGTTCTTGAATGATTAAGGTCAAATTCCTCGATTTAAAATCCACATCTATCCAAATGGACCCTAAAACTCAATTTGGTGCAAGTTTGGGTCAAGGAATGGCGGGTGTTTTGAGTGATTTTTACTCAAATTTAAATTTGATATAGATTTGAGTCAAGGATTGGAATTTGGAGATACTCGTAGGTTACCAATACTTCCCTTCTTTCTCTCCATTTTTTCCTTCATTCTTTTATTGTTACTGTTGTTGTTGAGTGACATGGTTAGTTAGTAGAAAGATAATTGTGAGCAAGATAGTTATACTTTTAACTTAGTGTTAATTATGGGCATAGGATCCTATGTTCAAAAAGCCCTATCCCGAATGCATTCTTGGATGCATGATGGTGCCTCAAGATTTTCATGTCCCAATAGGGACTGGGATTTTGGGACCTGACCTTAATTATGATTTTCCTAGAACTAGATTTTCTGCTTGCTGTCTGTGGGTGATATTTGCCTCGCATTTCACTTTTGGTGTGCATTTGCTAACTGCGTGCAATGTATATGTTTCCTTATGAAATATTATTTTTTCCATATGGATTGATTTCATAGGTCTGTGGCAAATTTTTTGCAAAATGTTGGATTGGCCTTGTGCAAATTTCAATAGGATGTCTGTTCTAAATGATTAATTTTTTTTCAGCTTCCTTGCAAGAAATTAAGAATAACAGATAGTACAATTTTAACAACTGATATCTCCGTTTACAAACAAACCCCCCCCCCCCCCCCCCCCCCCCCCCCCCCTCCTTCTCTTCTTGTTTAAATTTTCTTAATGTGCTCTTGTATGGGTTGAATGTTTAGTTGGGGATCTGCATGGGGATCTAGCCAAGGCAAGATGTGCACTTGAGATGGCTGGTGTCCTGAGTTCTGATGGACGAGATTTGTGGACTGGTGGAGAGACGGTATTACTTTATTTACATAATGTGAAAAACCATGTCAAATTCCATAGTTCAAAGTACACTTCATGCAAATGTACCTTATTGTGTTAAAGATTGTTATAAACTTGTTATTACTCTGGATGATGCCACTTTTGAAGTAATAGATATGTGCCTTTGTGGTCTAGGTATTGATTCAGCTTGGAGATGTATTTGATCGAGGTGAAGATGAAATAGCTATCTTATCCTTGTTGCGTTCATTGAATATTCAGGCAAAAGCTAATGGTGGAGCTGTTTTCCAGGTTTGTATCTGTAGAAATTGAAAACTTTGTGATTGTTGTAGAAATATTTGCTGCCAAAGTCATCCTGCATATGCAGCTTTTATCACCGAGTATATAACAATTATATCAAAATAAATTGTTTTGTATCGGTAGCACTGCGCATATTGTGGATTTTGCAAATGGCTACTATAAAAGCCACGTTTTTCACTACAGGATATTAATATCTCCTGCTTTGTGTTTTTGTTTTTGATTAAATTCAACATAACAAGAAATCATTTCTGAAACTTCCAACTTTAATTAATACTCCCTCTGTCCCATTTTTATAGTCCTTTTTTGAAAATTCTATTAATACTCCCTCTGTCCCATTTTTATAGTCCTTTTTTGAAAATTCTAACTTTTTAAGGAGACATGCAATCATTACATTTAAATTCAAATTTTAAAGCATTAATTCCCAAAATACCCTTTTATTATCATTTTAAAATATATTTATAATTATTTACAGGGGGCAATTTTGGAAAAATTTAAATTTAAAGTTTTGACTTTTCAAAGTGGACTTACATTTTGGGACAACAAAAAATAGAATAATAGACAAATAAAATGGGCGGAGGGAGTTGTATTTTACTGGTTGATGTAAGTGACAGGATTGTTCTATTGTTTGATGATTATAGGTCAATGGAAACCATGAGACCATGAATGTAGAGGGGGATTTTAGATATGTTGATTCTGGGGGATTTGATGAGTGTCTGGACTTCTTGGAGTACTTAAATGACTGTGAACATAATTGGGAAGAAGCTTTTGTTGGTTGGGTTGGTGTGTCTGAGAGGATGAAAGATCAGAAAATGTCCCAAAATCGTTGGGGGCCTTGGAATCTAGTGAAGGTATATTTATTAAATTATACTATTCTCACAATTGTATGACTCTACTGCTTGTTTTCCAATTGCTACTGTGTTACATCTGTGATGACAATGATGTCACCCCGTCCAAGTAATTAAATGATCAACTTTGGATGGTTTGCCTCATATTGTATTTGCACCACCAATGGTTCAATAAGCAATTTAGGAGATAAAAACAGTTCCTATTCTCTTTCCGGTTTTGATTTCTCGATAATCATTCTGATATACTCATCCCACCATTAGGACAGCGGCAACAGGGGGTGATTGCCAGATCTACTCTGCTAAGACCTGGGGGTCCGCTGGCATGTGAGTTGGCACGACATGCTGTTGTTCTTAAAGTTGATGATTGGGTCTTCTGTCATGGTGGCCTTCTTCCTCATCATGGTAAAAATTGTACTACCATTTGGATGTATTGCTCTTTCAATATTATGAGTTATTTAAGAGTTTTATCTTGTTTGGTTTGAAATTTCTGATATGATTATTTGTAATTGTCCAGTTGCCTATGGTATAGAGAGGATGAATAGGGAAGTATCTAATTGGATGGGTGGCCTCAGTGAGAGAGACGGTAGTCCACAAATCCCTTTTATAGCCACTAGGGGCTATGATAGTGTTGTTTGGAATCGTTTGTACTCAAGAGACATATCTGATCTAAATGGACATCAGATTAATCAGGCAAGTTCAATTACTTAAATCTCTACATCTTTATTTTATTTCATGTTGCTATATTCCAAAAATAAGACAGGTTTAACCTGTGGGCAAATCAACTTGGTGAAATTATGAAGGTATTATAGAAACTGGATTTACATTATCGCAATTATTAGCACCTCTGCTGTTGATTTGGCTGAGTGTGTCAGATTTCTGTGCTTACGAGGTTTTTTGGCTAAATAAATTACTCTCTCTCTCTCTCTCTCTCGCTCTCGCCCTCTCTAAAATAGTAAGGAAACTGCACTAGTTTTGGAATTATATCATCTCTTGTTATCATTATTTTTTTTCCCCCTTTTTATTCAGTTGATTACTTGATTAGTTTATTTAAATTTTATTTTATTTTATTTATATTGAACCAAGTTTGATGTTCTAATTATTTTGGTAAAACTATCTGAATGTTGGATTTATATCTTTCTGCTTATCAGATTCAATCCATTCTTGAGGAGACAGTGCAAGCATTAGGTGCTAAGGCAATGGTGGTGGGGCATACTCCTCAAACTACAGGAGTCAATTGGTATGGGACCTTAATCACTTCCTGGGCGTTTTATTTAGTGAAACTACAGCTACCATGACATCTTATAGTCTAAGTCTGCAAGTAGTAAATACTTTCTAATTTAAGCTCCATTTATTTTGGTGGAAAACATTTTCCAACATAAAATATTTTTTATGGAAAACTTTTTCCAAAAATATTTTCCAAAGAAAACATTTTCCTATGGTTGGTTGCAATCTTGAAACTAAAGTGAGTGGTGGTGGTGATGAGGTGGTGGCAGTGGTAATGGGGTAGTGGTGTTGGTGGGCAACGTGGTGGTGGGCATTTGGTAAAACTTTACTTCAGAAAATGTATTCCTCCTGTCAAAAGTGGAAAACATTTTTCACTCAAATAAGCTTGTTTTTCCTTGACCACGGAAACTGTTTTCCATACTTTCATTTTCGTTGTACCAAATGCCAAAAAAGTGGAAAATGTTTCCAACAAAACAAACAGAGCATTAGTGGCATATCCAGCCTTTACATTGAGGGCTTGCTTTGATATTTTGACAAACTTATTGGGTGTTTGTCTTGTTCCTGCAGTACATACAATTGTAGCGTGTGGCGCATTGATGTCGGCATGTCTAGTGGGGTTCTTAATTCACAACCAGAGGTAAATTGTTTTAGGTGGTTCAACTCGAAATATATTTGATTTGAGCTTGCTTTAACCCCTTTAGGAGCTCTTCTGAATCTCGTTTCTTTAAGCTTCAATTTAATGTTAATTCATTAGAATTAGCTCTCAAGGTAAAGAGCTTTAAAAATTTTACCTTTGTCCACCAGGTTCTAGAAATAAGAGACACGAAAGCAAGGGTGATAAGAAGCCAAAGGGACACTTGTAGTGAACTTCAGGTGGTTGATTACGCATAGATACAAGGTATGATATGTATGAAGTTTCCTTTAGTTTTCATCTTATTGCATTGCAAAGTCAAACAAATCATATACCTTACTTGATACTGCACCTTACTGTACTGGGAACTTCTTTAGCTGTTTTTGCATCCACTGACAATGGCAGATGCAGGATGCTTTCAGTTTCGGGGGAAGGGGGCAGGGAATTCATTGGATAAATATATATGTGGGCGTCATAATGAATATACTAGAAGTTTGGGGTCCAGCTCTTAATAATTAGGATCCGTGAGCAAAAACTAGTAAATTAATAGGATCCTTTGGATTGGATCGTGTTTTTTTTTTTTTTTTTTTTTTTTTTGGGGGGGGGGGGGGGAGGGGGGGGGGAGGTGGTTGGGGGAGATTGTGTTTCCTTCAGGTGACCACCATTGCATGCACCCATATTTTAAATTGCGATGCCGAAATCACCATGCTTTATTTGAAAAGTGCATGCATGTCATGTTCAATGGGGGAATTTAAATTAAATGATTAATTTTAGAAGTTACAAATGTCCATTGAAGTTTGTAATTGTCTGTTTCCTTTTCATTTTTGAACCCACACCTTAACATAAGAATATGGGATATTTGCATATATTCAAAAGTTCCCCCATTTTCAGTTTAGTTTCTGTCTCCGTTATAAAGTCTTCGGTTTCAGTGATTTTGTTCAATTTTACTATGACAAAGCTGATCATATAAATCTAATAGAATTCATTGGGCATTGCCCCCTGAGGTATTATTAGGCGATCGGCAATCTTAACAACCCTGGAAAGAATTCCCAAGGATAATTTGGAAATCATGTCAGCTGTGTTATTTTTGCCCTATCTTCCCTGTGAGCTTCAATTTCTCAACAACTTTTGCTTCTCAAACGAACCCCCCTCTTCTGGAAAGTAGTTTTATTACAATTATTTATTTATTTATTTATTTTTGGTCAAATGGTGATACAACTAACTTAACAAAGCCTTATCCCACTAAATATTGTTAGCCATTTGTATCATGTTTCATCATTCCACTCAATCAAAGGCCATAATTTTGATAAAACCACAAGTTAACATGTCTTATTATCTCAACCCACATTAATTTTGTCAACCTCGTCCTCTAGCAATGCCTTCATTCTGATCCAATGGGACTTGATTCCTGTCTCTTGTTAAGCTAGTTGACATCTTAGGGAAGTAGTTTATTGATATTTTGCTGTGGGCATATTGTAAGATCAACTAGCTCTTGTGTTGATTTTTGCAGGAGATAACAATGGTGCTGTTCGACTTACATTTGATACAAGTAAATATTAATTGTTTATCTGTTTCTCACTTTACACGTGAGGATCAATTTCTTAATGATTACAACCCATTTTGGGCATTTAAAATAGATGGCAAATAGAGGCAAATCGAGTGCTTTGTATCAAATCCTGAAAGCAAGACTAATTGGTCATACATTTCTGGAGCTGGCTTCATTTCTAGTGTAACCTTTTGTCTCGAGACTTGAATGCAAACCTTGCTGTAAAATACAGAATAACTTGTTGAATGCAAAGAGATCATATTTAATTGTTCAGTGTATGCAAGTCTTTTGAATTCAGTTCTGGATATCATTATTGGCATAATTTACAAAAACCCTCAAACCCAGTATATTTCCAGCATTGAATTAATTGATGGTTCTGTTTATATTTTTTTGGCTTGTTTAGTTTATCAAATACAAGATCTTGAAATATGACAGGTGTCAGTGTGTTTTGATTCTTCTGTTTAATTGAAAAACTGCTGTCATCGCTTTTACAAATGATGAAATGACGAGTTAGAAATGCACCGTTTAGATTGTGTTTGGATTTTAAAATTGTGTTTTTTTTTTTATAATTTTTTTGAATTTGTACTAGAATAGATTGGGAGAATGGGAATGGTTGTAAAGTTAAAACTGAAATTCCTAAAGGTTTTAAAGTTATTCCATTGTGAGTTTAAGCTAGTAAGAAAAATCCTTGTTGATCTTGCTATGAATGGTTCGTGGGCTATTTCGATGGACAGCTTAAAGGGGCAGTAACAGTTTAGTGGTATGTTAAGGGGGGAAAAAAATCAGTTTGATGGAAAAAATTATGATTTTATCTTTTTAATGTTGTAAAGTTTTTCACTAATATGAAAATATTTTTCCTAATAGAATCTGAAATAATATTTTCTCAAACCATATGACCAAAGCCAACATACAATCCCTTCCTGATGAAAAATAAATTATATTTTTGTAATTCTTTTAGTCTCTAATATTTTAATTTGAATATTATTAACCTTAAACTCCAAATTCAATTTTAATTTAGTATTTCTGGCTAAATTATCATTAAAAAAAAAGAATATTTAATCTACCATCTCTTTCTAACTTTTAGTAATGAAAGAGGTTTATAATATTTTTTTTTTTATAACTTAATGCTTGTTTGGGATCATCTATAATAGACAAAAAGTCAAAAACTGCCTCCGTTTGGGAAGTAGGTTGGCTTTTTGGCTTTTTGACTTTTTTGGCTATTTTAGCCTGGGCTTAAAAGCTTGGTTTGGGAAGGGCTTTTTGGCTTTTTGGCTTTTTTGAGTTTTTTTGTGAGAGAAGAATGTAATGATTATGGGTTGGATGTGATGTTTTGTTTGTTATGGCTGAAATAGCCTATTTTGTTTTTTGTGGCTAAAATAGCCAAAAAAGCCTGCAAACCCACTTGCCAAACACAAAAGCAAAAAAATTAACACTATTCAATAATCAATTGTTTAGTCAAAAAGTCAACATATACAGAGGGCAAAAAAGATTAAAAAGCCCTTGTTGACATGCACAAAAATTTAAAAAAAAAAAAAAAAAAAGCACTGCACAGTGCACAGACACAGCATAGTGTATGTCAATGCTCAGAAAAGTACTTCGGTAATTTTGCTAATTGATACAATATTTTAATACATATTTTTTCATAAAAAATCAAAAAAATTTCTTAAATATACATATTTTTTTCCTCTACTTTTTTAATAAAAATATAAAAAATACACTTATATACTTCATTCCAAACAACCCCTTAGACTCCTTCACCCACACCCATATATTATATCCACTCTTCCAATCTCTCTCCAATCTCCCCCATTAAAAAAAAAAAAACTCAATCGGCGTCAATTGGGGAAGTTTCAAGCTCTCTTCATCTCTTGCAGAATTGCACTTACAACAAAGAATCACAAAAACTTTTCTAGCAACCACACTGTTGCTTCACTTTCAACGTCTATAAACTTAGTTCACTAACAAACCCCCAAAAACTCTTCACTCCCAATCCCAAATTCCCTTGAATTAGGGTTTAGGAAAGACTCCATCAATGGCTGGTGCGTTGGTCACAGGTGCAGCTTTGGGAGCAACAATTCCATTCCGTGTCAAGGCTAAAATTACACTCAGAACAGTGAAAGGTAAAGCATTCCAGCACCTTTCCGCAAGCTCTGCACTAGCTCGAAGTCAAATTCCAAGGATAGTGGAGGAGCAGGGTAAGAGGGTGTTGTGGGTGAAAAGGATGATTAATTTGTGAAGGCCACATTTGGCTTATGATTTGTCTAACAAGTAGTTGCAGTCAAGGCAAATATAGATCCAACTTCCATTGATGGGCTACTTGCAGCTAGAGCATCGAAATTTAAAGTTTGTTTTGTTGTTGCAAACAATCAAGGGATGTGGGTGGTGTAGATATTGAATTTGAAAACATCCCTGGTGTATGTCTATGATTATGTAGGTGGGATTGAACTTTTTATATAATTTGGATGGAAGTAGAGAAATTGGAAAATGATCTGTAGCTTGAAAGTGTTGGGCTCGACTGGCTCGAAAGTACTAGTTTTCTCTCTCCTCTCTATCTCTTTGCTTTTCTCTCCTCCTCTCTTCTATTATATTCTCGAAACAAAAAAGGACTCTCTGCACTCTCACCTCTCTCTCTCTCTCTCTCTCTCTCTCTCATCTTTGGTAAACCTTTCCATCGCTCTTTGGTCGCGGAAGGAGGAATCACTTTCATCTCTCTCTCTCTCTCTCTCTCTCTCTCTACTCCCTCTCATTCGACAGATCTCTCTCATTACCTTCTGATCGCTCTCTGGTCATGGAAGGAGTACGAACAACGACGAAGTAAGACGAACGACGGCGACAGAGGTAAACCTAAAATCGCAAAGTTAGGGTTTATGTTTGGCTTCAATTTGTGATGTGTTGTGTTAGGGTTTAAGATTTGCCTTTAATTTGTTATCCTCCATATACATTTGTTTGGTTTTGCCTTGAATTTGGTTTTGCTTGAAATACATATCTGTGTGGTAAAATACGCATCTGTTTTGTAAAATACACATCTGTATGGTATACATCTGTTTATTTTTGGCTTTAATTTGGTTTTTCTTGAATACATCTGTTTGATGGTAAAATACACATGTGCTTGGTTTTAAGTTCATATATCTATTTTCAGATTTACTTGAAATCTATAAAATATAAACAATCTAATTTGCATTGCAATCTGAGCTATTAGTTTGGTTTTGGCTTTACTTTGGTTGTGCTTGAATAGTTATCTAATTAATACATCTGTTTGATGGTAAAATACACGTGTTTGGTTTTAAGTTCATACATCTATGTTTAGATTTGCTTCAAATATGTAAAATTATAAACAATCAAATCTGTCTTGAAATGTGTAAATCTGAAAATCTGTGTTGAAATCTATCTTCAAATTTGTAAATATGTTATAATAACTTATAAATCTGTGTTGAAATCTGTTATAAATCTGTAAATCTGTTACAAAGCTGTTATAAATCTGTTTTATAAACCTGTAAATGTGTTGAAATATGTAAATTTGATTTGAAATCTGTGTTGAAAATTGGCTGTTATTAGCTTGTTCATGGGACAACTGATGGGCTTCTTAAACTACTAATAATAGTAGATTATAGAACTATGGCTTCTTCTTCTACTAATAATAGTATCATAAGATTAAAATTAAGATTGTGTGATTGTGGTAGAACTGCGGCGATGTATATTGTACGCATGAATGACAATGGAAACCAATGACGTTTGTTCTTTGTTTGTCCATCAAAATATGTATCGATTATAGAATTTGATGTTTTACTGTGTACAAAGTTATTTATGTAATTTGATTAAGTAATTCTTGTGCATTGTAGAGTCATAAGGAACACTGTAATTACTTTAAGTGGAGTGTGTAGTGGAGTAGGTGAAGGTAAAGATGGGAAATTCTAACAGCCCCCCGCAAACTCAAGGAGGAGAGAAACTAACCAACTTGAGTTTGGAGAGAGTAACAAAACAAGAAAATACATAAAAATAAAAAAGGATAGGAGACACTGTATGGTCGTGTCAGACCGATGTAGAAGACAGTTTATGGGGTCATGTCGGACCGTTGTAGAAGACAGTTTATGGGGTCATGTCGGACCGTTGTAGAAGACAGTTTATGGGGTCATGTCGGACCGTTGTAGAAGACAGTGTATGGGGTCATGTCGGACCGTTGTAGAAGACAATGTTGTGACAGTTTACGGAGTCTTGCTGGACCCTTGTAGAAACTAACCGGAATCAATGTCGGGACAGTTTACAGAGTCTTGTCGGACCCTTGTAGAAACTAACCGGAATCTATGTCGGGACAGTTTACAGAGTCTTGTCGGACCCATAAAGGAGCTAACCGGAATCAATGTCGGGACAGTTTACAGAGTCTTGTCGGACCCATAAAAAATCGCATCCTCAAAAGGTGCGCTCAATTTTTCAAAAGGCGTGCCATCAAAAGGCGTGCCCAATCCATAAAAAGGTGTGCCGGACATGATGGCGAGGCACGTGGGCGCCTTGGCTTGCGTGCCCGTTTGTCGGCTGGTGGCAAGAGGCGCGCGATGCGCGTGGCTGCCTTGGCTATTTAACCAAGGTTGATGCTGAGGCTGAGGCAGAGAAAAGCTGCGAAAAACCTCTGAAAAAAAAAACTTCGTTGTGCTGAGAGAGAGAGTCTGAAAAACTCTTCGTTGTGCTGAGAGAGAGAGTCTGTAACACTGTGAGACCTAGAAAATGGCTTCATCGTCTTCCCGCGGGCTGCTCACCCTCTTTCCCGACCTCAACGAGTCAACGAGAGAGAGAACTGGTGCGGTGGCACTGGAAACTCAACCAAGCGCCCCGGAGTTTGCTCCGTTGAACTTTCCGATGCGGTCGGTGGAGCAAAGGATGGCAGGGCAGTCGGATGTGGAGGCCAATCAATATACTTTGAAGGCATGTGTGGAAAGCATGACGGCGGTCACAAATTTGTCGAACCGGCTGCAGAGTAGGACAAATGAGGTGCAGCATTTAAACTCCCAGCTGGCTCTGCTCCAACGCATGTATAAGGATGCGCGAGCAGAGATAAGCGTGCTAAGGGCAGAAAACAAGGAGCTGAAGCGGAAGGCCACCGTGATGTTCCGATTTGGAGGGCCGCCATATGCTACAGTGGAGGAGCAGGGAGTAGTGATCATGCCCAGTGGAGTGGGAAACACGGAGGCAACACTGGCAAGGACCGCCCAGGACGGAGGCAAAAAGAAGAGACCGGCTGCCGAGTAGAGAAGAAAAATCTCGCCTGTGGATATGTTGTTTGGGTTTTGGTTGTTTGGTTGTTGTTGTGGTTTTTTTTTTTTTTTTTTTTATGTAAAATGGTGATCGGGGTGAGTCCCGACATGAATGAAATAAGGGAAGGTTTGGTGTGCAGTCCGTCGTCTGTTTTTGTTTTTTTTTTTTGTTTTTGTGTGAAAATAAAAGAAAATTGTGAAAAATCAGAAGGGATGGAAAGGTAAAGATAGACAGATATAGATAGAAATAGAAAAGAAAAGAGAGTGGATCAGAGGGATGTAACCAGAGTAATAATAATAATAATAATAATAATAATAATAATAATAATAATAATAATAATAATAATAAAAGGAATATCATGAAGCGGGCGGGGAAAGCAAAATATTAGGTGAAACAAAAAAATAGTGAAGTGAGTGGGTGACAACAATTGTTAGGTCCAGCAAGAGATTCTGATTTTTTTTTTTTTTTTTTTTTGAAAAGAAGAGAAAAAAAATAATAAAAAAATAAATAAATAAAGAAACTGTCGAGGGAGTTGTACCAAGATCACACTCGGGAGAGAAAGGAGAGAGAAGAGAGATGATGAGTGGGTGGTGGAAGATTATTATATGATGAGTGGGTCGGCAGAGAGGAAAAAGGGACGAGAGAGAGAGATAGTGGGTGATAGGAGAGAGAGACGAGGTTGGAATTTGAGTCGCCCTCCACTGATGGGAAAAGGCATATGCCAAAGCTCGCTCCCTCTTAACTGCTGCTTCTTCTCTCAGATGTATCCTCGCAAGAATTTCATCCATTGTTTCAGAGGTGTTTGTTGACTTTGCCGATGAGGACCATGAAGACGATTTCCATGGTGGAAACGTCGGTGACTCGGAGGCCGTGGAGGAAGTTGGGTTGGAGGCCGAGTCGACTCAGCCATTGGTTGATCTCGGGGCCGACGCTGGAACCGTTGCCGCTGGCGATCGCCGCTGCCGGAGGAGGGAGAGAGAGAGAGTTGGTCGACTGGATCGCTTCCGCTAGATACGAATGTCACCTCCGCTGGTTGCGAAGATCTCCTGTCCGATCTCAGATCTTGATCTCATCTCCTTTCCGCCGACGATCTTGCCGGCTTTGACCACCCAGACGATGACGCCGGCAGGCTGTTTCGGCCAAAGAAAGCATCCTCGCCTGATGCAGCAAATCACGATCTTGTGGTTGTAAATAGCAACATCGAATGTGCTTCATATTCAAAATCTGCAAATGGTATGGATACTGAAGAGGAAAGAAACCTCACAAAGACCAAGAAACTGTAGCACGGAGTCCTCTAAGTCCTTTAAGCAAGCAACTGTAGCAGTTCAGGGTGAACTATGAACAAGATGTGGAACTGGAATCTGGAGATTGATAATACATCTGAAGTTCTGAGGTTGATGATAAAATAGGATGTGCTATTAGCTTTTCGGTGTAAACCCTCCTATGGAGCAACACACTAGAAGATCTTGTAGCTGGTAGTAAAGAGGTAAAGATAGTGATTTAGTGAATGACATAGGCAGTTGTGGAGGTTTGAATTGGTTGAGCTCCGGCGGGCGGTCAAGGCAAGGTTGCCGCCCGCCGGAAGGCGATGAACACCAAGATCTTTAACCTTGCTCTGATACCATGATAACAAATACTGTATTATTGATTGATGCTTTGATGTATTACAAGATTGATAAATTACAATTCCTATACAATCTATATATAGAAGAAAATGTGGTAGTAGGTGTAGTGGAGGTGATAGTGGGTTAGGTGAAGTGGAGTGTGTGGTGAAGTGGAGGTAGGTGAAGTGGAGTGTGTAGTGGAGTAGGTGAAGGTAAAGATGGGAAATTCTAACAAAATTCATAGATGAGGATGATGACAATCTTAGCTCCACAATCTGTTCCAATGTTGGACCTCAAAAAGCTATAAGAACAGAAGAATTAAACGATATAAGGACAAGGCTTTATGAGATGGACAATGAAATTCATCAACATGGTAGAAGGCTTCAAAGGATGGAGAAGAACTTCAAAATTATGATTTATGTCATTGTTTTTTGTGTCTTTTTGTACTTTATCATGTAAATCTCAAACTCTCTAATGTTATGACGAATTTCATGAATGTAATCAAAAACTTCTTTTGTTTTCTGTATCTTTTTGTACTTAATGATGTAAATGACTGAGTTGTTAGATTTTGGGGAATTTTCATGAATACTTGTCCCGTGTGCTTTGTGTTGTTTATGTGGATGAGTTTGTATGTTTTGTGATATTCTAACTCTAATCAGGCATTTACCAAATTTGAAGAGAACAATGACTGTGTTAGTCACTTAATCAAAATCCTTTGGAGTTAGTCATGCAAACTTGGTAACATTATAGCTGCACAAGTTGGGTTAGGAAAAGCTAAAACTAAAAACTATTCAAATCTTCTTACAAAGGAGGCAGCAATATCATATTTTATTCCAGAAGAAATAGACACAAAGACCATTCAAGTTAGACCACTTGGTGAAAGTGGTTCACTTAATCTCTCCAACCTTTTCATCTCCATAGAACTATACATGCTGCAGAAGCTTAATTGAACCTATACAAATCACAAGTTTAGCAAATCACAAATTACAAATCTTCCATTATTAACCAAATACACAATCAGGCAGACAATGGCAAAAAACAGATCACGCAGACAAATTGGCTAGAGAAGAAGAGCGTAGATAGGCTTATATAATCCTTGAACAAAATACTTCATACATAGCCTTATATAATACTTCATAGCTATCCATAATACATCCATTGTTGCAAAACATACTGCAACAAATTGAAAAAATGAACCCAACAAATACTACAACAAATTAAAACCAAACGATCCGAATTTATATACGAATGTCATATAATTAGTAGTGCAAAACCAAAAAAAAAAATGGGGCATTTGGATCCGCATCTATATTCAAGTCAACAAATTTTGATGCTGCTGTCGAACTTTGACTGCTTGTATTGTTGACCATTTTTAATTGAGTATGAGATGTGCTTCCAATATTGTCCGCCGTTTGCATTGTGCTAACCCGTGCCTATAAAAACAAAATACATATTACAAATATTTTCCACAAACAAATTGACCAATCTAAAATTTAATTCATCATTAAAATATGTGTACTCATATATTGAACACGCACTGGTACATACATATTGTCTTGTGTGCTTACCATAGAAGGAAAATAGTAAAGTTGATAGTGCGGCACCTTATCATTAAATAGTAAGACAATGTTGTTAGTAATTTGAAGCATTAAAATAAAACCCCACAACAAACAAAGTGTAATATATTAAGTCCATTCAACACATATCGGTATATACTATCTATCTTGTGTGGCAACCATAGAAGGAAAATAGTAAGGTTGATTTTGCGGCACATTATCATCAAATAGTAAAACAATTTCATTACTAATTTCAAGCATTAAACTATAAATCCACAAAAACCTTACAAAACAACCTACCCCATGAAGTTCGAATATTGTTGTTGCATTTTATGGAAATAAAGTGTAACTGATTCGACATCTCCTACCCCAAGTCTCAATCTTCTAGCATTCTCAATATAATTCCTTGCATCTCGTTCATCAAACGTTAATGCCTCATATCCCCCTGCTTCAACAACTATGGAATGAAAATTCCTTGCCACCCCAATCTGTGTTGCATCGTTAACTTCTAATCTCCTCATCATCGGAGTAAAAATCCTCTTATTCATTGCAAAATGCTGTAAGTTAGTAGGAATCAAATCATGAGTGTGCTCAAGCACAACTGTGGTTAACTTATATCATTCATCATTTTGTAGACTGACTCTTACCCTTACTTTACAATCAATTTTTGATGACAAAGATGGTTTCATGGGATTTATTTATGATCTTTTTGTTTTGATCCGCGCCTGAGTACATTTAATTCCAAAGTATTTTACTTCCTTATCACTTGTTAGATTTTGTGTTCTAAAAGCTATAGCAAATCCACAGTGTTTCGCATATTTTGCATAAAATGCGTACACTTCTTGTTTTGAGATAAAATACATCTCCTTCTTAGGTTCTTCAATTTCACCACTCTCATTAAATGAAAGATTGTTATCCTGTTCTTCAACTTCCTCACTCCCATTTAATGAATTATTGTTTGAATCAATATCCATTGTAGCTTCAAAATTAAATAGAATAGACATTCAGAGAGTTAGCTGCAATTTTAAAGGAAGTAGAAATTGTCTGGGGCAATAGCTACCAGACACATTTTTAAATCTAAATTGTGAAGGATTTGAGTAATGAAGGAATTACATTCTTCAAAGATGAATCAGAACAAGGATGTTAATATAGTGAGTTGCAAAACAAGATAGCAAAAATGATTAAAATACTGTTAAAATGATTAAAATGTTAAGATACTGTTAAAATGATTAAAATTGCTATTATACTGTTAAAATTGGTATCTGTGGATGATTTTTCACCAAATTTTGCTGAGACAAAAATGTTATTATGCATATGAATAAATAAATAAATCTAATTAGTAGAGAATGAATATAAAATAAAGGCTCAAGTAAGAGTATTGACTATCATGGTCATGGACAGATGAGAAATCTTATGTAGTGGCCATAATCATCTAAACAATAATCTTATTTTTACAATCATCTTAATCATTTTAACAGTTGCTACCAGCCATGGCAGCCTTGGCAGCCTTGGCAACCACAATGACAGAGCTATAGAAGAGCAATGATACAAGGGGAAATAAAACGTCAAAGGGAAATGCCTTATCCATAAGTTAGTGAAGACTCTGATTGCTCTGCAGCACACAAACTTCCACTTTTTCCACTCCGATCAAACAGCAACAGCAACGACACACAGAGACAGTTCTGCTAGGTTACGAACAGACCGGTTCCAAGTCAGTGAAGACTTCGATTACTCTGTGGCACACAAACTTCCTCCTCTTCCACTCCGATCAAACAGCAGCAGCGGCGGCACAAGGGAACAGTTACGCTAGGTTACGACCAGATGGTGCTCCTCTCCCTCTACTCTTTGTTGTTTTCTTTTCTTTTTCTTTTTTCTTTTTTTTTTTTTTTTTGTGTGTTGTTATTGAAATGAAATGAAATGTGTGGGTGCATACAGTAGCAACAAGTTGAGTACAAATGTAAATTCAGACCACTCGAGCCATCACGTTTCGAGCTACGTAGCGGAATCGAGAGAAATTTTAAATTTTTTAGGTAAAATTCTTTGTGTTTTAAAATTTTTCTGAATCAAATTTTCTCTAAAAAAATATTAAAAAATCCTAACTATTATGAATATATTATATGATATTTATCTTATAAAATCTTAACAACAAGAACCTTAAAAAAATTTCCCTTAAAAAATTGAGTTTAAACATAACATAATTAAAATTAAACCTGAAGTATAAATTTGATATTGTTGAAATTAAAATATAGATATAAAATTAAATTTAAGTAAAACATGAAAAGAGTAATGAATCCTAAATAAAATAAACAAAAGTCATAAAAGCAAATTGTCCCAACAAACAAACCCTTTTTGGCAGTTGGCCGGTTTCTTTGGTTTTCTCAGCTTTGTAAACTCCGTTAACTTAAACCCCATCTCAATTATTTCAATGCATGCTCTCCTTCACCATTCTCTCCTCTCTCACTCGATTCAATCGCTATTCTTCTTCTTCTCACTTCTTCACTCATCACTCTCGATTACTATCTGATTCGATCTCCACGATGACTTCTTCGCTCGTAGCTCCTTCGATTTCTGTGCAGAAGCTCGCCTTCTCCTCTCCAGATTCCTTGCGGAATTGTTCGTGTTTTTCGGGTTTCAAGCATGGAATTCGGAGCTTTAGCTTTAGCCCTAGGAATTTTGATAAATCTAGGGTTTTTATGAGCGTCTCGGTTGGATCTCGAGCGGCTGTTGATGATGCTTTGTTCTCGGATTACAAGCCCAGCTTTGCGTTTCTGTTTCCTGGTCAGGTGAGGTTCAGATCTTTTTATTTTTAACTGTTTTTTTTTTAATTTTTTTAATTTGAATTTCTGGGCGAAATGTGAGATTTGTTGAAGAAAGATTGGAATTTTGTTTATTTCTGCGTGCATTTGAGGGAATTATTGGCTTATCAATGAATATATTTCCCTAAATTAGGAAAATAATAGTACCGGGTGAGCTGGTTCTGCCTAAGCTGCTACGTTTCCAGTTTCCATAATGCGGTTCTTCTATTTTGGATTTTTGGATGTTTTTCAGAGAACGAGAAAATCAACTTGGAAAATAATCTCACATTTTTCCTGCTACAACATTTTGTACCATTTCTGAAAATGATCAAAAATCAAAATTTTCGTTTTGCTTTTCTTTATTGAAGTAAATCTGCATGAGTTACCACATGTATTAGTAAAATGCATTGGTTTCTTATTGTGAAATCTTAGCAATGGTTGTATACAAGGGTCAATTACATGACACCCCTCAACTATCACTCAATATCACTTAACCATGTCAACTAAAAACCATACATTTGGACCCCTCATATATAAATGCCCCCCTTTTGATGGGTTGAAAGTGATACAATGTTATAGTTGAGAGGTTCAAATGTATGGTGTAAACCCTATATATAATAAACAAGTTAGAACCATTTTACATGCTATGCAGAATTACCTCCATTACACTTAGAAACCTGGCTCTGGCACTTCATTATTATATTACCCAACTTATATTGCATTTGTATTTGGTAGTGATAATCTCTGGATGGATTATTGGCTTTGCCTACTAGCTAAGCTTACTGTTGGTACAACTAGAAAGAAGTAAAACAGAAAAGATATTTGTGAATATTTTGTAACATGTATGCATAAAATGTTCCAAATTCAGTAATTATGTGTTTTAGAAGTGAAGGCGCCATGCTTATACTTCAAATGTTTATGGCAATACTCTCACCATTAACATCATTATGTGCACACTCTGTTGCATGATTATTGTTAGCATGTTTGTGTTGTATATCATGGTATAGTGTAAGTTCTATATATGCGTGTGTATATATATTTATATATGTGTAGAAGTAAAAAATGGGCTATACAACTGCATAACATCCTGATGGTGGTATGCAGTGTTAAAACTCTCCAATACAACTTGCCAGGAGTCTTTCTCTAGCCAGCACCTTAATCATCCCAGCTTTGCCAACTTGTCATCACCGTTGCTGTGTTTATTTTATATTTATATGTTTTGGGGGGAAGAAAAAACAAAGCTGAATAATCCTGGAGAAAGTTACCTAACAATTTAGAAGTTTAAATAGCATTTCTTGATCATGCTTTAACTTGGGGATTTGTGTATTCAGCATAACATCATGTGAAATTTGACTAATCAAATCTGGATCATGCCCAACCCTATGTGTTTATTACGTTGCAGGGTGCACAAGCTGTTGGAATGGGTCAGGAAGCCCAAAATGTACCTGCTGCAGCAAACTTGTACAAGAAAGCAAATGACATTCTAGGGTTGGTCTAACAAAAAATCTACTTTCTTTGATGCCTTTTATTATCTTTCTCATTTCGGTGGTTCAGCTCAGAACATGAGTGATGTAATCTAATGTCCATCTTGTTTGAAGGTTTGACCTTTTGGATGTGTGCATAAGTGGACCAAAAGAAAAGCTAGATTCAACTGTTCTAAGCCAGGTATCATGTGATTTTACTATTTCTATAATTTTATTTTTATTTTTAAATTCCTTTTTGCCGGGTAATATTTTTACTTCTCTTGTTTTTAGTAATTGTTTATTGTGGTTTATCTTAAAACTGAAGTAGCTGTGGACATATCACAATTTGATTGTAGAGTGGATTTATTAACAATAACAAAAATGATTATGCTTTAAATTTAATGAGCCCACTTAAAATAACTCTCTGAAGTGCTAATTAGCTTCACTAACCAGTCTACTTTTTGAAATGTCACTTGCCATAAAAAAAAATTGAAAACAGCATTTTTTTCAATTAGCATTGTACTTGAGAAATTCTATATATTTTTCCTAGCAAAAGACACCAAATTGACGTAACCCACCAAATTGATCAAGACCAAAAGACATGGTAAATATGACGTAACCCACCAAATTGATGTGATGTGTGTCTATTTTTCCTAGCAAGGAAGTGTTTTTTTGCCAAAGACTGTTTACATTATGTCCCTGTTGTTACATAATTGAGTTTTCAGTTGACGGTCTTAAACTAATTCTTCATTCTGCATTTTTACAGCCAGCTATCTATGTCACGAGCCTTGCTGCGGTTGAGTTACTTCGTGCTCGTGATGGAGGTCAGCAGATAATTGATTCTGTTGATGTCACATGTGGTCTTAGCTTGGGAGAATACACTGCTCTTGCATTTGCTGGAGCTTTCAGGTGAGCCATGCAATTTAGTAACATTGTTGTTAGATGGATCATATTTCCAAATTTGTGTTGGGTAGCTGGAGCTTCATCTTCAACACTAATAAATATGGTGCATTATTCTCCGTTTTGAGTCAATTAAATACTGATCACATGGAGTCCAGATTTTTTTTTTTTTTTTTTTAATTTCAAATACATCTAATATTTTTTTCTTCATGTTTTTATTTGTCTTAAATTCTTAATATCGATTTGTGCATTATTTAATTAGCTTTGAGGATGGACTCAAGCTGGTCAAATTAAGGGGTGAAGCCATGCAGGTAACAATCCATTATTGACTAATACTCATCTTAATTGCAGAATATCCTTGAAAAATAAAATTCTATAACTATTGTGTTTCTGTCACATTGTTTGTTGCAGGAAGCTGCTGATGCTGCTAAAAGTGCCATGGTCAGTATCATTGGACTGGACTCAGATAAGGTCCAACAGTTGTGTGACGCAGCCAATGAAGAAGTTGATGAAGCTGATAAAGTTCAGATTGCAAATTTTCTATGTCCTGTAAGATTCTTTAGAATAAATTTTCTATCATCCAGTCGGGAACTTTCTAATTTAATCTGACTTGACATAGAATTCACTCTATTTGGTAGGGGAATTATGCAGTTTCTGGAGGCGTGAAAGGAGTGGAAACAGTAGAAGCAAAGGCAAAGTCATTCAAAGCTCGAATGACGGTATTTTTCTCCTTAATTTTATGTTTTCAATCTGATGCCATGGCTCCAACATTTGTTACATCTTTCTTAGGCTGTGTTTGATTAGCAAGAAAAAGGGTGGAAAGTGAAAGTGAAACAAAAGAAAATATATTTTCTTACAAGCATTTTATTAGGATGAAAATTTTGCAACAAAAACATAGAGAATTTGAAATTTTAATTATAGATAATCCCTTACATGGAAATTTTTAATTTTCTTGTGTTTTCCTGTATTTTTTGCAAGAAATGCAAAACTTGGTTACAATGTCAATATTTGGTTGTACAAAAAAATTAATTTTCTTGTAGTTTCGACCACTTTCATGCTAAAAAAAGTCAGAAAATGTTTTATTTTATTCTTTTTCCCTCGCTTCCTACCATTTTGATCCTAAACAAACTTAGACAATGTTTTTCTTTCTCTTTCAGGTGCGCCTGGCTGTAGCTGGGGCTTTCCACACTAGTTTCATGGAACCAGCTGTCTCAAGATTGGAAGCTGCATTGGCAGCAACAGAAATCAGAACTCCAAGAATACCAGTTATATCCAATGTTGATGCACAACCACATGCAGATCCAGACACCATCAAGAAGATATTGGCACAACAGGTAACATCTCCCGTTCAGTGGGAGACAACAGTGAAGACGCTCCTTGCAAGAGGGGTGAAAAAGAGCTATGAATTAGGACCTGGAAAGGTAAAAATGTTAAATGCATTTCCTTTGTACTTGAATATGGGCAATTTGATTCGAGCATTTCTAATCTGAATCTCTGAGGTTGTTTTGTGGATCGTATACAGGTTATAGCTGGCATTGTCAAGAGGGTGGACAAAAAGGCAGAAATTGAGAATATTAGTGCTTGATGGAGTGACCGCATATTTCTCTATGAATACCATTCTAATGACCTTGCGAATGTATTGTATCATCTGGGTCTCACAGGCAGAGAGATTCCTGTTCAAGCCTCACCAAAAAGGCGTTGGGACCTTGGAAAAATTGAGCTTTTTAGTAGTAAAAATCATTGGAAATTTGTTTGGTTTGTAGTTTTTGTACCATCAATTTTGATTATTAAGATGATGACTTTGTATCGGTTGTGTCCTTGGATTGAAGTGTAGCCATTTTCATCATCTATTAAGAAACATTTTTAGATTGCTGCCTCCAATAACACTAGTGATTGCATCAGATGTGAGATATAAGGCAAATTTATATTTAATTGTTCAACTTCTCCAAGTAACACAAGATTGGTAACAGTAAAAAACAAAAACAAAATGTAAAACGAGCATCTTTGTCTCTATCAATCATGATTTGTGGTGGTAGGTGGTGTCAATCTTCTGAGCTGATTGAACCATTGATCTTCAAGGAGTTGATCAGCCCAACTAGGAGCTAATCCACTGAACGAGACACCATGCATTGCCTCCATCACTCTCGTCGCTATCTCCGGTGCCAGCGAAGCGTTCAGGCGCCTCTTATCCTCTCTCAATGCTCTAAGTATCGCTGAATCAGAAACCTCTCTCTTCCTCTTCTTCTTCTTCATTTGTTTTTCTTTCTTTGTCATTGCTTAGATCGAGAGACCATATTCCATTTTCTATGCAATGAAAATCAAATTCGTCATCTGTGTTGCGATCAAAATTTGACTGATTGAAAGCATTTTCTTCATCTTCCTTGTCGCCGCCAACGGAGATTGGTTGATAGTATTTCGGCAAATTGTCGTAGTTCGTGTCGA
The DNA here is from genome assembly GCF_055761805.1 of Camellia sinensis. NCBI lineage: Eukaryota > Viridiplantae > Streptophyta > Magnoliopsida > Ericales > Theaceae > Camellia > Camellia sinensis. Next base: position 60,966,569 of record NC_138974.1, read on the forward strand.
AACTGCTTCCACTGCGGTTCTTTGCAAAACATTATTACATTACACACAACACATCCTAATAAAATGTATAATATGCATATATATACATACCCCATCCCCACACACACCACAAATTGATTTGGAAAGAAAAGAACTTTCATTTATCACTGATTTTGATCAATCTAGTAGTTTACCTTTGATGCAATCGTTCTAATAGTTAGACACAACATTCATTGTTTGATATTTGAAAGAAATCTACCCCCCACACTAGAAAAAATAAATGTAGAGTTAAGATTCAACTTTCATATAGTGAAATGAATCTATCTAAATAATTATATCCGAGTGTTGAGCTTTTCAATAATTTTTTGTATGAATAAATACGGCATATGTTGCAATGTTCCACGAGAATATTCTAGTTCCCAAATAAAGGGTCCTTGGGATAAAATTGGAAAGAAGCTGATTGGTTACCAGGAAAGTAAAGAAAGAAAATAAAAATTGCAATGTTCGACGAGAATATTCTAGTTCCCAAATATAGGGTCCCTGGGATAAAATTGGAAAGAAGCTGATTGGTTACCAGGAAAGAAAATAAAAATTGATTCAGAGAAAAACAAAATGCACCAGCCGGGAATCGAACCCGGGTCTGTACCGTGGCAGGGTACTATTCTACCACTAGACCACTGGTGCTTGTTGAATCGAGGAGGTAATTTTTATAATTTATTGTACTGTTGAATTTGGTAGTTCAATCGTGGCATGAATTGTGAACACCAAATCACCAAACCCACATCCAATAAACTGTTTGTCTGTTCGTGTTTGATTTGTCAAAAAACAACACAGAGTGAGAGAGAGAGAGAGAGAGTCTGAAGCGGGAAATGGCCATTCCCATATTCAGGTCTACTTCCATTTCAGAGTCTCACAAATTGTTGAATTCGTTGGGGGCTCCGAACAGTTCAATCTCGAAGAAAAGGAATTTGATTTCCCGTTGTGCTCCGTCGGAATTGAATCTTCCTCGGTAACAAAAAAAAGCCAATCTTCTCCAATAATTTCTTTGAAGCATCCCAATTATACACGAAACAACTTTCACACACATTTCAAATTGGAAACTTCTTCGGTGTTGTAAAATTTGTATCACTTACTTGCGTTTGGTTGTGTTTTCATTTTCTTCATTTTTGCTTTCCATTTTCGTTTTCTAATGCTGTGTTTGGTTGGGTGATTTGGGGAGAGATTTGGAAAGGGAAATGGAAAAGCTAGGTGAAATGCGAATAAAACATGTCTATATTTCACACTTTTTTCCTTTCCCTTTCCAAATTCCTCCCAAATCCCCTAACCAAACACAATAAAAGAAAAACCGTAAAAATTCTGACAACACACATGAATTCTTATACGTTTTTATTTTTAATTTGAAAACGAACTAGTAGTATTTGGTATTTCTTAGAAAATGAGTTATTTGTAAGGAGGGGGGGGGGGGAGAAAGGTCTACAAATAATTCGAACCAAATACAATCCAGAAAATGAAAGCATAAACACAACCAAACTGGCAATTTTCGGTCATTTTCATAACTGGCTTTAGCAGATGCTTTATTATCACCCTATCTTGCCTCTGCAATGGTTAAGACATTCATATTATGTGGTGATTGTTGGCGTGATTAATGTGGAAGTTGATCTATTTGTTGTGGTCGTAGGTCAGAGGTATCATTTTGTATTGGAACTCACCTCATTCCACACCCTAACAAGGTAGTGAGTTCGATTTTGTTCACCCGCCTTTGCAGAGCTAATTTTCCTTCTCATATATTTACTTTCATGTGAGTTTCATAAGCCACATTATGCCATTGGTTTGCGTTGAATAGAATTTATTACTTAGAGTGAATTGGGAACTATTGATATGGAATTGTTACATATCGGTCACATTCTTAAGCCATTTTGTTTGTCTTTCTTAAGGTTGAAAAAGGTGGGGAGGATGCATTCTTCGTGAGCAGCTATAATGGGGGAATTATTGCTGTTGCCGATGGTGTCTCTGGGTACAAAGTTTTACTTTAAAATGTCCTCTTATCTTGTTTATTAGAAATTCAAAGTTAAAAGTACAAGTAGTATTTTCAAAATTTTGAGGACAAAGGTTAGAAGTTTCTGTATTACCAAAAATCATCCACCTTTGTGCAAATGATTCAAGAATTCACGAATGAGATGTGACATCTTGTCAAGTGGTCAGTAAATTGTTGTCATTATGCTTGATAGTTGACAGTATAATTGACTACTTCATGGATGGTTATTGCAAGTTATTCATGGCTCTAGAATACCCCATAAGCCCATACTCTGAGAATTAAATGATGCTTGACAGGTGGGCGGAGCAGAATGTGGACCCTTCATTGTTCTCTCGGGAACTAATGGCTAAAGCTTCAGATTTAGTTGGGGATGAAGAGGTATTACTATCTCAGAATATGGGAACGATATGCTTCCATCATTGCAATGTTGGACTCGAGCAGTGTGTATAGTTGGACATCATCAGCCTCTTCAATTGTTTGAGGAAGATTATCTTTTGCTTTACAGTTAACCTTATGCATATTTTGTTTGCTGATACACATTGGTCTTGTCACAAAATTTGGCAGGTTAACTATGATCCTCAAATTCTTTTGAAGAAAGCACATGCTGCGACATCTTCCATAGGTTCAGCTACTGTGTAGGTTTATGCTTTCCTTTAATATGCCCTCCAAATTGTTGCCAACACGTGCACACACAAATGGAGAAGCCGTACTTTGGAATCCCGCAAACTTATTTAACTTGGGTTTTCACTGGCCTTGAAGAATTGTTGCCATGCTAGAGAGGAATGGTTCTCTGAAGATTGCCAATGTTGGAGATTGTGGACTGCGGGTTATTCGTAAAGGTAATACCAAAATCTTCCATTTGTCCACCTTTGAGCTTTTCTTGATTGTCCCTTATTTATCTGTTTATTTTTCTCAGTAATTATGTAGTGACGTTACTTGATTACTTATCGAGATATTAGGTCAAATAATCTTTTCCACGTCTCCACAAGAACATTATTTTGATTGCCCGTACCAGTTGAGCTCAGAGGTGGTTGGTCAAACGTACCTAGATGCCACGGTATGATGATTCAAACATCTAGTATCCTTTTATACAAGGATTGAAATTATCTATATTATTTCATCATCTCAAGTACAAAGCACACCTAAGACTTCTTGCTCTTGTATTGACGTTTTGAGTGAATCTGAATTGTCACTCACAAGGACCTTATATGGGACCAATCGAGCTCTTTTACATTGGTTCTCACATGTGTGCCTTTCTTTATTGCCTCTACATTTGGTTGATTTTGTGGGCATGTTTTATCCGTGACAATTCAATTTTTTATGGGCAAAAAATCGATTTTTTCTGGCCAAAACTTCTGGTGGATTTATATATGTACATTTGTATCTGTGGGTGGTGTGTGTTGTGTTGTTTGCCTGTTTCTACTGATAGCAGATTAGCCTCTGCACTCATATTTTAAGCTTTTGAATCACAGCAATTTAGAAGAGCTTAAAAGATTTGCGGCACAATGATATTTCAGCTTATCAGTTTCCTAATAGAAGTGCACCAACAAACTAAGATGTTTGCAATACTGACTTGTTTGGCTTTTTCATTTATATACTGTGTAGTTAGTGAGTATGGTATATGATGTTGGCTAGCAGAGAGACAATTAGTCTGTAATCTTTTAGTTGGGCAATAGTGTCTGATGTCGGAGTATGTTTCATTAGGAAAGAAAATCATTTGGAAATTTTGAAATATACTGGAGATGCTTAAATCTCCTTACAATCAGATATGTTTATTCAAACGCAGGTTACCAGCGTGCGGTTAATGGAGGGAGACACCATTGTGATGGGCTCTGATGGCCTTTTTGACAACGTTTTCAACCATGAAATCATTTCTACGATGGCCCAATACAGTGATGTTGCTGAGGCTGGTAAATATTGCCTGATTCAATTTGTCTCCAATAGAAATTTGTTGACTCAGGTGTCTCATTTTCTAACTGCCACTTGATTCTCATGCTAGCAAAGGCATTAGCTAATTTGGCTCACAATCATTCAACGAACTCCAGCTTTGATTCTCCTTATTCCTCAGAGGCCAGAACCAAGGTAAAATCAGTGCAGAGGTTCACCTACTTGTCATCCATTTCTAGGTATTTGGGCTGTGCAATAATGTGGTTATTGTCTTCATGTGTAGGGTTATGATGTTCCCTGGTGGAAGAAATTTATTGGGATGAAGTTGACAGGCAAGGTTTATTAAAAACTTTTAGTGATGCCCTTTTCTCTTAGATCCATTGGGCTAAAGAGTCTCTTCTTGTGCAGGTGGTAAGCTTGATGATATCACTGTGATTGTTGGTCAGGTAGTAAACGAGCGAGACATTTAATCTGTCAGATGACAACCTATGTAATACCATTGTTGAAGGATACTTCATAGGCAGTTGGGAGATATTGTTTTGTTCTTTCTTGATTACTTCTTGTTGTAAACTGGGGTGACCTTTTGAAGTTGGGTGGAAACCAGTAATGTGATGTAATTATCATAGCGGTCCAGTGTACATTTTTAAATTGTGGGTAAGAATGTTGTGAGCTTTCTTCCACAAAGATACAATGGTCTGAAATTTCATTTTAGGGGTCAAAAATGAATGCAACACGGTTCAAATTTCTTTCTGACGGATCCTTCAATTAGATGGTATCATTGTATTGTTTTGTGTTGTTTTGATTTTGAACCTTTTTTTTATTTTTGTTTTTTTGTGCTATAGCACTGAGTTTTGCCTGTAATAATATCTAATGATTCGAATTCTCAACTTCCTAATGAAGTGTAGAAGTTCTAACTAACTAACAAGCCCAGTTGGTTATTGCATCAAAATACTGCCACTAAAAAACTAGTGATGAGGGTGGACTTCAAATTGAGAGGATCGCTCGAGAAAAGCCCCATCAAAAGAATAACGAGGATCAATTGTTGGGTTCTCAAACGCTAAATGTAAAGGAAAAAAAATTAAAATTAAAAAAAATAATCCGTAGGAATAGACAAAAAAAAAAAAAAAAAAACAAAAGTTCTCCACTGCACTTGCTCCTTGAACATCCATAAAATAAATGAACTGGTTTTTGATGTAATCAATTTGACTACTTCTTGGAACATAATCCAGAGAGAAAAGTGGGTTCCGGCATTTCTGTGGAACATAATATAGAGAGAAAAAAAGAAGAGTACAAAAACATCTCAAACTTTCTATCAATTAAATTCTTAAAACGACAACAATTTATACAACATAAATAATAAATTCTAATCTGTCCTATGAGCTCATCTGCTAACACCAGTTGCCCAAACTGCCGTCGTTCCTGAAAGATGCTCATTCATCTCGCTAAATCATCCCTGAAAGATGCTCGTTCATCTCGCTAAATCATCGCCGAAAAAACGTTCTAGTCTGTAATAGAGATATTCAATAATACACTAGCAGAAAAATGAAGATACTTATTCTTCATGGTCATTCAAGTGGCACTACTATTGTTCTCATTTAGTTCTTGGAAGAAGGATTTTGCAGCCTCATATGTAGACCAGCAGATTGCAGCCGCAGGTGCGTGGAAGAGCATCCTTGGCATCCACCCCCTCATGAGCCCACGGTATCCATCTTTTTTTATTATAGTTCGAAAAACATCCCTAATTGAACCACTTATAAATCTGTCACATCCGCATACGCCCTGCATGGCCCAACAAATAAATTCATAACTTGAAAAATGCTATAGTAATATACCAGCATTGATTAATATATTTCTAAATTAATTGCTGCTAGTAGTTAACAAAAAATCTAATAACAGTTCACTATCATGAAGGCTATAAAATCAACCAACACATCACAGAAGATCAATTTAATCAAAGACAAGGAGGGCACGCGCGCACAGAGACAGATCGTTAACCACATTACGTGTATCACATAATATTAACGAGAAAAATTGTCCACCCAAGGAGTAAAAGTTTAATTGTTTCCTCAAACATCCATTCGTATAAATACAACACCCACATTGGTCCTTCATAACGTCTCAGTTAAAATCCCTCGTGCATTTTCCAGTATTGGACAATTATATTTACAGAAACAAGTCCAATTGTTGTGTAACAAAGTTGAATTGTCAGAGGAAGGGTGGTTCTGTAACAAAGTTGTAACAAGTTCAGTTAGTTCTGTAACAAAGTTGAATTGTCATCCATGGGAATCTCAGAAGGACCAAGCTTTTGACCTTGTCTAATCAAGTTTAAGGTTGTGTTTGAGTCCTATTTTGTGTTCGTTTTATGTTACTACACTAATTTAGATTCATTTATATTTTATTCAACGTTCTTCTTTTTTGGCAGAGGAAGGGTAGCACACCAGGTACGTCAGTCGGCTTACAGATCCTCAATATGAGTGGTACCAACTGGAGTGCCCCAAATTAGCTGGTTTACTACACTAACTTAGATTCATATATACTTCGTATACTTTAAGAGGTCAAAGAAAGTCCGATCATTTTAACGACATGAGCTGTATTATGGTTCCATGGGTCATCTTTTAGGTCAAGTTATAATATTGTGTCACATATGTTGTGATTTTATTAGATCTAGATTGTCCTTGGTCATCAATGTTTCTTAGTTTCGTATATTGAAGTTCTAATTCTATCAAAATCAGCAAGTATATAGCTACCTATGATATTTATGTAGTTTTTCTGCATTGAAGTTGACCGTAGAATTTACAAGAATTTCAAGTCATATTTCTGTGATTTAGCTCAACCTCAACCCCTGCAAGGGTGAGACTCTTCTTCTGTTCTCCAAAAACAGCTCCCCCCTCACTATCCCCTATCTGTTCTTACCAGTTCGAGCTCGTTTACAGTGATATATCAGTCAAGGGAATTCCTATATATAGGTTATATCATCCTAAATGCAGGGATCTCAAACTCTCTCGCTTGTGTTTTGCAGATGATCTGTTCATTTTATGCGATGTAGATGCTGATTGATTCACAGTAGTAAGGAAAATCTTGAAAGAGATTCATTGTTAGGCAGGGTTACAACCAAATCTGAAGAAAATTACTGTTATATATTTTGTTGGAGCTTCTGGAGAGGTTAAAGTTTCAATGATGCAAACATTAGAGATTCCAGAAGGATTCCTAGCAGTAAAGTACTTGGGGGTCCCCCATATAACTACTAAATTAAAACTTTACAATTGCAAGTAGTTTAAGGATAAACTGATGAACTACCAGGGTTAGCCTAGTAGCAGTGCATGCGCGTACCTAACTAGGAGGTCACAGGTTCAACTGCACCTTCCCCTCCAATGTACCCAAAAAAAATATTGATGAAAAGAGTTAAGAGTTGGACAAATAGATTGTTGTCCCATGGAGGCAGATTGCAATTAATACAACCAGTGTTATCTAGCATTCAAATATACTGATTCTCACTGGTGGAGTTAAGAGTATAATGAGTGATATCAAGTGACACCACTCAACATGGAAATTTTCTTAAAATAAATGTAAACTTTACCCAAAATGTTTGGTATTTTACAAATTGAACACAGTGAAATTAAAGAAACAAAAAAGAATTGCTATTTCTACTTCACTTTATTATAAATACAAATTTGCTTCTAGTGTACATATATTACTCTTAAAGCACATTAAAATACAAATTTTTGGAGAAATGTTTTTAAAGAATTGTAGTGAAAATAACAACTACAATTGTCATAGTCATCAATTCTACCAACTACAACTATATTTGTGAAAAGATCTCCTTTTTTTTTTTTTTTCTTGATGCATTTTATAAAGAATCCAATAAGTGATATTTTTTAAATTAGTCAGAGTGATCAATGAATCAATGATTATTTAGCCACATATATTGGGGAAAAAAAATATTAGATAATATAATATAAGTAATAAGGTTGTCATATATATAGCGATTTCAAACAATAAAAACTTGTGAATAATTGTGTAAATGCAAATCTTTGCTTGATTTTGTTGAAGCATTAATCTCTCAACTTTTGATTTATATGTAATTTAACAAGTTTGAATTACTATTGTCGATGTAATTGAAAATATATAAAATTATAGTGTAAAATTTGATTTTGATATAGATTGTGTAGAACCTATAGCGACATAACACTATTGATAATACTTGTTAAATGACCCCACTGAAGATAATCAAAGACATTGAGGGCATTTTAATAACATTCCTCAGGACTGGGGCCAAATTAAAGCATATAGGAGCAAAGGTACAGGGGGATACTGCCTGCTCACCTATAAATGGAGGAGGACTGGGAATGAGGGCTCAAAAGGAATGGAATAAAACCATGATGATCAGATACTAATTGGATCTAAGTAGGAAGATTAATTCTATTTGAGTGAAACGGGTTCATAGTTACATTACAAAACATGACAGCCTTCAGGTCATGCCTTTGCCTGCAGACTCACCAGTTACATCAAGGTCTAATAAAGTAGTCTGGTCCTACTCTTCAAGTGGAATAAATTCATCTAGATCTGTTTGAGAGGCTATTAGAAGGAAACCAGCCAATAAATTGTTACAACCTTGTCTGGTTCAAGCAGGCTATTCCCAAATGTGCATTGATTATGTGCCTACTACGTCATAAAAGACTAGCTACAAAAGACAGATTAAGGGATTAGGGAACAAAGGCGAACCCTGTTTAACCTCGTTGTAACCAACATGAAGAGAGTTTCATCAGTTTTCGTTTTTCTCTTGCTCTTTCTCTAATGCAGTATGGAAAGACATTCTGACAAAAAGGAAGAGATGCAATAAGCCATACAAAGATGCAAGTACTGTACTTTCAAAAATGCAGTGTATAAGTTCTCCATGGCACGTGACGGTGTCAGTATACCATATTTCGAGATAAAGGAATCTCAAAGTTTTCAGCAATATAAAGAAAGATAATGAGCAATTGAATGAGAAACAATCCACACAATTGAGGGTAAGTGTGTCTGCACGCCCTTTGAGTAATGTATTTTAGGTGGCTTTATTTTGTTGAAGTTAGTGGTGATTGTTTGTCTGGTATCCCCTCTTCTTTTGCTGTAAGTTCTGTCTTAGTATAGGTGTATTGCTTTTTGTTGGGGGGTTTGTTTTTGGGAGAATCATAAATCAGGGAAAACAACTCAATCAATGCAACTTTCATGAAGTTGCACATGGATCCATGAAAAGGAAACTAATTATTACAAGTTATTTCCACATTTTTTTTGCAATTGCCCCTTCAATACTTGTTTTTGTATACCAACACACATCAACTATATTTGTTCATCACATAGAGCAATACGCACAATTTACAAATTGAAAGACATATACATGCGTATGTGCGACTGCTTTACCTGACACTGTAGCTGAGTCTTCACCACATCAAGCGGCGTCGTCACAGCAGCCGCCAACGCCCCAGCAGCCGCACCGGCGGTAGCATGAACCACCCACCGTTCATCATTCACGCTCTCCGGCGAAACCTCCATCAAACCCCTCTTTACCGCCTCATACGTCGCAAAATGCACCGCCGTAAACGGCGCATTCATCAACACAGTGGTCCTATACGACGCATAAAAAGCCCCAATCCCCTCTTCCATCGCAACCCTCCTCACGCAATCCATCACCCCCTTATACGGACTACTACTCAATTGCAGCCTCTGCTTCACCATATCCATCGGCGTCAACACCGCATCGCTCGCCACCGTCGCAAACACCCCCGCCGCCGCGTGCGCCGCCGAGTTATTAGGGTTTCCTCCAGAAAACGACTTCTTGCAGAACTCGTACACGGAGAAGTAAACGGCGTGAGCCGGTCCGGCGCCGAGCCCCATGGCGCCGATGCCGCGGTAGAGCCCGGCAGGGCCTTCGGTTTTGAGGATGGACCCGAGGGCTTGGCGGAGCCCCACGGACTTGATCGGGCAGGACCCGAGGACCTGCATACGGGTCTTCACGGTGTCGACCGGGAACATGGCCATGTGCTCGACCGAACCGGCGATCGAACCGGCTATCATGAACTGCCAGAAGTGGAGACCGTCGTGGGCCGGCGAGACGGTGATCTCCGGGTGGAAATCGGGAGGCAAAAGATCGGGTTTTTGGAATTTTGGAGTGGCATCGGTGGCCATTGAGAGTTGTTGAAATTAGGGTTTGAGATTGAGAAGTAATTAGGGTTTTGGTGTAAGGGTGGTGGTGTTGTTCGCAGTAAGTTGAAATGGGTTGTCGCCATACAAGGTCTAGGTCTTTACAGAGAGAAAGGGAATAAGAAATAGAAAGGGAAGCATCGGTAACGAGAGAGATGTCAAAAAAGTTGCGTAGTTGTTTTGGGGACTATTTTCGAGCAGGTCAAGAGTTGAAGAAGCTTATTCGGTGCGGAAAATTATACAATAATTTCGTAATATCATGCGTTCATATTCTTTTTTTTTTTTTTTTTTTTTTTTTGTTCATATTCTCTTACTAATTATTATTTATCAATTTAATTATTATTTATCAATATAATTAATTAATTTTCTATTTTTTTCTTCAATTATATTAACTTCAACCACTACATGATGATGTTCCAGACTACTGGATAATCACCCTTCCCTGGAGGAGTTCTATGGGGTTCCAAAACAAAGTTTAGGACATATTGCGATTCCAAAATTGGAAAGGTAGTGTAATCAGAATAATTAATGAAGATAATTTTTGTAAAGGAGATCCTCCGTATAATTTTTTTTTTAATAATTACGCAATGGATCTTGTAAAGTCAGTACTTAAGTAAAAAATCATTTTAATTTATAGGTTACAAGTTAGAAAGAAAATAAAATTTTAATATGATTTATCATGTTTGACCAGTCCTAAAAATATTTTTTATTTTTTTTGACTTTTGTGAATTTCTCTTTTTTATTTTTACTAGTTGAACCCCACGCGCTAGGGCCGCGTTATTATTGGTTAGGAATAAAGTCCTATCGCCTTATCATTAGCTAAAAATAATAGATCGAGGCAAAAACATGACCAATTATTATTAAATTCTATAAATTTTATTTTATGAATCGAAACTACAAGCAAAACCCTAAACCCTAAGCAAATTCCAAAGAGTCCTAGAAGCAAGAAAAAGGGGACCAAAAAAAATATAGATTGAATAATCATATAATAAAAAATGAAGTAATTATTAAAACAAGTTTGCCTTAAAAGTAGTGAATTCCATTATTCCATTTCAAATTAAACCTGAAAAATATGTCAAAATTTTATATTTGCTGATTTCAAAAAAAATGTCTAAATTTTTTGTTTGTTAGCTTCAGAAGGAATGAAATAGCTTCACAAAAATAGAATCCGTGACTATGCAAGCAAAATGAAATAATATGAATATGATTAAATCATGAATCAAAATGGAAATGATGAACTGATTATTCTTAAAACATAATCAGTGTGTTTGGTTTGAGTTTTCTGAATTAATTTTTTTAAAAACTGAGTTTCTTGATTTTCGTATTCTTTTGTTTTTAGTGAATATTTTTTAAATTTTAAACATTTTTTTTTACTTTTTTCGATGCACCTTAGTTAGATGTATCTAAAAAGCAAAAAAATTGTGAAAAAATATTTAAAAAAATTAATAAATACATAAAAATACAAAAAATGTACTGAATTCTTGTATTTTTTTTTTTATATTTTTGGTATTTAGTAAATTTTTAAAACATTTTTTTTTACAATTTTTTTACTTTTTAAGTGTATTTATGTTAGGTGTGTCTAAAAAGTAAAAAAATTGCTTAAAATATTAAAAAAATTCAGTAAAAATAATTAAAAAAAAACACAAAAAATAAGAAAGTAGAATTTTCTGAAAAGTATTTTCTGAAAAATGAAAACAAGCAAGTTAATAGTTTTCTTATGGACATATCGTCAAACACATGGTGTACAAAGTTCTTCCGTACAAACAAACACCAAGACCCCAACATTGGCAAACCTAAAAAATTGAAAATTACCTCCCTCCACCATATACATGCAAATATATATATACAAACATATACATGCATGTCACGTAAACCATGAATTGAGAATAGGGAGCTCATCAAATTGTGATTTAACAATAATAGTATAGAGCTTTGATGATGCATATATGAGCAAATAATTTTGTCAATTTGCATCACAGTTATAGCATCAGTTTCAGGAACAAACACAAATTGTACAAACCAATTTTTTTTCCATATTGTAAACAAATATATAATTATATATAATTAAACATAAATGACAATGAAGAGCAAAAAACAATGGGAGCAAGTAGCTTTAAAAATCAAAAATACCTTACATCATTTCCTATTGTCAATACTTTATATCATTTCCAATTGTCAGAATTTAGAATACGTCTAGATTTTCTACTTATTGATTTGAGAATGTTGCACTTGTTTATAATTATTCCATTTTATTGTGAGGGAAACACTATATTCGCAAAAGAATCTACTTCATCCAAACAGATGATGAGAAAGGACATTCACTGAATACAGCAACATGATGCAATATCTTGATTAAGTGGGGCTGTCTTATTATTTTGACGATTATATGTTCATGACCAGGAAAAAGAAAAGGTTCCAATTATACAAAATGCACCCTATGATTCCCAAACTACATTTCAGTTCTCAATATAAATTATGTGGACAACAAACCAACAAAAGTGGCTTTTATGAAAGAACATAAGTAGCAAAAATCCATGAAAATTCTCTCTAAAAAAACATTATATTGAATTGCCAAATAAACGTACCGATCTAACAAATGGTTGTTGGAACACCCACTCAATAATAGGTGTCTTCTGCACAAAAACTGACAGTGTTGGCCAAAATTTACTACACAAAATACCCTATCAGCTACTAATATTAAGGCCAAGTTTGGCAAGTCCATAAAAAGTCAAAAAGCTAAAAAATTACTCAAAAAGTTAAAAAGTTATCACTATTCACCAAAAGTCAAAAATTACGGTTGCACAACTCCCAATTCAAATTTTTCCCTACATACTAATTTATACAATTTTTTAATACACATTTTTTCATAAAAAGTCAAAAAGTTAACCCAAACATCCATATTTTTTTCCTCAATTTTTTAGTCCAAAAAGACAAAAAGTGTACTTATTTAGGGCACCCCAAACAATCCCTAAGTAATATGAGCAGAGGACATAAAATCATTGAAGGAAAATCCAATGAACATAAAAAGAACAATGAACCCATATGGCTCCAAAATCATTCCCATATAGCCCATCCTGTAACAACCAAGAAAAAGCCCACACCAAAAGAAATAGTTCCTTGTACAATCATCACAAGGCAAATAAAAATGGAAGATGAGTATACACACTGAATGGAGAAACATAAAACAAACCAACTTTGAAATTGCTACATTTCGTGAAGAACTGCATCAAGGACTTCGGTCGCATGGTCATCGTCACCCTTGCTGAGAATAGATCTGATTCAGTATTACCAAAATAGCACTACGTTAAGCAGGCATCAAATACACAGTAAGCTAAACGGAAAATGCTCAATAATGGAAGAAAGTGAGCAATAAAATTATAATGAGAGAATGAGAACAGTATGCCAAATGTTATCAATCCCAGCCCAATCTTTGTTTCATCATAGTGTTTCTAGTTCTTTCATTAATCAGAATTTTGAAATGGAACTATTTGTAAAAATAGAGCAAATGTTATGAATGTGAAGAACCTAAATAAGTTAATTACTTTGTATAGAAAAATAAACATATAAAAGAGTACTTTATCCATGAAAGGAACTCTTTCATAAGGAGCTGATCTCTCAAAATACTGAAAATAAAGGTAACCCAGTCTCTCATTCAGATGCCAAAAGCTCTCTTGCTCAAACACCCCATCCTTAGAGGAACATCCATCCCATCTTGATAGTTTCTCGCCCTCAAGCTCATCGCTGAATGAGTCACTAAATAAGTCTCTTGTCTCACAAACTGACTCGGTCTCTTCTTAAAAAACATTCCCCATGAATTCATTCAGTATAGCCACTCAAAATCAAGACTTAGAAGTGAATACCCCAAAGAAAACTATATTATACATGCCTTTTTAAGTACCAATGTCAATAAACACCAAACAATCAATCATGGGATTGGAGAATTTCAATTGCCAAACCAGTTTAAGAACATAGAATTACAATTAATACCAAAAAGCAAGAAAGAAATCACAAAAATGGGAAACCTTTGACTAACCCATATGGGGGTTCCAATCAATTACATTACAAAATTGTATCAACCTGAAAATCAACTATAAAGAACAAGAGATGATAGCAAAAGTAGAATAAAAGTTCACAATTAATTGTTTAAGCAACTTTGTAATCACAACAAATAATCTTTGTTCCAAACTGTATCAAATTATTAAATTACAAATAAAAAAACAGAGCAACCCAGTGCACTAGCTCTAGCTAATTATAAATGTTTATATACAAATGTTGAGAATGAAATTGATACCTTAAACTGTTTGAGGAGTTACTCGTAAACATTTGGATTATAGAGAGGTAAGGCATATATTACTGAATTAGAGTTTCTTCATTGTCCACTCTGATTTGAACTCCAGCACCATAATTTCTCCATTCATCAAAAGAATTCCAAAGATCAACCAATGTAAATACACAACTTTTCCCTCTCCCAAGGGTGCCAAAGACTGTTAAGGTTTCTGATCTCCCTCTGTAAAAAGATCATAAATCAATCAATCATAAGACACATGAAACAATCACATTCTATTAGCATCAAAACAATTTTAAGGAAAAATATTGAAATGAGAAAAAACACCTTGGGTAGGAACTGAGATGGGAGTGGGCCAATTTGTTCTTCCTTCTTCATGACTTTCTTGATAATTCCATCATTCTTGCAAACATCTACTATTGTAATCCATGAGATAAGATCTACTTCAAACTAAATAACACAATTGGGAGGGACACCATTTTTGCCTGTGGCTCCATAACCCAAATCAGGGGGCAGCGTGAACATTACCATCTCCCCATTCTTCATGGTAATGATTGCATGGTTCAATCTAGTAACCATTTGACCTAACCAACCCATCAATAAACCAATCAAGTTGAAAGAAACCCAAAAGTAACTCCATGACAATAAAGAATCACAACGAAATACTTTTGCATCTCAAAATACTACTCAATGTTTTTGAATTTTAATGTATTGTCTTTAAAGCTATAAATCCATTAATTTTGTTACTGGAGATAGAAGTCTTTAGCATCATTGGTTTAGTTACTGAGTATGAGTTCTCTAACTTTTATGAGCATTCACACATTTTCAATGCAAGTTTTTAATTAAGGCAGCCTCCAATTTTTTGGTTTGGATGTTCAGGCATATTGTCAAATAGGTGGTGTGCCTAATTTGTGTATGCACTAACAAGCACCCACGAGAACAGAGTATATCCATAGCTAGCAGAAAAAGAAATAGAAAACCACTAAATTACATACCAGGTTGTGGAGTTTGGGCTGTAATCTATGTACCTAGAAACAACGAAGCTAAACCAAGATGGGAAGTGTTTGTCTTCGGCTGAGAGAGAATCGTTTGATTGCAAAATTTGATCCACTGAACACAAGAAAATTCTAGGAGGGACAGATGATTGCACCCGGTTCGGTTGCAATACTTAGCGGAAGACGTGTACACCTACCTCACTCAAACGGCGTACGGCCAAGAAGACACGTAAACCCAAAAATTGGGAAGAAGAGTTGCAAATGACACATAAGTGAATTCTTAGGGCCAAAGGTAATAATGTGAACACTTACTAGGAATTTCTGGTAATTCCACCAGCGTTAGATTCAAAAAGAGTTGCTTGCTTCCGCTTTTTTATATATAAGTTATAGATGAAGTTTCTATTTTGGATAAATTACAAATACACCCCTTGAGATTTGTTTAAAATACAAATTGTATCTTGTGGTTTAGAAAATTACAAATGCCTCCCTGTCAAAATTTTCTATTTAACAGAATTAATTGAAAAAGTGAATTTTCTAACTATTCACCTATACAATAATAAAATTATCTGAATTATTAATTGAAATAAAATTTTAACATTATTAAAAACTGTTAATTAACTTAATGATTTATTAATAAAATGACCTATTCGTTATGAAATTAGAAACCTTAGCAGGTGATGTAGGCCGAAAGGTACCACATTGAGGCCACTTAAGTTACATTTTTAGTCTTTCAAATTTGTTTATTTGGTGAAGATGATGTGTTTGGTGTACTTGAACAGATTTGGCAGGAAATACGCAAATTCAATAAAAAAGGGTGCGAAAACAGATTCTCCGTACGAGAAACGAAAAATCTAAGCCAGCTATCTCATCGCACGTGCGGCCCACCACCGCTCGAGCGGCCTACATGGGCACTCAAGCGGCCCACCTAGGAATGCGTGCACAGAATTTTAGGTTTGTTCTGTTGAGAATAAAAAAAAGAAAATTAGACTAACTTAGGGTTCGAAAATTATTCTAAGGAAAAGGAGGCTAGAGTTTTGAAAATGTGATTTTCCTCAAACTTTAAGGAAAACTTTCATGGGGGCTTCTTCCTCTTCCATCTATTCCATCTCTTCCCACTCCTTTATAAGTTGCTAGGCTCTTCTTTTCTAGGGTTTTGATGGAACCCTAGCCATGTAAAACGATTTCTCTTAAGCTTTAATTGTAAAACGGTTTGAATAAATGTATGGATAATTTAGAAGTTTATAATAATTGTTCTTTTCATCTCTTCAAGTATTTTACTCTTTGTGGTTGTTTAATGCTTTCCATACATTAGTTTTCTTTGTGTTTGTGTTCAAAGTACAAGATGAGTCATGCTATGAGAGACGGGTCGTGTTGCCATTATTTTTTAGAGCAAACGATTCGTGCTACTAGGGATGATTCGTGCCTTAACATTGAATGCAACAACCCTCTTGAACAATATTTCAAACTTGCAGTTGTGAAATACTGGGTATTTCAAACCGAATTGCAATTGATGGCCGATGTTAAATCTCATTTATGTGGTTAGTGGTGAATTCTTTGCCCTAAGATTTTTCCCAAAAATCAATATCTCAAACTCTACGTTTAATTGTCAATTTAATTTCTCAATTTTATTTAATTCTTGTTTAGTCATAATACCCATCAATCTTTTTATCAAAATTAATTTAAGAATTTAACAATTAAATTAGTTTAATTTCCCGTTTGTCCCCGTGGATCGATACCTAGACTTGCCATTATTCTAAAAGAATTTGATATAGTTTGGTGTTTATATTCGGTGTGTGAAATGACCTATCAAATTTTGGCGCCGTTGTCAGAGACTTCTGGCGAAATTAATTAATTTAAAGTTACATTCTTATTTTAATTTTTAGTTTAGGATTTTATATGTTAGTGTTGCTAAGTGTGCAGAGTGTTTGCAATTGGAGTGATCACCGAAGTGCGAGTGGAGCACAACCGAGCTTTAAAAACAAACCGCAGCACCAAAGTGCTTTAAAAAAAATAATACAAAAGCAAATACTGGCAAGCCAAGCACCAAAGTGCTACAACTAGAGAGCTCAAGTGGAAATTGGGGATAACGTTTACATGTCAAGCATCCGTAAGATGAGTAAAGCATTTTCGTTAAATTGCTATGAGTATTCTCTTCTTTGGTATTTTGCTTTCATAACTTAGTGCACAGAGTCGAAACTTAGTGTGTGTGTATGTGTGAGTAGTGTATGCACGGGCGCCGTTCTTGTCGCCCTAAATTTTGGAATTTGAATCTTGAACTAGAAAGGACTCTTAGGAAACTTAGAGCCTCTTCTCGTTTTCCTAGGCTTGAATACCCTTATCCATATTTCAAACCAATAGAGATGGAAAACCCGAATGGCCTAAATGGGCCTAGCCGGACCCTTAAGGATTACTTCACACCCACTGCATATACATCACCATCATGCATCCAGTTACCCGATACCACTGCTGCTCATTATGGGATTAAGTCCAGCACCATCCAAATGCTTCCATCATTCCATGGACTGACTCATGATAACCCTTACAAACATCTGAATGAATTTCTAGAAATTTGCTGATCTAGAATTTCACCAATGAGGCCCTAATGTTGCGTTTGTTTCCATTTTCATTAAAGGACAAAGCCAAACACTGGCTGAACTCCTTACCTGTTAATTCAATCACAACTTGGGACCAATTACAGCAGAAGTTTTTGGAGAAGTACTTTCCCATTGGTAAGACCAACCAACTCAGGCAAGCTATCACTAATTTTGTTCAAATTGATGGCGAGCAATTTCATGAGACATGGAAGAGACTTCGTGACTTTCTCCAATAATGTCCCCACCACCAAGTGCCTGATTGGCAACTTGTTCAGACCTTTTACTATGGCTTAACTGAGCCTTACCGCCAAATGGTGGATTCTTCTTATGGTGGGGCATTCATGTCCAAAAATGACGCCGAAGCATGACAATTATTTGAGAACCTAAGTGATAATTCCCTTTACTATACCTCTACAGCCCGGCAAGTCCGGCAATCAGTAGTTGGAGCCCCGAAAAGAGGGGGCATTTATGAGGTAGGGCAAAACCTAGAGTTAGCCCAACAGGTAGAGGCATTGTTCCTGTCACGACCCAAACCCGGCCCTATGGGTTTAGCACCGTAACCGGCCAGTAATCCGAGATTACCGAAGGCCTGCTGAACAGTAATACAGTGAAACAGAGTACAGGGCCTGGCGGAAGCCAATACAGTAAATAAATAGTGTCTATTGAGCTGTGACAGTCTGTATGCAAAAAGGCTTTTCATACATTATACAAAAACAGTACAGAACAGTATACACAATATTCACATCCATTTAACTAGGGACTCAACCCCACATAACAGTACAGAAAACATTCCGTCTGTACAACACAGTATACAAAATTAACAGTCACACAGTACAGGGACCTACTCCCTGTATAACAGTACAGTAAACGGTCAGTCTATACATAACAGTGAAACAGTACAAAAAGGGGGAAATTCTAAAACACCCCTAAGCCTTAACAGTAGGCTCGGAACCTCGCAATGAGGCACAAAGGCTGGCTTGACAAAACTGGAGTAACCCTGACGCCTCTAGCTGCGGTCTGGTGCCTGTACACCTACATATATATATGAGCAGTGAGCTAAAGCCCAGTGAATAACATAAAGCGTAAAGAGGTTAAGAATGAATGTCCTTACAGTATGAAAACAGTTCATTTCAATCAGTCATTCAGTTGTTCAGTACAGTAAACAGTCATATGTGGTACATCCATTAGCATAACAGTAACAGTAGGTCTTAAAAGACCGAACAGTAATGATGGCCATCAGTCAGTAAACAGTAGTGGTTCCACGAGGGAACCGACAGAGATCTCTGTAACAGTAACAGTAACAGTAAACCGTAGATACTAAGGATGCCACAGTACAGTTCAGAAATAAAGGACATACATTCATTCAGTAAATAATACCAGTTCAGTAAACAGTTCAGTTCAGTATTCAGAAGATAATCATTTGTGAACATATCTTTGCACAATCGTTACTCACAGAGTTCTGGGCTACAGTATGCTAGAGCGTGTCTCCCTAGTCGCCAACCCTACACAGTTAACAGATTGAACACACACTAAGCTACACAGTTGGGAAATCTCATAACTTAATCCCTAATTTGCCTTGGTGTGTTCTACAATGATATCTTCATCAAGATGCCTTAAACTAGGCCTAAGAATGCCTAGGATGGGATGAGGATGCAAAAACACACTTAGAAAACATTTCGTAAAGTTTGCTGAAAATAGGAGCCTCGCTCGAGCGAGACTTTCTACGCTCGAGCGTAAGTCCAAAATCAAAGGCTTCGCTCGAGCGAGTAATCCTTCGCTCGAGCGGTCTGCAAAACAGTAAAAGTACTGGATGCTGAAATTTTACGCGCGATGGTCGCTCGATGGTCGCTCGAGCGGAGCCCTGGACAAAGGTGCTCGCTCGAGCGGGGAATCCTTCGCTCGAGCGAGGAAGCCAAATCTGGAATTTCCAGATTTGCCTCCCAAGCTCAAACCAAGCATTCAACCACTCCAAACTCGACCTCTTGGGCCCAAATTCTGGAAAACATCATTAAATTCAATGTATAACAAGTTTCAAAGCTCAATTTATGAATTCAAGCCCCAAAGGTGAGTCAATTAAAACCACATTCAAACCCATTTTCAAGAACAACATTCAAACATGTCATGCAAGAAATGAGCTTCAATTCACCCTTAATGACCCAAATCATGACTTAGTTCTACAATGAAGCATGAACCATGCAAGAACTAGTTCAATAGCATCAATAAGAAGATAAGATCCTTACCTAGAGCTTGAATTAGAAGACTAGGAGCTCAAATATGCAATCTATACTTCAATTCCTTCAATTCTCCAAGCAAAACCCAAGGTAGAATTCAATTCCTCTCACTCTCTCTCCTCTCTTCCCTCTTGGTCGGCAATGAGAAGGAAAATGGCTGAGGAAATGTTGTTCTTGGCTCAAGTATGTGTGTGAGATAGTGGCCCACTCAATGGCAAAACAGTAATTAAGTCCAACTCTTCAATTGGCTTATTTTAATCTAATTTAATCATACCTAATCAGTTTTCCGATAATTATACCATAAAATCATATTAATTATGAGGGTCACGGAACATCAATCGGTTTCAGATTCGGCCGCCGATAAGGTCTTCAAATAGCAGTTTAAACATATAAACATGAACAGATAATCAGACAATCAAACAGATAGAATGCAATTAACTAACATATACTCGGTCAATTCAGTTTCCAATTTCAGTCAGTCAGTTCAGTACTTTAATCAGTTCAATTATCAGTCAGTTATCAGTCATCATCAGTTCCGTTTAGCAGTAATCGGTGATTATCGGTAATCAATCAGTCCCTAATCAGTAAACAGTATGAGGGTTGTTACAGTCTCCCCTCCTTATAAAGAGTTTAGTCCCCTAAACTCGAGTTACCTTCATTCTGGAAGAAAACAGGATTCAGTGGAAACAGTTCAGGATATCGTTTAGCCATGTCATCTTCCCTTTCCCAAGTGGCATACACGCCACCATGGTTCTGCCAGTCAACTTTCACTAACGGGATCTCTTTGTTCCTCAGTTTCTTGATCCGTCGGTTTACAATCTGTATAGGCCGTTCCTCGTAAGTGTAGTCATCACTCAACACTACGTGGGTAGGCTCTATTACATGGAAGGGATCCCGGAGATAGTCTCTCAACATAGAAATGTGGAAGACGTTATGCATGTGCTCCATTTCAGGAGGAAGCGCAACCTGATACGCCACCGGATTGATTTTCTCAATGATCTCGTATGGTCCGACGTATCTCGGTGCTAACTTGCCTTTGACTCCAAAACGAGTCTGGCCTTTCATTGGTGTCACTTTCACAAAAACGTGATCACCCACTTCATACTCTCTGTCCCGTCTTCTGACATCTGCATAACTTTTCTGTCTACTCTGTGCAGTTTTTAGTCTTTGCTGTATCAGTTTCACTTTCTCAGTTGTTTCATACACAATCTCGGGCCCAAGCAAAGGCCCATCTCCAACTTCTGCCCAGCAAATTGGAGATCTACATTTTCTGCCATACAATGCCTCAAAAGGCGCCATACCAATACTCGAATGGTAGCTGTTGTTGTAGGCGAATTCAGCTAAGGGCAAGTGACTTTCCCAGTTTCCCTGAAAATCAAGGACACACATTCTCAGTAAATCCTCCAGAGTTTGGATGGTCTTTTCTGATTGGCCATCTGTCTGAGGATGATAGGCACTACTCAATCTCAGTTCAGTACCCAGTGCAGTTTGTAGGCTTTGTCAAAACCTCGATGTAAACTTCGAATCCCTGTCAGAAACAATAGACACAGGCACTCCATGCAGTCTTACAATTTCATCAATATAGATAACAGCCAATTTGTCCGCATTATAGATTGTCTTGACAGGTAAGAAGTGAGCAGATTTGGTTAATCTATCAACAATAACCCAAATTGAATCCATACCTTTTCTGGAGCGAGGTAATCCAACGATAAAATCCATCGTGATATGCTCCCATTTCCACTCTGGTATGGGTAGGGGTTGCAATAGTCCGGCAGGTCGTTGATGTTCAGCTTTGACCTGTTGGCAATGAAGACATTTGGATACAAAATTAGCAATCTCTTTCTTCATTCCCGGCCACCAGAAATTCTGTTTCAGATCTTGGTACATTTTCGTATTCCCCGGATGGATAGACAATTTCGAATTGTGGCCTTCTTGCAGAACTCTTCTTTTCAGTTCAGTATCATTCGGTACACACAGTCTTTCTTGAAATTTCAGTACATTATTCTCACATTTGAATCCCGGTCTCGGTTTAGATTCTCTTTCTTCGATGATCTTTTTCAAGAAGTCATCCAGTTGCTGTTTCTCTTTAATCTCCTCGATCAGTGCCGGTTGAGCAGAAATAGCAGCTAAGATTCCACCTTGTTCTCTCAAAACAATTTCTATTTCAGATTTTTCAAGGTCACAAAGCAACTCTTTCTGTCCGGTAAGCAAACAGGCTAAGTTTCCAATCGATTTCCGGCTCAATGCATCGGCAACGGTATTGGCTTTTCCCGGATGGTACAATATCTGTAGGTCATAGTCTTTAATCAGTTCCAGCCATCTCCGCTGTCTCATATTCAGTTCTTTCTGTGTGAAGAAATACTTTAAACTCTTATGGTCGGTGTATACTTCACATGTCACCCCATACAGATAGTGACGCCAAATTTTCAGTGCAAATACTACTGCAGCAAGTTCCAGATCATGGGTCGGGTAATTCTTTTCATGCGGTCTCAGTTGACGGGAAGCATAAGCTATAACCTTCCCATTCTGCATTAAAACACATCCCAAACCCTTATGAGAAGCATCACTAAATACAGTATAACCATCCGTACCTGAGGGTAAAGTCAAAACTGGTGCAGTCACAAGTCGAGTTTTCAACTCCTGGAAAGCAGATTCTCTTTGGTCGGTCCAGTCAAATGATGTCCCTTTTGAGTTAACTGAGTCAATGGTAGGGCAATTTTAGAGAAATCTTTGACAAATCTTCTGTAATATCCAGCCAATCCCAAAAAGCTTCGGACTTCAGTCACATTTGTTGGTCTAGGCCAGTTCACCACAGCTTCAATTTTCTGCGGATCAACAGAAATTCCATCTTTGCTAACAACATGCCCCAAAAACATAACATGGTCAAGCCAAAATTCACATTTAGACAGTTTAGCATACAGTTTCTGTTCCCTTAAGGTTTGTAGGGCAAGTCTCAGATGATGTTCATGCTGTTCTATACTTTTGGAGTAAATCAATATGTCATCGATAAATACAACAATAAAGTCATCAAGGTATGGTTTAAAAATTCTGTTCATGAGGTCCATAAAAGCAGCTGGTGCATTCGTGACTCCAAAAGGCATAACCAAAAATTCATAATGTCCATACCTCGTTCTAAAAGCAGTTTTATCGATGTCTTCCGGTTTAACCTTCAGTTGATGATACCCCGATCTGAGATCAATCTTAGAAAACACTTGTGCACCCTGTAACTGATCAAATAAATCATCAATGCGTGGCAAAGGGTATTTGTTCTTTACAGTTACCTTATTCAGTTCACGGTAGTCAATGCACAGTCTCAGTGAGCCATCTTTCTTCTTGACAAACAATACAGGAGCACCCCATGGCGAAGTGCTAGGTCTGATGAACTTTTTATCTAACAGTTCTTGCAATTGCACTTTCAGTTCCTTCAGTTCAGTTGGAGCCATTCTGTAAGGAGCTTTAGAAACTGGTTGTGTTCCGGGAATCACATCAACGGTAAATTCAATCTCCCTATCAGTCAAATCTCCTGGAAGATTATCTGGAAAAACATCTGGAAATTCCCTGACTATAGGAATACAATTCACATCAGTTTTAACACTATCATCAGTAGACACAGTCAGTACAGAACACAGATATCCTTTACACCCCTTTCTAATTAATTTAACAGCTTTCACTGACGAAATCAAATACGGAGGAGGTACTACTCCACTCCCATTAAACACAAATTCAGGCAAACCAGGTGGACGGAAAACAACTTGCTTGGTCACACAGTCAATAGTGGCATGATATTTTTGTAACCAATCCATCCCCAATATTACGTCAAAATGATCAATGTTCAGTGGCAGTAAATCAATAAACAGATGCATATCCCCAACAATAATTTCACATGCGGGGTACATATAAGCACATGTCATGGATCCCCCTACGGGTGATGATACGGCTAGCAGATAGTTCATGGGTTCTAAGGGTCTGTCCAATTTCCGTGAAAAAACATATGATACATAAGAATGCGTAGACCCCGAATCAATCAGTACATATGCATTTTGAGTACAGATAGAGAGAATACCTGACACAACGGTCTCGGTATTCTGCACATCTCCCGGTACTAGTGCGAACACTCGGCCTTGCCTCATAGGCTCTTTCCCCGTAACTCTGGGGTTAGGCTTTGGTGGAGCATTTGATGCTGCTGCGCTTGGTGCAGCTTTACCACTGGCTTGTGGAGCAGAGGGGCAGTCTTTAACCATGTGGCCCACCTTGCCACACCTGTAACAGGCTCCAGATATTCTGTAGCAGACTCCCTTGTGCTTCTTGCCACACTCAGGACAGGGTGGTATGAATCCACTCCCTTGACTGAGGCTAGTTGTTGTCCCCGTATTCTGTTTCTTGTTGGCTGGGTTGTGCTTGCCTTTCTTAAATTTGAAACCCTGCCTTTTACCATGCCATTCAGTTGTTGGTGTCTCAGATTGTTTCACTGCTGCAATGTTTGACTCGGCCATCAATGCCCGGTCGAGAACACCCACAAAAGTTGGTAGTTCCAAAACATTTATCCGGTCAAGTATTGCCACATTAAGGCCACCTTCAAATTTTCTGGCCTTCTTATATTCAGTATCCACCATGTGCGGTGCATAACGGGCAAGTTCAGTAAATTTCGTCTCGTATTCTGCAACGGACATTGTGCCCTGCTTCAGTTGTTCAAACTCAGTTACTTTCCTATCCCTAACACACTGAGGGAAGTACTTTTCAAAGAAGGACTCCTTGAACTGAGCCCAAGTCATAACAATGTTTGTTTCACGGATTAACATCCACCACCTTCTAGCCTCTTCTTGTAGGGTGAAGGTAGCTAACAGTACTTTGTTCGCTTCTGAGCACGGAAACACTTCAAATAATTTCTCTGTTTCCAGAACCCAAGCTTCAGCTTTTAGCGGTTCAAGGCCTCCCTGAAAGGATGGCGGTTTCATTTTGCTGAACTTCTGGGTAAGAGCAATAATATCCCCATCATCCGCATTCGCATTAGGTTCCGGCTGTACCGGAGGAGGAGGAGGTGGGGGCTGTTGGTTCTGTTGTTGTTCCAGTCTAGCAGTTATCAGTTCTATCATTCTTTCCATTCTTTCCATTCTTGCCTCGGTAGACGAGGATTCAGGTTCATTTGCATTGTCCATTTCACTATAAGCAGTTATAGCAGTTTTTAAACATAAGCAGTCATTTGCTTACCAGTTTAACACATTAGCAGATATTCAGTCATAACGTAATCACACACTTAACATGCTCATGAGATGCCCTAATCACTTTCTAGGACACCCTATAGCTCATTTGGACACGTGTGTGCGGTATAACTCGTGGTTAAGTATCGCTCTGATACCACTCTGTCACGACCCAAACCCGGCCCTATGGGTTTAGCACCGTAACCGACCAGTAATCCGAGATTACCGAAGGCCTGCTGAACAGTAATACAGTGAAACAGAGTACAGGGCCTGGCGGAAGCCAATACAGTAAATAAATAGTGTCCATTGAGCTGTGACAGTCTGTATGCAAAAAGGCTTTTCACACATTATACAAAAACAGTACAGAACAGTATACACAATATTCACATCCATTTAACTAGGGACTCAACCCCACATAACAGTACAGAAAACATTCCGTCTGTACAACACAGTATACAAAATTAACAGTCACACAGTACAGGGACCTACTCCCTGTATAACAGTACAGTAAACGGTCAGTCTATACATAACAGTGAAACAGTACAAAAAGGGGGAAATTCTAAAACACCCCTAAGCCTTAACAGTAGGCTCGGAACCTCGCAGTGAGGCACAAAGGCTGGCTTGACAAAACTGGAGTAACCCTGACGCCTCTAGCTGCGGTCTGGTGCCTGTACACCTACATATATATATGAGCAGTGAGCTAAAGCCCAGTGAATAACATAAAGCGTAAAGAGGTTAAGAATGAATGTCCTTACAGTATGAAAACAGTTCATTTCAATCAGTCATTCAGTTGTTCAGTACAGTAAACAGTCATATGTGGTACATCCATTAGCATAACAGTAACAGTAGGTCTTAAAAGACCGAACAGTAATGATGGCCATCAGTCAGTAAACAGTAGTGGTTCCACGAGGGAACCGACAGAGATCTCTGTAACAGTAACAGTAACAGTAAACCGTAGATACTAAGGATGCCACAGTACAGTTCAGAAATAAAGGACATACATTCATTCAGTAAATAATACCAGTTCAGTAAACAGTTCAGTTCAGTATTCAGAAGATAATCATTTGTGAACATATCTTTGCACAATCGTTACTCACAGAGTTCTGGGCTACAGTATGCTAGAGCGTGTCTCCCTAGTCGCCAACCCTACACAGTTAACAGATTGAACACACACTAAGCTACACAGTTGGGAAATCTCATAACTTAATCCCTAATTTGCCTTGGTGTGTTCTACAATGATATCTTCATCAAGATGCCTTAAACTAGGCCTAAGAATGCCTAGGATGGGATGAGGATGCAAAAACACACTTAGAAAACATTTCGTAAAGTTTGCTGAAAATAGGAGCCTCGCTCGAGCGAGACTTTCTACGCTCGAGCGTAAGTCCAAAATCAAAGGCTTCGCTCGAGCGAGTAATCCTTCGCTCGAGCGGTCTGCAAAACAGTAAAAGTACTGGATGCTGAAATTTTACGCGCGATGGTCGCTCGATGGTCGCTCGAGCGGAGCCCTGGACAAAGGTGCTCGCTCGAGCGGGGAATCCTTCGCTCGAGCGAGGAAGCCAAATCTGGAATTTCCAGATTTGCCTCCCAAGCTCAAACCAAGCATTCAACCACTCCAAACTCGACCTCTTGGGCCCAAATTCTGGAAAACATCATTAAATTCAATGTATAACAAGTTTCAAAGCTCAATTTATGAATTCAAGCCCCAAAGGTGAGTCAATTAAAACCACATTCAAACCCATTTTCAAGAACAACATTCAAACATGTCATGCAAGAAATGAGCTTCAATTCACCCTTAATGACCCAAATCATGACTTAGTTCTACAATGAAGCATGAACCATGCAAGAACTAGTTCAATAGCATCAATAAGAAGATAAGATCCTTACCTAGAGCTTGAATTAGAAGACTAGGAGCTCAAATATGCAATCTATACTTCAATTCCTTCAATTCTCCAAGCAAAACCCAAGGTAGAATTCAATTCCTCTCACTCTCTCTCCTCTCTTCCCTCTTGGTCGGCAATGAGAAGGAAAATGGCTGAGGAAATGTTGTTCTTGGCTCAAGTATGTGTGTGAGATAGTGGCCCACTCAATGGCAAAACAGTAATTAAGTCCAACTCTTCAATTGGCTTATTTTAATCTAATTTAATCATACCTAATCAGTTTTCCGATAATTATACCATAAAATCATATTAATTATGAGGGTCACGGAACATCAATCGGTTTCAGATTCGGCCGCCGATAAGGTCTTCAAATAGCAGTTTAAACATATAAACATGAACAGATAATCAGACAATCAAACAGATAGAATGCAATTAACTAACATATACTCGGTCAATTCAGTTTCCAATTTCAGTCAGTCAGTTCAGTACTTTAATCAGTTCAATTATCAGTCAGTTATCAGTCATCATCAGTTCCGTTTAGCAGTAATCGGTGATTATCGGTAATCAATCAGTCCCTAATCAGTAAACAGTATGAGGGTTGTTACAGTCCCACAAGATGGACCAACTATCACAGCAAGATCAACCTCAATTTCATGAGGCATGTGTTATTTGTGCGATCCCGACTCATGACTTAAGTGAGTGCCCTTCGGCATCACAATTTTCGAAATTAGTCTAAAAGCGTGTGAACAAGGCTCAAGGATTCTCTAACTCGGGTAATGACCCATATTCCAACAGATATAATCTGGGATGGAGAAATCACCCTAATTTTTCATAGAGACCTCCTTCACAAGGCACTTCTTACAATCCCCTACCACCAAGGCAGAATTTTAATAATTTTGTCAACCAATCTTCCTACCGGCCACCACAACCTCATCGACCTCCGCAACCTTACCGGTAACTACAACCCTCGTCCATTCCTCAAGGCAACTCTGCCTTTGAGACATAGGTGTTGGAAGTTCTCTCATAAGTTAAAGGGTTAGCACTAGTAGTTCACTCCCATACTCACTCTATTGCCAAGCTAGAGGCTCAATTGGGTTAATGGCTAATAACACGAATATGAGAGATGAGGGAAAATTACCGAGTCAGACTGTGGCCAACCCTAAGGGTCAATATGGGGCAGAGGGGTCAGGTGGAAATGGAAAGCACCATGAGCAGCTGCAAACGGTGATCACTTTAAGAAGTGAGAGAGAGTTAGAGCCTCGACCGGTTGCGTCTGATGCAACTAAGGCTAAGAAGGGTGATCACGGTGGTCAACCCAAAGAGAGCGAGGGTGAGGGAGAAACACCTAAACGGGATGACTTAGCCCTGTTGGAGGCGATTAAGCGAGTACCCTTCTATGCTAAATTTCTGAAGGACCTTTGTACGTAAAATCATAAATCTAGGACACACGTGTCCCAAAAGGTCATATTCACGGAGCAAGTAAGCTCCATTTTATTGAGTGACACACCCTCCAAGCTTAAAGACTCGGGTGCCCCAACCATTGCATGCATTATAGGGGACCATTTCATTGATAGGGCCTTATTAGATTTACGGGCTAATGTCAATTTGTTGTCGTACTTTGTGTATGAAGAATTTGGGCTTGGCGAGTTGAGGCCCACTACTATTACTCTCCAGTTGGCTGACCAGTTCCTCAAAGTGTCACGTGGCATGATTGAGGATGTGCTAGTAAAGACCGATAGGTTTTATTTTCCTGTTGACTTTTTGGTCTTTGATATGGAACCAGTAGCCAACTCTAGGAAGCAAATCCCGGTGATCTTAGGTCAACCTTTCTTGGCTACGGCCAATGCATGTATAAATCCTCGTACCGAGGTTATGGATGCTTCATTTGGAAATATGCAAGTGAAACTCAATATTTTCCAAGCATCCCAACAACCCTATGAAAGAGAGGAGTGTTTATTTGTGGATGTTGTGGATGAGATTGTGGAGGAGGTTTTGCCCTAGAGGCTTGTCTAACTCATTTTGGGTTTGAAAATTTTGATATTGACGGATCAGTTGAGGAGGTGAATGCCTTACTTAATTTTTCTCTTACACTGAATTTTCCTTCGTGGAAAGCCCGGTTTGAGTCCCTTCCTCCTCTATCTAAAGAGCCTGCCATATCATCCCTAGTCACACCACCTACACTTGAGTAAAAGCCACTTCCGGTTACACTCAAGTATTTTTTTTAGGGCCAAAGGATACTTTACCTATCATCATTGCATCTGACTTAACTATAGAGCAGAAAAGTCAATTAATGAGTGTTCTTGTGGCACATCGGAGTGTTATAGGGTGGTCAGTGGCTGATTTAAAAGGGATTGATCCCTCCGTGTGCATGCATCATATACATTTAGAGGAGGACACCAAACCTTCTCGAGAAATGCAACGGAGACTTAATCCCAACATGAAAGAGATTATGAAAAAAGAGGTTTTGAAATTGTTAGATACAGGTATTATATATCCCATCTTGGATAGCAAGTGGGTGAGTCCCATATAATTGCTGCCCAAGAAATCGGGCATCACTATTTTAGAGAATGAGCAAGGAAAGTTGGTCCCCACACGAACCACTACTGGGTGGCGAGTGTGCATTGATTATAGGAGATTGAATTCCATGACTAGAAATGACCATTTTCCTTTGCCATTTATTGATCAAATTCTTGAAAGGTTAGCGGGGCAGGGTTTTTATTGTTTTCTTGATGGCTACTCAGGGTGTAATCAAGTCTCGGTGTACCCCGTTGACTAGGAAAAAACCACATTCACTTGTCCGTTTGGCCCTTTTGCTTATAGGCGCATGCCTTTTGGGCTATGTAATGCACCGGTGACTTTTCAACGGTATATGATGGCCATTTTCTCTAACATGGTAGAGAAATTTTTAGAGGTTTTCATGGATGACTTCTCCGTATTTGGGCCGTCTTTTAAGGAATGTCTCCAAAACTTAACTGAAGTCCTTATTCATTGTATGGAAATAAACCTATTTTTGAGTTGAGAGAAAAACCAATTTATGGTTCGCGAGGGTATAGTGTTGGGACACATTGTGTCCCCTCAAGGTATAGAGGTTGACAAAGCTGAGTTCCTCCACCCAATTCTATGCATCAAGTTAGGTCTTTCTTAGGGCACGTAGGTTTTTACCATAGGTTCATCAAAGAATTTAGTAAAATATCACGTCATTTGTGTAGTTTACCTGTTAAAGACGCATCTTTTATCTTTGATGAGACATGTTTGAAAGCCTTTGAAACACTGAGAGTGGCCCTTATTACCGCCTCAATCATGAAATCATCGGATTGGTGGTTTCCTTTTGAAGTCATGTGTGATGCCTCAGATTATGCTGTCAGGACTGTGTTGGGCCACAGGGTCAATAAGGCACTATATGCTATATACTATGCTAGTCGCACTCTCTTGGTTGCACAATTGAATTACACTACCACCAAGAAAGAGTTGCTAGCTGTGGTCTTTACCTTA
This sequence comes from Camellia sinensis, assembly GCF_055761805.1. Classification (NCBI taxonomy): domain Eukaryota; kingdom Viridiplantae; phylum Streptophyta; class Magnoliopsida; order Ericales; family Theaceae; genus Camellia; species Camellia sinensis. The sequence continues at coordinate 60,997,322 of NC_138974.1, forward strand.
GATAAATTCCGATCCTATCTTCTAGGCTTCAAGGTCATAGTCTTCACCGATCATGCTGCTTTGCGGTATTTACTATCAAAGAAAGAGACCAAACCTAGGTTAATTAGATGGATATTATTGCTTCAGGAATTTGACTTAGAAATCTGAGATAAGAAACGATCTAAGAATGTGGTGGTGGATCACCTCTCCCGAGTCCTTGTTGAGTATAATAGTGACCCTTTAACTTTGCATGATTCGTTTCCGGATGAACAACTTCTTGTGGTGTCACGAGCGAGCCCCCCGTGGTTTGTACATATTGTGAATTACTTAGCCATCGGGTAAATTCCTCAAAATTGGTCTAAGCCAGACAAAGACCGATTCTATTCGCAGGTCAGGTATTATTTTTGAGAGGATCTGGAGCTATTTAAATATTGCTCCAACCAAGTGATCCGACGATGTGTGCCGGAGAGTGAGGTGCATAGCATTCTTACATTTTGTCATTCTTCTGCATGTGGCGGTCATTTTAGCGGGCATAAAACGGCCGCCAAGGTTTTACAAAGCGGGTTTTATTGGCCCACCATTTTCAAAAATGCCCATCAATTTTGTAGAACTTGTTTGCGCTGTCAGCAAATGGGTTCGATATCTCGCTGTGATATGATGTCAATGCCCCCTATTCTTGTGGTAGAGATCTTTGATATTTGGGAGATTGATTTTATGGGCCCTTTCCCGTCATCGTTCGGGTTTGAGTATATTCTCTTGGCAGTGGATTATGTATCTAAGTGGGTGGAGGCAATAGTTACCCAATTAAACAATCATAAAGTAGTAATCAAATTCTTGCATGAAAGCATCTTTAGTCGTTTTGGGTTTCCTAGGGCCATAATAAGTGATCAGGGTACGCATTTTTGTAACCGATTCTTTGAGTCGATCGTTAAGAAATACTCTATCACTCATAAAGTTGGCACTCCATACCACCCTCAAACTAGTGGCCAAATGGAAGTCTCTAATAGGGAGATGAAACACATAATAGAGAAAACAGTGAGGCCAGATGGGAAAGATTTATCAAAATGCTTGATTGATGCCTTATGGGCCTACCGCACTACTTATAAGACACCTATTAGGATGTCACCATATAGGGCGGTGTTTGGCAAAGCTTGCCATTTTTCGGTTGAACTTGAGCACTGAGCGTTGTGGGCCATAAAGAAGTTTAACTTCGATATGGTCGCGACTAACCAAAAATTACAACTCAATGAGTTAGAGGAAATGATGCATATGAGAGTTCAAAAATTTTTAAAGCTCAAACTAAGGAATTCCATGACAAGCACATTAATAAAAAATCCTTTGAACCCGGCCAAAAAGTATGGCTTTTTAACTCAAAATTGAGACTCTTTCCGGGTAAGCTTAGATCAAAAACGCCACTCAGGGCACACGAGCGAAAAGTCAGGGCGCACGAACGGCCTAAGCCCAAAAGTATTTTGCGTGAATGCCGCTGGAGCAGCTCAATTACACCACTCGAGCGGCCAAAAATAAGTGCTTCTACGGCCCAAATGAGTGCACGAGCGACCCATCCAAAAAAAAAAAAAATGCACCTCACGAACGGCTCTGCCACCTCCACTACTCCTTCCCGATGCCCCGGCCAATCCTAATGATGTTTCGGTAGAGCCCAGCACCACACCAGCCCTAATGCCACCACCATTTCGTATGACGCGGGCGCAATATCAGGCTCTTTTGGATAATCAAGCAGCTATTCAGCAATCCGTGGTTGATCTCCGGGCAAACTATCGGTATATCGGGATCACTTGCAGATGGCCTTTGATGGGTATCAGCAGTCAGTTGCATATCTGCAAATTGACTTCTACGCATATCGGGGGTCAAGCCAGCAACAGTTTAATCAGCTTAGTGCTAGGGTTCATGATGAGGCATTCGAGATTTAGATGTTGATGAATGCGCTATTTGAGCAGCATTTCCCACCACCGCCGGATCGAAATCAATGATATCTGTATATTTTCTTTGTTTTATTTCTTTCTTTATTTTTGTTTAGTTTTATTTTATTTTTCTTTTCCTTTTATACTGCATAGTTAAAAAAAAACAAAAAACAAAACAAAACAAAACAAAGGGTGTGTATGTTTGGTGTGTCTGTGCCTCACTGGATGTACGCCTACATCGTCTGGTAAGATCCTCTCTCTCTCTCACTCTCTCTCTCTCTCTCATTTTACTATCTACTATATTGCTTACATTGAGGGCAATGTTATATTCCAGTTGGGGGGTAAGGGTATTTATAAAAACGATTCATGTTTGTACTTGCTGCACTTGATTGCACCACTTCACTTGATGTTCACTTTGTGCCAGTATGGTAGTGATATGAGCATATGTTAATTGGGGAACTTAGTGGACTTGTATGAAAAATGTTTATTGGGTAAATAGTCACATGTGATGTTTACACTAAGATCGTTGCTTGTGGTTGTGGTATTAGTACACTTATCATGAGTATGCCTTGATTCACATAAACACATTATCATAGCGGTGACCTCTCTATTATAATCCCTGGTGTACATCATTGATAATGGCTAGGGTTACAGAAAAGATAGACATTGCATAGTTAAGGAAAAATAAGGAGAATGACTTGTTCGAATTCGTAGCATTTTCAACTTGAGTTATTAAGCCTGTAGGGGTGTCTTCATACCTAGTGTCCTAAAATCGTCTGGTTTGGGAGTCATTGGCCCAATGCTTGTTACATGGGTTAATTAGAAAGCTTAATGGATCAAGACATTGCACAGTCTTTCAAAAAAAAATGAGAATCTTGGTTGCAATAGTTTAGTTTTTCTGTATATGTTGGGTGTTATTATGAGTTACACTGGGCTATTATAGTAGACAGTTAACTAGTATGGAGATTGCACTTTACACCGTGGGTACTGATGATGTGTCTACTAGCATTCACAAGTACATGGGACTTTACTTTTGTATTAACTGAATCGTGGTTTTGGCTCAATAGATTTGTCATGACCCAAACCCGCCCCTATGGGTTTAGCACCGTAATCGGCCAGTAATCCGTGATTACCGAAGGCCTGCTTAACAGTAATGATAGTAATACAGAGTAAAGGGGCTAGCGGAAGCCAAAACAGTAAATAAAAGATGTCCAATGAGCTATGACAGTCTGAACGCAAAAGGACTTTTTATAAACATGCCACATCGATAACCAAAACATATGTACATGTGACGTATACGCAAACATCCATGTCAGGGACCAAATCCCTAACTAAAACTGTACAGTCGAGTTTTAAACATTCATCACAAGACAGAAACAAAAGGGTGAATCTGGATATCCCAAAATAGCCGTGGCTTGAATGCACTTGGAACCTCGAGGTAAGACACAATGGTTGGCTTTGACAAAACAAGAGCTAACCCGACGCTCCTAGCTCCGGTCCGGTGCTTGGACACCTACACACACACATATATATATATATATATATATATAAAAACAGTGAGCTAAAGCTCAGTGAATAACATATGCGTAAAAGGGTTAAGAATGAATGTCCTTTCAGTAATTAGAACAGTCAATTGTATCAGTGAATCAGTCATTTAGAACCATAATAATCATATGTGGTGCATCCATTAGCAAAACAGTACAGTAGGTCTTAATAGACCAAACAGTCAGTTGATGGCCATCATAACAGTAAACAGTAGTGGTTCCAAACATGGGAACTGACAGAGATCTCCGTGACAGTAGCAGTAACAGTACAGTAACAGTAAATTGCTATGGATGCCACGGATACAGTTTACCAGTAGGACAAACATTCATTCATTAAACAATAACGGTTCAGTAAGTAGAACAGTTGATCATTCAGAAAATAATCATAATTGAACATATCTTTACAACATTATTACTCACAGAGCACTGGGCTAGAGACAAGTTAACGAGCGTCCTCGGATGTCAACCCTACAGTTGCAGAACGAACACACACTCGGGATTAATAACTTAGCCCCTAACTATACAGGTGTGGTTCTATAACATTATCCTCATTAAGATGCCTAAAACTTGGCCTAGGAATGCCTAGGATGAAATGAGGATACAAAAATACACTTTAAAACACTTTTCAAATTTTTGCTGAAACAAGGGTCTCGCTCGAGCGTGGCTTTCTACACTCGAGCGGACATGCAAACAAAGAAGCTCCGCTCGAGCGTGACTTTCCCCGCTCGAGCGGACTGCAAACTCATGAAAAATACTGAATGCACGATTTTTACGCTCGACGGACGCTCGACCTCCGCTCGAGCGTGAGACTCAGATCCTCGCTCGAGCGTGAATTCTCTCGCTCGAGCGGACTGCAAAACATATGAACTTCTAGGCATATGCATTTCATGCTCGAGCGTGACTTTCTACGCTCGAGCGGAAGTGCATGTACTCAAAGTGTACGCTCGAGCGTGAAGTCTTCCGCTCGAGCGTGGATCCAAAATCTGGAATTTTCAGATTGATCCTCAAGCACAAAATTCAACTCCTAAAGCTTCAAACTCGATTCTTTTGGGCTAATTTTCTGGAAAACACTTGAAAACCCATAATACAACATGTTTCAAAGATCAATTTGTAAAATCAAAGCCCATAGGTAAGTCAATTGAACACAAATTCAAAGGAAACTTGAAGAACAATGCAAGAACATCACATGCAAGTGTTCTAATGGATTCCAATGTTCCAAAACATAACCAAATGCAAGTTTGAACTCCAAAACATGATGAATTCATGGACTACAACCCAAATGTAGACATGCATGTGGAAATTCTTATGAAAACAACCTCAAAATGCTAGAGTATGTGCATGCATGCATGGATTAGCTACTCAAATCAACTCCTTAACTCAATTCTTGACTCTAGTCACCAAATTTCCATGAATCATGCAAGAAACAATTTAAACACATGAATAAAAAGATGAACTCCCTACCTTAGGTCTTTAATTCAAGTATGGAAGCTCAATTATGCAAATTCCTTTCAATTCTCCTAACTCTCCAAGCCAATTTTGATGAACTCAAGTTTTCTCTCCTACTCTCCCTCTTTCACGGTTTGGTCTCAAGAAGATGAGCAAATGATGCCTCAAACATATGCAAGGATGAGAGAAGTAGTGGCCTAGCATTGTCCACTTAATGGCAAAATGGTAGTAATTGCAAACTAATGGAATTTAACATTATTTAATCTAATTTAATCATTCCAAACCAAATTTTAATTAAACCTACCATAAAATCACATAAATTCTAATTAGCATAAAACACTAATCAATTTTTGGTTCGGTCGCCGATAAGACCTTCAATTTGCAGTTTAAAGTTAAAACATGAACAGATTCATTCAGAAATCAAACAGATAGAAATGCATTCAAAACAATACACTCATACAATCAGTTCAGAATTTCATTCTTATCAGTTACTTATCATGCTTAAACATAGATTTGCACTAATCAGAGGTAAGGGTTGTCACAAGATTCCTTCATGCTTGTCCACTATGCCTTCAATGACTTATCATGTCATAATATCACACTACAGTGGCATATAAGTTGATAGTTAGGTGGAATGGTGTGGTTAATTGTTGTTGAGCAAACATGAATATGTTGATGTTTGTGGGTATCATTTCTGGAAAACCTTACGAGACTATACTCGTCCACTCGGGGTAATCTTATGGTTTAAAGGCATGTTGCATATGCTAAATGTAATTGTGATCTCTACAAAAATGGCTTAGAGTTATTTTACTTTTCTTTCTTTTGTTTTGCTTGAGGACTAGCAAAATGTAAGTTGGAGGATGTGATGTAGGCCGAAAGGTACCACATTGAGGCCACTTAAGTTATATTTTTAGTCTTTCAATTTTGTTTATTTAGTGGAGGTGATGCGTTTGGTGAACTTGTACAGATTTGGCAAGAAACACGCAAATTCAATCAAAAAGGGCTTATCCGTGCGAGAAGCGAAAAATTCGAGCCGGCCACCTCACCGCACGTGTTGTTAAGCTTCACTGCACATGCGGCACGTGCGGCCCACTAGGAATGGCAACGGGCGGGGCGGGGCCGGGGATCACCCTCCCCGTCCCCGATCCCCGATGGTAAAAAATTCCCCGGCCCCGGCCCCGATCCCCGACGGGGACCCTGTCACCGTCCCCATCCCCGCCCCCTAACGGGGATCGGGTATCCCCGACCCCGAAAATTCCCCGCCCAAATCTGTTTCAACATCATCAACAACTTTTAACATCAACAAAATCATCAAGAAAATCACAAAAAAAAATCATCAATCAACAAATCTGAGTGTGCATTCATCAATCAAGAACATCATCAACGTGCATCAACTACCAAAAAAAAAAAACAAAGACAAATAGAGACAGATCTGAGATTTGTGTGTCATCAAACAGATCTGAGTCGGCGATGGTGACTGCACCGAAGGTGGATCACGGTGGCTGCGCTCGGCGATGGTGGCTGCGATCGGCGATGGTTGCTGCAATCGGCGATGGTAGACGACGACGGCTGCATGGACGAAGGCGATGAACGACAGTGGATGAGACGAACAACGGAGGAGGACGGCGGTGCGAGGCCACAGCGACGGTGGCGCTGAAGGGGAGAAGAGTACGAGAGTGAGAGAGAGAGAGAGACTGTGAGTGAGTGAGAGGGAGAGAGAGAGATGAGAGGTAATGAGAGGATGAGAACCAGAGAGAGAGAAGAGAGGGAAGAGTGTGCAAATGAAAGAGAGAGAAAGAGAGACGGAAACATAATATATAAAGTATATTTTATATATATATATACTAAGTCGGGGACAAACTGGTCGGGGCCGGGCCGGGGCCGGGGATTGGGCATTAATTACCGTCTCCGGCCCGAAATTAATCGGAGATTAATTTTTAAATACCATCCCCTCCCCGTCGGGGGTATTTTTCGGGAAAAAACCATTCAAATCGGGATCGGGGGATCGGGTCCCCGTCGGGCCGGTTTCAAATTGCCATCCCTACGGCCCACCACCGCTCGAGCGGCCCACCTAGGAATGCGTGCACATAATTTTGGGTTTGTTCTGTGAGAATAAAAAAAAGAAAAATAGGCTAACTTAGGCCTCGTTTGGGAACAAACTTTTTTAGTAACTTTTTGACTTTTTGGCTAAAATGTGATATAAAAAAAACTAGTACGTTTGGAATGACTTTTTGACTTTTCATGAAAAGATGTGCAAAAAGTAGAGAGAAAAGGAAATTTTTGACTTTTTAGTATGGGTTGTTGATTTTTTGATTTTTTTCTTAACTTTTTTACTTTTTGGCTAAAAGGGGCACTTGCCAAACGAGGCCTTAGGGTTTGAAAATTATACTAAGGAAAGGAAGGCTAGGGTTTTGAAAATGTGATTTTCCTCAAGCTTCAAGGAAAACTTTCATGGGGGCTTCTTCCTCTTCCATCTCTTCCACCTTTTCCTACTCCTTTATAAGTGGCTAGGCTCATCTTTTCTAGAGTTTTGATGAAACCCTAGCCATGTAAAAGGATTTCTCTTAAGCTTTGATTGTAAAACGGTTTGAATAAATATATGGATGATTTAGAATTTTATAATAATTGTTTTTTTCATCTCTTCAAGTATTTTACTCTTTGTGATTATTTAAAGCTTTCCATACATTAGTTTCTTGTGTTTGTGTTCAAAATACAAGACGAGTCATGCTACGAGAGACGGGTCATGTTGCTATCATATTTTAGAGCAAACCACCCATGCTACTCGGGATGATTCGTGCCTGTACGTTGAATGCAACAACCATCTTGAACAATATTTCAAACTTGTAGTTGTGAAATATTGGGTATTTCAAACCGAATTGCAATTGATGACTGATGTTAAATCTCATTTATGTGGTTAGTGGTGAATTCTTTGCCTTAAGATTTTTCCCAAAAATCAATATCTCAAACTCTACGTTTAATTGTCAATTTAATTTCTCAATTTCATTTAATTCTTGTTTAGTCATAATATCCATCAATCTTTTTATCAAAATTAATTTAAGAATTTAACAATTAAATTAGTTTAATTTCCCGTTTGTCCCTATGGATCGATACCTGGACTTGCCATTATTCTAAAAGAATTTGGTATAATTTAGTATATATATTTGGTATGTGAAACGACCTATCAGGGGGCATAATGTAATTTTTAGAACCACAAGGGATAATTTGTAATTTAAGTAAACCTCAGGGGGTGTGTTTGTAATTTACCCTTTTATTTTTTTGTACTTTTCAATTCTTTCTAGTTTAGAAGGGTCACAAAAGTTTTAAAGGGTAAATTAAAAATACACCCCCTGAGGTTTGTTTAAAATACAGATTGCCTCATGTAGTTTGAAAAATTACAAATACCCCCTTATTAGAATATTTTATTTAACAGAATTAACTAAAAAAATTAAATTCATAATTGCTCTTCTATATAATAATAAATTGCTCTTCTATATAATAATAAAGATTAATGATTGAGGCCTCAAATTTTTTGGCTCAAATTTGGCTCAATTTTTTTTTTTTTTTTTTTGTTTTGTTTTTTTTTTTTTTTTGCTGGGTTGATTCTTTGCTTGTTATTATTATTATTATTATTTTTGCAATGTATTAGCCCAGAAAAAAAAAAAAAAAAATTGCATTCGAGGCAATTTCGAGCCTCATTTTCGAGGCCTCAATCACAGCCGTTTTAATGCATTAAGGACAAGTACAAAAAGTTTTCCTTGAAAAGTCTAACAAATATCACATTATCAAAATATTAAACTTTAAAATAATATAACTTTTGATGTAGACGTCGATTTTTAATAAAATTAATATTTTTAGAATTCTCTTATCAATATTTATCAAATAAGATCCATGTTGACTCTTTAAAAAAAATTACTACCGTTGAAATTGATGTAAACAATAACAGTAACATGTTATTCTGTCTTACAGTAATATGTTACTCTAGCAATATTATCCAAGAAAGAAATATATATATATATATATATATGTGTGTGTGTGTGTGTTATTTTGTCATTACTCAATTATGTGTTTTCTCTTGAGGGAATTTATAAAGAAAAATAAATTGGGTTGTCCTTTTCACCAAACAATGGTCTAATTAAGGGGTTTGGACTAAATTTTCTTATTTTTAACATCATTAAAAACTATTAATTGACTTGATGATTTATTAATAAAATGGGCGATTTGTTATGAAATTAAAAACCTCAGGCGGTGGCATGTAATTTTCAAAATTACAAAGGGAGATTCGTATTTTAATCAAATCTTGGGAGGTGTATTTGTAATTTACCCAGCTTTTTAAAAAAAAATCAAAAATGCAAAAAAATTACAAAAAAGTTTCACTAAAAATAAAAAACAATTCCAAACCACAAGTAAATTTTCCTAGTAACAATAAGCAAATTTTATCTCAACTTTTTAACCCACATTCATTTAAATATATATATATATATATATAAATCACAAAATTTTTTGTTAAACAAATCTTATTTGAAAACTTGACGAAATTTGTTGCCAACACACCAACAACATTCAAATAATGATCAAGTCAAAGAGTTAAAGTATAAAATTAATGGTTACAGCATTGTGATAAAATTTCTTTAACAAAAACATCAATGTTAGTTTCCACTGACCCGTCCTTTGAAGTTGTTTTTTAAAAATTTCCTCAAGTTCTTTTGCTCTCTTTCTCATTTCCTTTCGCTCTTTGTTTTCCAAATCCATAAACCTCTGTACAAGTTTAACAATTTCCTCTCTCGACACCAAATGTTTATCAATACCTATTTCTCTCCCCACCTTCCAACTGATCTTCCAATCTTCTATGATTGTCTTGGAGTTTGGACTTGATTCCAAAATATTGGATAAGTTAATAATAGAAGGCCAAGAAGAACACCTTCCTTGGTGGAGTTCCAACCACAATGAAACCAAAATCCTCCTACAAAAGAATGTCAAATAACACCTTCAATTAATCACACCAAGGTACCACTAACCCTTTGTCACCACCACTTCCCTCTTTAATACGAGAAACTTCACCATGCTCTATTCAAAAGGGTTGAGTGTCCACACCATGTAAAGCTGGCTATGGACGTCAAGAATAAAGGTTGCAGTTTTGGGCTAGAGATCTTGTGGAGATTTTCAGCCGAGCTATTCTATTGTAGGGTGGTTGTGTTGGTGGCCTGCCATAAATTCTGTTAGTGGCTTGTCTGTAGGCAAGTGTTGAATTTTGGCTCTCCTGTTTGTGTATAAATAGGGAGAGTTGTGAGCTGATTTTGTAGAGATCAAGAAAGTGAAAACAGAGAGAGTTGTGAGAAGTGTATGTGAGCCGTGAGTTAAGTTAAGAGAATAAGAGACTCATTCTCCTCTGTTTAGTATTTGTTTTGTTCATACTAAAGCTTTCTCTCTTTCTCCCATAGATGTAGGCATTAGGCCGAACCACCAAAATATTTATGTCTCATTTGTGTGTGTGATTGTGTGTTGATTGATTTCTAAGTATGTATAATCCCAACAAGTGGTATCAGAGCCAAGATAAGCGAGTTTCAAAAAAACTGAGTGTTTTTCTTCAAAACTGAAATATTTGAGTTGCTCAAAATCACATTTTGAGCACACCAGGAGGAAGGTCTCAACGAGAGGAGTTTAGACCCAAAAAGATCAATCCAAGAAGATGCAGCACGCGCCTTTATGTGTGTCGCCAGAGATTTCCGGAGAAGCGTCGATCAATTCAGTCTGACGAGGAAACAGAAGTTGAAGACGACCTTTTTGTTTTTATGTAATAAATATCTATTTGTGAAGACATACAACACAGACCTTGTGTTAGCAGTGTGGTTAAAGGTTTGGTTTTGCTCCTAGTGATCAAGGGTTCAAACTCCTTGGAAGCAAGTTTACAAATTTTATTTTTTGTAGAGCCACGTCAGTAGTGCCACGCCATCTGAGTGAGCTCACTAACACCTCGTGTCACTGCCACGTCAACACACGACACATGTCACTGCTAAGTCATCGCCACGTCAGTGTCTAGTCAGTAGCACAGTCAGTAGAAAATGAAATATTCCCTGCAACAAAATATTCCTCTAATGGAGAGAGAATATTCCTTCAGATAACGAAATATTCTCTATGTTTAGAAAACTGCATTTCAACTTCTGATTTTTTGAAATTGTAGTTTGGCCCCTTGAGTTGTAAGAAATTTCATCCAGGTCTCGAGAGAGGTAAAGAAAGTGTTTTCCTAGCTGATTTGACCAGTCCAGACTCAACCGTGTAAACCATTTGTCCAGATTTAGATTTGAAAGTTTATTAAATCCTTTCAGCACATTTTATAAGTTTGATGCGGGTGATAGAAATAGAAGAATGTACATTAATATCTGGTTCCATGTTAAAGTTGAATGCCTTCAATTATGCAATCTGGAAGCCCATAATGGAGGATGTCTTGTACTGCCAAGATTTGTTTGACCTTATTAAGCTTGAAGGAGTCAAACCAGCAAAGGAAAAAGACGGAGACTAAAAACGAAAGAACCGGAAGGCCATTGGCCAGATTAGATAATAGATCCACCACAGTGTCTTTTACCATATCGCCCAGGAAACTGATGCCTATGCTCTCTGGACGAAGCTAGAAGGCATGTACCAGTTGAAGACTGCTCGAAATAAAGCCCTCCTAATCAAAGAAAATAAAGACAGAGGTAGAGTCAGAAGTAGAGGAAGAAACAAAAACAGAGGATGCAACAAAGGAAGATCTCAAGACAGAGGGAGACAGAGAGAAGTCTAGAGAAAGTAAGAGTCGAACAAGGTTCAAGTATTACCACTGTGGCTAGGAGGCTCACATAAAGAAATATTGTTATGCCTTGGAAGGAGAACAAAAACAAGGCAATAGTCAGCCAAAGACCGAAGGCGAGAATGCTGCAGTTACTATCTCAGAGGATATTGCATTATTCTTTATTGAAAAAAAAGAATGCCTCCATATGTCAGACAATGATACCGAGTGGGTGGTAAACATAGTAGCTTCCTATCACACACCTCGAAAGAGTTTTTTAGTACGTACCAAGCTGTAGATTTTGGTACAGTGAGGACAGATAACTCCAGTTTTTTAAAGATTGTAGGAATCGGTGATATTTGCATCCAAACCAAAGTTGGGTGCACAATGGTGTTAAAATATGTGAGCATGTTCTCGATTTACGCCTGAATTTTATCTCAGGGATAGCCTTAGATCGACAAGGCTATGAGAACTACTTCAGCAAAGGCATGTGGAAGTTGAAGAAGGGATCTCTAGTGGCAGCTAGAGGGCAAGCAATTGGTACATTGTACAAGACTCGTGTGAAGGTGAGTTCAGACAGTCTCAATACAGCAGAAGGTGAGACATCACCAAATTTGTGACACAAAAGACTAGGTCACATAAGTGAGAAAGGGTTCCATATATTTGCAAAGAAGTCTCTTATTCCCTTTGCCAAAGCTTCAAAGTTGAACACTTGTGATAGTTGTTTATTTACAAAGCATAAACACTTTCCAATTATCTTCTAGAAGACAATCAAAGTTGTTGAACAAAGTATACTCTGATGTATGTGGTCCCATAGAAGTGAAATCTTTGGGTGGTAAAAAGTACTTCATGACATTTATTGATGATGCATCACGAAAAGTGTGAGTATATTTCCTAAAAACCAAAGATAAAGTGTTCCAGTATTTCCAGATATTCCATGCCATGGTGGAAAAGGAAACCGAAAAGAAAATAAAATGTCTCTGAGTAGATAATGGAGGCAAGTACACGTTAAAAGAGTTTGAAGCCTACTGTGCTACTCGCAGCATCCGACATGAGAAAATTGTTCTCGAAACCCCACAACAGAATGGTGTAGCTGAGAGGATGAACCGGACCATTGTGGAGAAAGTCAGATGTATGCTCAAAATGGCAAAGTTGTCAAAGCCATTTTGGGGGAAATTGTTCATGTTACTTGCTATCTGATAAACAAATCGTCATCAGTTCTACTAAATTTTGAGATTCCAAAAAACATATAGTTTGGAAAGTTTCTTACTCTCACTTGAGAGTGCTTGGGTGCAAAGCATTTGCACATGTATCCAAGGAACACAGGAAGAAGGTAGATGACAAAGCCACTCCATGCATTTTTATTGGTTATGAAGATGAAGAATTTGGATACAGGTTATGGGATCCGAAAAACAAGAAGGTCATTCGTAACTGAGATGTGGTGTTTCAAGAAGGCCAGACCTTAGAAGACTTTGGGCAACCAACCAAACTCAAAGTTAATGATATTTCAGACATTATTTCAAATCTTGCACCATCACAGCATGCCATTAATGAAAAAGAGCTACCGCAGTATGCAACCAATGATGTGGAGTTCCAGGATAGATTCCAAGAAAATGAAGACCCAAAAGAAAAAGGTGTTGCGTAGGGGAAGCCACAACCCCTACCCCCAGAGACTGTTGATCCACAACTATGAAGATCAACAAGAGAACCTAAGTCGTCAACAAAATATCCTGTTTCTGAATATATTTTGCTTACTAATGAGGGGAAGCTAGAAAATTTTCATGAAATATAGAATCATAAGGAGAAGAGTAGAAGGCAGCAAGCTACACAAGAATAAATGAATTCCGTATAGAAAAATCAGACTTATGATTTGGTAAAACTTCCCCAAGGCCAGAAAGCATTGAAAAACAAGTGGGTGTTCAAGCTGAAAAAACATGGTAGCGGAAAGTTAGTAAAGTATAAGGGTCGATTGGTTGTCAAAGATTTTGGCTAGAAGAACGGTGTTAATTTTAATAAGAAAATTTCGCCAGTTGTAAAGATGACATCTATTCGAGTAGTTTTGGGACTAGCGGCCAGTTTAAACCTAGAACTTGAACAAATAGATGTGAAGACTACATTTCTCCATGGTGATTTGGAGGAAGAGATTTATATGGAACAGCCAAAAGGTTTTGAAATGAAACGGAAAGAGAATTCGATTTGCAGATTGAAGAAGAGTCTCTATGGCCTGAAACAAGCGCCGAAACAATGGTACAAAAAATTTGACTCATTCATGGTGGGCCATGAATACAAGAGAACTGCTGCAAACTAGTGTGTATATGCCAAGAAATTTCTCGATGGAAACTTCATCATACTTTTGCTCTATGTTGGTGACATGTTGATTGTTGGTCAGGATGCTACAGCAATCAGGTCACTAAAAAAGGAGTTGTCATAGTCCTTTGACATGAAGGACCTAGGCCCTACCCAACAAATTTTAAGCATCAAAATCATGCATGACAAGAAATCCAAGAAGTTGTGGTTGTTACAAGAAAAGTATGTTGAACAGGTGATTTAGAAGTTCAACATAAAAGATGTCAAACCAGTCAATACTCCGCTGCTAACCGTTTCAAGCTGAGCAAGAGGTCTTGTGTCTCCTCTACAAAAGAAAAAGAAAAGATGGAGGCAATTCCCTACTCATCTGCAGTAAGGAGTTTGATGTATGCAATAGTGTCCGCCCGACCAGATATTGCTCATGTTGTTGGAGTAGTATGCAGATTTATTTCCAATCTAGGGAAAGAGCATTAGGAAGCAGTCAAGTGGATTATGAGGTACCTTAAGGGTACATCTAAAATGTGTTTCTGCTTTGGAGGAGCTAGTCCAACCTTGGAAGGTTATATGGATTCAGATATGGCAAATGATCTTGATGGTAGAAAATCTACATCAGGATTTTTGTTTACTTTTGTATGGGGAGCTGTGTCTTGGCACTCCAAGCTACAAAAGTGTGTTGCTTTATCTATAACCGAGGCAGAGTATATTGCCGTAGTGGAAGCTGAGAAAGAGATGTTGTGGTTGAAACGATTTCTTCAAGAACTTGGATTAGAGCAGGAAAAGTTCACAGTGCATTGTGATAGCCAGAGTGCTATAGACCTAAGCAAGAATTCTATGTACCATTCTCGTGTGAAGCACATTGATGTTCGGAATCACAGTATATTGTAATAGCCGACATGCTTTCAAAGGTGGTCTTGAGGGACAAACTCAAAGGGTTAGAAATTGGACGTCCATGTGGCATGACCCATGACCCTTTTGAACCTTATCCATGTAAGTTTGAATATGAATTCAAAACCTATTTGGACAACCCACTCATGATATCTATATCTATCATATCAACTGATATGGATAGACAATATACTTAGCCTATATATCTGATACGATATATGGGATATGGAATATGGGATGAATCAAATAACGAATGATTTTTCCCATATTGACTCTCTCCCATTAAAACAACGATCAAGTTTTTTGCACTGTGACTTGTGTGGGTGATACTCATAGTGTGGTATCACTCCACTGTTAGGAGTTCGTTGTTCGTATTTTTGAAGCACGTGATTTACCCACAAGATTCTTCGCTTCAAGTTCTATCACTTAAGGTATGATCTGATATTTTTACCCGCTGCGTTATACTTGATTTACATTGGTATCAAAGCCTTAATGGGTATTT
Organism: Camellia sinensis; assembly: GCF_055761805.1. NCBI lineage: Eukaryota > Viridiplantae > Streptophyta > Magnoliopsida > Ericales > Theaceae > Camellia > Camellia sinensis. Next base: position 61,012,670 of record NC_138974.1, read on the forward strand.
TCGTGCTCATTTTTATGCATTAAAATAGGTGTATAATTTTATATAAATATATACACGATATATGCATGAAAATTAATAATTTTTTTGAACTTTCTCCAATCAACCTGAAATTTACATATGTTGTAGTATATTTCATTTAGAATAAATCTGCCAAATTTCATAAAAATCCAACGGTCGGATTTTGAAAAAAATGTAGATTCATATTTAATTTTTCGTAACTTTGACTGCATGCTGGTTTTACATGCTTTGTTTTTATGTTATGAAAATAATATATTTGGAATCTTTGTTTCGATACCTTTGAAACAGTATATTATGGGCCTGATTCCAATTTATGGTTGAGGAGAAAACTCAAACCCTAATTTAAGGCGAGACTTGAACAAAACGGAGAAGAAGACAAAATTGCTGCGCCCTGATGTCAGCGTGACGCACGCTGATGTCATCATGACAGAAGCTGCGGAAGGCAAGTGCGTTAAGGCCCTGTTTGTTTTGTTTTAATTTTAAAACTACGTTAATTGCTTCTAAATTATTCGTTATAATTTTGATTGAAGCATGGCTTATACTGTTGTGTTTGTAATTAATTTTTATACAAGATATTAAAGTTTCAGAATTTTATTAAAAATAAAATATTTTTCATTAATGAAAAATTCGATATTTTTACGTTATATTTCTCTTGGGGGAGCATGACTTGGATTCTGGATTTGAAATTTTTACAGTAGACTACTGTTATATAATCTTATTTACTAGAATAATTTTTGTATTTTTCCAGATTCTGTAATATTTATTTCTGATTTTCTGTGTAATTATTAATTACTTGTAATTTTAGAAAATTTCAGAAATTACAGAAATATGTTATGGCATTATTTAAATATTGTATACAACATGTTAAGTTCTTTTAAATGATTAGAACTTATAGTATATTGTTATAGTATGATTTATTTATATTGGTGAATTTTAATTCCATGATTAAATATTCTAGCATATGTTCTTTTATGAACTACATTGAGATATTATTATGTGGATTTAAATATTTATCATGCTTTAGACATACCATAGTCAGTGAGAGGTTGTTCGGTTGAGAGAAATCTTTGTAGATTTACTGTCGAAAACTAATATTTTGCGCATAAATTAAATTAAAATTTGGATAATTGTCATCTGTGACGCAAGAGATGATTACGAGCATAGCGGATTTTTGATCTTATGACTTGTCTAATATTGTCACTATTTAATTTAGATTTTTGCGGCAAAATTATATTATGCTAATCAAATTAATCCCAATGCGAATTTCTTTCTAAATTGACTTAGCTTATGGAAGTTAATTTGGTTGACCTAGACTTAGTAGAGATGTTCAAATGTGAACAATGTAATCCTATTCTTTAGATGAGCAAAAGTCTTGGAGACTTTAGGTCAGACCTTAATTGAGCCAAAGTAAGGAAACATGACTCAAAGTCGTCGTAATTTTGTTGCCTTGTTTGGCACAATAAATTAAAAAAAAAAAAACTGATGTGTGCGCTATCATTAGCGAGACGCTACGTAGTTTTGATTGGCAATTTTTGGAGTTATGAAATTAGTAAGCCCTCAATAGATCTGTATATGATCTTGACTATTGAACTGCGCGGATTGACTTTGTAATTTGACTTGTAATAATATTGCATCATTGGATGAATTAACATTTAAGAGTCACATCATCCAAGCAATGCGAGCTTAAATGAATTAGTCATTAAGAGTAAGACGAGTAACCAATATGAGCAGTGTTTTGCTCTCTATCCAACCGTTGGGAGTGGATGGAGTAAAATTTCACGCACTATAATAGTGTGCATTAAAGTCTCACTTGAAGTTAAAAGATTAGCGCTTAGTAGCAGCAAAATCTATTAACACTACGTGAAAGTATTAGCGCCAAGTGGCTGCAAAATCTATTAGCATTGCTAACTTGCCTAAGTCTGGACACTTACTGTTTCCACACTTGAGTGTGAGACATGAGGAGGTGCTTCTTTGTATGATTCCTTAGCTAGGCTAACATTTTTTAAATAACGTTTGCCACTAAGCGCAAACGATGCAACATAGTAATGAAAAGGTCAAAGTCGACAACGTTGTTATGACTCTAAAAATTTGACGCATCACTTGTGAGAGCATTGTGTTGAATTAGAATCTTTAGCCTAATTCGCGCTTAAGTTACTTCAGGAGCTGTCATAGTTGATAGCTTATTCTCTCCTTCTTGTGGATAATAGAATTAATTGCAAGTAACTATGAAGCGAGAAATAGAAATGGCAAGAGGAGTATCGTCATCTTTCAACTAGATGCATTAAAGTGTATGGAGAATAAAATTGACTTGAAGGTGTAGGGAATTACTTACTAGTTAAATTTGCGACTTAGGCGCACTTGATATCTCCATGACATCCTTTTATGATCTAGTGAATATGAATTAGTTGTGAGTCATTACCTAGTTGGGCCTAAACCTTTAAAACTTGTCTTCGAGAACTCACATATTAGGATGATTGGAATTAGTTTATGACGTTGATCATGAACCGGTGACTTATTATACTTAATCACATTAATGAGATGATGACATGATGGTTTGAGTAGGCCCTCTCGGACCCACTCGCTTGTGACATCCTGCTCTCATGTGAATGTATAACTTTGTTCGCAATGGTTGCGCACAAGTAAGTAGGAAAGCCGTAGAAGGTCATTTGTATTGGTGCATTTAGTCCACTATGATATTTGTGACTGGATATGTGTAAAGGTATGATAGCTAGCCCCAAATCTCGACATATTTATAGATTACGATACGCATCTTAGTCAAGACTATTTGATCTCCCATAAGTCAAAAAGTTTTGAAATGATTTTTGACATTGCACATATGAGGTCGAGATCAATTAGATAAGAGCTTTCATGCTTTTAGTTTTGACCAAGGTGGTGAGTATCTATTTGAGTTATTTTCTAGAAAGCTCTGTGAAGAGAAATGGATACTTAGAAAATTGATTATTCCTAGTACTTAGCAACACAAGAGTGTAGACAGATAAGGAATTAAGTATTATTTATGTTAGGTGGATGATGGCGCAAAATGTTTCCCAATTGGGAATTGCACTAGTTTTGTTGCCTATATCCCTAACTAAGTGCCCTCCATATCAAATTTTACACTCCATTTGAGAAATGGGTTAGCGAAGAGCCATCTATGGACGATCTGTAACCGTTAAGCAGCTTATCTTTATTTTACTTCTCATAAGGTTGCCAAGTTAAGACCTAGGGTTCCATAGCGCAATATTGTACGTTGTCATGTAAACCCTCCAGGTCATGTGCATATAGGTAAACAGCTTTGTGGTAGTGTAATTGAGTCACGTAAGGTTTTCTTAGTAAAGGTGACGTGAATAGAGTTTTGGAACTCTATAAGATAGAGAATTTTAATTATAGCGCTTTTATGTAGCCTAGTTGAGAATGGAAAGAAATTTTCAATATCCTAGGGACAGTGGTAGCGATGTGCATACTAATGAATTACTCCATTAGAGAAAAATACTCTACATTCTTAGTTGTGTGGTAGCGAATGTGAAAATTTTCCATACCATCACTGGGTGATTGAGAAGGAAACATTCATTATTGCTCCGTCAGATGATAAAGAGCTTAGGATAATGCCAAAGGCTCTAGTCCCCTGTTTTTAGAAAGTGGATCAATGTTGCGCAGTTGAAGACAAAGTCTTTGAGGATTAACCATTTCTATAATTTGGTTGACTTTCCATTATGACGCGAAACTGTTCTAAAGTTATGCGCATTTTGGATAGTCATTGTTGAGGCATAAGGCTCACTAGATACCGAAAAGTCGCACCATTGAGAAGACTTCTTCCTGGGGAGTGACGTTATTTTGACTTAGGCTATGATTGACATAAGTTCGAAACATTGATGTGTGGACATTGTGACCGAACTTCTCGTTGAAGAATTGGATAAGTAGATCCGTAGGGATTTACCTTCTGCTTTTATGGTGAAAAGTTAGGAGGGCAAAAAGGTTGCTAGTTTCAATAAGTCTTTTACAGCCTAAAACAGTTATCCAAATAGTGGTACTTAGATTTCGTCAAGCCATGATAGGCCAACGATGATCGATGAAGACCACTGAGGCATGATCAATGGTCCAAAAAAAGTTTTTCCTTACTTAGTCATTATGAGCCAGGAATTTATAACGTTGTCACCACCTAGGATGGGCAGTCCTCTGTTTTAGATATGATGGACATGGGTGATGTAATTTATATGCTCGGATGTACGATTTGGGAGAATTCCCAGTTTGTCTTTGATGACTTACATAAGGAATATCCTAGAATGATTCTAGATGCAAAATTGTAAACCCATTGATTTACCTATCGATAAAAGTCAGAGCCTTAGCTATTGAGTGAATCCTTAGATTGTCTTTGGGAGAAACAGATGACCTATATTCCTTGATCTTTTTTTGTTGTGGGAGCCAAAAGTACGCTATGTGGGCGTATTCGGCATGATAAGTGTTATCTTTGGTAAATGGTCAACTAAGTAGTTTAAACATTGACCTTACTCATTAGACTGTGGATAGAATGCTTTACTAGTAGTATATAAATTTGCCCCTTGTAAAATTCAATGCGCTAGTTCAGCGCATCCAGAATGAACGCAAATTGGTCACCAAAATATCTTTAGAGAGGTTATTGCGCAAGAGGTAGTGATCTTGAATCACTTCATGTAAGGCGCACATGGTGGATTCCGTTGTATATACTTATCGCAAGAGGTGCTGATAAGGCTTATGTTTGGAATCTAGAATTGCGCAAGCTGTGGTCATGTTTTTTAAAATCAATCACTTATTTGTTGTGAGATGGTGGGATGTTGTGACAACCCTCACCTCTGATTAGTGCTAAACTGTGTTTAAGCATGATAAATAATTGATAAGAATGATATCCTGAATCGATTGTATGAGTGTATTGTTTTGAATGCATTTTTATCTGTTTGATTTCTGAATGAATCTGTTCATGTTTTAATTTCGAACTGCGAATTGAAGGTCTTATCGGCGACCGAATCAGAAATCGATTAATGTTATATGCTAATTAGGATTTATGTGATTTTACGATAGCTTTAATTAAAATTCGATTTGGAATGATTAGATTAGATTAAATAATGTTATATCACACTAGTTTGGCTTTATTACATGTTTGCCACTAAGTGGATTATTCTGGGCCATTTACCTAATCTTGATTCACATGTGTTTAATGCATCATTTGCTCACCTTCTTGAGACCAAAATCGAGAAAGAGATGGAGAGTAGGAGAAAAATTGATTTCAACATGAATTAGCTTGGAGACTTAGAAGAATTGAGGGGAATTTGCATATTTGAGCTTCCACATCTAGAATTCAAGACATAATGTAGAGAATTCGTCCTCTCAATTGTGAATTTAAGTTGTTTCTTGCATGGTTCAAGGAAATATTGGAGGTTAGAGTCAAGAATTAATTTGAAGAGTTGAATTGTGAGCTAATTCAAGCATGCATATACGTATTCTTGCATTTTGAGGTTGTTTTCATGAAAACTCTTACATGCATGTTCATATTTTGGTAGAGGTCCATGAATTCACCATGATTTTGAGCTCAACATTGCATTTGATCTTGTTTTGGAACACTAGAGCTCTTGGAAACTCATGCATGTATGATTTTGCATTATTCTTCGTATTTACACTTAATTTTATGTTTAATTGGCTTATTTTTGGGCTTGATTTCATAAATTGATCTTTGAAACATGTTGTACTATGAGTCTTCAAGTGTTTTCTAGAAAATTAGCCCAAAAGAATTGAGTTTGAAGCTTTAGAAGTTGAATTTTGTGCTTGAGGATCAATCTGGAAATTCCAGATTTTGGATCCACGCTCGAGCAGAAGACTTCACGCTCGAGCGTACACTCTGAGTACATGCACTTCCGCTCGAGCGTAAGAAGTCACGCTCGAGCATGAAATGCATATGCCCAGAAGTTCATATGTTTTGCAGTCCGCTCGAGCGAGAGAATTTACGCTTGAGCGAGGGTCTGAGTCTCGCGCTCGAGCGGAGGTCGAGCATCCGTCGAGCGTGAAAATCGTGCATCCAGTACTTTTTTATGAGTTTACAGTCCGCTCGAGCGAGGGAAGTCACGCTCGAGCGGAGCTCCTTTGTCTGCATGTCCGCTTGAGCATAAAAAGCCACGCTCGAGCGAGACCCCTGTTTCAACAAAATTTTGAAAAGTGTTTAAGGGTACATTTTTGCATCCTCATTCCATCCTAGGCATTCCTAGTCCATGTCTAAGGCATCTTAATGAGGATAATGTTATAGAACCACACCAGTATAGTTAGGAGCTAAGTTATTAATCCCGAGTGTGTGTTCATCCTGCAACTGTAGGGTTAGCATCTGATGGGTCATTGAACACACCAAAATTAAATATTAAACGATACCAAATTCAATCAGAATAATGGCAAGTTCAGGTATCGATCCACAGGGACTATTGTGAAATTAAACTAATTTAATTGTCAAATTCCTAAATTAATTTTGAATAAAAGATTGATTGTTTATAACCTAATTTAATAACGAATAAATTAAACTAAGGAATTAAATTATCAATAATAAATGAAATTGGGTTTACTGAATTGGGGAAAAATCCTAAGGTAGAGAATTCACCACTAACCACATAATTAGGGTTTCCAATTGAAATCAATTATGCTATGATTTGAACGGAATAATGCTTCGCAACTACAAGCTTAAAGCATTTAACAAGAAGATCATCACATTCAATGTACGAGCACGAACCATCTCAAGTAATACGAATCGTTCACTCTAAACTAAGGTAGTGATACGACTCGTTCCTCGTAGCATGGTTCGTCTCATACCTTGAATGTGAAGGAATAGAAAACTCATGTATGGATAACATTCAACAATCACAGAAAGTCAAATATTCGAAGAGATAATGAAAAATATATATGTGGACTTCTAAATCACCATACAATTGTTCAAACTTTTACATAATTAAAAATCAAAAAGAAAACAAAATAATTACATGGCTAGGGTTTCATCAAAACCCTAGAAAAGGAGACTAGCCACTCATGGAGGAGTGGAAGGAGATAGGTGGAGAAGAAACCACCATGGAAGACATCCTTGAAGCTTTTAGTTTCTCTTCCCTTCTAAACCCTAGCCTCTCTTTTTAGGTCAAAAAAACTTCCAAACCCTAGAAAAGCCTTTTCCTTGCCTTTTTATGCTTCTAATCTCATCCAAACAGGTTTAAAACGTCGGTTTGACTTTCCCAAAAAAAGTCAACGCACGTGCAGAAAAGTCAACGCACGTGCGGGAAAGTCAACTCTGTCCAAATTCTGTCTTTTTGCCCATTTTATGCTCCGACGATGTACAACCTAATTGACATTCAACACACATAAAGTATACAGTTTGACCAGCAAGTGAAGTTAAGAGATTCTAATTAACGGCCTCAATGATGTACATTTCGGCCTTAATCACATCCCCCAACTTACTACTTGCTAGTCTTCAAGCAAGTAAAATAAAATAAAATTAGCAAAATCTATCTATTTCCTCTTTCATGGGAAAACGGTTGCATTTAGCATATGCAACAAGCCTTTAAACCACAAGGTTACCCCAAGTGGACGAGTAAAGTCTCATGAGGGTTTCTAGAAATGATACCCACAAACATTAACATATTCATATATACTCAACAACAAATGACCACACTACTCCACCGAACAATCAACTTATGTGCCACTACAGTATGATATTGAGACATCATAAGTCATTAAAGGCACAGTGGACAAGCATGAAGGAACCTATTAAGTCGAAACCACAATTCAGTTAATACAAAAGTAAAGTTCCCTATACTTGTGCATGCTAGTAGACAAGTCATGAGTACCCTCGGTGTAAAGTGCAATCTCCATATTAGTTAACTATCCACTATAATAGCCCAGTGTAGCTCATAATAACACCCAATATATACAGAAAAACTAACCTGTTGCAGCCAAGATTCTCAAAAGTTTTTTATTTATTTATTTATTTATTTTTATTTTTTTATGATTGTGCAATGTCCTGATCCATTAAGCTTTCTAATCAACCCATGTAATAAGCATTAGGCCAATGTCTCCCAAACCAGACGGTTTTAGGGAACTAGGTGTAAAGACACCCCTACGGGCTTAATAACTCGAGTTGAAAAGGCTACGAATCCGAACAAGTCATTCTTCTTATTTTTCCTTAACTGTGCAATGTCCAAGTCCCTTAAGCTTTCTAATTAACCCATGTAGCAAGTTTTGGGCCAATGACTCTCAAACCAGACGATTTTAGGGCATTAGGTGTAGAGACACCCCTACGGGCTTAATAACTCGAGTTAAAAAGGCTACGAACCCAAACAAGTCAAGTGTTTTTTTTTTTTTTTTTTTAAGAATCTTGGCTCCTCATTTATTCTTTTCTGCAACTCTAGCTATTATCAATAATGTACACCAGGGATTATAATAAAAAGATCACCGCTATGATAGTGTGTTCATGTGAATTAAGGCATACTCATGACAAGTGTACTAATACCACAAACATAGACAACTCTCCTCGTGCAAACATGGCATGCAAGTATCTACCCAATAAACCCTTTTCATACAAGTCTACTATGCTCTCTAATTAACATATGCAAATATCATCACTCTACTAGCAAAAAGTCACATCAAGTGAAGTAATGCAATCAAGTGAAACATGTATAAGCATGAATTATGAGCCAAATAGAAATGCAAAAAAGAAAATATAACCCTCATCCCCTAACTTGAAGATGACATTGTCCTCAATGGAAAAGGAAAGAGAAATGAGAGAATATTACCAGAATTGTAGGTGCACATCCAGGTAGGCAGAGAGTAACATATACACACTTCACACTTTGTTGTTGTTGTTGTTTTTTTTTTTTTTTGAAGAAAAGAAAGAACTAAAAAGAAAAATAAAAATAAAAGAGACAAAGCAATATACAGGCGGGTACTACGGAGAAGCCAGTGGTGGTGGTGGCGGGAAATGCTGGGCAAATAAGGCTTGCATCAAAGCGCGCGTCTCGAAGGCGTCATCCTGACCTTGTTGGCGAAAGGCGAGGTTGTCGGTGTGTAGCTGATCAAAGCACGCCTGAGAATAGTCGCGATGCGCCTGAAAATCCGTGCACAACTCCATGAGACTCTGGTGGTGATCACGAAGAGTACGGTGGACTTGATCCACAGAGTGCTGAAGCTGTAAGTACTCCTCGCGAGTCATGTAGAGTGGGTCCCCTTGGGGAGGCACGGGGGGAAGAGAATGCGCTGGGTGGTCATGTACAGGGTCCTAGGCCTCATCAACTGGGGCACCAACCGGCTACGAGATGCGAGATATGTTATGCTACCATTCCCGCTGGCCGAAAGTCGGATACCCTCTATCAATCTCCTCATCCTCAGCAATGGGGAGGTGGTTTAGCTCAAACACAAGTGTCAACAAATTGGCGAATGGTAGTGGCCAAGTCAGGTTCTGCATAGGATCAGGACAAACTGCCTCACGTAGAAATTTCTGCAAATGCATCAAAATGAAATGCTCAAGCGAGACCTGATAGCCAAGCTGATACCCGTGTAAAACCCGTACAAACTCCAAATGGTGCTCAACTCGATGCCCAAGTGGAAGGACATTCTTATGGACCACGAAATCAAGGAAAAGCAAGCGGCTAGGTAGCTTGCTCCGCCGCAAGCATGTGAAACTGTTGTCACCGTGGGCTCCCGGGAAGTATCGCTGGATGAGGCGGTGTATGGGTTGTCGATCCTCAACTTCCAGGAATGACTAATATTCTGGTTTGGCGAAAAACTCTAACACTATGGCAATCATGGATGAAGTGATGTGGACAACATGACCATCAATGTTAGAGAGCAGTCCAACCGCGGTGGGTGTCTCATGCAGGTTCTGGTAGAATAGTCGTACCAGACGAGGATAAGTGGGCGCTGTCACAGCGCAAATGCCCAACTGTTGCCGAAGTCGGAGCTGCTAAACGGCCCAAGTAGTGTCCTCGTCACGCTCGAAAAATTGCAAGTTGAACTGCGTGAGCTTGTGAAGAGGGCGTAAAGCCCACTCCGGCCGTAGCAAGTCACCCGGTGGGGGTGGCGAGGATGGTGGTGACGGTGGTGGTGGTGGCGCCGAAGAGGAGGCACCCCTGGCCCTTTTGGAGGCCCGAGCAGAGACACGGCGACTCATATCCTGCACACACCAACAATAAATACAGATACCCGTGAAACTAGCATGAGAATCAAATAAAATATGAAAGCACAAATTTGCCCACTAATGTACCACATGCAATTCCCACTATTTGTTTGTTTGTTTGTTTTTATTTTTATTTATATATATATATATATATAAACGAAATTAATTAAATAAATGAAGTAAAATGACATTAAATTAAATTAACTAAACTATAAAATAAACTAAACTAAACTAAACTATAAAATAACTAAACTACAAAATAGACTAAAGTATAGAATAAAACAACCAAAATTAAACATTATTTATTTATTTATTTATTTATTTTTAATTGAAGAGAAGAAAATTAAATAAAACTTCAGAAAAATAAAATAAAATAAAAACTAAACTACTTAGTAATTATATGAACAATGACATCATAGAATAAGATAAAAATAAAATCACTAACTACACAAGTATAAGAAAAATAAGAATAAAACCAAATTTCACTAACTAATTAAACTAACCAGAATCACTACGAAACAATTTAAACTAAACAAATATAACAAATAAAAAAAAACTAAATTAGGATTAGTGTTAGTACAATTATTTATGAGGTTTTTTTTTTTTTTTTTTTTGCCGCACGTGCGCCATAAAGGGTCGCACGTGCGGTGCTCATCGTCCTCCTACGACGAGTTTGGGTCTGGTTCTTCTTCCTTTTTTTTTTTTTTTTTAACAAACTAATAAACATGCATTCTACAACTAAAGGAACACAAATAAAATTAAAAAAATCATAATGACCACTAAAAATACTAAAAAGAAATAAATCAGTCATGGCTAGATCTAAATAAATAAATAAAAAAATCAAAAACTCCACAAATTGATTCCTACATTCACAAATCTACGCAAAAGAAAAAAAAAATTACCTTGATAAAGTGGAGAAAGAGAGAAAAAGAATGGAGGTTCGCCGGAAAAAATGGTGGTCGCTGGAGTTTCGTCGGACGAAGAGGGAAGTGGTGCCAGCGGTGAGATGCTGGTGGTGAGGAAGAAGAAAGAAGAAGAAAAGGAAAGAAGAAGAAGAAGAAGAAGAAGAAAGTGGGTTTGTGGGGTTAAGAGAGAGAGAAAGAGATATAAAGAGAGAGAAAAATCTGAGAGTGAGAGTGATTGGGAGAGAGTGAGTTGTGTTAGATAAGGTTTGTGTTTTTTTTTTTTTGTACGAAAATAGAAAAAATAAATAAATGAAAATAAAAATAAATAATAAACAATAATAATAATAAGAAGAAAACAAAACAAATTTTTTTTTTTTAATTCTTCCGCACCACCCACGCACCTGCTTATTAAGCAATGTGCAAACTCACAAATTCACAATTTCCCACACGTGCGGTGCCTAGGCCGCACGTGCGGCGATTCTCCTCCTCGCAAATTTTTTTTTTTTTTTTTTTGAAATTTCTCTGTCCCGCACGTACGGGAGTCAAGGCCGCACGTGCAGCGATTCCATCCCCCGCACGTGTTTTTTTTTTTTTTTTTTTCGTCGTCCCACACGTGCGGCTTTTGGTCAACGCACTAGCCCCGCACCTGCTTATTAAGCAGTGTGCTCCATCTTTTTATTCCCACAATTGCCGCACGTGCGTGAATAGTGTCGCACGTGCGGGAATTTTTTTTTTTTTTTTAATTGAACAAGTATGACACATATTTTTTTATTATTATTATTATTATTTTTTATGTTAAATGAACAAGTATAACCCCCTCTTTTTATTTTTAATTTTTAACTCAGAAAATAAACATGAAAGCATGCTTTTAAACACAGAAAATAAACATTTCTACCTTCAATTGACATCCGAAATAAATATAGCACAAAAGAACATACGGAATGCTCACTAAAGGTATAATCTTCACACGAAAACCACGGGTACTACTTCTCTCCCTAACTGTGTTTGTAACTTTCCCTATTCTCCAACAGGGTAACAGACTAGGTTGATTCGGTATCCAGAATCGAGGCGCATAAAGCTACCTCAACCTATGGGGCTTCCATACAGAGTTCAAGCCGAGGTAGTTTTGAAGCAATCTCCACACCCTTGGGTATTTAAACCAGACTCTAGTCTCAGAAATCCCAAACCTTTGTGTTCTAGGCTTTGCCATTCGAACTCTAGTTTCCACCGTCTCAGTTGGTCTCCTAGGAACTCACTACAAATACGGTTAGGTGGCTATACCAGGCCTTCAGATGCCGTTCGGGCACGGCAAACACCAAAGGAATTACACCTTTAGAGGATTTAAAGTCTCCTAGACGCAAGCAAAGCATAACGAGAATAAAGAAAAACATAATAGCATAGAAGGAAAAGAAAAAAGAACAAGAAATCAATCCATCAATCATAGTAAAATGGGTCCATCAAAGCAATGGATTCAATCATATCCCCATTCCCAATCCCCTCTATATATGGTTTCAATATTTGGCCATTCACTTTGAAAATGTGGCCAGTTTTTGGATCTCGCACCTCAACGGCACCATGACTAAATGCATCAACAACCTCAAAGGGGCCATCCCATCTTGATCTTTGCTTACCTGGAAAGAGTCTCAATTTTGAATTAAAAAGCCACACTTTTTGGTCGGGTTCAAAGGATTTTCTATTAATGTGCTTGTCATGGAATTCTTTAGTCCGGGCTTTAAAAACTCTCAAACTCTCATATGCATCATTCCAGATTTCCTCTAACTCATTGAGTTGTAATTTTCGGTTGAGCCCAGTTGCGGCCATATCGAAGTTAAACTTCTTTATGGCCCACAATGCTCGGTGCTCAAGTTCAACAGGGAGATGGCAAGCTTTGCCGAACACCGCTCTATATGGTGACATCCCAATGGGTGTCTTATAAGCAGTGCAGTAAGCCCATAATGTATCAATTAACCGTTGTGACCAATCTTTCTTATCTGGTCTCACCGTTTTCTCAATTATGTGCTTTACCTCCTTATTTGAGACTTCCACTTGGCCACTAGTTTGAGTGTGATATGGAGTGCCAACTTTAAGAGTGATAGAGTATTTCTTAACTACCGACTCAAAGAACTGGTTATAAAAATGTGTACCCTGATCACTTATCATGCCTCTAGGAAACCCAAAACGACTAAAGATGTTTTCATGCAAAAACTTGATTACCACTCTATGATCATTTGTTCGGGTAGCTATTGCCTCCACCCACTTAGACACGTAATCTACTACCAAAAGAATGTACTCAAACCCGAATGACGACGGGAAAGGGCCCATAAAATCAATCCCCCACACATCAAATATTTCTACCACAAGAATAGGGGACATTGGCATCATGTCACGCCGAGACATCGAACCCATTTGCTGACAGCGCAAACAAGTTCTACAAAATTGATGGGCATCTTTAAAAATTATGGGCCAATAAAACCCGCTTTGTAAAATCTTGGCGGCCGTTTTATGCCCACTAAAATGACTGCCACATGCAGAAAAATGACAAAATGTAAAAATGCTATGCACCTCACTCTCCGACACACACCGTCGGATCACTTAGTCGGAGCAATATTTAAACAACTCCGGATCCTCCCAAAAGCAATACCTGACCTGCGAAAAGAATCGATCTTTGTCTTGCTTAGACCAATTCTGTGGAATTTGCCCAATGGCCAAGTAATTCACAATATGTGCAAACCACGGGGGGCTCGCTTGTGACAGCTCAAAGAGTTGTTCGCCCGGAAACGAATCATGCAAAATAAGAGGGTCACTATTATACTCAACAAGGATTCGGGAGAGATGATCTGCCACCACATTCTCGGTTCTTTTCTTATCACGGATCTCTAAGTCAAATTCCTGAAACAACAAAATCCATTTAATCAACCTAGGTTTGGTCTCTTTCTTAGATAATAAATACCGCAAAGCGGCATGATCAGTGAAGACTATGACCTTGAAACCTAGGAGATAAGATCGGAATTTGTTTAAGGCAAAGACTACAGCTAGCAACTCTTTTTCGGTGGTAGTGTAATTCAATTGTGCATCCGAGAGAGTGCGACTAGCATAGTATATAGCAAATGGTGCCTTATTGACCCTTTGGCCTAACACAGCCCCGACAGCATAATCGGAGGCATCACATATGATTTCGAAGGGAAGCGACCAATCTGGTGATTTCATGATTGAGGCGGTGGTCAAGGCCATTCTTAGTGTTTCGAATGCCTTTAAGCATACCTCATCAAAGACAAAAAGCGCGTCCTTAACTAGTAAACTACACAAAGGACGTGATATCTTACTAAAGTCTTTGATGAACCTGCGGTAAAAACCTGCATGCCCTAAGAAAGACCTAATTTGACGCAGGAAATTGGGTGGAGGAAGGCCTGCAATGAGGTCAACCTTAGCCTTGTCAACCTCTATACCTCGAGGGGACACAATGTGTCCCAACACTATACCCTCACAAACCATAAAATGGCTCTTTTCCTAACTCAAGATTAGGTTTGCCTCAATACATCGTTTTAACACTCTAGTCAAGTTCCTAAGGCATTCCTCAAAAAACGGTCCAAACACCGAAAAGTCATCCATAAAGACCCCTAAGAATTTCTCCACCATATCGGAGAAAATGGCCATCATACACCGTTGAAAGGTCGCCGGTGCATTACATAGCCCGAAGGGCATGCGCCTGTAAGCAAAAGTGCCAAAAGGGCATGTGAATGTAGTCTTTTCCTAGTTAGCGGGGTACACCGGGACTTGATTATACCCCGAATAGCCATCAAGAAAACAATAGAAACCCTGCCCTGCTAACCGCTCTACGATTTGGTCAATGAAAGGTAAGGGAAAATGGTCCTTCCTAGTCGAGGAATTTAGTCTCCTATAATCAATGCACACTCGCCACCCAATAGTGGTTCGGGTGGGGACTAACTCTCCTCCCTCATTCTCAACAACAGTGATGCCCGATTTCTTGGGCACCACTTGCGTGGGACTCACCTACTTGCTATCCGAGATGGGATATATAATACCCACATCCAACAATTTCAATACCTCATTTTTCACCACCTCTTTCATGTTAGGATTCAGTCTCCGTTGCATTTCGCGAGAAGGTTTGGTGTCCTCCTCTAGATGTATATAATGCATGCACACGGAGGGATCTATCCCTTTCAAATCAGCCACTGACCACCCTATAGCACTCCGATGTGCCATGAAAACACTCATTAACTGACTCTCCTGCTCCGCAGTCAAGTCAAATGCAATAATAACTGGTAAAGTCTCCTGGGGCCCTAAAAATGCATACTTAAGTGTGGCCGGGAGTGGCTTCAACTCAAGTATAGGTGGTGTGACCAAAGATGGTATGGCAGGCTCTCTCGACAGAGGAGGAAGTGACTCAAACCGGGCTTTCCATGGAGGAAAATCCGGTGTAGAAGAAGAATTAAGCAAGACATTCACCTCCTCAGCCGACCCATCAATATCAAAATTTTCAAACCCAAAATGAGCTAAACAAGCCTCTAAAGGGTCCTCTACGAGAATGGAGGGCAAAGCCTCCTCCACAATCTCATCCACAACATCCACTAATAAGCACTCCTCTCTCTCATGAGATTGTTGGGATGCTTGGAAAACATTAAGTTTCACTTGCATGTTACCAAATGAAACTTCCATCACCCCGGTACGACAATTAATGCATGCATTGGCTATAGTCAAGAAAGGTCGACCCAAGATCACTGGGATTTTTTTCCTAGAACTGGCTACCGGTTCCATATCTAAAACTAAAAAGTCAACAGGAAAGTAAAACATATCGACCTTCACTAGCACATCCTCAATCATGCCACGTGACACTTTGAGGGACCGGTCAGCCAATTGAAGAGTGACAGTAGTGGGCTTTAACTCGCCAAGCCCAAATTCCTCGTACACAGAGTACGACAACAAATTTACACTAGCCCCTAAATCTAATTAGGCCCTATCAATGAAATGGTCCCCAATAATGCATGGAATGGTTGGGGCACCCAGGTCCTTAAGCTTAGGAGGTGTGTCATTCAACAAGATGGAGCTTACTTGCTCCGTGAGTAGGACCTTTTGGGACACATGTGTCCTAGATTTACGCTTTTGCGTACAAAGGTCCTTCAAAAATTTGGCATATGATGGTACTTGCTTAATCGCCTCCAACAGGGGGAGGTTGATTTTTACCTGTTTAAAGACCTCCATCATTGCCTCCATAGATGCCGCCTTCTTTTTAAAAGGGGACGGTGTATCAAGGCACTGGGGAAAAGGTGCTTTAGGTACGTATGGTGCCTTGGGCTCAAGTGAAGTATTAGGGACTAAGTCATCCCTCTTAAGTGTTTCCCCCTCACCTTTGCTCTCACTAGGTGAACCACCGTGGTCACCCTTCCTAACTCTAGTTGCATCAAACGCAACTAACTGAGGCTCTAACGTCCTACCACTTCTTAAAGCAACCACCGCCTGCACTTGCTCATGTTGCTTCCCATTCCCACCCGAACTCTCTGCCCCGTATTATCCTTTAGGGTTGGCCACAGTTTGACTTGGTAATTTTCCCTCTTCTCTCCGATTCATGTTGATAGCCATTTGACCCAATTGGGTCTCTATCTTGGCAATAGAGTGAGTGTGGGAGTGAACTATTGGTGCTAACCCCTTAAGTTCTGAGAGAACTTCTAACACCTGAGTCTCAAAGGCAGAGTTGCCTTGAGGAACAGGCGGGGGTTGTGGTTGCCGGTACGGTTGTGGGGGTCGATAAGGTTGCGGTGGTCGGTAGGATGATTGGTTGGCAAAATTATTGAAATTCTGCCTTGGTGGTGGAGAATTGTAAGAAGTGCCTTGTGAAGGGGGTCTCCATGAGAAATTAGGGTGATTTCTCCATCCCGGATTGTATGTGTTGGTGTATGGATCATTACCCGAGTTAGAGAATCCTTGAGCCGCATTCACATGCTCTTGGACTAACTCAGGAAATTGTGATGCCGAAAGGCACTCACTCAAGTCATGAGCAAGGCTCGCACAAATAACACATGTCTCGTGAAATTGAGGCTGATCTTGCTGGGTAGGGGCATGTCCCGTAGCTAATAATTGGTCCATCTTGCGGGACAGTGCCTCTACTTGTTGGGCTAACTCTAGGTTTTGTCCGACCTCATAAATGCCCCCTCTTTTTGGGGCTCCAACTACTGGTTGCCGGACTTGCCGGGCTGCGGAGGCATGGTGAAGGGAATTATCACTTAAGTTCTCAAACAATTGCCATGCCTCGGCATCATTTTTAGACATGAATGTCCCACCACAGGACGAATCCACCATTTGGCGGTGCGGCTCAGTTAAGCCATAATAGAATGTTTGAACAAGTTGCCAATTAGGCACTTGGTGGTGGGGACACTGTTGGAAAAGGTCTCGAAGTCTTTCCCACGTCTCAAGAAATTGCTCGCCATCCATTTGAGCAAAGTTTGTGATGGCTCGCCTAAATTGGTTGGTTTTACCTATGGAAAAGTACTTCTCCAAAAACCATTGCTGTAATTGGTCCCAAGTTGTGATTGAATTAGCAGGTAAAGAATTTAGCCAGTGTTTGGCTTTATCCTTTAACGAGAATGGAAACAATCGCAACATTAAGGCCTCATTTGTGAAATTCTGGATCCTCACTGTCGAGCAAATTTCTAGAAATTCATTCAAATGCTTATAAGGGTCATCATGAGTTAGTCCATGGAATGATGGGAGCATTTGTATGGTGCTGGACTTAATCTCATAATGAGCAGCAGTGGTGTTGGGTAATTGGATGCATGATGGTGATGTATATGCAATGGGTGTAAAATAATCCTTAAGTGTCCGGTTGGGCACATTCGGGACATTAGGATCTGCCATCTCTAATAGCTCAATGTATGAATATGAATACTCAAGCCTAGGAACATGGGCAGAAGCCCTAAGTCTCCTAAGAGTCCTTTCTAGTTCAAGGTCCAAACTCCACAATTCAGGGCGACAAGAACGACGCCCGTGCATACACTACCCACACATACACAAAAAGTTCAACTCTGTGCACTAAGTTACGAAAGCAGAATGCTAAAAGAGAAATACTCACAGTGATTCAACAAAAACACTTTACTCGTCTTGCGGATGCTTGACGGGTAGACGTTGTCTCCAACCTCTATTTGAGCTTTGACTTTCGTTTTAGTACTTTGGTTCTTTGCTTGTGAGTGTTTGCTTCTGTTTACTCACTTTAGTATTGCGGTTTTTTTTTTTTTAAAGCTTGGCTGCGCTCCGCTTGCACTTCAATGATAGCTCCAACTTCAAACACTCTACACACTTAGCAACACCAAAAGCATAAAATCCTAAACTAAAAATTAAAATAAGAATGTAACTTTAAATTAACTAATTTCGCCAGAACTCCCCGGCAACGGCGCCAAAATTTGATAGGTCGTTGAACACACCAAAATTAAATACTAAACGATACCAAATTCAATCAGAATAATGGCAAGTTCAGATATCGATCCACATGGACTATTATGAAATTAAACTAATTTAATTGTCAAATTCCTAAATTGATTTTGAATAAAAGATTGATTGTTTATAACCTAATTTAATAACGAATAAATTAAACTAAGGAATTAAATTATCAATAATAAATGAAATTGGGAAAAAATCCTAAGGTAGAGAATTCACCACTAACCACATAATTAGGGTTTCCAATTGAAATCAATTATGCTATGATTTGAACGGATTAATGCTTCGCAACTACAAGCTCAAAGCATTTAACAAGAAGATCATCACATTCAATGTACGAGCACGAACCATCTCAAGTAATACGAATCGTTCACTCTAAACTAAGGTGGTGATACGACTCGTTCCTCGTAGCATGGTTCGTCTCATATCTTGAATGTGAAGGAATAGAAAACTCATGTATGGATAACATTCAACAATCACAGAAAGTCAAATATTCGAAGAGATAATGAAAAATATATATGTAGACTTCTAAATCACAATACAATTGTTCAAACCTTTACATAATTAAAAATCAAAAAGAAAATAAAATAATTACATGGCTAGGGTTTCATCATAACCCTAGAAAATTAGACTAGCCACTCATGGAGGAGTGGAAGGAGATAGGTGGAGAAGAAACCACCATGGAAGACATCCTTGAAACTTTTAGTTTCTCTTCCTTTCCAAACCCTAGCCTCTCTCTTTAGGTCAAAAAAACTTCCGAACCCTAGAAAAGCCTTTTCCTTGCCTTTTTATGCTTCCAATCTCGTCCAACAGGTTTAAAACGTCGATTTGACTTTTCCAAAAAAAGTCAACGCACGTGCAGAAAAGTCAACGCACGTGCGAGAAAAGTCAACTCTGTCCAAATTCTATCTTTTTGCCCATTTTATGCTTCGACGATGTACAACCTAATTGGCATTCAACACACATAAAGTATACAGTTTGACCAGCAAGTGAAATTAAGAGATTCTAATTAACGGCCTCAATGATGTACATTTCGGCCTTGATCAACATCCGAGGACGCTCAGTAGCTGCCTGTAGCCTAGTACTCTGTGAATAACAATATTGTAAAGATATGTTCGATTATGATTATTTTCTGAATGATCAACTGTACTGCTTACTGAAATGCTATTGTTCAATGAATGAATGTTTGTCCTATTTGTAAACTGTACTCGTGGCATCCATAGCAACCTACTGTTACTGTTTCTGCTACTGTTACAGAGATCTCTGTCAGTTCCAATGTTGGGACCACTACTGTTTACTATTATGATGGCCATCAACTGACTGTCCGGTCTGTCAAGACCTACTGTACTGTTTTGCTATTGGATGTACCACATATGACTATTATGATTTCTGAATAACTGTTATGGCATGAAATATGAGCCACTGATTGAGTAACTGTTTTATTGATACAATTGACTGTTTTAATTACTGAAAGGACATTCATTCTTAACCCCTTTACGCATATGTTATTCACTGGGCTTTAGCTCACTGTTTATATTTATATGTAGGTATCCAGGCACTGGACCGATGCTAGGAGCGTCACGTTAAGCTCCCGTTTTGTCAAGCCAACCTTTGTGCCTCACTTTAAGGTTCCATGTCTGTTCAAGCTAGGGTTACTCTGGGGTGTCTCAGTTCCATCCTTCTGTCTCTGTTTTGTAATAAGTGTTTAAGACTTGACTATACAGTTATAGTTAGGGATTTGGTCCCTGACATGGATGTTTGTGTATATGTCGCATGTACATATGTTTTGGTTATCAATGTGGCATGTTTATAAAAAGTCTTTTTGCATTCAGACTGTTACAGCTCATTAGACATCTTTTATTTACTGTTTTGGCTTCCGCCAGCCCCTTTACTCTGTATTACTGTCATTACCGTTAAGCAGGCCTTTGGTAATCACGGATTACTGGCCGGTTGCGATGCTAAACCCATAGGGGCGGGTTTGGGTCGTGACAGATGTTGACACTTTTATGGTTTGTGTCATAATGATTAGCAAATGATGATGTCAGCAGGCAAGATTGGCTCACTCACACGAGCAATCGTCCTTGGCGCTTGAGAGCGAGCAAGGATGAGACTAATGGTTTATTTTTTATTTGGAGCCAAGAGAGGCTTAAATTATCCACTATGTATGTCGCCTTGGTTACAACCAAGATGAGGTCGTATTAAGGACAAAACATGGATATTAGTACCCATTTTCTATGTTGTGCCTGTTATGATTAGCCAGATGTGAGATCTCATTTGGCGCCTGAAAGGCGAGCAACTAGAGAATTCGAGTTAGGCACTAGAAAGCGACTAGACTAAGATTTGTACGGTGTATCGAGTATGACGTCACTCTTTTAGAAGAGTTACTCCACCCTAACATGTATTCATACTATATGTGATTAGTGACCGAGTAATGAGGTGAGAGAATGGATCCATGTTTCCTCACCGTGTGAGTCTTACGTGTCATTATTGATATGACTTTCATTTATGTACCTTTTTATGACCTTTGACTATGTTATAAGGTAAGGGGTTGATGATTTGCTACTTTGGTATGTTGTCTGCGGTCATGTATGATTCGGCTTTAAGGGACATCACTGGGAAAGCGGTCAATCCTAAACTAAATGGCATGAGGGCAAAGGGAAGATCATCTAGTATTACACCACTATTGTATATTCACTACTAGCAACTCACACCGCTCTGTATGAGAGGCGGATTGAGTGTGAATATATTGCAAGAATTGAAAGGGTCAAACATGCTTTTTTGAGGGATTAGAGATATTTTTTGGACCAATGTAATTAGATTGGTCTGGGGTATATGAGACATTATTTTTTTTTTTGGGGTTGATGTCTCTATGCTGACTCTTTTTGGAGTTTCTAGTATATAGCTCCCACATACAGGTGTTCTCAGCGATCGCACGGTGCATTGGCTAGTATGAGATTGTTCATTTTTTTTTTTTGGAGATTGAGATAGAGATGTGGCAATATCATGCCAACTCATGTGCGAGTGGGAGATGTTAGAAATTGGGCACCCATGTGGCATGACCCATGACCCTCTTGAACCTTATCCATGTAAGTTTGAATATGAATTCAAAACCTATTTGGATAACCCACTCATGATATCTATATCTATCATATCAACTGATATGGATAGATGATATACTTAGCCTATATATTTGATACGATATATGAGATATGGAATATGGAATGAATCAAATAACGAATGATTTTTCCCATATTGACTCTCTCCCATTAAAACAACGATCAAGTTTTTTGCACTGTGACTTGTGCGGGTGATACTCATAGTGTGGAATCACTCCACTGTTGGGAGTTCGTTGTTCGCATTTTTGAAGCACGTGATTTACCCACAAGATTCTTCGCTTCAGGTTCTATCACTTAAGGTATGATCTGATATTTTTACCCGCTACTTGATTTACACGAAGTATGTAGGGACATTGCTGGGATGGACTTCCAGTAAGGATCCTACTCCCCATAGGTATGGAGGGAGAAAACTATTCAGTATTCACACCATGTAAAGTTGGCTATGGAAGTCAAGAATGAAGGCTGCAGTTTTGGGCTAGAGATCTTGTGGAGATTTTCAACCGAGTTATTCTATTGTATGGTGGATGTGTTGGTGGATTGCCATAAATTCTATTGGTGGCTTGTCTGTAGGCAAGTGTTAAATTTTGGCTCTCCTTTTTGTGTATAGATAGAGAGAGTTGTGAGTTGATTTTGTAGAGATCAAGAGAGTGAAAGAGAGAGAGAGAGAGAGTTGTGTGAAGTGTATGTGAGCTTTGAGTTGGCTTGAGAGAGTGAGAGACTCCTTTGTTTAGTACTTGTTTTGTTCATACTAAAGATTTCTCTCTTTCTTCCGTGGATGTAGGCATTGGGCCGGACTATATAAATATTTGTTTCTTATTTGTGTATGTGATTGTGTGTTGATTGATTTCTGAGTGTGTAGAATCCCAACAAAAAGAACCTAACACCCTTATCATGCACCCTAAAAATAATTTCATCTGTTTAGACTCTTGAAACAAAGAGAAAGCAACCCTGTGAGATGTACAAGACTGAAGTTTTTGGTCAAGAATCTAGCCATTGTGCATGGTTGATGTTGTGGTCAGGGACAGACCTATATGCGTGTAGACAATCCTATTCAAAGAAACAACACTATTAGGATCATATGCTATGTTGCGTTGTCCAAAACTTTCTTGTTATTACAAATGGTCTTTGTTGCTCCTACCTGTTGGGTATGCCTTCTTATTGGAGTGTGGGACCCAATTGGTTTATTAAAAGAGTTTAATTTGATTTGGTTTAGGTATAATATATTTTAATATATTATATCTAATTTTTAGAGACCCAATTCAGTTTGGTTACAAGTAGGGTTTTTTTTTATAGAAAAGCCCATTAATCAACAACATATATATATATATATATATATTGGTTTATGTGTTCAACAGCAGCAGCAAAAGGATAAATTTAAGTTGGTGGGTTTCAATTGGTGTGAATTATTGTAGTGTATTTGACTTGGTCAAATTCAATACCTTGGTTGCTGCTCTGCTTCGGTGTTTGGTGTTCGGTATTGATTTGGGTATATTATTTTGGATCTTCTTCAACTCTGGTTCTGAAGATTTTTGTTCATCTATTTGGTGAGGTCTTTCGTCTTGTTTATTTGTGATTATTTGGAATTTACCTAAGGGTGGTTTTGTGAGACCATTTGTATCTCGTTTGTAATCGTTTGGAAACTTATTTGGTTGATAGTGGAATCGGATTTCGATCGCGTGGACGTACCTCACATTGAGGGAACCATGTAATTTAATTTTTCAGTATTAGTTTTTATTCCCATTGATTGATTTACTTGTGGGGAATCACATATTTTCCCTAACAACTGGTATCAGAGCTTACGATTTATTTGGGTACATTTATTTGTGTAAATCAATGGAGGGGAATGTGGGTCATATGTCTAGCTTCAATGGAAACAATTGGGTAACTTGGAAAACTAAAATGGATGACCTATTATTTTGTAAAGATTTGTATGAACCCATTGAAGGTGATAGTGGCAAACCCGAGGGTATGAATGGAATAGGCTTAATCGAAAAGACGTTGGTGTTATCCGTCAATGGATTGATGACAGTGTATTTCATCATGTTGCTACTGAAACTTCGGTACATGATTTATAGAAAAAATTAGAGAGTCTTTATGATAGAAAATCAGCCACAAATAAAGTCTTTCTATTTTGTAAGTTGGTTAATTTAAAATATAAATAAGGAAGCCCTATATCGGAACATTTGAATGAAATAAAGAGTATTGTTAACCAACTTGCTTCTATGAAAATTATTTTTGATGATGAGTTGCAGGCTTTGATGCTACTTAGTTCTTTGCCCGAAAGTTGGAAGACTTTGGTTGTGACAGTTAGTAATTCGGCGCCCGATGGAGTTGTCACAATGGGCCAAGTCACTAGTAGCTTGTTGAATGAAGAAACTAGAAGAAAATCAACGGGTTCCTCTCATTCGGAAGCATTTGTCATGAGAGGTCGAAGTAAAACAAGAGGGAGGAGTAAGACTCCTCATACTGTGACAAATCAAAAGATGGTTCTTTTTCAAAGAAAGACATTGAGTGCTATTATTGCCATGAGAAAGGGCACATGAAGCGAGAATGCCGAAAGCTCAAGAACAAGGAGAAAATGCGTGACAAAAGTGTGGATAAGAAACAAGAAGACACAACGGCAGTTACTATCGATGATCTCATGGTCGCTTGTGAAGATGATTGTATCAATTTTGTGAGCCAAGAGAGTAATTGGGTGATTAATTCTGGTGCTTCTTTTCATGTGACTTCTCGAGTTGATTTCTTCACTACCTACACCGAATGAGATTATGGTTCTGTTCGAATGAGTAATGAAGGTTTGTCCAAGATTATCGACATGGGTGATGTTTGCTTGGAAACAAATTTGAGCTGCAAGTTGTTGCTTAAAGATGTGAGGCATGTTCCTGACATTCGCCTCAATTTGATCTCTACTGGAAAGCTAGATGATGAAGGCTTCAACAACAAATTTGGTGATGAAATATGGAAGCTCATAAAGGGTTCTTTGGTGGTGGCTAAGTGCAAGAAGACTCATACACTTTATTCGATGCAAGAAAAAATTTGTAAAGGTGTTGTCAATGCACTTCAAGATGATACTTCTACCGAATTGTGGCACAAGCGACTTGGGCACATGAGTGAAAAAGGGCTGCAAGTTTTGTTCAAGAAAGAGCTTCTACCCGGTTTGAAAGGTTCACATCTCAAAACTTGTGTTCATTGTTTGGCAGGTAAACAACATAGAGTTTCTTTTCATAAAAATGTTGCTTCCAGAAAAGAAAATATTTTGGAGTTGATTCATTCGGATGTTTGTGGTCCTTTAAAAGTTAGAACACATAGTGGTGCACTTTATATTGTTACTTTCATTGATGATTATTCAAGGAAAATTTGGGCTTTTCTACTAAAAACTAAAGATCAAGTTCTAGAAGTATTTAAGCATTTTTAGGCCATGGTTGAAAGAGAAACAGGGCAGAAATTGAAGTGCATCCGATCAAACAATGGTGGTGAATACATTGGGCCATTTGATGAGTATTGTCGCAGCCAAGGTATTCAGCACCAAAAGACAGTTAAGAAGACTCCTCAACAAAATGGCGTTGCCGAGAGAATGAACTGCACTATTGTGAAAAGGACAAGGTGTTTGCTTTCACAAGCTAAATTGCCAAGATCCTTTTGGGGTGAGGCAATGAAGACAACGGTTAACGTGATCAATTTGTCTCATTCCTATCCTTTGAATGGTGATGTTCCAGAAAGAGTTTGGATCGGAAAAGATGTGTCTTATGAACACTTGAGAGTGTTTGGTTGCCGAGCTTTTGTTCACATTTCAAAGGATGAGAGGTCCAAGCTTGATAGTAAGTCAAGACAATGTACTTTTCTTAGCTATGGCCGTGATGAATTCGGGTATAGATTGTGGGATCCGGTCGACAAGAAAGTCATTCGAAGCCGTGATGTTGTGTTTCTTGAAGACCAAATAATTGAAGACTTTGGCAAAGGTGATCAACCGGAGCCAAAAACTAGTGATCTCATTGACATGGATCCATCTCCTTCATCTTCAGTTGATGATGAAAATGGGGGAGATATGCAGCCACCTATTGAAGATTTAGAGGATGATGCTAATCCTAATGAAGTTGAGCCAGAAATTGAGGAAGAGCATCCAACTCAAGAACCGCCACCACAACTTGAGTTGAGAAAATCTACAAGGGACCGACAACCTTCAAGAAAGTATCCTCCCAATGAATTTGTGTTGATTTCTGATCAAGGGGAGCCCGAGAGCTACCAAGAAGCAATTGAGCATACAAAGAAAGGTGATTGAAAAAAGGCCATGGAAAAGGAGATGAATTCCTTACTTGAAAATCACACCTATGATTTAGTGAAGTTGCCTAAGGAGAGGAAAATTCTAAAAAATATGTGGGTCTTCAAATTGAAGAATGATAGGAAGAATCTGAGGTACAAAGCACGTCTTATTGTGAAAGGCTTTGGGCAAAAGAAAGGCATTGACTTTGACGAGATTTTCTCCCCAGTTGTGAAGATGTCTTCTATTCGGGTTGTACTTGGCATGGCTGCAAATATGAACCTTGAAGTTGAGCAACTTTGATGTGAAGACCGCATTTCTTCACGGTGATCTTGAAGAAGAAATTTACATGGAGCAACCAGAAGGTTTTGTGGAGAAAGGAAAAGAAAAATTTGTTTGCAAATTGAAAAAAAAAGTTTGTATGGTCTCAAGCAAGCTCCGCGGCAATGGTACAAAAAATTTGACTCTTTCATGATAAATAATGATTTTTGTAAAACCACTTCGGACCATTGTGTGTTTGTGAAAAATTTCTCGGATGGCAAATTTATTATTCTTTTGCTTTATGTTGATGATATGTTAATTGTGGGTCAAGATTCTACCATGATAAACAGGTTGAAATTGGAGTTGAGCAAGTCTTTTGCTATGAAAGATTTGGGACCGGCAAAGCAAATACTTAGTATGAAAATTGTTCGTGATCGTAAAAAGGGGCTGATTTGGTTGTCTCAAGAAAGATATATTAAGAAAGTTCTTGAGAGGTTCAACATGAATAAAGCAAAGCCGGTTGGTTGTCCATTTGCGGGTCACTTCAAACTTATTTCGAATCAATGTCCTACAAGTGAGAAAGACAAAGAAGAGATGTTGAAAGTTCCTTATGCATCAGTAGTTGGTTCTTTGATGTACGCCATGGTTTGTACAAGGCCGGATATTGCTCACGCTGTTGGTGTGGTGAGTCGGTTTCTCTCTAATCTGGGTAAAGAACATTGGGCAGCAGTAAAATGGATTCTAAGATATCTTCGAGGGATTTCAAAAGTGTGTTTGTGTTTTGGGGTTGGTAAGCCAATGCCTGATGGGTTCACGGATTCTGACATGGCCGGTGATATTGATTCTAGAAAATCTACTTCGGGGTATTTGATGACTTTTGCAAGGAGAGCTGTGGCATGGCAATCTAAATTACAAAAATGTGTTGCTCTCTCAACTACCGAAACTGAATTTATTGCCATTACAGAAGCTTGCAAAGAAGAGTTATGGTTGAAGAAATTTTTGCAAGAGTTGGGTTTGAAACAAGAAATGTATGTGCTTTATTGTGACAGTCAAAGTGCTATTCACTTGAGCAAAAATTCTACTTTTCATTCGAGATCGAAACACATTGATGTGAGATACCATTGGATTCGTGATATGTTAGATTTAAAATTGTTATAACTCGAAAAGGTTCACACAGATGATAATATTTCGGATATGTTGACTAAGACTTTGTCGAGAGACAAACATTTAAAGTGTCGAACTTTGGCGGATATGGTTGATATCTCCACCTAAGTCGGTAGGAGGAGAATTGTTGGGTATACCTCCTTATTGGAGTGTGAGACCCAATTGGTTTATTAAAAGAGTTTAATTTGATTTGGTTTAGATATAATATATTTTAATATATTATATCTAATTTTTAGAGACCCAATTCAGTTTGGTTACAAGTAGGGTTTTTTTTTTTATAGAAAAGTCCATTAATCAACAACATATATATATATATATATAGATATATATTGGTTTATGTGTTCAACAGCAGCAGCAAAAGGATAAATTCAAGTTGGTGGGTTTCAATTGGTGTGAATTATTGTAGTGTATTTGACTTGGTAAATTCAATACCTTGCTTGTTGCTCTGCTTCGGTGTTTGGTGTTCAGTATTAATTTGGGTATATTATTTTGGATCTTCTTCAATTCTGGTTTCGAAAATTTTTGTTCATCTATTTGGTGAGGTCTTTCCTCTTGTTTATTTGCGATTATTTGAAATTCACCTAAGGGTGGTTTTGTAAGACCATTCGTGTCTCGTTTGTAATCGTTTGGAAACTTATTTGGTTGATAATAGAATCGGATTTCGACCCGTTGACGTACCTCACATTGAGGGAACCACATAAAAATTCTTGTGTTGCTTTTGATTTTATTTTTCAACATTAATTTTTATTCTCATTGATTGATTTACTTATGGAAAATCACATATTTTCTTTAACACTACCTTATGTAGGAATATTGGAAACTCCATGTTACGTAATAAAACAAGTTTATCTGTATGAAAAAATTGGAACACCTAAAAAAAAATATATATATATATATATATATATATAATTCTTATCTTTTCTTAATTTATTTAATAAAAACATAATTTAACAATAATAATACATTAATTATATTTTTTTATCATAATTTATTTATCACCTGATAAGGCATACTTATAATGCTGACATATTAATGAGATTCACACGAGACTCCGTAAAAACTTTTGAAATTTTAAATAAATAAAAAAATAAAATAAAATAAAGGGAATGAAGCCACTTCACGTTAATATAAGTAATTGAGTTAGCATATATAAAGAATCAATTAATTTATGATTTTTTTTTATTTATATATTAAAGTCGATATGACTTCTTTTTTGATCATGTGAAGACTAAATAGATAATAATTTTTATGTATTATTTTACTATTAGATCTTAGTTATTTCTAATTCTTGAATTGAAATATGAGAGTACGTAACAATTGATATATAAAAGAATTTTTTTTCATATCTTGACCCCTCCCTAGTTGAAATTCTGATTCTATCCCGGATTGTGGTGAGCAGCTACAGATAAACTTTCTTCGAGTCTAAACAAAGGTATTGCTGGTCCGATGGAGTATACGGGAATAAGAAATTTTTCCTTTAGTGCAGCAATGGTGTGGGCTTCAAGCTCATTGATGGAAGTGACTAACAAATATTGTGCTTTTTGCACCCATGAAAAGGCTTCCAGGACTCGATTCAAAACTTTAAGGCCATCACCATAGAGGATTGCTGGAAGATCTTCCATGCGTGTTGATGGAATTCCAGGAATGTAGTTTGTCAACTCCTTTCCTCTCTCGATCAAATGCACACAAAGTACTTACAACACACATAAAAGCAAACCTTGTGTCAAGTCTTTGAACTATTGCGGAAGAATAAACTAATGGAACACTAAATAAATTATGGCATCATTGGGGAAGTTGACTATATTAATAGGTTATTTTAGTAGATTAAAATTTTTGTATTTAGGAATATGGTTGGATTTTTTTGTAATTGGATATGATGTTTGTGAGAAAAAAAATAAAATGATTATGAATTTGATATGACATTTTATTTTATTGACTATTTTAACCTATTTTCTCTTTTTGTAAATTTTAACCTAAAAAGAGTTAAAACTCAACTTGTCAAACAGGGCCTATATCAATTGAAGCCCAAAATAAAAAGGGAACACATTGTAAAATCATAAGATTAGAAATATATAATATTAGGAGTGTATGCTCATCCTCTTATTTTTATTTTTATTTTTAACTATAAAAAAGGATATTCTGAGGTGTCATCATTACATCCGTAGGCCCAGGCTCCGGAATAGCCGGTTGCTTGCCTGATTTAACCCATTCTATGTGCTACAGCGCGAGGTCTCCGAAGAGAGCCCCTGAAAAATCCAAAATTTTTCGCGCCCCCAGGAGTCGAACTTGACTCATGACTGTTGGAAGGCAATGCCTTCACCACTGGACTACCACCCTCGGTGGTGTATGTTCATCCTTCATTATGTGTTTTTATTAGGAGGATCCCCTCAGTCCAAAACTTGGATTGGATGGTATTGTTTAGGCATACGGGGTCTATTACAATTTTGTTTTAATAATTTGAACTGTTTATTTTGTTCATAAAAAAAATTAAATTAATCTAACAATTATAACTTGTTTAATTTATTAAGTATGTCATAAAACTACATATGATTTATTTTTTAAAATACAATTGTCATAAATTTATTTATTTATTTTTAAACGCAGTAAATTATTTACCATTTTTTTATGAAAATAAATCATTTATTTATCAGATTAAAAGGCATAATATCACCCCAAAAAAAAAGGGGGCAATAATGCACTTGACACATCAGCTGGGAAACGACCATTTTGGACAAAAAGATCAAAGTGATACAACACCGCATACACCGACGAGTGCATCATAAACAAGGAAGCCACCAGAATATTCCTCCGATTCTAGACCCCCACCACCCAACTCAAGTATCGTGCATAATAACGCTCGGCCTTGGCGGCTCAAGCCGATCCAATAGCCAATCGAAGGGCTCTTCCATCTTCGTTAGAGTAGCTTCATAGAAGTCGGGGAAGTCGGCGTCACGGAAAATCTCCGACGGAATGACGTTGGGGATGGTTGCAAAGTGAATGCTACACGATTATGTAAAATTAAACGCGTCAATTTTTAATTTGTTATATATTTAATAATATAAGATTCATTCTCTTGCTCTACCATTTATAGGTTTAAAGTACGAGGATATAGTATTGCTCAAAATTTGCATAAATGAAAAGTCATCGACTATAATTTTTTTATTTGTATATTATTACTTATTTATAAATTATATTTTCTCAATTTACTTTATCTTTTTCTGTTAATTAAAAATTTGAAAAAAAAAAATTGATAGGCTTACAGAATTTCTTTACATAATCCAGAATAAAATGATGCAATATAACATTTATAAAATTACGAGGATAATTTATGTTTATTACTTTGGCAAAAATTCCAAGATTCAGTAAAACATGCCAAATTAAAGTTTTCTAATTGATATTTTTTTAAAATATGAGTATCTCCAATTTTTTATTTTCTATTATTATTTTTTTTTATCAAATTCATATTTGATGTAAAAATAAAATAGTTAAAAATATTTTCTAATCAATTCATTAAACATATATACAATTAAGAGACAAGCAATTTTTTTCCGTAAAATTAAGAATGAATTAAAATCCTTCACCAAATTTTGAACAGTCCTATTTTATTAACATTTAAAGAAATTTTGAAAAGAGGATTTTGAGATTTTTTTATTATTATTATCAAAAATTATTAAAGTAGATTTTTAGGATAAATTTAAAATTTTTCAAAAGGATTTTATGAAAATAAATAAATAAAAATGTAAGCATTAAATTGTTCTATATTTAGTAGGTGTTTGGGATCACCTAAAAAATACAAAAAGTCACTACAAAAGTAAAAAAGTTTACACTATTCACAATTTTTTGGCGGAAAAACTAGGGCTAATTAGTCAAATATTAAAAGACAGAATTGCCCTTATTTGTGCCATTCCAACAGTCAGCTCATGTGTGAAAAAAAAAAAAAAAATGAGAGAAGTTCAACACAGTGCAGCACAGTGCACTGACAAGTACCCTCACTGACATGCACTAACTATAAGTACCTTACAGGAGGGTAGTTCGGTAATTTTAGTTTTTGTACAATATTTTACTATACATTTTTTCATAAAAAGTCAAAAAATTATCCCAAACAACTATCTTTTTTACTTTTTTAGACAAAAAGTTAAAAAGTACACTTATATAGATCATTCCAAATAACCCCTTTGTAATAATATAGCTAAAAAATTTTACCCAAAACACCACTCAAATTACTTTTATGGATAAAGTACAAATACACTTGAGATTTACTTAAAAAATGAATTGTTCCCTGTTGTTTTACATCCCGCCCTTTGAAATTTCTTATTTTGATTTATTTTATTAATAAATCATTAAGTCAATTAACAGTTTTTAATGATATCATAAATTTATTTTAATCAATAATTTAGGTAACTTTATTATTATATAAGATAACAGTTAGGAATTTTAGGTAGCGTTTAGTAGAGCTTTCTAAATATGATTTGAGAATAAGAGTTGTATTTTGAGTTTGTGAGTTTTGAAATTATGATTTGAGTGTAAAAAATTAGTTTGGTGAATGAGTTTTGAAAAGAGTTTTGAATTGAATGGAGAATTTTTGATGTGACATATAATATTTGATATAAAAACTTACAACTCATAACCAAACACACAACTCAAAATTCTATTAAGGCACCGTTTGGGAAGAAGTTGGTTGGGCTTTTTTGGCTATTTTAGTCACAAAAAACAAAATAGGCTATTTTAGCCATAACAAACAAAACATCACATCCAACCCATAATCATTACACTCTTCTCTCACAAAAAAAATCAAAAAAGCCAAAAAGCCAAAAAGCCCTTCCCAAACCAAACTTTTTAGCCTAGGCTAAAATAGCCAAAAAAACTAAAAAGCCAAAAAACCAACCCACTTCCCAAACGGAGGCTAAAGCTCATAAAGTTTTTTAAAAGTTTTAGAAAATATTTTTTGTTGAATGTATAAAAAATAACATGTGTCAATTGCAAAAAAATAAAATAAAATAAATAAATTGCACTGTACCGGACGACCGATTAGCCTAAATTTTCTCGCATTCGATCGAATTTTCAAAAGTAAGCGTGGAATTAATTTTTAAAAGTTGAAAACAAATGTCATATGCAAACTAAAGGGTGGAACTAAAATTCCAAAACCCTTCCAAACACAGCCTTAGTTTTTCGTTTTATTAAATAAAAATTCTGAAAAATGAATATTTATAATTTTTCAAACCATAAAAAGTAATTCATATTTTAAACAAATTTTAGAAAGTGTAATTATCCATCTTCTATTCGTGAACATGACAAGATATTAGCGAAATATCAATCACACTTACTTTTTGAGTATATTTCTTAATCAAAATTCTGAATTGGTAAAGTTTTATTATTACGAAATATCCCCCTTAGGCCTCACTATAATAGAATGACAATGAACAAGACAAAGACCATGACGACCCAACTTGAATATTATAGCCGCATTAAAAAGGACAATTCCTAATTTGTTTGGTGATGGTTACTTTAACAACTAGGTTTCTACTACTTTTGGATTAGAATAATGCTTAGGATCCCTTTTTGGGGTCACCCCCTCACCCTCCTTGCCACGTGGCAGGGGGTGATTGGAGGAGCAGGAAAGAAAAAGAAAAAGAAAAGGTAACCAATAAGAGAGAGGAGGGGTCAAAGGGGGTGGGGGAAAAGGGGATGAACCATTACTCTTTGGATTATGATCTTTTAACTTCAAAATATCCAATTTTTGCAACTTTTTGGTGTCCTTACGTTTTTTTTCTCAATAGTACAATAATAGTCCCGTTTGAAATAACAGTTAAAACAGATTATAAATTATAACTTAATAGATTATAAATTATGACTTTTATCAAAAGTTATTAATCTGTTTGGTGTAATTGTTAGATTATAGATTTAAGTTACTGAGTAGTGTTCGTTAAATAAACTGTGAAATTGTTTTTTCAATTAACTTTTATTTTTTATTATTCACTACTTATCTACATTACTCATAAAAAATAATAATAATAATTTATAATCTATTTGGATCTTTTTCTATTTTTAAAAAAAATAAATAATAAAAAAATCTAAGAGTATAACCGTAAATTAACATGTCCACAGCAAAAGTTAATAATTAGAAGTAAGGGGTGAACAGTTTCTAAGAATCATCTTTCTTGAGTTAAAATAAATTATTAGAATCATAAGCTGTTTGAAATAAGTTTAACCAAACGGTCTAAAATAGCTTTTCCAAAGCTAAAAGGTATAAGTTGGCTCAAAAAAGCGAAACAAACACCCCCAATGCACTATAATTCAAGTGTTTAGTTTCAATTTTGAATTTAATTTTTTTTAAATTAAGTTTTTTATTTTTTGTATTTTTTTATTTTTAGTGAATATTTTTTAAATTTTAAGCCGTTTTTTTATTTTTTTTAGATGTATCTTACTTAGATATATCTAAATAATAAATTATTTATGAAAAAATATTTTCAAAAATTAATAAATAGACAAAAATATGAAAAATATATTGAATTTTTATATTTTTTGTATTTTTGGTATTTAATAATTTTTTTTAAAAAAAAGTTCATAAATATTATACTTTGTAAGTGTATTTATGTTAGGTGTGTCTAAAAATTAAAAAAAAAAATTACTTAAAATGTTAAAAACTTTAGTGAAAACAAAAAATTACGGAAAATAAAAAGTAAAATTTTCTAAAAAATAAATTCTGAAAACTGAAAACAAATAGAGTGATTAGTATTATGGTCGAAATTGTTATTGGTTACAAATTATTAGGGTATTTTATTATAAGTAAATTATTAAATTAAATTTGTTTACAATTCACACGGATGTTCAGGTATATTTTAAACAAGGGCAAATTATACCCGTGATTTTTATATTTTGTCTCTTGTACCATTTTGGTTTCTACATTATCAATTGACACAATTTTGACTCTTAATTTTAAATTTTGTATCAATTTGATCCAATTGATAATGTTGTTACTGTTTTTGACTGAATTAGTTAAGGTTAACTCATTGAGATTAGTAAGTTTATAATTTTTCTCTAAAAGATATAACACATGCCACTTATATCCATTTTTTTCATTAAAAAAAATGTTAAGAGTTGCAATCAATTAGACCAAATTGGAAAAAAATCATAAATTTAAGGTCAAAATCGATTCAATTAAAATTATAAGGACAAAAATGACACAAACACCAAAGCACATAAACTACTGTCGCAATTTATCCTTTAAACAATAATGTTACACTTACCACTGTGTTTACCCATTATTAGTGTAATGGATCCCACTACTCATATTTATGTCAAATGATACGCTATCACATAAGGTTGGATATTGAAAGTGATATAAAGAAGTGATAAATATAGCCTTCCTCTATTTGTATGAAAGCAATTAAAATTTTATTTTTTCAGTTAATTCTATTAAATAAAAAATTCTGACAAACAAGTATTTATAATTTTTCAAATCATAAAAAGTAATTCGTATTTTGAACAAATTTCAAAAGGTGTATTTATAATTTATCTTACTTTTTTTTATGAACATGACAATATATTAACGAAATATCAATAATGAAGGGGTCACAATTACTCAAGCCTATTTGTATAGAACCTCGTGGGATTGGACGAAGGTCCCTACTCTGTACTCAAGCCTATTTGTATGGAACCTCGTGGTATTGGACGAAGGTCCCTACTCCATACTCAAGCCTATTTGTATGGAACCTCGTGGGATTGGACGAAGGTTCCTACTCCGTACTCAAACCTATTTGAATGAAGCCTCGTTGGACTAGATGAAGGTCCTCACTCCGAAGTGGGCTCTCTCTCTCCACTCTATGATGGACCGAGCTAAGGGATCAGTCTTGGCCCACTCCCCACTCCGAAGAGGAGAAGACCATAAGCCTGGCCCTAGCACCACTCCCCACTCCGAAGAAGGGAAGACCATGGGCCTAGCCCTAGTACCACTCCCCACTCCGAAGTAGGTAAGTCCATAACATAGGCTCCAAGGCTCCCACTCAATGACACATGAGTGCTAACAGATCAATCAATATCATGTAAAGTAAAAGGCACGTGGTGTCCGCAAATGACAGAACTTGCTCCCCTCTATTAAGGGATGTGCTACCATCACGGCTGAGGACCAAGCGTAGAATGAGAGAGCTTGATGAATAAGTCATACGATCCTTATAAAAGGTAACCTTACTCTCCTTGAAAGGGGCAATCTCTGAACTCTAGAAACACACTGGTCTTATCTATCTTGTCTCTACCAAACTCTGGTATTGACTCGACTGTCGAAGGGGTTTCCACCAATCCCCAGTCGAGCAGCCTAACTATTTGTTTCTTATGCAGGCCTTCACCCATCGATGCACCAGGGTTCGTCTACGAAGTTCCATCTTACTCTATTGGGGAAACTGGTCCGCACAAATAACACTTACTTTTTGAGTATATTTCTTAATCAAAATTCTACATTCGTAGAGTTTTATTATTGCGAAATATCCCCTTCAGGCCTCACTATAGTGACTGAGAATGAGCAAGACAAAGACCATGACGACCCAACTTGAATATTACTTACATGTAGGTCTAATAAGTAGATTTATTGTCTAATAGGTCTTATGAAAAAAATTTGTCATAAAAAAATGTCACTAAAATTATAAGTTTTAGCGATAATTTATAAAAATCATAATAAAAAAAAATATTAATTGTCAATTTTTAGCGATATATATAAAAATTTGTCATAAAAAAATTATTTTTAATAATAATTTTATCAAAACTTATTTTTAATAGGATTTAATAGAAATTAAGTCCAACTATTATAATCTATTGATAATTTAGTCATATTAAAAAGAACAATTCCTACTAATAAATTTGTTTGGTGACGT
This sequence comes from Camellia sinensis, assembly GCF_055761805.1. Classification (NCBI taxonomy): domain Eukaryota; kingdom Viridiplantae; phylum Streptophyta; class Magnoliopsida; order Ericales; family Theaceae; genus Camellia; species Camellia sinensis. The sequence continues at coordinate 61,048,867 of NC_138974.1, forward strand.
TTACTTTAACCACTAGGTTTCTACTACTTTTGGATTATGATCTTTTAACTTTAAGCTCAAAATATCCAATTTCTGGTATGGAGCAACTTTTTTGTGTCCTTGCGTTTTTTTTTTTTTTTTTTTCCCTTCTCTATTTGGTATAATAATGCACTATTATTCAATATGTTTGGTTTAAGTTTCTGAATTTACTTTTTTTTTAAATTAAATTTTTTATTTTTTATTTTTTTTGTTTTTTTTTTATTTTATTTTTAGTGAATATTTTTAAATTTTAAACATTTTTTATATTTTTTTAAATATACCTTACTTGGATGTATCTAAATAATAAATTATTTGTGAAAAAATATTTTAAAAAATTAATAAGTACACAAAAATAGGAAAAATACACTGAATTTTTATAATTTTTTTTATATATTTTTGGTATTTAATAAATTTTTTTAAAAAAATTTCACAAATATTATATTTTCTAAGTGTATTTATGTTAGGTGTGTTTAAAAATTAAAAAAAAAATTCTTAAAATGTTAAAAAATTCAGTGAAAACAAAAAAATACAAAAAACGAAAAAGTAAAATTTTCTGAAAAATAAATTCTGAAAACTGAAAACAAACATAGTGATTAGTATTATGGTCGAAATTGTTATTGGTTACAAATTATTAGGGTATTTTATTTTAAGTAAATTATTAAATTAAATTTGTTTACAATTCACACGGATGTCCATGTATATTTTAAAAGAGGGCAAATTATTCTCGTGGTTTTTATATTTTGTCTCTTGTGTCATTTTGGTCTCTACACTTTTAATTGATACAATTTTAACTTTTAATTTTAAATTTTGTGTCAATTTAATCTAATTGATAATGTTTTTAGTATTTTTGATTGACTTAGGCCTCGTTTGAGAAGCGACCGGTTTAGCCAAAAAGTCAAAAAGTTACTAAAAAAATTAAAAAGCCAATAACTCATACCAAAAAGTCAAAATATTTCATTTTCTCTCTACTTTTTACACATCTTTTCGTAAAAAGCCAAAAAATCATCCCAAACATACTTAGTTTTTTTTACATCACATTTTAACCAAAAAGTCAAAAAATTATTAAAAAAACATGTTCCCAAACGAGGTCTTAATTGGGGTTAACTCACTGAGATTAGTAAGTTTATAATTTTACTCTAAAAGATATTACACATGCCACTTATACCCCTTTTTTCAAAAAAAAAATAAAATTAAGAATTGCAATCAATTAGATCAAATTGAAACAAAATCATAAATTTAGAATCAAAATCGAACTAATTAAAATTATAGGGATAAAAATGACATAAACACCAAAATACATGAACTATTGTCACAATTTGCCACCTTATGGCCACGTTTGTTTGGCGGATTAGATTGGATGAGATTGTTAGTGAAGAGATTGCTAATATGAGGATTGTTAGTGAAGAAATTAAGTAAAAGTGTGTTTGTTTCGATAATAGTGTAAGAGATAATTACTGATGAATTGTCAAATTATTTTTATATCAAATAAATAAATAAATTATTTCAATATTAAAAAAAATAAAATAAATATTAAAACAAACAGGTACACTTACTAAATAAAATAAAATTTTTATATAAAATAGACTTAATCTCCTCACTATTTATCTAATCCCACCTAAAATTCATCCAAGCCAATCCCTTTAGGGAGGGGGATTACTAAGCCCTCCGCACTAACAATCTCCCCTTCCAAATTAATACCAAACAAACTGTAGGTGGAATCCACATCTATCTTAATCCAGTCCGACCTCCGATCCCACCAAACAAACTTTGTGTTTACTCATTATTGGTGTAATGAGTGCCACTACTTATGTTTATGTCAAATAATATGCTATCACATGAGGTTGTATATGGAAAGTGGTGTTTGGAAATTTGGGTTTGAGATTTTTTATTTTTTTTTATTTTTTTGGCTAAAAGATAAACTTTTTGCAAAACAAAAAAAAACATATCCAAACAAAATATCACATCCAACCCCATAATCATTTCACTTTTTCTCTCACAAACATCACATCTGACCAAAAAAAAAAAATCCAACTATCTTTCCAAACACCAAAATTTTTTTATCCAATAATATCTTACAATTAAAAAAGCTTACATAAAAACCTACTTCTCATACACCCACAAAGAGTGGATAAATGTAGCATGACTCTATTTTAAAATAGTGTTTGTTATAATTTATTACAACGCCATTTGTAACAACAATGACAGAGACTATTAATTTTGAAACTCTAAAAAGATCACTAATAACATGACACTCAATAAAAAAAGAAAAAAAAATATAACACCAATGCCAAAACATCAAATCATTCATAGTGAGACCCACTGCCACATCATTAGTGGTATCACTAATTAGTGCACTCACTCATTTTTCCATTTGTAAAAACCAAAATGGTTTTTTCTGATGCACCAAACAAGTATTCATTACTGCTCAAGGTTCGGGTTTTATACGTAAAGGATGAAGTATTAATTGAAATTTATTGGTTTACATTAAGAAAGGCAGTGAATTTGAGCGAGGAGCACAATTCAACACCATGTTCAAAAGGCCTAATTTGGAACTTGAAGTTTCTCTGGAAATTACAAGCGTACACCAAGAAGCTTCTAATAATGATCAAGTCAACGAGCTAAACTGCAGATTTAATGGTAACAGCATTGTGAAATGTCCTGAACAAAAGCATCAATGTTAGTTTCAACTGACCCGCCCTTTGAAGTTGCATTTTTACAGATCTCCTGAAGCTCTTTTGCTCTCCTCCTCATTTCCTTTCCCTCGACGCTTTCTAGATCCATAAACCTCTGAATGAGTTCAGCAATTTCTTCTCTTGTCACCAAATGTTCATCAGCACCCATTCCTCTCCTCACCTTCCACCCGATCTTCCAATCTTCCACAATTGTCTTGGAGTTTGGAATTTGATCCCAAAATATCGGGTAAGTCAGGAATGGAAGGCCAGCAAATACACCTTCCTTGGTGGAGTTCCAACCACAATGAGACCAAAACCCTCCTACAGAAGAATGGCACAACACCTTCAACTGGTCACACCAAGGCACCAGCAGCCCTTTGTCACCACATCCCTCTTTAATTCGAGAAATTTCACCACGTGCCACCCACAAGAACCTCACACCGCTGTCACGCAGCCCATAAATAATTTCATCCATTTGGGCTTTTGAAACAGAGAGAAAGCTACCTTGTGAGATGTACAAGACCGAAGCTTTGGGTTGCGAATCTAGCCATTGTACATAGTTGATGTCGTTGTTGTATCCAGTAGTAGTTACGGAGAAACTTTCTTCGAGTCTATAGTAAGGTATTGTTGGACCGATGGAGTATATGGGGATGCCAAGATTTGCCTTAAGAGTGTCAATGATATGGGATTCAAGCTCGTAGATGGAAGTGAATAAAAGATATTGTGCTTTTGGCACCAATGAAATGGCTTCCAAGGCTCGATGCAAAACTTTAAGGGCATCACCGTAAAAGACTGTCGGAAGATCTGCCATTCGTGTCGATGGAATTCCGGGAATGTAGTTTATCAACTCCTTTCCTCGTTCTAACACACATGCACACAAAAGTAGACAAAATACAAACAAGTTTATGTCATATATTACTCGAAATCTTGAACTATCAAAAGGATAAACTTATAGAACATTTATATTCTCCACTCCAAGTCTTGAACAATGTTTTCATACTATTAAATGATCTACAAATTGACATTGATCATGTTTAATAGTGGGTGGTAGTTGTAGAATTTTTCATATTTTTTAATTGAAAATGATTTAAGATCTTTCACAATTATGAATATCTTTATCTTTACATATTAATACCAAATCAAAATACAACAATGCTTGTAATTCAAATTTTCATTATCCGAACAACTGAAATGTCTCGAAACGACGTCTTTCTAGGAGTAAAACAACGCGATTTTGATACATTTAAGTGATTCGGACCACACAAATTCGAATTACTAAACATTTTTCATCCTAATAAACGATCCACCCTTTTTCGGATTTGAAGAAAGCAACAATAAAATATCTCAATATGGTGATTCTTAATTTTAAACTATATCCGTTCCTTTAATAATTAAAATAATATATTTTAAAAAAAATCAAATGTATACCAATACATAATATTATTTATTCACACTAAACAAATTCATTTGTCATTGTCCTTGGACAAGAATCTTCCCGCCCCAAAAAAAAAAACTATATTATGCCCTAAATTCTTAATTACTCCACTCTTGTGGTGGAAATTTCAAAATATATACTAAGATATAATGCCGTGAGTGTATTAATGAGAGATGAGACTACTGGTTTGGTGGCCAATACTACTACACATTATTTTTGAAACATATTTAATTTATTACTATGTGATTACTGTGTGATATATTTTGAGATATTAATAATAAAATTTATTTCCGTGACTCATATAAGCATTAATATAATAGTAGATCTTAGGTAAATTTTATTAATATTGTGAGTAACAAATCAAAGTGATCGACAAGAGTACATTAAAGTCTAAAGAAAATTTTCATTAATTTTATGTTAAACAAAAGGTCTAATGGGTAAATTTCATCAAGAATTTTGCTAGTAATTAATTGTCTTAAGACACACAAAATACAAAAACAAAAAAATATATATATATAATAGACAAAACAATATAAGTCATCTTTAACTAATTTTAAAACATTTTTTATTTAATTAAAAAATTAAAAAAAATTATAATTTTCAAAATATTATATAATCTTATAATTTTCAAAACAAATTTCCAAACACACTTGTTAGCAATTTTCCATTCACCAATATTCAAATCGGTTAAATGTGACAAAAATTAATTAAAAAAACTTTTAAAAAAATAACAAATACCAAAAAAAAAAATTACATATTCACAAAAAAAATTTAATTATAATTATTAATATTATAAAAAAATTTCATTAATCTGTAATTATTTTTTCAAACTCCCACTAATTTGATAGATCCCTAATGAAATTACCTGAAACGTCAGCCGGGAAATGGCCGTTTTGAGCGAGCAGATCGAAGTGATAGAACACCGTGAACACCGACGTCGTCATCGTAAAGAGCGAAGCCACCGGAATATTCCTCCGATTCCCGACTCCGACCACCCAACACAGGTAAGTGTCATAAATAATAACGCTCGGTTTCGGCGGCTCAAGCCGATCCAGAAGCCGCTCGAAGGGGCCTTCCAGCTTGGTCAGAGTAGCTTCTAAGAACCCAGGGAAGTCGGCTCCGCGACCTATCTCAGAGGGGACGACGTTGGGGATGGTGGCGAAGTGGATGTTATCCAGCTTGGGCTCGGAGCCGAGGAGGCCGAGCCACTCCTCCGTGACGACGAAGCTGATGAGAATATCGGACTGTCGAGAAGCTATGAGGTTGCAGAGATTTAGCATTGGGTTGATGTGTCCCCTCCCTGGATAAGGCATCGCCACCACGCGGATGGCATCGCCGCCGTGTGCTGCCTCCATTTTGGGCAATTCTAGCCAGAAGATACTTTGCCAGGAATATGTGAACGAAGCACATCGGTAAGCTTATTTTATAGAAAAAAATTAGCAAAATATTCCTCTAACTCTGTGTAGCAGGGAGAGATGGAGATATATTTTTTTTATTACTTAACATCTTTCAATATTTTTACTGAAAAAATTTAATTCAGCCTGATTTAGAAAAATTTCGTGTCAACTTAAAATTTAAAATTTTTTTATGAAAATTAAAATTTTTTAAGTAGGATAAAATTTTTTTGAGTCAAATTTTTTTTTATAAAAATATTGAAGGACCTTAACTATTATGAAAATATTATATGCCATATATTTTATAAAATTTTAATATCGTAGATGTTAAAAAAAAAATTCCTACTTTATATATATGTTTGGAAAATAATTTTTTAATTAAAATATGAGATTAAAAAAATATTAATTTTTTTATAATTTAATTTTTAATTAAAATAACTAAATCCTAAAGAAAATACTTCCATTAAACAAAATGAGAATGAGACCATATAGTAAAGAATATATTTTCTGTAGTATAGAATTCCTTTAGGAGGTGGGTTAACTTTTTAATTTTTTTATTGATTTAGCTTGAGGTTAAAAAGCCTCATTTAGGAAGGGTTTTTTTTGAATTTTTATGAGAGAAAAAATATAATGATTATGGATTAGATGTGATATTTTGTCTTATTAAGCTAAAAAATTTATTTTATTTTTTTGTAACTATTTTAGACAAAAAAACCCAAATCTCAACTTTCCAAATGAGCTCATATTCGAATCAATTATATTTTCTATAATATGTGAATAAATTTATTTTATTAGATCACATGTTTAAAAAAATTAAAAATTATATATTCTACATAAAAATAGATATAATAAAAAATATATATAATCTATATATGTCCTTTTTTGATTCGTTTGGGATGTGAGTTAGTTTTTTAACTATTTTAATCTGGGGCTAAAAAGTCTCATTTGAGTTAATTTTTTTGATTTTTTGGACTTTTGTGAAAGAAAAAATGAAATGATTATGAATTGGATGTTGTACGGGGGCGAAATATCCTCTGCTTTCCGTACTCCTTGGATTCAAGCTTCACGTGACGGCGTCTAACCTGGCAACACAGAAACGGTGAGCTGCCCGGCGGTGGGTTGCCGGATAAACCCTCCGACGATCAAGTCAGATCATTTGAGGAAGAATAAGGCTATTAGAGAGAGAGAGAGAATGTGTTTTGGATGGCATCAATTGCTTACCCCTAATGTTCATCTTCCCTTCTTTTTTCTAGGCTGGCCATGCAGCCTCAGGATTGTGCGCGCACTACCTCTGTTGTCCTTCCCTGGACAGGTGGCAATGCTCACCTCCCACCACCTTACGCGTGTAAAGGCCACATCCTCCATCCAGTACATGCAAAACTGCCAAACGGTACTGACACGTGCCTGGAGCAGATTTCCTCTTCCTCACGCCATTGGCCCAAGTAGCACACCTGACCGGCATACCAAGACTAGCCTATTCCTTAGAGAAAATCACAACCACAAAGAATACGACCGAGCTTCCGAGCTATCCGGTCGGGCGCACGCCGACCACCATCCTAGTCCAAACTCTCTGAGTTAACTGAAGGTGAAGCATGCTAGTCCTCTTCTCGGCCTAGACTCATTCCAGACTGTCATTTGCTCGGTTGCGTCGTGCTAACGCGCACCTACCCCCGAACGTCTAGCAGTCACAGCTCGGCCAGGCCTTAGACCATCCCTGGTCGGGCAACCTACCTCGGCCGTGTACGACAGGCCGAAGGCCCGCGCCAATTGAGAAGATAGCTCGGCACCGAGAGGTTTACCGCACCCCGCGTTACCGTAGCTCGGTTGTACTGTCCGGTGCAAATCTCCCCTCTCAATTGCCCCTTAATCCTATCCGAGCTAATCGTGATTGGGGTTACCATCATGACCGAGCTAACGGTCCCTGAGTTGCGTTAGTACCAAGCCGAGCGTGATTGGCTTCAAAGCCGCTACCGAGTTATCCCATTTGGTCGATCATTGCTTTAGTAGTCTTATCAAGGGTCGCACAGCCGTACTGATAGAGCCACCCTCGCGGTGCCACGCGGCCTTACGCCATTGGTGACGTGCAGCTCTACAGTTGTCTTTTCACGCGCGAAATTCAAACGACTACTGCCCATTGGCTTTCCCACTACTTTTATACACAAACGAGAGGTCAAACACCCCCCACTGTTCATCTCCAACCACGAGCCCCAAAACCCTAGCTCTCAAGACCTCCCAACTTCTGCCATTGCTGCCGTTATTGCCCCTTTGCCTCCTCTACATCCGTTTTTGCTCCCTCAAAAGCTGCAATCGAGCTCGTGATCGAATGATCCCCTCTTGGCCTCCATCATCGGTAAGCTCCTTCACCCTTGTTCTTCGTGTTCTTCACGTTTTTGAGCCTGTGTTCTTCGTGTTCTTCATGCATTTTGTTTAGGGCAATAGTTGCACACCCTAGGAAGAACTGGAACTGGAATCGGAAAAGCAGATGGGGCTCTCATACCTCTTGTTTCTTCGAGTAAAACGTACAAACTTTGAATTTAGGATGAACAACTTGAATCTGGGTAGGACCGAGCTAAATATGTAACTTAGATCCATAAATAAAACTTCGGCCGAGCAAAAATCTGTTTGTGGTTTCTCGTTGAGGCCGCGACCGTGCTGGATATAGGGAGTCAGAACCGAACTAGGAAGGCCAAATCGACCGGATAGTCGAGCCGAGATAGGGGCTAGACCGGCCACACATAATGGGGGATTTTGACCGAGCTAGGAGTTCTAATAGGAGCCGTGCAATTTATGTCGTGCTAACCCTTGGGCTTATTCTTTAACAATGCAGAACAAACTAGGACCAACCAGGCCCCTACAGCATTACCACTGGTGGAGCTCAAAGACCGAGCAAATACACCATAATTTTCCACCGAGATACAGATTAAACCACCAAATAAGTAAAACCGAGATAGATGGGTAAGTACCGGTTCATGGTGAGCTCGCCCGGTGCACTAGCCGAGTTTCGTAGGGAGTACAACATTCCAGACAACGTCCATTTAGAGCTGGCCAAGAAGGGAGATACCCCATGGAGTGACCTAGATCGGTGCCCCTTCACAGTCGTATCCATCGTGGAAGGAGGGCTTCGCTTCCTGATCTAACCCTTGATCTGCGAATTTTTGATGCAGACAAGGCTTTGTCCGACCCAGGTCTCGAACAACACGTACAAGATAATAAATGGTGTGGCTGAGTTGAATAGGAGGCTCGGTCTCAATCTCGGTCTCGCCGAGATATTACATCAATACAGCCTTAGCAAAAATAAGGGTGGGTTTTGCTAGTACCTGAAGGTCAAGAAGGGCCGAGCAAAATTCATAGAGGGTAACCCAGATAAAGAGACAAACGAAGATGACTTCTTGTGGGTGTCCGGTTGTTATGAGGACACCGAGGTGCCCATACTGGGCTGGTACATTAGGAAAGATTTTGGCAGTGTTGGTGAGTAGCTCGGCAAACTGCACTACATTCTTTTTGCATTGATTTTCTTCTTGCCGATCTAACACTTGTCTTCCTTTTTGCAGATTACAAGTTCTTGGCCGATGACTACTCCCGAGCTAATCAAGAGGCCATCAGAGTTCTGCTCCGTCATCCGGCCGAGGAAAGGGAGTCTTTAAAACTCCTCGGCTTCGAACCGACCTACCACTACACAGCACCGCACAAGAGCAGGGTGACTGACTTTCTTCGTGCACCCTCCCCAGAACCAGATCCAAATCTCCCACCGATCAAACTTGTTCCCCTCACCGCCGAACAAGAAATGACAAAAATCCAGGCAATTAAATCAATGATCACCGGAGAACCGAGTGACTCCCAGCCACCAGAGGTATCTGGGGGGACTTCCTCCACTCCAGCCGAGCAAAAGGAGGGGGCTGTGCTGGCTCTTGTAAGCGAACAACCAACAGGCCGGTCGAAGAAGCGATTGAGAAAAGACCAAACTAGGCAGCATCTAGTCGACGAAGATTCGACCGAGCATGCATCCACCGAGTTGGGTGACCAGACCGAATAACTACTCAGCGGGGCATCCAAAACCCCAATTATCCCCCCGGTCTGGGCGCCCGAGATCAAGTACAAAGGCCGAGCTGTCTCTGAGGCTGATTTAGTGTACGCGGACAAGGATTACTCCATCGGTTTCAACATGACCAAGGGGCTGATCCTTCTCGCCGACATGAAGAAGCACGACAAGCTGTCCGACGTGAAGGTGCTTTGCTCGGCGGGAAAATTGATCGTTTTGGTAAGTTATCCACTCTTTTTTCTTCAAGTTATTGACTGGTTTTTGCTCAGTTTTCTGAATTCTTACAATCTTTCATTTGTTTTCAGGCCGCGCAAAAGAACTATTTAGCACACGATCGAATGATCGCAGTAAGGCAAAGCCTGCGGGATGTCATTGCTGAAGACAAGGCCAAAACGGCCAAAATAGCCAAGTTGAAGGCCGCGCAAAAGGCGACCGAAGCCGAGCGTGATACGCTAAGCCAAAAGTTGGGCCGGGTTGAAGAGGATAAACAGCGGGCCTTGAAGTTGACGAAGGCTCGGTACCTCGCCGAGCTGCGCAAACTTCGCGATGCCCATAAGGAGCAGAGGGATAAGGTGGTTGACGACGCCGAGGATCGGGGGTATGCCTAGGGCGAAAAAACTTATGAACGGCAGGTGTAGGTGACAAAGGACATCTTTTTCCAGTGCGACTAGAAAGCTACCATGGAAAAGTTGGCCTTGGACAAGATGCTGAGATGTTCTAACATCCGCCCGCTGCCTGTATCCCGGTCTACATGTAGGCGTATGCCACCGCCGCTCAAAAAAGGCTCATCGAAGAGGTGAAGAAAACCGCCAAGGAAGAAGCCGCCGCTGCACAGCCTGTCGACCAAACCCCTCATGAAACTTCTAAGACGGCCGAAGATGGCGAGGCCGAGCAAGCAGTTGTTGCTGCGGAAGATGAGACCGAGGAGGGCTTGGCCGAGCAGACAATGACGACTGCCGAGCAAACCGTTGAGATCGATCTTGACTGAAGGCCCACTGTTTCCTGCCCTTGTTGCTTTTTATTTTTCCCTCTTTTTTTTTTGAATGTAACCGGGCTAGGCCCCACCTTTGTAATGTAATTTCCTTAATCAATGAGAATTTGAACTTTTTGCTCGTTGATCTTCTATTCTTGTTCGGTTGCGACGTACAAAATTTCTTCATTCAAATGTTCATGAATCACAACTGGTAGGTCGGCTACGCCAAGTCAAAATTAGAAGTCCTTTAATTTTTGAGCGAACGTCACCATTTCATTTGGCCGAGCTAAAATCAGCTCGGCTTCACGAATTGGGCAAAACGCGAATGCTCTAATTTGGGCGAGCGAAAATCAGCTCAGACCTTGTAGATGAAATAAAACACCAAAATTTCACTTTGGCCGAGCAAAATCGGCTCGGCCCCTTTCATTTTGATAAAACGCCAACCATCATGGCCCTTCCGCCGAGCGAAAATCATCTCGGCCTTCTTAGATTGGCAGAACACCAATATGTCCATGTGGCCGAGCAAAATCCTGCTCGGCCTGTTTGAGTTACATAAAACGCCAACATTTCATTTGTCCAAGTAAAGTCAGCTTGGCTCTTGTAAGTTGGACAAGACACCAACATCTCATTGGGCCGAGCAAAGTCAGCTCGGCTCTTTTCGGTTGGACAAAACACCAACATTTCGATTTGGCCGAGCAAAATCAGCTCGGCCTATAGATTGGTCAGAACGCCAATATTTCATTTAAGTTGGTCATGACGCGAACATCCCAATTGGGCGAGCAAAAATTAGCTCGGGCCTTATATAAATTGGACAATACACCAATTATTTCACTGGACAATACACCAACTGTTTGTGCGGTTTGTTTCTATACCGGTGAGAGGAGATCAGTTCAGCCCCTTTCAGGTTGGTCCCACTTCCCCTGGCATCCTCAGAGGCCCAATATCCTTACAAATCACATAGTATAAACAAAAAGTAGAGACATTTTTCATCACAAAGAGCAGTGCTATCCTTACACCGAATGCCAGAAGGCTAAAGGTCTAGAAAGCTAAGCAACAAAAGCGATTACATTTCAAAAGTAAAAGATCTTAAGGTTGGTTGCATTCCACGGTCTGGGGATAGCTTTACCATCTAAATCTTCCAGATGGTATGCCCTTTTGCCTGCCAGGCCAGTCACCTTGTATGGTCCTTCCCAATTTGCACCAAGTTTTCCTTCGCCAGGGACTACCGTGTTGCCCATCACCTTTCTCAAGACCCAGTCCCCGATTTTGAACAGCCCCAGCCTTGTTGTATTTCTTGAAGAGTTCCTGCTGATAGGCCGCTATGTGGATCAGAGCCCGTTCTCTTCTTTCCTCGGCTAGGTCAAGCTCCAATGCGACTGCTTCATTGTTCAAATCTGGCTAGAAATTCTCAGACCGGATAGTTGGCATACCAATTTCCAGCGGGATAACGGTTTCCATGCCATAGGCCAAGGCGAATGGTGTCTCTCCAGTCAATTGCATCGGCGTAGTACGGTATGCCCAGAGCACATCAGGGAGTTCTTCTGCCCACTTCCCTTTGGCTTTTTCAAGACGCTTCTCCAGCCCGTCAAGAATGGTCTTGTTGGAGGCCTCCGCTTGACCATTTGACTGAGGATAGGCCAGTGTTGAATTGTAGAACTCAATCTTCAGCTCTTCGCAAAATTCGCGAAAGAGTTTCCCGTCGAATTGAGTACCATTATCTGAGATGAGGGTCTTTGGTATACCGAAGCGAGTTATAACATTCTGCCAAACAAACTTCTTCACATCTTTTCCTTATGGTTGCCAATGGCTCAGTCTCAACCCACTTGGTGAAATAGTCGGTAGCAGTGATGAAGAATTTGCGGTTGCCCGGGACAGCTGGGAGTGGCCCCACAATATCCAGTCTCCAAAGCGCGAACGGCTAAGGACTTGTAAGGGGGAGTAACTCTCTGGCTGGCTGGTAGATTTGGTGAGCAAATTTTTGACACTTTTCACACCGGCGAACGTATTTCTGCGCGTCTGCCTGCATGCATGGCCACCAGTAACCTTGGAAAATTGCTCGGTAAGCCAAAGATCTGCCCCTTGTATGGCTCCCGCAGATGCCCTCATGAATCTCATAGAGGAAAGCTTCCACTTTGGCGGGATGGACACACTTTAGGACCGGCCCAGTAAAAGACTTCTTGTACAAGGCTCCGGACGGCGAAAGCCAAAACCGCTCTGACTTAGCCCGGATTTTGTTGGCTGCCTTCTTCTCTTCTGGCAAAATTCTATCTTTTAAGAACGCGATGATGGGGTCCATCTAGGATGGTCCCAGGTCGGTGCAGAGTACCTCAGGCACTTCTGGTTCCTCAATGTTTGGCCGAGGTAGGAATTCTATCAGAAAATGATTGGGGAAATCTGTTTGCGTGGACGTAAGGCCTGCTAGTTCGTTAGCCGTGCTATTTTCTTCACGGTTGACTTGTTCTACTCTTATTACGGCGAACTTCTTGATTTCTACGCGCACCAGCGCCTGATATCTGGCCATTCTTTCATCCCTGGCTTCATACTCCCCAGAGACCTGATTGACCACCAGCTTGGAGTCGCTGAACACCAAAAGAGCCGAAGCTTTCATTCTCAATGCGCTTCTTAGTCCGGCAAGGAGGGCTTCATACTCCGCCTCATTATTGGACGTTGGGAAGTCGAGCGTAATTGCTTGTTCGATGACCAGCCCGTCTGGGGAAGTCAACACGATACCCAGCCCGGCGCCATGCCTGTTGGATGCCCTATCGACGAAGAGCTTCCATATCTCGCCAATGAACAACTTCCAGCAATCAGATGGGTTTTGTGAGCTTATCGCCAAGGAACAACGTTTGCCAGTGCACGGTCACATTCGTCATCCCAGAAGAACTTGGCCTTCAAAGTTTTAAAGAAGGGCCTGCAACGATCTGAAGACCAGCTGATAAATCTGTTCAGCGCGACTGCCATCCCGGCAAGATGTTGTACGTCCTTCATGGAGTTCGGGTGCTCCACTTGATTTGGGATGGGTCAGCTTCAATTCCTCGGTTTGTGACCAAAAGGCCCAAGAACTTCCCGGTGCTGACTCCGAAAGCGCACTTGGAGGCATTCAAACGAAGCTTGTGGTGTTTAAGTATAGCAAACATCTCTGCTAGGTCGGCGAGGTGTTGAGACTTCTCCTTACTTTTTACCACCATATCGTCGATGTAGGCCTCCATGGTGCGGCCTAAAAGGGGAGCGAACATCTTTGTTACCATCCTCTGAAAAGTTGCCCCGGTGTTCTTTAGTCCGAACGGCATGACTTTATAACAATACAAGCCTTTAGGGGTAGTGAACGATGTGATCTATTGGTCCGGTTCATACATGGCTATCTGGTGGTAGCCGTGATACACATCGAGGAAGCTAAACCTCTGATGGCCAGCGGTCAAGTCCACCAGCTGGTCAATTTGAGGGAGGGGGAAGCTATCATTTGGGCATGCACGGTTGACCGTCTTGTAGTCAACACAGACTCGCCATTTGCCATTCTTTTTCGGAATAACTACCGTGTTGGATATCCATCGAGGGTATTGCACTTCTTCTATCGCCCCTGCTTCCAACAAATTTTTGACCTCTTCTACTACTACCTCGGCATGGTGCAAAGCCGAGCAACGAGTCCTCTGAATGACCGGCCGGGCGTTAGGGAAGACATTTAACTGGTGGCAAATAAAGCTAGGGTCGACGCCAGGCATGTCGTAAGGCGTCCACGCAAAAGCCTCCAAATTGGAAACCAAGAAGTTGACATAATCTAACCGCTCGGCGCTAGACAAAGATGATCCCAAGAGGAAGAACTTAGTTGGGTCGTTCTCGTCGATGCGCACTTCCACCAAATCCTCGACCGATTTTTCCTCGGCCTTTCTTCCTACATCTTCAAGGACCTCCTCTCCCTCGGGTCCCTCAATCATCTGGACAAACCTTTTGGCTGCTCGGCTGCCATTTACCGTAACGAAGCATTGTTTTGCCATCACCTGGTCTCCTCAAACTTCCTCTATTCGACCGCTTGGCGCCAGGAAGCGCAAAACCTGATGGTAAGTCAACGCTACTGCTTGCATGGCGTGCAACCAGCCCCTGCCCAAAATTAAGTTGTAGGTGGATGGGACTTTGAGCACCCAGAACTCTACTTGCTTTGTGACTGAACCTGCTTTGACCGGCAATATGATCTTCCCTACCGGCCATTCTGGCTGAGAGTTGAAGCCAACCAAAGGGGGCGTCGCAGGGGCCAAGTCCTTGTCCTCCAACTTCATTTGTTTGAACGCGTCATAATACATAATTTCGATCTAACTCCCCTGGTCAATCAAGATCCTCTTGATGTCAAAGTCTTTGACGCGAAGACTTACCACTAGGGCATCATTGTGGGGCATCTGGATCCGCTCGAAGTCCCTACTCGAAAAGGTAAGGATGTCCTTCTCCTTGGTCTTTCCTTTCTTCACAGCGGGCTGAACGGAGAGCACTTCCCTCATGTGCTCGGCTTTCTTAATCATCCCTCTGAGCTCGCAGACCCTTGCTGGTTCAATGATGCCGTGGATGACGTTGATTACGCCTTGGGGTGCTGCCTCTGGGCGGCTAGGCCGTTTGGCTCAGTTTGCCCCAATGGCGCGACTTTCATACCCCCATCTATGTATTGGTCAAGATGTCCCGTGGCCACCAGCTCCTCCAAATGTTGTTTGAGCGGCAAGCAATCCTCCGTTCGGTGTCCCCGCTCCTCATGGAAGGTGCAGTGATATCTTGAATTGAAGCCTCTTTGTGCATTCCCCAACTTGGCCGACCAGCAGACAAATTGCTCGCCTCGGATCTCACTCAAGATGTGGTAGATAGGGATTTTAAAGACCGTAGTGATTCCAGTCCGCGCCTTCAATTTTCTCTTGGCATCCTCCTCTACATCACGCGGAGCGTCAGCTCGGTCATTTCTGCGACCTTTGTTTCTATCATTGCGGTTTGGGCCACGTTGTTGATCTTTTGGCCGGTCGTTTGGGTGGTTATCCTCTTGCCCGACCGAGTGAACCTTTCCCGCCACCCTTCTGTCCGCCACGACCGGATTGACCTTCTCGGTTGCGGAGGCGGCATCATCCTCCACACGAATGTGCTTATTGATCCGCTGCATCAAGGACTCCATGGTTGTGGGTTAGTGCATTGTGAGCGAATCTCGCAGCCTATGTCCGACTGGGAGACCCCGCTTGTATTGAGTGATCGCCAGATTGGTAGGGCAGTCGAGGATTTCGTTGTAATTTTCCCAATACCTTGTATTGTATGCCTTCAACGAACCTCCAGATTCCATCTTGACGCCCAGGAGATGGTCAACCTCCTTTGGTGTTCGAGTGTTGGTTTTGAATATGGTGACGAAGGCTTCTGCTAGTTGCTGCCACCTCTCGATACTCCCCTCTAGAAGCCTTTCGAACCATTTCAAGCCCAGTTCTCCCAAGCTTGCTGGGAATATGAGGCACATTAAGGCGTCATTGCGCCGGTGGCCAGCCATTACTTGCCGGTAATGACTCACGTGCATGTACGAATCTGTCTTGCCGTCGTACAAAGTGAACTTAGGCTGGTGGAATCCGGCAGGGAATGGTGTATTCTCGATTTCTGGAGACAGCGGCGTGGCTGTAAGTCTCGCCAACTCTTTGTCCACTAGTGCAAGAGCCATCACCCTGGGTGCTGGCATTGCCACTTCTTCGCTACAGCGAACTTGGGTGCCCAACCTCTGCAACGCCGGCACTCTCTGAGCCTCTCAATGGTGCGCCCTCTCCTCCAACACATCCCTCAGGTCTCTGGAACGGGTGGAGAAATAGTATCGCGACGTCGACGAAAGGCGCGAAGGGTGGTAGGTGCTGTCGTGAGTAAGGGGCCTGCCCTCTCTTGGGTTGGAATCCCCAACCCCATAGTTTCTGGTGATAGAGAGAGAGTGCGTTTTTTCCTGGCGGCGGCTGCTAGAACGAGGAGACGGGGTGCACTCACTGAGGTTGCCCTCTCCAGCAACACCCTTCCCCTTAATCTGGCGTTTCAGCATCTCCATCTCAACCGCTATCTTGCGAATGAGGGCGTCCTGGTCTTTGAGTTTGTGACTCACGTGCATGTACGAATCTGTCTTGCCGTCGTACAAAGTGAACTTAGGCTGGTGGAATCCGGCAGGGAATGGTGTATTCTCGATTTCTGGAGACAGCGGCGTGGCTATAAGTCTCGCCAACTCTTTGTCCACTAGTGTAGGAGCCATTACCCTGGGTGCTGGCATTGCCACTTCTTCGCTACAGCGAACTTGGGTGCCCAACCTCTGCAACGCCGGCACTCTCTGAGCCTCTCAACGGTGTGCCCTCTCCTCCAACACATCCCTCAGGTCTCTGGAACGTGTAGAGAAATAGTATCGCGACGTCGACGAAGGGCGCAAAGGGTGGTAGGTGCTGTCGCGAGTGAGGGGCCTGCCCTCCCTTGGGTTAGAATCCCCAACCCCATAGTTTCTGGTGATAGAGAGAGAGTGTGTTTTTTCCTGGCGGCGGCTGCTAGAACTAGGAGACGGGGTGCGCTCACTGAGGTTGCCCTCTCCAGCAACACCCTTCCCCTTAATCTGGCGTTTCAACATCTCCATCTCAGCCGCCATCTTGCGAATGAGGGCGTCCTGGTCTTTGAGTTTGTGCTCCAGGCGCTATGCGCGGGACTCCCCCCATCGCCGACGGCCCTCTGGACTCTTCGAGCGATTAGTGCTCCTCCCGCGTTTGTCTCGCGTACCTCACGAAGAAGTTTCTAGGCACGCCATGGCTAGAACATTCAGGGGGCCTTCTCTCCGTCGGACAGACTCTGGTGTGATACCATCGACGACGGACAGTGGAGTTTCGTCATTGTTGGCCATGGAAATGGTCGAAGAAGCTTGAAAAGCAAGGTTTGAGTATCAAAGACTTCCCACAAACGGCGCCAATTGTACGGGGGCGAAATATCCTCTGCTTTTCGTACTCCTTGGATTCAAGCTTCACGTGACGGCGTCTAACCTGGCAACACAAAAACGGTGAGCTGCCCGGCGGTGGGTTACCGGATAGACCCTCCGACGATCAAGTCAGATTACTTAAGGAAGAAGAAGGCTATTAGAGAGAGAGAGAATGTGTTTCAAATGGCATCAATTGCTTACCCCTAACGTTCATCTTTCCTTCATTTTTCTAGGCTGGCCATGCAGCCTCAGGATTGTGCGCGCACTACCTCTGCTGTCCTTTCCTGGACAGGTGGCAGTGCTCGCCTCCCACTACCTTACGCATATAAAGGCCAAATCCTACATCCAGTACATGCAAAACTGCCAAACAATACTGATGCATGCCTGGAGCAGATTTCCTCTCCCTCACGCCATTGGCCCAAGTGGCACACCTGACCGGCATACCAAGACTGGCCTATTCCTTGGAGAAAATCACAACCACAAAGAACACGACCGACCTTCCGAGCTATTCGGTTGGCCGCACGCCGACCACCATCCTGGTTCAAACTCTCCGGGTTAACTGAAGGTGAAGTGTGCTGGTCCTCTTCTCGGCCTAGACTCATTCCGGACTGTCATTTGCTTGGTTGCGCCGTGCTAACGCGCGCTTACCGCCGAACGTCTAGCAGTCACAGCTCAGCCAGGCCTTAGACCATCCCTGGTCGGGCAACCTACCTCGGCTGTGTATGACAGGCCGAAGGGCCACACCAATTGAGAAGATAGCTTGGCACCGAGAGGTTTGCCGCACCCGCGTTACCGTAGCTCGGCCGTACTGTCCAGTGCAAATCTCCCCTCTCAGATGTAATATTTTTTTTATTTAACTAGAATAACATATTTTATCCTATATGACTATTTTAACCCAAACACTCATTCCAAATAGGACCTTTATAAGGTCAGGACACAGATGTTTATCAGATCTAACAATAATCATTTTATTTGATTTCAAAAAATTCAGTTCACTCCTAAAAAATTGTATTTTTTTTATTTTTGGCCAAAAAATTTAATATTTAAAAAAAAAGTATATATTTTTTAGATGCAACTAACATATATATATTTAAAAACTATAATATTTATTAATTTTTTTAAAAAAAAAATTATAAATATTTTATTTTTTAGATACCCATAAATTATGTTTATTTAAAAAATAAAAAATTCCATTTTTAAAACATTAATCAAAACCAAAGGTGTGCTCCCACTTTCTCCCTCCCGAGACGGAAAGGTACTTTGTGTATGGATAGTCACATCACATTAACTACAAGGTTTTTGAATTAACGTATTGATTTTGAATAAATATAAATATATTAATTAATGTAAAAATAGATAATACGGCATAATTTTAAAAATTTTAAATATTTATAATTTATATGATAAGTAGAGTTATAATTTTAAAGTAATCATATCAGGTGTTTGGGAAATTACTATTTTAGAAGGTTAAATTTTTGTGTTTTGAAAAATAATTAATTTTTTTATAATTATATGTGATGTTTGTGAGAGAAAAAATAAAATAATTATGAGTTTGATGTAGGGGTGAGCAGCGGATATATCGATCCGCCAAAACCGACCGATCCGATTCGATCCGCCGCATTTTGGACGGATGCGTGATGACGAGCAGACGGTTGCGGATTGATTTTCTTCAATTTGCCAATCTGACGGATGGATGGCGGATTTGAAATTCCTTTGGCTGCAACCGAACCGTCAAACCGCGAACACCCCTAGTAATTTATAAGATTTTATGTTTTCTGTTTGTTTAAATATTCTGTTTATGTATTTAATTAAAAAAAAATTTAAATATTCTGTTGAAAAAAAGTTTTCAACTTGAATATCTTTTTTGAATTGAAAAAAATAAACGTATTATTTATCTATATTTTTTTATTTTTAAATCTATCTCTAAAAATAATAAATAGAAAATATGATATATGCTGGTTGGTTTTTGTTTTCAAAAACAAATATAGATGTAACAATACAGAGACATACAATTTCTACTGCTGCTCTGTTCATGGTTTTGGTGGTTTGAATTGTTTTTATATTTTAAGAACCACAGATTGTAATACTTTATGTGGATGAGACATGTTGTGATTGTAGTATGTAGATGAGGCATGCAGTGATTGTGATATTCTAAAGTTTCAAACTTTCTTACTTTGGATGAGACATGCAGTGATTGTAATATTTTTTTAAGTCATTAACCGTAATACTTTCTTCTTCTTTTTTGAAGAAGTGCACAAGTTGAATTATGTTGAAAATTTATAAAATTTTAAACCGCCAAACCGATTCTCATCCATCCGCCAAACTGCCAAACCGCCAATCCGCTCAATCCACATTCGTCGAATTGGCGGACATATGGTAGATTGGAGGTTCCGTAGCCGCAACCGACCCGCGCCCACTCCTAGTTTGATGTGATATTTTATTTTATTAGCTATTTTAACCTATTTTATTTTTTAATGCCATTTTAGCCAAAAAAAATTCCTCCCAAACAGCCCTATATATTGATATACTAATTGTTATACCAATTAGTCTACGTAACACTATCGATCTTTTTTTAAGCCTATTTTGAGAAGTAAACTTAAAGATGATTTTTTTATATAAAAAAGAATGCAAAAGAAATAAAAAAAATGATGTAATTCAAAAAAGATCGTGTTGTGAAAATAACTTGTTAGTGAAGTTTAAGAAAATTAAATATAAAAAAAATAATAAATATCATAAATATTAATAATTATAATTATAATTTTTTTCATTAATGTTTAATAATTTAAATAGATTACCATTTAATGGTAATTTCCCCTTTTAATTTTAATTTCTAAAGAGGAATGTTGCAAATTTATAAAAATTATTCAAAAAATATTTATTGATCACAATAATTTTGAATGGATCCACGTCACACCAATTTTAAATGGAAAAATTAGTAAAATATCTCTATTCAACTTTGGGTAGTAGGAAATGTCTAATATATATTTTTTTTATTAGCTAAGGTCCTCGATGAAATTTCTCTGTAATCATATCAGAGAAATTTTGAGATTTCTCTGTGATCATATTAGATAAATTTCTCTATAAAAATTAAAATTTTCCTGTGTTGGAAAAAAAAATTATCTATGTCAAATTTTCTCTATAAAAATATTTATAACCCCAAATACTATAAAAATATTGTACATGTTTTATCTTATAAAATCTTAATATTAAAAAAATTCCCCATTTTAAATTTACACTTAAAACTCATTTGGAGATAAATTTTGAAATATCTTTTCATAACACATAACATTTCTATTATCACAATAATAGAAAAAAGTTTTGGCAAGGATTGATAAATTAGTTTATCAACTTAAAATATTATAATTTTGTATAACTATTAGAATTATTTAGCAATTTTTTTATTTTTATTTTAAGTCAGTAAATTAGTTTATTTTGTAAGTTATATTAACCATAAAACTACTCCTAGAAGAGCCTCATTTGGCGCAATGATCTAATTAGCATCAGAATTTAAAATTTTATAAGATTTTAGAGTGGCAATGATTTTAATTACAAAATTGTGTAGAATTGCAATACGGATCCTACTACAATTTGGATTTTACCAACTTTTTTCTTCCTATTTATTTATTTTTTTCTATATTATTAAAATTTTGAGCTAAAACTCCCTCTTCAAGTGTCTTCTCTTATAAAAAAAATTATTTGGGAACTTGAAGAGAATGCAATGCAAAAGCTTCTATTTATTTATAGAATAAGGTTTCTTAAAATTATTAGAATTAAAATATTTTGAGAAAAAATTTAAAAATTTTGTTTTGATCTAAAATTAAAATTACTGAATTCATTTTATTATTTGAATAAAATTGTTTTGAACGGAGAACTGATAACTTGATTATCCTACAAAATCAATATTTGTTACAATAGTATTTTTATTAGTGAACACTATATAACAATTTATGTTAAAATAGTGTATCAAATTTATTTTTTTTTTTAATAATTTTATACTTTATCTTATACTAAAAATAAAATTTTATTATTTTCAATTCAATCTCATTTTATGATACGATCATTAAGAATCCCCGAACGATCCTACCACGGTAGGATTCGTGACTTAACAACCATGTCTTAGATTAATATTATATAAATTACTAATAAAAATTATTAATTTTTTTATTATTTAAAATTATTTTTATTATATTATTTTAATAATGCCACTGAAAAACTGCAATCAGCATCCATCGTTCTCAAGATGGGGCTTCACGAAAGTAACGAAGCCCTCGCTCCTGTGAGTCTGCTAGGACGACCTTCCATAGGACCACAGTCCCATTCACCGTGGTGTCGTTTGGCAATTTGGTTGGGATGGTTATTTGACTAAACTAGTTTTAAAAAAACAAAATAGCTTAAAAAATTAATAAAATAAAATATTATATTTAAATTATAATTATTTTATTTTTTTCTTACAAAAGTAAAAAAAAAAATTAACTTAAACGAACTTTTTAACTTAGATTAAAATAATCAAAAAGCAAATCTTCCCAAATTAAACCATATAGTCAAAAAAAAAACAAAAAAAAACAAAAAAAAACAAAAAAGGCGCCAAAACAATCAACCAATAAAATATCAATGCGTAAAGCTTATTTGAGATTTTTGGATTTTTTGGTTAAAATAATTACAAAAAGATAAAATAAGTTAATAAAACAAAATATTACATTCAAATCATAATTATTTCATTTTTCCTTTCACAAAAATAAAAAAAGTCAAAAAATCAATACCAAACGAGCCTTTTTAGCCTCAATCTAAAATAACAAAAAAGTCAACACACATCCCAAAGGAAACCTTCATTTACCACCTTCAATGATGTGATATTGAGATTAGATCCCACATAATAAAATATTTAAAAAATTAAAATTTAACACTTGTCAGAGACATCATTAAACGTGATTTTTAATAGTGATAAATCAAGTGTCTAACTCTCGTTTGGCAACATCACTTTTTAACTTAAAAGTTTAAAAGTCATTAAAAAAATTAAAAAAGCCAACAACCTATACTAAAAAGTTAAAATTTTCATTTTTTCTATACTTTTTGCACTTCTTTTCATAAAAAATTAAAAAGTCATCTTAAATATACTAGTTTTGTTTACATCATATTTTACCCAAAAAATAAAAAATTACTAAAAAACATGT
This sequence comes from Camellia sinensis, assembly GCF_055761805.1. Taxonomy (NCBI): domain Eukaryota; kingdom Viridiplantae; phylum Streptophyta; class Magnoliopsida; order Ericales; family Theaceae; genus Camellia; species Camellia sinensis. The sequence continues at coordinate 61,071,503 of NC_138974.1, forward strand.
TCCCAAACGAAGGTATTTTTCTTACACTAGATGTTTATGGAATATATCACGTGACTATTTTATTAAAGTTCAAATATCGTATAAATATAATGAAATTTAGGAATTGGAGTGATGGTTGTACGGGAAGACACAGAAGCCATTATTGTGCGGTTCGTGAAACTCATTTTAAGACTTATTTTGATAATCGGAACTACTCATTCTTCAGAATGTATTGGCCCTGTTTGGTAGAGTTGTGGGAAAGTGGTTAGATTATAGCTTATAACTGTGAGCGTAAGCTGATAACCTGTTTGGTGTAACTGTGGGATTATAGATTTAAGCAGCAGAGTAGTGCTTGGTAAATAGGCTGTAAAATAGTTTTTTGCCATGTAATTGTCATTTTTGCCTTTATAAACATAAAAATTGTAATTTTGTCATTTTCTTCACTTTTAATTTTGAAAAAGTTATTTCATTAATGGAAGTTGATTAATTAGTACCTAATTTGGTACATTTTACATTACCTCAAATTTTATTTTATTTTTTTAATAATATTGAGTTCACAAGGGAACAAAAAAATGTCATTGTAATAAAAATACAATAAATTACTATTAAGGCAATAAAAACAAAACTTTCTAGATATTTAAAGAACTCCTAATTTCATCTACAAATTGACATATAAATATTATGTCTCCTTACTTCTATCTCGTTGTCATCACATGCAACATCATTTCCATGGCGTGCTTGTTGAGACGAAGATCCTTTCTCTTCATTAATATATAATCCGTGAATCTATCATAAGAGTCAAATGCAATATCGTGGAACTCATTTCGTCGGATGAAATTATGAATTGCCATTGTTGCACAAACAAGTTTGACTTGGGTCGGCCACTTGTAGTTTGGTGGGATATCCTTTATCATCGGCCATCTTGCTTTCCAAACCCCAAACGTTCTTTCTATTACACTTATAAGTAATGAATGTGCTTGATTGAATTTCTCTTATGCATTTTGAGGGGGTTGACCATGTTCAAATTGAGCTAGATAGTATCTTTCTCCTTTGTAAGTTGCAAGATATCCTTTCATGTTTGGATACCCAGCATTCACCAAGTAAAACTCATCTATTTTAAAATTTCAAAATGAAATTAAAGTAAGCAATTATAAATGTAAAAATAAATATGAAGATGTGAGTATAATGCATCTACTGTAGCAATCAAATATAAAATAGTTACCTCCTTGTGGTTTTGAAAAATTATAATTAAGATTCCTAATTGTATCTAAGAAGATCCGAGTATCATGTGCACTTCCTTCTCATCTTGGTAAGCAAAATGTGAAACACATATCAAAGTCGCATGCGGCCATTATGTTTTGAGTCGCATATTCCTTTCTACCTATTAAACGAGGTTGCTTATCTGGAGATATATATGCTTTGATGTGTATTCCGTCAATTGCTCCAACACAATCCTATTACAAAATAGTGAATAAAAATATCTTTAGTCACAGATTATTATAAATATCCTACCAACATTAATTATATGTAATACCCAAGTTCCACTTGTAGTTAATTATTTACCTTGAAATGAGGATAATATTTGCGATTGCGTCGAATATATAGATGCACACCATTTCTCAATTGAGGACTTACCCAATCAATGGACATCATTGTAACAGCTTTTAACACCTTCTTGAAGTATTTTGAAATAGTTTCGCCGGAATGTTGAAATCTTTCTTGGACATTTCTGTTTCAAATGTCACTGCAAACAATATACAAAAATATTGCAATCTACTCTTGAACCGAGACTTTTCGTCCAGTTCCAAGGCCATACTTTGTCTGTAACAAATCACACAATTGATAAAATACCTCTTTTTCCATTCGAAGATTTTCAAATATTCTTATCTGATTCTCTTCTTATAATTCTACCATCCACTTCTACCCTGTTAAACTAGATATCCTACATGGTTCTTTTATCAAATAATTTGTCTCATATGTCACTGCAACTGTAGCCGCCGTAGCTAAGAACATATTATTATTTTGTTGGATTTACGATGTGCTGCCTTCATCTTCAGTATCTTCATCATCGTGATCATCGTTCCATTCATCTTCATCACAATTACTCATCTCCAAAATACCTACTCATTTAAAGGCTTAGTTACTATTACAAGAATGATTCATGATGTCATTAAATTATCAACTCCCATGGTATTGTGTTTCCACCACTGGCATGAGCTTTTTTTTTGTATTTATATTTAATTATTTTTTAAACCATAATCCCTTTAACAAAACATGTAGACAACAACAGATGCAACCTAAGAGTAAAGCCGACATAACAAGTACACACATGTTTCCAATAATGAATGCACCGTGAGTCATGTGTTTTCTTTGCACATTAGGTAGCACTGAAAGACATTGGGGTATATAAGATAAGATACTTGGAAATGGGAAATTTTAGTTGCAAACAAATGAAAAATTTGTAATTAGTTTTTTTTCATTTTTCTATTTGTCAGATATTTCCTTAAATACATTTGATCCTTGATGCTCACATTTTGAGTTGTTTAGTTCTAAGATTTGTTGAGGAAAAGGAAACGGTTAAGGGTAAAAAATGAAGGAAAATGATGGAAAAACTAATTCCTTGCTCTTGCTTGTTGACTAAGAAAATGAGAGTGAATGGTACTTCACAAAAATTATTTTGTTGTTTGGTCATTAAAAAATATGCCAAATACAAGTTATTTCTTTTCCTTTTGAATCTTAGATGTAAACATAACCAGAATTGGGTTTCCCATATATATATATATATATATATACATATTTTTGTAACATATAAATTAGAACCAATAACAACAACATGCAAATGTAAAGGAAAAAAAATTATACCTTCAACTTCAAACAACACAGCAATACAACAGCAACTACAGCATAACAGATGCAGAAAAAAATATAATACAACACAGCACCAAATGGAAATTCAACACATCAACAGCAACAGATGGAAATTCAGCACAACAACAGCAACAACGACAGATCGAAATTCAGCACAAAAAATAAATACAGCACAGCAAGCAGAAGGAAATTCGACCTTTCTTACAATAACACCTGTTGGAGAACTCTACATATATATATAAAAGTCTTAACCATTCACCTACCATTCATATTCAGGATTGAAATCAACCATTCAACTAACTTCAACCAATCAACCATTCACCTACCATTCATATTCAGGATTGAAATCAACCATTCAACTAACTTCAACCAATCAACCATTCACCTACCATTCAACTGAGAAAATGCCACGTACCCACCAACTATTCAACCATTCAACTAACAAAGTCTAACATATAATCAAAGTCCAACAAAATATTAATAAAAATTCAAATAATGAGTCCAACATAAAAGTCCAACATACTCAATATTAATAAAAGAAAAAAATAATAAGTCCAACACAACAATCCACAATTAATAGTAAAAGTCTTAATAAAGGTCTTAAACATGAAATAATTAGGAAATTCAGAAACATCCAACTTCAGAAACAATTAGCCGCGATAACCTGTGGTGGACTTCTCCATTTCAATCTCCAACTTCAGAAACCTCAGCCGAACTTCATCCATAGGAAGAGTCATGAAGCACTCACGACGCTTGTCTCTTAAGAACAATCTAGCAGCCCATACATACAGCTCATCATTCAGGGACACACCAGGGATGCGTTCCAACTTTGCCAAACATTTTACAATTAAAGGATATCTTGATGAGGTCTGTGTTAAAGTTGCTGAAGATGACTCAACCACATTGACTATACGATCAAGTGTCTTGTTAAGTAGAGTTGCACCAATAAATTTCTTCTTTGTCTTGCTCTTGGTTGATGAACCATCAGTGTTTGATGGACGTTTTTTGTTTAACTCGGAAGGATGAACCACATCCAAATCAGCATCATCATGAAATTCAGCATCATGTGGACTATGAAATTCCTCTAGAGTCTCATCAATGTGAGGCATAACCCTTGAGCTAGGAGTGGATGCCCATTTTCCTGTAGCAACTACATTTGAGAATAGTATATCTAAGTCTTCAGTGACTTGCAACGGCATACGCCGAAATTTAGCAGCATCAGGATACCTCTGCAAAAATTATAAAGGAAAATTAAAAGATTTCAAGTAACAAAATTTGGTCTGTTTAAACAAAAAACAAACGGAATATATACATTAACCAATTCACTTACCTCCAATTTCTTAGTCCACCACTCATCAGATGCAGATATTGCTCTAGTCAATGTATCACGGCCTAAGCTCGTCTCACCCCTTAACAGTTTATTCCATAAAAGCCAATCTTTTTTCAACACATCCCAATGATTTTTCACTTGTATTCGTTGGTATACTTTTCTAGTCACACTTTTAAACTTAGTTATCACATATTCTCACCCGACCCTATCTAAGTGTGTACCAAGTCTGTGTCCAACCTTCACTTGCTCAACACAAAGCTTAATAAAAATTTCATTTGATTTTGCATCTTAGTGAGCTTTAACGGATGGTACTTGACTTGATTTTCCCTTGTTCTTCTTATTTTCAGATTATGTTTCCTCTTGGGTACTCATTCTATGAAAGAAAAAAATAATAATAAAACAAACTCATTCATCACTGCTTGCATTACAACAGCTAGATCAGTACAAAATAACCATACATGGCAATTGCGTCAACATTCATTGGGTACAAAGCTTAGTACAATAGTTCATAGTAAACTACATTAGCACAAAAACACTAGGTATCTCTAAACGACACATGTCATCATTTGAAGAGTAATTCAACTGACATAACAATACAAATTATGAGCAGACCCACAACAAGTTGCTTCATGAAAGCATCGGATTGCTCAAGCATTTGGTTCTTCACTTTTAGTCCTACAGTCTCCATATTTTGATTTTGATTAAGCATTCTCTCGTTCCTCAGCCTCTCTACCATCGCACAAATTTTGGGGTACACCACCTCCAAAATTGACAATTTCTCTTCTCACAAATAAAATACATTCTCCCTTTAGATAGCTTGTCAGACTCGGTAACCCTTATGGCAGCTCTTAGCCCACAATCACATTTCAAAGCCTCATACTTCAAGTCGAAGTTCTCACCACTAGAATAATAGTTTCTAGAGGATGACATGCCTTTGCATTAATTAGGAATAATTGAATCTAAATCCTCTAAGATTGATTGGGAAGTTAATTGTAAATACATTGCACCCAAGAAGTATTGATTGAATAAAATTTTTCTAACATATTGACAATTCGTTTGCACCCATTTGCTCCTAATCTAAAAATGATTTTTGAAACAATTTTTTTTTTTTTTTGTAAGGTGGTTAGGGAACCACTTATGCATCCATCATAGACTTGTCATTTTCACCATGTTCCAAGGAGGCCAAATGCTTAGAGCACTTTTCTTATCTTTAAGAACATGCCACAAAAAATGAAATAAAAATAAAAAAGGATCTATTGGAATTCCATCTGACTCATTACTGATAGAAGCCCAAAAAGGAATTGAGAACAAAGGACATTAATCACATGCTAAACAACCTTACAAAATGAAAAGCCTTGGCAGGCAAACATTAATACATGGTAGCTTGTCACCACACTTTTTATGCTAAAGGACAAAAAAAACAAGATAATTATAATTAAAGTAATAACAGTAACAATACAACTAAATAATAAAAATTACAGATAAGAAAGTTTACTATGCCTCATTTAGAGAATTTTAACAACTTTAATCTTTGCATAAGTGCCATGAGATTCAAGGTGCAATTTTCTCCAATAGTAAGCTTATGATTGTCCACAAAGAGAACCACAAAAGCAGCATCCATAAAAATCAGTACATGGTTGAAACGACCAGCATCTCAAATCAACTCCAAGTTGACAATGTAGTTGCCATTTGGATGTCTAGAGGGGAAGAAGCTAAATAACCTGTTGGCCAATAAGATTTCATAAGATATAGAAAGTGTAATTTTAAAATATTATTGCAAGATCAAGAACAGCTTCATTTCAATAGAAACTTGAAACAAAAAATGTTAAATATAAATGATAATTCAACCGCATATTCAGCAAAGACAAAATAATCAACCTAAAAGAAAGTTCAATGAAACCAAACCTGTTTCATATCATAACTTATTGTACTTCAAATTTAAACAACATTTTGGAAAGTAAAACCAAACCTGTTTCATTAATATGATAGATATCAGTTTAAAAAAAATTATAAACTTTGTTAATTTATATAACATTTCTCTATATTAAGAAATGTGATGAATGTTTTACTCTATTTTTTATTTTTTATGTTTGATAGATAAGTTACAATGTGTGAATGTAAAATGTTGAGTTGTCTATATATATAAATTGCATTAAATTAGATATCATAAATGGACATACCAGACAACCACATTGACATTGTAAATTAAACAAAAATGAAATTAAGAAATTTCTTGGTCCACCACTCATCAAACAGAAATGAAATTAAAAAAGCAAAATTTCTGGTAATTAACTTCTCATCAAAACAATCAACAACAAAAACATTAAACTACCCAATTAGTTACTGAAAAAATTAAGATAATTGCAGGGCAAAACTGTCAAGATTTCCTTCAAATTCTCGCCAACCAAACAAAAAATAAACAAATTCAAACATAGACAAGAAGAAATACCAAAGAAATAAAAGAAAATTAACCTAAATTCCTGGAGAAGAATAGGGATTCCGAGAAGGTTAAGCAGGAACCCTATAATTTTTTTTCTTGTATTGTTTTGTTTTATTTAAATTTTTGCAAAATATGGAGGGGTATTTGGGGGGTGGGTAAGAATTGGAAGAGCAGGTAATCAAAGATGGATGCACCATTTCACAATAAGCAAGACCCCTAAATTCTTTCAGGAACCCTAAATTCTTTCACATTAATCGGATGCACCATTTCACAGTAATCAGAGAGAGAAGGGAGAGAGAGAGAGAAGAAAGAGGTTAGTAACAACTCGCACACACAGAGTGTAACAACCCAAAATTTTAATTATTCTTTAAAATTGATACTAATATTATTTAATTATAGTTGGAAAAATATATGATTTATTTGTATTATTATGTGTAATTTTATAAAAATAATGTAATTAATACGAAATTTAGGGGTCAATGTATAAATAAGGAACTAATCTATACTTATCCATTTGAGGGATAAGATTCTAGCTTGATGATGGCTGCAATTAGAGAGGCTACGTGTCACCAAACGTGTTGAGAAAAGGAGGAGTGTGACTGTGAATGGAAAGAAGGAACAAAAAACAGAAGTAAGGAAAGGAGAAGAAATACTAGAAGTAAAGAAGAAATAGAGAGGTATTAATTTTAAGGTGAGTTATATTATACCTTCAGTCACCATAATATATTTTACTTACGTTTTGACATACCATCATTTATTTTACACAAGTTATGTTTATAAATTATATTAATATTTCAATTACGTGGGTTATTTTCTAAACTCTATTTGTTTAAAATGAAATCCATGGATATGTTTGTTTAAATTTTAGTATATATTTGACTATGACTTTATAAATAATTATGTTTTGTAAGTACCACTACAGGAGTCTCATGCCTTGGGGGACCTAAATAACCATTAACCTCTGTTTGGTCACTTTGAGACCCTCTATTGTCATGGATCTATTGACCTTTGTTTTGTGCGGAGCAAAGTGTTGTGCGGAGATAAGTGTTACACTATTGTGGGAGCCACCTCTATAATCCGTACGAGCCACTTCTTGAATCCGGACCTCTGTTCTGACTGTCACTTTTGTGACCTCTGTTCCGTTCTGTTCGGTACCGTGGTTATGGTTATTTATTTACATAATCTCAGTTTTGCTACTTAAATAATTATTTGTTCAGACTAAATGATCTTAAATATTTTAGTTACATAACTATCCATGGTTATTTTGTGTCCCTTATACTCTTGGCATAATATTTCTCACTCTGCCATGTGCTTATAGCTGTTTCCCAATTTTCAGGAAACAATGCAATTCATAAATAGCTTTTGGAAAATCTTAGATGCGAGGTTGCGGAATAGACACACACAGCACTTTTATGATATTTTTTATATGTAAATATTGACATTTTTTGTCAATAAATTTTGTAATAAAAATAGAAGCTCCAATGATTATTTTAGTACCCTCACTTAAATATTATTTCCGCTCGCGTTTATTAATTTCTTCAAGAATTGGCTGGATGTAACTTCAGTTACTGGCCATCACGATACTTAACGCTTGGGCACGGGGAGCAGGTCGTGACAAATGGTATCAGAGCAATGGTTTATAAAAAAATAAAAAAAAAATCATTACTGGAGCATAAGATACACGCACATTTAAGAAGTAGGATAGCAGGTAATTAATACCTAAATATTATATTTTGTTAGTCAATTTAATTATATTATAATTTTATATGATTTCAATTATATTATAATTTTATATGATTTTATGCATAATTTGTGAAGGATATTAGATATAATTTATATTTGTTATAGCAAAAGAAGGAAAAGAAATATAGGGTGTCGGGCTCAAGCACCTACCAAAATTATAATATAATTAAATAAATATAATTTCCAGTTCAGTATTCAAAAAAAAAAAAAATCATTTCGACTTTTTAAAAGTGAGTTCAAATTATAAAGATACTAATTGTGAAACTATTTTCCATCAGTGGAAAGTTCATAGATAAAAGAAATGGAAGCTCATCTCAAATTCATTCAACTCTTACATATGATTTTGTCATTTCATTCGCTTGTTTAATTATGTTCTTTTTTTTTTCTTTTCAAAAACAAAACCAATGAAAAGTTTTTAAAGTTATCGATTATTTCTTATTTTGGCCCAAAACAATTTTTGACAAATAAATAATGAGTTGTTTTTGGTAAAGTTTATTTGAGGTACTATTTTCTATCAAATTAATCATCTAATATGTATTTATCAGAGTGCGTAGCGGATAGTTTACACATATGACAAAATTCAAGGACGAAATTTTAAAAGGAGGGAAGGTTGTAACAACCCAAATTTTTAATTATTCTTTAAAATTGATACTAATATTATTTAATTACAGTTGGAAAAATATAAGATTTATTTGTATTATTATGTGTAATTTTTATAAAAACAATGTAATTAATATGAAATTTAGGAGTCAATGTATAAATAAGGAACTAATCTATACTTATCCATTTGAGGGATAAGATTCTAGCTTGATGATGGATGCAATTAGAGAGGCTACGTGTCACCAAACGTGTTGAGCAAATAGTAAATTTAGTATAAAAGGAGGAGTGTGACTGTGAATGGAAAGAAAGAACAAAAAACAGAAGTAAAGAAAGGAGAAGAAATACTAGAAGTAAAGAAGAAATAGAGAGGTATTAATTTTAAAGTGAGTTATATTATACCTTCAGTCACCATAATATATTTTACTTACGTTTTGACTTACCATCATTTATTTTACACAAGGTTATGTTTATAAATTATATTAATATTTCAATTACGTGGGTTATTTTCTAAACTCTATTTGTTTAAAATGAAACCCATGGATATGTTTGTTTAAATTTTAGTATATATTTGACTATGACTTTATAAATAATTATGTTTTGTAAGTACCACCACGGGAATCCCATGCCTTGGGGGACTTAAATAACCATTGGCCTCTATTTGGTCACTTTATAACCCTCTATTGTCATGGATCTATTGACCTTTGTTTTGTGCGGAGCAAGGTGCTGTGCGGAGATAAGTGCTACACTATTGTAGGAGCCACCTCTATAATCCGTACAAGCCACTTCTTGAATCCGGACCTTTGTTCTGACTGTCACTTGTGTGACCTCTGTTCCATTCTGTTCGGTACCGTGGTTATGGTTATTTATTTACATAATCTCAGTTTTGCTACTTAAATAATTATTTGTTCAGACTAAATGATCTTAAATATTTTAGTTACATAACTATCCATGGTTATTTTGTATCTCTTATACTCTTGGCATAATATTTCTCACTCTGCCATATGCTTATAGCTGTTTATCAATTTTCAGGAAACAATGCAATTCAGAAATAGCTTTTGGAAAATCTTAGATGCGGGGCTGCGGAATAGACACACAGCACTTTTATGATATTTTTTATATGTAAATATCGACATTTTTTGTCAATAAATTTTGTAATAAAAATAGAAGATTCGATGATTATTTTGGTACCCTCACTTAAATATTATTTCCGGTCGCGTTTATTAATTTGTTCAAGAATTGGCTGGATGTAACTTCAGTTACTGGCCATCACGATACTTAACCCTTGGGTACGGGGAGCGGGTCGTGACATAGAGCAACCAAAAACAAAAACCCTAACTCGATGTGTATATATATATATATATATATATAACAAACAAAGGGCATGAAATCTTACATTTTTGGTGTAGATCAACGAAAAACATAGAGGAAAAGAGTTTGATAGGTTGATGTTGGAGATGCAGAGAAGTTCAATCGGTTGATCTTGAAGGATGTGGAGTATCGTCGTCGTTCGCCAAAAAGGAAATGAGAAAAGGAGAGGAGAGTGTGAGAGGAGAGAAGCATGCTAGGGCAACATAAAAGAGGGTTTATATAATGGCAATTCCATAATTGTTGAAGTTTTGGAGGGGCATTTAAGTCATTTCAAGCCCCCCAACCAGCTGCGCGCTTAAGCTGTTCAATTAAGCATCCCCTAAGTAGCTTTGGAATTTAAGCTGAAAATAACTTTAAATATAAGCTATAATCTGATAATTTAAGTTTCACAAAACACAATATTATTGCTTAAATTAAGTCAAAAGTTGAAATAAGCAACTTTTAAGTTCTACCGAACAGGGCTATTGAGTATAACATACCTGTAAAAAATTAAGTTGATTGGATATCAATAGTCATTTTATTGAATTGTATTTGTATCCAAAAAAAATAAAAAATCATCGATATATGATCAATTTAATTTTTTACAAATATATTATATTTAATATACTACAAAAATTAAATAACACAAATTACCAAAATAAGCCTCATAAGATGCACAATACTGGCTATTGTGCCCCGCACAACCATTGTTAATTACAATAAATAAAGAGAGTACTAAACCGTTCAATATAAAAAAAAAATTAAAATAAAGAAAATATTATATATACTCACATAAATTTAAGGGTAAATAATAAATTATATTAATTTTTCTTAAATCTTGAAAAAAAAATACAATAAATTATATAATTTTGACATAATTATATTGACTTCTATTAGTAAGCTCAAATAGACCAAAAAAAATTAGATGATGTGAAAATATAAAAATAAACAATATAAAGTATATATTTTTATATAAAAGAGACGATAATATTATTTTGTATCCCTATAACTCATAAATTATTACTAAAAATTAAATTAAATATTATATGAATTAAAATATCAAAAAAATTAAATTAATAATATCAAAATTATGAAATTTATTGTATTTTTTAAAAAAAATCTTAAAAGATATTAATATAATTTAGGGCACTTAGTTTATAAATCCAAATCTCAATTTTTTTTTGTCAAAAGCTCAGCCGTTTTTCTAGCACAAAGACCAAAATACCCTCATATAGACATATATACATATCATGTTTGGTCTCAATCTATAGCATTGTCTCTCTCTCTCTCTCTCTCTCTCTCTCTGTCTTCGCCAATGCACCTCTGTTCCTCTGTCGCTGCTCTTCCGTTCCTTTGTCATTGCTTTTCCGATCCTCTTCCATTGCTCCAGCACGACGTCAAGAGATCTCCACTCTCTCACAAGCTAAAAATTGTAATATTGTCACCATCGCCTCTCTCTTCACCTTATCTCTCATTTCTCTATTTTTTTTTTTCTCTCTCTCTCTTCCACTGTGCGCCGTTGCCATTCAATCCCTAGCATTAGCTCCATGTGTATAGGGGGTGTAGGGATGTATGTGTTGAGTGAGAACAAATAAACAAATTAGAAAGAAGAATGATAGTAGATCTAGATCTGATGGATTTTCAGTAAGGGAATGGCTTCCCTCTCGTCCGTGATCAGACTAGAGGGTATTGTTGAGCCCGTGGGGGCCACCACGGGTCCCGTTTAGATAATCCGAACCGTTAATGTTTAGAACTCATCAAGTACTACATGCTTGTAAAAATCATGTTGATCGGATATTGATAGCTATGTGATCAAATCAGATTTTTGTAAGCCGTTTATTTTTTACCGTCCATTTTTTTCCATACAAAACTGATTTGATCACATAGCTATCGATATCCAATCAACTTGATTTTTTTTAGGTATATAATACTCAACGAGTTCTACAGATTGAATTGTTCGGATTATCAAATAGGACTCATGTTGGCCCCCACGGGCCCAATAGTACCCTCCAGTCCGTGATTAGACTGAAGGGAAGCCATTTCCTTTGAGAGCTTGGTGTTTGATCTATGGAGGAGGTGAAGAAGGGGTGTTTAGGTGCAAAGAAAATTACATGTGTTTGGAATAACAAAAAGGTAGGAATCTGCGTATGTATATATATATATATATATATATATATATATATGAATAATAATTGAATCTTTGAAATTAAATATATATATATTTACATATATGTGAATCTGGTTTCATATATATACATATATGAATCTGGTTCTTGGTTTGAAATCAATTTCGACAGATATAAATTGTACAAATAAAATAGTTCGATAGTGAACAGATTAGACAAAAAATTATAACAGATAAATAAATAATCAATAAAAATTAAACAGATAGATAAAAAAAATTTAAACAGATAAAAAAATTAGATTTTTGATCAAATCAGATTTTTGTAAGCCGTTTATTTTCACCGTCCATTTTTTTTTTTCCAATACAAAACTGATTTGATCACATAGTTATCGATATCCAATTAACGTGATTTTTTACGAGCATATCATACTCGACGAGTATTGAACAAGACCCATGATGGGCCCTCACGGGCCCAACAATACCATCCAGTTCGTGATTGGACTGGAGGTAGGGATGACAATTTGAGCCCGACGCGATAGGGACCCGACCCCGTGACCCCGATTAAAACGGGTTTTCCCAAAAAATTATCCCCCATAGAGCTAGGGATGGTATTAAAAATTAAATCCTCGATGACTTTCGGGCCGGGGACGGTGATAGATTTCCCAACCACAGCCCTAGCCCGACCTCGCCCCGAATAGTTATTATATTATATATCTTTATTATATGTATGCCTCAAGTTGCTACCAGCTTGCACTTATCTTTTTGAAAAACTTGTACCTACCTTATCTATCTTTATTATATTATATAGCTTGTACCTATCTTACCTATCTTTATTATATTATATATCTCAAGCTCACAACCATCTCTCCTACTCTCTGACTCTTTCATCTCAACTCTCTCACTTTCTCGTTTTTCTCTCTCAACTAGCTCACTTTCTCTCAACTCTCTCGTTCTTTTCTCTCAACTCTCTCACTTTCACAGTCACCGACACGGTGACACCACCACCACCGTTGGTCCCGACCCTCCTTCTCTCTCTTCTCCTCACCTCGGTTTCTCTTTCTCTCTTTCAACTTCGTCGCTCTCTATTCCTTATGGCCACCGCCACTATCACCGCCGCAGAAGGTCCGTCTCTCTCTCATCACCATCGAACCCACTGCCACAGCCACCGTCGATGGAGGTGTCAGATCTGTTACATCTGTACTCAGATCTGTTATCTCTCTCTCTGATCTGATCTTGATAGTATTGTATTGTTATTGATGATGATTGTTGGTATTGTTGTTGAAAACATATTTTTTTTTCTAGATTAATTTTATTTATTTATTTAAATATATTGATGATGATGAAACATACTGATATATCATATATATTGATTTGTTGTTCTTGAACAAAATTCAAAAAAAAAAAAAGAACTCAAGGATTTTTCGGGGTCAGGAAAACCCGATCCCCGTAAGGGGACGAGGACGAGAGGGTAATGGGTTCCCCCGCTGGGGATCGGGAACGGGGACGGGGACGGGGACGGGAAGTGCAGTCCCAACCCTGCCCCGGCCCGTTGCCATTCCTAACTGGAGGGAAGCCATTCCCTTTGAGAGCTTGGTGTTTGATCCATGGAGGAGGTGAAGGAGGGGTGTTTGGGTGCAAAGAAAATTACCTGTGTTTAGAATAATATAAAGGTAGGAATCTGTGTGTGTGTATATATATATATATATATATATGAATGAAATTGAATATGTGAAATTAAATATATATGAATTTGTATATATATATATACATATATGAATGATAAGTGAATATGTGAAATTAAATTTATATATGCTTATATATATGTGAATCTATATATATACATATATGAATCCAGTTCTTGGTTTGAAATCAATTTCGACGGATATAAATTGTACAGATAAAATAGGTTTTATGAAATTAAATCGAGATAGTGAACAGATAGGAAAAAAAAAGTAACAAATAAATAAATAATCGATAAAAATTGACAAGATAAATAAAAAAAAAAATTGAACAGATAAAAAAAATTTAACAAATAAATATAAATTTGAACAGATAAAAATTAGAATAAGAATTAATTTCAACGTTTAAGGGGAAAAAACTAAACAGATAAAAAAAATTAGAACAAAAATTTTAACATATAAGAAAAGGTACAACAAGAATTTCAACAGATAAAATTTTACACAAATAGAAATTTCAATAGACAGGAAAAACTAAGACAAGAATTTGAACATATAGACAAAAAAATTGAACAGATAGAAAAAAAAATTTGAGCAAACAAAAATAAATTTGAATAGATAGTCAACGAAAAGTCAACATATAAAAAAGGTCAACAGGAGTAAAATTAAAAATAAAATGTCCTTCAAAACATATAAAATGACTTATCACCAAACTATTTAACAAATGATAGATCTCCCATTAATAAAAAAAAATACACTAAACCTAATATCTTAGACATCCTCTAAATTCGATATATCACCAATTTTCTCTATAATTTAGGCCTCGTTTGGGAACAGGTTTTTTTAGTAATTTTTTTAATTTTTTGGCTAAAATATGATGCCAAAAAAATTAATATATTTAGAATGATATTTTAGTTTTTTTATTAAAAAATGTGCAAAAAGTATAGAAAAAAAGAAAATTTTAACTTTTTGATATAAATTTTTGAATTTTTATTATTTTTAGTGACTATTTAATTTTTTAATCAAAAGCATCACTGCTAAACGAGGGTTTATTCTAAATTTAAACACACAAACATAAGTAGGGGTGTGCGCGGTTGCGGTTCGGGCGGTTTAAGAATAAAATTACAAACTAAATGGCGGGTTGGCGGATTGACAAATTGCGGTTTGGCGGTTTTTGGCAGATTGAAGAATATTCTAATCAATTATCATACATTTGCATAATATATAACACTAATTTGTATAATATTTTTTAGATATATAACACAAAGTAATTTTACATAATATGTTTCATATATATAACTACTAATTTGTAATAAATTCATATCTTAAATATCTCTCATACTCATTTTTACATTGAAATTTCATTAGAGGTTAAAAAATATATATGTATTAATTATAGCGGAGCGGAGCGGTTCGATTGGTGAATTATAAATTTTAAAATTTAAATTGCGATTAGCGGTTAGAGCAGTGCGACTTAATACGAATCGATACAAGGGTGTATTCTACACAATCCTAAACACAAGTACCGAGCCGTCCTACATCACTGCTAAACGAGGGTTTATTCTAAATTTAAACACACAAACGCAAGTACCGAGCCGTCCTATACCACCACGTCAAGACTCTTCAGACATTGAAATCACACCAGACTACGAAAAAAAAGATGGAACAGTTCCGATTCGTAACTCGAAAGAGTGTGGCTCGAGAATGGCTCGACAACAAAACGACGTCGTTTTGGTTTTTTTTTTTTTTCCGCGTTTTTCTAATGAAGAAGAAGAAGAAGAAGAAGAAGAAGGTCTGTTGCACTGCTGAGTTCATCAACATCAAAAAAAAAAAGATCTGGGTCTGCCGATTTAAACATCATCATCTTTTGTTCATCAACAGCATCTTTAGATTTCCTAAACAACATTTTTTTGTTCATCAACATCATCAACATCTTCAAATCAACATCAACAAATTTTTTGTTTATCAACATCATCTTCAGATTTCCTGAACATCATTTTTTCTTGAACAAAATTTTGTTCATCAACATCAACATCAACAAAATTTCCTTCATCTTCAGATTTTGAACATCATCATCATCTTCATCATCTTTGTAAGAGGGGCTAATTTGAGCCCATTAAATTAATTAGGCCCAATAGTCCAAGATTGATGGGCCCGAATTTATCACCATCAAACGGGCTAAATGGCTCTAAGCCTCGAAAGGGTTCGGATCCACGAACCTAGAGACTTACTCGGGCCCGGACTCGAAAGGGTATTAAGCAAGCCTAGAGATCCGAGGCACTCGGACTCGAAAGGGTTCGGATCCACGAACCTAGAGGTCCTAAACACTTGGCTTCGAACGGATTTAGACGCAATCCAGAAGTCGCTCCGTTAATGAGTCCCAGAACACTTGCGGGCTCGGAGCTTTCCGGGATCTACGCACCAGAACCATGGGCGTAATGGAGTTCGAACAAAGGACCCGATCCCGAGGACGGTGAGTGGAGATAAATTCACTCTTCGGTTAAACTAGCCTATACCCGGGTCGAGGTGGCACGACCCCGGGGGGTCCATGAGACTCGGCAATATTTTGCGGCAGGACGTCCTCTGGGACTACCCCTGACCCTTTGGGATGATTGGGGATCATTGGTTAGGTGTGGCTAAGAAGAAGGGTTCGCCGAGGGAGTGATCTCCTCTTCGGGGTTTTCTCATCCTCGGAGAAGTCACCTCCTCGGAGAGGTCACCTCCTCGGACAAGGTGGTTAGAGAGAATATCTCCCATGTGCCTTGCACATGGGCTCCATCCTACATCATGAGGTGCCTATAAATAGCACCCACCCATAGCTTTACAAGGGATGGATTTTGGAGATTTTTTTTAACTCTTGGGAAAGAACTAATTTCCCTTCTCCATTATCAACCTTGAGAGTGAAAGTGGGAGATCCATGGGAGAGCCTTGCCATTATTCTATTCTCTAGCCATTTTGCCTTCTTCTTCACCCAATCTCTTATCTCCATCATCTCCTTTGTTGTCGTGTTCCTAAGTTGAGATTATTGAAGAATCTAAGCCTCTCATCATATTCTAGAGAATTCGAAATTGTTCTTCAAGGATCTTCGAAGATCTTCGAATTTTCCAACTCCTTTCTTGAACCCTCTCCTACATTTTGGCGACTCTGCTGGGGAGGCGGATTGGTTAATGGTCTCAACGAGATCTGGAATCCACACAACTCCAACAAGGATGGCGGGAGAAGATGAAGTTCACCAACAAGGATCCTCTAATGGTGGTGATGACAGAACCATGGCTCCAGATCAACCACTTTTGCTTGAAGCCATTCAAGGACTTCAGAATACTCAGCAAGAGATTCTTACCACTCTTCAGAATCTCACTCACACCATGTTGGTGATGAGTTCTAACTTTGCACCGGCGCCAAACGGAAATCAAACTGGTGGTGGAGTTATTCCCGCCGGAGCGCAAAATCAAATCCAAGGAGAAGTAGGCCCCAATCAGCCTATGGCTCATGGTAACACGGCCACAGTAACACATGCTCAAACCACAGTAGGCGGCGGCAGTTTGCCCATACCCGGGCTCCATGGCGTGCCGAGCCAAGATCCAATGGTGACTAGGGGAGTTTCTGGTATAATGAATGGCACTCCAACGACTGCTGGTGTCCAGGAAAACATAAGGAGCATGATGGCACAAAAGGGAGCTATGCCCGTACCTAATCTTGTTACGCCACCAGTGAATGTTACCCAAGCACTAAGCGGGCCTCCTTTGGTGCCAACAACAAATCTGCAAGCACAACCCGGTATAGCGGCGCCGTGCGGTGGACTCTATGGGCCTCAATTCAATATCCCATCACCAACTGGCTTGTCTATAGGCGCTGATGGCCAGTATCGTCAAATGTCCTCACCAATGATGAATTCGCAGCACCAGAATGGCCAAGACGCCCCTAGCTCAGTCTTCGGGTACATAAGCCAAGTCCCGGGAATACCACCATCAAACTCTCTCCCTCAACAGTTTCTCACTCTTGCCGATGTGCAGGCCATGTTCGATCTCGAACGGGGCAAGAGGACCTTACCCTCTTTGCCTGATCCAGACGTCAAGCCGCCTTACCCCATTGAGATGCTGAGTTATCCATACCCTGAGGGGTATACAGTGCCGAAGTTCATCAAGTTCGACGGCAAACAAGGAAATGCCCGAGAACATGTTGTGCGATTCATCGAGACTCTAGGTATTCATGGTTCAAACCACGTCCTCCGACTGAGAGAATTCTCTAAGTCCCTCACCGACCGAGCATATAGTTGGTATGTTAATTTGGCCCCAAACTCTGTCCGAAGTTGGGAGGAAATGGTTAACAAATTCCACTCCAAGTTCTTTCAAGTGGCGGAGAAGGTGACCACACTTACATTGTGTAAAGAGAAGCAACAAGAAAGTGAAGACATCCTTGACTACGTCAAAAGGTTTCAGGACAAGGCCGTGGATTGTCATGAAGCAGTTGAAGAGCGTTATCTGGTTCAAATTTGTCTAGAAGGGGCATTGAGCAGGTACAAAATGTTTCTAGTTAACCACAAGCTACCCACCTTCTCGGCATTAATAGAAGCAGCTCGGAACATTAGCATTCCTCAGGCTCAGGAGTCCGGATTTAAAGCCAGTTACAAGACTAGTTTCAAGTCATCTCGTGGACCTATCGTTGCTGCTGCCTCTGCCCCGGATACCCGAAATTCACAAGGAGGAGGTCATAGAGGCCAGAAAAGAAAGCAATATAATGGTGAAAAGGGGAATGTTTCTTATCCATGTGGAATCGAGGAAGTGAAAGCTCTAGTTAAGGAATGGGTGGCTGACGGAGAGCTAAAATCGCCTTATGTTGAAGAAATGCCATCAAAAAAGGACCGTGAGAGCCCTGAATTTTGTGTCTACCATCGTACATTGAAACATCCAACAGAGAAGTGTTGGACTCTCAGGAAAATCTTCAGAGATAAAGTCGAGGCAGACGAATTGAGGTTCAAAAAGCGAGGGACTCAAGACATCCGAGAACAACCATATCCTCAACACCGAGACAAGGGCAAGAATGTTGCTATGATAGCCTATGAAGGCCCAATGATCGAGGCTATCGCTAATCTCGATGACGATGACTGTTATCTGGACGACATCCTCGAGCCAGAGGGTGAGCAAGTTTACTATGGAAGTGCTCCCTTTGATCCAGAAGGAGGAAAAGAATACTATGGAAGAGGAGGACACCATGTTTATGTGGCATCTTATTTTGAGGAGACCGAGGAGATGGTTAACTACGAGCCTCCAAGAGTGGAAAAAGATTCGGATCACTATGCCAAAACCCTGCAAGACTGTATAAAGTTCAAGCAGTTCTTTGACCAGCTTGGACTTTCCAGGGAGGCAAGAACGGAAATCACCAAGTCTATCATTAATATAGCCGAGGCACACCATGAGGAATGCATGTCGACTGAGGGGTCTATCCCGAGGAAGGCAAAAGAGCAATCTAGTGCCATTACTTTCTCCGAGGCTGATCGGAAGTATCCTTTTTCTCACAATCGCCCGCTTTATGTGACTGCTTTTATTAACGGGGTTGAGTTCAAAAGGGCCTTTCTAGATAGTGGAGCCTCTATCAACATTATGACTCGCGCTACTCTAGAAAAAGCCGGAATCTGTGAAGAACACATTGTGAAGCAGCCGATAGTCATCACTGGCTTCGGTGGAGAAAGGAGAGTTACTATCGGATGCGTAACAGTTGATTTAGCCGTTGGAGAAATTCGCTCGGCCACCAAGTTCCATATTATCGATTCTGAGGCAAATTATCACATCATTCTAGGGAGGACCTGGATGCATAGATATGGGGCTATACCATCGAGTTATCATCAGTGTGTTAAGGCTAAATGGGGAAAGAAGACGGTGACAATTCAGGCTACAGAAAGGCCGTTCGAGATCCATGAAGCTCATTATTCTGATGCCATCTATTTCACCGAACTGGCTGTCGAAGAAATTCCCACCACCTCTAAGCCTCGAGGGGTCAAAATTCCTCGTTGGGAGGATATCAAAGATGACAAGGAGCCGATGGCAGAGTCAAGTAAGCGGGCAATGTCTAGAACAGAAAGTCCGCCTATTCCTCGGAAGGTGATGAAAGTTCGAGAATGAGGCAAGATGGTGTATTATTTATGAAGGTGCGGGGAGTCGGTTTCTTCAGTCACCGACTCCGAGTCAAAAGAAGAGCCTCCTGACAATGATATAGTAATAAAGCCTGAAGTGGCTCCAGAATGTATGCAAGATGGGCCGAAGCCTCAGCCCGAACAACTTATCGAAATAGATCTGAGTGATGGACAAGATGCACTGAGGCCGGTATTCGTAAGTTCGAGCCTTAGCCCAGAAAAGCGGGAACAGTTGTTAAAGTTGATAAGCCGATACTCAGATGTGTTTGCTTGGTCATATAAGGAAATGCCCGGACTAGATCCTGACCTAGTCTCCCACTATCTTGACGTGTTCCCAAACTCCAAGCCAATTAAGCAAGCTGCTCGAAAATATCATCCAGATCTCGAAGAGAAGATTAAGGAGGAGATTGAAAAACTTCAACAGGCTGGTTTCATCCGGCCAATACAGTACCCCACGTGGTTAGCAAACATCGTGCCAGTAAAGAAGAAGAATGGCCAAATCAGAGTATGTGTAGACTTTCGAGATTTGAACAAATCTTGCCCGAAGGATGAATTCCCTCTTCCTCACATCGACACCCTCGTGGATACTACCTCGGGACACCAGATGTTCTCATTCATGGATGGATTCAGTGGATACAATCAGATTAAGATGGCTAAAGAGGACGCAGAAAAGACTGCTTTTAGAACACCTCTCGGAAACTTCTTCTATACAGTCATGCCTTTCGGACTCAAGAATGCCGGTGCAACTTACCAAAGGGCTATGACTGCAATCTTTCATGACATGATCCATCATGAGGTGGAAGATTATGTTGATGATCTAGTGGTGAAATCCAAGAAAGAAGAAGACCATCTCCGAGACCTTGAGAAGGTATTCAAGAGGTGCCAGAAATTCAAAATGAGGATGAATCCTCTCAAATGTGCTTTCGGGGTGACGGCCGGGAAGTTCCTCGGGTTTCTTGTACACAGACATGGTATCGAGGCAGATGATGACAAGGTCAAATCTATCAGAGCAATGCCTCCCCCGCATTCACAGAAGGAGTTAAAGAAGTTCCTCGGGAAGGTGTCTTATATTCGGAGGTTTATCCCAGCATTGGCAGAGATCTCTGCGCCTTTCGGCTCTTTGTTAAAAGGAGATGCCAAGTTCGAGTGGAACCAAGAGCACCAAAAGGCCTTTGAGAGAATCAAGGCGGCCTTGACCTCGCCTCAGACCATGATAGCCCCGCAGCCCGGGGTGCCTCTAATGTTGTATCTAACTTTAACCCCCAAGTCCATAGGGGCATTATTGGTCCAAGATGTAGATGGAGTAGAACGCCCGGTGTATTACATCAGTCGGAAGATTCGAGGAGTAGAAGTCCGATATACTCCAATAGAGAGACATTGTTTAGCTTTGGTATTCACTGCCCAAAAGCTCAGACATTACTTCCTAGCACATCAGATTCAGATTGTTACTAGAAGTGATCCAATCCGATACCTCCTCAGCTCAGCAAGCCTGCTCTAACCGGGAAGGTGGCAAGATGGTTGTTAGCACTGGGTGAATTCGAGATCACATGTGTAGCCCCCAAGGCGATCAAAAGCCAAGCCTTAGCTGATCTCCTTGCCCAATTTCCGAGTGGTGACTATGAACCAGTGAATGAAGAATTAAGAGGAGAGGTGCACGCAGCTATGGCTTCCGAGGAAAGCTTCTGGACATTGAGCTTTGACGGAGCAGCAGCCGGAGGGAAGGGAGGAACCGGGATAGTCCTTACAAGCAAAAGTGGGGAAAAGTTATATTTGTCTTATAAACTGGATTTCCATTGTTCGAATAACGAAGCCGAGTATGAGGCTCTTATTTTAGGCTTGATAGCAGCTGAGAAGCACAGTATCAAGAAGATTCGGATCCGGGGGGACTCAAAGTTGATAGTGAAGCAAGTTTCAGGACAGTTCGTCTTAAAGGAGCCTGCCTTGGCCACATATCGAACAGCAGTCCAAAGGCTTCTTGACAAATTTCAGAAGGTCGAAATAGAGCATGTGCCTCGCTCCGACAACAAGTTTTCAGATGCCCTCGCAACATTAGGGGCAAGAGTTGACATTCCAGAGGAAGAGGCAACAATTGTTATCAAGAAGAGAACAGAACCTTCAATAATACCCGAAGACAAAGGCCTTCCGGAGGACTGGAGAGGAGAAGTCCTCGAACAACTCAGAAGCAAAGTTGGAAAACTGACTATGGCCAAGCTTGCCCAATTCACAATTATTCAAGGTGAACTTTACTTCCGAGGAGGTACCGGATTCCTAGCCCGGTGTATTGGCCAACAAGAAGCAAGCTTCCGACTACAACAGATCCATGAAAAGTCTTGCGAGGATGGGGATATCAGTCTGTATAGAAGAATCCAAAGGCAAGGTTATTATTGGCCCGAGATGGAGAAGGACTCGAATCAATTACAGAAGGAATGCCCCAAGTGTCAGTCATACATCCGGGAGGATGAGAGTTGTTTTGAAATTGATACCCCTGACTGGAGGCAAGTCTACATTGACTATCTCAAAGAGGGAACACTACCTGAGAGCCCGAGGGACATTGCACACCTCAAGAGGAGAGCGAGGCGGTACTTTCTTGATCAGGACAAGCTGTATAGAAGAAGTATTGAGGGCACTCCCCTGAGATGTCTCTCCAAGGAAGAGTCAGATCTAGTCCTCGGAAGAGCCCACGAGATTGAACATCAAGGAGGGGCTCGGCTGTTCGAGCAACTTATACACCTTGGGTATTACTGGCCGACCATGGAGTCAGATGCATCCCATCACGTGAAGAGGTGCCAGACTTGTCAGAAACACGGAAATTTGATCCATGCTCCAGCTGTAGACCTGCATAGTATCCGAACGCCATGGCCATTCCATACCTGGGCTTTTGATCTGATAGGGCCCATCTCCACATCTTCTAAGGGGTACAAGTGGATTCTCGCAGCCACAGAATTGAGTACAAAGTGGGTCGAAGCAATTCCTCTGAAGAACGCTACGGGGCCTGCAGTTGCGAACTTCATCAAGGAGAATATCATTTGCCGATTTGGAGTACCAAACACCATCCTCTCGGATAACGGCACTCCCTTCATAAACAAATATGTGAAGAGCCTCCTAGAGACTTACCAAGTGAAGCATCACAAATCCACACCCTACTATCCAAAAGGGAACGGGCAGGCGGAAGCCACAAACAAGACACTGATAAGGATTCTGAGCAAGATGATGGATGAGTTTGGGGGGACTTGGTCCGAACAGTTGATAGTAGCCCTATGGGCGTATCGCACTTCGAAGAGAAAGCCAACTCAAGCAACTCCTTACTCCCTTGTGTATGGGTCCGAGGCAGTGTTACCTATAGAGTTGGAAACGCCATCTGCTCGAATGGCTCTCGCCTCGGGGATGGTATTGGAGCCTCGAACCACCAGATTGGAAGCATTAGAGGAAAAGCATGACAGAGCTGCAAAAGTCATGGAAAGGTATCATGAGTCCATCGCCCGAGCCTATAACCAGACTGTGGTACCAAGGAAGTTTGAAGAAGGTGATCTAGTATGGAAGATTGTAGACCCAATCATGCGAGGACAGCCTTTACCCAAGTTTTCTCCAAAATGGGAAGGGCCCTACAAGGTGGTTCAGACAAGCTCAAGCGGGTACTACAAACTTGTAAGGGTTGAAGACGGCTTCCGAACTGGCCCGCTCAATGCAAAGTTTATCAAGCATTACTACCCATAGTTGGACTCATCTATGTTGAAGTTCATTTTCACTTTCTTACTTTGTCTAAAGGTTGTATTTCCCTTGCGTTATGAAGAAGCTGGTTTTCTCTATGGTGTATGTTTTATCCCATCACTTACAGTGAATCTATTATACTTTTGTCAAGAAAGTTGAAGAACTAATGAAGCTTTTATAAACATATGCATATGATTGTTCTTTCCATTGTATCATTCGAAATAAATATTTTATCAAGTAGAATGAGAAAACAATGCGAAAATATCCAAACAACAAAAATTTTGTCATTTCATTGCATTGTCCTAGATAAAACATTTTTATCGAAAGGGGCAAGAAAGTAATGATAAAAAAAAAAACTCAATCTTTCCTAAAGACACCCTCAAAGAAGCTGCCCGTCACATCTACATCTGGAGGACAAACAGTAGAGTGTGCTTCTAAAGTCTCCAAGGCCCGAGCATAACCCGACTCAAGTTCACGAAGAGTTGCCTTTATCTCATCTATAGAGGTGCGATAAGAGGCAAGCACAGACATAAGTTCCAGCCGATGACTGGCGTTCGAAGCTATATCCAGGCGCTTCCGAAGCCATGATAAGTCCACTTGGTGACGCTCCATGTCAGAGATCCCCTGATACGCCGTCTCGACTACTTTCCCATTAAGGTCACACAACCGTTGCCTGTCCAAGCTATATAAGATAGTGGCAAAAGACTCGAGAAGAGCAGTCTGAATGAGTGGACACTGGCAAGCAAATGAAGCAAAGGTCTCCGGGTAACTTGAATGCACAAGCTGTAGAACTGAAGCAAACTCAGGAGCTACCCAATAATGGAGAAATGATACTTTGCCAGAAGCTGAAGGAGGAATTGGGGCCGGAAAGCTGCTAGTCTCAGGAATCTCCCCAATGTCTATCGGGTTAGATGAACCACCCGGAGGGGTAACTCCCGGAAGAGGTCCCGAGCCTGAGAATGCCGAACGATAAGGGGAAAGACCAAAAGCATCACTATCAATGTGAAAATCACTGAGATTCAAATCCAAAATATTCGAAGGCACTGGCGATGAAGAACCTCTGGCAGTCGTCTCAAAGGCAGGTGTTCCCCCTTGAGAAGGAGAACTGTGAGGAGTTACAAAGAGAGTCGGAGTAGAGTCCGGGAAAGGTGAAGACGAGACCACGGTAGCAGCTAACACTGGAGCAAAGTCTGAGGCAGGTGAAGGCAGGACCCCGGTAGCAGCTAACACTGAAGAAAAGATAAGAAGGCCTTATTAGAGGTAGGGAACAGGAAAGTCATTTAAGTAAAGATTTCTCACAGATATAAGTAAATGACAAACTTCAGAAAGAAAGATTACCAGAGGGAGAATCAATATGCAAAGCCGGGGCAACTGAAGGACTCCTAGCATCAACAAAGTCACTTGGTCGTGTAGAGACCACCTGATCGATCTCAATGTCTGATGAAGCCTGAACAGTAGCAGTCATCCCTGAAGAAGGAAGGAGGGCCGGAGGATGAGAATCACCATAAGTACCAGAGCGAGTCTCAGAGATCTCTAGCACATCCACCTCCACACCATTCCCAGAGGCGCACCTCGTCTCTACATTGCTTCTAGAAGCATGGCCTACGGCATCAGTTTCTGAGGCATCAGTCCCTCTAGTAATCTCAACATCAGAACGGTGAGCCCCAATAACCTCGTCACCAAGATAGCGCTCCTCCTCAGCTACGGTAGGGCGGTGACGACGCATACGTGGAATAAGGTCACAAAAATGGTCGGAGGACTCAGCCTCATCATCATCGTCATCTATAACTGCTATACGAGAGGTGCGCATCTTCACAAGTCTTGCAGACAAAGGGAGGGTGTCGTCCAAGTCTGAGTCCGGCCTGGGGGAGGCAGCATGGCCAGGAGCCACGGTACTGAGAACGTCAACAACCGCAGGATCCTGCACAACATGGGCAAATAAAAGTTTTCATTTTTAGAAGGTATAGTCGCAAAAAGGAAAGTAACTTCAAATCAAAAATTTCGGGTACCTCATGAAGCCTTTTGGAACGGCGAGGAGCGGAAGGACTGGCATCAGAAGTCCTCTTGTGAGCCATCTTCTTAAGGCGGGTCGTCCGAGGACCAGAGGCCTTATTCAAAGGGACTGGCTCCAGAGAAGTAATTGCCAAGCTAGAAGCAGATGCCCGAGCAGAAGGGTCAGTTGGAGCAGATGAGGTGAAGAAACTCTCGTACATGTGGTCAGATTTTCGGCTCTCGGGTAGCCGAAGAGAAGAATCCTTCTTATAAATCGGCGGAGGCAAACATACGGTCGGTCTGCTCTGGACAAATGCAATAAACGCATCGATATTCTTCTGCCAATACCGCCTGAAAAAGGGGGTGAAACCCCCTACTCGGCTCAAGCCTGGCATCGTCAAAGAGCCGGATATGGGAAGCACGGTGTGTACAAGCCCGCGACTGAAGCGCCCGTAGCTCGCTGAAAATGATAATAAAGGAGGTGCTGGCCCCGGGGCACATTGATCAAACCCGAATTGACATGCTACGCGGTCAGGCCTATAAACGGCACTATCAACGCCTTCCTCATGCCACACCGGTAATGAACTCGGACGGATCATAATCAGCATATCAACAAAGGGTGCAGGGATGTTCTTCGACAAAGGAAAGGACACCGAGCGGGAGGAACCATGATAGATAAGCTGTGTGGCCACACCCACAGGTGGGCATACATACGGCTGTGCCACAAAGCGTTGGGGATCATCCACCAGAGTATTCAAGGATAAGGTGGAAATGGTACGTGACCACCGTGTAATCAACGGCTGGCAAGACTTCGCTTTCTCAAATGTCCGAGACCCATCAGTATCGAGCACAGGGATGCCATCTTTATCCACTATCTCCCGAAGAACTTCCGCCTCAAATACAGTCGGAGCAGGGGCAAATTTTGGGAACCTCTCGAAGAAGAAACATAGCAGGAACTGGCTGTGAATAAAGGAGACAGGCTCATATCGACCCACGGAGCGAACCATATCTCGATGTAGTAGATCCAGCCGATAGTAGAGATTCCCAAGGAATAGTGGAGCCAAAGGGATCCGATCTCCTCTGAAGAGCCTGACTGCCAAGGGGAAGACGAAAGGATTGAGGGAATCCGGAGGTGTGCTCGGAAGAATGAAGAATGAAAGGAAGCAAGCCAGAAATCCCAAGAAATAGAGCCTGGAGCCATACATCGGACCGGCCTCATACTCCCGAGAGTCAGGGTCAGCATCTCTGGCCAAGGGTTGAAGATCTTTGAAGAAGTGGCGGATCCATGCAGTATAGGAAGCACGGTCCGTCCTTACTCGACTAGTCCTCCTCGCTGAACCATCAAAAACGGAACTCCACCGACCACAAGTTTGAAGATTTAGCTTCAGAGATTGGATCAAAGAATCATCTTCGGGGGGTGTCTGCTCAGGGTCGAAGGCATCAGGGCCGGTCACTTCCAGACGCAGCAACATGAACACATCCTCAAGGGTGGGCCCCATCTCGTGCTGGCCAAGTATAAAGGTGTGTGTCTCGGTGCTCCACCGAAGAGCCATGGCTTCCAGGCTAGCATTGTTGCGACGGATGGATAGGGATCGAGATATTTTCACTGGGATCAATAGTCGGGCCTCTTGAAGCCGCTGACAGAAGCTCTTGTCCAAGAGGACATCATTGACCCACTCCCGCCAACCAAAAGGAGGGTTTGAGAAGTCCTTGAACTGAGGATAACAGTATGGAAAGTCCCCCCGCTCAATCCGAAAGCGTAGCACCGAGGAAGGAGAAATGAGGGCCTCATGTCCAGAGTCAGTGTCCTCAGTGAGACATAATGGAGCCGCCTTCGGAGATAGAAGAGAAGTGGTGGAGGTAGCCGCCCGCCAGAAGGGATCCTTCCGACCAAAATAAGGAGATTTCCTCCACTCAGATGCCGGAGGTACATCCCTTTCTTTCATGAGAGCCGGTTCCGATGACCCCGAGACAACGGGTTTCTTTTGAGAAGACATATGGCTGAAATAACCAGTATAAATATTAAAGAGTTGACCGTATTAAAATTCAGAATATTGTTACATGCAACATGATGGGTTTATCAACAAATTCAACTTCGGACGTCATCAACAATTCATTTTCTCGGATATTCTTCAAGCTCAACAAATTTTAATACCAATGGGTGCATCATCAACATATAGATTTTCGTCTTCTATCATCAATAAGAGGTGCAATGTCATAGGTCGCTTCATGATAAAGTTCAATCGGGTCAATTTCTTAAAGTCACTATGTTCCATATTAAAGGTTCAATTTATACGGGGCTCAAAATTTGGACAGAGTGAAGTTCAATAGCAAATTTCAGGTCCGAGATCCGAAGTATATTACATTGCTTATCAGTAGCAAGATTTGATGGATTGACGTGCAAGCTACAAGAATATTCCTCCCAAGTCAATATTATTTTTTTTTTTTTGCTCAATTCAAGTGGCAAATATTCTATTACGACGGCAAAAAAAAAAAAAAAAAAAAAAAAAAAAAAAAAAAAAAAAATTCAGCAACAATAGTTCAAGTTATACAATAGCCCATAATTTCTTTGGCAAATTTCAAGTCAGGAAATCCAGTTAAATAAATCCCACATGGAAGTTCTTGCATGGATTCATTCATTTGTTTGTTTATTTTATTTATATATATATAGTGCTGCCACCACACAAAGAATATACATATATAAGAATAAAATAAATAAATAAACAAAACACTTAAAGAGCTTACTCACAGGTTGGGCCAACGGAGGAAGTGCACGGCTGTGTTAGAGTCAATGTGGGAAGCAGAAAATAGGCCACGAATGGGTGGAACCAGTACCGAAGATAGCCGGAGTAAATCAATAATAGCACCGGCAGTGGACAGGACCACACACGTTGCGTTGAGTGGGCGAACGTGCGTGGTCGGCGTTGGACAAGTTGAAGCCGGAAGCAACGCTGGTACCACAGAAGAGTCAGCAACCACACACGTTGCGTTGAGAGGGCGAACGTGTGTGGTGTGCGTTGGAACCGTCGCAGTCAACAGTGGTCGGAGTTGCAGCAAAGAGAGGTCAGTAGACGAACTCCGAATCTGTCTCTGTTAGAGAGAGTGGGTTGAGAATGGGTTTGACAAAAAGGGTTTTAAGCTTGTATTTACAAATCTAACAGCAGCGGCGATGAACAACCTGCAACCTAAAAAAAAAAAACATTCAATAGTGAGGAGAGGAAGACGAAGTTACATCAGTGTTCTTCAACAGTGCTCTTCAGTGGTTACAGAAGCAAAAACCGAGCTGTGCTGCATTGATTTAAAAAAAAAAAGAGTTTTGTGGTGGCTCTGTTTTTTTTTTGATTTGCAGAAGCAGCGGCTATGGCCTTCAAATGGAATGCAAAGCAAGAAAGAGAAGGTGTATGTCACTGATTAAAAAACAAAAAGAAAAGAGAAAGGAAGAGGAAAGTTGTGCTGTCGGCAGCTGTAGGCAAAAAGAAAGGAGGGGGTATTGATTAGGGTTGCCAAAAAACGTGTGAGCCTTTCTTTAATCAAAAAAAAAAAAAAAAAAAAAAGGGAGCATTATCTTTGAATATTTCATTAGTATATTCTAATAATGTATATATAGGTAATTGATCTGCTGTATGCCAAACAACAAAAAAAAAATGCTTCTTTATTCTTTGGTTAAAAAATATATACATCTATATTCTCTCAAAAAAAAAAAAAAAAAAAAATTTTGCTTATCATTTTTTTCTGTAAATTGAAGTGCGTTATCAACTTTATCCATAGACTCTGTCATGACAAAATATTTTTTTTTTTTTGGGGAACGTGATGCGAAACAGGGTCGAAGAAATGACAGTATGCATGTCTGAGAAATTTAAAATTTCTCATACACGCAAGGGGCAAATGTAAGAGGGGCTAATTTGAGCCCATTAAATTAATTAGGCCCAATAGTCCAAGATTGATGGGCCCGAATTTATCACCATCAAACGGGCTAAATGGCTCTAAGCCTCGAAAGGGTTCGGATCCACGAACCTAGAGACTTACTCGGGCCCGGACTCGAAAGGGTATTAAGCAAGCCTAGAGATCCGAGGCACTCGGACTCGAAAGGGTTCGGATCCACGAACCTAGAGGTCCTAAACACTTGGCTTCGAACGGATTTAGACGCAATCCAGAAGTCGCTCCGTTAATGAGTCCCAGAACACTTGCGGGCTCGGAGCTTTCCGGGATCTACGCACCAGAACCATGGGCGTAATGGAGTTCGAACAAAGGACCCGATCCCGAGGACGGTGAGTGGAGATAAATTCACTCTTCGGTTAAACTAGCCTATACCCGGGTCGAGGTGGCACGACCCCGGGGGGTCCATGAGACTCGGCAATATTTTGCGGCAGGACGTCCTCTGGGACTACCCCTGACCCTTTGGGATGATTGGGGATCATTGGTTAGGTGTGGCTAAGAAGAAGGGTTCGCCGAGGGAGTGATCTCCTCTTCGGGGTTTTCTCATCCTCGGAGAAGTCACCTCCTCGGAGAGGTCACCTCCTCGGACAAGGTGGTTAGAGAGAATATCTCCCATGTGCCTTGCACATGGGCTCCATCCTACATCATGAGGTGCCTATAAATAGCACCCACCCATAGCTTTACAAGGGATGGATTTTGGAGATTTTTTTTAACTCTTGGGAAAGAACTAATTTCCCTTCTCCATTATCAACCTTGAGAGTGAAAGTGGGAGATCCATGGGAGAGCCTTGCCATTATTCTATTCTCTAGCCATTTTGCCTTCTTCTTCACCCAATCTCTTATCTCCATCATCTCCTTTGTTGTCGTGTTCCTAAGTTGAGATTATTGAAGAATCTAAGCCTCTCATCATATTCTAGAGAATTCGAAATTGTTCTTCAAGGATCTTCGAAGATCTTCGAATTTTCCAACTCCTTTCTTGAACCCTCTCCTACAATCTTCAACATCATCATCATCTTCATTAACACAAAAAAAAAAAAAAATCCCTTTCATAATCCAGATCTACTGGAAAGGGGACCGCCATAACCGACCGATCACTGACATCACCGACCGCCTTCACCGTCGATCATCGACCGCCATCACCGACCGATCTTCCTTCTCCTCTTCTCTCTTCCTCTTCTCTTCTCTCTTCTCTCTTCTCTCTTCTCTCTTCTCTCTCTCTCTCTCCCCTCGTCTCTTCCCTCTGTATTTGAACGCACAGAGAAAGAAAGAAAAGGAAAAAAAAATTAAAAAAATGCCAAAAACGACGTCGTTTTTGGTATTTCGGGCCAATTTCGAGCCAACAATTTCGAGCAACGGATCATTTTTCAAGATGGAATATAGATTCGTTATTAAAATTTATCAATTTATATTTGATATTAAGTATAAAATTTATCATTTTTTATTATTATTATTTGATATAAGTTTCAAAAATGTCTAAGACCCCCTTTGACCCCCTCTCTCTCTCATTGGTTAGATTTTCTTTTCTTGTTTTTTTGTTTCCCTTGTCCTCCAATCACCACCTGCCACAAGTCTGTGGGGATAGTGGGGGTGATGATTGGATGGAGTCTCTATCACTCCTCTATAAGTTTTGACAATTGTCATTTGTGTCAACTCGGGCAAAATCTCCCTCCCTTCCTCGTAGCAAAATAGATAAATTTTTGCAAAACAATCATTTTCACAGAACCAAACACAGAAACTAATGTGTTTAGGATGATCGGCCGGACGACCACCAAGTCAATCGCTTGGTTGTCCCGTACACATTAGTTTCTGTATTTGATTATGTTAAAATAACATCTGACCATAGAAGCACTATGGCTATAATTCTATTCAGTGTGTTTGTTTGAGTTTTTTAAATTAAATTTTTTGGTTTTCGTATTTTTTTGTTTTTAGTGAATATTTTTAAAATTTTAAATATTTTTTTACTTTTTAAATGCACCTTACTTAGATGTATCTAAAAAGTAAAAAATTTGTGAAAAAATATTTTAAAAAATTAATGAATACATAAAAATACAAAAAAAATATATTGAATTCTCATATTTTTTTTATATTTTGGGTATTTAGTGAATTTTTAAAAGGCTTTCTTCACAAATTTTTTACTTTTTAAATACATCTAAGTTAGGTATGTCTAGAAATTTAAAAAATTGCTTAAAATATATTAAAAAAATCAATAAAAACAAAAAAATACGGAAAATAAGAAAGTAAAATTTTTTGAAAAGTATTTTTTAAAAAAGGAATTCAAGCATAGTGATTATTTTTTACTATTTATTGTCAAATTATAGTAATAACAATGCTATTATAACATTTGTTATTAGAGATGTTCTAAAGTCTCATTTAGATCAAGCTATTTTAATAATTTCTTAAATTTTTAATTAAAATATGACGTCAAGAAATTAATATATTTAAAAATAATTTTATAATTCTTTATAAAAAGATTTAAAAAAATAATTTATAAAATAAAAAAATTAGTAAATTGACATTTTTACACTTTGACGAGGCCGGTTATTCAACTCGTAAAATTTCAATTCACCTGCGGTGAAGTGACGCGGCAAACTGGCATGACATACATGAAGTGAAAACATGGGATTGCGAGATATCATAAATATTGGACTTTAACATTTTTTTTATTAACCCAGAGTGAGTAACATTGTAGTTAAGGTTTAAGATTTAAGCTCCAAAGTTACCGGTTTAATTCTCTTTTTTTTGGGTTAATTATTTGGGTGAGTACAATTAGTTAGGAAGTTGGATTTTAAATTGTCTAATTAGTGTGCTTGGTGTAGGTTCAATGTTCCTCTGCTGTGCGAGTCCTGACTTAAGCGGAGCTTGTCTTGGAAGGTCGGGACAAGTTCCTAGGTTATAGTCTCCTCGTTCGGAACAGCTAACAGGACACCCTGGTGATATTTGGAAGGGGCGCTGCCTTAAACCTACAGGAGAGTAGGAAAGATTTTTCTATAACAAATTTTTTTTTTTATTTGAAAAAAATACTCATTAAAAAAAGAAAAATGACTTAGACTCTAGCTGGGGGTCGCCCGTGATTAGGCAAAAAATTTTTTATTTTTTTTTATTTTCAACCAACTTCAAGTCGACACGTAACACTAAGGTCATGTTTGTTTGGGTGGACATGAGCTTGGGATTGGACTAATAGTCCAATAAAATTATTAATCCGATATTTGGTTAAACAATTGAAGTATGGACTAATTATTTTAAACTTGACTATTAGTTGAGATAGGATACATAATCCAACGGATTCGTAGTCCTAGAACTATTAGTCATGGGAATGCTAATCCAGTCCGCCCAAACAAACATGGTGTAAGGGTTGCTAGGGTCGCTCGTATTGAGTGTCGGAAGCATTGTTGGTAAAAAAACTGGTACAATCATCAATTAGTACGATCATCAATAAAAAACTGGTACAATCATCGAGTGCTGCAGCTGAAGTCTGTTTATATCAATCTATCAATTGCAGGTTTTGACATACAAGAGGGGTACAAAAACGTTATTTTATCTCTATTGTTTCGGGCATCACGTGATTTGAAATTTATAGATAAATTTGTAAAATAAAATGATAAATTTTTTAACTTTATTTTGTGATTTTTTAAAATTTTAAATTAAAAAAATATGATACCCAACTACGCCTAATTGTTAAAAAATGTGAAGGGACATTAGGACCCACACTAAAAGTTTGTTTAGAATGTGTTATATAAATATATATATATATATATATATATATATATATATATATATATATTTTTTTATAATCTTTTTTAGGTTATATTGGCCTTGTTTGATTTGTTTTTAAAAAATAAATTTTGGAGAAATTTTTTTTAAAATTTTGTTTGGTTTAGTGATTTTGAAAAAAAAAAATTCTAAAATCACTTTATATCTTCTACACATCAATCAATTATTTTCTCTCTCTCCTCTCTCTTGCTCAATCATTTTTTCTCTCACACACATTTAGGGGTTGTTTGAGGTGTCCTAAATAAGTGCAATTTTTTATTTTTATGAAATATAAGTTGGGTATGAGTTGGGTTTGAAGTGATGTGATAGAGAGGTGATGTGACTTAAATAAGATAATGTGACTTAAATAAGATAGTGACTTTTTGACTTTTTAAATTTTTTTGAAGATGCCAAACTTGGCCTTACTCAAGAGAAAAGAGAGACCCTCACCACCCCTAGTGAATGTTGATTGGTCCAATTTTATTTTATTTTTCCTCTTCTCGTTGCCCCCCACGTGTATGTGGGGGTGGTGAGGGTCTGGATCATCTCTGTTTATTCAATTACAACAAAATATAAAATTATCCCAAACTTTCATATTCCAAAACTATTTCCAAAATATACAACTAAACGAATCAAAAAAAAAAATTTAACTCTTTTCCCAAAAGTTTTTTTGAAAATTTATCCCCCAAAACCAAAACCAAACACACCAATTATCTCTCTATTTTTTTACATCTTTTCATAAAAAGATAAAAAATACACTTATTTAATTCATCCAAATGGCTAAAACATGGTTGTTTGATTCATATATGCATGGTTCTGTTCAAAAAAACAAAAAAGTTTCATATATGCATGGTGGATAGGAATGGCAACGGGTCGTGTCGGGTCGGGGCAGTGTTGGGGATCACACTTCCCGTCCCCGTCCCCGGTCCCCGATGGTGAAAATACTCCTGTCCCCGACCTCGATCCCCGACGGGGAACCCATTACCGCCCCCGTCCCCGTCCCCGTCCTCGTCCCCGTCCCCGTCCCCTAACGGGGATCAGGTTTCCCAACCCCGAAAATTCCTCGGCCAAAAAATTTAAAAAAAAAATTCAACTCTACACATTTACAAGAATTCATCAACAACAAATCTAACATATTTATCAGCAACAGATAATTCGTATCTTCATTTTCTTGATCTTCATCAACATATTTACAATAGATCATTATTTTACAACAGATCAACAACAAATCAACAAATCAAAGAGAGAGAGAGATTTTCAACAACAGATTTTCATTTTCTTGATCTTCATCAACAAATCTAACACATTCATCAACAAATCTAACACAGATCAACATCTTCATCTTCATTATTTTCAGATCTAAAGAACAAAATCAAAAAGAGAGAGAGAGAGAGAGAGAGAGAGAGAGGAAGAGAAGATACCGTGAGAGAAAAAGAGACAAGGAGATACTGTGAGAGGGAGAGGAGGAAAAGCAACCAGTGAGGAAGAGAGGAGGAGTTGCGATGATGAACGGCGGTAATGAAGGAGCCGTCGCCGACCAAACCAGGAAGGGAGAGAGAGAGAGAGAGAGAGAGAGAGAGAGAGAGAGAGAGAGAGAGAGAAGATGAGATACCATGAGAGGAAGAAAATGAGAAGCCGCCAGTGAAGGAGAGAAGAGGAGCTGTGGTGAGAAGCGACGGTGAGGGAGAAGCCGCTACCGACCAAACCGATGAATGAGAGGTGGTGAGGAACGGAGATCATGTGTGAGAAAAAGAGAGAGATGGAGGCGATGTTTGTGTGTAGATATTCTACCAACAGATAGCCAATCCCTACACACACACATATATTATATATAAACAGGGGCAAAATAATAATTTTACGTTGAGGGTAACTGGGGGGGATCGGGGATAGGGGCGAACTGGGTCCGAGATTGAAACATGATTCCCCGTCCCCGGCCTGAATATCATCAGGGATTTAATTTTTAATATCATCCCCGGCCCGTCGGGGGTATTTTTTGAGAAATAATCGCTCAATTCAGGATCGGATGATCGGATCCCCGTCGGGTCGGGGTCCAATTGCCATTCCTAATGGTGGAGCATCTAATATGGAGTAGTGATATATGAATAAATTTTGGGGGAGGGTACAATGTGTATTTGTATATTGTAAAAAAGTTATAAAAAGAAGAAATTATATATTTTGTAAGATGAAAGTAATGATTTTTGTGATAAAAATTATGAATTGTGATATGCATCCTAAAAATTATATATAACTAAAGTTATAATTTTTATAAGAGAAGTTAAAAAAATTGTGAGAACAAAAAAAATTATATTTTTTGTGACAATATGCTTTTTATATAAGGTGCATACCATGTACACCCAACAAGGAATACATATCGTAGACTTTCTCTAAATTTTTTCTTACAAAATAACATAATTGTTTGTTATTTTTATTTCAAATAAAAAAAAATCAACTTATTAATTCTGTATGACTATTATGTAAAAAATTCAATTTGTGTAACATATTACATTGATTCGAATAAATTTTATTTTATTTATTTTTTGTATAAAGTTATGTTTGTAAATAATTATTCTTGTGAGGGTAGATAAGTGGATGGCCATTTTGAGAATGGTGGACCTTGACCCATGATGATAAGAAGGGCCATATGCACAGTATAAGGTAGGGGTGGGTAGTGTGGTTTGGAGGATTTGAAAGTAGAATTATAAATCAAACGCGGTTTAGTGGATTGGAAAATTGTAATTCGGATGGTTTGGAATGGATTGATGGATTGAAAAATATTTTTAATTAATTATCAAATATAATATAATACTAATTTATATAATTTTTCTTTATATAAATAACATAAATTAATTTTACATAATATTTTTCATACATATAATTATTAATTTATGATAAATTTTATATTTTAAATCTCTCTTACACTCATTTTTATTTTGATATTTCATTAAAAATTAAAAATTATATGTATTAATTATAGAGGAACAAAACAGTTTTGAACACAGATTATAAATTTTAAAATTCAATTCACGGTTAGCATATAAAATGGTACGGATTAATGTGAATCAGTAAGATTTTAACGAATTGGACAATATTTTACAAATTTTAAAATTCAATTCGCCATCAGCGAATCAAATAATGCGAATTAATATAAATTTATATAATTTTAACGAATTAAGTGTACTTTACATAACCTTAATATAAGTAGTGCACCAAAGCTGTGGGAAGAGATATTTTTTGCTTTTTCATTGAAACAAATACAGAAGCACGTGTTTGAGAAAAGTTGAAAGAGTTGAGATATTTTGCAGATATTTCATTGCTCCTCACTCATCTCATCATTTCAGTATCTTCTCTGGAGCCCTCTTGACAAATCGACCCTGCAACATAAAAACAACACACTTTGAATTCTCAATCAACCCAAAAACAGAACACAGAGAGAGAGGATAAGGTGGTTTTTACCTTGAGCCTGGGTCTTTGATCAGCGTTGAGTTTGCGAACTTGATATCTTATCTTCTTAGAGAACAATCTAGTCTGACGTTTTTCCTTGTATCTTAGTACTCTTGCTTCCCTTCTTGCCCTCTCCTCCTCCATTACTGGCACCTCTCCCATCTACAAATTAATATTATTATCCAAACACCTAAAATTAACAACTTTTATAAGAATATATATATAGGAAATGGAAAATGCCATGGACATTCTCTCTCGCCCTCTACTATTTTTTTTTTTTTATTATTTTTTATTTCAACGGTAAGGGTGCACGGGCGTACAACTCAACTAATCTCCTTTCTAGTCTGATCAAAGCGAGGCATCTACGATAAGAAATTTATTATTTATGACTTGATTCTAAGAGTTGAACGGTGAATAATTATATGAAGAATATACTCACCAATCATTCAAGACAATTTAAGATTTGGCATTCTACTAATTATGTATCAGTATATCCCATATATATATATACACTTGAAAATATTAATAAATATATTATCTCTTTTTATTAATTATGTACTATTGTACCCGTTTCATATAAAGCAGAGGATTATATTTACTTACAAAAATGAAGGAGAATTTTTTCCTCTCTCCCTCTACTAATTACGTAATGTATTCGTTGACTGGAAAAGAAACTCAAGTACCCTTCTTATTACCCAAAAAAGAAAAAATTCTGAGTTCTTCATAGACTAATTTCAGCTTAGGGGAATAAAATAGAATGTTCGAGATTAATAAAATTCAGTAAATCTAATATACATAGAAGATGTGGAAGTGAAATGGATTAATATTAGAAGGAAGAAAAGAGGATAATGAGTAGTTTGAGGACTAACATAGCCATTATTCGCCATTGAGAGAGAAAAATCATCAGCCCAAAGAGACCGACGATCGGACCAGGCATCCAAGACCTCTTGATAATTCAAGTTCAACTTCAATGACATCCTCCTCTTCTCGTCATCATGATTATCATCATCCCAAAATCCGTAGCTTTCTCTCTTCACAGTACAATAGTTGTAGCGGCTGTGGCTCTCTTCTTCGAAATATATGCTCGTTTGCGCTACGGTCTGATCACTTTCTTCTTCTTCTCCTGCTACTGAAAATCCTTCCCAATCCATGAAATCCCAATTGAGTCCACCGCACATGTTCTTAGTACCATTCTCTGGTAAAACTTCATCGTCTTCGATGCTCAAAATGCCCTCCAACTCCTCCATGATACCAGTCTCCTTGTCGTCAACGATTCCCGAGAATTTGGGAACCATGGTGGTTGGCACATCTTCTTCTTCCTTCTTAGGACTTCTTAGGAGAGAGCTATGTCCCATCTCTATCTCTCTGCCTCCCCCTCCCTCTTTTTTTTTTTCTCTTTCTTAGACTGTTTTTTCATGTATGCATGACAATGTGAATGTAGGAAGTAGTGAGTAGTGGAAATGGGTAATTTTATT
Source organism: Camellia sinensis (assembly GCF_055761805.1). Taxonomy (NCBI): domain Eukaryota; kingdom Viridiplantae; phylum Streptophyta; class Magnoliopsida; order Ericales; family Theaceae; genus Camellia; species Camellia sinensis. Next base: position 61,110,042 of record NC_138974.1, read on the forward strand.
TGCTTGGTGGCACCTTATCTTCTTGCGATTGGTCAATGTAATCTTTTACGTGGTTGTGGTAGGCTGAAATAGTCCAGCTTGTCGGAGTGCGGAGGCGGGGTCCATGGAAACCTTTATGCTTCCCTTGTGTTGTCCCAATTGACCTGCGTATAGTAAAATGATATATAAGTTAACTTAGATTCACTTTTTAAGTTTAGGGATATATGAACGAGATGATTAGTTGATGATTATAAAATGAATGTGAGAGATAATTGTTTTAAATTTTTAATAGAGTGTTATATTATTTAATTTAGAAAGTGAGTTTAATTTTTTAGTCTAAATAATAACACTCTTTACAGAAAGTTTTGTTATAACCTTTTATACAGTCCTCGTATTTCATTTTATCACATTTATTTTTGAAGAAATAATGATAAATATATATTTTCTAAAATAGATTATTTATTTATTTAGATAAAATTAATAAAATGAAAATATTATAACTATTAAATAAATTTAATTTTTTTTCACATATGATATACACAAAAAAAAGACTCTACGAAATAAAAGATTCAAATTATCAAAATAATATCTCACCAACCTTAACATGACAGTCAACTTTAGATTTGAGAGAATTTTTATGCTAATTTGTTAGCTGTATAATTAGGATTTTAATGCATAATTAATTAAATTATTATTTTAATACAAATCGCACCAAATGAAAATGATACGAGGACACAATTCAACACGACAACACGTCAATTCTAAAGATAGGCTTCTCTCAAAAAATTGGGAAGCGTTTCCCTAAAGGCCGAAGAGCTTTCTAACTTCTTCGGAAGAAGAACATTTTTTGGGCCCGGTCCGCTCAGTTTTCTGCGGCTAGTGTGCTGTGAATTGTCTTATTGGAAGCCCATATTAGTATTCGTAACTCAACCAGCTCGTCAATTGGAATCATTGGCTAAGCCCATTTGAGATTTTGGGCCCCCGATCAAAAGAAGACATGAATTCTGCATCATTAACTATTATTTTAATCTGTGTTCCTAGTGTTCACGGATTGGTTTTGTGCGATTTGTGGTTTGGTTTTGACTCGCCGCATTTATGCGATTTGAGAAAAAGTTAACCCGTAACCGCCCGCAATGTAGTTTGTGGTTTGTGCAGATAGGATTTGCGGATGTGCGGGCGGTTTGCGGTTTGCGGTTTACACTTTTTTCTTTAAAAATTAATTTTTGAGTTTTTTTTTCCCATCGAATTTAGGCATCAGATTCATTTTATATATTTGTGATCATTTGGCAACAATTTTCTAATGAGTTTACAAATAAAAATTGAATATCAATGCATTAAATAAAAGTATCTAAAACAAAGAGAACCTACACTAACATTTTTGTCATGAAAAAAATGTATATCAATGCATTAAAGGTTGTACTCAATTAGAATTGCCAGTTCGGTAATCAATAATCAAACTAGAAGTTCCATCGACCAACAGAAGGAAAATTTTATTAGGAAAAAGTGGACGAGCCACCAATGAAAATCATATAAGAAACAAAGTTTAGGACTTGATAATTCTACGGCATTAAGAAAGTTGAGAAATACTTAAAAATAAAGACCCTAGTGTCATAGAGAACATAATGGTGCTCCTATTAAAGTTACAAAGTTGGTATATAAAAAATAATAATAATAATTAAAGTGCTTGTGGGTTTTGTGGGTTTTGTGGGTTGCAGGTTTAACCCGCAACTCGCAAATTTGTCATATTTTAAATTGAATCTGCCCGCATTATATTTGTGAAACCGCTTATTTATATGCGAGTTGGACGATTTGAACAGTTCGGATAAACCGTTGCCTACTCCTAGTTCCTATTTTCAAAAAAAAAAAAAAAAAAAAAAAAAAAAAAAAAAAATTGTTCCATGTATGAGTAAAAGATCGTTTGCACTACGCAGAATTTAAAGGACAATTTGTGGGGCCAAGGCTAGCATACTTTTGCACAATAAGCACGAGACAATAATACATAAATACAAAAAAAATATCTTCGTTTGGAAAAAAATTGTTTTTTTCTTTTAGCAAAAATTAATAGTTAGTTGTTAAATTCATACATTGGGAGGGTTAAATTCTCACCCTTTTTTTTACAAGTATTTAAATTTTACCTTTTATTCTACTTTTAATAGTGAAGCTTAAGACTTTCCCTTAGAAGAAATTAATGGAAAAGATTTATAAGTAATTCAGTGAAATTGATGCAGCATCAATTGTTTCTATCTCTATGGTGATCACTACAAAACACATGTTTAAATGACCCTAATTAAATAATCAAAACAATTATGCAATAAAATTTTATACCTTTTTTTGGTACATTATAGGTCCTATCCTAGAAAGCAAGCGGAAAATTTCAAATTATGACCTCCAAAACATAAGGGTGATTTTTTCTTGTTAATTAATTAAGGTACAAACAATTTTTTTTTTTTATAATGATGCAATTTCTATTGATTTTTTCAATTCAAATCAAAACATCTCTTCCTTTGATTCATATAATAATGTAATTTCTTTTGATTTTTTAATTTCAAATTGAAGCATCTCTTATTTTGGTTCATATTTTTCAAAAACATCACTATTACATCATTATATTTATCTTTTTGACTAAGAAATAAGAAAAAGTAAACTAGCATTGAACATACAACCATTACCACAAGTAACTAGAAAAATTAGGAAATTGAAACAAAAGAAAAAGTGTTTTTTCCACACACAAAAGTCATTAGAAGGTGACTGTGTCTAGGGTTTAGTTCATGTATCTTCCCAACAGGGACTTTGAAGAGTCGGCAACCTGAAGTCCAAAAAAATAAAAATAAAAAATTAAGATTAAAAAATTAAAAAGAGATTAAAGTCAATCAGACCCTTTTTTTTTTTCCTTCTTGTCTTTCTATTTTCTCTCTCTCTCTCTAAAAATGTATTTAGCAGCTTCTTTCAGGTTCCCTTTTTGAGTTTTGAGGGCTCGAGATAATGCTTCCAAACAAAAAGGCATATATCAGTTTCTAATGTCAGTTTCTATATAATAATATTGTATTTGTATTTTAATCAATCTAACTGACCCATATATGAATGTTATAAAAAATTATGATATGTCATTTATTAGTATTTATGCAATCCCTTTTTGTGTACAAACAATATTGTGTATCTTGAATCAGGGATTCTCTAATTTCAATGGCAATTGTTCGAAAAAGATTGATGAATGCTTTTAAGTTTGACTGATAGATTTACTACTATATATGACACGGGATTTGAGTTATGAGAATCATAAAAAAAGAAAAGATTTCCTACTTGCTATCTATCTCTATCTATCTCAAATCTTATAAATGGAAGTCGTGTGAACTGGATATAACTTAGCATGTGTTATTGTTCATATTTTTTTAGAAAGTACACCGACTAATCACTTGTTGATAATGATAACTAATTTCTTTTGTTGCAAATATGATCAAGTAGACATTATTATTGTTACAATTAGTAAAGATCGACTATTCTTCCAAGGTTATACAAGACTAATCTCAAGTTATGATCCAATAGATATGAATATTTGGAAATATAAGAACAGAAAAATTTGGGGGCAAAAGATCAATATATTGTCATCACTCTATTTATTGTAATCTCACTATTAGATCTTCCAACACAAGCACCTAAAGAGCATGAGAAACCAACATCCTCCCCTTCTCCACGGGCTGTTTAGTAGGAGTCATCAGTTGATCACACTCAAAAATAAAAATAAAAATAAAAAATCATCTTGGTTTGATCAATTTTAATGAAGTAGTTAGAAAGTCAATTTATTGGCTAGAATAAGGCCCCCCAAAAAATAATATTAGAAAAAGTTTATTTATTTGGTATATTTTTTAATTTTTTTTAAAGATTTTGCTTTTCGCAAAAAATGAATATGCCCTAATAATTTTAAGCCTTTTTATTTATCAAAATGAACTTTTTAATTGATAAATTGATTTTTAAATCTAAGGATATAGAGCCGACTAATATTGATTATACTTATCAAAGGATGGGCTTGGCCATTAAAAGAGATTATTTTACTCAAATTATTCTATTTATATTTTTTATTTTTATGATTTGTTATGTCCTTCAATTTGATTATGTTTTGATTTTGAAATGGATGCTAATCTATTTAGAATATACTTTTCAAGTTATAGTGCACTCTTCACCTAACCTTTGATTGATGTAATCATTTCTGTATTTTTTTTAAAAAAAAATTAATATCATCAACAAATTTATTTTTGTCAATAAAAAGTGATGAAAATTTATTATTTTTACCAAATCTCACCATGACAATTTTTTTTTTGGGAGGGAGAGAAATACAAGAATCTTCCCACTTTGTGTCAATCAAGAAAAAGAAGCAATGTTTAACCCTGCTTTACTCTTACTCCATATCTCACATGCTAGGGTTGACCTCCACCAATTATTTTTCCTCTTCTTCCCTAGCATTATTGAGCTCTCTCTCTCTCTCTCTCTCTCTCTCTCTCTCACACACACACACACACACACAACACCAGCAGCAGCCAAATAAGAACAAAATGTCCCCAATGAAAAAGAGAAAAACAGTGATCATAAAAAACACTTCATTAGGGGATTAGCAAGTGATCATGTCCAAAGAGACTCTCTCTTTAGAGGATCTTGGATTACATTACTAGAAGAAGCAAAGTTGAGGTACTGTGGGAGGCTATTGAAGTTATTATTGCTGGATAAAAGGTCGTTATTATTATTGGTTAAAAGGAGTGATTTCTCGTCTGGGTCTATCTGTGTCATCGTCATCGGTAAAGCAGGCTCCTGCTGCATCTGGATGCAAAGCATCTCAGTTTGAGCAACTGCAAGCTGCATTTGAAGCTGTGACACTTGGTTCTGTAGGTAGGAAATGGCCCCAACACATCCATACACTGGGTCTCTCATTCGTGCATTTGCTTCATAAACTAAACTGCTCACCGCATCCCCTCTCTGATGAATTGGAAGCTCCTGTTGAATAATCAAATGAAAGGGAAAAAAATTAAAAATTATAGTTACATTGAAACGGTTAAGTCACCAAGAAACAAGATAGACACAACATATCGAAAAATAAGGTGTATGAAGATAGGCAAAACAAGATGTAGAATGAAAGAGATAATATTAGGAATGACAAGACAAGACTTGAACCTAAGATTTCTTAAAACCAAATTTCTTTTCTTTTTCTTTGGTCATGCTAAACCGAAGATGTTAAAATTATTAAAAAATGATTTCAACAATATATAATCAAATGAAAAGGGGGGGGGGGGGGGGTGTATTATAGTTACATTGAAACTGTTAAGTCACCACAAAACAAGAAGATAGATTATAGTTACATTGAAATTGTTTAGTCACCAAGAAACAAGAAGATAGACACAACATGTTAAAAAACAAGGTACACAAAGATAGACAAAACAAGATGTAGAATGAAAGAGATAATAGGAACGACAAGTCAAGATTTGAACCTACGATCTCTTAAAACCAGAGTTCTTTTCTTTTTCTTTGGTCATGCTAAATGCTAAGTCACCAATTGTCCTAAAATGTTAAAACTATTAGAAAATGAGTTCAAGAATATATATCAAGTTAACATAAACAACCAGAAGCAAGAAAGTTATGTGTTTGAGCATATATATGAGTTTATATATATATAAATAGAGGAGGGGGAGAGACCTGCAGCATCTTGCTAACATTGCTAGCACCGAAGACCTTGTGAACAATGGCGAACTTGTGAGGGTCATCGGGAGGGAAGTAAGGGGCAAAGATGCAGTCCTTGGCGCAGCGGCGTCTCAACAACTTGCAGGAGGCGCAAGGCGAATTTCCACCCATTTTGGAGTCGGGATGAACCCTGGAAGGTGGAAGAGTGGGACTTTTCTTGGGTTCAAAGAGGGAGGAATGGAAATGAGGGAAAGAAAAAATTGCAGCAGCAAGTGTGGTGTTTAAGAGAATGAGCTTGCCATATGCCTATTTATAATGGCTGGTGAGATGTTAGCCTAGTGTAGAATGGATTCACATAATATTAAAATATTCAAAGCTAAGTTCCTTTGCACGATTAAAATCATGATTAACAATTAGAAACGGGAACGTGAGAGAAGACAGAACTTGAAGTTCGAAGAAAAACACTAATAATCTGTTTATACATAATTTGGCATTTTTGACTTTCTATATGGCTGGCTATAAACGGTTGAAGGTGGAATATTTAAATTTGATTTAAAAACTTTTAATATGTATTTAAATTTGACTTTTTTATTTTTTAAATTGGTCTTAAACAAGTTTTAATCAATTTGAACTCAAGTATTTTTTTATTTTTTATTTTTTTTGGCACAATGCATACAAATCTATTAAATGGAATTCGAACTGAACTAAAAAATGAAAAAAAAAAAATAAAATATATTTAAATTTGTCTTATTTATACAATGAACCAATATTAATAGAGTTTGAAGAATTGCATTCCTTTTACAGCAGTCAAAGAGTTTTTTAGTACGACTTTTCTCAAACTAAAAACTGATGATCTGAAAATAAAAACAAAAAGTACCCTTATCTTAACATTTAGATAAATAATTTTTTTAATTTATTTAAAATATATTTATTTTATAAGATATAAACAGAATTTGCACCAAACACTCCAACCAACATTTAAAAAATAATACTATAAACAAGAGAGTAACTCTCCCCATAACTTCATCTTCTCCATAATAACCATTAAGGCTTCATTTTGTGAGCCCGGTGGTGCCACAAGATAATAATTCAAACCATTCATCTTAAGTCTCAAAGAAAAAATAATATATACAAAAAAATAACTTAATTGAAAATTGATAAATACATTAACTAATCGTGTTTTGTTTTATGAAATTGACAATACGTATGATTTTAAATTAAAATAATTTATTTTTTGAAACAAAATATGAGAAATTAGTATATTTATCGATATCCAATTAAACTAATTTTTGGTATATATATATTTTCAAGATTTACAAAATAAACAACATGAATTACCGTTATAAAGCTCCAGAAGACCCAAAAAATAGAGTTTTGATGGTTATGGCAAAGATGGGAGTCCTAAGGAGAACTATAAACAAAAGTACACCAAACATTCTAACCAATATTTAGCACTCATTTAGAAAGAAGGGTTGGTTGGGTTCGGCTAAGTTTGGATCTATTTTAATTACAAAAAGACAAAATAGACTTTTTAGTCCAATAAGAAAAAATATCACATCCAAGTTATAATCATTTTATTTTTTCTCTCACAAAAGTAAAAAAAAAATCAAAAAATCTATCCAAATGAGACTCTTTAGCCCTAGGCTAAAATAATCAATAAGTTAAAAAACTAACCCACTTTCCAAATCAACTCTTAAAAACAAAAAGTAAAAAGTGATAAACAATTCTAAAAATTACCCCAAACAGTGCCAAAGTGTTGGATTAAGGCCGTTAAGGGCAATTTGGTCATTTTAAGTCGGGGAAGAGATTGTTAGATGATTAGGGAGAATCAGAGAGGCGAAGGTTGACCACCGCCTAGGCGCGTGATGTGCTGGCGAAGATGGATCACCCGCCATGCAGTTGTAGTTTCCACCACCACGTTCTCTTTGACTCTTTATAATCCTGCAATTCTATGTTCCACAACACTGGTATGGTATGGCATTGAGAGTTGTTGCACAGGACAAAGACTATTAATAAGTGACTCATTTAAAATTAAACGTTATTTTTTAAACAAACATTAAAAAAATAGATTAATCAACAACAACAACAAATTCTAGAGAAAGGTAACTAAGGTTAGATGTTTGGTAAATTTGTAATGCGCGGTGTTGTGTGATAGTGTGAAACGATGCGAAACCCTAACCTAGACCGAGAGAGAGATGGGCTCAACGTGAATGTTTGTTGGCCAACATTCACATGGAAACATAAATTGATACATATACATATGTCTCTCTCTCATCATGTGATCAACGATCACACCCTGCTATGAATAAACAATGCGAATACCAAGAGATATAAACCAAGTTCAACAATTCATGCTTTGTAAATGACGTAATTGCCCTTCCAAACATCAGCATGTGCAGGGATAGAATGGGAAATAAATGAATTAATTTAAACCACAAACAAGACCATGCATATATTCTGAGTATCTTCAAATTTCGTCGGGGCTTATATAAAAGTCTTCTTGTTCATAAAAGAAAAATACTATATTGTCTTACTCTTACATTACAAAAAGTTTATGCATTAGACTTTTTATCAAAGACTAATAATAATTTTTTAAAAAAAAACGTTATAAAAAGTCTAATACTTCATTAGTGAATTTTATTGCAATGCCTTCAACATTTTAAAGCAAAAGGTAGAAATTTGAATAAAACCAAAGTTATACTTATAGTCCTTAATGTTAAAATATTAATTTCTAACCAAGTCAAAATAAATTATGTAAAAATTAATAACAATTTTGAGTTATAGGGAAGGCCTTGCATAAATAAGTTCTCATGGCTGATGATACTCAGTTGCATTCAACCATCTTAAATAAAATATAAAATAAAATAATGCTACAATATTATTTTATGTATGGCTAATACATTAATTTAATGAGTCTTATTTTTCATGTCTGATACTAATATATTGATGACACAACATATGATATTTAAGACTTAATATTCAAATTGGGTTGCCATGCAATTACTAAAAAAGAGTTTAAGAGCAACACATACTTGGTTTGTCAAATCTCTCTCACTCTTGCGACGAGGACACTCGGTCAATATTTATTTTCTTTCAATACATACACTAGATAAAATGATAAATTGTCATTTGCACCTTAAAAAAAAAAATTTAAAAAAAAAAAAAAAAATTCGTTGGTCCTCCATACTAAAAACATTTCCAAGTTAAATTTGTTTGGCAATCACAATACACTTTTAATGAGACATAATTTTTTTTTTTTCTTTGTTCTTTTTCTTTTTGTCCATGTGTTATTTACGAGCAAAACTCTAGCCTCCAAAATGCCAACCATAAGCAAGTTCAATTTTCTACATAACTTTATGAGACAGCCTTTGGTTTTTCTACTTTCAAAAAGTTTTTTCTTGAATAAAAATTTGCTATTGCCACCAAATTATCACTATCACCGTCACCGCTACTCCATTACTACCACCACCTCCTCCAACCTATCACTAATGATACAATCATTAATACATTAATTTGGAGAGGGATTTGGAAAGGGAAATGGAAAAGGTAGGTGAAATGTGAATAAATCATGCCTATATTTCACATAGTTTCACACACCTTTTCCCTTTCCCTTTCCAAATCCCTCCCCAAATCCCTCAACCAAACACACCATAATTAGTGTACCAACTAACACACTAACTAATACAATATTAGGTAAGACTATATTAAGTGATGAAACCTACATGTATTATTTTTATTAAGTGGTAAAACTTACATGTATGTCTTGTATCTTAATTAGTGTGTTAGCTGGTACACTAATTAGTATTTCTAACATTACTTATAGTTTTAAGGATGCATACAACTAAACATAGGAAAATAATTTTTTTTAAATATCATCTAAAAAAAAGTTTCAGTAAAAAATACAAATAGTGAGTACGAAAAAGAACAAGCAATAACAGAATATTAGCTCAAGTGGATGTACATAATATTAGCAGCCATACATAACCCACTCCCCCCCCCCCCCCCCCCCCCAAAAATAAATATATATATATATATATATAAAAGGCATTTAAACTTCTTGTCCTCATCCTAGCTTTAAAAAAATCTCACTTCAAAACTTTAACTGTTTGCATGGATCTCTGTCATTACTTATCAAATAACACCATATATATTAGAAAAGCTCACGAGTAGTAGGAGTAAATATTAGATATTAACCTTGATTGTTAATTGTACAAGAGCAACAATTTTAAGTTGTGAAAGAAGGAAAAAAGAACAATGTTTGATTCATCTGCTAGATGAATTTTTTAAGTCATTCTCTTGTTAATTGCATCAAGATTACTGTCTTACAATCAAAACAATATGTATATATATATATATAATTTATGCATAATATGACATATTTATGAGCCTATTAATTTAAAATTTTAAAAAAATCCATCAAAATGTCTTTTAAAATTATAACAATACCCCCTCCACATCAATCTCGTGAAAATTATGTATAATAATTATGAAAGAATAGCGTTTTTGATGCATAAATGAGGGACAATGCAACAAATTAAACTCTAAATCCCTCCCCTCATCTTGACATAAAATAATAATTATTAAAGACTCGCCAAAAAAATTGATACATAAACTAGTTAATGAGTTCTGACATGAAGCTAAGGTCTAAGTAAACACAACAACATTACATTTTTTAATTTATCACCCCTAAATCACCCCTAAAGATGTGACATTGAGATTATACCTTACATGATGAAATATTTAATGAATCAAAATTTAACACTTGTCAAATACATAATTAAGAATGATTTTTAAAGGTAATAAATTAAGTGTCTCAAGCATTTTTAAAATAATAATTAAAAAAAAAATCATTTCCGAATATCAAAACTAAATTTAGGGTTATAAAGGAAGCTGCTATAGCTAGCCATCTGATTCTCCATTGGGTTTGCATGAGCGAACGGTGTCACGTGACATGAGGCATGCAGGGCACCTATGAAAATCAATTTTAATCAAATTGTACTTATAAGAGTTGTATAGCACGAGGGTTCTGAATCAATCCCCCTAAAATTATAAGAGTTGTAGAACCCTAAGACCGATTCCCACTCTCTTGCATTTAATGCTCTCCACATGATTCCAAGCTTCTAATCTTCCATTTCGAGGAAAAAAGCTCTCTTTCCCTAGTTGTCATCGCAATTATATAATATGTTTTTTAATCTGCACTTGTCTTATAAACCAAGTCTGTTTTTCTCTTTTGAGTCTTACCTTATACCACCCAAAAAAATTAAAATTAAAAATAAAGAAAAGAAACTAAAAAAATCAAATTACAAAAACACCCCTTGAGACTTGATCAAATTTAATTTAAAAAATAGTTTAAAAAAAAAAATAGTGTAGGGCTTGAGTCACTGAAACAAATGTTGCAATGAAATATTCATTCCACCTAAATATGTATTCTTGATTTTTTAGTTTTTTTTAAAAAAAAAATATTGCACATTTCAAATAGAATCACTATTCACCAATTAATAGAATTTACCAATTTAGGAGAATGGTAATTTCATTGGAAGGCTAAGGAATAATCATTCTATTTCTGTCCAAAATAATTTTAATGAATCAAATACTACCTAAATATTTGATATTAAATCACAATCAACCATATATTGTCAAGCAACCGTCAAGATTAAGAATATAAATTGATTGATGTTAGCATTCCAATGTCAAGCTTCAAGAATGCTTTTATATGTAGCTGAAAGATTAATGTAGCCTTTGGTGTGCTTGGTCGGGGGATTTGGAGAGGAATTTGGAAAGGGAAAGGGAAAAGGTGTGTGAAACTATGTGAAATATAGGCATGATTTATTCACATTTCACCTACCTTTTCCATTTCCCTTTCCAAATCCCTCTCCAAATCCCCCAACCAAACACAACATAAATGAATGCTAAGTTTTCAACTATATGTTTGATTTTTAACTTCTTTTATATTGTGTTTAGATAATGAACTTAGGTAAGAATTTAGAAAGGGTTTGGATCATGAATTTAAATAAGAATTTTTAAAAAAAAATTATATTCAAATTCATGATTCAAACACACTTTAATACTACAATTTCAAAGGCTATTTTAGTTTTTAGCCTTATGAAAAGGTATTACAAGATGATTTCACTGCAATGGACCTTTTGATTTGAAATGAATGGACACACTTATTATGTCACCTGATTTTGTATGGATTTTTGTACAAATTTTTTTGTTAAGTTGTATTTCATCACTCAAAAGTATTTTTGAAATTTGGCATAGCTAACATCTAGCTATTTTAATTTGACTTTAAATCTCTATTTTATTTTATTTTATAATAATTTTCAAATTTACAGGGATTTTTTATTTATGTTTTTGGTATTTTCATAAAGTCTGAAGGGCGGTTTTGTAAATGGGACACCTCCAATATTGAATTTGCGGGAGTGCATTACCTCACAAAACGCGTACATTCAGTTTTAAGTTTCAAACCCCTACGCTCTACTCTAGGAAGAAGAGAGACGGTGTAGTAGACAGGATGAGAACCTTGTAAATTTTGTTTGTGTGTGTTTTTACAAGTTTAATAATGAATAAAGTATAAGAAAAAACAGACATCTTTCACCGTCTTGGAGAAAATAAAACATGCTACCTCCAATGCAAGCATTGAATGCACTTGGTGATATGGAAGATTCGATTCTTGAGATGTGCATGGTTTTTTCAAATTCTAAAACATCGTGTATGTGTATGTGTGTGTGTGGAGAGAGAGAGAGAGAGAGAGAGAGAGAGAGAGAGAGAGAGATTATTAGAAGCATTCTTTGACGATGACAAAAGCTCTCTCTGGTAGGGTGGGTTTGAAGAGACAACACTTACCGGCTCGAACAGAGTGTGGCCTTGGATTTCCAATGCTCTGCATCAGAGAGACCTTCAATCCAATATGCAAGTCTTCCCCATTACCGTATCTGTTGAGAAGGAAAAAAAAATACTAAATTAAATCAGAAGATTAGTGGTAGGCTCTCAACAGCACAAGCGATAGGCATGTGAGTGCTTGGACAAGGGCCCATCCTAAATTGTTGCTGCAAACTTACACTTTTTTAAGTTAGAATTAATTACAGATTCCCTAAGACTCATGTAGTAGCATCCTGTATTGAAATTTATAATGCATGTGTATCTAGAACTTAAAAAATAAGCAAGCATGGAAATGCCATTTAAGTGCCTGTAGTTAAGACTGTAAAACGAATATCAATTCATTACGTGAACAAGTCAGACATTCATATATTTTAAAACTTATTTAATTTTCTGAGCTCGGTTTAAACTCGACTCGATAAGCTTATATGTATTATAAAAATCAAACAACTCAAACTCGGTTTGATTACAGTCGTTTGAGATTAGTTCGAAAGATAAACAAACTACGTCTTGACACGATCTTGAAAGCTTGTTAATTTTTTCAAACTAAACTTGAACAACCTATTACTCACCTCACTCAACTCGTTTATAAACCTATCTGTTGGGGCGGACTAAAGCTGGACATTGGATATTGAAGCCTAGCCAACCAGATAATAATGCCTGATGAAGTATTTGAATCTTGGATTTTTGAAAGGATTTGTGGAGGGAAATGGAAGGGGAAAAAAAAAAAAAAGGAGATAGGTTCCCCCCCCCCCCCCCGGCTCAGATTTCTTAAGCAAATTCAAGATATAAAAACAGCCTAATGGTGTGTTTGGTTGGGGGATTTGAGGAGGGATTTGAAAAGAAAAAGGGAATAGGTGTGTGAAACTATGTGAAATATACGTATGATTTATTCACATTTCACCTACCTTTTCTATTTTTCTTTCTAAATCTCTCTCCAAATCCCCCAACCAAACACAGTATAAAAGTAAGTGAAATCAGACCGCTGCACCACCGAATTCGCTAGCCCAGTTCGTGACAACCCCAGCATAACACCCTTAATTTGCCCACCCAAAAAACATGACTATTTTAAGATACCATTGGGTAGTCACAAGCACATAATTACATAATCTTGATGAAATAGGAGAAACTTCAAGAGAAAATACTATGAAATGAAATGAAATGAATTAATTTATGGCATGAAGTCCACATAAAAGGCATACCCAAACCCTGCGTGTCAGCCACATGAAGAGATTTCAGATATGTGATGTGTTAATATCATACACAGGTGACAAGGTGTCACTGACTGTCATCAAATCCTCCTTCCACTGAAGTAGGACCAACAATTCCAGAACAACAACATTTTGGATATTATTTACCAAGTCTTGTAAAGCTTATGCAATAAATGACAAGAGCACAAGGGAAAGAGGTAAGCACCTCATGATAGATTGGAATCTGGTTCACTAATAATCTGATTCATACTCTGGTGATCTCGCAGCTTTCGTACATTACGTTTCTTAATTCCATCTCTAAACAGAGTGCTTGCTGAACTTTGTGCTTCTTTATAATCCAAAAAATGTGGTTTTCTCGTCTCCACTGCTTTCTTTTTCAAGTACTCTGCTGTCTGCGCCTGAACTGATTTATTACCAAACAGCATTTGCAACAAAGAATTAATGATGTGATCAAAAAATCCTATTTATGTGCTCCAACATAGAACTTCAGTACTATATATTATCCACCAAAAGAGCAATAGAAGTCACAATAGACTATTAAAGGTGAGTAAAACAACATCAATACAGACTTATCACTTGCAAAATTTACTCATCTTAATGTGCTATGTCATTAGGACATGTAATAATCGAAGCTTCTCAAACAAAATGGTTCATCCTGCTATGGTACTTCCATAATTAGTTGTGAAAAATGAATAAGTGACTGGAATTCATATTTTGATATGAAAAACAATTACATTTACCTCTGAACTCAATTTTCATGCAGAACTCAAATGATATTACAAGTCAATTATGCGATGACAAAGTTTAAAATCCATCTTAACTGTGCCGTATAGGTATACATAATGCAGAGTTGTAGTACTTCTGCATAGCTACTGCATAGACAGAAGTCTATACGCTAATGGCATGTTTGATTGGAAGGATTAGAGTATGGGATTAGGATTATTAATCCGTGGGCCCAATTATCCTATGTTTGTTTTGACATTTTTTTTAGGATTATTAATCCAATGGATAGTTAATCCAACAAATTTATAGGATTATTAGTAATGTGATAGGGGTGGGATTGTGAATACCACACTAATTTCATAGGATTGTTAATACCTCACTATTAGCCTTGTGGAATCAAACATAGCCTAAAAGCATAGCTACCGCAACTAGTGGATTTTGATCATCTTAGACAGTAGAGGGATGAGTTTTGTACCTATATCCTTCTATAGGCATCCGCAGGTGGTAAGCCCATTATTCTTATACCTATCTGGGGCAGTTTGTAAAATGTAATGTTGTGAGGTCATAAATATTTCATGAAGGTTAACTATAGTATGCCTCCATATTTAGATAGACTATTGATTCCACAGTGTCAGATCTTAACCCACATAATTTTGTCAATGCAACACCAAGGAGTAAATCAATTTTACAACACATCCGAGCACATAGAAGTGAAGGCTTCACAGCAAAGGATGGTAACGAACGCCTTGAACAAATTGATACCAACATGATTTACAGCAAATTGAATAAAGTAAGGTGTTAACTGGGAGGTGTATACCATCAGAAGTAATGAAAAGCCTTGAAAGGATTGATACGAACATAATTTGCTGTTGTCTTGCAGGTGTACACCAACAGTAATTTGGCAAGTGCCTTGTTTTTTTTTATTGGCACCGAAGTGTCCGAATCCAAGCCCGACTAATCCCCAGGGGAAAGTGCCTTGTTTTTTTTTTTTTTTTTTTTTTTCAAGGTTTAATGGAGAGCAGCCAACACCATCCTATCAATGCATTGTTGTACAAGCTTAAAGGGTTTGAAGGTATAAGACTTCGAATGTACCATTTGATGCTGTATCAAGTTGAAGCAACCAATCAATCCAAAATTAAGGTTCGGTCACAAATAGGGTAAGGTTGCAGGAGTCACCTAATCTATGCTTATCTAAACTAGACCTCAAAATGTAATTCAGTGAGGCTTGGTGGCTCAGCTCAAGCAGCCTGTACGGTTCCATTGATTAGCAACTCACCCATCTGGTTACCACAAGATGCAGACCATATAAAAACCAGAAATTGGAAACATCTGCACACAAGATTTCTATATGCTAGATGTTAGAGCAATTGATCTACATTTTTAGTCAACATCCACATCTTACAAACCGAAGAATGACTCATGGCACGGGCTCAAAGCTGGCCAGGGCCAACAGCTTTAATGAATGAATTAATATATTAAAAAAATTAATACCGCAAGTGAGACGCACCAGACCGTGAAGCAGATGACACCACAGCAACATCCTTGAGTCTCTTAATTTTGCCAATAACTTCAACATTTTTGAAGAAATCATCTGTCTGAGGGTCAACCATACCATTAATTTCAAAGCATGCAAGTGCACTTTCACATGCCTGTAAAAAGAAAGTCAAAATTGAAAACCGACATAAGATGACCATACAACCTCAAGGCCAGGATGGTTTCTGAATAGAAAGCTCAAAACCATAACATGCAATATAGAAAAAAATTGCCAACAAATATAGAACTAAAATTCAACAAAAGGAAGGAAAAACCAAATAGATAAATACTTGAAATTCAATACCTGAACCAGATTGATTTATTAGAATGAAGCAAAAGTTAAGCACAAATAAGCCATAGCCAGTTGAAGGAATTGTTTCTACTGTCAAAATATGTTTATTTGATAAGTTCTACTGACAATACATGACATGAGGATAACACAAAGTCCTAAGCTATAGGGAGGAGAAGATCAAATATGTTCTCCACGTTTACTTCAGTCCCCAACTTAAAGAATTTATTCATTCAAGATCAATAAAGGACAAACTATTGCTATCTATCCACACATGCACACAGAAAATCAGGAAAATGAAACTATGTAACAAAAACTAAGAAAAAGTCAAGCAAATAAATAACAACAATACAGAAATAATCAGTCATGTCCATTTACATCAAAACCAAATCAAGTATGTAGAAAAATAAAAATCAAATTGTTATAGAATGTGTGAAAAAAATTCAAAGAAGTTTATTAGAAGTAGACCTCTTATGTGCATCTATTCTCCAAACAAATTTAGATTGTTCATTAACTGCTTTACACCTCAATAATTTAATACATAACCTCTGATAATTCGTGTACAACAGTTCAATGCAAACTAGATAGTTTTACCAGAGGACGTCATTCCACACTTCTCAATTTAAAACAAAAGACCATGAATGTTCTAAAATTTTTCAAATGTACAATTAGCACATCAACATGGAGACATGTCCAATTAAGCCAAACATTCAGTGTAGCTAATTGGCATCAGGAATAATACATTCAATTTTGCGAGACAATGTAAAACCAACAAAATGCACATTGACACAATGGTACATTCGTTGTTTAAAATTTATCTAAAACTACAAGTCTACAATATTGCAAGGATGTTACCATTCTAGCAATGGAGTAGAACCCGTTATTTAATGAATGCTCAGCAAAGGTCATCCATTCTCTGTATGAAACTTGTAGCCATTGGTTACTGGTAGACCTCAGTTGCCGCAGAAACAATGCTTCATATCTAAAAGCCACGCAACTCTGGAAGTAAATGAATGTGTCAAATACCACCCAAGATGCATTAAACGTTAATACAAAGTTATTGGCATTACATAAAAAATTGATAAGAGTCTGTTTATGCCATACATAGAGTCAATATAACTCAATGATGGTAGCATAAACAAATAGTAGAGAATAAACTAAATTAACATTTTCCTGTATATAAGTAGCCATAAAAGGCAAGCAGTAATCACTTTTAAATGTTATTCCTATTCCTAAAACCAATTCAATGAGTTGATGGAATAAAGTAAGTTTTTCCAAACAAACGTGGATTTTTCTTCTGCTTTTTTTATACTTCTATAATAAGAAAATATAAATAAACTAACTATGAAGTAGACAATGGTTGTAAGTGCCTTTCATGTCAAGACCTAAACAGCTAAGATAAGGGCTATGAGGCTAGAATTCAAAAAAGGCATGCGCTAGCAGTACTTTCAAGTCAAAACTATGACACATTATTACGCCAGGACATATTAATCAATGTAAATCGAAACAAAAAATGAAGAACATCAATGATTGATCATGAATATAAATTATATAATAACTATAGAAGATCAATTATAGTCGGAATATGTGCCTCACAATCACCGGCACAGGCAAAGACCTGAACCAAAAATTCAAGAATGAAAAGCTTATGCTCAATGGATTTATCTGCCATTTCACAACTAAAACATAGAGATAGCAGTACTTTCAAGTCACAAAAAATTAAAAAATTAAAAAATCAGGACACGTTGTACCATCGAAACAAAAAAAAAATGAAGAACATCGATGATTGATCATGAATACGAATAAAAATTATATAAATAACACTAGAAGATGAATTATAGTTTGAAAATTGCCTCGATATCGCCAACAAGGGCAAATGCCCGAACCAAAAATTCAAGTATGAAAAGCTTATGCTCAACGGATTTATCTGCGATTTCACGAATGATACAGAGAGATTCGCGTCTCGTGAACTCTCTCAAGCTCGATCGAACTTCAAGCAACGATTTCACATCTTTCGAAACCAAAATCGATTCGAGAATTCGTAGAGTTCCGTCGTCGAATCTGCGCAGAATCGAGAGGTGTTTGATCTCCCAAATGTGAGAAGTATAATCGAAGATGAGATGATAGAAAC
This sequence comes from Camellia sinensis, assembly GCF_055761805.1. Lineage (NCBI taxonomy): Eukaryota > Viridiplantae > Streptophyta > Magnoliopsida > Ericales > Theaceae > Camellia > Camellia sinensis. Next base: position 61,128,451 of record NC_138974.1, read on the forward strand.
GAAGGAACAAGTTAGGGTTAGAAAGAGAGGAGCGAGAGTCACCTTCTGAGCTCGACGCGGGAGCGAAAAAGGGAAATTTGCTCTTCGGCTCCGCCGGACATGTTGGGGAGATTTGGCGGGTTGGTTTCAAATTGGTGTGGTTTAAATAGATTCTTGTTGGCGATCTTCCAAGTGGACCAATAATGGCAAACCACCTCAGCATAGAATACGCATGGGCTAGTGGATCACGAGTGCGGCCCAACTCTCTCAGGTCCAAACAAATAATGGACTAGTTAGTGCTGTTCATCCAGTCCATTTATAGAAAATTTTGTTTTTTTGTTTTTTTCTTTTTTTAATGAGAAAATAATCTACCAGTGGTGGTTATAAAAAGTAATTACAAAAGAGTAATAAATATTATACATTTTAATGATTATCACTAAATAGTAATTTTTTTAATTTTTAATTATAATTGATTAGGTTACTTGCTTGTCACGTGAATTGTATTTGGCTTGTCTCTTTTCGTGATACGTGCTTAATAATAATTTGATTCTAGACTTCATTCGATTTTTAAGATTAACAGACTTCGCAGGATAATAACTTTGCATTGGGCTCGTGACATGCTTTGGTTGCTACTCCTAAGTAGGTTGTAGGCTTCAAAATCACTTTGTGGACTTGTACAAAAATATTAATACGTCTTTTTTTCTTACAATGTAAAATTTATTTTATGAAAATTTTTCTCTTAATATATATGTATATATATAGAAAGATGAAAGTTTATGCTTTTCTTTTTTTTCTGTTTTTTTTTTTTTTTTTTTTTTTTTGGCCAACTATAATTAACTGGAATCTAATATGACATTATGGCTTCAAACTAGTAAATGAGTTTGCAAACAATAATACTAAATGATTTACTTTACAATTTGATGTAATTGTTATTAAATGTCAATCTTTGTACGTCATTCTTTCCAATAGTTTAATCAAATTAAACTCGTTATCGGAGTTTAAATCTGATTTGAGAACAATCATCAGAAAAAAAAAACAAAATGTAGCACTTCAACCAACCCTATTGGAATAGAAAATGAAGATGATGGTGATTGTACTTGGAATTAACATAAAAAATTCAACCAATTGACTTGGTTACTTCTGTCAAATATGCGATGGATTGTTAAAAGATGGATTTGAAATTAAAAAACAACAAACATTCTGAAAATTTAGTCATTTAGATTAAACTCACTTTGTTGAATTATTTATTTTAAAAAAAATCTTCTTTCATTGCCAGTTGGATGTTCATGCAACATCAACAACAAGGATCATTGCTTACTTTCTGACTTCTTTGCCTCGTTCACTTTCTTGTCCAATTGTTTGAGTTGATTAATAGTTTTCGTTATCCATTTCAGACAAAATGAAATGAACTAAAATCCTGATCATATCAAAGTGTATTATATAATCGAAACTGTACGGAGAGCAAATATTCCGGCAAGCCCGTACTCCTTTCTTCCGAGCTCCGTCGATGTCCGATCACCTGCGAGCAAGTAACGGTGAGCTACCCGGCGGTGTGTGGCCGGAAAAACCCTCCGACGATCAAGTTAGCACACACCTTAGGATGGATAGAGAGAAGGGAGAGAGTGTTTGAGTGTAAGAAATTTCTTACAGAGTGTTCGTGTGTCGCGTATGGGGGGCGCAGACATGCCTATATACCTTCTGAGCCCCTTACCCACTCCCAGTCATCTCCTGACACGTGGCTCTGCTATCCCATCTGTCAGCATAGACCTTGCTAAACATCTCCTAATCTCAACTGCCTGACTTCACAGCTGGAGCTCGGCAGCCGAGCTGCTCTACCACGGCCATGCCATGCTTCATACCCATGCGCCTAACCGGACAAACACATGGAGGACCGGGCTAGGCGGCATCCCGGCAAAGCCTAGCCCGGGTACCTCCTTTGGTCGGCCTTTTTGCCGGTCAATCAACTACCTCGGCTGACCACGCCTTTCCGGGCGCCGGTCACTCGGTCTGTCTGGCTTCGACCATCCTCGGACCGAGCATCCTGGTCCGACCGGTCACTTCCTGGCCGAGCAGTTTCTGTTCGGTCCGGGGTGGCACACACTCAGTCCAAACTCTGCCCGGCCCAAATCTGTCCGGCACAACTCTGTCCGACCCAAATCTGTCCGGCACAACTCTGCCCGGCCCAAATCTGTCTGGCACAAAGTCCATATCATTAATCTCCCTCTCAATTGCCCCTTAATTTCGTCCGCTGAAGCGTGACTGGGATTACCTATCCTGATCGGGGTAATACTTCCTCGGTCCTCAATATGCAAGATGGTGACCGCACTAAGAAACCGAGCAAGGTCCGCTCCACGACTTCCTTCTTGGCGAGCAACATCAGCTCGGTCAAGGAACTTCCAAGGTCAGCGAGCAAGGTCCGCTCCGCGACTTGCTTCTTGGCGAGCAACAACAGCTCGGCAAAGAACTTCCAAGGTCGGCGAGCAAGGTCCGCTCCGCGACGTGCTTCTTGGCGAGCAACATCAGCTCGGCAAAGAACTTCCAAGGTCGGCGAGCAAGGTCCGCTCCGCGACGTGCTTCTTGGCGAGCAACATCAGCTCGGTCAAGGAGCTTCCAAGGTAAGCGAGCAAGGTCCGCTCCGCGACGTGCTTCTTGGCGAGCAACATCAGCTCGGTCAAGGAACTTCCAAGGTCGGCGAGCAAGGTCCGCTCCGCGACTTGCTTCTTGGCGAGCAACATCAGCTCGGTCAAGGAACTCCGAGGAAGGCGAGCAAGGTCCGCTCCGCGACTTCCTTCTTGGTGGACAAGATCAGCTCGGCCAAGGAACTCCAAAGAAGGCGAGCAAGGTCCGCTCCGCCACTTCTTTCTTGGCGGACAAGATCAGCTCGGCCAAGGAACTCTAAAGAGGGGGAGCAAGGTCCGCTCCGCGACTTCTTTCCTGGCGGACAAGAACAGCTCGACTGGACCCTCGGAGTTGAGCAAATCATCAACTCATCAACCGGAGTAAAACATCTCGGCTGGAACCTCGCAGTTGAGCAAATCATCAACTCTTTAGCCGGAGTAAAACATCTCGGCTGGAACCTCGCAGTTGAACAAATCATCAACTCTTCAGCCGGAGTAAATCATCTCGGCTGGAACCTCGCAGTTGAGCAAATCATCAACCCGTCAGCCGGAGTAAATCATCTCAGCTGGAACCTCGTAGTTGAGCAAATCATCAACTCTTCAACCGGAGTAAAACATCTCGGCTGGAACCTCGCAGTTGAACAAATCATCAACTCATCAGCCGGAGTAAAACATCTCGGCTGGAACCTCGCAGTTGAGCAAATCATCAACCCGTCAGCCGGAGTAAATCATCTCGGCTGGAACCTCGCAGTTGAGCAAATCATCAACTCTTCAGCCGGAGTAAAACATCTCGGCTGGAACCTCGCAGTTGAACAAATCATCAACTCATCAGCCGGAGTAAAACATCTCGGCTGGAACCTCGCAGTTGAGCAAATCATCAACTCTTCAGCCGGAGTAAAACATCTCGGCTGGAACCTTACAGTTGAGCAAATCATCAACTCTTCAGCCGGAGTAAAACATCTCGGCTGGAACAGAAGAGTAGGCCCCATATCCACTATTATTTCGGACACAACAAAGCTCTTCAGCAAAAGTAATTCACTTCTATTACATTGACAAAAAGAGTATTTGCATTCAGAAGTGTAGGGGAAACAAGTCCCTCAAAAAATTACATAAGGCCGCATTCCATGGCCGGGGTACGCCTTTGCCATCCAAATCTTCTAAGTTGTATGCCCCCTTGCCCGGTTATCTTGTAAGGCTCCTCCTAGTTTGCCCCTAGCTTGCCTTCACCCGGCACTAGTGCGTTGCCCATGACCTTCCTTAAAACCCAGTCGCCCACTTACTCGTTGCCATTGAGGTTGTCTCCGCGGTGGACGTCGCCGCATCATCCTCTACTCGGATGTGCTCATTGATGCGCTGCATTAGGTGCCACATGGATGTCTGCTGGTTCATTGTAAGCGAATCCCTCAGCCTATGTCCGAGCGGGAGACCGCGCTTGTATTGCGTGATTGCAAGGTTGACCGGGCAATCCAAGATCTCGTTGAAGGTTTCCCAATACCTCGAGTTGTATGCCTTCAGTGTGTCGCTCGGTTCCATCTTGACACTAAGTAAATGATCGACTTCCTTTGGTGTTTTTGTGTTAGTTTTGAAGCGCGTCACAAAGGCTTCGGCCAACTGATGCCATCGTTGTATGCTCCCTTCCGGCAACCTCTCGAACCACTTCAAGCCCAGCTCGCCTAAACTTGACGGGAAGATCAGGCACATAAGTCCGTCATTTCGCCTATGTCCGGCCATAACCTGTCGGAAGTGGCTCACATGCAGGTAAGGATCGGTTTTCCCGTCGTAAAGCGCGAACTTTGGCTGGTGGAAGCCTGCCGGAAGCGGTGTAGTTTCTATTTCCAGGGAGAAAGGGGTGGCACTCAACCTGGCCAAATCTGAATCCACTAGGAGTGGCGCTGCTTGGCGGGGTGGAGGCATTCCGACCTCCTCGCTGGCGTGAACCCCGTAGGATAGCCGCTGGAACGCCGGTATCCTCTGAGCTTCGCGCCGACGAACCCGCTCCTTTAAGACCGCCCGCAAATCCTCTGAATGAGCGGAGTAAGAGTACCTCGAAGTCGTCACCGGACGTGAAGGCCGGTAGGTGCTGTCTTGCGCGCTAGACTTCTCTGCATGCACGTCGGAATCACTAACTTGGTAACTTCTGGTAATAGAAATGGATGGAATGCGTTGCTGACTCTGACCACCTGAACGGCGGGATGGGGTGCGCTCACTGTGGTCACCCACTCTAGCTTCACCTTTCCCTTTGACATGCCGCTTCAGATCCTCCATCTCCGCCGCCATTCGCCGGATGACAGCGTCTTGGTCCCTCAACTTATTTTCCAGACGTCTGGCGTGTGAGTCTCTCCTCCGCCGGTGACCGTCTGGACTCCGTGAATGACCATGACTTCTTCCGCGCTTATCCCGCGCGTCTCCCGACTGTCCGCCAGTGGGCGTTCCCAAGTCAGCCATTGGGTGGACAGTAGGAGGTCCCTCTCTCCTTCGGGTATACTCCGGGGTGGCTCCGTCGATGGCGGACAACGGAAACTCGTCGTTGTTCGCCATGGACGGCGATCAGATGAACCTGGAAGACAAGGTTTTGTCTGTCAAGCTTCCCACAGACGGCGCCAATTGTACGGGGAGCAAATATTCCGGCAAGCCCGTACTCCTTTCTTCCGAGCTCCGTCGATGTCCGATCACCTGCGAGCAAGTAACGGTGAGCTACCCGGCGGTGTGTGGCCGGAAAAACCCTCCGACGATCAAGTTAGCACACACCTTAGGATGGATAGAGAGAAGGGAGAGAGTGTTTGAGTGTAAGAAATTTCTTACAGAGTGTTCGTGTGTCGCGTATGGGGGGCGCAGACATGCCTATATACCTTCTGAGCCCCTTACCCACTCCCAGTCATCTCCTGACACGTGGCTCTGCTATCCCATCTGTCAGCATAGACCTTGCTAAACATCTCCTAATCTCAACTGCCTGACTTCACAGCTGGAGCTCGGCAGCCGAGCTGCTCTACCACGGCCATGCCATGCTTCATACCCATGCGCCTAACCGGACAAACACATGGAGGACCGGGCTAGGCGGCATCCCGGCAAAGCCTAGCCCGGGTACCTCCTTTGGTCGGCCTTTTTGCCGGTCAATCAACTACCTCGGCTGACCACGCCTTTCCGGGCGCCGGTCACTCGGTCTGTCTGGCTTCGACCATCCTCGGACCGAGCATCCTGGTCCGACCGGTCACTTCCTGGCCGAGCAGTTTCTGTTCGGTCCGGGGTGGCACACACTCAGTCCAAACTCTGCCCGGCCCAAATCTGTCCGGCACAACTCTGTCCGACCCAAATCTGTCCGGCACAACTCTACCCGGCCCAAATCTGTCTGGCACAAAGTCCATATCATTAATCTCCCTCTCAGAAACATACCTTAAATAATTGCCTTTTCATCTTTATTTTTTCATGCTTTCTACCTTTGTTATTATTGTCTCTAAAATGAGTCCACTTCCCGATTCAACACATTCGAACTTATGTCATAATTGAAATGACTAGTTTTTTTTTTTTTCGCTGAAAATCTTGTTTTGAACCCTAAAACATCAAAATAGAAACGTCTTTAAAAAAATTAATTTCAAAATCATACTTTAATATTTCAAATTATTTGAAAATACATATAAAAACTCAACCAAAATTATGCCAAAGCAACACAACACAACGCAACACATATCAGCATTCAGCACAGCCAAGCGCTGATTGGAAACACGGGGCTTTTCTCATATTAAGCCTCTTTTGCATTTTATTTTCCAAACTAGGCCTAGTTTGGACGGGTTTCCCAAACTAGGCTAAAGCGCTATTATAAATCGGGCTTTCACTGTTTGGAGCCCAAAATTTGATGAATAGTGAAAGCACTATTGTAAAACGCGCTTTTAATTAAGAAATCGCTGTTTCAAATCGCGTTTTTAACATAAAATTTTGTTGTGAAGAAAACGTTATTTGAAATCGCGCTTTCATTGTGCATATAAATTTTATTTTTTTTAGAAAACGTTATTGCAAATAGCGTTTCTACTGTTGAAACAAAAACCAACCCACACTCTGACACACACACACCCACACACAAGCATTGAAATAATATAATTTTTATAATTTTCGTAAATATAAATCATTTTTAGGTTATAGATGGTTTGATTTATAATATGTATGTAAGGGTAAAAATTTTTATAATCAAAAATAATTTTTACAATTTTTATAATAAAAAATAATTTATAAATTATCAAAAATAATTTATAATACGTATATATTATATATATAATTTTTATATATTTAAATATTTACTTTAAATAAATTACTAATAAATATATAATAATTATTTTATAAAATAAATTATTAATAAAATTTTATAATACGTATGTATTATAAAAAATTTTATAATAATTTATAATACGTATGTATTATTTAAATCTTTACATTTTTTATTTAAAATTTTTTACAGTAAACCCATCTTCACATTTTACAATACGTATGTATTATTCAAAAATAATTTATAAAAATTTATAATTAATATGTATGTAAATAATTTAATACGTATCTTCACATTTACATTTACAGTAAACCCATCTTCACATTTATATACGTATGGTTTAAGGGTAAAAATTTTGATAAATGATAAATCAAACCATCCATAACCTAAAAATTTTTACCCTTACATACGTATGGTTTAAATAATTTATAAAAATTATTGTCATACGAATGTAAAAATTGATTATAAAAATTGGAAAAATTATTTATAAATTGATTATAATCTTTATAAATTATTTAAAAATATATAATAAATAATTATTAATAAAAATTATAATCAATTTATTTTATAAAGTAATCAATTTATTTTACAATCAGTAATTTTTATTAATAATTTATTTTATAAAATAATTATAATATATTTATTAATAATTTATTTAAAGTAAATATATAAATATATAAAAATTATATATATAATACATACGTATCAAAAATAATTTATTTTAAATAAATATATAAAAATTATATATAATACATACGTATTATATATAATTTATTTAAAGTAAATACATACGTATTATAAATTATTATAAAAAATTTTATAATACATACATATTATAAATTATTTTTAATAATTTATAAATTATTTTTAATTATAAAAATTACAAAAATTATTTTTGATTATAAAATTTTTACCCTTTCCATACGTATTATAAATCAAACCATCCATAACCTAAAAATAATTTATATTTACAAAAATTATAAAAATTATATAATTGATTATTATAAATTATTATTATATATAAAAATTATATTATTTCAATGCTTGTGCGTGGGTGTGTGTCAGAGTGTGGGTTGGTTTTTATTTCAACAGTAGAAACGCTATTTGTAATAACGTTTTTTTTAGAAAAAAAATTTTATGTTAAAAGCGTAATTTGAAATAGCGATTTCTTAATTAAAAGTACGTTTTGCAATAGCACTTTTATTATTCATCAAATTTTAGATTCCAACCAATGAAAACACGATTTGTAATAAAACTTTACTCTAGTTTAAGAAATTCATCAAAACTAGGCCTAATTTAAAAAACACGATGCAAAAGAAGCTTTATATGGGAAAAGCCGCTGGAAACACGGTAGCAGACTAATAAAAGCCGAAAAGCAGTAGTAGGCACAGAGAGACAATCACACAGCGGTGGAGAAGATGGCCAGAAGAAACTACCTCCCTCCAAATGCCTTACAACTCCGAGACATGCCCTTCGAAAGGGCGCCTCTCCCCGGACTCCACCCTGCCCTAATGAACGACCCTCGCCTCCTCCACCGCCTCCCCGCCCCTCCTCCTCCCTCCGCCGCCGCCGCCCTACTCGAAGACCGCCACCGCGAAATCCAATCCCTCCTCCTCGACAACCAGCGCCTCGCCGCCACCCACGTCGCTCTCAAGCAGGAGCTCGCCGCCGCCGAGCACGAGCTCCGCCACCTATCCGCCGCCTCCGCCGACATCAAGGCCGAGACTGACGCTCAGTTGCGGGAGGTCTATGAGCGATCGCTGAAGATGGAGACCGAGGTCCGCTCGATCGATTCTCTCAACGACGAGCTTGCTCAGGTGAGAGCTGATATACAGAAATTGAGCGCCGCGAGGCAAGAGCTTAGTGTTGAGTTGAAAGGGATCGACGGTGACCTTGTGAGGGCTCACTTGGAGTTGCAGCAATGGGATGCTATTAAAGCTCAGATTGAGACCATGCACCAAGAAATTCAAAGAGGAAGGTCATATACAACTCATCAATCTCTCTCTATATCTGTGTGTATGTTTATAATTCAATATTCATAGCAAAAGATAGTTCGATTTTTCTCTCAAAATGGAGTTATTCGATTTAATTTTTCAAAAAAAAAAATTAATTTGTTGCATTTGAAGGTGCAAATCCATGTATTTAATCATTGGAGAAACACATTAAAAGTTCACTTTCTCCGAGGGCAACAGACACATTGTGATCTTGGTTACTGGTGGACTTACTTTTTGTTGTTATTTTCAAATGATTTCTATGCATCTTTTGAATGCAATCTATTCATACATTTCAATGCATTAGATCGAAGTTTTGTCATGTATAGCTTACTACATCATCATCATTCATCGCATTTAGTGTTGCATTAATATAACTTATAGAGGTATATTTATGTAATTGATGTTTACCACATTATACATTTGTCTGCCACTTTTTGGCCTTTTTTTTCTGATTTATTTGAGTGTTGTAATCGATTAATGAATACGAACAGGGCTGCTATTGAATATGAAAAGGAGGCACATGCTAGTAACCTTGAACAAGGTGAGGCAATGGAGAAAAGTATGATCTCCATGGATCATGAAATTGAGGAACTACGTGCCGAACTTGCTAATGCAGAGAAGAGAGCAAGGGCAGCTGCTGCAGACTCCAAGTAATTTATCTCAAACTCTTTGTTTGTTGTTTTTGTGCTGTGCTTGGTTTGATGCAATGTTCAACATCAGGAATTTGAATGTTTTAGCACATCCAAACAGTGAACTGTGAGAATTGTTCATATGCAGGTCCTGGATATGCCGCAGGGTTCAGAAACCCTGAAATGGGGTACGGTGGGAGTTCATTTCCTGATCCTTATGCTTTGCATCAGGTATGTGCTCATTGATATTTGTCTCTTCCATATATACACATATATATTATCTTTACCTAAATGTGGTGTTTATTCTAAATTGTCCTTGTTGGTTTGATGTAGGGGAAAATAGATAATTTAGAAAAATTATGCTGCTTACAATTGGTGTTTACAGTGGGCTAAGTTTGTGGAAAGCTCATTAGTTTAGGATTTTAATTGATGAAAAGCAATCGTAGGGTTTATTGAAGGGAAGCAATGGATTCTGGCCATATTTTGGAGCGTCAAGCTACTAGACTTTGAGTTGCTACAGATTGAAGGCAGCAAGTAATTATAGGGGTTTTGTGAAAACTAAGGATTAGACAATTGGGAAAGGAATATAGTTGATTAGGGCTTGGTACGTTAGGTTTTTGGTGATGAAACTAAAGGCAAACAAGGTTTGTAAGGCCTATGATCAGTACCATGAATAGTAGCTTGAGTACTTTTTGTTGGTTTGAGCTGCTAGGTCTAGATCATCAATGAAGGGAGGTTGGGCTTATTAAAGAGGATTTCTGGGGATAAAGATTGGTTTTAGGGTCTGGTTGTTGAGTAACATGTAGAAAATCAAAGCAGAAGAATAAGAAGAGAACGTAGGAATTTCATCTATGATTCTCTATGCTTCACTCCCCAAGTTAAGGTACATCGAACAACAAATCTTTTGATTGGAAAGGTTAAATGGTTATATATGATACTTTTATTGTCTGACTTAAGAAATAGGAAAGCTTGACTCTTTGACTATTAAGATAAGATTATTCGACCACATAGATCATATATCATAACTTGACCTTTTAAACAACCTATGGGTTATTGCTATAGCCCATGTCCAGCGATTTAGAAGTTCACCAAAATACCTCTTACTCATGAAACCTTGGGAAACATAATAAAATTGTTCAAGCAACATATAGACCTGATATAAATATAAAATAGAACTGAATTCACTGTCATGGATATCCCTTTTGGCCAGAAGGCCTTCTTTGAGTATTATGCGATGCATAGGTTTTGTTTGGCCTTCTAAAGTTGATGTCTTATTCAACCAAGCCATGGCTACCAACATCAATGTTTCTATCAGTAGTTGAGCCATTACCAATGTAATCTGCATGAACAAATCTTGTAGTGTTTAAAAAGGAAATCACACTCCCTTCAAAAAAAGTGGTAACACAAGTATTAAAATTGATTTTGTGACTGCTAGTTTTTCTTAATAATTGATATTTCTTAACATAAGGAAATCACAGATGTGTCCCTGTACCTATACTCAAAAATGTTATTTGGAGTTTCGTTGTACGCACTTGTTTTCCTACTAGGGTTTGTTGGGGGACTCTATGAGGCCTTTGTGTCATCAATGTCGATTAATGTCAGGATTTTTTTTATTTTCATTGCTTTCTGATTTTTTTTGTTTTGTTTTCCTTAGTTTGTAAATTCTTTTTGTTTTTTGGGTCATGAGTTTTGACAATCAACATATAATTTGACTCATTTTAGTAACCACTGGTATTAGTGCAAACACGCAAAGGATATGACTGTGGTTGCAATGAAAATATCAAATGGTGAAAAAAGATAAGAAGTTTTTCTGATGGCATAAACATAAATGCTCTCTATAATTTGATGATTATAGGAATATCGATTAAGCATATGTTCTTTAAATCATAACTCTTTTAATTTGCATGCATCATTATACCAACTACATGAATGATAGGACCCCACCGCAGGGGGTGCCAGTTTCCGGATGGAAATGGCTGTATATTATGTTATACTGCCTGATTTTTACTTGCTTGTGAGAGACAGACAGCAGATCCAAAGTTAGATTTCTTATAAATTAAGGCTGAAGTGCAGAACTGCATTTTTACTCCCCTTCTTTTTAGCTAGACCCACAGCCAAGTTGCATTTTTCAGCTTTCAGAATCCTTTATCTGTCATTACGAAATCTAGGATATTAGATTTGGTTGTTATGCTTTTCACTCTTTAGTTAGGGATTCTTTAGACCTCCCACATAATCCACATGAGCAGTTGTGCATCCTAAATGGTTAACATTTTATCTGATAACGAGACATACAAGAAATCATTAATTAGCTGAATTTGTTGGTTGATAGGACTTTTATTCTTTTAATAATAATTAGCTCAGTGCCTACTCTTGTTTTAACGTACATTTGCAAGTATTTCAGACTCAGAACTTTCTCCCAGTACCACAATGATGCTTCACATTTTGAGAGACCAATATCCACAGCAAAAACGACCATGATGCAGGGTCTGCTATTCAAGCCTTGCATTGCTATCAAGTGTTTGTTGCACTTTTATACAACATTGGGAACATATATTGTGTTTGTTAATAGGTTGATGTTTTTTCCGCTCGCTAGACAACTCTGTCAATAACATAGGTCTGTCTCATCATAGTCGTTAATAGCTTTTCTCATTGTCCTGGCCCTTGTTTTTAATGTGTTCTTCTTGTCATGGTTTCCTTTTAGCATTGCCAACTTGAATGAAGTTTCTACACTTGTTCTCCCTCCTTGACAATAATATTCTTAATTCCTTTTTCTTTTTTTCTTTTTTTTTTTTATAACTCGGTATCCGGCCCATTGGACCGAATTCTTATAGCATCGTATTTGCAAATTAAACCAGGAAATTCATACAATTCTTTGCTACTATATTTTTCCTTTTTTTGCATATTAGTGGCCTAATAGTTGAATGAGTGACATTATTGGCAGAGAAAGCTTTTCTAAAGTTAAAGTGTCGTGTAATGTTCACTTTCTCATTGCTGCGATGGCTGCAGTAGTATATCAATTAAACTTCCATACAACAAATACCAGAAGTAGATGGAGAACTAATGTTGGACTAACTTAAATATCTTATTATTGTGTTTTCTCTATTACAGGTTCAAGGCAGTTCTGAAGCTGGTTCCCAGTACGGTTCTGCAACGGCACCTCAAGGCCCTTATGACATGCCATGGACTCATGTACATAGATAAGCGCTCAATGCACACCAGAATAGCATGAATTCAAAATTATATTTCGCGCTCAATGCACACCTCAAGGCCCTTTTTTAAGTTATTAGCATTGACTTGGGAACAATCCTGCCAGTAAGATTGAATCTTTTCATACTGAAAGATTCCATGAAGTCCATATTTTGGAAATGCAAATTTCTCCCATCTCTGAAAATTTGATAAGCATTATGTCTATGCCCTTAAGTCAATACTGAGGTGAAAACATGGCTTTTGTTTCTCTTTTTCCAGTTTTCTTTTTGTACTAGTGTTTAGGATCTGTTTTGCTTGGTTTCCCGGCGTTACTTTGTTTGGTGTGTAGGCTTATATATTTTGAAAGGTTTACCAATATCCAATTTTGTTGTACAAACCGAACTTCTGGTTTTGTTTCATTCTATGAGGATGTTATGATGAGACATGTGGATGTGGGTTAATCAGTCATCTAATTCTTTAGTCAATGCTTTAAATCCATTATGTGAACTGCACGAGAAGAGATTGTCATTTTACTTTTGATGATCCATTTGCATTTATCAAAAATTTGACTTGTGGTTTCATTGCACCCTTTGCTACTACAATGTTCTTTGAAGCGCAACTCCATTTTTGAGATTGAAAAATAAAAAAATAAAAAATTTAGAACAGAGGTTACCATTGTGCAAAGAAGGGGGGGGGGGGGTTTATCTCAATTCTTCAACCATTAACAAAAAATTTAACTTCAAGTAAAATAAATGGTCACAATCTCTCATAAACGTAAACTAGTTACTCTCTTGTTAAAAAGAATAAAGAAGAATATTGATTGATTTGTTAAAGAGAAAAGTTTAAAACGATTCGTGAGGTCTTAAATTTTTCATTCAAATGCAAATACGAAAGTGATATTGTATATAAAAGTTAATAACACCTTGTTGGTACTAAATGATCATCAAAATATTTTGTGAATTTTTTTTAACAAAACATATGGATTTCTGAACAAATTCAAAGAATAAGAAAAGATTTTATTTGAATTGTGTTTCAATGACTTGCAATGTTGTTTTGTGCTAAGAACAAAATCTTTAGGTCACAACATCCATAAAAAGTCTCAAACATTGTATGAAATTTCGCTTTAAAAAAAAAAAAAAATTTGTATGAAATCATATATTCAAGCCTAAAGTCACTTTTCACATCATGACAATTCCTCTTTTTCATTTTCAAATTTCATTAAAACTCCATTTTATGACCCTCTAAGAAGGCCTCCATAATAAGATCATGTGACTAAATTAATTAGGAGTGTCAATTTCTTGAAATAGTTGGCATTTAGAAGATTTTATTTACCGTGAATGTATACTCATTTGTTTGTTTTATAAACAGTGAGTTTGTTAATTTTATAATTTTCATTTGTTAGCACTAAGGAAGGCTAACGGTTTATCTTAGCATATAAAAAATGAAGTCACATTAATAGTTTTTATAAAAAATTTGTTCGTATAGACAATTCAACAACACTTGGATAATAATTAATTAAAAATTTAAAACTAACACAATGTACATATATAGCGAGAGAGAGATAAATTATACATTTACATACACATTCTCTAACATAATTTACAAAGCTAGTGATAATTTTCTTCACCCCCACTTGGTTTTGACTTTTCAAAAATAATTTTTAAATTTTTATTTTTAATAAATTTTTCTTAATATTTTCATCACTTATTCTATTTTATTTTTAAAAGCCGCATTTAATCTAAATGTAAAATTTTCAGTAAATAAAAAATATATAAAAATTCAATACATTTTCAATTTTTTTTTTTTTGTATTTATTGAATTTTTAAAATATTTCTTCACAAATATTTTGATATTTCACTAAATAAAAAAATACAAAAAATAGTACATTTTCATATTCTTTTTATATTTATTGAATTTTCAAAATGTTTTTTCATTAAACAAAAAAAAATACAAAAAATTTAGTAAATTTTCTTCTTTTTTTTTGTATTTATTGAATTTTAAAATATTTTTTCACAAATATTTTGATTTTTAAATACATCTAGATTAGATGCTTTTAAAAATAAAATAAAATAATTGACCAAAATATTAAGAAAAAATTCATTAAAATTTTTTTAAAAATATACAAATTAAAAACTTCAAAACCGAACAGAATTGAGTCCCATATTTTACTTTCTCATCTTCATAGTGGATTCAAATTACCTGATCGACATGAGATCCTAAGTCCATAGAATGATTCTTTCGATATCATTTTCTCATTGCGTTACAAAGTTTTACATTACTTTTCCTGCAGAAATCCTTTGCCAAAATAACATATATATATAAACGCAGAAATCACTGTACTCATCGATGGAAACTTGCATATAAAACACAAAGTAAATGCACATTTTAAATTAGATATCTATACCTACATAACATACAAGTCTCATATATCTATGTACACATACTTATCTATAGAGTGAATAACAAAGGAGAGCAAGGGACTACACCGTGAACCCCCCATAGATCATGCGCCTTCTCTTCAAGAGCATACTCCTACGCTTCATGGTCTTCATAACATATGTACACTTACAGCTAGGGTTTTTGGATTAGAGAGAAAACAGGTTGAAAAGAGAGTATTAACTTGAATATTTCCTTTTTAAAAGCCACAAATCATGCCTTTTGAAAATCACAAATTAAGGAATAATTATTAGTTTTAAACAATTTACTAAATGGATTAGCCAATAGTTTTTTTTTAATCTTTTCTTCATAAATTTAAAAAAATCGACGATTCTAATACAGGGTTTGGAGCACCTAGAAAACTCCTCATTAGAAAGACCCTTTTGCTTTATACACAGATAGATGCAATTTAGATGGAGCAAACACTCACCTGAAAATTTCAACCTACCTTAGCAGCAATTTGGAGAATATCCACTTGTCTCTATAAAAACATTCACACAGTTCAAATCAATCCCAAACTTAAATATAAAACCCCCTCCATGTAGCAGAAGATTAAAAAGGAGAAAAGGGGCATTGCTCAGAGTAAGTGAACAACCTACCATTGAACAACCTACCTCTTTGTCTCCTGTATGAGGACAACCCCGCGAACGGAATTTTAATTAAATCACTTCAAACACAATATTTAGTACAAAAATTGCTCCTCTGAACTTCAATATGGGCGAGCACGGTTTCCACCACGATTATTTCTATCCGGACCTGATCCTCCACCATCTCTGTAATTGTCTCTGCGTCTGTCTCCACCACCCCCATATCCTCCACCTCTACCGCCTCTACCACCACCCCTGTTGTTCAATCAATTAGTCAATAGAAAATAAGTCCCCACGAAATGCATTGGGGAAATGCATTTATATTTTAATAATCTTTCATTTTAGTAAGATGACACCCTTCCCCCCATAATTACAGCAATAACACTTCGGTCCTAGAATTACCTCAACCAGAAAAGCACATCATGCCTCATCCACAGCAACGCATACTAAGAAACTTTAAAATGTGTATAGTTGCAGTAATACAAAGACAGAAATACCATAATAAATTACCACCACACTTCTGATGACATGAACAGGACAAATACTCTCCATAATAAATTACCATCAAAACAAATACTCTCCATAACAAATTACCAAGAAACCTTTGATAACAGGCAGAAATTGAGCAAAGCTATCAGTAATAAACATGAATTACCCTTCACACCACCTTAGAATGAAATTTAAATACTACATCAGTGAGTGGTGTTCAGTATTGTACGGTACCTACTTTGATTTTCTTTTTTCTATCAGTGCCTACCTTTAATATTACTGTTAAAAAGTCTCTATATTTGGATCCACAAGTAGCTAATTTGAGATGCCAAAACAATATCAGTAAAGATAAAAATAAATCTAGATGGCACATCATATTTGCAAAGCCTTGAAAGCTACCAAAAACAAAAGTTAGATAGAAATTGACAACACTTGGAAGTAAAACTATTGAAATCCATTTTGTACATTCTCTTCAAGATATTATGACAAATGGGGAAAACTTAATGCAATAGACATTATAAAATGACAAGCCTTATTCTAAAATCCTTGAAAAAAAAGTCTCAAGCGTACATATAAAGAAAGACTTTAAAAAAAAAAAAAAGGCAAAGAAACTCTCAACTACTAGAGAAAGTATACATCTAATTTAAAATAAGATGGAAAACATACAACAGAAAGTAAAGTATACATCTAATTTTAAAATAAGGTGGGGAACATACAACAATGATGTGCTTTTACATAATCCACATCAGGCCTATGATTTATAGAAAAGCACACTAGAATAACAATGACAATTATATTTCAAAATAGGACTATCAAACAAACAAAGAGAACCTAAAGCTTGAACAAGACTAGTCAAGTTGGAGTTGAGCTTAAGCTAGATAAACTAAATCAAGAAGGAAAATTTTATAGACCCTAGCCAAATAGGTCACAACAAACAAGGTACAACAGTAAACATTTTTATCAAGTTAGAGTTGTGCTTAAGCTAGATAAGCTAAATCATCAAAGAAAACCTTTGTAGACACTAGCCAAATAGATCACAAGTTCACAACAAATAAGGTACAACAGTGAAAATTGTTATCCCATTGGATAGAGGGGATGACCCCAACTAGAGACACAAGTTACTAGAATGAAAGATCAAATAACATTTTGAAAATTATTAGATCAATAGCAATATTAGCAATCACCTGAAGGAACTAAAACATGACTGCAAATATCCCTTCCCTCCAGGAATTTATTAAAGTCAGATTTGAATTCAATATATATCTCAGAAGCAATAAAAAAAACTAAAATGTTATATGGATGGATGTAAGATGATTTACCAGCCACCAGATGCAGGAGGAGCCTTTGGAGCAGACTTCTCAGCCATCGCAACACTTATTTTGTAACCCCTCAAGTCATGACCTGATAAGGAGAATTTATGACAGTATTTAACAAGAGACCAATAGTTCAACTTCAAGTTCAGAAATTTTATTTTGAAGCATACCATTATAAAAACCGCCAGCACAATGTGCTGCAGATGGATCTTCATAAGACAAAACTGCATCTCCTTTGTTGTTTCCCTGCTCGTCTGTGTATATTTTGATATTCCAAGGCCATTGGTCCTTAAAGCCTCGCTTTTGCTTGATTTTCCCGACCTAAGTTTTAAAGGTAGCATTAGCATCCCATAAACATCACTGCCACATTCACTGAATGCATCACCTACGTTCTAGTCACTGCACGCATCTTTAACTATTCTATCACCCAACAATAAATAAGTAAATAAAATAAATCTACTACAATGACCTTCATCTATGCCCTATGAAGCATGGGTACTTCGAAAAACAAGCCGTATCCGTACCGGGTACTTACCGGCGTATGGTACCTCGTATGGTACTTCTTCATACGTACCGGGTACACGAAACACGTACCCAAATTTTTTCTTCTTAATTTTTGGCGTACCCAGACGTACCTACTATATACTCAAGCCGTACCATACTTCAGTTAAAATAATATTTTCTTCTACTATACAGATAAAATCCCTTTAACTAGACTTATTTTTTATTTTTAGTTTTATACTTAGCATGTTTTTAAAATTAAACTATGGTTTGTAAAATATATTGACATTTAATTTTGATTTATACATTTACTTTTGGCATTAAATGTTAATTATAGGTTAAATCTTAACAAATTAAACCATTTAATTAATTTTACATTACTATAAATTAAAAATAAATATTTTTTTACAAGCGTACCAAGCCATACGCGTACCCTACTTTTTTTGAATTTACCGTATCGACGTACCCGTATCGTACCAGTACTCGTACCCGTACCCGTGCTTCATAGTCTATGCCCAAGACTAGACAAATCAAAACATCACAGTTTCACTTATTGTTCTTCTCTATGGGAACCAACTCACCACTAATGCCTCCCAAATATCAAAATGATACCAAGAAATGTGGAAGAGGATCTGTAGAAAAATACTCTACAAACAAAACAATGGTACTTGACATGCGGAGAAGAAGATACATGAATTTTACAAACAAAAATATCAGGAAATTCACACTGGAAGATCCTTAGAAACTGATGGGTGGTCTCTGAATCGCATGAAATATCATGAGTTATAGCAACATAAAATCGGAATGCAATCAAATCAAAAGGTCAAAAAAAGGAAATTTGAAAATTACTTGTCCAATGCCTCCAAAAAGGTCTCTCAATTCATCAACAGTCACATCTGTAGGCAAATTTGAGATGTAAATTCTTGAGTTGTCACAGGAATCCCCACAATTATCATCGCATTGCTTCACCGTCACAGGAGCCTCAACAGGAGAACCACCTCCAGAGTTTCGTGGAGCACCACCATACCCACCATCATATCCACCAGATCGACCACCACGCCCACCATTACGTGCATCACCTATAGCATCACCTCCATAACCAACAGGGGCACCATATGATGGGGGATATGAATTAGGCCCACCAGTATAGCTTGTAGGTGGAGGAACTGCATCTGTTCCATAATTAGGGTTCCCTCCGTAAGTGTTCGGAGGTGGTGGGTAACTGCCACCAGACGCACCATAAGATGGGGGTGCAACCTGAGAAATTTGGCCATACCCACCCTCATCTCTTCCTTGATTACCACCATATGAACCACCTCTACTGCCTCCACCACTTCCACCATCATAATTATCAACTCTACCACCTCGGTCACCACCATGTCCTCTATAACTGCCGCCACCACGATCTCCAGAACCGGCAGGAGAGGATGTCCCACATTTGTTGCACTCAACTCTTCTTGCAAAGTTCAAATTCCCACAGCTACAACAACATATACCAACTTCAATAACATAGAACCATGAAAAAAAGCACCTACTTTTTTTGTTTGTTTGTTTGTTTGCGCAAGATGGAGAATACTTTCCCAGACAGGTAATGGGTCTTTTTTAAAGGAATTGAAGGTGCAACAATCAGGTAATGGATCCTTTTAAAAGGAATCAAAGGTACAATCCCTTTCTAATGGATTTTTCCTTTAACAATATATTTATTTCTGAGAACTATCTCCAACACTGATATCAACTGAACAAAGTAACAAAGCCAAAAAAAAAAAAAGAAATTTCTCAGGAATTCTAGATCCAGAAGAGAAATAAAATACCTTGGATTAGGGCAACGCCAATCGCCATCCCGGCCGCTCCCCCTATCACCACCACCTCTACCGCCACGATCTCCTCCTTGATATCCGCCGCCGCCACCACCGCCTGCAAACAAAAAAAAAAGAGTAAACTTACACAGATATACAATTAAGAAAACCCCAAACCTATGAATCTGAAAAAATGAGATAGAAACAAAATAAGCACCTCGATTCCCATATCCACCACCACCTCCTCCTCTGCCACCGGCACCGCCTCGGCCACCGCCTCCACCGTAACCACCACCACCACCACCACCACCATAGCCGCCGCCGCCTCCATAGCTACCGTTATATCCTCCGCCGCCGCCATATCCGTCGCCCTCGTGACCGTACGTACCAGACATGTTGCAGGGGATTATCTAGGGTTTCTTTTTTCTTTTCTTCTTCTTCGTGAGAGAGAGAAAGTGAGATAGATCGAGCGGCAGAGAAGATGCTTAAGTTATTTGACCGACTCGAGCTCGCTCTTTCTTCACTATCCTGAACCGAAAAAGTTAAGGATAATTAAAGACTTTTAAAACACAGTAAATAATTTAAGTGTTATTAAAAAAACCACTTTCATTGACACTTTTTTAATTTTACACTAAACTACTCACTCCACTTTCTATATAACTAGCGGTTGTTACATTGTTACCCAGATGCGTGTGCGATTCAAATAAATAAAAATAAAATAAAATATTTAATATATATTGTGTGTTAGTTAAGTGATAAGAGTCTTATTCATTTGACATAAATTTAAGGTTCAAATCCCTCTCATCTATCTAATCTATTTTTTTTTTATTTCAAATAAAAAAGTAAACACATGGCAGCATAAAAAACAAAGATTTCAAGACACCATAAGGAATGTTTACTTTATAATAGTATAGATAGATAGATTAAGATCATATTTAGCAATGGGTTGAAATAGTAAAAAAATTAAAAATATAATAATTTATTCTTTATATTTTTTATGTATTTTTATTAAAAATTAAAATATTATTAAAAAAATTAATTCTCAAATAAACCCTTGGTAGGAAAATCATTAGGGGCAAATTTGGCTTTGTGTGGAAAGCAAAAGTTGAGATTTTTTTTTAGCTATTTTAGTTACAAAAAATAAAATACGCTTTTAATCTAACAAGATAAAGGTCCTGTTTGGTAGAGCTGTGGGAAAGTGCTTATAACTTATACCTTAACAGCTTATACCTTATAACTATGAACATAAGCTGATTTCTGACTTATAAATTAAGCTTCTCCTACCCCACTCAAAGAATAAGTTGATTTCTGACTTACAAAAAGTTATAAGCTGTATTGTTAAGCTAAACCAAACACATCAAAATATGTTAAATTAAGTTGAAAGCTGAAATAAGCTGAAATTAAGCTGTACCAAACAGGGCCAAAATGTCACATTCAACCCATAATCATTACCTTTTTTCTCTCATAAAAAAGTCAAAAAAACTAAAACCCTTCCCAAACCAAACTTTTTAGCCCCAGGCTAAAATAACTAAAAAAATTAAAAAGTTAAAAAGTCAACCCATTTCCCAAACAAACCCCTTCTTTGTTCATATTTGATTAGATAAAATTAGTATTTTTAGGATGAGTTGGGCTTATTTTTGAAGTTAGTCATCTGAATTTGAATTTGAAAGGGCATTTGGGTTTGGTAAACCTATTTTTAGGGGTTTATTTTTAGGATGAGCCCAATTCATCCTAAAAAAATTAAAAAGTCAAAAAGTCAACCCATTTCCCAAACAAATCCCTACTTTGTTCATATTTGATTAGATAAAATTAGTATTTTTAGGATGAGTTGGGCTTATTTTTAAAGTTAGTCATCTGAATTTGAATTTGAAAGGGCATTTGGGTTTGGTAAACCTATTTTGGAATTGATTTCAATGATTCAAACTGTTCATTATTTAGAATTTATTGAGTAAAATATTCATGTAAAAAATAAGATGATTGAATATTAATAGTTATATATTTGAATTAAATCTGTATTACAAAAAATAGATAGTTTTTTTTAAAATTATATTTGTCGTCTATTTTTTAAAAACAAACATGATTCAAACGTATAAATATCAATGTCTAATCATTTTGATTTTTTGTATAAATATTCAACTCTAACAAATCTTAAAATATGAATAATTTAAATTACCGAAATTAATTCCAAAATAAATCTGTCAGGACCAAACCCAAACCCTTTTAGGATTATTAGTCTTGAGATTACTAATTTTTTAAATTATGTATTTTCTTTTATATTTCAATTGACACAATACTCTAAAAATGAATTAACAAAATCTTATCCCATATTTGTTTGGAAATATTAAAATAGACAAATATGAAATACATAATATGATAACCATAATAACATTATTAGAATTTACAATATATATTACACTATCATTTCATGTGCTACTTTCTTTTCTTTTTTTTGGAGCAAAATTTGTGCTACTTTTTAAAAGGCAATTTTGCCTACAAAAAAATTTAGGCGAAAAATTATACACTTCATTTTTCCTTTTTAGACCAAAATAAAAAATAAAAAAATTGTTATCAAGAGAAGAATATCAAATTCATTAATATTAAAAATCACAAGCAATCAATAAAAAATTTGCACAGTTATTTAACCATCAAATTCTGTTTAGTCCCATTTTTAGAATTTATTTTTTTAAAATATTAAAAAATAGTTTGGTAAAAATAAAAATTAAAAAGATATTCTTGAATTTTAAATACTATTTTTGCACAAGAAAAATTAACTGTGTATTTGAATTTTAAATTTTATTGAATTATTAATCGAATCATGTAATATGTCTGCCCAAAACAAACATGACAGGTGTTTTAACTGTTTTCATGAAATAAAATCCGTTCTAACTTAATAAGTTGCATTTTAAATGTTTAGTTTTATCAATTTTATCCTTTATATTTTAACTTAACTTAATTTTGTCATTTCATTAAAAAAATAAGTTTTACAACTGAAGAAAAATTTGTACAATCGATTGTGAAATTATTATTTTTTAATGTAATAATACCACATCACTCTTCCATTTAAGTAGTCCAAAACTGGGGTGTGAGCCCAACATTCCACATAAGCAGCTGTAGAAATCCAATCCATAAACACTGAACACTACAGAAACTATTTCTGAGATAAAGATAGTTGGAAAAAAAAAAAAAAAAAAAACCTTCAAAATTAAATTGAATAAAATCAAAATCTCCCTCACAACATCAAAAATCCACAATAACATAGACAACTGATTTAAAATGCGACAAAAATGCTCCTCAAGAATCACTGCTCTAATTTGAGATTTCTTGTACTAAATCGGACTCAGTGAACATAAAAATACAGTTGCTGTCAGCAAAACTATCCAATGCAGGAGAACAGACCCGAGAAGAGATGCCGAAAGAGAAGTTTGCAATCCAACTGAAAATCTACAATTTGCGAACGAAGGATCGACAGTGGTTATCAAACCCAACCCCCCAAAATCACAGCTATCCGCTGTCTGACTATGTTCTTGGTAGTAGCTGTTAAATGCGTATGATATGTTCCCGGGCCAACTAATGTTAAAACAAGAACCACCGGGAGACATGGCACTACAGTCAGCAACAGAACATGCCTCGAGAGCACTTGCCGTGGCATTTGACAAGTCCTGGTTATTGTTCACAACGCACCATTTTGAAGCAAGGTATTCCACATTCTGTGCATTCACAAGGTCTTTAAAACCCTTCCCAAAATCGATACGGTACTTGGCTTGGCCATCGAAAGTAAAGACACCCCAGTGTCTCTCAAAATTTCCGGTCACTATGCTTCTTCGATCCTCGTCTAAAAGGCTAAATACATAAGTCTCTATTGGTGGGTTTCGAGGTCTCAGAGGAGTACCTGATTTGCTATGAAGGTGATCAGTTAGGCCTTTCATGAATATCTCAGCAATTGATGAGGTGGCATTGGCAGCTCCGTCTGTAGGCCAGCCAATCTGCCCAATGATGATCTCCATCTGGGGAAATCCGACGGTTGATAATGCGGTTACAAGGGTATCATAGCTTAAGTCAAAGCTGTTTCGGTAGGTTTTGTGGCTGTCATTACGAGGATGTGCAGTTTCTTTGAAGAGAGCAAAATTGAGGGAAATGCTTTTGTTTTGACGGTAATTTAAGAAAGGCAAAATGCTAGCAAAGAAAGGAGAGCGATGCTTGTCAAGAAATGAGAGAAGTTCGATCATGGTTTTGTTGATGTCGGGCCTAAAGTGTCCTTTAGAAGGCAGGCCAGATTCAGATTCGAAAGTATCAGAACTGCACGGAACCACAACTCTGACCTTGTTTGCTAAGTTAGCACCAGTAAGAGCTGTTTGAATGTTCATGGCAGCACCAACAACAAAGGGGTAGAATTGTGCACCATAACTTTGGAGGAATGGCTCGTCACCAACAGCAATATACCTGTAAACAGGCTAGTTAGCAGTTTGCACAGGAAGACAAATCAACCTTATTGTACAAGTAAGATAGTTGACCACTAATTACATGTAATTAAGTTAAATGCAAAGAGAAAATAAGAAAGAAAAGAGGCTTATTATGGCAATTTGGAAGGATCATATCCCTCGTTCTCCCCTAAAAAATTATTATTGAACCTTAACTAATTTGTTTTTTATAGCTTGCATTTAGTAATCCACAAAAAACTAGACTCAAAGGTCATCTTCCATCCCGTGATGAAGTTGTGCTCCACCGATATACAATAGTCGTCTTTAATGTGCCTAAGGTATACAAGAGTGTATCCCTTTGATCGTGACCAAATGCAATCCACCACAAGTCCATTGTTCACTGAAATGCTGTCTTGAAAATCAAGACAAACAGCAGTTAAATAATGTAATTTGTCATAAAAAGGCAAACCCCATTGCAGAATCTAAACTTGAAGTGAATAGCAACCAACCACACTGGAGCGAAGCATTTTAACAGATGGAGTGAGAGGTAAATATAGGGAGGTTAAGCTGGAGTTTGCTCTGTTATCAATTTAAATTACCGCTCAACAAAAAACTTATATCCATTCGTCTGTCCCAGCCATCGCCATGAACAATGTAGCCTTGGGATTGCCGAAGCATATATCGATGAACTAGCGGATAACACTTGCATGATTGCTAGATAGATTGTTTCAAATCAAGCCAACCTTCTAGAAGCAAGTCTCCACTCCTCACACACACAGAGAACATAATAATAATAATAATAACAATAATAATAATAATAATAATAACTTGGCTAAATTGGCAAATTCAGTTTAATAGCTTTCCCCAAAATAATGAACTAGTACAGCATAAAACACACTCATCTAAATGGTATGAGGCCTTGCTTCCACGTCTTCATGAAAATCCACAAGAAGTTTCACCACATCTGCACAAATTCCTTTTCCTCAAAACTGAGTGCTCCCATGATTAATCCCAACCAAGTTGAGTAAAGAGGCAATGAGAAATACGTGGAATCCAAAGCTAATTTCTCAAATGGGTGGAATACAAAGCTAATTTCTCAAAAGGGTCAGTAGTGGGCACATGAAATTTTCTAGAAAAGACTAGCTTTTATACTAAAATAATATTCCACCAGGGGCCTAAATAATAAGAAAAAAATAATAATAAAATAGTATAATGAAATAGGAATTCTATAAGATAGAGAGGTGCATGTGGGAAGAAACAGAAGAGAATTTAATCAAGAAGAGATAGTTGCATAGATAGATTAAGAGACAGATGATACAAATGGACAAAAAGAGTTCAAAAGGAAAAGAGGAGAGAGAGAGTACTTCAACTAAATTTGAATTCATTCTTCTGAAAGGTTGATAATACTGTTATATAGCAGTGAAATAGTCTCAAGAATACCCTAAAACTCAGTTTCTACAAAAGTAATTATAAACACTGTAGTAACCAATTATAATCCAATTTTTATTACCAAAATAAACAGAAGAATTAATATTACAAAAAACAGCAATACTATTTAGAAAGCCCTAAACTTGTCAAAAGGCCAGCATAAGCTAGGTTCCATCAGCTGCTCTTCATTGTTAGTGGTTAGTTGCTGGAAGCAAAAATTTGCAAAAGTAAAGGTTTTTAAAAGCAATTAATGTCAATATTCACAAAGTTTACCAAGTTGCTTGCCTGCATATGTGCTTGTCATTAATGGCCAATTACCAAAATAACTCTAGAAAATCAGCAAGTTCACGGAGATCCACAAAATTTAGAAACCAAAGAACAGGTACACTTCACAGTTCAAAAAGAGGTCACAGATCTGGTAACTATGATGAAAATACAAAAATATACACAATTTAATCATCAAATGAAGTCCCATTCCATTGTCATTTCATACATTTCTCCATATACTTACCCTAGTTGGTCTTGAAACCAATGGCCTTACATTCAATATAACTCATTTTAATATTACAAGAAATTGGTGAACCTTCTAAGGAGGTATAATATACACAACACATAATAAAAAAAATTTGTTAGAAGAAAGACAAGGTGAAGCATCCAAAACAGTTGAGGAAGCATATGAATACCTATTTGCTCAAACTTGACGCTCCCACGAAGGAATTCAAAGAAAAAGCATTTCAATTGTAAAGTAGAAACTTGGAGTTTTCAAACATTTTCTGGTTAAAATTCCACCAAATATATGTTGTCATGCTAAGCGAAGCGGCTCTTCAAATTATAATGTTTAGACCATTAGATGCCCACCAATGGATGGGAAGTATTATTCTTATCGTGTGTTTTTCACTCTAGGACATCATTCAGCTAGTGGCTGAAACACCACCTTGCATTAACAATTGGGATACACTCCACTGTATCGTCTCTTCAGCTACCCAACAACATTTGCACTATTAAAGCTTCTTTTGCCATTCATTAAATTTTAAACAGCCTGAATCCATGCAGAATTAGATACATTTAAGCAATTCTAGTTGCCATTGCCAAAGAGACCAACTAAGTGAGACATTACATAGCATCAAATTAAAACAACTAGAAGGTTTGGTATTTGTTGTTATGAAAGGTTACCATATAGAGGAGTCACTACAAGGGTTCCAGTTCTAGTCTCTGCCCAAGATTGTCAGCATCCTTGTATTTTTTCAATTTTCCAAGGCCAACCAAAAAGAACACGCAATCAAATGGAGTCCAAGATACATCCTAAACAATGTTTTGGACTTTCAATGGCATGCTAGATGTTAATTTTGATACTCGTATTATTGCATTCCCCAACCTTCCACACAACACCCCAATAAATAAATAAATAAGGTTGATAGCATGACAACAAGGGTTATTTGAACACATACTTACCTCTAACCATATTTCGCTCAAATGAAAAAATAGGTTGGCTAGGGTATAAGTGTGATAATAAATGCTCCAGCCCAATTAAAAAAATCACAAAACCAAATAAATCTATTTGCAAATCCAACAACATTGAGGTTGTATCCACAGCCGTCTCACATTATGAGACCAGCACATGTGAGAGGGAGCAATACGGATATAGTCACTGAGGCTATGTATTTTCATTTTTTTTTTGTAAGTAAAGCAAATTGTATTAAATAAAAACGTCAAACATCAAAAGGGATGTTACCCTGGTATAAAAAGATTACACCATGATAAACTATATCATTGTCAACAACAGAAGCCTTTACACTCCCGAAAAAACAACTATAGATTCTTACAAATGAAGAGAACCAACAAAATTCACATTATTTTTGGTAAGTACAAAATCTACAATATGATCTTGATCTTCCTTAAAAGCCATCTAGGCAAAATGACCTAATAGCCACTTTTAAGCCTATATAGAGGCTCCTCTACACTTTGAGAAGTCCTCTTATTCCACTCCTTCCATAAAGGCCACATCAAACATAAAGGAGCCAGTAGCCAAGCCTTTTGTCTTTGCTTTCCCACCATCCAAACAAGATCCCCATCACATCTCTTTGTAAAACCCAATCTATCAAAAACAGAGCCAAAACTAGATCCCACAAATCCCTCGTCACCTTGTAATGAAAAAGAAAAAGGAAACTGACTCACCATTACAATTACAAACCAATTAACAATAATTTGCCATCTCCTAATTAAGTAATCACCCCGTAAGGATCTTCTCATGGGCTGCATTCGGCCAAACACACACACACACACACAAAAAAAAAAAAAATTGGATGGAATCCTAACAATCCAAATGTCTCCAATTAAAACTCACCCTCCTATTCCCCAACAAAGTCCGATAAAAAGACTTCACGTCAAGACAACCCACCACAAAGAATTTGGACCATCTCTAATGCTTCTATACCTCATCTCTACACCACTTATGATGCCAGAACTTCACCCCATCTCCCCTCCCCACCTTAAAAGCCATCACATTTCAAATAATCATCCCAAACTAGACGGATTATCTTCCAAAGCCCCCTCTCAAGATTTAATCACTTGGTATCTTTCCATGCTTGTCGCTAATACTAATTTTCAGGTAGCTTCTTTCTAGCATGAATTGCTTTGGTTTCTTCTAATTCTTTCTACATGTGGGTGGATGTTGTATTATGTCTTGAGCTTAAGGAATATATGTTTCGTTTGCATACTTTGTGCTTTGCAATCCAAAATATAGAAAAATGCTAAAAGCAGAGAAAATAAAACCCACAAACCCTTTGTTGAAAAACCACAAGATAAACCCATAAATAAATATACTCAAACATATATATATGACTAAGGGAAGGGTAAAAACAAAGTGACTGGCATACTCTATTCGAACTCCACTGCCTCCATTGGAGAAGTAACGGGTGAGATTATCGTGGACCCAACTATCAGCAGCCTTCTTGGAGGAATTCAAGCTTCTAAGCATGGAATTGGGAATGCCAACAGTTACATAGATATTAGAACCGGAGAGAGATTCGAGGACGAGAGGATCGGTATCGAAGAGCTTGACCTTGGAGATGTTGTTGAATTTCAAGAGGTCAACCACCTTGGGCGGTGGCAGTGGTTGGGAGGCGGTGGTGCCCCAGTTAACCCCAATGGCTCGAACCCTAGACGGAAACAAACTCCAAATGGCTACCACTGACAGTAAGGCCAGGATCAGAGGCAGATTCGAGGCCATTGAAGAGAAGAGAGGTGTGTGATGCAACTAGTAAGCCTGGTACTGCTTCATGCTATGGTTTTGGTTTTGGTTTTGGTTTTGGACTAAGGGTAGTGTGTCTGGCGAGCGTGTGACTGGGAGCTCGTTTGGGATTTGGTCCGCTTTTTAGTTTTTTTAGGTTTTTTTTTTTTGTAAAAAATAAATAAAATAATTATATGTTAAAAATAATATTTTATTTTATTTAATTAAAAAAATAATTATATGTTAAAAATAATATTTTATCTTATTTTATTAAAATAATTTATTATACCTTACATGATTATTTTAGTTCCAATTATATTCCCAAACTCGGACTGTGTTTGGGGGACAGACTTTGGTCGGGGACTACGGCAATTATTTATTCGTAGTGCTAATGTGACCGCACCTGCGTACTGACATGCCGGCTTGTTTTAGGCCTAGTTTGGGAAGATTAAATAAGTGTACTTTTTAATTTTTTTGTATTATGTGTAGAAAAAATAGAGAGGAAATGTTGATTGATGTGACCCAAAAAAGATAAAAAGATGAAATAAGTGCACTTTTTTGGGAGTAGCCAAACTGGGCCTTAGTCTGCACTCCTTAAACCATTTTATAATACAATTGTCTTTAAGCCGTCCACTTTTGGTTAGGCATTAAATTTAGTATTTTTATATTTTAATGTACATTTTAATTCCTGTTGATTGACCATTGTTTAATATTAAGATTGGTATTAAAATAACAAAAATGTTAGAGGGTTAAAAAATTTTACTAAAAATTTTACCAAATATCTCACGTGGTGTGGGATCCATATGAGACCAACATTGTGACAATCCCACGCCCATATGAGACATTTAATAAAACTTTTGATAGAATATTTAAAATCTCTAACATTATTCTTAAAATAATATTTTAGAATTGCACAAAAATTTAAAAAAGGACGTTCCATTCAAAAGTCCAATTCAAAATTTTATTTCTCAAAGATTCAAGCATGAAATTAGTAGGTTCACGAGGACATAACTTTTCACAATGACCAAATTACCTTTATATATTAACCATTTACACAGAGCAATAGGAAGAGAACTTTTCCACGAGAGGAGAGTGAGACAGACAAACGTGCGAGAGAGAGTCTTAAAACCCTAGATCGCTCAGTTACCGTCGGACGCACTAGCATCGTCGTTGATATAGACACCGCCCTCCGCCGTTCCGACTCTAACTCATTCGTTGTGGACTCGGTCGTCCTCTGTCGCTCGTCATCGTCTAAAAGCTGTGAGTCGTGAACAGATCATCGCAGCAAGGGCTCATTGCAACAAAGCTCCTCAACTCCGTTGCCGATCGAGCTCTGGATTGCTGTTGAACTCCCTCGATTTCATATCCAAAATCACCATAGCCTTCGCGTGGAGCTCATTCAATTCTAGATCCAGATCAGGTTCTAGATCGCTGTAGCTTTCGTATGGAGTTCCTTCTCCAACATCTTCATGTACTCTTTTCCCCCCTCTCTCTTTGTATATATATACACTTAACTCTCACCTATATGTGTATGTATCGTTATTGTTATTGTTGGATTATCCTAAAGTTCATTCTCCATTTGCCTCTAAAACTCCAACGTAATCACATTTTTACCGTCTCCCACCATCGCCGCAAGCTTTACCAACGCATTCGGCGGCGATTGTGGAGAAGGAGATGGAGGGACAAGTTGGATTGTTGGATTGTTGTTGCTGAAAATTTGTTGTTTGTTGAACATATAGAATTTTTGAATAAATAAATTTCAATAAATATAGAATTTTGGAGGGGTGGTCACAGATTTATTTTGGACGGTTTGCAGCTCGGTTAGGAAAAATTAAACCCGCAACAACTCGCACTGCGGGTTGCGGTTTGTACGGATAGGGTTCGCGGATATGCAGGCGATTTGGGGATTGGACTTGCAAAAAAAAAAAAATTTTGTTTTTGAGCTTTTTTTTCTCATTTTGTAAATATTTATTTTAGGCTTTTTTTCCCCTTATCTTCTAAAATGCTTCAACAATAATAATTAATAAATTAAAACTTATAAAATAAAAAATACAATAAAATCAATTTATAACACAAACAAATCATTTAAAATCCTAAACTTTTAAATCAAAATATAAACTAACACAAGCATATCTTCCAAAATCATAAATTAAATCATCAATCTCATTCACTATTTACTACCCAACAATATTATTAAAGTAAAATCATTCAAAATCCTAAACTTATTTAAAAGTAATTCTCTATGAAGCACGGACACGCGACACGACACGGACACGACACGGACACGCCGACACGCAAATTTTCAAAAAATGGGGGACACGACACGCTGGGGACACGTTCAATATATATAATTAATTTTATTTATTATATGTCATAAAATTATTAAAAAATAATTAAAAAAACATTGAAATAACATAAAATTGCATTCCATCAATACATAACATGTCATTTGAAGCTACCAACCATCAATTGTTACAAAATGCATGAAAATCAAACCACAAAATATAAAATTATCCAATGTACCAATAACTATCATCTATTACAAAATCCATAAATATCAGAAAATGTGAATTTAAGTAGAGGAAACTATTACAACATCTTCACCACCACCTCCATCTTCTCCTTCATCTGTAAATAGGACCGCCTCCATAGCCGGTTCATCAAGTGAGAGGTTAGCTATCCCAAGCATTCCAATATCATCAAGTGAGTCAAAATTATCTCCAGCAATGTCCCACATTTTTGTCTCTCCTTGCAAGTATTGGGAGCTCCTCCTTGATAAAAGACGAAGATTGCTATGAATGAACACCAAGTCCTCCGCTCTTTGAGGGACCATTTTGTTCCTTCTTACTGAGTGAATAAAGGAATAAGTACTCCAATTTCTCTCACAACAAGATGAAGAGGCGGGTTGCACAAGTAATCTCAAAGCTAGTTTTTGAAGAGATGGTGCATATGCACCATATGCACACCACCAAGTATAAGGGTCCATGTGCCACCTATTATGAATAGAATCATACTCCGAGAATGCTTCAACATAACCCGAAAATTTTCCAAACTCAGTTATCACCTTGGTTCGCTCTGTGATATCTTCAAAATACCTCTTAAAACACTTGTTCCTCTCACGTGTCACCTCTTCATCCCTATGTGGAGGAACTCTATTTTGATCCTCATGGAGCCACTCATCACTATAATATCTACAATACAAAATAGGAAAAAATAATTATTTCAAGAAAGACTAGATAAGTCCATTAAAATGAAATATCTAAAACAAATTTAAATGTGATACTTACTTTGGATTCAATGAATGTGCCATACAATGGAGAGGAGTATTGTTTTTATTCCAACGATCCACAAGAATTTGATGTACCACATTGTAAAATGTAGATTCCTCATCTATTCTTTTCCCTTCATGCCTATATATTGTCATCTTCACTTTCTCTATCATTGTGTCCCACATATCATACACTAAGTGAAGGCAAGGTTTGTCCGTATCACAAGCCCTAAGCATGTCATATATAGGACCCGTGAAGGAAAGAATGTAATCAATGTAGTCCCACCACACATCATACAAAATCTTTTCTTTTACAAATTTGGCCTTCCCAACATCATCCTCTCTATAGCAATTCCACTTGTCACTAATTACCATTGCTTGAAGCTCATGTTTTATAAGCTTCAACCTCTTGAGCATCACAATTGTGGAGGCAAATCGTGTTTCGGCAACCGATAGCAACTTCAATGACACAAATTCATTGTACATAGCCAATCGCATTGAGTGATTAGAGATAAAATTTTTAATCATCAAACCATCTCCGGCAATATCACTAATCCAACTACACTCTTCATATGTGACCTCATTTCTCTCAATATTCTTTGCCGCACAAATATTTTTCAAAGCTAGATTTAATGTGTGCACTACACAAGGAGTCCATAGAATATGAGAGAATTGAGCTTCAATGAGTTGTCCAGCTGCCTTACAATTAGGAGCATTATCCGTGATGACTTGAACAACATTACTAGCCCCAACCTCATTAATCACTTCTTTCATCAAATTTGCAATAAAATATTTGTCTTTAGTTTCTCCAGAACAATCAACTGCCTTAATAAACATAGGCCCACTTTCACTCACCGCCATAAAATTAATCAAAGGCCTCCTTTGAGAATCACTCCAACCATCACTAACAATGCTCACCCCTTTTTCCTTCCATGTACCCCTAATTGGTTGCAACAATCTATCAATATTTGCCCTCTCCTTTTGAAGTAATGTGGTTCGTAATAAATTATAACCGGGAGGCAAATATCCAGGAATATTATGGTTTGCAGCAAATGTGTAAGAGCTAACATAGTAAGGATTTCTTGCAAGATTAAATGGTACCCCCCCTGAGTAGAACATCCTAGCAATTTCAAAATGTAATTGCTCTCTATCCTTCATGTTGAATGCTTTCTCAATAGCACTCCCACTCCCAGGCGCACTTCCACTCCCACTCTCACTCCCACTCCCACTTGCACATGTCCTCCTTTTCTTTGATTCATAAGCATAACTACTACCAATTGATACACTAGAAGGGGGTAGTGGTACATTTTTGGGATGAGCATTTTTAATTCTCAATTCAGCAGCATCATTCTCATTTTGCAATTGTGAAAGTTTTTGACTTGTAATTTTCTTACAACCACCAATTCCCTTTCCTGGAAGTTTTAATAGATGTGCCCTTGCTCTTGTATATGAACCTTTGAAAGTATTATTACAAAAATTACATTGTAATTGGCAATTTCCTCCACCTTCCCCAGGTTTTGCTAATTTAGTTACATACTTCCACAATGGTTTGTTCTCATCAAAATAATCATCAGGTACATCATTAGAACTACCACCCGCAGTAGCCATTGTTTCAGAATTACAAATTTGTTCCTATAATAAAATTAATAAACACACATTATTATTAAAATTAACAAAACTAATAAAATATATATATATATATATATATTAGCAAAACTAATAAAATATATATATATTAACAAAACTAATAAAATATATATATATATATTACATATTAACAAAACTAATTAATAAATATATATATATATATATATTCTGAAATAAATACTGAAAAAAAGACTTATTAACAAAAATTAATTAATAAATATATATATATATATATATATATATATATTCTGAAATAATATAGGGAAAAAAAATATAAAAAGAAAATAGAAAAAAAAAGAGAGACCGAAGTCGAGGAGAAAGAGAGAGACCGAAGTCGAGACGATGGACGAAGACCAGACAGAGAGAGAGAGAGAGAGGAGACCTCGACAGACACAGAGAGAGAGAGACATCGACTGGCGAAGAAGAAGGAAGAAGACCGAAGCTGAGGAAGGAAGAAGATGTACCTTACGAGCGACGAGCGACGGCCGAGGAGCGACGACGAGCGACGAGCAGCGACGAGCAGCGACGGACGAGCCCAGGTTCTCTTCTCCTCTGTTTCTTCGCCTTCTCTCTTTCTCTTTTTGATCTCTACTAAGCTGTTAGATCGATTAGGGCTTTTGATCGATTAGGGCTTTTTGATCGATTTAGGGCTTTTTTACAGATTGACCCCAAACATATTTTGTAAATTCTGAAATTGACCCTAAAAATGTTTTGTAAATTCTGAAATTGGCCCCGTGCGTGTCCGAAAGTGTCCATAACGTGTCCTGGACGTGTCCGGATTCAGAAAAAATAAAAAAAAAAATTGGACACTCTGTAGTGCGTGTCCGACACGTGTCCACCGCGTGTCCGACGCGTGTCCGTGTCCGACACGTGTCCGACACTGGTACGGAGCCCTCGGAGAGGTGTCCGTGCTTCATAGGTAATTCTTCATTAACTTTTACATTCATGCAAAATGCAATAATAAAATAACAGAAGTTCAGGTTTTAAATTATTATTATTATTTTTTAAAAGGTCTAAATGCGAGCAGGTTCTTGCGAGTACGGGTTAAACCCGTAACCCACAATCATGACATATTTCAAGCCGCATCTATCCGCATTGTGTCTACGAAATCGCCCATTTATATACAGATCGGCTCGGATTGGACGGGTTGTGCTGTTCGGATAACTCTATGCCCAACCCTATTTTGGACGATGATGGTGGGTTGGATTGTTGTTGAAAATTTGTTGCTTTTTGAACAAATTTGTTCAAAAAATTGAACAGATAATTAAAAAATCATAGAATTTCAACAAATAATTTGAACATATAGAAATTTTGAATAGATAAATTTCAACAGATAGCTTTTATTTGCACATATTATGTATGTATATGTACCATGTATGTATGTATGTATTTGAGAGTGTATATTTGCATATATATGATGTTGTATTGGCCAATTCACAATGTTATATGATTTTTTGATTGGTAAATTCGAGATGATCATGCAAAATTATGGTTTTATCATTGTCTTGATTGATTCGAGGAAATTGAGCTTGCTTAAGTGATCTAATTTGATTGAAATTATGATCCTAGTTTTGTATTTGCTTTTATTTTGACTGTTTATTGAATTTGTTTTTCTATACATGGAAGTTGTAATTCATTAGTTTCTTTATTTAAAAATATATATATATATATATATATATGTTTTGCAGGAGTGTTGAAGTTTTAATAGTATGTTTTTGAAACTTGGGCTGTGAGTGTGAGGGTTTGAAAGAATACATGTGATTGTAGGATTGTTAAGGGAAGTGAAGCTTTGATTGGGAGGAGTTAGCTAAGAAAGATGTATTGACCTGTGGCTACCACCACTACTCTGGGTGGATTACCAACCGATAGTGGGGATTCTGTGGTGACACTCGAGCAACTTGTTTTATATGTTGTTTTTGTTTTCAAAAAAGTAAAATTGATTCTAAAATTTTAAAATTTTCTAAAAAATGATATTTTCATATGTTTCCAAAATAAGTTTTCACTATCTTCTTCATTCCTCACCATCTCTAATGACCTCGGGCACTATTAGTGAGAAAAGATCTTTGAAAATGGGCTTGTAAAATTACTAAATTCAAGTGTGTTGGTGATAATTAAAAATAAAATACCAGAAAATACAAATAATAAAAATTACAATAACTATTGTAAGGGCTGAGGCGTGGAAAATTCGCTCTCTTTAAGGAGATTCAAGCCCTCTGCGGTTAGACAAAGCCTCACACCGGTGTAGCAGAAAAAATCTTGACTTGTCCCCCCTAGGATACAACAGCCTGACTAAGTCGTATGGTTCACCAATGCTACACAATTGGTTAAACACAAAACTTTATCACATACACCCTTTTTTATTTACTTGATAATCTCACACAAAACATAATAAAGCAACAAAAACTTCTTTTCACCTCCAAGATAAGAAGTTAGATCAATTTATAGAAGATGAAACTTGTTAGGGAAGTAGCTTGGAGGAGAAGACACTTAGTGGAAAAGAATAGGAAAGGAAACTGGTGAGCAATTTCCTTGGAAGACTTGAAAGACTTGGAAGACTTGTCTTGGAAACTTGGTGGGCAAGTTTTCTTGGAGGAAAAGAAAGGATTAACAAGTTATTTGGAGCCCAATCGCATAATATAATCTATAACACATTATAATATTAAAATATCTGTTAACATTCCTTCACCTATTTTAATATTATAGGTAACAAAAACTGAGATTATTAGGCAAATAAAGATATTATGCATCATAATAGGTGTGCTCTGCATTGAACCTCCATTAGTGAAACAATAATATTTATTCCAAAGCCAATAGTATGCTCAACATTGAACTATGGCTATTTAAGGGAAATAAATAATTATTGCACACACATAATATTCCAGGTGTTCACATAAGCTTTAAGAGCCAGCACATTACGACCTTGTGCGATCCCAGGATTCATGATTGTGTTTAAGAATTAGCCCAAATCTCATAGGTAGCAACCCTACTACCACACTCACATAGGTGAATTCTGTCAAGGGTGCTCCTGTAACTATGACACCCCACTCAATAAGAGCTACAGAAATTCATTAAGAGTTTTTTAATAACTCAAACTCTATAATGTAACAGGATAAATGCACTTATATCATAGGGATGGAAAAAAAGTAATTTAGTGCATTTCTCACAGCCATCATATGATCGTTTTTCTCATTGAACCCAGTTACAGGATCTCTGGTCCTTGGGTTGAATATCCTCATACATGGCTCCTGCTATATTCAATGGGCTTTAACCCCATCCCCCTCGATGTATTCCAAACTCTATCTCTTGCTAAGGCCTTAGTTAATGGATCTGCAAGATTATCACCAGATTGAATATAATTCACATTTATGATGCCATTATTCATATAAGATCTCACAGTACTGTGTTTTCTTCTGATAGGTTTGGATTTACCGTTATAATAATGGTTGTTTACTTGACCAATTGCTGCGGTGCTATCACAATAAATCAGTATAGGTGGAATCGGTTTTTCCCAACAAGAGATTTCATTTAACAAATCTCTTAACCAATTTGCTTCTTCACTAGCGGTAGCTAAAGCAATAAGCTTAACCTCCATTGTTGAATTAGCAATAATGGTTTGTTTTTTCGATTTCCAACTTATAGCACCATCTCCTAATGTAATAAGTAACTAGTGGTTGATAATGAATCACCTGACAATGTATTTTAATCGGCATCACTGTAACCTTCAAGTACTGTTGGATACTTATTATAAAACAAGCCATATTTTATGATACCAGATAAATATTTCATAATCCGCTCAATGGCTACCCAGTGATCACTACCAGGCTTGTTAGTAAACCTGCTAAGTACTCCAACTGTATAGACAATGTCAGATCTGGTACAATCAATCACGTAACGTAAGCTACCAATCATACTAGCATATTCCTTTTGATTAATTACATCCTCATCATTTTCAACAAGAAATAAACGCACATGATGATCAAAAGGAGTAAGAACATGCTTACAGTTATAAACATTATATTTTCTCAAAATTTTCTCAACATAATGCGACTGATCAAGAAATATACCATCACAAGTTTTGGTAATTTTCATTTCCAAAATATAATTAGCCTCACCAAGATCTTTCATATCAAAATGGCTACTAAGCATATTTTTAGTTTTCATGATGATATGCAAATAAGAGTCAAATATAAGTAAATCATCCACATAGAGGCTAATAATGACATGTGAATTTTTTTCAGATTTATAGTAGATGCATTTATCACATTCATTCGTTTTATAGCCATTCTCAATCATACAGGAATCAAATTTCTCATACCATTGTTTAAGGGCCTGTTTTAAGCCATATAGGGATTTAACTAGCTTAAACACTTTGCTTTCTTGACCAGGTTCCACAAAACCTTCAGGTTGATCCATATAGATTTCTTCATTGAGGTCTCCATTTAAAAAGGCTATTTTAACATCAATTCGATGAATTTTTAGATCATGAATTGCAACCACTGCAATTAATAATCTAATAGATGTAACT
Source organism: Camellia sinensis (assembly GCF_055761805.1). Taxonomy (NCBI): domain Eukaryota; kingdom Viridiplantae; phylum Streptophyta; class Magnoliopsida; order Ericales; family Theaceae; genus Camellia; species Camellia sinensis. The sequence goes on from NC_138974.1 coordinate 61,166,749, forward strand.
CTAGTAACCGGAGAAAATGTATCAAAAAAGTCAAGATCTACTTGTTGTTTAGAACCTTTTGCAACAAGCCTTGCTTTATATTTGTCAATAGTTCCATCCGGTTTAAGTTTTTTTCTCAAAATTCATTTACAGCCAATAGTTTTACAACAACCTGGTGGTAAATCTACTAATACCCAAGTTTTATTGGATAACAATGATTCCATCTCATCATTTACAGCCTCGTTCCAAAAAACAAAGTCAGAAGATGCCAAAGCTTCTTGTAAAGTTAATGGAGTTTCCTCCACATTAAAAACATGATAATCAGGGCCAAAATCTTTTTCTGATTTGCCTCTTTTACTCCTTCTAGGTTTAAAAACCATAGTATCTTGGTTTTGTAAAAAAGGAGTAGAGGAACCGGTTTCAGATAAAATATTTTCTTGATAATTTTGACCCCCACCATTTTTAAATTTAAAAGGAAATTTTTCTTTATGAAAAATTGCATCACCTGATTCAAAAATTAATTTGTTTTTAATTTCAAAAAATCTATAGGCTGTACTATTTGTTGCATATCCAAGAAAAGCACAAGTGGCAGCTTTCACACCTAATTTAAGTCTTTTAGGGTCCACAACTCTAACAAAAGTTAGACAACCCCAAACCTTCAAAAATCTCAAATTTGGCTTTTGCCTTTTCCACAACTCAAATGGTGTAACTTTTGTTTTTTTATGTGGCACTCTATTTATAACATAGCATGCAGTTAAAATTGCTTCTCCCCACAAGTTTGAAGAAGCACCTGCTTCAATTAGCATAGCATTTGTTAAATCAGTTAAAGTTCTATTTTTCATTTATACTACACCATTAGACGTAGGTGAATATGGTGGAGTAGTTTCATGGATTATTCCCAAAGACTGAGCAAACGAGTTGAATTCAAAAGATTCATACTCCCGGCCTCTATCACTTTTATATCTTTTAATCTTTTTACCGAATTGATTTTCAACTTCAAGAAGGAATTCTTTAAATTTTTCAAAAGTATCACTTTTATTTTTCAACAAGTATACATAAGTGTATTTTGAAAAATTATCAATAAAAGTGATAAAATATCTATTCCACCACGTGTTAAAATTCATTCAAATTCACATAAATCAGTGTAAATTAATTCTAGCAATTCAGTATTTCTCACCACACTTTTATGAGGCATTTTATTTATTTTTGCTTGACTGCAAATTTCACATTTCTCAAACTTATTTGTTAGTCTGGAAATTAATCCTAAACTACTCATGACTCCCCCATATTGGCTATTAATATGACACGGACGAGCATGTCAAAAATTCATGGAAGACAACATAAAAACAAAAACATGTGCTTTCCTATTCTCAACATTTAATTTAAACATTCCATCACAGGCATATCATTTCCCCACAAATATGCCTTTTTTAGTAATTACATATTGCTCAGATTCAATAGTCTGTTTGAAACCAACTTTGTTGAGCAAATGACTCGACATCAAATTTTTTTTCATGAACGGTGTGTATACCACATCTTTTAAAACAAGCACACGTCCAGAGGTAAAATGCAGCTCAACATCCCCACACCCGAGCACCTTGGTTAAACTGGAGTCACCAATCATAACAGTGCTCTCCTCATTAAAAGGAGTGAAATCTTTGAACCAATCTTTATCATAGCAGACATGCCTATTGGCACCAGAGTCTGCCCACCACCCTTCGACAGATTGAACCATAAAAATATCTGTAATCATAGCCACAAATGGTTCCTCAGTAACATTAGCCTGTGGTCGAGACTGTTGTTTTCGAAATTTGCAAGTTCGAACAATATGCCCACTTTTGCCACACACAAAAAACATGTCACATTTGTCAGATCTTGTGAAGGGGGTTCTTGGTTCCATTTTTTTTTGCCTCAGGTAATTTTTATTTTGTGGCCTTCTAGTATTTTTCCAAATTTTCTTAACTGGCTTCAAGTGACTATTTTTATGAAATCGATCTTTAGATAAAGTATTTTCAGAAGTTAAATTTGCCTTTGCAGTAGAATGCTCTTGTGTCATAAGCGCATATTGTCCTCGTACTTCCTCCTCTACCCGAATCCGTGTGATTAGAGTCTCCAATGACGTCTCCTTTTGCTTGTGGTGCATTGACTTCTGGAACTCCCTCCAAGATGATGGAAGTTTGTTAATAATACCTGCTACAACAAGATTGTCTCCAATTTTGATGCCTTCGGATCTAACTTCAGCCACTAGCATATAAAAATCTTGAACTTGCTCCACCACTGATTTTCCATCTATCATTTGATAGCGGAAAATTGACTTCTGGAACTCCCTCCAAAATGATGGAAGTTTGTCAACAATACCTGCTACAACAAGATTGTCTCCAATTTTGATGCCTTCGGATCTGACTTCAGCCACTAGCATCCGAAAATCTTGAACTTGCTTTACCACTGATTTTCCATCTATCATTTGATAGCGGAAAACATGGCTTGCAGCATATTTTTTAGCACCTGGCTCTTTAGTGTCATATTTATTTTGCAAGGCTTTCCAAATTTTCTTAATAGTGGTGTAACTAGTATCATAATAATCATAAAATTGATCTGAAAAACAATTCAAAAGATAATATCGACATTTATACTCATCTGTGTTGTATTTCTCGATTTTTTTCAAGATGAGCAGCATACTCCTTGTCGGTCATCTCTTCAGTGGAGACTTTGTTCGGATTTTTCTCGGTCAAGATATGGGCCATTTTGAGGAGACTGAGGTAGAAAAACACCTTGCCTTTCCATCTCTTGAAATGGGCTCCCTTGAACCGGAAGGGCTTGTTGAGATCACCGGTATTTTCGTTAGGCTTTTCCAATACTAGCTCCATGAATTTTTGTTATTTGAATCTCCTTAAAATTGTTGGTGATAATTACAAATAAAACACCAGAAAATACAAATAATAAAAATTACAATAACTATTAGAAAGGCTGAGGCGGAAAAATTCGCTCTCTTTAAGGAGATTCAAGCCCTCTGCGGTTAAACAAAGCCTCACACTGGTGCAGCAAAAAAATCTTGACTTATCCCCCACAAAATACAACAACCCGACTAAGTCGTATGGTTCACCAATACTGCACAATTGGTTGAACCTAAAGCTTTATCACATACACCTTTTTTATTTTCCTGATAATCTCACACAAAACATAATAAAGCAACAAAAACTTCTTCTCACCTCCAAGATAAGAAGTTAGATCAATTTATAGAAGATGAAACTTGTTAGGCAAGTGGCTTAAAGGAGAAGACGGTGTGTTTGATTAGGGGGATAACGGGGGGATTATTTACTGTGCGGATTGTAATCTGCACAGTAAATCCAATCTGATGTTTGTTTTTTTTTTAGTCCGCCGAACATGGAGTCCGGCCGGACTCCTTATCCCCCATATGGGGGATTATATTATCCTAGGGGGGGTGTGGGATAATTGTGGAGGGATTATTTACTGTTGGGATTAGGTGGTGAAATGACTATTTTGACCCTCTACTATTTAATTATATATTATATTTAATAAAATTCAATAAAATTTAAATGTTTCAATTTAAAAATAAAATAATTTTATTTAACTTTTTATTGATGTTTTATTTATTTATTTTTAAATAATTTTTTATAGATATTTTATTGATATTTTATTTTAAAATTTTGTTTATATTTTCTTTAATTTCATTATTTAAATGTTAATAGATGTTTTATTTAATTTCATTGTTTAATTATTATTATTTTTAAAAACAAATTTATTTAAAATTTTAATTAAAAAAATAATATAAATTTTTATTGATATTTTATTTATTTATTTATTTATTTTTTAAAAAATAAATTTATTTAATTGTGTAAAAAATAAAATAAAATAAAATTTTATTTAATCTAGCTAAAAATAATTAAAATATTAAAGATATGTTTAATAGTAAACAATTGAAAAATGGTAAAATAGTCTTTTGTTCATTTATCCTATCAAATCCGTCCAACCAAACGTTGGATTCACTAAAAATAGTCATTTCCAAACATCTAATCCCACGAAAAAACAAACACATGATACATATCCAATCCAACCAAATATTCACAGTCTTAGGACTCAAGTCCGATAGATTCTAATCCCCTCTATCCAGTTCGTCCAATCAAACACACCCTTAGTGGATAAGAATAGGAAAGGAAATTGGCGAGCAATTTCCTTAGAAGACTTGAAAGACTTGGAAGACTTGTCATGGAAGACTTGTCTTAGAAACTTGGTGGGCAAGTTTTCTTGGATGAAAAGAAAGGATTAACAAGTTATTTGGAGGTCAATCACATAATATAATCTATAACATATTATAATATTAAAATAACTGCTAACAAAATGTTTTGAAAAATAAAAAATTAGAGGCCCAAGGCTGAAAACTTGTTTTGGAACTTAAAAACCTTGAAAATAGAGAAGAAAATACAAAATGATACATACCCACGTACCAACAGCTAAACCAATTGTTGGATAGATAAAAAATTTGCACATATAAAATTTACACAGAAAAAATTGAACAGATAGAAAATAATTTGAACAAATAGTCAAAACAAGTCAACAAATAAATTAAAGGGTGAAATTGAAAATAATGTCTTTCAAAACAAGTAAAAACACCTCTCATCAAACTATTTTACAAATGGTGGACTTTTCAACAATAAAAAAAAAATTCACTGAACCTAATGCCTTAGGCCCTGTTTGGGATACTTGTTTGGGCCATTTTAGCCGTATAACACAAAATATCACATCCAAACCATAATTATTTTATTTTTTCTCTTACAAAAATCGAAAAAACTAAGCCTCCGTTTGGGAAGTGGGTTGACTTTTTGGCTATTTTAGCCTGGGACTAAAAAGCCTGGTTTGGGAAGGGTTTTTTGACTTTTTAGCTTTTTTGACTTTTTTTGTGAAAGAGGAGTGTAGTGATTATGGGTTGGATTTGATATTTTGTTTTTTGTGACTAAAATAGCCTATTTTATTTTTTGTGGCTATTTTAGCCCCTAACCCACCAAAACCAACTTCTCAAATTATGTCTAAAAAGCCTATCACAAACGAGGTTTTTTAATTCCAAACTAAGATAGCCAAGAAGCCAACCCACGTTCCAAACGAACCCTAGACACCCTCTAAATTGAATTTTTCACTAATTTTCTCTTTAAAAAAATTGAAATCAATAAAAATTATTTCAAGATTGATGTAAAGTGTCTCGTACACTCAAACAAAAAATTTCATGAGAATGTTCTACGTTTAATTCTTTATTTTTATCGGAAGCAATCCTCACTCCTTATGAAAAATGACATTTTATGAGAAAATTTAAAAAAAAAAATATGATAAAAAAAAGAAGATAAAAGGATAATGAATTGAAGAAGCTAAGAGTTATTTTGGGTGTTTTAAATAAGTGTATTTTTTGACTTTTTATGAAATAGAATAGTGATTTAAATAAGATGATGTGACTTAAATAGGATAGTGACTTTTTGACTTTTTTTTATTATATCAAACCAAGCCTAAATTTATTTGTAGACTTCTCTATTAATTTATAAATCAAACACAATCTTAATAAGTACATAAAGGCAATTGAGAAACATTATTCCACAATGCTGTTCCACTACACAGGCTTCCCAATCTTTCAATTACAATAAGGTTAACCAAAAAAGCCAAATTCTCTCAACCCCTTTCTGCTATGCTAGAAAAAGTTTGAAAGAAGCACAAGACAAAAGAAAATGAATAGTACCACTAAAACAAATAAACAACATTGAAATACATAACCGACTGCAAATATAAAACTAGATGCCTATGAGACCACAGAAGAGAGAAATAAATGATAAGAAATTGCATTAACAACGTGAAATATTGTCAAGATTACCAAACAAAACAAAGCCAGCAGTCAAAATTGTTTGATGTATTTCCCAAAAATTCTAAAACAGCATTATGCCACTTATCTTGGTCTAGATAACTCAAAATAAACAGAAGCAAGCTGAATTCAATTATGAACCTCCAACAAAATGCTCAAACGGTTTTAAAACTAGCACAGAGGATAATTTGATGATGCAAGCAAAAATAAGGATTAAGAAGTAGAAGCTGCCTGAGCTGTAAGTCTCTTCCGGGCCTCTTCGATAATGGACAACTTGATACCTTTTCCCTTCGGTAGTGAGATCCAAGGCTTTGTACCTTTCCCAATAGTGAAAACATTTCCCATACGGGTTGCAAACTCATGACCGGTAGCATCCTGGACATGGATAGTATTTCTCTCTGTTCTTAATGACTCCAACCCGTCCCCTGTTCCTTCCTCCTGTCACCATCACAACATTCCCAACATCAAACTTTATGAAATCTGTGATCTTGTTGGTCTCCAAGTCCAACTTGATTGTGTCGTTAGCCTTTATGAGTGGATCTGGGTAGCATATAGTTCGCCCATCATTGGTGTTAATGTACGGGATCCCTTTTTGCCCAAACTGCACAGACCTAACCTTGCATAGCTTAAACTGGAGGGGGAAAAAAAATGGTAAAAATGAGTCAATATCCACTAGAAACTAAAATCTCCAACCATCCCGTAAACATAGCATAAAAATCAAGGCCAACAAAAAAAAGTGCTCATCCAATTCAAATCTAACACCATCATTAAGCATATGCAAGAAATCAGACATACCACAAAAAACAAAACAAAATCAGAATAAAACTTCATGTTCCACTCGGCATCACTTTTTTCTTTTGCAGCATTACCATTTCAATAATATTCTGTCTCATCATGACATAATAATGTAAATAATTGATGTAATGACCAGTAGAGAGCAGTCCCCCAATGACCGGTATATATGACATTTTTCTCCCAAAATGTGCACATAAATTTAAAAATTATATATATATATATATATATAATAATTTCAACAGTAGCCAAAAGCAAATTATTTCCCTGAAACAACGAAGAAACGAAAAATAATTAAGTAGAAAGCACAGGACTAACCTTAGCCTCTTCATCCCTAATTGAGTGGAGACGAAATCTACCCTTGGTGTCATATAGAATACGAAAGTTCTCATTTGTTTTTGGAATTGACACAACATCTGGCAATGGAGAGGGTAATGCAAGGGTTATTAAAAAATTTCCACATAGAACCACCACATAAACATTTAGGAAGAGAACAATGCTTCATCATACATTAACTAAATCCACCTTTCCACCATCTTTTCATATTTTTCCTTAACCTAGGATAGACTATACGAAAATATTATTATAAAAAATGTGGACATCAACCGAGTTTGCATACCCATGAACCCTGCAGGGTAGGTCTTATCTGTCCTGACCTTCCCATCAACGAAAACATGTCGTTGCATTAAAATGGATATGACCTCACGATATGTGAGAGCATACTTCAGCCTGTTCCGCAGGATAAGGATCAATGGGAGGCACTCCCTAGATTTGTGTGGCCCAGATGATGGTTTGGGAGCCTACCAAAAGAATTAGAAAATGCACAAAAAAAGTGAGATCTGATGCGTTACAAGTACCTTGCAAGAACAAATGGTACAAGCATGGCAAAACAAACTTACAAATGCTCCACCAAGCTTGTCAAGCATCCAATGTTTTGGGGCATTAAGCCTCTTCAGATGCTTCTTCAACCCTCTAGCCTGTAAAACACCATAAAATTGAAGGTTCAGCAATCAGGAAATCACCTCAGATGAGATAGAAGCACTCTGCATTCCAGTCAGATTGTGTGCATATATGAATATAAACGTATTTGTTAAGATGCATGGCTGAAAACATAATACACTATAAACCCAAAACAACAATAAATAGATACCAAGACATTGCTAGAAGGAATTGCAGTCCGCCCATTGATTGTCCTTCTAATTTGCTAATGGTTAGTACAGTTGAGAAAAAACAACAATCATGCATGAGAAAGAGGATTCCAGACTGAATTTAACCACCTTGAGCAGAAGATATTCAGAAGTTACAGTTGCACCACCCCACCCCGCAATCACTTTGCTTTGACAATACGATACAGGCTATAGGGTGGGCCCTTTCAAAAAGGATTTGAACTCAACTACTTTGTTCAAATTTAACCAAAATATAAGTCTAAAAGAACCATTCTTTAATTATCGAACAACTTCAATATTTTTTATATTATTTTTAAATAAATTATGAACGACTTATAGAAGACAACAGGCAACATGTACTTCCTTACCTGGAATTGATGGGTAACATAAGGTCAATTCCAGATTTATTAATACTCATTAGTATCATGGATTCATTTGTTAGGCATAAAAATTGTTCTAAATAAAATAACAATAATAAATAAAGGGAAAAAAATTATACTTTATACTAAATTTTGTAGTTACGTAAGAATGAAGGATGACCAGCGAGAAGAGAGTAGACCATGAATGAGGCTTGCCAAATTGGTTGGGTTAATTTGGAATTAAATATTCCTGGGAACTTTTTAAAAAAAATGGAATGCTAAGAAAAATATTTCACAAAAATCCCAACTTTTAAGAATAATTGAAACATCTGTTAGACTTATTTTTCTTGAGGAAAAAAAACACACAAAAATCATTTAAAAAAGAGAAACACATCCATATTTCTCTGCAATTGAACAGAGTTCCTGTTTATCGCATAAACACACACACAGAATTTGATCATGCATGCAACACCCAACAGATCCGTGCTCAGTTTTAGTACTCAATTGAAACAAAGATATACTTAAACATTTCAAAACCCCTAAAAACAAGCAAATGCAATCTATGACAATTGACTAGTTTAGCATTTTCTGCGATAAAAACGAACAGGACGAGGGGTTAAAAAAGAGAGCAAAACGAACCATGTTTGTGTCTTCGAAAAACTAGTCACCACCCCTAGTGTGAGGCCGACGCCGGCGGCTGTGGTGGTGCTACGCTGCAGTCCCGAACGAGTGTGCAAAAGATGAGACTCCTAAAAGCTAAGACGCGTCTGTTTGGACGGACGGGATAAAGGCATGGACTATTAGAATATTATTTAATGTTTATTTAATTATTTTTAATTATTTAATGTTTATTTAGAATATTAGGAAGAAGGATAAATGCTTAAATGACTATTTTATCTTTTTTAATTATTTATTAAGTAATAGTAATATTAAACATAATTTTAATATTTTAATTATTTTTAATTAGATTAAATAAAAATTTGTTTTATTTTATTTTTTGCACAGTAATTTAATTATTTTAATTTATTATTTTCAATTAAATTAAATTTATAATTTATAATTTATATTTTTTATTTAATATATAATTTTAAATTAACGACAATAAAAAATAATTTTATTTAATATATAAATTAAATTTTTAACAACGCTAAAAAAATTTAATTTATAAGGCCATAATTTATAATTTATTATTTTTAAAAAATATTTATAATTTATATTTTTTATTTGATATATAATTTTAAATTAACAATACTAAAAAAATAATTTAATTTAATATGTAAATTTAATTTTTTAACAACACTTAAAAATTTAATTTATAAAGCCATAATTAATAATTTATTACTTTTAATTAAATTAAATTTATAATTTATAATTAATTTTTTTATTTAATATATAATTTTAAATTAACAACACTGAAAAAATAATTTATAAATGTTCAAAAGACTATTTAATCATTTTCTAATTATTTTCTAAGTAATAGCATGGAAGGTAAAATAGACATTTCATAAAATAATCTCATGGGATACCAATACCACGATTTCTATCCCACCTCCTCCCATGGGATAGGATAGTCTCATATTTGTGAGACTAATAGTCCGGGGGACTATTAGTCCAGAGCAAAAAAAATAAAACAAACAATGGACTATTAGTCCGATGGGACTAATAGTCCAATCCCACCCCCTAATCCTTCAAAACAAACACACCCTAACTGGGTTAAATCTCGTTTATATAGTTTTGGCATTCGGTATTACCAGGAATTGTTGGTGTTTGGAAATTGCCATTTTAGTAGGTTATTTTAATTTTTGACTATTTTAGTAGGTTTAAATTTTTATGTTTGAAAAGATGATTGAGTTTTTTTTAGTTGAGTGTCATATTTGTGAGAAAAAAAATAAAATGATTATGAATTAAGAAAAATTACCGATAAATCCCAATTTGAGATATGTTGATCCATTTAGGCCTTTGTTTTTTCTTATGAATCATTTGGTCCTATTTAATTGACAAAGATTATTTCCTTTGATTTGACATGTGTGGAGTTTACATATGTGATTTCTTTTTATTGATGTATAGTAGTGTTGTTGAGGGTAATATTTTACATATTTATTCTTTTGTGGAATTTGGTGTGATTTCTTTTTGCTGATGTATAATAGTGTTGTTGAGGGCCGGTTTGGTAACACATATGACGTGACACTTTTACATGATGATCGGTTATCAACATCTAGGTCATTCCCTACTTGAACGTAGTTTAGTAATTAACAAGTGTGGTGTGCAATTTAACATTTTTCATTCAATGATATCCACGGAATGTCCACGTAACAGTGTTCATGACAATATTGACAAAACAACGTTATGTATTAACCACTCAAAAAATATGAACCAACAAAATTATGCATCACTAGACTAACATCACATTTTGTAAAAATCACCAAACATTTTTAGTATCAACCATAAAAAAATGTATCACAAAAAACATATGTAACATTAAGTAATCTTCCAATGTTTTATCATTTTCTTCAAGTTCATCGCCACTAGTAATGACTACAATCATGTAGTCATAAATTTTTTTCCCAAACAAAGTCTGCAAGCTATGAAGGGTAGCTTCTTATTCTTTCGAAAAGCAGAACCTGGCTGAGAAAACTACAAGAACTGCATGAGCTATCCTTGGCCATGTTGATGAATTTGACAATTTCTTTTCCAATAAATTTAGAGTCGGCAAAAAAATCAAATAATCCTGCCATTTTTTGTTAGGTTGGCAGTTTGAACCAAACAACACATTAACAAAATAAAAAATGCTTTTATTGCTAATTGATATAGATTTACCAGGAGTGTCAATGACATTAAGAATCTGGCCATTTGTCAATACAATTTTGTAGCTCACAAATACTGGTAACACTAGTATTCCAGTGAACACAATGTCAGCTGGTGTTACTAATACTTGTGAGCTACAAAATTGTATTGACAAATGGCCAGATTCTTAATGTCGTTGACACTCCTGGTAAATCTACATCAATTAGCAATATAAGCATTTTTTCTTTTGTTAATGTGTTGTTTGGTTCAAACTGGCAACCTAACAAAAAATGGTAGGATTATTTGATTTTTCTGCTGAGTCTGAATTTATTGGAAAAGAAATTGTCAAAGTTATCAATATGGCTAAGGATAACTCATGCAGTTGTAGTTTTCTCAGCCAAGTTCTACTTTTCGAAAGAAGAATAAGCTACCTTTCATAGCTTGCAGACTTTGTTTGGGAAAAAAATTTATGACTGCATGATTGTAGTTTTTACTGGTGGTGATGAACTCGAAAAAAATGATGAAACATTGGAAGATTACTTAATATTACATATGTTTTGTTGATACATTTTTTGATGGTTGATACTAAAAAATTTTAGTGGTTTTTACGAAATGAGACGTTAGTTTAGTGATGCATAATTTTGTTGGTTCATATTTTTTGAGTGGTTAATACATAATGTTGTTTTGTCATGAACATTGTTACATGGACATTTCGTGGATATTATTGAATGAAAAATGTTAAATTGCACACCACACTTGTTAATTATTAAACTACGTCTAAGCAATGAATGACCCAGATGTTTGTAACCGATCATCATATAAAAATGTCACGTCGTATGTGTTACCAAACCGGCCCTCAACAACACTACTATACATCAACAAAAAGAAATCACACCAAATTCTAGAAAAGGATAAATACGTAAAATATTACCCTCAACAACACTACTATACATCCATAAAAAGAAATCACACCAACTCAAATAATAGAATAAATATGTAAGATCCACACATGTCAAATTAAAGAAAATAAACCGTACCAATTAAATAAGACCAAATAATTCATAAAAAAAAAAACTAAATACTAAATGGATTAACATCTCCTAAATTGAGATTTATCGGCAATTTTTTCGGAAAAAAGTGCACATACTTTGCTAAAGTACACCAGCTAATGTGACCGACAGGGAATTGCGCGCGGGTGACGGTGCTTGCATCCCAAGACTCCGAACCCAACCTCCTCCCTCGCTAGGGTGTTTTATCGTTAGAGCTTCAAAAAAATGAGTATCCTCACAACAAAGACCCTCCAATGGCGGCGAACTCACTTTTTACCTCCAATTGAATTTAAAGAAGTTCGCTCTCATCGTCGACATCATATCTTCACTTCTAGGGTTTACTCTCTTCGTTGACACTCACACATACTGTAATCGATTCGATTTGGAGGAGCCACAATGAGTGCGAATCCAGTAGATGGAACGAAATCCGACTCTTCGTCTTCGAGCTCAAACGAAGCACCGAAGCCTCAGCTTGAGCCCCTGCGGTTGCCTTCTGTGGAGGAGATTCGGGGCCAAGACATTTGGAACAATTGCGCTGTTCGCAGTGTCGTTAGCGGATTCATGGGTTAGTAATTCAAAGTTAACTTTTATTTTATTTAAATTTTTATATCTTCACAATTTTGATAGGCCATGGATTCATTACTTCGTAGGTCACTTTGTGCTGTTGTCATTCCATTTCAATTGTTCTACTGATATCTCTAGAGAGAGAGAGAGAGACCCTTCTGAATATTATTTTCTTTTGGATTATTATCTGTGTGATTTTTTTGGGACAATTTATGGATTTGAGCCTGGTGACTGATCCTTTGAGTTTTCTATCTCCTATTTTCTGCCGGGTGTTTTTTTTTTTTTTCCACCTACCTTTCCCATTCAGTTTGATGTATTCAATTCACAACCTGCCTGCAATTTCAAGTTGAGGATTGATACTTGAATATTTTGTATATTTTTCCTGAGTTCTCTGGTTGGCTTATTTTCCAAAGAAGTTCTCTAGCTTCCATCATTAGATACGAACAGGAATTTACACATGGTTATAATAAAATTTGTCTTTTTGAATGATCTGTGTTGGCAAACGGTGTTCTGACCGTACACCATTTCCTTACAATTGCTCTTGATGGGTTGTTAATACTTGCTTACAAACTTTGCATTATGTTTGGTGTAATAAGGAAAGAAAGAACAAAATTGGTTTTGCCTTGCAATGCTGGTGTTACTAAGATGTGAATGAAAAACCATCAACAGTAACCTTCTATTTATGGAATGCCCCTATCAAATTGTTATCCATTTATTACGTTTGAGTGTGTGTAACCTCTGAAACAAAAAATGAAGCAATGTGATTGAATGATGGTCGTAAATTTGTAATCTCATTTACAGCAATGTTGTATTGCTCTCAGAATTGAAATTTACATGTTGTCAGTTCCTATAAGAAAGTGAGGAGGGAGAACGCAGAAAAGTTTGTAGATATTAGAGTAGGCATATTTCTGGTGATTTCTTTCAAAAATATTCAAAGAGTTCTTTGCTAATTTCCAGTCTGGGACCTTGGTGTTTTACTTGCATGTCTCAGTGATAGGAATATCACAATGGTAATCAAATGCATGATGGACATACATGAGAGGCCAAAAGTACACAACAATGTCGATGAACACGAGCTTAAACTTGATGACATATGCAATGATAAGAACTAAAACAATGCCAATACGCTATTTAATTGGTATCTTTAATGATGTATTATTGTGTTTCTGTGCTAAAGTTTATATTTATGAAGCCTTTTCCCTCCTCTGTGTGTGTGGACATGTATTTATGTTTGAATATTGTTTTAGTTGTTTTAAATCACAGGAAACAAGAAAACCACCTCAACCAAGACAATTAAGATCAACTGAACCATTTTTTCTTTTCTTGGGTGATGTTGAAGTTTCCATGATTTGAAATTTCAAGTTTTTATTTTGCTAAGTTTCATCAGCAGCCAAACTAAGTGTTTGTATAATTGTTATGTTTTCTGTTACCCATTTTGCACTGGGTTATATATTTATGAACTGTGTATATATACTTAAAATATTAGCAGAGTTATTTGTGGTTCTTACTGTGTTGCGGTAATATTTGCAGGAGGTGGGCTGGGTTTGTTCATGGGTATGTTTTTAGGGGCATTGGAGAATCCCATAATGCAAGATCAAATGACTGGCAAGCAGCAGTTCATTTATACAGCAAAGCAGATGGGAAGTAGGAGTTGGAGTTCCTGCAAAACTTTTGCAGTTATGGGCTTGATTTTTTCAGCTGCTGAATGTGTCGTTGAGAAGGTAAAACAGATTATACAAAAGAGGTTTTTAATTTTTTTTCCTTCCCTTCTTTATTGTCTGTTTAGTTGCTGAGAAATAAATGTCAAAAAATCAGAATGATTATGAGTTGGCAGTGAAATTTTGAGCTCTCTATCTACTTCTATGCAATTTATTGGCAATTAATGTATGTATTTCCAATCTTTCTTCTTTGCTGAGAGCACTAACTCTTGAGTAATTGCTTGAAGGCTCGTGCAAAACATGACATCACAAATACAGTTGTTGCAGGATGTGTAACTGGAGGTGCAATATCGGCTAGGGGTAATCTTTTCCTATTTGTTTATCATATTAACTCTTTATCTGTGAACTGCATGTTCATTTTGAAATAGTCAGATAAAACAATTGTGTATCCTGCCAATTAAGCTTCAGGCATGTCATCCTATTCTAAATAAGTATTTCCCAAATATTTGGCATTTGTGTCATGGGATGGTTGGAAAGAATCCTTACATGTTCTGTACCTTACTTTGGCTTTAGTTTATTCGTAGGACATTCAAATATTCCTTTCGAACGAGATAACCTTCGTACTTGTGAGTATATGATGAACAAATGCTTCAACCATTGAAGTCCAATAATTTTTTGCTGGTAAAGTGGTGCTATCGAATTAATTGATTAAAAAAATTTGACACATGAATTATAAATAATGCTGACAATGCCATAACTAATAAATGAGGTCCCCCCCCCCCCCCCCCCCCCCCCCCCTCCTATTCAGTTTCTTCCAATCATGTTTGGAGCTGCAAGTCTGCAACTAGACGCAGACTTTAGAGCATAGACGTGACATGATCATTACAAGTTTACTATGCTGCATGTGCGTTCCTTTTTTTCGAATTCCCCAATTATTACGAGCATTATGTTATTGGATGGGTAATCAAATGGGAGAGTTCACTCTCAAGAATCAACATAGAATTCTCCTGCCTTCCTGATGTAGAATGTACATAACCTTTACTTCACATGAGTATGACATCAAGTCTGGAAATAGGAGTACTTCCATATGTCTCTCAGCAATTCTGCCTAAATAAGTTGACAAAGGTATTTATAACATCTTAAAAAATGATTCCTCTTCCTTGTATACTTGTTTGCATGATAGTATGTGTTAGGCTTTTCTAGATGAGCAAGGAGGATCCCTAAATTCATCTTTATAAATCATACCAAGTTTCACTTTCACGTAGTACTTATATTCCAATTTATGGAAATATCAAGCAATTTCTGATCATATAACAGTTGGCTAGTTTTGACTTCCAGTTACCTTTGTGTAATTTTAACATAATACTCGTGCAACTATTTTTTAACACATCAGTGGAAAGGATCACTGGAGTCATTTGTTGATCACTTTTTTGTTTTATCATTTCATCATAGGCCTTAAAAGGTGTAGGTTTTCTTATCACCAAAAATAAAAAAATAAAAGGAAAAAAAAAAAGCAAACAAAGAAAAGAAAGTGAGTATAGCTTTAATTCACCCTCTTATGGTAATTTGTCAAATACTATTTGGTTTTTTTAAATTTTATAATAGTTTCCAATGAACTTAGTGGCCTCAGTGTTTCTTAGAAAAGATTGCATTGAGCTAGGTGCACAAAACTACAGAATTGTTCTTTACATTGAGATGATGTATGTCTTTTATTTTTATTTTGAAATTTTGTGCAATTAAGTTGCCGATTAATTGATTACATCTCAGAGTATGTAACATTGACAAATCAGACTCTTTCTTTAATAATTCAGTGTTCAGTAAGAGGAACATTTTGGGTGACATATATCATTATATGGTTTAAATACCTAGTTGAAAAATGCTTAGATATAGACCCATTTCCACAAAGTTTCCAAATAGCCAACGGACAATAGCCAACTAAATCAATAAACTATAATTAATCATTTTATAATTCATAAAATTAATTTATAACTACATAACAACATATATCTCTACTATTTTAGCTCTAATGATAGGACTACACTTGGTTGGTCCCTGTATCCTGTTTGTTTGCATCTGCGAGAACCAATGCTATTCTCTTCCAGTTTCTGAAGAGATGAATACTAAACGGTCTTATGTTTGTTTAGAAGGTTTTATTCAGCTTATATAAAATAGAAAAAAGTAGTTTCCCAACTCTCTCAATGGTTATTATGATGTTATCCTTGAAAGAAACTAGTGCTGTGAGGCTTTTTAATGATGGGAAGGTCTAGAAAATATTGCTTGTGCTACTACATTATCTTCAAATGTAATCATTGGCATGGTCTTACTTCAATTACTGAGTTTAGCTGCATGATTTTGTTTCGTTCTCCAATGATTAGTTGAAACAGAATCAGATCATTTGTTAGTTCTAGAAAGGGTTGTAACAGCTGCATGTTTTAAATGCAATTGTTTCAGTCTAGGGACTGGAGACAAATCGCTACCATTGGTTCTCCAGCTTTTTGCTATACATGGGCTTCATAATTATCTTGAGACCCTCTCTTTTTATTACAGAACTATTATCAATGGCAAAAATGAAATTATAGGGACAAAATGTAATCGCACTGCCACTTCATAAAACACACTGCCACTTCATAAAACCGGCATGGTAGAATCTTGGTAGTTTACTCATGTTTCAATAAATTCTTCTTTGTTTTGCGCCTAGTCCTGTGAATATCTAACCTATGACCGTCTTATTTGTGTTTTTTAGGTGGTCCCAAAGCAGCTTGTGCTGGTTGTGCTGGCTTTGCTACATTTTCGGTTCTGATAGAGAAGTTTTTGGATAGACATGATTGAGCAAACAGGTATCAGGTTCCAGTTTTGCAGATGTAATAGTTTTATGAGTCTGGATAAGCGAAAGTAATACTCACGGATGCATAATTCATTCGTATTTATTTTTAACTGCCACCAAATTTACTGTTGCCCCTTTAATGTGGGGATGTATCATGAGATATACAACCCTCGTGGTTTTGTATTAATTCTGTTCTCTTCTGCTACAAATTTCAATGGCAGAGATCTGTCCTTAGATTGAGCATCATGTGCTTAGTTCTACCATATACTTTCCGTTCAACATTCAAATAAAGTTGCTTACTTTTGGGTGGTTTGATTGTGTTTGTATTTGTATTGAAAGATTGCTCAATCTATGAAAAAAAGAGCTACTGATACTTTCTGTGGATCGAAAGTTGATATCCATGTGGTTGTTGAAGGAATGACAACTTAGAAATGGTGTTGGAGGAATGACAACCATGATGGTTGTATTCATCGTTAATTCATTGGCCATGGGCGGTTGTATTCATCATTGTCGTCAGCTATGGTGGTGGATTGACGTTGCTTGTCATCCTTATTGTAGACGGTGGTAGTTTATGGATGGTTGTCACAAATGTCTACCTGCACTAGGTTAAACGAGGGAGAATTGCAAATCAGTGGAAATTTGACAATTAATTATGGTACGGAGGTGCCAGTGGATAGTTGTTAAATAATTATATTCTTATGGAGGTGTAAATAAAAGTTATTTTTTAGGTAATAGTAAATAAAAGTTATGTCTTATGTCATGCACAACTTTGACTTTGCACACGACTTTACATTTGCACTCGATAGAGATTTATCTGCATATCTTAAAGAATTGTAATTATTTTGTCAACTTGTCACTTATTTGTAATTCTCAGAAATAAGTGAACTCAATTCAGAAGAATTTGAGTTTTAAAACATTTGGGTCCGTTTGGAAAGATAATTTGTGGCTAAAATCGTCACAAAAGATAAAATAGACTATTTTATCTACAACAAATAAAACATAACATCAAATCCATAATTATTATACTATTTTCTCATAAAAAAAGTAAAAAGTCAAAAAATTCTTCTCAAACTAAGCTTTTTAGCTCAAGCTAAAATAGGTTTTTTAGCTCAAGTTAAAATAATTAAAAAAGTTAAAAAGTCAAAAAATCAATCCACTCTCCAAACCAATCCTTTAACTAAACCCGCTGGGGTAATTCATGTAGATAAAATTAAGCTTTAACACTGTTTGGGAACAGCATTAATTTGTATTAAAAGGAAAGGAAAAGATTGGAATGAAATCCGTTTTTTGGTATTTTCAACGTGGAAAATTATGTGGTATATATTTCCTTTCGATTATAACTTATTACATTGTTTTTTAGTTATGATTTATTGTGATGTTAATTATGATATTATTTTAATTATAATCTAATAATTTTTTGATCATACCTTGATTATAATTTATTTTTATAGATTGAGTTGTAATATTTGTGTACCATAATATTAATCAAACACACTGAATATATTTCTTATATAAGGGAAAAATATTTTAAAATATTGCAAGATGTCAAAAAAATTTGTTACTGGACTCTCTTCCATAATTATCACTGATCCAAGCACAAGCAATATAATTATCAATGGCGTTACTTACACTAATTAGTATATTAATTAGTATATCAACACATATTATAATATTATAATTTTAAAATTATAAATCCCATTCATTATGTAAATTACATAAATTCAAAACTAATAAAATTATATTACATTATTTATTAATATACTAATTAATGTACTAATTCATACGTATGATTTTATTTTATAACTATCTATTATTTGGCACAACAAAAAGGAAATAGAAAACAAACCTCCTAGCTTTCAAGTTTTTTTGTTTTTATAAAAATTTCACTTTCATGCTTTTTATAATTTTGACTTTTGATTTCAATAATTCTATATTGAAGTGTAGGATTAAAATTGAATTTCTATATATAATTCTATATTGAAGAGAAAAATTAACGAATAATTTATAAATAGTAAAATTTTGGGAAAATTACATATACCTCCCTCGAGGTTTAGCTAAATTACAGATACTCCTGAGGTTTTAGAAATTACAGATACCCCCTTAGATTTATATTTTCATAACAATTTGTCCCCTAATTTGTTATGCAAATAGTACCTTCAGGGGTATCTATAATTTTTCAAACCTCAAGAGGTATCCGAGGGGGTATATATAATTTGCCCTAATATTTTAGATTTATAGGCGGTAGTGATTAATTTTTTCTAAACTTTTTAGTAGCTTATTATCATCAGAATAATGTGAGTGTTTGAGAAGTTGTTATTTTAATAAGTTATTTTAGTAGGTTAAAATTTTTGTATTTGAGAAGATGATTATATTTTTTTATAGTTTAATGTAATATTTGTAAGAAAAAAATGAAATAATTATAAATTTAATGTGATATTTTATCTTATTAATTATTGGATAAATTACACTTACACACCCTGAGATTTGAGTTTAATACAAATCATCCCTGACGTTTAGAAAATTACACTAACCCCCTTATCATTGTAATTATTTAGACGAAATGAAGACATTGAACTCATACACTCTCTCGTTTTTTGCTTCGCTTTACTTTCTTTTTTTTTTCCCTTTTTTCTTTACTTTTTTTTAAAAATATAATTTCTTCTATTTTTTTACTGGGAGTTGTTACATTTTATATGAATAGGAGTTTGTGAAATGAAACTATTAACTATAAGGATAAAAATATAATTTTCAAGTCAGAGAGTGGATATCAACTACATCAAATCTCAAGGAATGTCAATATAATTTATTCTTAATTATCTTAATTTATTTTATTTTTTTAAAAATTTTTTGACAATCGGTGACAAAAATCTTTGAACCGACCAACATTTTTGGATTATTTTTAAAAAGATGGTTAAAAATTACATTCTAGTTAAAAGTTGATTAAAATTTACTTTTTGTGAGGCAGGGAAGTCAGTTATAAATAGCCCTTTGCGTTCAACATTTGTGAGCAACTGTAGAGCTGAGCTGGAGAGTGAGAGACCAGAGTGAGGCTGAGAGGAGAAGAGCAAGCAAAAGCAAAAGCAATAGAAAAATGTCAAGCAACACGAAAGCAGGAGGAGATGGACAGGTAGTGTGCGTTACAGGAGGCAGCGGCTTCATCGGCTCCTGGCTCGTCAGCCTCCTCCTCGACCGCGGCTACACCGTTCACGCCACCGTCAAGGATCTCAGTCTCTCTCTCTCTCTCTCCCTTCAATCCCTTTTCGTAACAAAAAATAAATAAAATAAAACTGGTTGTTTCGATTGTGTTTTTGTAGAGGATGAGAAAGAAACGAAGCATCTAGAAGCCCTCGAAGGAGCAGAATCGCGTCTCCGCCTCTTTCAGATCGATCTCCTCGATTACGACTCCATCGTCGCCGCCGTCACTGGCTCCTCCGGCGTCTTCCATCTCGCTTCCCCTTGCATCATCGATCAAGTTAAAGATCCCGAGGTCCGTATAATGCATACATATCTATAATTGTTTTCGTTTGATTATCATGTCGATGTGCTATATGTATCTCTCTCTGCTTGGGTTTGATAACAGAGGGAGCTATTGGAACCGGCAATTAAGGGGACACTCAACGTGCTCACGGCGGCCAAGGAATTGGGGGTTCGGCGGGTGGTGGTGACCTCGTCTATATCGGCTATCACCCCGAGCCCTAACTGGCCGGCCGACAAGGTCAAGAACGAGGATTGCTGGACTGATGTTGAATATTGCAAGCAGAATGGAGTGAGAAGCCTTTTCCCCTTTCTGTTTGCTCATAATTTTTTATTTTAATAAATTTTATTGCTTTAATTTTTCTTATATTTGAGAAATTTGGAATTCTAGGCCTTCAGCAACTTTAGCTATCACAGCTGAATTGGTTCAAAGGCACGCCTAAATTACGAAAGTTGTAATTTTTTTTATTTTTGTTGTTATTGAAATCGTATATTATCTAAGCAACAAATTATCATTTTTGGTTTAGAAAGCGTCTGTATTAATCATGGTAAGGGTGTGCTGTAATGTTAGTAATTTCAGTTAGGAAAAGAGAGATGTAGGAATGTATGGCAAAAAGAAAATAAAACCAAGGAATATGTTTTTGTTGAAAAACTATTTAGTTTACTGGAAAAAGTATGCCAGAAAATAAAGCATGGGCTTTCTTGAGATGCTTTGTTATGTTAAATTAGCATGAAGCTCTCACTTATAATTTAAATAATTGAAAAAGTTGTGGGTGGGTTTACTGAATCATTTAGTAACTAAACACATGCGATGCAAGGCAAATGGTTTTATCTTATATTTATTTCATTTCTATATCAAACATCAAAGAAACCGTTCCACTTACTACATGAATTTCTATATCAAACCTCAAAGAAGCCGTTTCCAATTTATCCTTGTGTATCTTTTAGAGTAAGTTTGAAGCTTACTTCATGTGTGATCCCTCTTGTGATCTCATTTAGCTTCACGAGGTTTCTACTCAAAGGAATATGAACTCATTTAGCTTAGTATTATCACTTTAACATTAGCTTCACGAGGTTTCTACTCATGCTTATATTATATGTTATTGTGGTATTGAGTAAACTACTTACCCAAAACACAAAAATGGTTAGTAAAATATTCTCTTAAATTTATATTTTTCTTTTTAATGTTGCTGTGAATATTTTCTTTCTTTATACTAGAAGGATTGCGGCATTGTTTACAGATTTTTAAACCTGAATTGTCTTTTTTGTTGGCTAGTTATGGTATCCACTTTCTAAAACACTAGCTGAGAAAGCAGCTTGGGAATTTGCTAAGGAAAAAGGTTTGGATGTGGTTGTGGTGAATCCTGGAACTGTTATGGGTCCTATTATCCCCCCAGCTCTTAATGCAAGCATGTTAGTGCTTCTTCGCTTTCTTCAAGGTAATTTCTGCAAAAGTTACACGTTATCATAGATTTTATTAAAGCATGCATTGATTTTAAATGCAGCATTTAGAAAGACTGAATGGGATTAAATATATTTCTTAGTATTTTTTTTTTTTAAAATCTACAGTTGCAGGGTTTAATGATATCCTTCTAAAAATGGGAGGAAGGGGAGGAATGATAGACACAGGGCTAACTTCTTATCAGTGTAACAATTATTTAAAAAACTAATGTGGCACTTTATTTTTGGCCAGGCTGCACTGAAATATATGAGAACTTCTTTATGGGACCTGTCCATGTTAAAGATGTGGCCCTAGCACACATATTGGTCTATGAAAATACATCAGCTACTGGAAGGCACTTGTGTGTTGAAGCTATATCACATTATGGTGATTTCACAGCCATGGTCGCAGAACTTTATCCTGAATATAATGTCCCCAGGTAATGTGTTTTCATCCCCATACTTGCAACTGTTTCCATTAAAGTTATTTACATGATTTTTAGCTAGGAAATATCTGATAGTGCTGTGATGGACAAAAACAATTTTGTTCACCAACCTTTTGGGTGAATTTAACTACCCCTTGATTGGTTATTCTACCAGGGGCCATTGCTTGGGCCCCACTTAACCCAATAGAAGAACCAATTGGAGAGGTGGTAATGTGAACTGACTTTGTGATGGACTGTGAACCTTACGGAGTCTACCATATGGTTAAATCATTTATGGCTTTGAAGCAGTCTGTTTCTGTTTGGGTCTTTCTAGAAAACGGGGGCTAGGGTGATCTTGCTGAGATTGTAATCTATGTATTTTGGCTTTCCAATGAGTAGCTTTCCATATCTATCATATAAATTTGTGGAGATAGGATGAAGACTGGAAGGTGCCACCTTGGCAGTCAATAGTAAAGACTTGGGATCAAATCCCGCTTTTATTTGGATTGAAGGGTCATGGGCAGGGGCAGGGCTATCGCTGAGACCTGATTGCCCATCACGATTGGACTAAAAGAAATGGGATGAAGACTTGGTGAACATCATGTTATCGTGCAGCTGATGTTAGGGGATTGTAGCTGGTTCCCTTATCTGTGATGTTATAATTACTGGCTTTTGAAATTTGAAAATGGTTGCAAGTGATTGTGATTTTTAGCCATTTGCTTATCTGTATTAATGCATTTTTTGAAGGCTGCCAAAGGATACTCAACCAGGATTGCTGAGGACCAAGGATGGATCTAAGAAGCTGATGGACTTGGGTTTGCAATTCATTCCTATGGAGCAAATTATCAAGGAAACGGTTGAGAGTTTAAAGAGCAAAGGATATATTTCTTGAGCAAAACAGTGACGACCCCTACCTCCGTAATATTATATCACACTATTTTGATAAGTATAATTGCATGATTGTTGTGTTAATGTGTGTATATATATGTTTAATTTTGTGATTATCTGTTAATATATGGAATATCTATTTAAATTGCCAACTTAGAGACCGGAATTGAGAGCCTAAATGGCTTCAGAAAATGAAATTGATTAGCTTGATAGGCGAATTAGAATATTTAGAATTTTATGACAACTTTTGTCGAAATTTGATTCAGATCAAAATAATTAAAATAACTGAATGAACTTAGTTAGAATTGAGCCTAATTAATTAACATTAATAAACTTATGTTAGACTAAGCTAATTACACCTTATATAAGCCTAATTCATCTCTTGAACTCACTTATACAACACATGGGCTGAGATTTAGAGAGAGAGAGAGAGAATGAAGGTGAACTCAACACTTTAGAGAGAAAAAGGAGAATTTGAAGAGAATTGCTAGAGATTTGGAGAATCAAGCTAAGACAACACTTGAATTCTATACTAGGTATAACGTTCATCCCTAATTCATGTAGATATGGCATGTAGAAGTTGAATTCCTCTCATTTTTGAGCTCATTGGCATGTCATTGAAGAAAAGAAGCTAGGAATATCATGAAATGGAAGAATAGAGTTGAATTGCATACATGCATGCATATTTGGAGTTGGAATTCATGAGATTCTTACATGCATGGCACTTCCACACACCAACTTGATGGATTCCTCATGTATTAGTACTTCTAATACTCTTAAACATGTTTTGAAAGGACATAAGCTCAATTTAATGCATACATGGATCATAGTTTGAAGTTTTAAGTTTTGGGTTTGAGAATTTGACATGATTTTGAGTAATCGGATTCAAATTGGAAATGTTTTCAAGTTGTACAATGTTTTTCCATGTACCAAAAACATGAGTTTTGGACATTTGAATATCAAGTTTGAACTTCAAACACAATTTTGGAAAAAATTCAGAATTCGACTTGGCCGCTCGAGCGAAGGAAGTGTCGCCCGAGCCTTAAAATCAAGCTCCCAAAAGTTTTACAGAGAATTGCACGGTGGCTCGAGCGTCCAAAGTTGCACTCGAGCGAATCCTGTTTTGCATTGCTTATTGCTCGAGCGACGGAAAGCTCACTCAAGCATAAAAATCATGCAACCAGTAGTTTACAGAGTTTTGCAGACCGCTCGAGCGGAGACCTTGTTTGCAACAAATTTTGGCCAATTCTTTTAAGTACATACCCGCATCTTTATGTCATTCAAGTACTCTTAGGCACCAATTAGACACACAAAGAGAGTTAAATTAAATGTTACGGTTATCGAATGGTGCTTCAATTGTATGTTTGTTATGTGTTTTGTTTAGGTGGATGCTCGAGGACAAGCAACGACTTAACTCACTGTGAGTAGTAATTTTATAGAGATATGTTCAAACAATACTTTTTTTCGAAATTGTTTTTATTATTGAAATTGATATATGAGCAATTGAATGGATGGTTTGATAAAGAATTATTTTCTGTTGATGAATAAAGGTCACTTTTGAATTGTATTGTGGCATCCATTGAACATGGGTCCTTACCTGGGGGGGTAACAATACCATGGCCATAGGCCCTTGTTTGGGGTAACAATACCATGGTTATTGGATTGATTGAAACACATAAATTTCTAATGTTAAGACCTTTATGGTTCATTGTGATTGGAATATTATTGCTTCATGACGTACCCACTTAATTTGATATTGAATGTGTAAGAAATAATGTATAGAGAAAGAGAGAATAAATTGTATGTATTATTATTGATTTTGGTATTTTGTACAAATGTGAGAGGCTCCTTATATAGGAGATATAGGTGTAGTAGGTGAAGTGGAGGTGGTAGTGGTGTAGGTGAAGTGGAGGTGGTAGTGGTGTAGTGGGTTAGGTTTAGTGGAGTAGGTGAGGTGGTAGTGGTGTAGGTGAAGGTAAATTCTAACAGCCCCCCGCAAACTCAAGGAGGATAGAAACTAACCAACTTGAGTTTGAAGAGAGGAACAAAACAAGAAAATACATAAAAAATAAAAGAAGATAGGAGACACTGTATGGTCGTGTCAGACCATTGGTGAAGACACTGGATGGTGGTGTCATAACGTTGTAGAGGACACTGTATGGGGGTGTCATAACCATGTAGACGACAGTTTATGGGGTCATGTCGGACCGTTGTAGCAGACAATGTTGTGACAGTTGTGGTGACAGTTTACGGAGTCTTGCTGGACCCTTGTAGAAACTAACCGGAATCAATGTCGGGACAGTTTACAGAGTCTTGTCGGACCCATGAAGGAGCTAACCGGAATCAATGTCGGGACAGTTTACAGAGTCTTGTCGGACCCTTGAAGGAGCTAACCGGAATCAATGTCGGGACAGTTTACAGAGTCTTGTCGGACCCTTGTAAAGTCGCACACTCAAAAGGTGTGCCCAATCTTTCAAAAGGCGTGCCATCAAAAGGCGTGCCCAATCCATAAAAAGGCGTGCCATCAAAAGGCGTGCCCAATCCATAAAAAGACGTGCCATCAAAAGGCGCGCCAGACACGCGGCGATGCACGTGATCGACAGTGCGCGTGTCGGCCTCTTCGTCATGTGCTATATAAATGAAGGCGGAGGCTGAGAGAACATGTGGAAATCAAACCAGTCTGAAACCTCTGAAAAACTCTTCGTGGGCTGAGAGAGATACACTGGTAACACTCTGTAAACACTCTGTAACCAACCCATCTCTGAAACACTCAGCAACCATAACATGGCCTCTTCTTCCCGTCCAGCTACCCAGAACATGGCCTCCTCTTCCCGTGGTCTGCTTACGCTCTTTCCAGAACTGAACGAGTCCACAAGAGAAATAACTGGTGCGGTGGCCAGTGAACCCCAACCAAACACTTCTGGGTTTGCTCCTTTGAACTTTCCGATGCGGTCGGTGGAGCAAAAAATGGCGGTGCAAACTGATATTGAGGCCAATCAGTATACTCTGAAGTCATGTGTGGAAACCATGACGGCGGTCACAAACTTGTCGCACCGGCTGCAGAGCAGGACAAATGAAGTGCAACAGTTAAACTCCCAGCTGGCTCTGCTCCAACGCATGTATAAGGATGCGCGAGCAGAGATAAGCGTGCTAAAGACGGAAAACAAGGAGCTGAAGCGGAAGGCCACCGTGATGTTCCGTTTTGGAGGTCCACCATATGCTGCAGTGGAGGAGTATGGGGGAGTGAACGTGCTCGGTGGCGTGGGAAACACGGAGGCAATACCGGCAAGGGCCGCCCAGGACGGAGGCAAGAAGAAAAGGCCGGCGGAATAGGCGAAGAAGTGAGGTCGGTTGGTGGCCGGCTGCAGAAAAGAAAACAAAGCTGCTGCTGTTGTTGTTGTTGTTTGTTTTTTTTTTTTTTTTTTTTTTTTTTTTTTTTTTTGTGTAAAATTATGATCGGGGTGGATCCCGGAGATGAATAAAATATGGGTGTTTTATTTTTATTTTTTTATTTTTTTATTTTTTTTTTGTTTTGGGAGTGTTTTGTTGAAAAAATAAAAATAAAATGAAAGAAAACAAGGGAGAAAGAAAATAGATAAAAAAATATTTATAGATGGATTATATGAAAAACATCAGTGCGATTGTTTCAAAATAAAGTGGGGTATTTAAAAAAGAGGAAAAGTGACTTGGAAAAAATAAATAAAAATAAGTGATTTTTGAAATCAAATGGAGGAGAGAGAGGGACAAACCCATGTGATAAAGTGGAGAGAGAGTCGGTGAGTGGGGTGCAAAAGGTGAAGGAGAAATGATGGATTGAAAATGGGTGACAGCAACTGGAAAATATCATAGATCTGATTTTTAAAAACCTCGTGACAGCATTTCATCAGCTTCATCCAAGACAAACATTTTGATGTAAACAGGGCGAAGTGATTGTCTCCGCAACATGTCAAACACACGACCAGGAGTACCAACAACAACATGAACCCCACTGGAGAGAATGCGCTGATCTTCGCGCACACTAGTCCCTCCAACACAAGCATGAACCTTCACACTTTGCTGGGCAAGTTCAAGAGTGGGTGGAAGAACCAAAGCTTGACACTCAACCAAGCTATAATCTAGCTGCTGCAGAATTCCAGTTCCAGACTGTCTCGTCATATGAGGTGAAGAATTCTTCTCCATCAGCCTCACACATGACTACAGTTGCACAAATCTTTGTTGATTTTATCAGCGGAATAGGTTGAGGTCCGGCGGGCGGCTAAGGTGAGGTTGCCGCCCGCCGGGGAAGCGAAAATACTAGGTTTTAAACCAGCTCTGATACCATGTAAGAAATAATGTATAGAGAAAGAGAGAATAAATTGTATGTATTATTATTAATTTTGGTATTTTGTACAAATGTGAGAGGCTCCTTATATAGGAGATATAGGTGTAGTAGGTGAAGTGGAGGTGGTAGTGGTGTAGGTGAAGTGGAGGTGGTAGTGGTGTAGTGGGTTAGGTTTAGTGGAGTAGGTGAGGTGGTAGTGGTGTAGGTGAAGGTAAATTCTAACAGAATGATATCGACGATGAAATTTATTGATTATGGAGAACTGAAATGAGAATTGGTTTGGCAATGTTACATTGCCATTGAACTTCATTCATATAACCTCTTTATTCTATTATTATTCGCTGGGTCCTAACGCACTAATTATTTATATATATGTAGGTGGGCAAGCTGAACATCAAAGTTAAAGAAAGCCTCGAGTCTACCCCGGTTCGCCTTTTGAGGAGCTTCCAAGAGAAGTAAACTAGGCTCAGGTGGAGCCATGTTAGTTAAACCCCTTTTTGCTTCGTACAATGGTTTTGTATTTGTGTATAAGTTGGGGTTATGTTTATATATGACATAGATGTTTGAACTTTGTGATGAATGTACATAAAGAACGAATGTTTGCTTATGATATGAAGGTTTTTTTATATACGCACGGCTTAATGGATAAATACTATGTTATATTATACTTCCGCTTAGTCCCATAATTATCTTAAAAAGGTTTTTGTTTATAGAGGTTGTAGGTAATCTATGATTACTGACCGGTCATGGTACTAAACCTATAGGAACGGGCTTGGGTTTTGACTTTGTGTCATAGGCTTTTTGGAGGTCTTTTCTTTTCAATATTGCGTCGTTGATGTATGGCACAGGGACTTCGTAGCGTCAATTCTATATAATGGATTTTAGTATACTGCTTGAATGATCATCTCTCCTTTCTACATAGGCAAGTCGATTTTATGCTCATGCACCAAATTCAAAAGTTTTTGGTATTCTATTCCGAGAGTAGGTTGAAATGCTAAGCTCCGATGGCACTTGTTAATTTCCAATATTGAGAACATATTAGAAAAAGTGTGTTGAAAAAATATGAAAAGATTAGAAAGTGCTTTGAAATTTATAAAAAATATAAATTTATTTATTTATTTTATCATTTTCTTGAGTTCTAAGAATACTTGTTAACCAATATATATATACTAGTTGGATCTCATGTGCTCCGTGCGTGGGGTCGTGCTATTGTAGGCGATATGTAAATAATTTTTTAAAAATTTAAATCAATTCAAAGATAGATCTTTCATTTTTATATGATAAATTTGATCAATTAAATAAATTACAATTGTCGAGTTGATTTAATTTTTTTTAATAATATATACAAAATGCTCTACAAAATAAAAATAAAAAATTTATTATTAATGTGGATAAAATAGTTAGGAAAGATTTGTAAAAAAAGTTATGTTAATGTTAAACTCTAGTGAACATGAAGAACACATAGTAACATAGGAACAACTAATATTATACATTGGAGGAGCAACATTATATATATCTATATTTTTATTTGAAAAGTTAAATACATCATAATAATTATATAGAACGTAAGTAATTATATTCTTGTCTTTCTCGATATACAATATTTTTTATTTGGTGTAACAAAGTTTCGTCGTCATATTTACAGTTGCCATATATTTCTTCTCAAGTTGAATATGTAGTTACTACTGATGAAACTTAGAGGGATGGTTCATGTGTAAGGGGCTTGGACACCACCTAGTCACATTCACAAATAAATCTGCACATATTGCTTATAAATAACTATAACATGTCATCATCAGATTGGTTATTAATTCAGCTAAATAAGATTTTGCAAATTCAATGATTTTTGAAAACAAAACTGTACAACCAACTGAAGTCCAATTCAGACGAAGCTTAGATCAGTTTTACTTCCATCAGTGGGGAAGCTCAGATTAGTTTTACATCAAACAAATGAGAATCAACATTTAACAATAGAGTTTCATGCTTGAGAAGCTTCCATAAAGTTGCATACAGATTTTTATGTAAATCTAAATTTCAAGTTGACTATTTAGGTTTCTAAACTTATTAATACAGTGGCTATTTGATGTCTATACTATATATGTAGTGGATGAACGAGCCTATATTTAAACTTGTCTTTTGAGCTAGTCTTTTTTAATTAATTTTCAGACTACTATATATTAATTTTTTTTTTGTTCTTCATTGCTCTTAAATGAGGTGTCATATGTACCATATACAAGTTATGATAAAAAATCTAAATTGTTTTTTTTTCAAAATCAGTAAAAAATTCATTACAAATAAGCAAAATTATATCAAATTAGACAATTATAATTCAACAATGCATAGTTCGAAACTCATATGATAAAAAGTTTCAACTATTTTTTTCAAAATCATTAAGAAATTAATCATAAATAAAAGAAATCATATAAAATTAGACAATTGTAAGTCAACAATACATACTCGAAACTTAACAACTTACTGAGTCTAACAACTACTACAAGAAATTGCCTAAACCCAACCTGGGAAAAAATTACTAATTGGTTAAAAAATTAACTCAATTTTATAGGCCTAAAAACACAACTTAAACCAAAATTGCAGCGAGGGACCTTTTATTTGTTGTAATTTTGTCCTCTATTGTTAGGCAATTCTTAGTTAATTATAGGCAACACAACAAGCGACCATCTTCTACAAAGTGTGCCTCTACTGCAGAAAACAAAAAGCTTTGGCTTATGTGATTTGTCAATGTTGCATCATCTTCTGTTACTGCACAGATAAGATAACAAGGTATCATCAGTGAATAAAGTGGGAATTACTTCTAACAGATATCAGTTTGAGAAAAAGGAAAATATTGCATCCCATGGTGGTTGAATACACCCAAATATACAATCAGGTAAAGTAACTAATCAAATTTCCCACCAACAATGACCAACTCACTCATATTTTTCTACATTGAAAAAGATAAACACCTTTTTTAAGGGCTTGGGGGTGGCACCAGAGAGTGTGGAGGGGCTGGTGTATTTTGATTGTAATTGATAATACCTCTGCTTTCAATTTTATATTTATATATTCTTCTTTTTTTTCTTTAATGTTGTGGCAGTAAAACTGAAGCTGCATACCAGGAGGTTATTGTTCTGAAAACACAAGAGGAGCTCAGCATCCCAATAAGGAGGAGTCCTATTTGTTCTAGCCTCAAAATAGTTGTAGGAAAAGCACCAAAAAATAAAAAATTCAACATATTAGCAAATTACAAATTCAAAATAACAAAATAAAAAAAAATCAACAACTAAGTGAGCAAATAAACATAAACAAAGAGAATAAAAATTGCACATAAGCAGTAGCAGTTGGCTTAGTATAAATTGAGGAATAGTTCTCTATTTGTAGATGCATACACCCATCTATCAATTGAGGATTTGTTATGTATTTGTAGATAGAATTTGATTTTTGGATGATGCACACACAGTATGACCTGCTACAAAGACAAACAACCATGTATTTATAAGTTTTTTAATAGTTGGGTGAAGGTCATTTGCTACTACTTTTGGTTGCTAGTAGTTATAATAATGCCTCTTTATTAATGGTTAAGACATCAACAAATTTTCTGGTGCATATTAGCAAACAGGTGGTGTGCATCATTTACATATAAATTCAATCAAAGTAAAAGGACATAGAGACCATATGGCAGCACATTTCGAAAGACAAACATAGAAGCAACTGTCTACATAAAAGACTGTCCAGCAATCTCGATTGGGTATATATTACTGTGTGAACTGATTGGTTGCATTGACTGTCGAATATAGGAGGAGCTCTTGCACAGGTAGATGGAACACCCCCAAAGAAAGACCACCGTTTGCAAAAATTGAGGCAGATCAAACCTCCGTTCATCTTGGTATTTTAACGTCGATGTTTTCAAAGTCATCACCGAAACAGAGACCTTCAAGATGGTGGCCTCCAATTGGTTGGTCATGTAAAAAATAAATTGATGTATATTATTGATTGTATTGTTACAAGATTGTTTGTATTGTTATTTGTATCTGTATATTACAAGTCCTATATATAGAGAGGTTTTGGGAGTAGTAGGTGTAGAGTGGGTGGTGGTAGTAGGTAAAGTGGAGGTGGTAGGTGGAGTGGGTGAGGAGTAGTGGAGGTGTGTAGTGGTAGTGGTAGGTTTTAGTGGTGTAGGAGGTGTACATTAACAGCCCCCCTCAAACGCAAGGAGGATAGGAACTAACCAACTTGAGTTTGAAGAGAGTAACAAAACAGAAAAGTAAACTGATAAATAAAAAACAAAACAGGATAGGAGACACGGTATGGTCGTGTCGGACCGTTGTAGCAGACAGTTTACGGGGTCATGTCGGACCGTTGTAGCAGACACTGTGTGGTCGTGTCAGACCGATGTAGAAGACAGTTTACGGGGTCATGTCGGACCGTTGTAGCAGACAGTTTACGGGGTCATGTCGGACCGTTGTAGCAGCTGACCGGAATCAATGTCGGGACAGTTTATGGGGTCATGTCGGACCGTTGTAGAAGACAGTTTACGGGGTCATGTCGGACCGATGTAGCAGGACAGTTTACGGGGTCATGTCGGACCGATGTAGCAGGACAGTTTACGGGGTCATGTCGGACCGATGTAGCAGACACTGTGTGGTCGTGTCAGACCGATGTAGAAGACAGTTTATGGGGTCATGTCGGACCGTTGTAGCATGAGGTTGTGGTGGTGCACCAAGGGGGCGACTTTAGGGAGTGCGCCATGAGCGACTTATACATGATACTGTGTATAACCCCCCCTCAAACTCAAATAGGTGTGAAGATAGAAACCTATTTGAGGTTGAAAAGGAATTGATAAAGCTGACCGGTGTAGAAGACACTGTATGAGTGTGTATATAGGCTGCCCAAAAGATATACATGGATGTAGATATCGAGCCCTCAAAAGTCGTGCCCTCAAAAGGTGTGCCCAATCTGTCAAAAGGCGTGCCATCAAAAGGCGTGCCCGATGCATCAAAAGACGTGCCAGATATGATGGCGAGGCACGTGAGTGCCTTGGCTGGCGTGCCCGTTTGTCGGGGGTCAAGAGGCGCGCGATGCGCGTGGCTGCCGCTGTGTCATGGTCTTTATAAACTGAAGCGGAGGAGGCAGAAACTGAGACAGAAAAACTGAGAGAAACCTCTGAAAAATTCTTCGTTTTGCTGAGAAAGAGAGGTCGTTTTGCTGAGAGAGATAAGCTGTAACACTCTGTTGCCCAGAAAATGGCCTCGTCTTCCCGTGGGCTGCTCACTCTCTTTCCCGATCTCAACGAGTCCACAGGAGAGAGAACTGGTGCGGTGTCCCGTGAACCTCAACCAAACACCACTGGGTTTGCTCCGTTGAACTTTCCGATGCAGTCGGTGGAGCAAAAAATGGCAGTGCAAACTGATATGGAGGCGAATCAGTATACTTTGAAGGCATGTGTGGAGTCCATGACGGCTGTCACAAATTTGTCGCACCGGCTGCAGAGTAGGACAAATGAGGTGCAGCAATTAAACTCCCAGCTGGCTCTGCTCCAACGCATGTATAAGGATGCGCGAGCAGAGATAAGCGTGCTAAGGGCAGAAAACAAGGAGCTGAAGCGGAAGGCCACCGTGATGTTCCGATTTGGAGGGCCGCCATATGCTGCAGTGGAGGAGCAGGGAGTAGTGATCGTGCCCAGTGGAGGGGGAAACACGGAGGCAACACCGTCAAGGGCCGCTCAGGACGGGGGCAAAAAGAAGAGACCGGCGGAATAGGCGAAGAAGTGAGGTCGGTTGGTGGCCGGCTGCAGAAAAGAAAACAAAGCTGTTGTTGTTGTTGTTTGTTTCTTTTTTCTTTTTTTTTTTTTTTTTTTCTTTTTTTTTTTTTTTTTTTTTTTTTTTTTTTTTTTTTGTAAAATGATGATCGGGGTTGATTCCGGAGATGAATAAAATATGGGTGTTGTGTAAATTTGTAAATTGTTTGATTTTATTTTATTTTATTTTATTTTATTTTTTTTTTTTTTTAAAAAGATATATATATATATATAAAAAAAAGTGGGGAACAACATGATGTCTACCATCAATGAAGGTTTAGAAAAAAAATAAAATTTGATTAAAAAATAAAGTGGGCAAAAGGTAGATGGGTTTAAAGAATAAAAAAGAGGATGGGTGTGTGTGCAAGATTGGTTTAAAAAATAAAAAGGAGGATAGGTGTGTCGGCAAAAGGGAATAGATGATATGGCTGCCCAAAAGTGTTTTTATTGTGGTGCATCCAGACTTTGAAAGGTGAAAAATTATAAAATAAATAAAAGTGTTTTTATTGTGTGTCCACCTCAACAAACTCCACTCATTCAAACAAGTGGTCTTAGTATATGTTAGTGCTGCCCAAAAGTGTTTTTATTGTGCTGCATCCAGACTTTGAACACACCTCTGTCGACCCCAACGTCGCTGCAGAACTCGTTGATCAACTCTTCGTCCCTCTTCTGCATCTTCCACCCAACTCTCTCTGCCAATTCGTGCATCCTCTCCTTCTGATCCTGCGTGAATTTTGTTCTGAACCGCTTCCCCTCACTGGAATTCGCAGCTGTCGTGCCGGCCGTGGGAGCCATTGATGGGTTGTTTTCTGGCGGTCACTTGATGAGAAAGAGAAGGAGAAGAGGGTGTGGCGAGGATCTTGCCGCCGAAGCTGCACATGAAGCAGACACGTGGCTGGGTGATGGTGGCGTCGTTGATCTTGCCACCGAAACTGGTGTGTGGACGGATCCAGAAAGGAGAGACGTGAGCTGTGTAGGATAGGAGAGACTGGACCGGTGTAGGATTAAGCAAGGCGTCGGCGAGACCGCTGACTTGTGGGTGGCGCCGGGGCCGGAGGTGGCGATGCAGACGCTGGGGAGGGAACGGCATCGTTTGCGAGCTGTGAGACCTCTATTGGCACGTGCCGTTCCTGCACAAAAACTGTGGTGGACTGGAGTACTACCACGAGATGGGTTCATGCACGAGATAGAGAGAGCTGGAGATGGGTTGGTTTTGAGCCAGCTAGAGAGAGAGACCACGGTTTGGTGTGTTGGATGGGTTTAAGGTTCGGCCTGAGAAGACTGTGGAAGGAACATGAAGCAGCCGAGTTGAATGAGCTGGGTCTCTTGTGTATGAATGAGTGTATGGTCCTGTGTGAGTCTTAATGCATGTGTGTTGTGGGTTTGCCGAGAGAGAGAGAATGAGATGGCAGTGTGTGTGTGTAGCTCTGATTGTGCTGTGTGGTTGAGATCTGGCGTGCAGAAATAGTTGGAAGATGAGAGGTCCGGCGGGCGGCCAAGGCGAGGCTGCCGCCCGCCGGTGAAGCGAAAATATTAGGTTCTTAACCTAGCTCTGATACCATGTAAAAAAATAAATTGATGTATATTATTGATTGTATTGTTACAAGATTGTTTGTATTGTTATTTGTATCTGTATATTACAAGTCCTATATATAGAGAGGTTTTGGGAGTAGTAGGTGTAGAGTGGGTGGTGGTAGTAGGTAAAGTGGAGGTGGTAGGTGGAGTGGGTGAGGAGTAGTGGAGGTGTGTAGTGGTAGTGGTAGGTTTTAGTGGTGTAGGAGGTGTACATTAACAGGTCAATCGGTGGTTGCAGGTGTTGAGCACTGTGTTGTTTGTTTTCAAACAACTTAAGCAACCATGCATGAGTAGACACAGATATCAATCACCACCTGGACAAATTGCAATAAAAAATTATTTACAGGGCAAATTGTGGTTGGCTACTCCTGCGGTTATGGCTTGTGGTGCATCTCTAGGGACACTTGGATAGACCATCAGCAAGCAAACATAGAGATAGAGATAGAGATATAGGCAACAGATAAATTTTAAACCGCTTCAAATTTGTCAGTTTTTAAGAAACTTTATAGTGCTTCTAAGTAGAGGTAGTGCTTGGTGGGGGCTTGCTTTTGGGTTGGGGAAAACCACCTAGCCACCGCCACCATACATGGGCCAAACTCACCATGCCATTATTGGTTATTTTATTGCGGCCAACTTGGATAAGAGTTGAAAGACATTTTTTTCATCTTTGTGAGAGCAGTAGTTAGCTCTAAAACAGCAATGACAAAGAATCAAAATATCATAATTTAGCAATAATTTTTTTTAGAGTAATACTGCGGATATAAAATTTTGTACCAAATATTCATATAGATATGTGAGTGTTCCATACAAAATTTCGGGTGTTTAACATTTTTGTCTTTTTAATAGTACAAATATTATTTTCCAAAAAAAATTAAAAATTAAAAATTGTGAATCTGTTATAATTGAGATTGAAAAAAAGAGCTGTACGAACACGAAATAATGTTCTCGTATAATCCTGTTGATTAAGTCTGCGCTCCTCTAAACGTCGTCGCTTTATTCCCTGAAAACACAAACGTGAGCTAGCCGACGGGTGTGTGCCGGATACCTCTCCGATGCCTAAGTTAGCAAAATAGACAAATAGACAAAAGTTCTGTGTATTCCGAGAATCAAAGTTGTGTTACCTATGCATAGGTTCTGTTGAGAGCTTTTATAGTTTTTACCTGGCACAATCCTAGTAGGACTCTTATTTCTCAATGTAGAGTCCTCCTAGGAATCACACTCCTGAAAGATAACGCTTATCCTTCAACATCCTCTTCACTGCTTAAACTAAGTGAGATGGTTTTACCACAGTTGGATAACAGTATGATCGAGCTAACACTAGCCCTTTGACATACTCAATTCGGTGATTCCATGCGCAATGCTTAGCTTGATCCTTGTCGACCTACATCTCGGTTCTAGCTATTCAAACCGAGCTAATTACAGCAGTCCCTCACCGAGCTAACCAAAACGAGGTCGGACGTGCAAGGCCCAAGCTCCTCAGTCCATAGCTCGGTCCGAACCTCATCTAGGCCAAGCTCGTTAGCTCTAAGACCGGGCTATATAAACTTTTACCTCGGCCCATTGTGCGGCCCAATTTACAAAGAAGGCCCTTCCTTAGCTCGGCTCAATTTACTTATAAATTACCCTCTCAAGAGCTATATTCAAATTTATAATTTAGCATAAGAAACATTGAAAATGAATTTAGAAGATTTACTGCAAAATTTGAACTTTGAATGAAAGAGATTAATGTAAGGATAAGGGTGGTCTCATAATTATTTAGCGACCATCTTTGATTCTGCAATCGTTTATCTTTGCTGCTGCAAATTATATTAGGATAAATCGTAAAAAAGTGAAACAATTATAAAACAATTGTATTACGGATGAATTTTTTTATTTTAATTTGACTCTGACACACATGAAAGACTTACATCTAACACATGAATTGATTTACACCATATATACATACACAGGAAACTTGTACCGCTATAAAAATAAAATTATTTCTCCATTAAGCCAATGGTTATTTAAGTCCCTAAGGCATGGACTCACTAGTCAATGGTTATTTAAGTCCCCAAGGCATGAGACTCCCGTGGTGGTACTCACAAATCATATTTTCATATAAGGTCATAGCCAAATATTCTTTAAAAGTAAAACAAACATATCCATGGGTTTCCTTTTAAGCAAATAAGGTTCATAAAATAATCCACGTAATTGAAATCTTTATAAAACATAATAAAACATAACTTGTATAAAATAGATTTTGGTAAGTCAAAATATAAATAAAATACATTTTGGTAACTCAAGGTATAATATAACTTACCTTAACTTTAATACCTTACTATTTCTTTCCACTATCAAAGATCTTCTTAACTTCCACTAATTTTTCTTCTCTTTCCTCTCTTTCTTTTCATCTCTTCTTTCTTTCTTCCTGTCTCTCCCTTTTCTTTTTCTTTTTCTTTTTCTTTCTTTCTTTCCTGGTCTTCTTTTCTTTTCCTTTCTTACTGAGTCAACTTCTCCCCATTTATACAAATTCAATTCGTGATGCCCAAGCAAACTGCCACGTGTCGCACCACTATTAATCTTCATTACTTCAAGTTTATCTAAACTAAGGGGTTGCTTGAGATGACCTAAATAAGTGTACTTTTTGTCTTTTTATGAAAATATGTGCAGAAAAGTAGAGAGGTGATGTGATAAAAAAAAGATAAAAAGATAAAAAAATAGATTATTTTGATGTTGCCAAACTTGGCCTAAGTCAAGCTTCTCAAGACTTATTTATTTACACTTTGACTAATAAATTGTATTATTTTACAAAATAATAATATATAATAAATTATATATTTTTCAAACTGAGATTAAATAATATTAATATAAATTCTACAGAATAATTAAAAATTTAGGTTGTTACAATCTTCCCTCCTTTTAAAATTTCGTCCTCAAAATTTGTTATATGTAAGCTATCCGTTGCGCACTCTGATAAATATATATTAGATGATTAATCTGATAGAAAATAGTACCTCAAAAACAAAAACTTTACCAAAAACCACTCACTGTTTACTTGTCAAAAATTAGTTTGGGTCAAAATGAGAAATAATGAGTGACTTTAAAAACTTTTCACTCGTATTGTTTACGATAAAAATAAATAAATGGAAATAAAATGAGACCACAATGACAGAATCATATGTGAGAGTTGAAAAAAATTTGAGATGAACTTTTCATTGATTGGAAATAATTTCAAAATTAGTATTTTTAAAATTTGAACCCACTTTTTAAAAAGTCGAATTTTTTTTTTGAATACTAAATTAGAATTTATGTATATTTAATTATATTATAATTTTTTTGTGGGTGTTTGACGTCTTTTGTTTTCTTTTTCATTCGTAAATTGTATCTAATATCCTTCACAAATTATGCACAAAAAAAAAATTTAATATATATATATATATAAAATCATAGAAAATTATAATATAATTAAATCGACGAACTAAATATAATATTTAGGTACTAATTACCCGCTATCGCACTTCTTAAATGTGCATGTGTCCTATGCTCTAATAATGTTTTTTTTTATTTTTTTTTATAAACCATTGCTCTAATACCATTTGTCATGACCCGCTCCCCGTACCCAAGGGTTAAGCATCATGATGGCCAGTAATCGAGGTTACCTCCGGCCAAATCTTTAAACAAATTAATAAACGCAAGCGGAAGAAATATTTAAATAAAGGTACTAAAATAATCATTGGAGCGTCTATTTTTATTACAAAATGTATTGACCAAAAAGGCCGATATTTACATAAAAAAAATACATCAATAAAAGTGATTTGTGCCTACCCCACACGTTGGTCTCGACATGTCACTTGAAAGTGGTAAAAAAACTATAAGCTCATGGCAGAGTGAGAAATATTATACTAGGAGTATAAGATATAAAATTCACCATGAATAATTAGTTGGGCCAAAAAGAGTTTGATATTAAAATGCATCTTATATAATACGGAGATCATTTAACATATAATACGTAATACGGAAATCACTATATAACCATAATTACGGTACATCACTAAGTGCCAAGCACTACACTGGTCAATGGATCCACGACAAACACTAGACCACAAAGTGGTCAATCACTAAGCCAATGGTTATTTAAGTCTCCTAAGGCATGTGACTCACTAGCCAATAGTTATTTAAGTCCCCAAGGCATGAGACTCCCGTGGTGGTACTCACAAATCATATTTTCATATAAGGTCATAGCCAAATATTCTTTAAAAGTAAAATAAACATATCCATGGGTTTCCTTTTAAGCAAATAGGGTTCATAAAATAATTCACGTAACTGAAATCTTTATAAAACATAATAAAACATAACTTGTATAAAATAGATCTTGGTAAGCCAAAATATAAATAAAATACATTTTGGTAACTCAAGGTATAATATAACTCACCTTAACTCTAATACCTTACTATTTCTTTCTACTATCAAAGATCTTCTTAGCTTCCACTAATTTTTCTTCTCTTTCCTCTCTTCTTTCTTTCTTCCTTTCTCTCCCTTTTCTTTTTCTTTCTTTCTTTCCTAGTCTTCTTTTCTTTTCCTTTCTTACTGAGTCAACTTCTCTCCGATTTATACAAATTCAATTCGTGATGCCCAAGCAAACTGCCACGTGTCGCATCCCTATTAATCTTCATTACTTCAAGTTTATCTAAACTAAAGTCAAACTTCTCAAGACTTATTTATTTACACTTTGACTAATAAATTGTATTATTTTACAAAATAATAATATATAATAAATTATATATTTTTCAAACTGAGATTAAATAATATTAATATAAATTATACAGAATAATTAAAAATTTGAGTTGTTACAATTTCTCCCTATGAGAATTACATATAGGTGGGAGAAGAGAGAAAAAATTACTAACATATGAGGGGTGCAAATGTGTTTGTGGTGGGGTGCAAATGAAAGGCTATAGGGGTACAAATATCTATTGTATAAATTGTGGGATTACGTAGGACAAATAAATTAATATTTTATATTTGAATTATAGACTATAACAACATGCTCAAAATTACAAGTAGACGAACAGAAATACATAAATAAAATAGCAATAGAAGGCAAACTGAAGCCTGTACTTGACAATGTCCTTAAAATAGATTCGCCGCCTCACCGGTTGGGTGCTGGAGGCTGTTCGGCATAGGGATGACAATAGATAATCTACCTTGTGGGTATCTATGGAAACCCAACCTGTGAGAACCCGCATTTAATTATTCAAAAAGAAAATAAATGAATAAATGAATAAATTAATTTTACCCAGAGTCTATCTAAAAATATATTTTAGTGTATAAGTTAGTTTCAAATTAACCCAATTCAATCACTTATTAAGAATAATAATCTGGTGTGTATTCAATATTTATTGTTTATAAATTATTTCAATAAGGATTCAACATGATAATTATCTTTACTAAATAATTTAGTTAAAAACCTTAGTGTATTAAAAAAAAAAAATCTGAAATTTCAGATTTTCTGTGGTAGTGAATGCCACATGTTTGCATGCATGCCATATAGGGACTATAACTCCATCATGCTTCTTGGAATTGAGATATATGAAATGATTAGATAGAATGATGATTAAGAGAGAGAGAGAGAGAGAGAGAGAGAGAGAGAAGGCTCAGCTTGATTCATCTATATATATGTATGTTTACTCCTCCGAATAAGTGAGGAGAAAAGAGGCAAAAAAAAAAGAAAAAGAAAAAAAAAGTAGAAGAAATTTGTGCAGCAATTAAGTTGATTAGGAAAAGAAGAAGAGTGGGAGATTAAGGAAGCTATCCTCTACCATTTCATCATTCTATTATTAAGTAAGAAAACCTTCTCAACCCTCTCATTTTTTTTTTTATTGTTGAAATTTTTAGATTATATTCATATGATAAAATGACTAGACTTGTAGATAGAATTTTAATTATAGTTGTATGTAAATTTATGATTTGTATATCAAATATTTAAAGATATTGGTAGTCTTAAAATCACGATAATATTGTGGAATTTGGACTTGCATGTGTAGTTTATGCCATTAAAAAGATTATTGAAGATTTTATTTGGCCCTATTTAAATCTGCCAGAAAGTTGTATGAATTTTTAGACAATTTTATATTCAAATTTATGAGATTATTTCTTCTACAAAGTTGTTTATATTGATGTCTACTTCATCCAGGAATTTTTTCAAAAATTATTGAGTCTTGTACGAATTTATACGAAATTTTAACCAAATCTGGAATTATAGGTAAATTTTACTATGTGTTTGAAAAATTATCAAAAATTTTATATTAAATAAAATATGGTAATTTCTAAATAAAAAATAAAATTTGAGAAGTCTAGTTTCATAATAAATTTTTAGATTATGGAATTGATTTATGAATTTAAGTATGGAATTAATTTAAAAAAATGTGATAAATCGATGTCATGAAATTTCTGGGAATTTTACAGAATTATTTATAACTTATTTTTGGGAAATTATTTCTAAAAAATGACCTAAACATGTTTATTGAATATTCTGTAGATTTTCACGAATTTTAGAATTGCATAAATAATTTATTTATAATTTTTATTACCTAAGGTATATCTTGAGAATTTCTGGGCAGGTTTAAGATCATTACTTCAATTAATTATTTGGATAAAAATTAATTATTTTGTTGGTCTAACTCATTTAAATATTGTATATTAGTAATCCATGTATGGGTGTATTGTGGTTTATTTAATATTATGCTAGTCTAATCTTGTAAATTAAAAATCTATGCATGTGTGTGATTATGGTTTATTTTCTTTGTATCTAAATTATTATTTAATACCATGGTTTAAATTAATTGTTTATTTAAATTTTGTACATTGATTTATTATTGTGTGACATGTGTAATATTTTATGTTGGGAATTTTAATGAGTTGGTATAACATTATTTGTGATTAAAAATTGGAATTATTTGTGATTAATATAAAAACTAATTGAAATGATTAACGGAATATACAAAGTTAACAATTGATGGTTAATACCGGTTGTTCAGGGTGAGACCCGGTTTTGGGAATTCTCACATTAATTGTGTTGCGAAACCCTAACATGGCACGAGATTTATTTGAACCCTTATCGGTATTTGGTTTTGGGATAAGGGTGGATGTGTGAGTGGCACGCAAGGAGGTTACATACCCCTGGCAGACCGTTCCCTTGGGGCAAACCACGAATGCCACGGCTTGGATATATAACTTTGGGTGTGGGCATCCTTGGTAGTTCTTGAATATTTGACTAAGGGGGGGTTTCCAAATTAACTATGGCCATGGCTCAGTGGTCTGTAGGAATGGCAACGGGCCGGGGCGGAGCTGGGGACTGCTCCCCTATCTCTGATCCCCGAAGATTACAAAATCCCCGCCCCCGCCCTCGATCCCCTGCGGGGGAGCCCATCACCCTCCCGTCCTCGTCTCTGTCCCCGTCCCCTAACGGGGATCGGGTTTCCCCGACCCCGAAATATCCTCGAGCTTTTTTTTTTTTTTTTTTTTTTTTTTTTTTTTCCGAATTTTGTTCAACAAACCACTGACTAATCAATATATATCACAAATCAACAAACCAATTTTGTTCAATATATAACAGATCTAACAGATCAATTTTGTTCAATATATAACAGATCAATATATAATTAACACAAATTAAAAAAAAAATATTCTGAACAACACAGATCTGAGTACAGATCAACAATAACAACATCAGATTAGAGAGAGAGAGAGAGAAGACAGATCTAACAGATCTGAGTACAGATCTAACAGATTTGGCACACCTTCATCGACGCCAATGACCAGGCTCTTATGGCGAGATCGACGGTGACGGTGGCTGTGGCTGTGGCGGTGGGTTCGGTGGTGGTGAGAGACGGACCTTCTGCTCAAGAATAGAGAGAGACGAAGTGGAGAGAGAGAAAGAGAAACTGAGGCGAGGAGAAGAGAGAGAGGGGGGTCGGGGCCAGCGGTGGTGGTGGTGATGTATCCATGACGGACACTGTGAGAGAGCTATGAGAGAGAGAGAAGAACGAGAGTGTTGAGAGAGAGTTGAGAACGAGAGAGTGAAGAGAGTGAGAGAGTTGAGAGAGAAGATAAGAGTGAAAGAGTGAGAGAGTTGAGAGAGAGAAGATAAGATGAAAACAGATATTTATATAATACAGCTAAAGAGGCATAGAGGCGGGGCTACATCGGGGAAATTTCGGGGTGGGGGGGGCCGGGGCCGTGGCCAAGGAGCATATCCCTGTCCCCGGCCCTATGGGGAATAATTTTCGGGAAAAACCCTATTTATCGGGACGGGACGGTCCAGGTCCCCGTCGGGCCAGGTTGATATTGCCATCCCTAGTGGTTGGAAAGAAAATCTCTTTGGTGAGATTTTGAATGTCACCTAAACTAATAAAATTGTTGAAATTATTTTAAATTGTTGTTATATCATCATGCTATTAATTCCGTCATTTTCTCTTAATTGTCATGATTATTATCTGATTATTTTCTCTTAAAAAGAATGGTAGGTTGGTTGTGTTTTCTTACTGTGTTGCAAAACTCATGGCATATATTTTGTTGCCCTGACATTTTATGCCAGATTATGACAAGGAAGAGACTGAAGCCGAAATTGGGGCCGTTGCTAGTATAGAACCGTTGCTAACTTGAAATAAAAAATCTAGCAAAATAAAATTTTATTATCTTTGTATTAGTAATTACAAATGTTATAAAGTTGTTGTAATATTGTATGCGGATTTGAAATTTTGTTTTGTTGTTAAACTTTGACTATGTGAGAATTTAAATTTCCCTAATTAGTTGTTCAAATATTTATTTAGCAAGTTATTTGTTATTTAAATTTTGGGGAAATTACATAAAAAATCCCAGGGTTTAGCGCCTTTTTCAAATTAAACCCCACCTTGCAAATTGTGACAATTTGTGCCCTACCATTCGACCCGTGTTGCAATTTGATCCCCCTGTCCATCTCCATCTCTAGTAGTTAACGGAAGAATGATTTGGGTGCCAAAATTTCCCTAATCTTCACTAGTTAGGGCAAAACACACCCCTTCATTGCTATTTACAGCTCCATGAACCCGCGATTGAAGCCACGCATTGAAGCAAGACTGCAATTTCATAGTTGATTTTCCAAAAAGCGTTGGTCTCTAAGACAGAGGTAAGAAATGGTTTCATTTTTGGTTGTTTTTTACGATTTTCCCCTTTCTTTTTTCTCCATTGTTGACCTTCATTTTCTTTCCATTGTTGACTTTCTTTGTCTCTCCATATTCATCCAAACTATTTTCTATTCCATCAAAGTGAAAGACAAAAATGAGTGAAGGTAATAGCTGGGGTGGGAACAATTGGGGTGAGTTGACTCGTTGCAGCTGTGGGTTAAGAGCGAAGATCAGAACTTTGTGGACTCATGCTAATCCTGCTAGGAGGTTTTTGGGTTGTCCTAATTATGGAGTAAGTGTATACAAGTTTCAAGTAAAGTCAGTTAGCAATCTATCAGTATTTATAGAAAATTGAGAATAAGTAATATATTCAATTCGAAGAAGATAACAACTCTATGGAAGATTCACTCAAAAACAATTGCTCATTTGTTTATGTTTGATTGCAATTATAG
The DNA here is from genome assembly GCF_055761805.1 of Camellia sinensis. NCBI lineage: Eukaryota > Viridiplantae > Streptophyta > Magnoliopsida > Ericales > Theaceae > Camellia > Camellia sinensis. The sequence goes on from NC_138974.1 coordinate 61,211,296, forward strand.
AAAAATGGGGCTAGTGGTTACTTTTCCTGGTACAATCCACCCACATGTGCTCGTGGTAGACAAGTGTTACTGAAGTTGGTGGACAAGGTTGCAGCACTAGAAGAATGTGTCAATGAGGTTGCACAATTAGAGGATGCTGTTCAACGTTATCGTGCACGACAGAAGTGGCTTGTCATTGCCTTGATTGCTACATTGCTTATGAATGGACTATTTGTACTCCAAAATAGTGTTTAGGCTTGCTATGTAATTGTTAATATGTGTTTTTGGCTTGGTGCATTACTTCCATAATGTGTTTTGTAATTACAATGCTTTTGTTGAACAATGGCAATGTCAATTGTGTTTGGTTTGTAATGGGGAAATGCTTTGTGCATTGTTGTTGTTTTGTAATGGTCAAATGTAAATAAAATGTTTGGTTTGAAATGGTTTGTGAAATGATTTTGTTTTGTAATGGTGCAACGGTTTTGTAATGGTTTGTCCCTAGCTTCAACATGCTGTCCCTCGCTTCAGCATGGTGCAATGGTTTTATCATTCATGTGCAATACAAGCATGGTCAAAATTGATAACCATACAACCATATAAAACCTGGTTTCATATAACCATAACAACCACAACAAAGCAAGCCAACCAAAGAAGCATATGAAACCTGGTTTGACATAAGCATAAGAACCTGTTATTTTCATGAATGAACTTAGAACATAATTCAAGCCAACCAAACATTGGGGTTTCAACCATTCAACCATTGCATTGAAGGATAATTACCATACAAGCATTGCTCAAGGTTTCATAACCCATATGTACAACATAATTGTTCCAAAAGCCTATTTTAATTACAAAAGTGGTGAGTAAGGTAAGGTAAACCATGAACATTCCAAAAACCCCATGAATATTGCAAAAACCCTATTTTAATTACAAAAATGTTCAAAACCACTTGTTCACACTACACTGGCTGCCTATTCCTTGCTTGTTGCCAATGTCTGTTGCTGCTGATCTTGTCATCTTCCTTGGTTGCCCATCAGTTGAATCTTCAACACCACTTACTGCTGCTGGCCTTTTCCTAGATTGAAAACCACTTACTGCTGCTTGGTTGCTCCCCTCTTCCCTAAATAATGCAGCTGTCCTAAAGCCCATAAATGTCTACAAAAGAAGTTTGTAATTATTAACATTAATAATTTATTACTAACATAATGTTTATTTACTTTCATTCAATGGAATACTTACGCTATTATTGGATTTCCCTGAAGGTCCACTTGTCTTTCCTTTCACCGGAACCTTGCAAGTCCTTTGATTGTGACCATAACAACCACATTTAGAGCATTTTAGGGTAGACTGCCTCCTCTGCAACTTGTATGGATTCTTAGGTTCATCTGGGTCCCTAACTCTATGTTTGGAAGGCCTACCAATTGGTCTTTTAAGCTTAGGAGGTAGAAGAGGGTCACACCTTGTTTTAGGCCACAAATCTGGCCCATTCATTGGATTAATCAATGCCTCATAAGTCCTCAAAAAAGTTTCCTTCTTGAAATATGCATGAACATAATCTTCAACCCTTTCCTCTGAAAAAATATAGCAACTACCCCATGGGGACAAGGGATTCTAGTGAGGTTCCATTTCAAGCATGTGCATGTCCTATTCTCTAAGTTCACTACATACCCATCCTCTCCATGTCTGACTTCAAACTCAGCACCTCTTGACCATGTAGGTGTCCATACTCTGGACTTCAACTTCTTCTTTTCAACTTTGTATTGTATCTTTCCACAAATGGGCCCTTTGTACTTTAGCATGCTGTCCCTACATTCATGTATCCTCACCATCAAAGCCTTCCTTATCATCTCCATCATGGTAAGGATGTGTTTGTCCCTAGCTTGTATCATCCATGAGTTAAAGCATTCAGAGATGTTATTGAGGAGCCTATTGGATTTGGTTCTTGGACTAAACCCATGCCTAGACCATTGGACTGGGTTCACTCTCATCATCCAGTCATATGCCTTACTATCTACTGCATACAGCTTAGTTACGTGCCTCTCCCATTCAACCCTTGTGTATGATTTTGTTGCCTTCCAAACACAATCCTTCAACTCTTTCCCTTTAAACAATTTCTTGAAGTTTGCATACAAATGTCTGAAACAGAACCTGTGATTGGCTTCAGGGCATACCAATCTCAAGCTTGGAACAAGTCCCTGTAACAAAAAACAGATAACATAGCCAAACAATTAATTGACAACATTCTTCTAGAAATTAAATAATGATAAGAGTATTTGAAAACATAAGGAATACATAAAACTATTTACCTTTTGTTGATCAGTCATAAATGTCCATCCATGTTCTTCAACTGTGCCAATATCTTGTAACAAGTTGTGTAAAAACCAAGTCTAGCTCTCCTTACACTCTGCCTCAGCTATAACATAAGCTATTGGATACATTTGATTGTTTCCATCCCATTCAATAGTTGCAAATAACTGCCCTTAGCAAGGCCCTTTCAGAAAAACAAGCATCCAACCCAATTAATGGTCACACACCAGATAGAAACCCTCTCTTAATTGCACCATGGCATACATACATTCTCTGAAACCTAGGTTTAACTTCCAATTGAGGCCTCCACACATTTATGTCAACATTACACCACAACAAAATGCACCTTTGGTGACTAAATTAGCGATTAAAAAAAATTTAGTCGCCAAAAGTAATGGGATTGGCGACTAAAAATTTTTTTAGTTGGCAAAAGTACAATATTTAGCTACTAATTTTTTTTAGTAGGGGTATATTGGTTATTGGCGACTAAAAAAAAATTTAGTCGCTAAAAATTGCTAGAATTGGTGACAAAAAAGAATTTTAGTTGCCTTATATTGAGTTTTGGCTACTAAAATCATTTAGTCGCCGAATGAAAAATAAAAAATTATTTTTTATCTTTGGCGACTAAAATTTTGGTCGCCAAAAGTTTATTTTCAGCGACAAAAAGAATTTTAGTCGTCGTATGTTGAGTTTTGGCTACTAAAATATTTAGTCGCCAAATAGAAAATAAAAAATTATTTTTTTACCTTTGGCGACTAAAATTTTGGTCTCCAAAAGTTTATTTTCAGCGACAAAAAAGAATTTCAGTCATTGTAAATTGAGTTTTGGCGACTAACATTTTAGTCTCCATTTGAGTTGATTTGGCTACTAAATAATTTAGTTGTTATTACTTACATTTTTGCCGACGAAATTTGAAATTAGTCGCCAAAGGTGCCAAAATTTTAGTGGGAAAATAAAAACCTATTGGCGCCCTCCCAGGTATTCTTCTCTGTTAAGGAATACAAAACACTATCTCTCTCTCTCTCTCTCTCTCTCTCTCTCTCTCTCTTTCTTACACACACACAATCAGTCACCACCAAATCTCACCTCACCTTACCTCACCTTACCACAGGCGCTCACCATCGGGAAGCATTCGACGTCGCACATTGCCACCACCACCGTCATAAATCGCCACCGTTGCAAATCACCACTGCCACTGCCGCAATACTAGGTTATATCTCGCTCTTTCTCTCAGTCTCGCGCTCTCTCTCGTTCTCGCTCTCTCACTTGCCGTATCCCCAAATCATATAAAACTTTTCCCAAATCTGTCTCGATTTTGCTCTCTCTCTCTCTCTCTATATATATATCGATTTTGCTCTCGATATTCCTCTCTCGATTTCGCTCTGTTTCTCGCTCTATAAATAGCCATGGTCATCTGAATAAGAGACCTCCAACGGTACGAACTCCCTAAATTTCTTTATCTGGTAATCTTTTCGTTCTCTTCATTTATCTCTCGGATCTCCTATCTCTTTATTTCTTCTTATTTTATGATCTGAATCTACTTCCAGGGTTTGGATCGAAACATTAAAGGTCTTTGGATGACCAGTTATGTTTTTATGAAATTTAATCTATTTGATCTTTTTTGTTGCATTTTATAGGTCTTTGGATTCATGAAATGGGATGCTCACTGTTGGTGAGCATGACTTCCCTCATTTGCTTGATAATTTTGCCTATAATATTTTAGTAAGTTGTTTAGTTGTACACTAACGTATTTTGTGGACTTCAGCAGTTGTTTTTGCTGAATTCATTCTTGTTTTCTATTGAAGATACCTGTCTCCATATACTAATTTTAACTTTTCTAGTTTGTTTCAGTACAAGGAAAACCATCAAAGCCAGTTGTGGATATCCAGTATTCAATGTTGTAACAAAATTTGTCCATAGCTAATCCAAAAAAGGTTGGATGACTTCCACAATTTGATTATTAGTTTTTAATTTCATATGTTTAAAATTTGTGGTTATTACATAGTCTTGTTTCTGTTTCTGTTTCTGTTACTATTAGTATTATTTGTTTATTATTCGGGTGAATCACTGGATAAGATATTTAATGTTTTCACAAGCTAAGTTTTTGGATTTGTGCAGTATGGTGTATAGATTAGTGATGCAATATATAAAGGTGTTGCCATGTACTTGAGATGATTGTTTTGAGGCACTGCTTTTACTTGAATTACTGTACCTAACTATTTCTGAAGTGGACCCTGCTTATATTGGCACATATTTGGGAAATATACATTAGAATTGGTTGATAGTTGGATAAAGATGCAGGGTAGATGGTTGTCCTGATTGTAACTGAAACATAAGTTGATGTTTTACTCAATTTTGCTTTCCTTTTCATTCCAAACTTTTATCAAAAATCATAATCCAAACATAACATTAATAATTGTAGTCTTATTGATCCAACAAACCTAGCCTGCACCATACATTTATGCACTTGAGCTCGCTCATGGTCTGTCCGTGCGTGTCTCTCTCTGTCACTTGAGCTCTCTCACACAGTCTCTCTCTCCCTCCGTCTCTCTTTCTTCTTTACTCTGTTTCCCCCTCTTCTGACATTGTTGGTTTATGGTTTACTCAAATTTGAATGTATGTGCCTCTAATTTATTAAAAATTTGAAAGATGATGTTTAATATATGTGTGTGTGTATATATAATGCTTTGTACACGTATGGGCGTCTCTCTCTCTCTCTCTCTATCCCCCTTGCTCTGTTTCCCCATTTTTTCACATTATTGCTTTAGGGTTTATTCAAAATTTAGTGTTTGGGGTTGTAATTTATGATAAATTTCAAACATGATGTGTAATATATGCAGGTGAATGTGTGTGTATATATATAATGCTGTATGGATATGTATAATAATGCTGTGTGTATATATAATGTTGTGTGTGTATATGCAAATGTTTAATATATAATGTATGTGGCCCTAAATTAATGAGCGACATACACAAGTCCTCTAGTAAGAAATGATCCAATCATTTTGTCTGCTTAAGTCCTAACAGATAATACAAAATAATTAGTTGAGCATAAACAACTCCAACTCAAAACCCAAAAAATTAACAAAACACCAAATTATTACTTCCACATTCTCTGGAATCTGTTACTCATATAAACAGAAATAGACTCTGTTGGGTTACCAAGAAAATTAAGTGAAAATATGGAAAGAAACTAAAAATCCAGTATTACATGCCTATTATCTAGTTACTTCCTACAAATATGGGTGAATTCGTTTTAGATTCCGTTTGGCTACTAAGAAAACTGAGGGAAAAAAATGGAAAGACACTAAACAAATCCACCATTACATGCTACATTCTGGTAATTTCCTATAGATATGGGTGAATTTTATTTTTATCCTTATATTTTCTAGAATTAGCAAGACAAAATGATTATGAAGAATCTATCCTTTCTTTTGCTCAATTTTCTTAGAAACCAAACTGATTATATATAATGCTCTGTCTACATATGCAGGTGATTCAATCACTACACTTATTGTCACTCAACAGCAGCTGGATCATTCAACCTACACTACATAAGGTATCGAGTTTGTGTCCTGAATTTTTTTTATGAAGTGGGTATTATTGTGTTTTAATAATATTTAAGGGGGAAAAAAAAACCCTTCAGTCATTTCACAGAATACAAGTGAAGTAGAGGAATACATAAGGTTGATTAGGAGACTTAATTAATCTCAGATTTACGCGTGTTATACATAGAGAAAACTGATTTTATTCGCAACGTACCATTGTTTTTTTAATAGAATCCACTAGGTTTTTGAGTCCCCTCTATTGCATTTGAATGCTCCAACTTTGCTTACTGGTTACCATCCAGCTTTAGCCCAAAGTGGATATGAGGAAAATGTGCCCACTGTTAAACAACATACACAAATCTTTCCATCTTTGGAAAGGTAATTCAAGTTATTTGGTTTAGTTACTAGTGAGTGACAGTTCAATATGTTTTGATACAATGCCTTCCTGCTTACATGCACTCTTTTTTCTCTGCTTCAGAATCGTTCCTAGCTGCTACTCGTGAACTTCAGAGTATATATGGAAAGGATGAAGGGAAACAATTGTCGTAAAGTTGCCTTGTTCAAACATAAAGGTGGGAAAATCTTTTCCTTATTTTTGTGTAGATAATTATATATCTTTTTGGTAATTTTTTGTTATTAATCATAGCAATGTAAGTATTAGGAGGTCGAGCATCCTTATGGTTTAGAGATGAGTTTTTGTTGTGGAACTGGAAATCATCATTACTGGCACAGAAAGAACCTTATACTTTGGTCACTTAATGTAAGTTTCAATTGCATCATCTTAAACATTCTGAAGGAGAAATGAAAATCAAGATAGTTGTTATTGGCTAGTTAGTTTATGCGATACTTTGTCACATGTTTGGTCCTTGTGATTAATCTTTCATAAACCATATGCAATTTTGAAGCCTTTTAAGATAGTTTATGTACTTTGTCACGTGTTTGGTCCATTTAGTTAATCTTTGATCTGTATCAAATCTTTTGCAATTTGCTTGAAGCCTTTCAATATAGTTTAAGTCGATAATATCACATGCTTGGTCCATGTCTTTATTTTCTTTTTGGGTTTTGTACTTTTGTTTTGACCTTGTGAGGAGTAATTGAGCTGAATTACCTATACTTTTAATGAAACCTGAACCGTGTTGAATTGAGTGGAGGCAATCTAAGGTTGCCACTCCTTTTGCATTTTGTGTCCTGAAGTGGGCATTTGCATGTAGAATTAAGTAAATTTATGGGAGTGTGATAGTCTTAGGTCAATGATAAGGTTGGTGAAGAGATGGGTAGTTAGCGTACGGATGTCACGACCAACTTCGCCGTGACAAATAGGACCTGTGATAATAGACGGAATTTAATTAGCATGTGTAGGTTGGGAGTTAGAACCAAAAACGCCGTAAACTTAACCGAAAAAGGGCGTTAAGTGGGCGAAAATGCGAAACAGCTTCCGAACCAGCATACAAGTGTCATAGCCACCTTCCTCATGGAAAATAGGTCCTGTGACAACAGACGGAATGTAATTAGTATGTTTAGGTTGGGAGTTAGAGCCGAAAACGCCTTAAACTTAACCGAAAGAGGGTGTTAAGGAGGCGAAAATGAGAATCAGCCCCCGAACCACCATACGGATGTCACGATCACCTTCCCCATGAAAAATAGGACCTGTGACAATAGACGAAATGTAATTAGCACGTGTAGGTTGGGAGTTAGAGCCAAAAACGCCTTAAGCTTGACCGAAAAAGGGCGTTAAGGGGGCGAAAATGCGAAACAGCTTTCGAACCACTGTAGGGATGTCATGGCCACCTTTTCTGTGGCAAATAAGACCTGTGACAATAGGCAGAATGTAATTATCATGTTTAGGTTGAGAGTTAGAGCCAAAAACGCCCTAAACTTAATCGAAAAAGGGCGTTAAGAGGGCAAAAATGCGAAACAGCTTCCGAACCAGCATACAGATGTCACGACCACCTTCCCTGTGGCAAATAGGAATTGTGACAGCAAACGACATGTAATTAGCACGTTTAGGTTGGGAGTTAGAGCCGAAAACTCCTTAAAGCTAACCAAAAAAGGACATTAAGGGGGCGAAAATGCGAATCCGCCCCCGAACCACTGTACGGATGTCACGTCCACCTTCCTTGTGACAAATAGGACCTGTGACAACAGACAGAATGTAATTAGCACGTGTAGGTTGGGAGTTAGAGCCAAAAATGCCTTAAGCTTTACCGATAAAGGGCGTTAAGAGGGCGAAAATGCGAAACAACTTCCAAACCAATGTAGGGATGTCACGGCCACCTTCCCCATGGAAAATAGGACCTGTAACAATAGACGGAATGTAATTAGCATATTTTGGTTGGGAGTTAGAGCCGAAAACGCCTTAAACTTAACCGAAAGAGGGCGTTAAGGAGGCGAAAATGCGAATCAGCCCTCGAACCACCGTACAGATATCATGACCACCTTCCCTATGAAAAATAGGACCTATGAAAATAGACGGAATGTAATTAGCACGTGTAGGTTGGGAGTTAGAGCCAAAAACGCCTTAAACTTAACCGAAAAAGGGCGTTAAGGGGGCGAAAATGCGAAACAGCTTCTGAACTAGCATACAGATGTCACGGCCACCTTCCCCATGGAAAATATGACCTATGATAGTAGATGGAATGTAATTAGGACGTTTAGGTTACGAGTTAGAGCTGAAAACGCCTTAAACTTAACCGAAAAAGGGCGTGAAGGGGGCGAAAATGCGAATCAGCCCTTGAACCACCGTACGGATGTCATGGCCACCTTTGCCATGATAAATAGGACCTGTGACAATAGATGGAATGTAATTAGCACGTGTAGCTTGGGAGTTAGAGCCAAAAATGCCGTAAGCTTAACCGAAAAAGGGCATTAAGGAAGCGAAAAATCGAAACAGCCCCGGAAACACCGTGGGGATGTCACGGCTAGCTTCCTCATGACATATAGGACTTTTGACAATAGACGGAATGTCATTAGCACACGTAGTTTGGGAGTTAGAGCAGGAAACAGCTTAAACTTATTCGAAAAAGGGAGAGTTTGACATCCAATAAATGTTCAACATTTTCATTGTAAATGATGCCATTGTTTCATCGTACACGGTGCTCATTTGGGTGGTAAACGTATTAAGAAAGCATGATATGGTTATGGAGATAATCCCGTAGATTACTCAATCATTTTACTTTGATTAGGAGAATGAGAATGAAAAAAAGTTAAAATAAATTTACCACCAAAACATTCTACTCATAAAAATTTATTTATGAAGATGTATGCTCCTAAAAATTGTATTATTTGTAAATTCAAATCAAGTTTGAAATTTTTTTTTCATGATACATACATATGATTGTATTTCAAAAAAATATTTTTATAGATTGCTCTACCTTAAATGCATGTTATTACAACATTTTTCCTATGTCTGAATGAATTGATATTTTGTAATGGATGCAATTGTTTTTTTTTATTTTTTGTAGATGGCTTTTGGCGTGGACTTGTGGATAGTCTACATTTTTGTTTATGGAGGACACTTGACACTTTTGTATAATCCTGCTAACTATGTCTTCCTCTGCTTTTGTGAAAGCTGCTAACTATGTCTTCCTCTGCTTTTGTGAAAGTATTTTTTGTATGCGGAGGGCTTTGATTTTTGTATGATTCTATATTTTGTATGGAATTATTATTTTAGTTTGGACAATAGTTGGTTTGTATGAACTTTGACATTTAAAGTTATTCATTTTTTGTATACGGATGCAGATTGTGGCATGATTGATAGTATATGTATTATTGTTTACATACGTATTACAAGTTGCATGGAATATAGATAGGTTGTGGAGAAATTATAATTTTGTGATAAAACATAAGATTATGTTTTTGGCGACTAAATAATTAGTAGCTAAAAAGAAATTGGGAAAATAGTTTGGCCAACTAAAAGTTTTGTAGCAAAAAAAAAAATCAAACATTTGGCGACTAAAAGCTTTGTAGCCAAAAGAAAAATCAAACATTTGGCCATCAAAAGTTTTGTAGCAAAAAAAAAAATCAAACATTTGGCAACTAAAAGTTTTGTAGCAAAAAAAAAATCAAACAATTGGCGACTAAAATATTTCGTAGCTAAAAACAAAAGCTGAAGAATAAAAAGACTTTTGCCTACTAAAAATTTAGTAGACAAAAACATAACATTTTTGCCGATTAAAATATTAGTAGCCAAAACACAAACTATTTGCCGACTAAAATTTTAGTAGCAAAAAACATAACACTTTAGGCGACTAAACCTTTAGTAGCTAAAAACATAACACTTTTGCTGACTAAAATATTAGTAGCCAAAACACAAACTATTTGCCGACTAAAATTTTAGTAGCCAAAAACATAACACTTTAGGCGACTAAACCTTTTGGCGACTAAAAATTTAATCAGCAATTGAATACATTTGGCTACTAAAATAATTTTAGTCGCCAATTACCTTTCCTGACAATTCTTCAGCGACTAATGCTACGACCAAATAATTTAGTTGCTAAAAGCCATTGGAGACTAAAAATTGACTTTTGGCGACTAAAAATTTAGTCGCCAAAAGTGAAAATTCTTGTAGTGTTAGTACCCTCATTGGTTCTTTTCAACTCAGCTGCATAATCCCATATCCTACTATATTGTTCAGCGTTGGTTCCCTCAATCTTCTGAATTGCTGCCTTTTTGGCTCTATAAGCTTTCATTGTTGACACACTTACAACAAAATCCTCTTTGATACTTTCCTGAAACTCATTCACTTTCAATGTTGGGGTGGTCCTAAATTTCTAGACATATTTCTCTGCCAACCAAGAACTTGTCATTTGTCTATTCTTGTAAGTTCTACAGCAAGAGTGTTTAGGTTGATATGTTTTTATCTGCAAAGTGTTCTCTCTAGTTATCTTGGATGCATATAGTCTCCATTCACACCCAGCACTACAATTCACTTGAACCTTTCATTTTTCACTCTTAGTAAACTTCACATCATATCCTCATTTTACTGCATATTCCTTAACAGCATCTTTGAACTCATGTGCAGTACTAAACAACATTCCTAGTTTGAATTCTATGTTCTGCATATCAACCTCAAGCCTAAATTTAGGGTACTTAGGCCTGTTGTTGTTCTCCTCATCATCAGAGCCTGTAGGGGTAACCAGTTCTTTCTCAGATGAATCTGCATCATTCACTTCACACTCATCACCTTCTTTAAGCCCATCTTCATTGACATCTCTCTCAATATTACTATCAAACATGATGTCATCGAGCTCAGGATCATCATCATCACTACTATCTGAGAAATCTCTATCTGATGGGTCATCATTGCCATCACTGTCAGTGTTTGAGTCCTGTTAACAGTGATCATTGTTGTAATTTCCATCATTTTCCACATCTTTTACAGGCACATCAGTAAGGAATAACACAAGATGAGCAATATCTACATTATGTGGCTTATGATGCTCAATAAACAGCTCTAAGGTATTTGTATTTTCCAACAAGCAATACATTTCTCTAATATCATCATCATTAGCCAACACTCTTAACCCTAAGACTAAATTTTTGTTGGGAATCCTATAGAAAATATTCTTGTAATAAAAAACACCCAACTCCTTCAACATGCAGCTAATCTCTGGGACAGATAATTTATCAAATCAACTGCATCAAATACATCCACATTACCCCCAACATAACCCCTTCTATCATTCTCAATAAAATAGTCACTGTGGTGTATCAGAACTTTAACAAAAGTTGCCATTACTGCATCCATACATAAACAAAACAATAATGACAATAACTATTGGTCCACTTGCAAAACAAAGCAAATTAAAAAAACAAAACCCTCATATAAAGTAACTTGGCCCATAATTCTCCATTTATGGAGACAAAATATGACAGAAAAGTAGACACAGAAGACCCTACAAAAATAATAGAGACCTTGGGACCACAATGTATTCAATGATATAGAGGCATGCATACAGTCGGAGACAAAAGCAATGTCACAAAGCAATAAACAACAAGTGTGCACCGACAATGAAGACAAAAACAATGTCATAAACGAATAAACAATGTCAACAATGGAGACAAAAAGAAGGTCAATAATAGAGAAAAAAGAAGGGAAAAAATTGTATAAAACAACCAAAACGAACCCATTTCTTACCTCTATCTCAGAGTCCAAAGCTTTTTGGAAAATCAACTATGAAATTGTAGTCTTCCTTTGGTGTGTGGTTTCAATCGCGGGTTGAATCACCAGGTGGGTTGCATGGAGCTGTAAATTACAATGTGGGGTGTGTTTTGCCCTATTTCGTGAAGAATAGGGCAATTTTGGCGCCCAAATCATTCTTTCGTTAATTACTAGAGACGGAGATGGACAGGGGGATGGGATTGCAACACAGGTGGAATAGTGGGGCACAAATTGTCACAATTTGAAACTTGGGGTTTAATTTGAAAAAGGCACTAAACTCTGGGGTTTTTTTTTTATGTAATTTCCCCTTAAATTTTATGATATTCCAAAAAAAATTGGGGTGTCACACAACCCAAATACATGGATTTTTCCCTTTTTTCTTGTCCGTTGGGTAGGGTAAGTGATGTTCTTTAAATCTCCACTGGGGAGGGGATGGGTACCCACTAATTTCCTCATATGTTTTTTTTTTGTACATCGGAAAATAATTTCTCCATATATTTTCACTAGGGATGACAATGGGGGTTAATGGGATGGATATTAATTCCTATCCCCATTCCCCTATAATTATTTTTCCCCATTCCCCATAGGTACTACCCTTCCCATTCCCCAACCTAACTTGGCCTTTTTTTTTTAAGATACACAACCAAAGCTAAATATACTTTCAATCTTATTTTATTTTATTTGGCTCAACAACAAAATCAAATACACATTAATTAACATTGTCACATTATTCTTGTCAAATTTTATGTATATTTAGAAAATTTTTAATTTATTTAGAAAAATTCTATTCCTACAAAAAAATTCCATCTTCTTTTTTATTTTTTAATTTTTAATTTTATGTATCTCCTTTTCCCCTCTATTAATTGATCTTCGATAATCTGAAGGTGAGTTATCGCTTTAATTTCCATCTTTTTCTTTTTTTTTTAATTTTTATTTGCATTTGTGGAATGAATTTTCTTGTTTCAATATCTCCTGCAATTGTTTTATTGGATTTCTCTCTGATTTGATGGTAACCTTAGATTGAATTTCCCAATTTTCATCTTAACTAGTGATCACCTTAATTAAAATTTTGTACATTTTTGTCTTCAATTTCCATGTTTTGGTTATGATTAATTGCGCGTTTTTTGATTGATAGTCACTATCTTGTCGACGCTAGATTGTCGCCATCGCAAATCACCGTTGCTGTAATGAGAGGATGAGAGAGAGTGAGATTTAGAACTCTAATTGTAAATAGAGTAGTGAAAACATATGGAGAAATTACTTTCCGATGTACCTAAAAATATATATATATATATATATATATATATGGGAAAATTAGTGGGTACCATCCCCAGTGTAGATTTAAAGAACATCACTTACCTTACCCGACGGACAAGAAAAAAGAGGACAACCCATGTATTTGGGTTGGGTCTCCTAGATACCCACAGGGTAGGTAATCCATTGCCATCCCTAGTTTTCATTACTTTGTTTACAATTAGAGTTCTAATTCTCACTCTCTCTCATCCTCTCACTATAGTAACGGCGATTTGTGATGGTGACAATCTAGTGGCGACAAGATGTGATTATCAATCAAAAATGCGCAATTAATCATGTTAGGTTTTTATTCTTGGCAATCCCGTTTAACAAAACTTCTTTCAGTTGTAATTTTTTTCAACTTTTGTTTCAGTGAGACTATGAGTTTTTAGATGCGAATCCAACCCAAATTGTGCCTTACAGAGATGTTTCAGAAGTTAATTCTTTCATGTTTACCACTTTGCAGTCGAAGTTGTTTGTTCGCTCCAGCGGCCATTCTTGCGCTCGAGCGGAGATCACAACTTTTCAAAAGTTTCACTCACCTACAAAAGTACTGGGAGTTGTTTTTTTTTTTTTTTTGCTTGAGTGGCCATTCTTGCGCTCGAGCGAAGATCACGGATCTGTTTTCTATAAATATGTGTTTTAGTCCGATTTTAGGGTATGACTTCTAGATCTTGTTCTTGGGTATTAGGGTTTTCATCTGGGGCTTCTTTGCTTGTTTCCTTTGATATTTGTGAGAGTTTAATCATGAATTGAGTGAATTATATCAAAGGGTTTGTTTGTTTTATTTATTCAATACAAAAGAGAAAGTTGTTCTTCAATGGATTCCGGGTAATTTGGGCTTGAAGCTTTGGTGGATTCTGGAGTGGCTTATCGTCGTGGATTCGACATCGGCGTTATGAATTCAACGTTGTACAAGACAATTCCGAGGTGAAGAAGGGGCTGGAAGAGGCACATAGGGGTTGGTTCGATTTGGGCATGGATTCGCTAGGTAATTGAGAGTACACTTGTGTAATTCCTTTATGTCTTCTTAGCGGATTGTTTTGTGGCTTTTGCCCATGGTTTTTTTTTATCACAATTGGACGCGCTCCAATTGTGATTTTTCCACGTAAAATCGTTGTGTCGATTTGTCTTGATGTTTGATTGGAATTGTTATTTACTGCTTAAAATTGATACATAATCACAAATCAATATCTATGGGATTTTTAGATTTTTCAAATCATAACCAAAACATAGAAATTGAAGACAAAAATGTAAAAAATTTCAATTAAGGTGATCACTAGTTAAGATGAAAATTGAAAAATTCAATCTAAGGTTACCATCAAATCAGAGAGAAATCCAATAAAACAATTGCAGGAGATATTGAAATAAGAAAATTCATTCTATAAATACAAATAAAAATTAAAAAAGAAAAGAAAAGAAGAAAAATATGGAAACGAGAGTAACAATTCATCTTCAGATTATTGAAGATCAATTAATAGAGAGGAGAAGGAGATATATAAAATTAAAAAAGATGGAATTTTTTTTGTAGAAATAGAATTTTTCTAAATAAATTTAAAAAATTCTAAATATACATAAAATTTGACAAGAATAATGTGACAATGTTAATTAATGTGTATTTGATTTTTTTGTTGAGCCAAATAAAATAAAATAAGATTGAATGTATATTTAGCTTTGGTTGTGAATCTTAAAAAAAAAAAAGGGTCAAGTTGAGTTGGGGAAAATCCAAACCCATTAGGAGATGGGGAGGGTAGTACCCATGGGGAATGAGAAATGGGGAATTAATATCCACCCCATTAACTCCCATTGCCATCCCTAGTTCGGCGTCTGTCTCTCAAGATATGACAGTTGAACCAGTTATGCAATGCACCGACTGAATAGTTTCGGCGAACAGAACTTTGCAGCATTCTCTCATAGGAAGAAAATAATAAAATTGGAAAACTTTTGAAAACTTGAATAACAGCAATTTCTGATATTGAAAGCTGAAGGAGAGGGCCTCCTTTTATACATATGGAGGGAGAGATGAAGAGGCTCCCATGCAACAAATACATGAATTAATTCTGTATTAAGCTGAATTAATTCTGCAAAACTGATGGGTTTTATTCCATCATCAATAGAAGAGACTAGGTTTTGTGTACATATTTCTACAGCCTACACATCTGATTTGGCCCAAAAATATTAAGATGGGTGGGCCAAGCCGAAGCCGAAGCTGAAGCCCAAGATCCACAAATCATGGACCCGGTCCGGACGGAAGGGCAGCGCGCGTGTGACAATTTTTGCATGATTAACTTGGACCATAGTCTTGGCCTAAGTCCATATTTGAAGCATCCATAACTCATTTCCTTCAAAAAATTTGATGCCTCAAAGAGTTTACATCCTTATGCAAAAAATAGATTTTAAATACCCATCAATGTATTAGTAATTTTTTTCCCCTTCTCTCATCTGCATATAATTTTTCCTTTCTCCATTATATTATGGAATGATTATTTAATAATTTTAAAATACTACTTCACATCACTGCTAACCAATAAATAACATGTATCTAAGTTGAGAATCATGTGGATTTGTCCAAATCACCGCGTAAATTTTTATTGGGAAACATTATGATGCTTATAATTGAAATATATATATAATTTTAATTTTATGAATCATAAATAATTATTTAATGATTTTAAAATACTACTTCACATCACTGCTAACCAATAAATAACATGTATCTAAGTTAAGAATCACGTGGATTTGTCCAAATCACTGCGTAAATTTTTATTGGGACACACTACGTGCTTATAATTAATATATATATATATATATATAATTTTAATTTTATGAATCATAAATAATTATTTAATGATTTTAAAATACTACTTCACATCACTGCTAACCAATAAATAACATGTATCTAAGTTGAGAATCACGTGGATTTGTCCAAATCACCGTGTAAATTTTTATTGGGAAACATTACAGTGCTTATATATATATATAATTCTAATTTTATGAATCATATTTGAAAAAATAAAAAATATTATAACTAAACATAATATGAAATATAATTAAAGAATTCATGAGTTATAATTAAAAAATTAATTATAATTAAAAAAATGACATAATTAATATATCTTTTTAAAGAGATGTATATTAAAACTTCTCATTTTTTATATTATGGGGATGAAAAGATAACCGAATCTATAGACAAATATCTATTAAAAAAAAAATCTATAGACAAATAAGAAATTGTTGGTTAGTTTTGAAATATCGTCGCATCTTAACAGTATTATTAAAAGGATGAAATTTATAAATTTACTAGTGTAGACACCCCATTTTTGACCGACCTTAAGACTCAGACGTCATCGATTGAGCGCTCGGTGATAGTACATGTTGTGCTCGTTCGAGTTTCCGGAGTTTTCGGCTGAGTGCCTTGCCTCCGGGCCTCTGAACTCTTTGTGCTTTGGCTCGATTTGTGGACCAAGCCTTGTTTCTCTTCCCTGGAGGGAGGGAGAGGTCTTGTAGACCACCTTTTTGTGGTCGTAGACCACTTTTCTCGTTTGGAGACCAGTTTTCGATTTTTGGAGCCTTCGGCAGCGCGCCTTGTCTCGGGACCGCTTAACGTTCTCCGTTTGGCTTGGTTTTCGAACCATGCCTTGTTGCCTCTGCCTAGAGGGACACTGTGGTCCAGAAGACCACTTTGTGGTCGTAGACCACTTTTGATGCCCGTAGACTAGTTTTCGAGTCTCCCGGCCGCACGCCTTGACTCCCGAACTTTCGTCTTGCATCCTTTTTGGTTTGTTTTTGGCACAAACCTTGTTTTCCTTGTTTGGAAGGTGGTGCAAGAGTGGGAGACCAGTTCTTCCCCTTAGAGACCACTTTCCTCCCCGCCAGCCAGTTTTCTAGTCGGCCAACTGGTTTTCTTGGTCTTTGGACCACCTTTTCTGGTCGGCCACCACACCATTGGCTTGTTTTTAGTGTGTAGACTTCTCCTACCCATGGCTGACCACTTTTTGTCTTGAGAGATCACTTGTGGTGGTCGGCCGACCACTTCAAGTGGTCGGCTGCTTTTCATCACCTTTATGGAGATATTTTTAGGCCAGCTGTGCCAGTTGAAAGGCACAGAAGCCATCCTCCATACATGTATATGGAGGGATGGCTTTAAGCCTAAAGCTTGTCCAACAAGCTTGAGCCTTGGTTCTCTATAAGAGAGAACCTCCCCCCTTCTCCTCCAGGTTCAGATTTTGTGCATTGAGATATAGATACACATATATCTCTATATCTTTCTCTTAGTCTCATATTTGTGCCTTAAAGTGTAATTTTTCCATACTATTGCACACAAACATACACTCAAACACCATCCTTTTGTTGTTGAGGCTTCTTAAGGTTGTTTTTGGTGCTTTTAGACTGGTTTTGATCCAAGAAAGCTGCTGGAGTGGTACCCTTGAAGAGGTTCTACAAGGGTGAGAAACTAACCTCTTAAACTCTTATCTTTACTTAAGCTTTTGAACCTATTTGCATGCTGTTTTTGGCTCGACTTTCTACTGCAAAAAGTTCTGATTTTTAGTCCTTAGAATGTTTGTTTAAGGTCACTTTTGTGTTGGGGGTGGTCTACCCCCCTCTTAGGCCTTGTTAGGCCTTGTTTTGAGCCATCCCTTTTGGCTCTTGTTTTAGCCTTTGCATGACCTTTCTACCACTGAATTCTAGAGGAATTTCAGTGGTGGAAATGGTGTTTTGAGGTCCCAAATAGGAAAGGGTCATCCCCTCTCCTTGTGTCTTATACGTTTGCTTCATTTGCCTCATGTTTGAGCATGTTTGTTAAGCTTGTGTTGGCTACATCTCAGCCTATTTTAGGCCTTATTTCAACATGGCATACCACTATTTTGACTTGGTTTTGTCACCTCATGCATGCCTTATACACTTGTAGTGTAATCCTCACAAACTAGTCTTTGTATGCTTCATGAAGTAGCATTTCTTTCTAGTTTGTTTTGAGTCCATCTCAGCATGTTCTTGGTGTTTTTTTGCCATGTCATACCTCTGTTAAGGTTTGGTTTGGTTGGCCCTTGCATGCTCCATGCACTTGTAGTGCAATTCCATGAACTAGCCTAATGTGTATCATGCTTTAACATATCATTCTAGCATAATTTTGGCTTAACTTCAAGAAGTTTTTGTATATGTTTTAGCATGATCTAGCTCTGATTTGTGTTATTTTGGTCATGCATGCCATGCTTTGTATATCCATCATGCATTCTAGCTTGTTAGCTTTGAGTTTCCAAGTCACTAGCATGCATTGCTTGGACTATTTTCATGATTTGGCATAATTTGTTATATGATATTAGTGCATGTTTCATGGTCATACACTCACACCTTTCATTCATTCAATGCGTTGGAGGGTTTGCCCTTTATGCCTTAAACATGAGTTATTGCGTATGCCTTCATGCCTAAGCTTGCGAGCTATCATTTCAGTGTGTTTTTGGGGTTGTTTTGCTATGATATAACTTTGATTTTTGTTGGCGAAGCCATCTCATGCTTGGTCTTGGTAGGTGTAGTGTAACCCTCCCTTTTGGCCTTGTATGCATCATGCCTTATGCCTTTCATGCTAGCTTGTCTTGGCTTCCTTCCATGCATGTTTTAGACTCAATTTGGCATGTTCTAAGACTGTTTTGGATTGCCTTGACCATATGCTTCATATTTTGCATAGTTGTAGTACAAATGCCTATGTTAGCTTCAAGCTTTGGGCACCATAGCATGCTTCATTGGTGTTGTGTACATGATTTAGCATCACTTAACATGACATTTCAGAGCATGTAGCATTGCCATGTTCTCATTTCATTCACTCTTTAAGTGCCTTTGAAAGTTATGCATTGTTGCCTTGCTTATGGCCTAATGTGTATGCTTGTATGCCTAGGCCTTTGAGCCTCCATCTTAGCATGTTTTGGTCTTTGTTTAGACCTATTTGAGCTCTGTCCATGATTGGTTCATGCATTTGTGTCATGTATTGCATGCCTCCTTTACAGTGTTTTTTGCTAGCTTTGTGCCTTAAGGACCCTTGCATGCTTTGCTTGTGTTGTTTGAATGATTTGGCATCATTTCATACCTTATTTTAGAGCTTATAGTGTTGTTACACTTCCACATTTGTCACTCATTGAGCACTCTTGAGAGTTGTGCTTTTGTGCTTAGTCAATGGGCCATTGCATTGAGCATGTTTGTCTTGATCTTCATGCCTTAGTTTCATCATTATGGCCACTGATTTGGGCATGACTGAGGTCTGTCCATTTTGGTTTAAGTCCATCGAGCATGTTATGTGAATGTTGTTACATTGCATCATGGTGTTGCATGCTTATGTTGCCTTACATTGTGCATGCATTAGCATTGTTTGCATGTCATTAGCTTTGTTAAGTTGATCATATCACATTGCATTGAGTATGCCATGTTGTTGTTTGCATTGTGTATGCCATGCAGTTGCATTGTGTTTTGCATGCCTTGCATTACATGTTTGCATGCTTAAGTTGCATTGCATGTTTGCATGCTTGAGTTGCATTGCATTTGTTTGGATTAGGTGTTAGTCCAAACACGAGAAACGAGGGACATTTCATACTTGAAGTGATGAAACGTGCCTTAATTCTTGGTCGCCGATGCTCTTGATCATACATGATAGAGTTCAAGGCTTTATGTGTTTATGTGTGCATTCATTTTACATTGAATTGTGCAATTTGGCTTCTCAGCCATCATGCATTGAGATGCGTGATTGGTGGCCCGAGGGTCGAGAACCACACTCCCTTGAGCTTATGAAATGATAGGGAGAGTGGTTGTGTACACATATCTTGCAAATACATTGCCATGCCCTTTCTTGCTCTCTGCTGCAGCAAACTAGAGAAGTGCAGCAACAAGTGGTCGGCCGACTAGAAAAACTAGCTGGCCGACCACTTTTTCTAGTCTACAACAAAGAAAAGTGGTTGGCAGGTGGTTGGCAACTCCAGAAAGTGGTCAGCCATGTTCCTACAGGTTCCCATGGTGGAGTTGACGCTTTGTGGAGCTTTGTGCAATGTTCTGAGGTCAGTTGCAAACAGAGGCAAATTGGGGCATTGCGACGGATTTCCGAACGAGGCGATCGGACATGCATACACTTCTTGCCTTGAGGCTCCTGTTTTACTGCTTTCCTTGGCTAGTTTATGCTTTGGTTCTGTATTTAAGTAGTTAATGCATTTAGCTGCTTATTTGTGTTGTAATAACTAGTTAGTTAACTTGTCAGTTAATTAGCTTTGTTTTGTACTTAATTAGTTAGCTTGTTAGTTAGCTAGTTTTGTGATGTAATAATTAGTTTAATTAGCTTAGATTAGCTAGTTAGCTTTTTATTCGGACCCTCCGTCGAGAGGGCCAACTGTTGTAATAAGCGTGCGTGTGTGATGCATGTCTTCCAACCCCCATTTCTTTCTCCCTTTTACTTAACCACTCACGATGGTTAGTTTTAGGGCATATTTTGATTAGCATACCTTATGCTTGCATGCATGCATCCATTCATCTGTATTGCATGCACCGGGCTCGGCGCATCATACTAACTGCATTGTATTTCAATACATTTACTTGAATACGTGTTCAACAGCATGTTATCAAGTTGTATTTCACATGACATTCTAGAATAACCGAGCCTATTTTAGTTGCATTTTTGCATGTGTTGCATTAGCCATCTTAACATGAACTAGGATCATGCATGATTTCTAACTAGTTCTCTGTTTTGGCTCGGAGTACACTGTGAGTGTTTACGCTTTAGCATACTGCATGTGTGTTAATGTTGCCATGAAAACATGCTTACCATGAGACTAACTGCTTAAGTGTTTAACTGCCTAAATGCCTATGGGTGAAGGTTGGATTACTTGAATTGGAACAATTCATCCAAATCCTTGTCTTAGCCTACTTGCAAGTAGCAAACTTCAAAATCATTTTCCCAAACGAACATGCAATGTTTTGTTCTAACTTAGGCGATCTAGTCTATACTTGTATGCTGTGCGCATCACATAGTAATTCTAGGTTAATAACCGGAATAAGAACACATGTGTTTTCAAAAAAAAAATATCATGCCTAGTACAGGTCGATCTTTGATCGGGCGAGCGGGGGTGCTCATTGCATGACCTTCCCCTCTCGTACCTAAGTTCCCGAGCCGAGGCAACTTTGGTGATGACCGACACATGGCCTGAGGCACGAGTTAGGGTTTCCTAAATCCCCAAAATAAAATATTTAGGTGGCGACTCTGTATCTGGAAAAGCAGTCCATGTTTGGCATTTCTTTTTTAAAAATCAGTTTTCCAAAACGATTTGCCAGATTTGGACTTTTTGGTGATTTATCGGTCTCACATTGCACTTTGTGAGATTAGATTCAGAACCGTGACATGAGTCCGAACTTGTAGTAGCCTAAGAACAAAACGGAATTCGCGCCTTCGCAGCGAGGATCCCGGGGAGTTCTCCGGGGCAGTCTACAACTAGCATATGCCCGTGCCTAAAGGCACGGTGTAAATAATATTGGGATCAAAATGTAACTGTAATTTATACGTATCATGTTAAAATTTATAAAGTTTGTAGCACTTCAAAAAAGATCAAGTCAGCACTCTTACTATTAGTTTGTGGCTAACACTTGATACACTAGTGAGTGTCATACCACAAATATCTGACTGAAATAACATAATACAGACAACATAAATACCATAGCCTGACAAATAATAGTCTTAAGATACGGAAAGCAAATATTTGAAATAATCTGAAGAAAGCATAATCTGAAAAAGCATTGACACCTCTACATCACGGAGGAAGCTTCAATATTGAATTTTTACAACAAAGAATAGACAATCTATATAACAAAACACATGAATCGTCATCCTAAAATAGTGAATTTTGCAATCAACTGTAAATTGAATCAACTCCATGCCATAGCATCCCAACAATATAGCAACATTTTTCATAAAACCACTTATGAAAAACCGTTTAAATGGTGAAATTTAATTTCGTAAAAAAAAAAAAAAATTCCTGCAACTCATCTAGTTTGTCAAATTAATGTAAAAATCATCAATTACATCAACTATAGACAACTATAGAATAGAAATTGTTGTTTTACAAAATAGCCAAATTAAAAAGATTTTAAAGTCATCCAATAGCTGTCAAGTATTGCTAGTATCAATACCTGAAAGAAAATGTATAGTAAGAAGAGTAAATTAAATAAGAAAAATTATAAATAGGTGATAACTTCATAAAATAATTTAAAACTCACTAATTCGTAAAAACTCAATGAAATAAGAAGAGTAAAGAGAGCCCATATTACAGTTTGGTGCAAATCTCCATCGTCCTATGAAAATAAAAGAGAACATTATTTTATTAGAAGACAACTGACATGACCAAAGTAGTGACAACTTACATGTCTAAAGTAATAAATCAATTCAATTAAAAAAAAAGACAATATTTTTCTGGTACCACGTGGAGAACTCAATTGTAATAAACTGATTCAAAATAAAAGATCAAGTCAGCACTCTTACCATTAGTTTGTGGCTAACACCTGATACATTGGTGAGTGTCACAGTACCCTGACCTACAAATATCTGATTGAAATAACATAAAACAAACAACATGGATTAGGCCAAATGCAAAGTATAACTTGACAAATAGTAGTCTATAGAAATTGTTTACATATTAAGATACGGAAGTCAAATCTCAAAGAATAATTTTCCAATCAATCTGGAAAAAGCAGTGACACCTCTCTACATCGGAGAGGGAGCCCTAATATTGAATTTTCTACAACAAAAAATAGACAATCTATATAACAAACCACACGAATCGTCACCCTAAAACAGTGAATTTTGCAGTCAACTGTAAATTGAAAAACTAAATGCATCATATCATCAAGAAGAAATCAGCTTTATGTCATAGCATCCCAATAATGTAGTAATACATTTTTCATACAACCGCTTATGAAAAACTGCTTAAACAGTGAAATAATTCTTACAACTAATCTAGTGTGTCAAATTAATGTGAAAATCATCAATTACATCAACTATAGACAACTTTAGAATAGAAAAAGATTTAACATAGTTCAATACTTGAAATGATTTACATCAACTATACACAACTTTCCTCAATTACATCCCAACTTTACATCAACTACAATTGTTGCTTATTTAAAGTCATCCAATAGCCATCAACTGTTGCTAGAATCAATACCTGAAATGAAAATGATCTTAACATGTTTTGCTCATATAGTTTTAACATAGTTCAGCTCCTCTAATCTTAACATGTTTTCCTCCTATAATCTTAACATAATTTCGCTCCCCTGATCTTAGCATGTTTTCCCTTGCCAACTAAACCATATTTTTTAAATAATCAACTCCCAAGTAGAAAAAACAATAGGACAACTAAGGCAATATACTATGATTATGTTGTGTTTTCTTTTGATTGATAAAATAAAAGAAAAACATCTTAATAAAATGTCAATTTCCAGTTCATGCTATATCAATCAATTTATATCAATCCATTTAACTAAGTCATCATGTTATATCAAATCCATTTAAAATGTCAATTTCCAGTTCATGCTATATCAATCCATTTAACCAAGTCATCATGTTATATCAAATCCATTTAGCCAAGTCAACAATATCCACGACACATGTCAAAACATAGAGTTGTAATTGAATATACTAATCAAGTAAAGGGTTGAACACATGACTTTCAAGTGTAATTAAAGTATGATTTCTTTCATAAACACTGCGAGTAAATCCAAACAAATTTGTCCCAAAAAAAACAAAAACAAAAAAAAATAAAAATGTAAACTAACCAAAAACAAAGCTCCCCTATTAAACTTTAAAAAAATAAAAATAAAAAAAATTCAAAAATGGAAGTAATAAATAGACCAAGCAACCATATGCCATATTGCAGTGCACCCTAAACAAATGTTATGCAATAGGAAATGACTATTAAATCTTAGAAATGACAATATTAAATCTTCAAAAATTTCATGAACTAAAAAAAAACCTTACACAATTTCATTCCCAATGGAAGTCAATTACTCTATTAATGAATTAAGATACCTTTAATGGGTTAACATGGTATAATGAAATGCTACAAACAACTATTGCAACAAAAAAAAAAAAAAAAATTAAATAAACATCAAATAGCTCCAACTATTAATAGATACCAAAAATATATTGCTCAAATCCGCCGTAGCACAATTTATAAATCGTGCATTTATAAGTACAAAAGGAAAACAAAGGGTATGGAGTTTCAAAAGCAGAATAATATCAAACAATACTAAATTTTTAAAAGGAGCATGAGAAGTAACTGACCTTAGATACATTTCATTGGTATAAAGGAGCATGAAACCTGTTCTAGGAAAGAAACATGTTCTAGATGAGAAATCAACAATTATGCATGAAAACAAAATACAAACACACCTAAAAACACCCATACAGAGATGTCCCAAATTAACGTGTGCATCTTTAGACAAAAATAAAGCCATTAAATTAACTGGAGGTAAAAAAATAAAATAAGATTGGCTACTACATAATCTAAACAAAGATTATATTAAATACACTTAAGCCAAACTTAGTTACACTGGAAATGCAAAAATATTGGGGAATAAAATGCTTTACAAAAATATTTGAAATGCAATGTCCACATCGGTGGAAAACTTTACAAAAAGTGGGTCATAGCTATCATTTGCTTTACAAAATGTGTATACTTTACAAAAATATGTGTTTGACAATGTCTTCAAATTTGTTTTCTTCCCCACAATTCTTACGAACGCCTCATCAATTTCTAAAAGGTCTTTATATCAACTTGTATGTATATCCCCAATAAGGATGAAGCACGACAATCTAGTAATTTACAAAAATGATAAAATCTATTAGTATAATAGTATAGGCAGTTATTAAATTGTACCCTTTGGTAAAAAGTGATTTGATCCAAACAAATCACTATAACAAAACTTCAGGGTAAACAATATTTGTAGTGGAATTTGGCTCATCCTTGGGGAGGAGGATACTAATACAATCGAAAGATGTGCATCTTGATAATGCCACATATAGTTGCCTATGACTGAAAACAGTTATACACAAATCAACCCCAACAAATTTCACAGATTGTCCTTGAGATTTATTAATGGTCAAGGCGTATGCCAATCGAACTGGAAATTGACGTCTTGTCATTCAGAAAGGCATTTCTGAAGAAAACGGAGTCAATGATATCCTTGGTATAAATGCCAAATTGCCAAACTTCTCTCCAATTAAGATTCGAGCTTCAATTATGCGAGTGTCACACCTTGAAACCATCAATTTTGTGCCATTACATAGTCCATCTTTCGGTGCAATGTTTCTTAATAACATTATAAGACAACCCACTTTCAACTCTACCTTAAAAACTGGTAGCCCAGGAGGATCCAATGAATTTAAATACTCATTAGGATATCTATTTGTAATGGAATGATCAATTTCATTATCTTCAGCCATCTTATCTACAACAAGATATGTATATGTATTCCCTGGAAAAATATTCAATGTAGGATTATTGATAGCACTAACATCATCATTTCGTGCTGAAAGAATGGTGCGTTCAGTTAAGAATGATGGGGTTGATGTATCTGTCTCATCTAATTGTGGATAAACTGCTGAGAGTAATTCCTTTAGATCTTGGCATTTGTGTATTGTTGATGGAATTTTAATAATTTCTTGCGGATTGGTCCCAATCTAATAAATAAAATAAAAGAAATTAAAAAGAAATAATATAATCAAAGTATCCTCAATTTGAAGCACTATTTGATAAGGAAAAAGTTCGAATGAGTATTGCCTCAGTCAAGAATTTTGCAAAAATAGCATTTCCAAGGTTTGCATGATTGAAACGCATATTGAAATCTAAAAATAAAACATGTAGATCCTTCCACAAAGCAGAGTTTCATAATGACGTATTCACAATTTGCTCACGAACTCCTTTGGCTATAATTGGTAAGATTTGTCGAAAGTCTCCACCAAGACCAACAGTGATAGCCCCAAATGGCTTTTCACTATCACAAATGTCTCGAAGTGTGCGATCAGCCACCTTAACACAATGTCTATGTTGCATAGGAACTTCATCCCAAATTATGAGTTTTGTTTCTCTAAACAATTCCGCCTATAATGATTGCTTGCTAAACCCACAAACTGAATTTTCCAAGACATCCAATGGAATGAAAAATGTTGAATGTGCAGTGTGACCTCCTACTAATAGCAATGATGCAATTCCAGATGAAGCCACGGTAACAACAATATGGCCAAGGCTGCGACATTTTAATGCAATCGTATTATACAAAAATGTTTTTCCCATTCCGACACCCCCATTCAAAAAGAAAATAGTCCTTTTACTTTCAAAGACTGAAGAAGTGATTCTGTTATAAGCAGTTCGTTGTCCATTATTGAGGCGATCAATAGTAATTTGCACATCTGTCTGTTGTGCCTCATTTTGTAGTTGTTGATGTTCGAATATCAATTGGTTACCAACTGTTGCACTCCAATTTGCTGTAGGTTGTGGCATAAGTGGGAAGTCAATTAAAGTCTTTCCTGATTCTTGAAGCATTTGATTCAAAAGATACAAACCATAATCTTCAATTTGAGCCTCAGTTGAGTTAGAAATGGCAAACAATGTACGAAGCTTATGTGCAAGATCATCACAGATATGCATTGGAAATTGATTCCATAACGCATGTGGTTATAGTGGAAAACATTGGGTCAGAATAATACAAAACCATCTCCTCAATTGATGTCCAGTTTTCATAACCGTAGCCTTTTTCAGGCACTGTATCCATTTTTCATCATCTTTTAAGAGTCCTCTTGCAACACATGTTGATTTAAACGTCTCATGCAAAACATTGTTAACTGTACGTAAACATTGAAACGATCTTGGCCCTTTGATAATAGTTAACAACAAATGTAGATAAAATCTTTCACCACAGTTTGGGCTAGCAAAGTACATTCTACCAATTGCATATCCATGTTCTCTTGGTTTCCATCTGTGTTCTGGCTTGAGCTAAACAAAATGTTGCGAAAATTCTTGGTAAGTGAATTGGCATTCATTTTCATTGGAAGCACAACAATAAAAAAACCAGTAAGAGTCAATTTTTGTTGCGCAGGTCTAGAAAGAATCATTTCCAATGAGTCATTAGGATTGAAAATAACGCGATGCATTCCAGGTAAATGAAGTGCTAAACGAATAACTGTTGGCATCTCTGAATGCAAATGATGACCGAATATTCGCCAAGCAGCTTCTGGTGGTCCAATATACCTCGCATCGAGATATTGTTGGATATCATTAATCAATCCCAAAACCATTGTTATGCGATCATAACCCTTGTAAATGTACTTATGTATATACTTAACACATCTCACTCCAGCACAAGCTTCTACATTTATATGGCAGTTGAACCGTTTAGAAAGATATGCATTGTATGGTACCACATCCCTGTTATCAACTTCCTATCCTCTCACAATATATACTTGACCACTATTGCAACGACGATAGATTGGATATCCATCTTGGTCTATAGTTGTTGATTCTGCAAAGGCTCGGGGGTATTTCTTAGTGCATCTACCATTTTCTATACATGGTGCTTGGAGATTTCGAGCACCACATGGTCCATGTACCATACAACACTTGACAGTTTCAAAAAGTGTAGGATCATCTTTTGGATCTGAAAATTCTGCACAAACTAATTTGTCTACTTGAGCACACGTCCGAATTTTGTTTGGACCTTTAAGAAAGAGAAGCGCATGCATATGTGGTAGGCCTCGTTTTTGGAATTCAATTGTAAAAACATGTGCAACTTTATTACCAAACACTTTGTTTGTCTCTATCTCCTTCATCAAACACTTTCTTTTTAGCTAAAAAACACGGGCAATCAAATTAGGATGATCAATAGCTTTTTGGTGTGGCAATAATGCTGAAGTAATTTCTGGCCAAATTGGGATTTGCAATCATGGTGAGAAAAATATCTAGGTGCTAGTTGTATCGCGTGATAGCCATTGAATCTTGAAAGATTTCAAACATATGTCTAGGACTACCAGTAAACGAAGATGGCAAAATAAACCTTTGACCAATTTGATTAGGTCGTAAGTCATCTGGATCAATATCACTCAAATTTTTCTTTGATTAAGCTTGTAGTATGTCAACCGATTTTGCTCAGTTGCAGCCCAAGCATCTACCAAAAACTCTTGGAATAGTTTCCCACCTCTTAAAATTGTTGAATACTCTGTAGGTCTCTCACACAAACGATAACTATAAAAATCCATTTGAGTAAGTCGATCAGTTGAAGGCCGATCATGTTTAATGTCCCATAATTTCAACTTAGGTTCCTATCCAAGCTCACCATATGAGAATAATAAAACATAATGCAATGGCAAATACGCTGGGTGACATTCATTAATTTGCATCAGTTCATTATTTCTATGTAGATATAAAACAACATCTCTCATTCCAGTAACCTCGGTTCCATCACCTGGTATTACAATTGCAATCTCATCAGCAGTTGGTAGGTTATACCATCGTCAGTCTATTGCTGAACTGTAGTGTAGATGAGCAGGTAGATTTTGTCCAGTAAAGGCTAATTGATTCAAAATTGCATGAGCCTGGCGAAATTTGTATACAAATGCATTAACTTGCAACAAACTATCTTGAATAGTTTTGAGAACATTCCTTCGTAAGTGAGGATTTCTACGATTTCGAACTTCTAAAACTGAATTAGGATCATAAATGTACAACTGAGCATAGGTCGCATCTTGCCCTGGCTGTGGTAGAAGTGATCATGTTCGGTGTCGCAATTCCCCATCGATAATAAATGATGTAAGACTGCTTCCCCTTAGTACTCTTGTATCCAATGTAGCACCAAGACTTGTAAAAACATTGGTTGCATTGTACAATCGAGTATAACGTCGAAACGATCTTGCTTGATCATCATCCCCATCATATAGTACTTGAAGCGGTGGAGGGGGTGTCATAAGCAAAGGTAGCCTAGTCTTTCCTTTTGAACAACAAGTTCCAAATAGAGGACACTTTCAAGATGATTGTGCTAATTTTTCATCCATCCAATGTAAGGTTGAATAGTAAAGACATAACACATCCATCTTGCCCAAAGAATGACGACATGAATTCATGTGTGATCGAGTATTAATCGCAGTACTTATAGTCATATCTTCTAATTCATCATCTGTACATAGATCCTTTTGAAGGAATGTGACTGTAGAATTAGGCCTACAAATATTTGTTGTGCATAAATTAAAATTTATACACATGTAAAAGTAAGAGTATTATTTATAGGATTAAATATGTTTTACCAATTCCTTGGTGAAGCTAAAGATGTACTTTCAATAGAGAATGAACATGTGGATGCATGTGTAACCATTGTTCATTTTTGTGCCAACGAAGTGTCCTCAATTGTCTTTGTACCTTGTTCTAAGCAAGTGTGACTGCGACGACTCAGTGTTAATGAAGGAAAGTCTTTAACGTATGCTCCTAATCTCTCTCGTTCTTGTCGCAAGCATTGTCCCGATTAATATGCAGAGCATGCATTTTCATTTCATTCACGTTCTCGTTGTACACATTGAGCTAATATAGCTCTTGATATAACATAACCATTGGGACCCTAAAATGTGAATATTAGATCATTGGATGCCTAAAATGCAAATATTATCAAGTACCATTTTCCACTGTCTAAACAAAATACCATTTTATATTTTTATATCCCCTCTCTTTCAAAAAAATGCATTATACTCTTGCCCATGACTACCCATAGTTTTTATAGCTAAGTATAATAATAATAATAATAATAATAATAATAATAATAATAATAATAATAATAATAATAATAATAATAAAATTGTGTGGTTTTGTAACACTAATGAACAAATGTTCGGCCAGCTTTATGAGCTTCATAAAGTATCCCCTATATATTCCTTTCTCCCTAAGAATATACAGCAGACACTAAGAAATGTGCATCGAAAAAACTCTACAAAAAAAATTATTATTATTATACTTAGAATAAAAAACAATTATAGCTTATTCAAAATATATGAAGATACAAAAATAAAAAAAATAAAAAAAACTCTACAAAAATTAGCAACAACCAAACCGCTAAACATGCATTTTCTTTTCACTTGCCCTTGCAAGCATCAGTCACCTTTGTCATATTATAATCTATATAATAAATTTTGTGGTTTTGTTACACAAACAAACAAATGTTCAGCCAGCTTATGAGCTTCATAAAGTATCCCCATTTAAAGAGGACACGTACCTGGAAAAAAAAAAATGGGTTGCCCATTTTGTCACAATCTATTCCTTTCTCCCTCCTCTCTACAAAATTATCTACAAAATTTTGAGATTTCGCGCACTTATATTGAAAAGTGGTGCAGATTTCCACATATATACAAGAGACACTTAAAAAAGTGCAAAGTTTAAAAAATAAAATACAATTATGGCTTAAAATAAACAATTGGACATGCATTTTCAAAAACACTCTACAATTATGGCTTAAAATAAACAATTGTTTATGGCTTAAACTAAAGAATTGGACATACAATTATGGCTTAAAATACAAACATACGAAAATAGACAATTTTAAAAAACACTGAAAAAAACCAGTAAGAACCATACCGCTGGATATGCATTTTCCTTTCCCTTGCCCTTGCAAGCATAAGTCACCCTTTCTTTTCCCTTCGGCATTGCCTTTGCATTTTCCTTTTCCATTAACTTTAAAAAATAACCAAAATAAAAGAAATAATGAAAATAAAAATGAAAATGGGTTTGAACAAAATGATAAGAAAATGATTTTTGGACTGACCTTAGAAATACGAACAACATTGAAATCATGCTCATCACGAATCACTACACTGACATTTCTTTGTTGAAGAAACTGAATCTATACATACAAAAACAAATGAGTAGTTGATATGTACACAACCTGAAATTTTATAAGACGATGAGTAAAGGGAACGAATATTATAGTTCGTTGCAAGTCTCCATTTAGTTGTAAAAAATGAGAGGAAAAAAATTTATAATTAGAACCTGTAATACAAATTTTTTTTTTTTTATAAATATATGTACCAATTTTTTTTAAAAAGGCAACTTACATCATCCATAATGTTAGAGGTCATTGTAGCTTAGTATTGCCAAAACCTGTAACCCAAAAGTTAACTTCAGTAAATACATATTAATCCAAGCAATCCAAGCAAGACAAAAGTTATTTTTGTTCATGGAAAGGTAGCAATACATAGGTTATTTTAATTCACCAAGTGTAGATACTTAAATGGAATCAAACTTATCAATGACTTAAACTTTCTTGAATTCAATTGAACTAAAAGTGGTTTAAATGGAACTACAAAATTTATAAAGTTAATTCATATACCATGAATAAAATATCTCATTCAAGGAATTAATAAAAAATCACACAGATATGCAGATGACAAACTAATAACCCAACAACCATTTTCCGCCACCAAAATGAGTTGTGTTTACAAGAATGTATTTATTAAAATTAACAGACATTTTCAGGTATTGGTAACACAATATGAATCCACAATTTGAAAATAATAATGTATTTATTTTCAGGTATTTGTAACACAATCTGAATCCAAGAATGTATTTATTTGCAATCAATACACAGTTTGAAAATAATAATTTGACTCCAAACATTTTCAAGTATTGGTAACACAATCTGAATCCAAACAACATCAAAAGAAAGTAGTAATGAATCTTACCATTTTTCTTACAAATTAATAAATCTTAACTTGGCAAAAAGTCCAAATGAGTAGAAACATATGTAGTAGTAAAGTCAACAAATATATACTATTGCACCTGAAGTGGACAAATAGATAGAAAAGCAAACAAAAAATAATGTATTGAAAGTCTCACAATCTCACAATTTCGTCAAGTCAAACTGAACCAAGTCAAAGTCAATCTCACAATTTCAGAAGCTATGAAATTATCCTTCTTTTTTTCAATAATCAAACACCTAGAAAAGCCAAAAACCCGCAAAGTAATTACAAAAAAATGTCAAAAAACCAGCATATTTGACTATCAAAGCCTATTGAAAGTTTATTTAGCAAAGTTGAGAGCTCCATCCACTAAACAACAAGTTCTAGACGGTAGAGGATAACTCGTTTGTATAAAAAACATTATCAGGAAACATATTAAACACATTATATTTGAAACACATTATCATAAAATTAAATCCCATTATATCTTATCCCATTCAGACTGTAAATCTATATAAATATAACAAATGGCTGGAAATTTTAGAGGTTGATGCTGTTTAGTATTGCCAAAACCTGTAATACAAAAGTTAACTTCACTAAATACATATTACATACATAGCAATCAATAAATACTTAACATATCGATGGCTCCTCCATTATTGTTAGGAATCAAACATATCGTTGGTTTAAGCTTTATTGAATCATATTGAACAAAAAGAGGTGTAAACGTAACTGCAAACATTATGAAGCTCATTCAAAGAATTGATAAAAAAAATCACGTAGATATGTAGATGCCAAACTAATAACCTACCAATCATTTTCCGCCACCAAATTTTACTAAAATTAAACAATTTATCAAAATGAGTTGTATTTCCAACGGAAACTATCAATAAAACACATCAATCACTTAGTACTTTGCTTCCAAGAATCTATTTATTAAAATTAACAAATAACAAAAGCTTTGCACATCTACACAGTTTTAAAATAATAATTTCACTCCAAACATTTTCAGGAATTGGTAACACAATCTGACTCCAACCAACATCAAAAGAAAATATTAATGAATGTTACCATTTTTCTTAACAAATGGTGCAAATTAGTAGAAATATATGTAGTAACAAAGGATGGAAATATATACTACTGCACCTAAGTGGACAAATAGATAGAAAAGAAAAAAGAAATTATATATTTCATAAAGTCGACAGCTAAAGTAAAAAAGCCAACAAATAATTTCATGAAAAATAATTTATCCACCGGGTGGTCAACCACTAAAACGTCTCCAAGATATAACTACGCTAACCTTTGTTTCACAAAAGATAGATATGATAAAGAAATATTTCAATGTACATAACAAAATATCTAACCTTAAAGAAATATTATGAGAATTGAATTATTAACCTTAAAAGATCTAAGAATTGACTTTCCAAGATTGTTTCATTTTTGGGAGGAAAAAAAAAAAGGAGAGGAAAAGATAAAAAATAAATTGGTTTACTTAATTTATTGTTTTCTTCTATAAATTGGTTTTGATTCCTCAATTTAAGAAAAGTTATGATACACTGCTTTAGGCATTGATAAATTGCAAATAATGTCTTGCTCATTATGAGCTTGTGCGAGAAACTAAACACCAATAATTTAATTCTTTTAAACTGTGTTTGGATCATGAACTTGAATATGAATTTGAAAAAGATAATAAAAATGAAAAAGAAGAAAAAATTTGAATTATATTTCATTCATATTTTACTCACTTTTTTTTCCTTTATCTTTCCAAATCTCTACCTAAAACCATGATTCAATACCCTTAATAGATTACATTTTCTTAAACAAAAAAAAAAAAAGAAAAAAAAATTATCAATGCAAAAAAAAAAAAAAAAAAAAATTATGGGGTTGCCAATTAAAATTTTATTCAAGTAAAAGCATATGGGGGGAAAAAAAAACAAACAAACAAACAAAAAATACAAAAAAGAAAAGAAAAGAAAGAAAAAGAGGCTCATCACACTGCAAGATTTTTTCATGAGTTGAAATTTATAATTTAGAAATTGTTGACTAGTCATGCACTCAGATACTTTGATTATATTCACAAATTAAACTTACAACTCAGTTATTGTTCAATGATGGATAAACAAAAATGATGATAGGTTATCTAACAAAAATGCAAGAATGATGTTTCTTAAATTATCACATAGATATGCAGATGACAAACTAAAAATTAAAAATTGTTGATTTAAATAAAATAAAAAATAAAAAAACATATAATATAGTTGATTTCTTGCTCCCCCTACCCCACCCACCCCAAATAATGATAATTGGAAGAAAAAAGAAAGAAAGAAAAAATAGACTTATAAATTTCCTATAGAACCAACAAAAGAAATAATCACAGAATAACAAAGCCCAGGTTTCCATACATACTACTTCTGTACCTTGTTTCAATATGAAAGGTCTTAAGGAAGTCCACAATGCTTCGGACACAATGCTTCAAGCCTGTTGTCAATATTATGGAAACAAAAGATTATTGAAGATTATTAAAGATTATTGAAACATTATTGAAACAAAAGATATCCAAAAATTAAAGATATCCAAAAATTATTGAAACAAAAGATATCCAAACATGCTAGAAATTAAAGATTATTGAAAGAAAAGGTATCCAAAAATTAGAGTAAAGATTATTGAAACAAAAGATATCCAAAAATTATAGTAAACATTTAATAGCATTCAATAAATTGTAGAGGTTATTTGTAAATCTTACCAATTTTTTAAACAGGATAAATAATAAAATGATTAATAATCTCATGAAATAGTACCACTTTTAAATTTGTGACATAACCATTTATTATGATTAACAGGTTAATAAAATAGTACCACGTTTAATCTTCTTAATAGGTTACGAAAAGACTTATTATGTGTTCATTTTATTATATTTTCTCTTATTAATAGGTTACGAAAAGACTTATTATGTATTTATTTTATTTTATTTTATTTTGTTTTGTACTTGAAATTATGATCCTCAACTCCTCTTAATAAAATTTGCAGTCAAACATAGAATTGTGAGTCCATGAACTAACAATCTCAATCCTATTGCTATAATACTACTAATCAAGCATGCCCTAAGTGTCATTCTAGGAGGGGGAAAAAAAAAAAGGATTAATTTAACTCCTATCTATTTTGGTTAAATTTGTTTACGAATAAGAAAATTAGCTGAAAAGCCAAAAACTAACACAAAAAATCAACCCATTCTCTCTATTT
This sequence comes from Camellia sinensis, assembly GCF_055761805.1. NCBI lineage: Eukaryota > Viridiplantae > Streptophyta > Magnoliopsida > Ericales > Theaceae > Camellia > Camellia sinensis. The sequence goes on from NC_138974.1 coordinate 61,246,550, forward strand.
ATTTTATATAATTAAAAAGTCACAAAAAATAAAATAAAATAAATAATATCATCCCTGCACATCCATGGAAATCAAAATGCATATATATAGATAAAAATGCATATATATCCAAATCCTCTCTCTCTCTCTCTCTCTATATATATATATATACTTGTATACTTGCTTGAAAATTTAAAAAAACTGTTAGAAACAGAGTTGTGAATCACATACATACATACATACATATATTAAAAAAATGTATGTTTCTTTTCTTCTTCGAATTTCCATTTTTTTTTTAAAAAAAAAAACACCCTCTGTTTCATTATGTAAAATTAGAATTCTCTACTCAGAAATACCCACTTCAGTCTTCGTCCCAATGATTTTCTCACATTTTCTCAAGTTTATAATTGAAATATTAAAGTTAAAAACATTTCCCATTTCAGATCAAGTAACCATACAACAAACATTTCAAACTAATTTTATAAATTAAAACCCATTTTATAAATCAAAAGCTTTTCAAAACCATAGAAAATCAACACCCATTTCCCATTAAAGAATCAAACCCATTTCATAAATTAAAACCATGTGAGAAATCAAACATTTCAAATTAATTTTATAAATGCATATCAGATTGGGATCAAAATGCATATATACATATACATCCATAATCATATATATACTAATTTACAGTAAATTAACCAAAATAAAGCAGAACTCACTGGATACAAATGAAAGCACAATCAAAGTAAAGCAGAAATCATAGTACACAACAAAGGTCCAATAATTCAAACCTTGATGCCAAAAGGTCCAACTGGATAATTCATCTCCAAAACATTCTTTCCCTAAATGAAAGAATTGGATTAAATTCAAATTCAATTCTCTCTCAAACTATCAAATGTATATGGTATTACACATACATATCGGACACATAAATTGAACATGCCTCGTTTGGAAACAGGCCAATTTAGTAACTTTTTTGCTATTTGGCTAAAATATGAGCTAAAAAAAACTAGTATGTTTAGGATGACTTTTTGACTTTTTACAAAAAGATGTGCAAAAAGTAGAGAGAAAAGAGAATCTTTGACTTTTTTGTATAAGTTATTGATTTTTTGGTTTTTTTAATAACTTTTTGGCTTTTAAGCTAAAAGAGACAGTTCCCAAATGAGGCTTGAATAAACAATAGGATACCTCGAGTTCGGCCTCAAGTTCTTCACGCTCGTGACCTGTAGCAATTGGCATAATATCTGGAACTCTCTTCTCCCCTTCGGAATAATATCTGCCATCCATCAACAACTAAATGATATTTTGAATCAATAAGAGCATCTGCAATACTTACTTTTCTTTTTTCATCAAATTCAATTGAAGTTGTGGGGATATATTTTCTGAATACCAACACGTGGCATGGTGACGCCGACGTGTCAGCCGAGGTGCCACGTGCCCTGGTAGTTAAGCCGAGGTAATCTTGGAGAAGCCGATGTCATCTCCGAAGATATCGGAATCCGAGATAAGGGACAAGAGTCCTAAGACGGAGAGGGGACTCGACCTTGGATAAGGATAGAACTCTTAGGGAGCTTATCTTTATCTCTTTAAGAATCCAAAGTAAACATTGAGATGAAGTTCATAGAAGTCATACTTCTATTGGGACTTGGATTGAGTATATTATAAAAGAGAGGCACCCCCATGGGTCTAAGGTATGCAATTTATGTTTTGAGTATTCAGTTTAGCACTTGATTATCTTTGAGAGATATACTGACTTGATCGTCGGAGTGCCCCCGGGTGGAAGAACCACCGCCGGAGCTTTTTCTTTCTGTTACAGGTTGCTAAAGCCATCTATTCTGCCTGTGTTCTCCAGCTGATCACTAAACGGGCAGTGTGGTCAGATTTTCACCCACACAATTTGGCGCCGTCTGTGGGAACGAAGGAATAATAGATGGCCAGTAACGGACAGCAGGAAAATATTGAGGATGACGCCCCCACTAGGAGTGGCAGACCAATTGACCTTGACATTGAAGGAGACAACCACAATGCAGAAGCCCGTGACTAGGGTCACAGAGAGAACGACATCATCCCAGAACGCGACACGTCAAAAAGAACAAACCAAGGAAAGTACTACAATGAAGATAACCTCCAGGTATGGAGGGACAGGTGCCTACGGAGGGATGAGGAAGTGAAAGAACTAGCAAACAAGTTGGCGGACCTTCAGTCAGTCGTCAACTTCATGATGCAGAATAATGTTATGCAGCCACCATACCCGCTGTAAGATACGCCGATGCCAGCGACCAACACTCAGAAGGGTGGAAGAAAAACAATCCCCGAGGTCCCTCAGCATACCAGGAGCGGAAGGCATTCTCACCGGCCTTCCAGGGAAGTCGGACGGGAAAAGCCGAGGCAAGAAGAGTCCCGAAGGACGCACCACATGAAGAATCCAGACCCCAAAGAACATCGACATGTTCAGGGGCAAGTACTCCATTTTGACACAACCCATGAAGAAAGATCCAAACGGACCCACCACGAGGCCGAAAGCAGTGTACCAAAAAGACTAAAATCCAAAGACAGCCGAGCTCCAGGGAGGAGCAAAGAAGACCTAAGGGACTACCTCAAAAGGAGGCAGCAGAATGCAGAAGCCGAGGTAAACTCCCCAGTAAAACCGAAGACAGCCTTCTCGGTGGAACTGGACAAATTCGAACCGCCCAAGAGATTCAGTATGCCGAGGTTTCAAATCTATGATGGTAAGTCAGATCCAAACTTTCATGTTGGGCTATACCTAAATTCAATGGCATTATATAGCGGGAACGAGCTGTTGCTCTGCAAAGTATTCCCCTCATCCTTTGGAGAAATTGCATCTGATTGGTTCCATAAGTTACCAAAAGGAAGCATAAAGACATGGGAGGGCTTGGCCGAGATGTTTGTGGCCAGGTTCGTGACCAACAAGCTGCAACCCCTGAGGGTTGATGCTTTGATGGCTCTACGAATCACCAAGGAAGAAGGCCTTAGGGCCTATGCGAAGAGGTACTACGAGGTGTTCAACCGAATACCCGAATGCAACCAGGAAGTAGCAGTCGTGTCTTTTAAGAACGGCCTGAAAGATGACTGCCCACTACGGAAGTCTTTGGCAAAAACATTTCCAAAAAGCATGGAAGGACTCATGGCAAGAATTAAGAAATATGCCAGGGCCGAAGAAGATACATCGGGAAACAAAGAGGTGAAACAAGAAAAGGGAAATGGCTCGCCAAAGCGAGGCCGAGTCAACAATGGGCCGACCAAACAAGAAATAAAATTAAGAAATAAATAGGCGGTAACCACGGTATTCCGGATCCCAATCCATAAAATCTTAGATCGGATTCGAAATCAACCTTATTTCAGGGCTCCGGCAAGAGCACCGGGGGAATTCATGGGAAGGAACGTTGGTAGACGTTGTGCCTACCACAATGAAGAAGGGCATCCAACTCAAGGTTGCAGAGCCTTAAAAGCACACTTGGAGGACCTGGTAAGACAAGGCCTTCTGAGGGACCTGGTCGATGAGGCCAGAACAAGGGAAGAGCAGGCAAGGTTGCCTCAAGCACCAGCAGCACCCCCTCCCCCAGCACAGCTACCACAAGCAAGAGAACCGAGGGTGGTGAATGTGATCCACTCAAGGGTCAACGAAAACGAAGTCAGAGGAGAAACCCAGAGGGTAAGACATTTACAGCATATCTACCAAGTCGGGGAAAAGAGACATCGGCCAGAAGAATGCCAAGGGCCAATGATAGCCTTTACTGAAGCCGACTTAGAACTGGTCCAACATCCGCATAATGATGCCTTGGTAGTATCCCTCCAGGTTGGGGAGTGCCAAGTAAAACGCATCCTTATAGATCAAGGTAGCTCCTATGACATCATGTATGTCAGATGTTACAAAGAGCTAGGCCTTCACCCTGATGACCTAGAACAATCAAGCGGCCCGATGGTCGGTTTTAATGGAACACCGACATGGCCACTGGGTGCAACAAGCTTAGAAGTACAAGCCGGCACTAAGAAGATCAGGACGGAATTCCTGGTAATTGACACACCCTCACCATACAACATCATCTTGGGAAGGCCGTGGTTGCATGCAATGGGGGCAGTTCCCTCGACGTTGCATCAACTACTCCGGTTCCCAACAGAGCATGGGATTGAAGAAGTTAGAGGGGATCAACTACAAGCCAAAACTTGCTCCATGGCAGCACTAAAGTCCACCTGTAGTAAACGGGAGCCAAAGAAAGCAGAAGTTGAAGATGAGGACATGGAAGTCCTAGAAGACGTCGGGAAAGAACCAGCCGAGAAAAGCGAAGAGGCGCTAAAGAAAATCCTCGTCCAGGAGGGCGACGAAGAACGATTCTTTCTTCTCGGCTCAGGCTTAGCTAGAGAAGAGGAAAAAGAACTGGAAGATTTTTTCAGGGCAAACATAGAGGCGTTCGCCTGGACACCTTATGAAATGCCTGGCATTGACCCCGAGGTCACCTGCCATAGTCTGAATGTCGACAGATCGGCAAAGCTTGTGATTCAACGAGCCAGAAGGCCGACGTTGATGCACGTCGAAGCAGTAGAGGAAGAGGTAGACAGACTCCTTGAAGCCAGGGCCATCCGAGAAGTTCAGTACCCAACATGGCTGTCCAACATAGTAGTGGTAAAAAAGAAGAATGGCAAGTGGAGGGTTTGTGTAGACTTTACCAGCCTCAACAAAGCTTGCCCCAAAGACAGCTTTCCTCTGCCCAAAATCGACCAACTGGTAGACGCCACTTCGGGACATGAAATGATGAGTTTTTTAGATGCATATAGAGGGTACCACCAGATTGCTATGTACCCTCCAGATGAGGAGAAGACCGCGTTCATCACCCCGAAAGGCCTGTACTGTTACAAGGTAATGCCTTTTGGGCTGAAAAACGCAGGAGCAACCTATCAGAGGTTAGTGACAAAGATGTTTAAACACCTGATTGGCAAAACGGTAGAAGTTTACATCGATGACATGGTCGTAAAGACCAAGAAATCAGAAGGTCATCTTGCCGACCTAAAAGAGGTCTTTGACATACTCAAAAGATATCGGCTCCGACTCAACGCCTCAAAGTGCGCCTTTGGAGTTGGGTCAGGTAAAGTTTTAGGATGTCTGGTAACAAGAAAGGGCATTGAGGCCAGCCCAGACCAAATCAAGGCCATCCTGGAACTACAGAGTCCGACATCGGCAAAACAAGTTCAAGTGCTTACTGGAAGGGCCGCAGCCCTAAACAGATTCATCAGCAGAAGCTCAGACAAGTGTAGACCCTTCTTTAACCTGGTGAAAAAAGCCACAGACTTCCTATGGACAGAAGAATGTGAAGCTGCCTTAGTCGACCTAAAAAAGTACTTGACCACAACCCCGGTCCTTTCTAACCCAGTTCCAGGGGAGGAATTGTTTTTGTACTTAGCAGTCTCTGAACACGCAGTCAGTGCAGTGCTAATCCGAGAGGAAAAAGGGGAGCAGAAGGCTGTCTATTATGTAAGTAAGACTTTGGCTGACGCAGAAACAAGATACCTACCACTGGAAAAATTAATGCTAGCCTTGGTAATGGCTTCAAAGAAATTGAGCCATTACTTTCAGGCACACAAGATTGTGGTCCTAACAGAGCACCCACTGAAGTCCTTGTTACATCAAGGAGACTTAACAGGAAGGATAGCAAAATGGGCAGTAACACTGGGCCAGTTTGACCTAGAATTTAGGCCGAGAACAGCAATAAAAGGCCAAGTTTTGGCCGACTTCGTCGCAGAACTCACACCTGAAGCCATCACACCTCGGGCTCCATCGAGCCGAGATAAGCATCGCCCCAACAAGCAAAAAGAATCCCAGCCAAAGACAAAAAAGCAAGAGAAAGAAAAGCTCAGACCATGCAGCATCTACATCGGCGATTCATTCAGACTATTCGTCGATGGAAGTTCAAACCGCCAGGGAGCAGGAGCAGGAGTACTGCTGATTTCTCCAGATGGAGAAATTGTAGAACAGTCTATCCGTCTGGGGTTCAAAGCCTCCAACAATGAAGCAGAATATGAAGCATTAATTGCAGGGCTAAAGCTAGCAGCAGCAGCAGAGGCAGACGAGGTAATTGTTTTTTGTGATTCACAACTCATTGTTAACCAGTCAACAGGAGAATTTGCAACCAGAGACGAAAGAATGTCGGCATATGCAAAGGAAGTCGTCCGACTGGCAGCCCTATTTTAGAACTGCAGATTACTCTAAGTTAGCCGAGATGACAACACCCACGCCGACGCGTTGGCTAACCTGGCCAGTTCAATTCAAACTGGAAAAACAAGGACAATTATGATCGATTACATGTCGACCCCGAGCATAGACAAACAAAGCACCAAACAAGAAGCAATGTGCGTAGACTTGGGACCAAGCTGGATGGATGCAATCATTACATTCCTAAAAGAAGGGAAGCTGCCAGAAGACCATAAAGAAGCACATAAAATTAGACTGAAATCGGCCAGATTCAGTCTAACAGCAGAAGGCCATCTCTACAGGAGGTCCTTCACTGGACCACTTTTAAGGTGCGTACACCCTTTGCAGGTTGAAGATTTTCTTTACGAGATTCATGAAGGAATTTGTGGAAGCCATGCTGGGGGCAGATCGTTAGCCCATAGGGCCATTACCCAAGGGTATTGGTGGCCCTACATGCAAAAGGATGCCGAAGCCTATGTAAAGAAGTGTGAACAATGTCAAAGGTTTGCACCTTTGATACATCAGCCAGCTGCCGACCTAAACCCCGTATCCAGCCCTTGGCCGTTTGCCCAATGGGGCATGGATCTGGTTGGACAACTTCCTCAGGCAACTGGGCAGAGAAAATACTTGCTGGTAGCAACAGACTACTTTACAAAATGGATAGAAGCAGAACCTCTTGCCAAAATCCGAGATATAGACGTCAAGAATTTTATATGGAGAAACATTATCACCAGATTTGGGATTCCAAGAGCAATAGTTGCCGACAACGGAACATAGTTCGACAGCAAACTTATCAAAAACTTTTGTGCAAAATTCAAGATCAAGAATTATTTCTCAACACCAAGTTTTCCTCAAAGCAATGGGCAAGCAGAGGCATCCAACAAAGTAATCCTGGATGGAATAAAGAAGAGGCTGCAGGCAGCAAAAGGAAAGTGGGTGGACGAGTTGCCCAACGTACTTTGGGCATATCGGACTACGCCGAGAAGATCAACAGGAGAATCCCCCTTTGCCATGGCTATGGCACAGAAGCAGTCATCCCATTGGAGATCGGCATCCCAGGGATCAGAACCCAGGGAGTAGAGAATGGCACCAATGACATACTCTTAACCCGAAACCTGGATTTGTTGGAAGAACGAAGAGAGAAAGTTGCAATTCAGCTCGCAGTGTACCAGCAACAGCTTGCCAGAGCTTACAACAAGAAGGTTAATCCAAGAGATTTTCAAGTCGGCGACCTAGTACTAAGGAAAGTCGTCGGGAACAAGAAGGATCCCAGGGAAGGCAAGCTTGGCACAAATTGGGAAGAACCCTACAGAATTACTTCAGTATTAGGCAATGGAGCTTATCGGCTTGAGGACAATGAGGGCAAAGCATTGCCCAGACCTTGGAATACTTGTAATTTGAAATTTTTCTATCATTAGATATACATCATTGTTTGGCCGATATCATCAATAAAGTCTTTTCAGAATCCTTTCAACATGTATGAGTGATAAAGTTATGCATTGATGAGTATTGAAGACATAATTAATGTGAACCCAAGTCAAGCTCAGGCAAAGTTAAGCCGAGATTATTCCTTAATTCACTTGTTGAAATTTGTAGCAATTTACAAGTCGGAATTAAGCTGATTCCTTATCTTCACTTGTTGAAATTTGTAGCAATTTACAAGTTGAAGTTAAGCCGAGATTATTCCTTAATTCACTTGTTGAAATTTGTAGCAATTTACAAGTTGGAATTAAGCTGATTCCTTATCTTCACTTGTTGAAATTTGTAGCAATTTACAAGTTGAAATTAAGCCGAGATTATTCCTTAATTCACTTGTTGAAATTTGTAGCAATTTACAAGTTGGAATTAAGCTGATTCCTTATCTTCACTTGTTGAAATTTGTAGCAATTTACAAGTTGAAGATAAGCCGAGATTATTCCTTAATTCACTTGTTGAAATTTGTAGCAATTTACAAGTTGGAATTAAGCTGATTCCTTATCTTCACTTGTTGAAATTTGTAGCAATTTACAAGTTGAAGTTAAGCCGAGATTATTCCTTAATTCACTTGTTGAAATTTGTAGCAATTTACAAGTTAGAATTAAGCTGATTCCTTATCTTCACTTGTTGAAATTTGTAGCGATTTACAAGTTGAAGATAAGCCGAGGTTATTGCTTAAGTTCTCATAGCAATGTGTGGGTTGCTTAAACCCTAGGGAAGATGCTTAACACTTGTTGAAATTTGTAGCAATTCACAAGTCTATGTTAAGCTGACATATGATTACCCGCTGAGGTATACAGAAATTTACAGGTTAATATAAAGGCTAAGTATATTGTTTACTACTTGTTGAAAATTTGTAACAATTTACAAGTAAGATAGATCAAGATCACTATTTGATACTTATTTGAGAAGAAACTTGCAAAATTTACATTCAGAAATATATGTTTTATACTTGTTGAAATTCATGAAAAGTTTGCAGGTCGGTATCTTGCCGAAGTTTAAGTTTTATAGTTATACCCGAGGTATGTCACCCCGAGAAGATTGCACAAAGGAAGCAACATGAAGAAGCATGCAAAAAATTTTTCCCAGTACAAGACTACGCAGAAGCAGTCAACAGAACATCACAAGATTAAAACATCCAAAAGAACAGTTGCAATTATATATTAAAAAAGCCACGTCGGCCATAAGAAGAAGTTTCGCATTGTCCAAAAATTAAAAAAAGTACAAAAGTGCAAAGTACAGAAAAAGAAGGAAAAAATACAAAAGACAATTTTCTCAAGATTCTTTGCTGTTAGCCACTACAGGGACTGGGACCTCGGACGATTCTGGTGGAACCTCGTCGGCCACTTTTTCCGCTTGTATCTCGGCATCAATCTCTGCTAATGATTCCTCAACACTTCTTTCTATCAAGAGAAGATTGGACGATAGCTGCCCAGTAGCAGTTTCCCTAGTTGCCTCCTTGGCCTCATCACCCTCCTCATCCAAGGTCAAGTCCATAACCTGCTCAGTAGGAGGATGGGACTTGGCTACGACGGCATCCTTGGGTTTTCTCACCAAGGCTTCTTCATTGGTTTCCCTATCTTCATCCTCGGCGTCAGCATCAGATTCTGATTCACCTTCAGGTGGAGGTGGAGGAAATGGTAAAGGGATGGCATCAGCATTCCGAAGGGGCGAATCAACAGGGAGATCAAGCTTCTTTATCAGGGACATCCAACCTAGGGAAAATCCCCTGTTGCATGCCTGCCTGACTTGAAGCTTATAATCTTCTGCGACGTCGGCCATACCTTGGGCGTAGGCCTTTTCATCGGCCTCTTTGACTTCGGCCTCTTTCGTGGCCAGAGCTTGCTGGAGTTCTTTCTCCGCTTGGGCCTTCTGAGCCTCGGCCTCTCTTTTCTCGGCCTCAGCAACTTTTCTAACGGCCTCAGCAGATTTGGCCTTCTCAAGGGCTAGAGTTTGAACTTTAGTTGCAGCCTCGGCTTGATCCTCCAGTTTTTTCATTTTTGCTTCAAGGGACTTTATCTCTCTCTCTTCATGGAAGATGCTTCCCTTTTCATATCAACCAACCTTTGACGATTTTCAAAAGATTGCATTGAAAATGAATGGGCATGCTGAATGGCCTACAGAAAAACAGAAATGTGAGACAGTACTTTCAGTAAAGAACGGAAGAAAAAATCACAAGTACAAACAGAAATACTTACTTGAACGGAGTGTTGGAGCATGAGAGCGTAATTCTCATACTCACTAAGCTTAGCATTTCGTTCCAAGTCATTCGGAAGGAGAAGAGCAGTGCTGAGGGCGACACCAACGTTAATGTCGTCAGCACTTTCACTAGTCATAATGGGCCTATCCTCCAGGGATAGATCAGGGGCCCAAGGGACGTCGGGCTTCTTTGAAGCCGAGGTCGTCGCAGACGATGACCTTGGCCTTTTTGATTGAGTAGACCCTGAGGGTTGACCCTCAGCTGACCTTTTGGTGGAAACAGAGGTTGATTTTTTGCTTTCTGCCAGCTTTGAAATAGGCACAGCATCCTCAGCTTCGGCATCTGTAGCCTTGGCTTTACGCTGAGCCTTTTTAACTCTCTTTGGTTTGGGTGGGAGCATTGATTGCGTTGGTGCGGCTTCGGCGTCAGTTGGAAGATCGGCGAGAAGGTCTTGAACGACAGGCCTTGGACGAACTATCTCGGCAGTCTTTACAAGCCTTCGTCGACGTTTACGTTCAGGAATTGGTATTAAGTAGGGGGCCGAAGTTGATGGAAGATCGGCTGGGTCAGATGTGGACTCTTGATCTGTTCGGGATGTAGAAGCAGTTAAGGTTGTGGCTGTGGGTGGAGAAAGACTCTTCTTCCTTTTTCTTGGGACGTCGGGTAAAGTGGATTTGTATGTAGGGATGAAGTTTAATAACAGTGGGGCTTTTCGTTTATGGATTGGAAGGTTAAGGAGTGTTTTTAGATCTGTTCCTGGGAAGAAGGATTGACGAAAATTTTTCGGTGGCTGACGAAGATCTGCAGGACAAAGAAACAGACGTCAGAAACAAAAAAAATATTAAAGACTTAAATAAAAACAACTAAGTGTTGACTCAGGGCTCTTACTCTTGCCCTCTGTAATTGTTCGAGGAAGAGGGTAGAGGTGGACATCTTCATCTGGGCTAAATTCCCAATTTCCAGAAGCAATGAGAAAATCATCTCCAGCCCCCTTGTTGGAGTCTGGGAGGTCGGCTACGATTTTGTACTGAGTAGATGTAACAAGCCCGCGGGGGACCTCGCTACAGCTCGGACTCGACTTTGTGTAGTCACGGTTCTAAGTCTGAACCAAAGAGTCCAAATCCGGCAAATTGTTTTGAGAAACAGATTTTTTGAAAAAGTAATGCCAAACATGGACTGCTTTGCCAGATACAGAGTCGCCACCTAAATATTTTATTTTGGGAAATTTAGGAAACCCTGACTCGGTGCCGAAAGGCCACGTGTCCGTCATCACCAAAGTTGCCTCGGCTTGGGAACTTGGGTACGATTGGGGAAGGTCACTTCGTGAGCACCCCCGCTCGCCCGGTCATAGACCAGCCTCTACTAACCATGATATCAATTTTTGAAAACATTGTGAGTTCTTATTCCGGTTATTAGCCTAGGTTACTATGTGATGCTCACAGCATACAAGTATAGACTGGATCGCCTGAATTGGAACAAAACATTTCATGCTTGTTTTTGAAAATAGTTTGCTACCCGCAGGTAGGCTTGAAACATTTGATGATTTATTCCAATTTAAGTAACCCAACCTTCACCCACAGGCATTCAGGCAGTTATATCAGATAAGCATATAGCCTCATGGTAAACATGTTATTCATGGCAGCACTCACACGCATGCAAGGATGCTAAAGCATAAAGCTTACCGAGTACTCCAAGCCAAAACAGAAACTCATTAGGAATCATGCATGATCCTAAGTATACAGAAATGCCTAATGCAGCACACGCAGAATGCAACTATAGTAGGCTCGGCTATTCTAAACATGGCATGTGAAATGCTACAACTATCATGTATTCAATTTGGAATTGAAAGTACAAATGCAGTTAGTATGATGCGCCAAGCCCGGTGCATGCAATACAGATGAATGATGCGAACATGCTGTCATACTGTATGCTAATTTAAACATGCCCTAATCTAACCATCAAAAGCAGATAAATAAAAGGGAGAAAGACGTGGGGTTGGAAGACATACAACACACTCACGCACACTTATTACAGTTGTGCCCTCGCTCGGAGGGTCCGAATAAATATACAGTCCAAATATTACAGTCCCCAAATAAAAGAATATTACAGTCCAAAAATATTACAAAATTCTAATTAATTAAAGAATTAACTAAGAAAACAAGTAAAACTGGCATGCAAGCCAGGGACTGCCTTGCTTCTGGTGGATGATGCATGTCCGGATTGTCTTGCGCGGAAATCCACCGGAATGCCCCAATTAGCCTCTGTTTACACCTATTTCTTGAAATGCGTGCCAAGCCTTGAAAAGTTGCTGATTCTGCGTTTTGCTGCAACAGAGAGCAGGAAAGGGGCATAGCAATGTATTTGCACAGATATATGCATGTCTCGATCCTCGTGCCACCAATCACGCATACCGAGGCATGATGGCCGAGGAGTCGAAATGCACAACTCAATATAGGATGAATGCACATGAAACTACAGCTAAAACCTAACTCCATCATGGATAATCTGGAGTGTCGGCGACTGGGGAATTGAGACACATTCCGTCACTCGGAGTACGAAATGTACCTCGTTTCCCGTGCCCGGGCTAACTCTTATTCCGGACACGATGCAATATGCATGGTATGCATGAAATGCAACTGAGATATAATCTTAACATATTCGATGCTATGAAAATGAGATGCCTCGAAATGCGTGCACACGGACACGTAAACAGAGAAAATGACATGTCTCGAAATGCGTGCATGCGGGCACGCAAATCGAGACGATGATATGAGTCTCGAAACGCGTGCACGCGGGCACGCAAACCGAGGCGATGATATGTGTCTCAAAATGCGTGCACGCGGGCACGCAAACCAAGAAAATGATATGAGTCTCGAAATGCATGCACTCGGGCACGCAAACCGAGGCGATGATATGTGTCTCGAAATGCGTGTATGCGGGTACGCAAACCGAGGCGATGATATGTGTCTCAAAATGCGTGCACGCGGGCACGCAGATCGAGGTGATGATATGTGTCTCGAAACGCGTGCACGCGGGCACGCAAACCGAGGCGATGATATGTGTCTCGAAACGCGTGCACGCGGGCACGCAAACCGAGGCGATGATATGTGTCTCAAAATGCGTGCACGCGGGCACGCAAACCAAGAAAATGATATGAGTCTCGAAATGCGTGCACTCAGGCACGCAAACCGAGGCGATGATATGTGTCTCGAAATGCGTGCACGCGGGCACGCAAACCAAGAAAATGATAAAATGTGATGAAATGACATGGAAAAATGACAAATGGGCTTATACCAACATAAGTGAGCCTCAGCCACACTCACATAGGATGCCGATGGCAGAAAATGAAGTGCCTTGAAATGCGTGCACACGGGCACGCAAACCGAGGCGATGCAAAAACGATGCGAATGACATGGAAAATGACAAATGGACTTATACTAACATGAGTGAGCCTCAGCCGCACTCACATAAGATGCCGATGGCAGAAAATAAAGTGCCTCGAAATGCGTGCACACTGGCACGCAAACCGAGGCAATGCATACGCAGTGCAAATGACATGGAAAATGAAGTATGGACTTATACTAACATGAGAGAGCCTCAGCCGCACTCACATAAGATGCCGATGGCAGAAAATGAAGTGCCTCGAAATGCGTGCACACTGGCACGCAAACCGAGGCGATGCTAAAATGTGATGAAATATGGCAAAAATGATATGCAAGCATACTAATGGAATTTCATCACTAAAATATGGGGGAAAACAGTCCCGAAATGAAGCGAAATGACATGAAATGCAAGGAAATGTCCCGAAATGCAACATTAGGCACCCGAAATGGCCTATAGCTATGCCAAACATGCACAATATGGACATGCAATGCAAAGACAGAAGCTAGACAGTCCCAAAAGATGTACTTTCACAGTTATAAACATGGCCAAACAGCAAGTATAAGTAGGGGAAAAATAGCATGCAAGGATAGGGGCCAAAAGAGGGGTAATGAAGCAAGTGGTATAAGCAAAACTCAAACTGAAAAATTTCCTTCTACAACACTGAAGATGGACCAAAAATATGAACATTTACAGTATATGGCAGACCTCAAATCAGTATACAAATATGCCAAAAATGTGATGCAAGACAAGGCTCAAAAGGTGCTAAAACATGAAGTATATAAAATAATCACCAAACAGAAAAAAAGTGTGAATGAAACATGAATTATAGGCCAAAATAAGGCGAATTTTAGTTCGGACCAAGGGCCAAAAACAGAAGCAAAGAGGGCTATCAATTTATGCAAAAATGGGGCCAAATAGGGGATATAACTACAAGTGACACATGAAAACACCAAACAATGTTGAGCCCTTCTCCAATGTTGAAGAGGGGCTCAAAATAAGCCTTATATCAGTTTATAACATGCTCAAAAACAGATTTCTCATGGGCCAAAGATAGCATGCAAAATCATGACATACAAGATGATCAATGAGGCAAGTATATTATGGAGGGCTCAAACAGGGTTGAGCCCTTAATGAGAAGTGAAGATGAGCTCAAAAGATGGCCCTTTTCAGTTAGGGCCGGAGCTTGAAACCAAAAAGAAGTGGGGTTTAGAAATAGATCAAGAAAAAGGGTCAAAAGGGTAAAAGTGTTACTTACCCTTGAAGATTCAAACTTTTGTAGCTTCTTGGATGGATTTGCAGCTTCTTTAGCCTTCAAGAATCCTTCCTTGTTGCTGGAAATGAGATGGTGGTGGTAGAGCTTGGTGGTGTAGAAGGAATGATGATTAGGGAGTTAGGGTTTTTTGAAGAGTTGAGAAGGAAGAAGATGGAGTTGGCTATGGAAGCTTGAAGAGTAAATTTTCTAACCCTAAAAGAGAAGGCCACCAGCTGGTTATAAGGATAAAAAATGGGGTGTAAAGGTGGGGGAGAAGGAGAGCAAAACTCCCCCACAAAATATCCCCCGGATACAGAAAATATCTGGGGGATATTGCCCCACAGCTGTAAAGTGCACAGTGGGAGGAACACGGCCGGCCTCTCACTTTTGCTGGAGGTGGCCGGCCGGCCACACCCCCTATCACTTTTGCTGGAGGTGGCCGGCCGGCCACACCCCCTAGCCGGCCGGCTAGGGGTCAAAAGGGTCAATGTGATTTTCTGGCCGGCCAGCTATTGAAGAGGTACCCCTATATGTGTACAACACAACCATGTGGTTAAAATTCCAAGAAAGTGGGTCTAAGGGGTTCAACATTGGCTCGGAAAGAGGGGGTCAAAAGGGTCAAGTTGAATTACTGGCCGGCCATGAACTTTTAGGGGCCTCTCAGATGTGTAGATCACAGATATGTGGTTGAAAGTTGGCAACACTAGCTCCAAGGTATTCAACATTAGCCCGGAAGTGCGAAAAACGGGCGCCGGGAGGCTCCGGAAGAGAGATAACTGGTTGTTGCAACAATTGCTGGCCTCCCACCCTTCAGTGACCTTCCTAGTGATAAAACAGAGGTACCTGCCAAAAATGAACGAAAACCGTTGCAAAACGAATGTTCCGGGGCCAAAACACGCAGTTCGGGGTCCCGAAAATGGGCTGTTAAGCACCGAAAATGGTATTCGACCTCGAAGTGGGTTTCTTAGCCCCCAGTGTCCCTCAAAAGGGATAAAATAAGATGTATGCCAAAAATCAGAGCAATAGGAGATGGTTAAGCGGTCCCGAACCGAGGCACACGGCCTGACGGCTCCGAAAACTGGGAACCGGACTCCGAAATGGGCAAAATGGCCTACGGCCACCAAATGTAGCCTACGGACATTTGAGAGACGGTCTACGGGACCTCTCCCTTCCCTCGGAAAAAGAAACAGAGAAAACTGAGTCTGGTTCGCAAACCGAGACAAGGCACAGAAGAGGGTTCGGAAGTCCGGAGGCAGGGCTCACGGCCGCGACTTTGAAACTTCTGAACAAGCACATTATGCAACATCACCAAGCGCTCAATCGGTGACGTCTGAGTCTTAAGGTCGGTCAAAAATGGGGTGTCTACAGTTGCCCCTCTTTGACAGAACTCGAAAGTCATAAGTGACGGGAGTGAATGTCAAAGCCCAGAGACGACCCATTTTTGACAAGGCCAAAGACTTAGACAAACATACGGAATAGACAGAGATGTACCCGCAGGCATGCCCGCAGGCGGGGGCAAAATGCAAATGATATGCAGAAATATTTTGAAGATTGGACTCATACGCCACGCGAGGCCGGTTTTGAAAGTTGGACTTATACGCTACGCGAAGCCGGTTTTGAAAGTTGGACTTATACGCTACGCGAAGCCGGTTTTGAAAGTTGGACTTATACGCTACGCGAAGCCGGTTTTGAAAGTTGGACTTATATGCTACGCGAAGCCGGTTATCACTCATGATCATGCAAAGAGAGCTGTAATGAAGCAATTATGCGAAATAAATGCAACATTTTAAGCGAATGCTAGGCAAGCAAGTAAACTCGAGCCAAACTACATCTCGTGCAGAAAGGATGTAAGAAAATTATGGAATTTTCACTGTAAATACAGTGTGCATTTGTGATAGATACACAGAGCGAACATGTGATTGATACACAAAAAAGTGAACACAAAGTGTGATAGGCACACTAAGTGAACAAGTATGATAGATACACAAAGCGAGAGTGTGTGATTGATACACAAAAAGGTGAGCACAAAGTGTGATAGATGCACTTAGTGAACAAGTATGATAGATACACAAAGCG
Source organism: Camellia sinensis (assembly GCF_055761805.1). NCBI lineage: Eukaryota > Viridiplantae > Streptophyta > Magnoliopsida > Ericales > Theaceae > Camellia > Camellia sinensis. The sequence continues at coordinate 61,263,122 of NC_138974.1, forward strand.
AGAGTGTGTGATTGAGACACAAAAAGGTGAGCACAAAGTGTGATAGATGCACTTAGTGAACAAGTATGGTAGATACACAAAGCGAGAGTGTGTGATTGATACACAAAAAGGTGAGCACAAAGTGTGATAGATGCACTTTAGTGAACAAGTATGATGGATATACTAAAAGGGAACACAAAGTGTGATAGATGCACTTAGTGAACAAGTATGATGGATATACTAAATGAATGAAGTGTGATTGATACACTAAAAGTGAACACAAAGTGTGATAGATGCACTATGTGAACAAAGTATGATTGATATACTGAAAGTGAACACAAAGTGTGATAGATGCACTATGTGAACAAAGTATGATTGATATACTGAAAGTGAACACAAAGTGTGATAGATGCACTATGTGAACAGAGTGTGGTTGATACACTAAAAATGAACACAAAATGTGATAGATGCACAATGTGAACAGAGTGTGATTGATATACTAAATGCAAACACAAAGCGTGATAGATGCGCTATGTGAACAGAGTATGATTGATATACTGAAAATGAATATGTGCATGGTAGATACACAAAATGAGAACGTGTGTGATAGATACGCAAAAGTAAATGAAGTGTGATTGATACACTAAGTGAATGAAGTGAAGTGTGATTGATACACAAAACGAGAATGTATGTGATAGATACACAAGATGAAAGAAGTGTGATTGATACACTAAGTGAAGAGAGTGTGATTGATACACTAAATAAATGAAGTGTGATTGATACACTAAGTGAAGAGAGTGTGATTGATACACTAAATAAATGAAGTGTGATTGATACACTAAATAAAGGGTCTCAAACGGAACTTCTTTGAATGAACCGTACATACAATATCGTGCACGAATGAGAAAGAAACTTGATAGGTACAGTGCAATACAATGCATGATGCTTAAGGAAAGCAATAAATGGACAAAACAGCGCTTTAGAAAGCACCTCATGAGGTGAGTGGCGGTGAACCGCTCTGCTCCGATAGGGATCTTCCCCTGTGCTCCTCGAACATTTACCTTCAACTTACAGTACAAAGGCTCTGAAATACTGACAAGGGTTCTTCATGTAGGACACTTTGGGCGTTGCCTTTCTTCCTGACCATATTCACAACTTTCCCTATTCTCCAACGGGGTGACAGACTAGGTTGGTTCAGTATCCAGAATTGAGGTGCACCCGCTATCTCAACCTATGGGGCTTCCATACAGATTTCAAGCCGAGGACACGCCTCTGGGTATTTAAACCAGACTTTAGTCTCGGAAATCCCGAACCTTTGTGTTCTAGGCATCAGCCATTCGAACTCTAGTTTCCACCGTCGCAGTTGGTCTCCTAGGAACTCATTGCGAATACAACCAAGATGCCTCTGGCGGGGAATGGTACTCAGGGAGAGCACTTCTGATTACCATTTTGGCTTGAAGCAGACTTGATCTTGAGCTTGAGCTTGAGGCACACTCATACTTCGGAGCATTGCCAAGACCTGAAGAGGTACACACGGAATGTAGTCCTGGAACTTACTGAAGTTGAAACAAACTGAGATGCTCGACATTTCCTCTTTTGCTTTTGCTTTGTACTCTGGAACCCATATAGCTTCAAATAGGTCCTGGTTTTACTGTTCTGACGTGACCTGGGTTGAACCCTGCGGTTTTATGAAAGAACGAATCTTGTTTTGCACAATTATGAAGAATGGCACAGCACTCTGAGCACGAAACGATTTTATTTTTGAATTGATAAATGAGCTTTTGACCGGGTATCGAGCCTACGACTGAACACAGCAAGACATCTCAACAAAGAAATAAAAGGCACATAACCTAGACACATCGAGTAACACTCGAAACGACTCGAAACAAGAATCGAGATAAAACAAAAAGACACGACACTCAGACGTGCACAGGGAGCCTGTTTCACCGGGTAGTGTTTCCCACCCTTTCTCATTTGTGGTTCTCACATCACTCGGCCCTCAAGTTCTGTTTTTTTGAAAAAGCCCTTTTCTCACTTTTTCTCTCATCGCACATCTCTCTATTCTTCAATCTCTCATTTTTCCAATCCCTCCCCTGGGTGGTTGATGGATGAACAGGAAGTTGCGGGCTCACACCCAACATAATCAGCTCGCGGCTATTTCCTTCGGTGACATCTGTCGATGCGCCGGATGAGGGAATGGAGCATCTCGATCCATTCCAATTCGTGCTTCGCACTCGGCTTGATACCTCGCTGCTTGGAGGATGAGAGAGGTTTCTGCCCTTTGTTGTCCCATTTTCTAGCGAATACGGTGCCTTTTCCGACAAGTAGAGTGCCCTTTCTGGCAAGTATTTTGACAAAGGGGAAAGACAGGAAGCCTGACTCAACTGTGCCCCTAGTTCATCATTTTGACCATTTTTTTTTTGTTTTAGTTTTCTCCTAAAAAATTTTGACCAAAACGAGAGTTAGATTAACATGCTTTGTTCAATTTTCTGATTTTGAATCATGCAAGTCAGGCCATGAGCACTGAAAATTTTCCTCTTTTGGGTCCAAGAAATGGTCTAGTTTTGAAAAAAATGGAGTACTTTTCGAGAAGGTTAGTCAACCTCAGTAAAAAATTTCAAAAACTATTTTTGCAAACGACCACTGCTCAACGAGTACGGAACCTACTCTCGAGATGCACAACCTCGGATCCGTAGCAATGGAAAATTCCCCCTTGTCTGAAGGACACTGCATGGCAACGAAAAGTTGCCCCTTGTTTGAACGGCGTCGCGGCGCATTGAATGGCAACGGAAAGTTGCCCCTTGTTTGGACGGCACCGCAGCGCATTGAATGGCAACGGAAAGTTGCTCCTTGTGTGAATGGCACCGCAGCGCATTGAATGGCAATGGAAAGTTGCCCCTTGTGTGGATGGCACCGCAGCGCATTGAATGGCAACAGAAAGTTGCCCCTTGTGTGGATGGCACCGCAGCGCATTGTAGGCAGTCCTTAGAGCGATGAATATAACCAAATTCTCAGATACAGAGAAATCGAAGATGATCAAAACCATTACATGGGCACAGTCAATTTGAACTATTTTACAGCTGGACTTCAGAATGAAGTTGCCTACGTATCCCAAAGATGGGAATCAAGCCTCACGTAGTTCGGGGTTAAGGTACACTCGGGTATTAACCTCTCCTTTTTAGGCTCTAACTTTTGCCAAGGCGCCCGTTGCGGATTTTCGACCTTGCGAGCTTTGTTCTTCTTTTCTTTTCAATTCTTTTCATTTCTTTTTCCTTTTTTTTGATTTTTTTTTTGTTCTCTTTTTTTTTTTTGCATCTTTCTTTTTTGTTCTCTTTTTTGTTTTCTTTTGCATTCTTGTATTGCTTTTTTTTTTTGTATTTTTCTCTTGCTCTAACTTTTGCCTGGGTCGCCCTTCCGGGTTTTCGGCCCAGCGAGCCTCTCAAGGGTAAAAGTGTAGTAAGTCCATGCCAAATGGTTTTGAGATCCTGAAATTATCTGAATCCAGGAGAATGGCTGTTGTTCTAGCTTCGCAAGCTTCTTTTGATGACATCTGATCTTCTTGATCTGACTTTCCTGGCCTTTTGTTCGAGGGCTGCTTCAAATCTGGCCACACAAGCCTCACGCCGTAGTTGACCGTTGAACCTCCTGAATTCAATTTCAAGGTTTGGAAGCAAAGGGGTTGAGTTTCGAGGCTGAGAGCGATCCTAGGCTGCACAATCCCAAGAGTGATTCCACACAGGTCTTCGCAGGATCGCGCAAAACATTTTGTTTTTGAAAATTTTTAAGAAAGCGACAAATCGCTCGCGCTGAAGATAGTGTGAAACCAGTCTGGATCAAGCCAGGATCCTTCCCAGTACTCACGCTAATAAGCATGATTTCATTCATTAAGGGCTTAGCATGCCTTTCTTTCTCTCAAATGATCAAAGTTTTGCAAATCCCGAGGAATTCCTTCCTCTTCGTTTTCACCACAGTGTTTAAAAAGTTTTGAAAAACTTAGGTCAATGCAATGATTCTAGGGCACAAGAGAGCAGGTGGAATGCACTGCCATTTCATTCAAACTTTCTGGCACAATTGGTACATGGCAGAAGCAAACACAGAAGTGCAAAAATTGCTGCTATTCATTCAAATCTGTTGGTACAATTGGCTCCAAGGCAGAAACAGACTCACAAGGAAGCGAAAAGACAGACGCAAAACAAAATAATGATATCCGAGGTAACACCCCCGGAATCATCCGACTTCTGTACAACAGGACTGACTCGATACAACAAGACAGACCCTACTGACTCAGTAAGAAAAGACTGACTCTGTACAAAACAACAAGACTGACCCAATACCCAAGTCAGACAGTACAAAAACCAGCATTCGCAAATGCTCAAAATAGTGCATGCCATCCACCATATCTGGAGTATACTGAGCGCTGCCCGCAGGTGGTTCATCCCTCCAATCACATCACATTATCCCCCAAATTCACTGATCAAGTGTCGATAGGCTTTGCAGGGCCTGGTGCAGGGATGACCCCGTTGTCAAACAGATCTTGTACATCATGGCGCAGACGAAAGCAACTGTCGGTGTCATGACCGGTTTGTTGATGGTAGGCGCAGTACTTAGTCTGATCATGTTTTGCAGGGATAGGATCAGGTAGAGGCCGTTGTTCCAACGGTTTCAGGTGCCCTTTCCGGATTAAGGCCTCTAAAGCTTTTGACAAAGGCATGTGAAGTGGGGTGAAAACCCTCTTGACTCGAGGTGGATATTTGGTTCCTTGTGAGCTACTTCCGGACGCACCGGTGAATGGGGTAGCTGTTTTTGATACAGTGGTAGCCACCATGCCCACATCAGAAGATCTTGCAGCTGCATCACCACTGGTGGTCGCATTCGAACTGCGGGAAAACGCCCTCCTGGGCTGCTCCTTCTCCTGGTCAAAAAGGCCCTGCTTCATTGCGTCTTCGATTTGTACCCCCATATCGTGTAAATCTGAGAAAGTGGGAAAGGGGATTACAATCATTCTCTGTATTAGCTTAGGCTGGAGATTGCGCACAATCATCCGGATTTGATCCTTATCAGTAGGCCTTAGAGTCATCATCGAGGCCTTCGCCCTCCACCGGGTCACGAATTCTGAGAAGCTCTCCTTCGGCTCCTGCCTCATTGTCTCAAGATCACGGGTCGTAATCTCGATTTGGGTATTATATGAATATTGTGCGACGAAGGCCTCGGCCATCTCCTTCCAGCTTTGTTTCACTGAATCCTCCAATTTGGCATACCAGGTGACTGCAATACCCGACAGGGTCCTGCCGAAAAGGGAGAGCTTCTGTAATCTTGTCAAGCCCATCGGGTGCAAAACATCTGAAAATAAGCTCAGGTGGACCATTGGATCTCCTGACCCATCAAAACGGTCGATATGAGGCATCTTGAACCTATCCGGCAGAGTTACAGCTGCGTCGGTGTACCCGTCCTCGATGCCCGGGATGGATTTTACCCCCTGGGATTTTTTGAACAACTTTTGAAGCTTGCTCAACTTCAACGCTGTGGGGTCGACCTCGAACTCAGAGGGAGAGTTCGGTAGATTGGTAGGTGTTTTGGATAGTTGGGGTAAAATTGGGGGCGGAGCCGGCCCTACCGGAATGTCCATACCTTCCTGGACATTTGGCGTCTCCCCAGGTGCTGGAACTCCTGTTGGGGGAGGAACTTGTTGTGAAGTGGACGCGTCGCTTTGCTGTTGCAGCTTGATGATGAGCTCGGCCTGTTGAGCCATGATCGCAGCCTGCTGTTTGGAAAATTCCTCCTGACGGGCAGCATCCTGCTGCATGAGTTTCATACTTTCTTGCATCTGGCGCATCATGGCTTCCATCCCGGACGTGTTCTGCTGTTCCATCTGACTGACTGTTATCTGTCCCTGCAGTAGAAACTGAGACCTCAGCCTGACTGTTCATTGGTGGGGTGGATAAGGGCCACTGATCTGGTAACTGCTGAACCGGTGATTTGTGCCCAACTAGACCTTCTTACCCTGCCTCTGGCGGAGGAACATTGATTGCCCTTGAACTGAATCTCTGACCTGACAAAGTCTATCAGCACAAGTTCGATGAACCTCGGGGGATATTAGAGCCTTCTGAAGCTATGGTTCCCAGACTACCTTGCAAAAGAGAAAACAGACAGCATCTTAGCCTGATTCCATCTGAACAGATACGAGCATAGTTTGAATGAGTGTGCCCTCTACTAAATTCTGCCCCAAAATTCGGCCTCAAAATCTGAGTCTAATACCCACAGGTAAAGCTGACTCCCAAATACTGATAGTAATGCCCGCAGGCCTGATGCCCAAACTTGCAAACTGGTACATGCATTCCTGTAGAGACGCACTCTAAAGCACATAACAGATAAGTGAGAGCCAAAACACCCCTATGAAGGGGTAGGGTTTTCCTGTCCTATTTTGTCAGGAGCTAGGGTTTCACTACGCACGCAGCGGTTTTAAACAACCTATAAACGGGTAAGCAACCTGTCCTAGTTTGGAATGGTCACTACGGATCCGAATATGCACTAGGTCGAATGGTCAAAGAGGGTGCCCCGGTAAAACCGGGGTTTGTGTTCCCATACTGGCAGAGCCCACAACCGGTCAGCCTTATGGTCATGCCTTGACAAGACAAGCCTCCGGCAAACCGTTCAGGAATAGCAGATGGCAAACACGGTGTCCTAGGCGCACCAATGCAAATGCAATGCAAAGAAACACACAAGTGTAGTCAAAAATAGATATCATGAGTTCGAGTCAAGCTCTCTAAATCCCCAGCAGAGTCGCCAGAAACTGTAACAAGCCCGCGGGGGACCTCGCTACAGTTCGGACTCGACTTTGTGTAGTCACGGTTCTAAGTCTGAACCAAAGAGTCCAAATCCGGCAAATTGTTTTGAGAAACAGATTTTTTGAAAAAGTAATGCCAAACATGGACTGCTTTGCCAGATACAGAGTCGCCACCTAAATATTTTATTTTGGGAAATTTAGGAAACCCTGACTCGGTGCCGAAAGGCCACGTGTCCGTCATCACCAAAGTTGCCTCGGCTCGGGAACTTGGGTACGATTGGGGAAGGTCACTTCGTGAGCACCCCCGCTCGCCCGGTCATAGACCGGCCTCTACTAACCATGATATCAATTTTTGAAAACATTGTGAGTTCTTATTCCGGTTATTAGCCTAGGTTACTATGTGATGCTCACAGCATACAAGTATAGACTGGATCGCCTGAATTGGAACAAAACATTTCATGCTTGTTTTTGAAAATAGTTTGCTACCCGCAGGTAGGCTTGAAACATTTGATGATTTATTCCAATTTAAGTAACCCAACCTTCACCCACAGGCATTCAGGCAGTTATATCAGATAAGCATATAGCCTCATGGTAAACATGTTATTCATGGCAGCACTCACACGCATGCAAGGATGCTAAAGCATAAAGCTTACCGAGTACTCCAAGCCAAAACAGAAACTCATTAGGAATAATGCATGATCCTAAGTATACAGAAATGCCTAATGCAGCACACGCAGAATGCAACTATAGTAGGCTCGGCTATTCTAAACATAGCATGTGAAATGCAACAACTATCATGTATTCAATTTAGAATTGAAAGTACAAATGCAGTTAGTATGATGCGCCAAGCCCGGTGCATGCAATACAGATGAATGATGCAAACATGCTGTCATACTGTATGCTAATTTAAACATGCCCTAATCTAACCATCAAAAGCAGATAAATAAAAGGGAGAAAGACGTGGGGTTGGAAGACATACAACACACTCACGCACACTTATTACAGTTGTGCCCTCGCTCGGAGGGTCCGAATAAATATACAGTCCAAATATTACAGTCCCCAAATAAAAGAATATTACAGTCCAAAAATATTACAAAATTCTAATTAATTAAAGAATTAACTAAGAAAACAAGTAAAACTGGCATGCAAGCCAGGGACTGCCTTGCTTCTGGTGGATGATGCATGTCCGGATTGTCTTGCGCGGAAATCCATCGGAATGCCCCAATTAGCCTCTGTTTACACCTGTTTCTTGAAATGCGTGCCAAGCCTTGAAAAGTTGCTGATTCTGCGTTTTGCTGCAACAGAGAGCAGGAAAGGGGCATAGCAATGTATTTGCACAGATATATGCATGTCTCGATCCTCGTGCCACCAATCACGCATACCGAGGCATGATGGCCGAGGAGTCGAAATGCACAACTCAATATAGGATGAATGCACATGAAACTACAGCTAAAACCTAACTCCATCATGGATAATCCGGAGTGTCGGCGACTGGGGAATTGAGACACATTCCGTCACTCGGAGTACGAAATGTACCTCGTTTCCCGTGCCCGGGCTAACTCTTATTCCGGACACGATGCAATATGCATGGTATGCATGAAATGCAACTGAGATATAATCTTAACATATTCGATGCTATGAAAATGAGATGCCTCGAAATGTGTGCACACGGGCACGTAAACCGAGAAAATGACATGTCTCGAAATGCGTGCATGCGGGCACCAAACCGAGGCGATAATATGAGTCTCGAAACGCGTGCACGCGAGCACGCAAACCGAGGCGATGATATGTGTCTCAAAATGCGTGCACGCGGGCACGCAAACCAAGAAAATGATATGAGTCTCGAAATGCGTGCACTCAGGCACACAAATCGAGGCGATGATATGTGTCTCGAAATGCGTGTACGCGGGCACGCAAACCGAGGCGATGATATGTATCTCGAAATGCGTGCACGCAGGCACGCAGATCGAGGCGATGATATGTGTCTCGAAATGCGTGCACGCGGGCACGCAAACTGAGGCGATGATATGTGTCTCGAAATGCGTGTACGCGGGCACGCAAACCGAGGCGATGATATGTATCTCGAAATGCGTGCACGCGGGCACGCAGATCGAGGAAATGATATGTGTCTCGAAATGCGTGCACGCGGGCACGCAAACCGAGGAGATGATATGTGTCTCGAAATGCGTGCACGCGGGCACGCAAACCAAGAAAATGATAAAATGTGACGAAATGACATGGAAAAATGACAAATGGGCTTATACCAACATAAGTGAGCCTCAGCCACACTCACATAGGATGCCGATGGCAGAAAATGAAGTGCCTTGAAATGCGTGCACACGGGCACGCAAACCGAGGCGATGCAAAAACGATGCGAATGACATGGAAAATGACAAATGGACTTATACTAACATGAGTGAGCCTCAGCCGCACTCACATAAGATGCCGATGGCAGAAAATAAAGTGCCTCGAAATGCGTGCACACTGGCACGCAAACCGAGGCAATGCATACGCAATGCAAATGACATGAAAAATGAAGTATGGACTTATACTAACATGAGAGAGCCTCAGCCGCACTCACATAAGATGCCGATGGCAGAAAATGAAGTGCCTCGAAATGCGTGCACACTGGCACGCAAACCGAGGCGATGCTAAAATGTGATGAAATATGGAAAAAATGATATGCAAGCATACTAATGGAATTTCAGCACTAAAATATGGGGGAAAACAGTCCCGAAATGAAGCGAAATGACATGAAATGCGAGGAAATGTCCCGAAATGCAACATTAGGCACCCGAAATGGCCTATAGCTATGCCAAACATGCACAATATGGACATGCAATGCAAAGACAGAAGCTAGACAGTCCCAAAATATGTACTTTCACAGTTATAAACATGACCAAACAGCAAGTATAAGTAGGGGAAAAATAGCATGCAAGGATAGGGGCCAAAAGAGGGGTAATGAAGCAAGTGGTATAAACAAAACTCAAACTGAAAAATTTCCTTCTACAACACTGAAGATGGACCAAAAATATGAACATTTACAGTATATGTCAGACCTCAAATCAGTATACAAATATGCCAAAAATGTGATGCAAGACAAGGCTCAAAAGGTGCTAAAACATGAAGTATATAAAATAATCACCAAACAGAAAAAAAGTGTGTATGAAACATGAAGTATAGGCCAAAATAAGGCCACTTTTAGTTCGGACCAAGGGCCAAAAACAGAAGCAAAGAGGGCTATCAATTTATGCAAAAATGGGGCCAAATAGGGGATATAACTACAAGTGACACATGGAAACACCAAACAATGTTGAGCCCTTCTCCAATGTTGAAGAGGGGCTCAAAATAAGCCTTATATCAGTTTATAACATGCTCAAAAACAGATTGCTCATGGGCCAAAGATAGCATGCAAAATCATGACATACAAGATGATCAATGAGGCAAGTATATTATGGAGGGCTCAAACAGGGTTGAGCCCTTAATGAGAAGTGAATATGAGCTCAAAAGATGGCCCTTTTCAGTTAGGGCCGGAGCTTGAAACCAAAAAGAAGTGGGGTTTAGAAATAGATCAAGAAAAAGGGTCAAAAGGGTAAAAGTGTTACTTACCCTTGAAGATTCAAACTTTTGTAGCTTCTTGGATGGATTTGCAGCTTCTTTAGCCTTCAAGAATCCTTCCTTGTTGCTGGAAATGAGATGGTGGTGGTAGAGCTTGGTGGTGTAGAAGGAATGATGATTAGGGAGTTAGGGTTTTTTGAAGAGTTGAGAAGGAAGAAGATGGAGTTGGCTATGGAAGCTTGAAGAGTAAATTTTCTAACCCTAAAAGAGAAGGCCACCAGCTGGTTATAAGGATCAAAAAGGGGGTGTAAAGGTGGGGGAGAAGGAGAGCAAAACTCCCCCACAAAATATCCCCCGGATACAGAAAATATCTGGGGGATATTGCCCCACAGCTGTAAAGTGCACAGTGGGAGGAACACGGCCGGCCTCTCACTTTTGCTGGAGGTGGCCGGCCGGCCACACCCCCTATCACTTTTGCTAGAGGTGGCCGGCCGGCCACACCCCCTAGCCGGCCGGCTAGGGGTCAAAAGGGTCAATGTGATTTTCTGGCCGGCCAGCTATTGGAGAGGTACCCCTATATGTGTACAACACAACCATGTGGTTAAAATTCCAAGAAAGTGGGTCTACGGGGTTCAACATTGGCTCGGAAAGAGGGGGTCAAAAGGGTCAAGTTGAATTACTGGCCGGCCATGAACTTTTAGGGGCCTCTCAGATGTGTAGATCACAGATATGTGGTTGAAAGTTGGCAACACTAGCTCCAAGGTATTCAACATTAGCCCGGAAGTGCGAAAAACGGGCGCCGGGAGGCTCCGGAAGAGAGATAACTGGTTGTTGCAACAATTGCTGGCCTCCCACCCTTCAGTGACCTTCCTAGTGATAAAACAGAGGTACCTGCCAAAAATGAACGAAAACCGTTGCAAAACGAATGTTCCGGGGCCAAAACACGCAGTTCGGGGTCCCGAAAATGGGCTGTTAAGCACCGAAAATGGTATTCGACCTCGAAGTGGGTTTCTTAGCCCCCAGTGTCCCTCAAAAGGGATAAAATAAGATGTATGCCAAAAATCAGAGCAATAGGAGATGATTAAGCGGTCCCGAACCGAGGCACACGGCCTGACGGCTCCGAAAACCGGGAACCGGACTCCGAAATGGGCAAAATGGCCTACGGCCACCAAATGTAGCCTACGGACATTTGAGAGACGGTCTACGGGACCTCTCCCTTCCCTCGGAAAAAGAAACAGAGAAAACCGAGTCTGGTTCGCAAACCGAGACAAGGCACAGAAGAGGGTTCGGAAGTCCGGAGGCAGGGCTCACGGCCGCGACTTTGAAACTTCTGAACAAGCACATTATGCAACATCACCAAGCGCTCAATCGGTGACGTCTGAGTCTTAAGGTCGGTCAAAAATGGGGTGTCTACAGTAGATCTCGGTTTAAGGTAATAAACGAAACCCCTATCCTTCAGGTCAATAGGGCACATGGTATAGCAGTATTGAAGGTCGGCCAGGGTAATTCTAAGGTTCTCTTGCCTAGCTAAAGCAATAATACCGTTAATTACCCTATAGGAATTGATAGTAAGTTGCATGGGGTTCAGCCTATAGAAGTGAAGAACTTCGCGAAACAGGGGATCAAGTGGAAGCCGAAGTCCACATTTGGTGAAAGCTACTATAGGGAAGGGCATCGTATGGTCTGTGGGCATGATGGTATCACTGTCCCCAGCTAGTTTAAGATGAACATCGGCTGGGATAGAGAATTCCTGCCTAAAGTATTCAAGTTTTGTTGGGGTATTTACCCTATGCCTCCACATACCCATTATGTCAATTTAAAATATGTTTCAGAAGATGGGCGTTTTTAGGAAGGGTTACAAGAACCTCGGTAAAAATCTAAGAAATGGCTGATAAGGCTTATTTCAGTTTTCCCTAAATTTGAAGGTTCTATGCACAAATCCCAAACCTAAGAACTCTAAAGACCAAGATTGAAGGCACAGATCTGGGGCAGATACAAAAAAGAGAAAACAAAGACGAAGTTTCAGATTCCAGAACAGAGGTATAGCTCTCAGAAACAATAAAGATACAGGAAAAAAAAAACCAAGAACAGTGGCAAAGAGAATGGTGAAAAAGTATAGAAGTTCAAGGAATAGCCACAAATTCAAGATACAAATAAACCCAAGGCTTCGAACAAGATCAGTAATGGCAACAGGCAGACAAAAGAGCAGAAAGAGAAATTAACATTGAAGGGAATGAATCTTACCGGAACAAGTGAAGCCGGGGCAATGTTCGCCGAGCTCAGAAATTGGTTGCAACAGCAAAGAAGGCTTCGCAAGAATGAGGGATTAAGAGCAGTTCCAGAAGAGAGATTGAAGCGATGGCAGATTCGAAGAAGAAAGAGCTTTCAGAGAGAGAAAGAGCAAGAAGACATAATGAAAAAGTAAGGGAAAAATAGAGGCAAAGGAAAAGTTTTGTCAAAAACGTGAAACGGCGGCAAAAATAGGGCAATTATTGCGCCTAGAGCAACGCACGCGTCAGACGGCGCAGACGAACGAACAGACAGCCTTCAGGCGCGTCACTGACACGCTCCAATGAAGACAAAACACGTGAAAGGAACGGTTAGATATGCATGACAGCTCATGCGCGTGGGAGAGTACGATCGAAGCTTTGTTCTCCGAAGAGAACACATCGGCTGAAAGTCTATAATCTTGGCTAATCAGTTTTTGAACCATTACTCAGAAAAGAAGTGACAAAATATTAGAATAGGTTCCATCACCTCAGAATGCCGAGGTAATAGAACCTAGGGGGCAGTTGTGGGGATATATTTTCTGAATACCAACACGTGGCATGGTGACGCCGACGTGTCAGCCGAGGTGCCACGTGCCCTGGTAGTTAAGCCGAGGTAATCTTGGAGAAGCCGATGTCATCTCCGAAGATATCGGAATCCGAGATAAGGGACAAGAGTCCTAAGACGGAGAGGGGACTCGACCTTGGATAAGGATAGAACTCTTAGGGAGCTTATCTTTATCTCTTTAAGAATCCAAAGTAAACATTGAGATGAAGTTCATAGAAGTCATACTTCTATTGGGACTTGGATTGAGTATATTATAAAAGAGAGGCACCCCCATGGGTCTAAGGTATGCAATTTATGTTTTGAGTATTCAGTTTAGCACTTGATTATCTTTGAGAGATATACTGACTTGATCGTCGGAGTGCCCCCGGGTGGAAGAACCACCGCCGGAGCTTTTTCTTTCTGTTACAGGTTGCTAAAGCCATCTATTCTGCCTGTGTTCTCCAGCTGATCACTAAACGGGCAGTGTGGTCAGATTTTCACCCACACAGAAATCTTGGTTAAAAACTTAATTTGATAGGAGTACTTCAATCCTTATTATTTTCCTCTTTTTTTTTCTATCAAATCTTTTTGAAAAATTCCAAACTTATCCTAAAATCAGCTTTAACCATTTTTAATAAAAGAAAACTATCTTTAATCCTTACTTTTTTATAAATTAAAACCAATTTAAAACCCATTTCAAAACCATCTTAAAAATCATTTTCAGAACCCATTTTAGATCAAGTAACCATAATCGTATCTATATATAATCATATCTATATATATATACATAATCATATCTATTTATAATCATACATATATATATATATATATACATCCATCTCTGAAATTATATACATACATCCATCTTTGAATCTATATATATAATACACACAATCGTATCTAAAATTATATATATGATACACACAAATGCATATATATACATATATCCATCTCTGAATCTTCCATATCTCTGATCTCTTTTGCAGTGGCTTCGTCAATATTGAAGGGAGTTTGGGGCTGCCACTGTTGATGATGATTGGGATGGCGGAGAGAGCGAGGGAGGGAGGAAGAGAGAAGATGGAGAGACTAATAGGGGGGTTTGGGGTTCGGTCGCTGGCAGGGTTGGGCTCCGACAGGGAAGCATGTCGATGGAGGTAGAGAGAGAGAGAGCGAGTGTGTTCAAAATTTGAAATCGAAAAGAAAGAGATGAGAGTGTCTGTGAGAGAGGGTGTGTGTTGAAAATGGTCTATATTTTGGACCAAATAGAGCGGGGGACATTGTGAGCCCTTGGATTGAATTCAATCTAATGGTCTATATTTTGACATAGGGATAAAAGTCTCATCTTAATTCAAAATCTAAGCTTCCTTGTTATATAGATATTTAATTAAAAAATACAAAACCTGAATCAGCAACAATTTTATTTTAAAATCTGAGCTTCCTTTGTTATATGACCACCTAACATATCTGAATCAGCAACAATTTTTCATAAACAAATATGAGTGGTGACGCTACAATCAATCAATTAAATAACCTTTTTTTATTTTTTTTATTTTTTGTTTGAACTGAATCAATTATCCTGTATCTGTTTTGTGGTGACGATGTTCTGGTAGAGAAAGAGAGAGAGAGAGAGAGAGAGAGAGAGAATGGAAAGGAAAGAAGCGGAGGTTGTGTGCGTCACCGGAGCAAGTGGCTTCATCGGTTCGGAGCTGGTCCGTCAACTCCTCCTCCGCGGCTACGTCGTCCACGCCACCGTCCAAGATCTCAGTTACTCACTACTCCTACTCCTACCCACTCTCAACCTCTACCTTTACTCTGCTTCAAAGCTACCTACCTACCGATATACTATTTAGCAACAAATTTTTTATAATGTTTTTTTTGTTTTTGGTTTTGAAAAGAGAATGAGCAAGAAACGAAGCACCTGGAAGCCTTAGAAGGAGCCAAAACTAGGCTCCGTCTCTTTCAGATGGATCTCCTCGACTACACCTCCATATTCGCCTCCATCAATGGCGTCAGCGGCGTCTTCCATGTTGCATCTCCTTGCGTTCTCCAAGTTCATGATCCTCAGGTACTAAACATGTGAAATCAAAGTAATCTACACACACATTGATACATAACAATGCGTACCCAAATTACAGTTAATGAATTGAATGGCCGTGTTTGACAGAAGCAACTGTTGGAGCCGGCTATTGAGGGCACCAAAAATGTGCTCAAGGCAGCAAAAGAGCTGGGCGTTAGGCGCGTGGTGCTGACTTCGTCATTCTCCACCATAATTCCCAACTATAACTGGCCGGCTGATGTTGTCCTCAATGGGGATTCCTGGAGTGATGTCGACTACTGCCGCCGCAAAGGGGTGAATTTCCAGACCTTCTTCTATCTAATTGCTCTGTTTTTGGTTCAGATTATGTAATTATTTTCATTTTACTGTTTTATTTATTTATTTATTGAAGCTGTACATTGTGGAGTTTTTCAACACTCAAAATCACATTTTCTAAATCCAAGCGGCCTTAAACTTACCCCAAATTCATATTGTTCTGTGGAGTAGTTTTTGAAAAGTTTAAAGCTATTATAAATTTGGAAAAACTAAGTTCAGTATAACAAAAATAAATTTTGAAAGAACTGGGGTTTTATTTGGATGGAGATTCTCTTTTGTTGTTACTCCCTGACTAAGGGGTGATGTTGGACCCCTATGCCTACCGCGGGACACACCTAGATGATTAGATTCATTTATTTTTTAGAATTTTTCGAGCAAATTTTTCATACAAAAAAATTAAGTTCATCGAATAAGTATATCCACGTGATTGGATTACATTTGTCTTTAAAAAGACAAATAGACAAGTATGATTTTAAAAATACATTTTCCACCGATGATTTGCATGGAGGTCCAAAAAAATAAACAATTTAAGATCCCGTGATACGCCCAAAGAGGCCAATAACACCCTCTTGTTGGTTAAATACACTACAAGAAAATTGGGTATATGAGACGGAACTATTTGCGACGGCACACTTGCCGTCTCAAAAAGTCACTTTTTGTGACGGCAGAAAATGTCGTCTCAAAAAAGCAGAGTATTTGCGACGGCACCATTTGTCGTCTCAAAAAAGCAGAGCATTTGCGACGGCACTATTTGCTGTCTCAAAAAATGGGAGTATTTGCGATGGTATTTTCTGCCGTCGCAAATACTCTCATTTTTTGAGACGGCAAATAGTGCCGTTGCAAATGCTCTGCTTTTTTGAAACGGCAAATGGTGCCGTCGCAAATACTCTGTTTTTTTGAGACGGCATTTTCTGCCGTCACAAAAAGTGGCTTTCTTGTTTTTTTTTTTAGTGAATATTTTTAAAATTTTAAATATTTTTTTTAGATGTACCTTACTTAGATATATCTAAAAAATAAAAAATTTATGAAAAAATATTTTTAAAAATTAATAAATACATAAAAATACAAAAAAAAAAGTGTATTGAATTATGGTATTTTTTTTTTGTATTTTTGGTATTTAGTGAATTTTTAAAAGATTTTGGTGATTGTGGTTTTGAGATAGCTTCATATATATACAGTCACAAAATGGTTTGAATAAATTCAACGGTATTTTTCTGTCGCAAAAAAAATTAAAAAAAACAATGTCGTCTTACTCTTTTGATATAACATTTCTCTTTTCATTCATTTTTTCATCTTCATGTCTCTCTGTCTCTATCTCTATCTCTCTCTCTTCTCTTTATCTCTTTTCATTCATTTCTCTCTATCTCTATCTCTCTCTCTTTCTATGTCTGCCTGTTTCTCTCTCTCTCATTTTCTCTCTCTGTCTCTCGCCTATCTCTCTTCTCTCTATCTCTCTCATCTGTTTTCTCTCTCTGTCTCTCTCGCTCATCTCTCTTATCTCTATCTTTCTCATTTCTTTTTTTTTCTCTCTCTTTCTCTCTCTCTTATCTTTCTATCTCTCTTGCTCATTTCTCTTCTCTTTCTGTCTCTCTCTTTTTCTGTGTCTCTCTCTCGCTCATCTCTTTTCGCTCTATTTCTCTCTTTTTTTTGTCTATCTCTCGCTCATCTCTTGTTTCTCTCTCCTTTTCTATCTTTCCATCTCTCTCTTTCTTTCTTTCTTTATCTCTTTTTCTATCTATCTCTCTCTCCCTGTCTCTCTCTCACTCATCACTCTTCTCTCTTTCTGTATCTACTTGTCTATTTGCCTATTTCTCCCTCACTATGTTCGCCTTGCTCACTCTCTTACTCCTATCTTCTCTATTTATCAAGCTCCTTCTCGATTTATCGATCCACTATAAGAAAATACACTTTTAGCAACCACTTTGTCTATCTCTCTCTCTCGCTCATCACTCTATCTCTGTGTCTCTCTCTCTCTCTCTATCTCTCTTCTTTATCTGTCTCTCACAAAATTAAAATATTTTTCAAATATTTAAATATTTAAAATATTTAAAAAATTGATTTGAATTAAGTTTTGAACAGAGTTTTGAATTATCTGTCTTCTTTATTTATTGAGCTCCCTATCGATTTATCGATCCACTACAAGAAAATGCACTTTTAGCGACCACTTTGTCTCTTTTTTGCTCATCACTCTGTCTCTCTATCTCTTTTCTCTATTCATCTCTCACTCATCTTTCTTTCTCACTACCCATCTTCTCTACCACATTTACCACTACTGCAAATGCCATTCAACTACCACCACTCTTCTCTTTCTCTCTTTCACTCATCACTCTTATTTCTCTGTCTGTTTGTCTATCTATATGTTTGTCTGTTTGTCTGTGTGTCTTTCGTTCATCTTTCTTCTCTCTATCTCTCTCATTTGTCTTCTCTCTATGTCTCCATCGCTCATCTCTCTTCTCTCTATCTCTCTCATCTCTTTTCTCTTTCTGTCTCTCTCGCTCATCTCTCTTCTCTCTATCTCTCTATTTTTCTATTCTCTCTATCGTTCATCTCTTTTCGCTCTCTTTCTATATGTCTCTCTCATCTCTTGTTTATCTCTATTTTTCTATATGTCTCTCTCTATCTATTTCTCTCTCTGTCTCTCTCTATATCTCTTTCTCTCTTTATCTCTCTCTCGCTCATCACTCTGTCTTTCTCTCTCTCCTCTATCCGTCTCTCACTCATTTCTCTCTCTCACCACCCATCTCCTCTACCACCTTCACCACTACTGCAAACACCATTCCACCACCATCATTACTTCTACTGTAGCCACTTCACCTCTACCACTACCATTACTATTACTATCGCCACCACTCCACTACCACCACTACCACTACTACTACCATTACCTTTCTTTCACTCTTGCCACTCTATTTACACTACCACTATCACAACTTCACCACTAATCTCTTTCGCCATCACCATCACTACCACCACCACCATCATCTCTTATCCACCACCTTCACTACTACTGCCGCTCCTTTTCCTCTACCACAAAAAATTATTTCATAATTTTTTGTAATAAAAAAAAATAGGCCGCAGAAAAATATTTTTCATTAACTACAAAAAATTAACTTTTATTTTAGTGAAAATATTTTTCATTAAAATATATCTGAAACAAATCAACCTTAATAACGGAAAGAAAATAAAAATTATTATTTATTTATTTTTATTATTTAAATATTTATTTATGATGAAAATTTTTTTTTCCCCATCCCACCCGCTCGGTTCCCCCCATTTTTTCCATTCCCGCGCCCCAAAATCCCCATTCTCTTTAGAACCAAACAAAACCCTAAATCTAATCGTCTCCCTCACATCACTTTCTCAGTCGCCTCTCTCTCTCTCTCACCCTCTCGTTTATCTCTGCACCGATCTCGTTCATCTCTGCACCGATCACTCTCTCACTCTCTCGTTGTTCATCTCATCGATTCGCACCAATCATCGCACCGCCGATCTACTCACAGGTAAACTCTCTCTCTCAATCTCTGTCTCTCTCTCTCTCTCGGCCCGATGGTTGTTTTATATATATATATATATATATCTGATATATCTCTGATCTAATCTGTCTCCCTCACTCTCTCATCTCATCAGATTAGTTTCATCTCTGTCCCTCCCTTTCTCGCCCCGATAGACTCACACTGTCTCACAGGTAAGCCTCTCTCTCTCTCTCTCTCTCTCCCTAATCTCTCATCTCTGCACTGCACCGATCGAATCTGTGTGTGTAATGTCTCCTTCATTCAGTGATGTCTGTAATGTCTATATGTTAATCTGAATCTGAAATGTTGATCTTAGTTGATCACACTGTGTAATCTGAAATCTGATCTTAGTTATGTCTCACACTGTGTAACGTTGATCTTAGTTGTGAAATCTGAAATCTGTATGTTAATTTTATTAATTCTGAAATCTAATCTGAATCTGAAATATGAATTTGTTTTGTTTGATTTGAAAATTGATTCTGATTGTTAATTGATAAGCATGCTATCTTTATGATGGGTTTGAATGTTGTATGAAGAATTTTTACATTTTTTTTGTAGACAACATGGATTCTACTTACCTGATGAAGTAGTTTTCTTTTTCTTTTTCTTTTTCTTTAGACTGTGAACCCTAGTTTAGAATGATGTGATGGTTAAATTTTTTTTAGTGTTCAACTTTTCTCCAATAAGCTAAATGGTTTAATCACATATTAGTATTCTTCAATAAGCTAAATTTTTTTTAGTGTTCAACTTTTCTCCAATAAGCTAAATGCCATATATATCTATGTAGTTGTTTCTTGTTTATTCTTAGACTATTACAATGTTGGACAAGTGAGGATGAAAAGTGAGTACACATAATGACAAGTTTAACCATCATTAATTACCTGTGAACTATGAAGATGAACTTGTTCTTCCAAGGTTTTTGATTTCAATTACTCTTTTGTTCATTAATGCATGACTTCCTTGCAAGAATTCTTCATGCATAATCATCAATTGCTCCGTGACCTGTTTGAGATATTAATAGCTCATGAGCATCACAAATTATGAACTCAACATTGTAATATACAATAAATCGATGTCATGGGAATAAAAGAAAAATATAATAAAAATAGTCTATTCGAATAGAAAACGTACTTCCTCAATGCTGCCATCTTCAATATCTGTGTTGAAAGTAAGTAGCAAGCTCTCGTGCAACAAGTTCTCCAAATCTTCTATGTGAAGTTGTTCTACAAATCAAAAGGAAAGAGTTGTTCTACAAATCAAAAGGAAAAAAATAAATGTATGTAATAAATAACGTAACTCAATATTGTTTCAATTTCAAAACGAGAAGTGATTTGTCATATAACTGATCTACCTGAAGTTGTTCTACAAATAAAAAAAAAAAAAACATTTAGGGGGGGTTATGTTTCAATTTCAAAACGCTACGATTAGGAGTCAAGATGAAAATTATCGTGCACAACTTTGCTGCCTCAATTTCACTTCGTAGCGTTATACTTGATAAAGTTGAAGAGCAAAAGTATATGCAAGATAATAAAACTAAACAAATTATTAATTAATTAATTTATATTTTTTGTATTCGTAAATACTTTATTAATCGTTGAAAAAAGTATTTGTGATGGCATGGCAATGGCAAAACAAGGGTTCACAAATATTGGGATTGCAAAAAGTTTTTGCGACAGTAGCATTACCATTGTAACTTATTTGTGATGGAAATTTTTCCTTTTAGCGATGACATGATGCCAACACATAATATATTCAAAATAAGCAATCTGTACAATGAGAGCATATGTATAGATGGTTGTAATGGGTTTTTTTAAAAAAGAAAAAAAGAATACAATATAAGGAAATCAGACAAATAGAAATCCAATATACACACTTTTAATATTATTTCTTTTCATTTCATTATTTTGAATGAAATTTTAATAATTTCTAGCATATATAACATGATGAAAATCTGTAACTATTGTTGTTCTACATGGTAAAGATTGATTTCAAGTGACCTTGCTCAAAAAGTTTGTGTAGCATTTTAATTCCAATAAAATAAGTTTTGGGTTGAAAGCTCAAGACTAGACTAAAGCAGGTAGTATTTTTAATTGAATAGTGTCTTTACAAACCATACAAACAAACATTATTGTTTTGGTGTGCATGGAATGGAATCTCTGGTGCAGGTGGCTTATGAGGAAGCAAGAACAGGAATAGACCTTTGGATTGGGAGAACCAAGAGAGGATATCAGAGGTGAGTTGGTCGAATTTTTTGAGAGAATCACTGCCTCCCCACTTGTTTTGGATGGCCATTTGAAGGCCATTCCATCCAGACAAGTGCATTGAGATTCCCTCTCGGAAAACAGAGGTGGCCTTAGCCTTGAGAGAATAAGAGGGTGTTCTTGAGACGGAACTTGTATTAAATGGTTCCATTCAAAACACATCGATTCAAGTTCCTTCTCTTTGTGAGATTCTTTTGTCTTTAGCTTTTAGTTCTCTATTCTCTCTCCTCTTGAAATCCCACCTCCCTTGTTAGAGAGACAAAGATAGGGAGGGGAAAACATTAAATTTGAATGAAGTTACAAAGTTAAGAAAAACAAAGTGGCGTGAAAAGTTGGGATCGGTAGGAGACAAATTCGGAAGGTTGAATGTTTAGCATAGGAGTAGGAGTAACAAAAATGCTTGTCACCCACTTTCCTACGCTTTCACTCATCCAATCATCCATTTTCCTATTCAACTCTTTTCTCATTGTCTCTTGGCTTATGATTCATCCCTCTAAAATTAGAGTTCTAATTCAACTCTAGTAAAGTGAAAAATAGAGTAATGAAACATAACTCTAATTTAAGAGCTCTAAATGGAGCTCTAGTGAGGTGGAAAAAAGAGAGTAGAGAGAAATAAAGAGAGGATGTGAGCCCCACCTTCACATGAGTACTCTCTACATCATTAGAGTTGTATTAGAGCTCTCAAATATTATTGATAAAAAAAATAAGACTAAAATATTATATCAGAGTAGAACCCACTTTCCATTAGAGCTATTAGAACTCCAATATTAGAGCTCTAAAGCATTTATATCGTCTCCCTCTCATCTTTCCTAACAACCATAGATCATAAATTATTGCACAAAAAATACAGAAAATAAAAAAAAATTAATTTTTAGTGGACACCCTGTTTTTTTTATTTTTTCATAAATTTTTTTTCGTTACACCTGATTAACTACCATATATAGAGTTAATTGTAATCACATATTAGTATTCTTCTCACAATTCTTTATGATGGACCCTCTGCATGTGAGTTCCTACAAAATAAATTTGTGTATTCTATAATCCAAGACAGGTAGGAACCCTTTAAGTCCAACCCTTCCCACTCCCATCAGACATGAAAAAATTCCCCAGATATATTACAATAAGAGTTTATTACACTATTTTGGACTACATTGAATTCCATTATTATTATTATTATTATTATTTATTTTATTTTTTGTGAGCAGGGAAAGCTTTGGTTTCTCCAATTGAGAGATATGCAGTTGTTCCTGATGACAACGTAAGTGTTCTTTCCACAGTCTTCATTGTCTTCATTGCTGGTGTTTAAATAGTTGGTTTCTCCAAAAGATTATAATTTGCAACTGTTATCTATTTATTTGTAGGTCAAAAGGATAAATTTTGCCGAGGGGAAGATCTGATTCTAGAAGTAAGGAATTTGCAGCTTGATTTTTGAAATAGGCTCAAAATTGAGATCTTGTTGGAAATTTTTTAATTTTTGTAAGAGCATTTAAATATCCAATGTGCTGAATGGTGAATTTTAGATTTTATTTTATTATTTTATTTTTTTTTAGGATTTGGGTGAATTTTATAATTTAAATATGCTTTTATGAACATGTACAGTTTAATTGTTCTTTGTAAAATATTGAATTTGATGGTTTGATCAATTTTTATTTTTATTTTCTGTTATGATGTTTTTGTGAATGGAATCTAAATAATTAGCTCTTAGAGAGAGAGACGGCACCACCGTTAGAAAAAATAGAAAATTTTAATATTTTTATTAATTTTGTTACAGGTTTTACTTTTTGTGACGACATTATACTGTCGCAAAAAATAGAAATTTTATTATTTAAAATCGAAATTTTATTATTTTTTAATATTTTTTGCGACGACATTACACTGTCGCAAAAAATAGAAAATTTTATATTTTTTATACTTTCTGCGACGGCACCACACCGTCGCAAAAAATAGTATTTTTTTTTTAAAAAAAAGACTATTGGCGATGGTATTTTTTGCCGTCTCAAATAACATTTTTAGCGACGGTAAAATAGGGCCGTCGCAAAAAAGTCAAGAAATTTCAAACGTTATTAGCGACTGCATAGTGCCGTTGCAAAAAGGCAAAAAATGTCGCCGCAAAACATTAGCGACGGCACTTACCGTCGCAAAAACTCTTTTGCAACCCCTGCAGTTGCGACCCCCTCTTGCCGTCGCAAAAAGTCATTTTGCCGTCTCAAAAAGTATTAGCGACGGCATTAGGAATATTAGCGATGGTATTTTACCGTCGCAAAAAGTCAATTTTTTTGTAGTGATAACTCCTACGATGTGTTTTTCCTCATAATCCCTAGTTCTCCACGTGTAGCCATACTAGGAGGAAAGGATTAAAGCATCAAATGGGTGTTGATAATTGTGTGCATTAACACATTCTTTTTTCCAAATTTTTGTTGGCTAGTTATGGTATTCGGTTTCTAAAAACCTTGCCGAGAAAGCTGCTTGGGAATTTGCCAAAGAGAAAGATTTGAATATGGTTGTTGTGATTCCGAGAGCTGTTTTCGACCCTATTCTCCCGCCAACCATTAATTCAAGCATGTCAGTGCTTCTTCGACTCCTTCAGGTAAATCTTAATTTTTTAGGGTTCTATGTGTACAAAGTTTGCTCTTTTTTGTGCTGCCAAATTATTTTTTATTGCTACTGTTATTTAGGGATGGCAATGGAGTTAATGGGGTGGATATTAATTCTCCATCCTCACTCCCCTACAATTATTTTTTCTCATTCCCCATTCCCCATGGGTACTGCCTTCCCCATCTCCTAATGAGTTTGGATATTCCCCAACCCAACTTGACCCCCCCTTTTTTTATCTTTTATTGTTTTATATTTTTAAAATTCACAACCAAAACTAAATATACATTCAATCTTTTTTTTATTTAAGATTCACAAATTCTTCTTCTTTTTTTTTTTTTTTTGGTAAGATTTACAACTAAAGCTAAATATACATTCAATTTTTATTTTATTTTATTTTTTTTAAGGTTCACAATCTTTTTTTTTTTTTTTTAGGTAAGATTCACAACCAAAGCTAAATATACATTCAACCTTTTTTTTTTTTTTTAAAGGTTCACAACCATATTTTTTTTTTCTTTTTTAAGATTCACAACCAAAACTAAATATACATTCAATCTTATTTATTTTATTTGGCTCAACAATAAAATCAAATACGCATTAATTAACATTGTCACATTATTCTTGTCAATTTTTTTGTATATCTAGAATTTTTAAAATTTATTTTGAAAAATTCAATCTTAACCAAAGCTAAATATACATTCAATTTTTTTTTTTTTTTTTTTTTTTTTTTTTTTTTTTTTAAGATTCACAACCAAAGCTGAATATGCATTAAATCTTATTTTATTTTGTTTGGCTCAACAACAAAATCAAATACACATTAATTAACATTGTCACGTTATTATTGTCAAATTTTATGTATATCTAAAATTTTTAAATTTTATTTAGAAAAATTCTATTCCTACAAAAAAAAATTCCATATTCTTTTTTAATTTTATGCATCTCCTTCTCCTCTCTATTAATTGATGTTTGATAATCTGAAGGTGAGTTATTGCTTTCGTTTCCATCTTCTTCTTCTTCTTTTTAAATTTTTTTTTATTTGCATTTATAGAATGAATTTTTTTGTTTCAATATCTCCTGCAATTTTTTTATCGGATTTCTTTTTGATTTGATGGTAACCTTAAATTGAATTTTTCAATTTTCATCTTAACTAGTGATTACCTTAATTGAAATTTTATACAATTTTGTCTTCAATTTTCATGTTTTGGTTATGATTAATTGCGCGTTTTTGATCGACAATCACAATCTTGTCACCGCTAGATTGTCATCATCGCAAATCGCCGTTGTAGTGAGAATTAGAACTCTAATTGTCAATAGAGTAGGGATGACAATGGATAACCTACCACGTGGGTATCCATGGAGATCCAACCCAAATACTTGGGTTTCCCCTTTTTTCTTGTTTGTCGAGTAGGGTAAGTGATATTCTTCAAATCTCAACCGGGGATGGGTACCCACTAATTTCCCTATTTTTTTTTTGGGTACATTAGAAAATAATTTCTCCATATGTTTTCACTACTCTGTTGGCAATTAGAGTTCTAATTCTCACTCTCTCTCATCCTCTCACTATAGCAATGGCGATTTGCGATGACGACAATTTAGCGGCGACAAGATTGTGACTATCGATAAAAAATGCGCAATTAATCATAACCAAAACATGAAAATTGAAGACAAAAATGTATAAAATTTTAATTAAGGTGATCGCTAGTTAAGATGAAAATTGGAAAATTCAATCTAAGGTTACCATCAAATCAGAGAGAAATCCAATAAAACAATTGTAGGAGATATTAAAACAAGAAAATTTATTCTATAAATGCAAATAAAAAAATTTTAAAAAGAAGAAGAAGAAGAAGAAGAAGATGGAAACAAGAGCAATAACTCACATTCAGATTATCAAAGATCAATTAATAGAGAGGAGAAGGCGATACATAAAATTAAAAAAAAATTAAAAAAGAAGATGAAATTTTTTTGTAGGAATAGATTTTTTTTAAATAAATTTAAAAAATTCTAGATATGCATAAAATTTGACAAGAATAATGTGACAATGTTAATTAATGTGTATTTGATTTTGTTGTTGAGCCAAATAAAATAAAATAAGATTGAATGTATATTTAGCTTTGGTTGTGAATCTTTTAAAAAAAAAAATGGTTGTGAACCTTTAAAAAAAAATTTAAAAAAAAAAAAGATTGAATGTATATTTAGCTTTGGTTGTGAATCTTAAAAATTAAAAGAAAAAAATGGTTGTGAACCTTAAAAAAAAAAAAAAAAAAAAAAAAAAAGGTTGGTTGTGAACCTGAAAAAAAAAAAATAAAAGAAAAAAGATTGAATGTATATTTAGTTTTTGTTGTGAATCTTTAAAAAAAAGAAAAAACATATGGGGAAATTAGTGGATACCCATCCCATATTTAAAGAATATCACTTACCTTACCCAATGAATAAGAAAAAAAAGGAGAAAACCCATGGTGCCGTTTGGTAACACTTACGTTTTCAACTTTCAGTTTATATTTGTAAAAATTTTAAAAACTCAAATAAAAACTTGTTTGGTAAATTTTTGATTTATAAATCAGTGGTCTCAGTTGATAAATTTGGCCAAAAAATGTAAACTCAAAAAATGTGTTTCCATTTTGAGTTTTGAGTTTTTTTTTTTTTTTACCACCCAACACTAGCCACCACCCGCTATCATTTTCTACCACCGTCTTCCGCCACCACCACCCACCACCCACCCCCCACCACCACATGCCCCCACCACCAGCCACCTGCCACCACCACCAGCCACCTGCCACCCACTCGCCACCACCACCCACCCCCGCCGCCACCACCGACCTGCCACCCACCCGCCACCACCACCCACCACCCGCCACCACCACCCACCTGCCACCACCATCCACTCACCCGTCACCGCTTTTCACCACCGTCTTCCGCCGCCACCACCCACCCACCCACCACTTGCCACCACTTTCCACCACCGTCTTCTGTCACCATCACCCACCACCTGTCACCATTTTCCACCACCGTCTTCCGCCGCCACCACTCGTCACCACCCACCACCCGCCACCACTTGCCATTTCTCACTCTTTTTTATATTTTTAAATTTTTTTAAACATTTTGTCTAAACCAAACGCGTTTGTATTTTATGTTTTTCTAAAAATAAACAAAAATCAGTTTATAAAATTTTTGTAAATATAAACTGAAAACGTAAACATTACCAAACAGGCTTGGTTGGGTCTTCATGAATACCCGCATGGTAGGTTATCCATTGTCATCCCTTGTTATTTTCTGTTTTTAGGGTTCTATTTTCTTTTGTTTTTGATGAGTAATTGGTTCCATCCCAATCTTGTGTCTGCCTTCCTCTGTTATTGAAGTAGATGATAGAAATTGACTTCATCCTAGTAACCAATTGTGATTTTTATGAATAATTATTTCACTCAGCAATTATGTACACATACATTCACTGATACACCAGCCCTCACACATGCACTCTCTGTATAAAGCTTTGTGAAAAATAATTACCAAATTCACTTTTGATTTGTGCCTTCTAAGAGATAGTGCCCTTTCCATCGTGCTAATCTCTTGACCAATTGGTCTCACGTAAATGCAGTACAGAAGCAGTAATTCAAATTCATGGTCAGATAGTTAGTTCTCAAACTCCAGACAAATCATGTACACTTGTAAACTAATAATTAGAAGCTTTTAACTCTTAGCAATGATAAAAAATAAATAAATAATAAAATGATCACATTTTGTCTTGGCCAGGCTGCACTGATACATTGCAGGACTTCTATGGGGGAGCTGTACATGTTAAGGACGTGGCTCTAGCACATATATTAGTGTATGAAAGCACATCAGCTACTGGAAGGCATTTGTGTGCCGAATCTATATCTCATTTTGGTGACTTTGCAGCCAAGGTTGCAGAAATTTATCCTGAATATAAGTTGCCCAGGTAATATTTTTGATTTCATCAATGAACATTCCTCATTGGCGATGCTTTAAACTACTGTTTTTTGAATTTTTTTTACTGGGATTACTTTACTTCTTAACATCTGACACAATCATTGAGGAGAAGTAATTGAGAGATTTATGCCCTTTTCATAGGTTACCAAAGGATACTCAACCTGGAATGCTGAGGGATAAGAATCCCTCTAAGAAGTTGATGGATTTGGGTTTGCAATTCATTCCCATAGAACAAATTATCAAGGACTCTGTAGAGAGCTTGAAGAGCAAAGGTTATATTTCTTAAATCAAAGCTCGGTGTCTTAGTGAACGCTTGTCAGAGTTCTTTTCACTCTCTGCAGTTGGTATTGGGCAAGGACTATTAGGCTATTTCTTCGTCAGAAAGTTCATGGTGTATTTTGCTTGAATTAGAACCCATTTTGTTAATAATCTCTTTTCCAAATCCATATACGCTTTAGACTAATTAACAAGGCAATGCTTGTGTCTTTTTAAGTGTAATATTTGTAAAAGGGAAGGGCCACTATCAAGGAAAATTGTCGCACACCCTATCAAGAAAGTTATTTTGCAAGTGTAGTTAGGAGTACTGTTCCATTACCCTCATACTTGAATGCTATAAGCTCTGATGTTGTTTTGGGATGTTTTGTATGAGTACAAAATTTGAATATGATAGCCTCCATGACTGTCTGGATCTTCGACAAGAAGAATAATGAATCTAAAAGTGAATAGATTGGCTAATATGGACTCTAGGATTAAAGTTATATGCACTCTAGACTATGTTTGAAGACAAGTATAAGTTGATTAGGATTATGAATTTGTTGGGATTTAGTTATGAGATTACTAATGTAATGCCAATTGATCATGTTTGTTTACAAAAAAATTATAACATTAATATTTATGTGCTCATGTTTGTTTTGTATTAATTAGGACTCGTTTGGAAATTGATTATTTTAATTAGTTTTTTAATTTTTTTTAAAAAAAAGATGTGTAAAAAGATAAAGATAGTAATATGACAATTTACAATGATTTCTTGACTAAAAATTCATCTTCTCAAACAAGGCCCAATTCGATGGCCTAGCCCCATCAACAAATACTACCTAGGAATTGTATAAGAATTAATTAATTAAACTTGACTTACTGAACTTCGTTTGATATCTCTCAAAATAATCAAATAGAATTTATTTTTATTTTTTTTCCAATTATTAAGTTTTCAAATCAAACTTTAAAATAACTGGGTAATTCAACTTGATTACAACACAAGTATATAGAACTAATGAATTTTTCTTTACACCAGTCTTTCTTTTATGCATTTAAAAATTAGACGCTCACATCGGTGGGTGGAAAGAGAGATTAACGAGAAAAACGCATAAACGTCATAATCCCAACCACTGCTGCCCAAAAAGGAATCCGGATCCTTGGCCGCCCTTCTCGGCGGCCGTTCCCAGCAGCCCCCCAAAACGACGTCGTTTTGGGGGTTTTTTCGTTTTTTTTTTTCTTTCTTCTTCCTTTTTCGCAGAACCAGAGGGAAGGGAAGGGGAGGGAAGGGGAAGAAGAGAGAGAGGAAGGGGAGGGGAGGGGGTCCGGATTCGCCGAAGACTCGCTGTCGCAGGTCGTCGAGCTCGCCATCGCAAGTCGTCGAGCTCGCCAGCCGTCCGATCGTCGCCCGATCCAGCTCGTCGCAGCAGCTGCACAGTCGTCGCCTCCGCCTCCGGCCCGCCTCCGCCTCCTCCTCCTCTTCCTCCTCCCCCGTGATTTTGGCCCCCTCCAGTCCGGCCCACCGGTGGCTCCCTTTTCTTCTCCCTTCCTCTCTCTCTTCTTCCCCTTCCCTCCCCCTCTCTCTCTTCTTCCCCTCCCCTCTGGTTCTGTTCGAACGAGGAAGAAGAAAGAAAAAAAAAATCAAAAAAACCCCCAAAACGACGTCGTTTTGGGGGGCTGCTGAGACGGCCGCCGAGAAGGGTGGCCGAGAATCCGGACTCCCCAAAAAGGGCAGCAGCAACTGCGGTGCCTTTAAATGGTACAGTTTTGACCTATTTTTTGTTTTTTTCTTAGGTCTGCAGTCACAAGCCATCACTTTGTTAATTACACACAACTTTTTGAATTTTGTGCATTTATTTATAGAGAATTTGAAATATGTATATACAGTATATTTATATAATTCCCAATACCAAAAAATGTTTCGTAATTTACCCACTTATTAAGGTATTAATATTATTTAATTACTTGATTTCAAATATTAAGGTATTAATATTTAAAATTTTAAAAATATTTTGGAGCTCTAATGGGATGTGGGTCCCACTGTGATAGTGATATTTGTGTCTTGTATTATTTTTTTAATTTTTTTTTTTTTGACTTTTCATATCATTAGAGCTCATTGATTTAGAAGGATGTATCATTGTTGTTAAAATTTTATGACTGATATTGTAATTTTTTGATACATCAATTTATGACGAGATTAATGTATTTTATGGTTGACATGAAATTTTGTGATAAAATTATACATTTTGTGATAGGGTGTATATTGTTTACACCCTTACCATTCATTCTTGATTCATTATAAAAATAATTATAAATTTATTATAAATAAAATTATTGTAAAAGAATAGTAATTCAATTATTCATTCTATTGTACCCTAGTGAAAGGATTAATAATTCCATAAATTAGTGTAGGATTAATAATTCCATAAATTAGTAAGATGACCATTTATTATATATTCATTTTTTTTTCATATTTAAAATTATGATCCTCAATCCCTCTCAATATTGAAAATTTGTCAATTTCATTGGATTAACAATCCTAATCCTATGCTATAATCCTTGTAATTAAACATGCCCTAAATGTTGAGAATTCTATAAATTGTGCATGCGTGAAATTATAATATAGTATATTTACTTGTAACAATATTTTATAAATTATTACGCTATTGAGATACCTTATTGATCAGAAATGATGAATTATAGGTATAATATTCCTTTCATGTATTATTTTAATTATGCCTACTCACTAACTTATTCATAAGTGACAACTTTATTTTCTCAAATATCGTAACTAAAAGCCACAAATTTTTACAATATCAATCATAAAATTTTAAATATTTTATCATACAAATTTTAAAAATAAATCTAGAAAATTTGAAACCAAGTAATTAAATAATATTAATACCTGATAGTGATTGCGTAAATTGTGAAACATTTTTTGATATTGAGAATTATAAGTAATTATATATTTTTTTATATCCTCTACAACTAAATATTAATTTTGTCCTCAATGTGAATGTATAGCTCTCTATCTTCGATTTTAAAAAATTAAAAAAATTAAAAAAAAAGTTGTCAAAACTGTACCGTTTGATGGCACCGTTTTGACAAAACTGGATTGTGTTTGTGTGGTTAGTGGTGGACTGGTAGGTAGCCTTACCAAAATAGAATCTCCAATGGATTCTCATCGGAGGAGACTCTCCTTTCTGCTACTCTTCTTCATCACTGCTGCCATATTGTTCCCCAATTTGTCTTCTGCTTCGTCGAGAGAATCTGTAAAAAATTCTGAGAAGAGCAAAGTGACGCTAGCAATCTACTACGAGTCTCTGTGTCCTTACTGTTCAAATTTCATAGTCAATGATCTGGTTGAGCTCTTCGAAAGCGGACTCATCTCCGATGTCGATCTTAAGCTCATACCTTACGGTAATGCCAGGATTGGACCCAACGACACCCTCACTTGCCAGGTTCTTCTTAATTTTTATGGTTGTTTTACGATTGTTTTTTTAATTTCGAATTATACAAAATCAGCTTTTTATTTGAAAGGATCACATATGATACGAGGCTTCACTTAAACATCTCCCACCACTTGTCAAAGAAAATTGTTTGAGGCCTCGAAATTCTTGGCTCGAAGTTGGCTCGAGATCCAAATGTTGAATTCACCCCATGTAAAGGAGGTGTCTCTCTTCCATGGGAACACACACAAAGGTCAAGGAAGGAGGCTACCAACCATGTCAAAGAAGGAGGCTGCCGAAGTCAAGCATGGAGGCTGCCCAAAGGCTCTCCCACCTACTCCCTCACCTATAAATGGAGGTTGAGAGGAGAGAGCAAAGTGTGAGCAAACCGTGAGACAACAAAGAGTGCGAGAGATGTGAGGCGGAGAGACCGTCACCCTCGGTGTGAGCGAGGGAGACGGGTGAGTGGCTGAGTGAGGAGAGTGTGAGCTCCTCCTCTATTGTAATCTTTCTGTAATCTCCTCATTGGTATAGTGATAACCGGTTACTCTCCCGTGGACGTAGGCATTGGGCCGAACCACGTAAAATATTGTGTCTCCTTGTGTGTGGGTGTGTTTTTCTGCTTGCAATGATTTCTATAAGGTCTTGGGCGGGATCCCAGATCCCAACAAGTGGTATCAGAGCCTCGTCGGTGGCGTTTCGGAACAAAAACAGCGTGTTGTTCGAAACTGCCCAGAAATCAAGTTGCTCGAAATCAGGTTTTGAGCATACCAGGAGCAAGGGCTCGAGAAGAGGAGTCCAACCATATAAAGCAGACACCCAGAGGAGTTGGCACGCGCCCCCACGCGCCGCCTGAAGAAGGCGCGTGAGGCCCAGTCTCTCCACGCGCCGCCACGCGCCGTGAAGGCAGCCGGCGCGTCGGCCCAGTCGCAGGCACGCGCCCCACGCGCTGATGAAGGAAGAAGACGAGTGGGGGGAGGCGCGTGCATGGCACGCGCGTGCCACGTCAGCAGCCACGTCAGCTGCCACGTCATCCGCAGGAGGAGGAATCCTGTGTTTCGCGGCTACGGTGCAGCCGCAGATCTGAGGCGTACAAAATGTTTTGGCTAGATCGAAGCCATTTGGAGTCCGTTTTTGGTGATCCAATAGTCGTTTCCGACTATTTGGAGTATTCCGGACACATCTGTACGGTCAGATTTTGGAAATGGAGTTTCTGTAAAAAGAAGGCAGATTAAAAGTGGCAGACGGCGTCAGGGCAGTGGACGGAATATTCTGTTGGTACACGGAATATTCCCTGAACTTCTGAAAATTGCAATTTGGCCCAGAATTTTCAGAAAATTGTGGTGTGGCCCAGCTTTCGGGGATAGTTTTCAGTGAGGTCCCTGGAAGTGCAGCGAAGGTTGGTTCTAGTTAAACGGACCGCTCCGGACGCAACCGCGAGGTCAGAATAGTGAAATTCTGAACGGTTTGGAAAGATTGTCAAAACATGGGAGTTTGTCATCTTCAATACTCGAAGGAAGGTTGCCGGATATTGTGGAACGCTGCGGATTCACTGAAGAGGTTAGAATGGGCAGATTCTGACCAGATTGGACAACCAGATACAGATTGAGATAGATCATTGAAGACCAGAGGAGATCAGGCTTGATCAAATGGCAGATCGAGGGAGATCAGGATTGGTCAGGGGCGATCAGAGGATTGCAGACATGATTATCTCAAGATCAAAGGTCTAGGAAAGTTCTGTCAAAAAGACACTGTCTAAGGAGACTGGTTCTTAAGTGGGACCGGTTGTGACCCCACCAGTCTTTCCTGGGAACTTTCCTGGTTGTTGAGGTGATCGGAGGATCTGGTTCAATCAAAAGAGAAGACCATTCATCGACGGATAGATGATTTGGCAACCAGTACAGGCTCAGGGAAATACTGTGGCTGTTGGAGCTACTGTATACGAGAAGGTACTAATGGTATGTGGACATGTAGAACAATAGTTGCAGAGGAGCATACTAAGCGCAGAAGTACAATTGCAGACGTGCAACAGTGCAAGGGTACGCTAGAGTGTCGTACAGAGGCGCGAGAAGAGTGTGCAGCAGCGGGTTGTTGACAGTTCACAGGAATTTCCAGACAGAGAAATTGAGACAGGTAAAACGCAAGAGTGCGTGCCAAGGAGTGGCAAGTCTTATTTCTCTATGGTGGTTTCTTTAGTTCCATGGCAGCAGATGATAGAGTTGATGCAGATCTCTCAAGCAAGCTTGACGCAGGGAGACCAGAAGCCATGGGTGCGAGCACTATGCACGGAGTTGCATAGTGGTAACTTGTACAGACCGGTGGAAGTTGTCTTGACAGAAGGGCTAACTGTCAAATATCAGTACGGACAAGTGAGACAGAACCGAACATCAGGGATTGCAGCACAAACAACAAGCGTATGTGGAAACGCCAGGAGGTTGTTCAGAAGTGCAGAAGGGCAAAGGCTGGTTGTTCAGAAATAAGCTCCGAGCAAGGAAACTTGAGGATGTTGATGTGTCAAACTCTGAAGTTTTCTAGTTGCTCCAGTGTTCATCATGCAAGGAGTTGCATGATAGTCAAGGGCATCCAAGCAGGGGGTGCAAGCATCTCAGTGAGGAGATGCAGACTATGCTGAAGACATCCGAGACAGAAAGTGTGGAAGAGATCTGTAGGAGATAGGAGCAGCGGTTCTCTCCAAATCAGAGAGTGGTGTGAGTTGAGTTGAGGATGTCGGATTCCCTCCTCCTCTTGTATCTCTGGTGTTTTATCTCTAGCTTCAGGGGATGCAGCGTCTCAGTGAGGAGATGCAAACTATGTTGAATTTGGGCGTGACAAGATTAGCAGCAGTATGTGCAGTGGATCACCTCACATGGGTTGAGGGGGTGATTTGTTGAATTCACCCCATGTAAAGGAGGTGTCTCTCTTCCATGGGAACACACACAAAGGTCAAGGAAGGAGGCTACCAACCATGTCAAAGAAGGAGGCTGCCGAAGTCAAGCATGGAGGCTGCCCAAAGGCTCTCCCACCTACTCCCTCACCTATAAATGGAGGTTGAGAGGAGAGAGCAAAGTGTGAGCAAACCGTGAGACAACAAAGAGTGCGAGAGATGTGAGGCGGAGAGACCGTCACCCTCGGTGTGAGCGAGGGAGACGGGTGAGTGGCTGAGTGAGGAGAGTGTGAGCTCCTCCTCTATTGTAATCTTTCTGTAATCTCCTCATTGGTATAGTGATAACCGGTTACTCTCCCGTGGACGTAGGCATTGGGCCGAACCACGTAAAATATTGTGTCTCCTTGTGTGTGGGTGTGTTTTTCTGCTTGCAATGATTTCTATAAGGTCTTGGGCGGGATCCCAGATCCCAACACCAAAATGACGTAGTTTTGAGTTTTATTTTATTATTATTTTTTTCTTTTTCTTCTTCTTTTTCTTGTTCTTCCTTTTCTTGCTTTTTTTTCTTTTTCTTTTTCTTCGTTTTCTTGGTTTGGAACACAGACCAGACACAGAGGCGAGAGAGAGAAGAGGAAGAGAGGAGAAGGAGAAAAGATGGAGAGAAAGAGGAGGAAGAGAAGAAGACGGTGGCGGTGATGGCGGAGGACAGGTTCGGATTGTTGAGCGATGATGAGATCCAGAGATCTGGAAAGTAGAGAAACCTTCGATTGTTGGAGGGAAGTCGTGGAATTGATGGTGACCGACAGAGCTAGGGTTTCGATGATGCAGAAGAGGTCGGTAGAGTCTAGATTCGAGGCGGTAGGAGAAGGGTTTTGGAGAGAGAGGTGGTGCGGTGGGCGTTTAGAAGAGAGAGAGAGAGAGGGGCAGCAGCGGCAGAGGGGGAGGTGGTGGTCAATCGGCGGCAATGGAGGTGAAGAGAAGAGGAGAGAGAGAGTAGTTGATTTTTGGTTTTTTTTTCTTTTTCTAGTGGATATGATCTGATCTGATTTTTTTTTTTAGTTGATAATGCGTTGATGAAGATGTTGTAGTTGATGTGTTCATGAAGATGTTGTTGATTTCTTCTTCTTCCTCTTCTCTTCTTCTTCTTCTTCTTTCTTTCTGCTTCTGCTTCTGCTTCTGCTTCTGTTTTCTTTTCATCTTCAAAAGAGAAAATTCCAAAATGAAAGAAAAAAGAATATAAAAAAAAAAAATTCCAAAACGACATCGTTTTGGATTCGGGGCAGATTCGAGCCTGAAGATTTCGGGCCTTGTAGCAGCTCTGCTTATCAAATTTGAGATACAAATCTCTATATCATAACAATCCGGATTGGTAGCTCGAAATCAACACGACTCGAATGGCCCAAGTCCAAACGATGTCGTTTTCGATTTTTTTTTTTTTTTCCTTTTCTCTTTGAAGATGAAGAAAAAAGATGAAGAACAGAGAGAGAAAGAGGAAGCTGGGCTCATCTTTATCAACAACACAGAGAGAGGAGCAGAGTTCATCTTCATCATCAACAACACAGAGATCTTCATCAATATCAACATCTTCATCAACAACAACATAGAGATCTTCATCAACATCAACATCAACATCAACAACATCTTCATCATCAACACATCATCATCATCATCAACATCTTCATCAACATCATCATCATCATCATCATCAAACACATTATCATCATCAACAACAACATCACAACATCTTCATCAACATCATCATCATCATCAACATCCATCGATTTTGTCAAATCCATATCTATCGATTTCATCGAAATCGATCGATTTGAAACCCTGAAAAAAGAAGAAGAAGAAAAAGAAGAAACACCATCACCGTCGATCTCTGCAACATCTTCTCTCTCTCTCTCCTCTTCTCTCTCTCTCTCTCCTCTTCTCTTCCCTCTCTGTCTGTGTTCGAAAGAATGAAAAGGAAAGAAAGAAAAGAAAAGGAAAAAAAAAAAACTGTGCAAAACGACGTCGTATTAATAAATAATATAGTTAGCAAACACAAAAGCTGGAATGGGTCCTGACAAATGTTTTGCAAGCTTTAAGTTATTTTTGTATTTTAGTTAGATCATGTTCTCCCTAGACAAAATGTGAAGGTGGTATTTTTGTAGTAAGTTAGATTATGTTTGTATTGTCCTAGTCTTAGATGATGGGGTCTTTTGGGAAGTGATCTCAGATTATAACTTACTTTTTTCTCTCACAAAAAATAATTTTTAATCATCTTTTCAAAATAGCCCAACATGTAAAGTGGCTCGATGTGGTGGCAAAAGCAGCCTTACAAGAAGGTTAAACTGTGTGCAGCTTTTCTTATATATATAGATATATGCATATGCTGTATGTTACCGAAAATAAATAAATAAATAATAATAAAATTCAAATAGAAAATTAATTTTAAAATTTTGTTATAAAATTAATTTTAGATACAAATCTCTATAATTTCCATATTGTGAATTAACTTACTATTTTTTCCCCCCCACTAGTTACATTACATGAGACTTGAACTGTCTCTTTATACTATGAATAAAAAAAAAAAAAAAACTGTCTCTTTATATATTTGAATTGGAAACTTCATTCATTTTGATATTTGAGGGAAAAATTATTGTACATATCCCTTACCATATGTATTTTATAACTAAAGAAAAAATGTCATAATTTTATACTTTTTGAGTTAAAAAAAATTATAATCAAACATTATATAAGGCATAATTAAAGATATCATGAATCAAAATTAAAGAAGAAAGTCGGTCATAGCTTAAAAAAAAATGACATAATAAAGGGTGCATATAATACCCCCTTTAAGGGCGTGGTATAGTAGAATTTCCCGATATTGAATTGCCCTCTCCATAATTATTTAGGTTATATTTAAATCATAAATTTAGTTAGATATTTATAAATCATTAAAATATATATATATATATATATATTTATAAAGAAAAAAGAAAAAGATATTTCACCTATTGTTTTTTTTTAAAAAATTATTATTTAAATTTATGATTCAAACACAAAATTATATAAGATTAGGGTAAATTACATTGACCTCCCCTGAGGTTTACCTTAATTGCAAGGATCTCCCCTGCAGTTTCAAAAATAACAAACCTCCCTTGCTTTTGAAAATAATATACAAAGACTCCATTCCCGTCAAAAGAGCCTTAACGATGTTAACTTAACAGTGAAATTGACCATAATACCCTTCTGCCATTGTCTTCCTCACACTCTCTTTCCAAACCTCTCTCATCAAAAACCCCAAACCCAAACCAACAATAACCACTCTTTCGTGTCAATTTTGCAGAGTGAAAGTGAGAAAAAGTGAGAAATTCAGCAAATTTTATTGTTAACAACATTGAAAACCCACTAGCAAAAATTCACACACACACACACTAGAAATCAGTTGCATTAACTTCTGTTGATGGTTTGCGTGCTGTTTATGATGATAATTGAATCAATTGATTCTTGTTCTTGCTGAACAAACAAGACTAAGAAACAAACAGAAAGAGAAATCGAAGATGAAGACTCTGACGATGATTTGGTTTTGTACAGGCGGAGAGGTTGGGTTCGAATCTATTGATCCATTCCTCAGCATAACTAAAATATTTGATAATTTCACTACAACAAGAAGAACATAAATTCACTTATAAGAGAGAATTAGAAAAGAGAAATCATGGAGTTAGTACAGTGATCAACTAACTGACCTCAATGATCAGAAATTTTTTCTAGAAAGTGCTGCAAGTGACTGACCTCGAGGAAGGGATGCGAAGGTCTTTGGCGGCGACGAACGACAGAAAATGAGGTGCTACAGCAAAGGAAGAGATGTTGAGGTGGTGGTTCTTTGGTCATCACCATTTGCATGAGAGATCATTTTGCAACAACGGTCGCAGAAGAGAGAGAGAGAGAGAGAGAGAGAGAGAAAGAAAGAATAGAGTGGATCGTAGGAGAGAGAGAGAGGCGACAGTTTGCGACGGGGAAAGAGAGGCAGAGAACATATAGAGAGTAAGAGGGAAGAGAGATAGAATGGCTAAGGTTTTGACCGTACAGTGATATATGTATATATATATATATATGTTTGTTTCTCTCTTACTCTTTCTGCAACCATCGTAATCGCCATGATCATCATCGCAATCTGCTATCACTAAGAGAGAGAGGAGTTCGATATGGGGAGGAGTTCAGTATGGTGGTGGCGGCATTGGGCGGAGAGAGGCAGCAAAGGACAACGAGGAGAGAGATGCAGAGTACAGAGGGAAGAAAGAAAAAGAGAGAGAGAGGGAAGAACCGTATAGTGATATATATATATATATATATATATATATATGTATGGAAAGGTAAGGGCAGTATTAGAATTTGAAGAATAATCTTGGATCACATTAGCCAAATCTGTTTGAATTTGGACGGGTGGGTAACAAAGGGGGTTATTTGTATATTAGTTTCAAAAGTAAGGGAAGTCTGTGTTATTTTTGAAATTATAAGGGAGGTTCCTGTAATTAAGGTAAACCTTAAGGGAGGTTAGAGTAATTTTCCCATTAGATTATTTTTACTTTTACCAAGATTATAAAATATTAATTTATTAATAAAATTAAGGGGAATTGACTAGTAAATCCCAAATTGTCATCTTGTAACTCATTTGGTCCTAAATTATTTATGTTAAACTGTTTAGCCCTTATGACAGGTTGTTTACAATTTTGCCACTGATGTGTTAATTTGAATTTATGGGGTGTGTTTATGGGAATGATGGTGTTTGTGGTTCACATACCCAAGAAAAGCGTACTAGTAGGTTTTGGAGTAGTGATATTGTGTTAATGTGGGACTGAGACCACATTGGTTTTGGGTAGCTAGTACGACGTGGATGTGTGAATCGGGTTTTTTGTATGGCCCGAACTCGAAAATGTGTTGACCTGGAAAATCAAATTGGTTAGACCTGTTTAACTATTTTGGAAATAGGAATCATCCCCAAATTGGGAAACGATTCGGTGGCTAGGTGCAACGTGAACCTTAGTAATCGTTGGAATTGCCCCCCCACATTTCGCAAATTCAAATCAACATAATCCATAAACAGACGGAAGAGATTGAAGGAATAATTGACCCAGAGTTTGTGCATATCAGAGGTGGTGTGGTTGTACTTGGCGTTGAGTGCTGTGGTGTGAAGAACACTAGTTTGGTTGGTTGGTCGGTCGGAGGTGTCTCCTGT
Source organism: Camellia sinensis (assembly GCF_055761805.1). NCBI lineage: Eukaryota > Viridiplantae > Streptophyta > Magnoliopsida > Ericales > Theaceae > Camellia > Camellia sinensis. Next base: position 61,302,747 of record NC_138974.1, read on the forward strand.
GAATCCGGCTTAGCATAATGGTAGTGGACTAGTTGATCCGACGTGACGTGAACAATGTCTACGACGTGATGACCTAGAACTCAGAATGGTGTGTGAACGTGAACAATGGTGTGTGAAACGGGTTAACGTGAACGTGAACAATGGTGCGTGAATCTAGCTTAAATATGAACGTGAATGTGAACGTGAATAATGGTGAGGTATTACTGCAAATACTTTTTACTTATATGTTGTAGAACATTGATGGATCACTCACAGAAAAAAGGTTAGAAAGAGAAAAGCAGAGGAGAGAGAGAAAAGGAGAATAGAAAGAAAAGAAGAAGCAGAAGATATGGGAAAAGAAGAAGATGAGAGAGGACTAAAAAAACAAAAATTGATACCTATATCTAAAACTAAAACCATGATGAGACTACATGCACTTGATTAAATGTTTTCACATTTTTAGAATTGGGTTAACGTGAACGTGAACATGAATATGAACGATGGTGCATAAATACAAAATGTGAACCATCCCTGTGGGAAGCCGACGGTGTTGACGTTAAACCCAGCAATGGTGGACTGTCACAGATGATGTGGGCCACAAAACACAAACCTTAAAATGGATTATACATACATACTCACCAAGATCTCACACTTCCACCTCCCTCACCAAACGTGGGATTATACATACCTAAAATAAAACAAACACATCCCATAATTTATGTGAGGGCATATTCGTCCTTCACATAACAATGTAAATTCAAAAAAGGAATAAACTGTAAGATATCCATTCTAATATGGACTTACCAATCAAACAAAAAATTTGTAGGACCAAACGGAACATAATTTACTTAGATGGGACTTTACTTAGATGGGACTTTCCGATAAATTTCTCTAAAATTTAAATTACAATAAAAAAATTCGTATCACTAGTCTATCAACGACGTTCCTCTTACCACACGACCCTTGCTCCATCAACTAAAATTAGGAGTTTCAAAAATTTTGATAGGGACCGCCACCTAAAATTGTGAGCAAATTTGTTCCTTTTGACTGATCGGCAGGTAGCCGATTCACTGAAAGAATCAGTCACGTAATTCCACGTCCCTCCCATTCGTGGCACTTTCTCTGCTCCCATGACCTGCCTTCCTCTGCTTCACCTCTAGAAAAATTATTGGTTACTTCAAGTGCATCATGAGATTATATTGGGGTAAATTATAAACACATCCTTAAAATTTATTTAAATTATAAATTATTTTTGTAATTTTAAAAATTATATTATGTTCTTAAAATTTTTAATTTCATAATAAATAGGTCTATTTATTAATAAATCATTAAGTTAATTAACAGTTTTTAATAATATTAAAATTTTATTTCAATTAATAATTTAGATAATTTTATTATTATATAGTTGAACAATTAAAAATTTTAATTTTTTAATTAATTCTGTTAAATAAAAAATTCTGATAGGGAGGTATTTGTAATTTTTCAAACTACAGGAGATAATTCATATTTTAAGCAAATCTCAAGAGATGTATTTGTTATTTACCCGATTATATTGCCAAGCCAACCACAAATCTTATATTCTTTTATTTTTTTCGTCTCAAAACATTAATTTTTTATTTTATTTTTTATTATCTTAAAATATTAATCTATTTTTAAAAATTAAAAACTAAAATAATATAAATTTTTTATTTTACACTTCTTTTAAATTTATTAATAACACAAAAAATATAATTACAAAAATTAATATTTTTTTTAAAACGTACTTTCAAAAATTAATTTTGAAAAAATAAAATTTTTAAAATGTAATAATTGTACTACCTCAAAAAAAAAAATTAAATTCTCTAAAAATGACTATTATTTTAAGATAAAAAGAATATATTTTTCAACCAGTTAGCGGTGGTTTGAGATATTTTAAATAAATGTATTTTTTAATTTTTATAAAAAAATATATAAAAAAATAAATAAACTAATTAAAAAATATATATATATATTGATAAATTTTGATTAGTGTAACCCAAATAAATACGCGTGGGTAAAAAACAGGCACTTTTTTATTCTTCCCAAACACCACTCAATTAAAAAATCGGGAGTCTCATACGCACCATCAACCACCAAGCATGTAGAGCACCACGGGTTGCTGCCTAGACCAACCAATAACGTCTCTACCTCCATAGGCCGCATGTCGGATGAGGACTTGACGCCCTCTCCAACCCACCCATCCCATAATAGTCCTCCTCTGCACTGCACTCCAATTTTTTATCCTTGATTAAATGGGTTCTCATCATTACCTCCTCACTCTTTCCCTCCTCTCTTACCTACTCTTCTTCACCTCTCTCACCCCAACTTGTTCAGCCTCACTGTCTCTGGCTTCACCTCCCGATTCCCCCTCCAAGGTCTCTCTTGGACTTTACTACGAAACCCTTTGCCCCTACAGTGCCGACTTCATCATCAATTACTTGGTTCAGATCTTCGATACCGGCCTCATCTCCATCCTCGATCTCAACCTCGTTCCTTGGGGCAATGCCAGGATCCTCGCCAACAACACATTCGATTGCCAGGTCCCTTCATTTTCTCCTCCCATCTTTGTTTTTAGGCTCACTGAATTACATGTATTTAGACTCTAAATTAACAACTGTTAGTTATGAGATTATCAATCGCTTTGGATTGACCTAGGTTTTAGAGGAGAATTGTATCAATTTTATAATTTAGCCAATTAATCCGAATCTCTCCATAATCGCCATTTTGTATCCCACCCACTGGATTCAATTGTCCCTATTCCAAACCCTAATTTTATATATTTTGTTACATTATTAATCTATCTTCCAAATTAACATGGCCTTAATGGACTATTAGTATTATTACTTGATAATCAATCGCATCAATGTACTACTAGCAAGTTAACAATCACCATCCCTCTCCATGAATAACATTATTTTTTTTGTGTGTACTATATGTTTGTGTGTGTGTGTTGTGGAGAATTGTGTTAGTGATATTGCTTGATTATTTGTAATGGTTGCAGCATGGCCCATTGGAATGCTTGCTCAACACTGTCGAGGCCTGTGCAATCAGTGTCTGGCCTGATCTGGTAAAGAACTTTTGTTGAGTTTATAAGGCATGAAATTATTTCTGTACTACTTAGTCTGTGGTAATGGGATTCCTGGTTGCATATTCTTTTTGGTGCTTTATGCCACTATATGTAAATTGCGCAGATCATTTCCAATGTTTCAACATTTTCATGGAAAAAAGAAAATTAGTTTTGCAAAAACTTTGATTGAATATGTAGATAAGTCAGGTGTGTTTATCCACTTGCTATTAACAGAGTTAAGCTCTTTTGCAGAATAAGCACTTCCCTTTCATCTATTGTGTTGAAAGTCTGGTCTATGAGCACCAGTACACCCAGTGGGAAACATGTTTTGAAAAATTGGATTTGGACCCGACGCTCATTACTGAGTGCTATAGTAGTGGATATGGGAAAGAGGTGAGTTTTATTGTTTTGCATTTGGGTTTTATAATGTTCATAACAAGTACAGCCATTGTATGTAATATTATAATCTTATAAGAGATATGAGAATTTGATTTTTATTTTTTATTTTTTTCTGATTTCCCAATATTGAGCCAAGGCTGCTCAAATTGCAGCAGTTGTGTAGTGTCTATATTCTCACTGTTGAAATATATGCATAACTCTGTCAAGTAATTTCATATTTTTTGCCACTATGAACTGGGATGATTTCCTGTATAAGTAAGTAGCCTTCAGATGTCACTACATATACTTGGGTTGATCTCAAGTAAGGGCACAACCTTTCTTTATAAATGTTGTAAGCTATGCGCCTAGAATTGTTCACAATACTTCAAGACCTTTCATGGCCCTACTAGATACACCTTTGTCAAACTGTTTATGATGAGGGAGAATCTGAGATTGAGCTTTCAATTCTATTTTCTACCAGATTTTTTCTGCCCGCGAAGTTTTACCTACTGATTGAAATATTCCTTTCATGTATGTGTGTTTCTTTATGAATTTCTTTTAAGAAGCTACACCAAACCAACAACCATGCCTGAAGCTACATGCCACTGTCTAAGGCCTCGTTTGGGAACAGGCTAAGTAACTTTTTGGCTATTTGGCTAAAATATGAGCTAAAAAAAACTAGTATGTTTGGGATGATTTTTTGACTTTTTACGAAAAGATGTGCAAAAAGTAGAGAGAAGAGAATCTTTGACTTTTTGGTATGAGTTGTTGGCTTTTTGATTTTTTTAGTGACTTTTTGGCTTTTTGGCTAAACGGGTCGCTTCCCAAACGAGGCCTAATTGTTCAAACATAGATTAGAAACTAGGTTAAGAGGTGGCATTTATGTCAACAAAGATTTTCGGTCTCTTGTATGAGCCTCTTTGTAATATGAAGATGAGAAAAGTTGTGTGGAGAACGAATTGGAAGGGCAACAAGAAATGTAGTGGATGTTTTAGAAAATGGATGAAAATCATAAAAAGATGATGTGTTATTATTATTATTTTTTTTCACACGAAATGATGCACATCAATCAATTCTGATGATATAGTGTTCTTGAAAATATCTAAAACCCATATTGGCCTTTGAACCAAAAAAATAACTCCACTCTTGATGTCCAGAGATTTTAATGGCATATGCCTTCCCTGTTGAAAAGGCTTTTGTCATTTTATCATACTGGGGCTACATATATATCACCTGAGGTACCTAGTTGAACTTTGTCTTTATCCCTTTAGATCAGATGACTTTCCTTTATTTGTGTTTCGGATGCTTTTTCACTATGTGTGAAACCTTTCTTCCATGAACATTTTATGGTTGATTAAGGGTTGTTTTGAGAATAGGATATTTGGGATGATTTTTTGAACATATTATGGTTGAACATTTTAGTATGTTTGGGATGATTTTTTGACTTTGTATGAAAAAATATGCAAAAAGTAGAGAAGGGTATAGTTCTTTAGTTTTTTGGGCTTTTTAGTGACTTTGACTTTTTGGCTAATGTAGGAGGTTCCCAAACTTAGCCTAAATTTATAATCTCTGTGCAGCTTGAACTACAATATGCAGCAGAAACAAATACTCTTCAACCTCCCCATGAATATGTGCCTTGGGTGGTTGTTGACGGAGTACCCCTCTACGAGGTTAGTTTCCTTTTGGCTTTATGCCGGTTAATTTCCAATGTTTCACAATTTCCTAGTGTTTGCTACTAAGCTGTGAATTATGGGGTTATGTTTCTACACTGCAATACGTATGGTTTGCTCTAAATTCTTTAGCAATTGATGTTTTTAGTGCAAGTTCTTGAAGCTCAGATAATTGGTAGTGTAAGCTGGCAGTGACATGGGGTCTTGACAAATTGACATATTTCTCTTTTTGTAGGATTATGAAAACTTCATAAGCTATATCTGCAAAGGTTATAAAGGCACTGCTCTGCCCCAATCGTGCGTCGACTTAGCCCTCAATACTATTCCAAAGGACAAAGCAAGCCCTAGACATCCAGTCTGCTATAGAGAAGAAGCAACAAAGTCAAAACTATCAAAGATAAGATCAGCCATTAGATCATGGATGGACAAAGTTGATGTTGCAGTATCACTGTAGATGCCTTAAGGTTTGGTATACTTCTGGGTAAGTACTGTTGTCTATTTTTCTGCTGTTTTACGAGTGTGGGGGATTACTAGATTTGGCTTGTTAATATTGGTATATCCCTAGTTTAATCACAGTAACGGTTCTTTATGTTGGTTCTGCTTTGTCTGTAGTTATTTCAGCTGTTGATTTAATAATAGTTATAGCTACCTAAGAACTTTATTACATACAGCACATTGTTGAGTGAATGTCTTGTATTATGTAAATCAATACAGTTATTAGGCTTGTACATGTGTTTGCATCAGGTTAATAAAGCCTTAAATGTACAATTTGTCAGTATGGGAAGTTTTGTAGGTTTTGCCTAAGGAAAATGTTCTTTTTTTTTTTTTTTTTTTTTTTGAGCACATCCTAAGGAAAATGTTTTAGACCCCCAAAAATCTCTGACAATTCAACCCACAATATTGTGATTTGATAAGTTTCAATTTTTGATTGGTTAGATACTCAATGATATGGGACTTACCACTCTTGCCACATCACTGTGGATGCATTTGTAGATATAAAATGTAGGTCTCTAGCATTGTTGTTTGCCTAAAGGGTGACAACCCTTTCAAACCATACTTTAGAATTAGACTCTTTTTTTTTTGAATAATAATAATAATAATAATAATAATAATAATAATAATAATAATAAGCCACACCACAGCAGTGCAGTATTTCTATTTTGTGGTATGAATGAAAAAGTGTTTTTTGAACTGAAATTTACTTTTTCCTCAGTTTCTTACATATAAATACATGGGTTTGCTGACCAAGACGACCCAGATTGTGGGGTCTAAAATTTTTGGGCCTACCTAACGATGTGGCCCAGAATGTGATGTTATACAGCCTAGGCATCCGTCCTGAAAGGAGTTTGGTGTGCGAGTAGTTAAGAAGACTTGTACAAACAAATAAAATTTATAAATATAATTTGCAAATTGATGTGACATGTTATTAATTAAATGTCTAAAATAAAAAAATAAAAAAAACAGTTGACGTGGCAAACATGATTGAGGTGCCACATCAGTTAACATATAAAATTTGTAAAAAATTTGAGTAAAGCATTTTTTAAGGAGACAGATTCAAAACCTGTTAAGCATAGCATGCTCGCTATTTTTCCAAAGGCCATGTTTGTTATCCCCATGAGTGGTAGCATTAGAGTGATAGTGATGTTAGACCTACTAAAACATATTTGGTTAAGGAAATTGATGAGTGAATTATTAATCCAATCAGATTGATAATCCCCCTATATAATTGGATTAACAAAGTTGGAGAAGGTATGAGATTGAAAAAATAGTGAGGGGAATAAATACTATTTTATTATTTTTTATTTTATTTTTTACCCAACTACAACCTGTTATTTGTAATAAAAAAAATTATATTTATTTTAGAATTTTTATTAATATAGAAATATAATTTTTTAAATTTTATATAAAAATAATTTAATAATCACATCACTAATTATCACTTCCATTATCATCAAAACAAATACACTTTACTTAATTCCCTCACTAACATTCTCCATATAAACAATCTCTTCACTAACCATCCCTTAACTAATAATCTCATTCAATTTAATTCTTCGAACAAACGTGGAGGACCAAACTTGTCTTTCCTCCTTACTTTTGATTCTATTATAATTTATATGTCTTTAGAAAATAAAAAAATAAAAATCTATTATGTCAAGTTTTTTTTTTCTTTTTTATTTTTTTTTACAATTATAAGATGACTACAGAGGAGTTTTGAGTATTTATTAACTTACGAAAATTGAGTTTAAAATGTTGATGATGAAAACTATGGTAGGAATAGAATGCAAGAAATGCAATTTGTTTAAAAATTATGACACTCACGCCAGAGATCCATTTCTGAAACTATTAGGCTAATAAGTCAAAATTAATTTTTTTTTAGAGCAAAATGATATTATTTGTCCAAAAGAACGTGTTATCTGTTCAAAAACTTATTTATATCTGTCTATCTGTTCAAATATTACATATTTGTACATATATCACATATGTATTCAATTATTTATTCAAATATATACACATGTCAGCTATTTACAAAACTCTAAATCTATTCAAATATTCAAATATCTGTTTAACTCTATGCTATAATTTTTCGTTGTCGGCCATTGCCAGCAACTTTTTTGAAATTTTTTACGTAACTTTTCAACTTGAATTAATCATTGGATCTATTGCCTAATGTACCCTCAACTTGGATTTACTGGCAGTTCTTCCTAAAAATTAATCAATTAAAATTCAACCAATAAATAAATAAAAAAATTCTAACATTATCACTTAGAATTTCTGGACAAAATTACCAACTCATTTTTATTTATTTATTTATTTCGGTAAAATGGGGTAAGAAAGGATGGGAGGGAGGTGTCTGAAAGGAGAATTATTGGTTGGTCTTGAGGTACCGTCATATGGTATTTCAAAAGTGTTATGATTGATGGAGAGGATGAGACACACAAATTTATATTAGATAATTAAAAAATATTAAAAAAAATGATAAATTATTATTGCTAAAGAATTGTTTTGAGAAAATGATTAAAAATTAATTTTTTTTAACTTATTTTAAAAACATATAAAAAATATGATCCAAAACAAATTTAAAATTAAAAAACAATTTTTAATCATCTTTTTAAAATAGTCTTAAAAAATATGACTAGGTAATCCCTCAATACAAACCAATAATTTTTCGTAAAAAAGGGCAGCCCGTATCTGCCTTCAACTCTCCCCCACATATCTTGTCGGTGACCCTTCCGACATTTGGTCAATAAGGTTGCATTGCTCCGTATTTCTTTCTTCGATAATGAATAATGTTTATTATGATTATATTTTTATTATCATTTACTTATTTATTTTGTAAGTTATCACAATAATATTAGAAATAAAGATAAATGACATAACTCACTAAACTAATCTGTTGTTACATATAATTGAGTAATGATACATAATTCTAATACAAAAATTTTAAATAGAGCTCTAGTGAAATGACAAGTCAAAAGAAGATGAAAAACACCAATAGAAAATAATAATAATTATACATGGACTAGTACCAGATAATTAGAGTTCCTTTAAAATTCTTATTTTAGAACTATCAAATTTTTTTTGCATGTAATTTGATAATTGAATCGAATATAATATTTTTAAATAAGACGGAACCACACTCGAGAGTTATATTTCTGTATTTAGATTCTATACACATAATTTTTTAATAAAAATATAATAATAATTATAGCAATATTTATTTATATTAATTAACAGTATGGGTGAGGGCCACCGACTGTTCTTTTAATTTCCCCATTTATGGATTGCGTCTACAATTCCTTCAACAGCTTCTATTTGATTTTGCCATGGTACAAAAGGCAACCCCAATTATTTAATTGTGAGTGTTACGATAATAATGTTAACATGGTTATATATATAATCATATTTTATTGTGTGCTTTAATTTGAAATTATAAATTTTACGTCGCCTTCATATAATAAAATCTTGATAGAAAATTAAGATTAAAATAAATCAAAACAGTAGGAGACAAAATATAATAATTTTTAGTGAGAAATATAAAATAATAAAAATTTATAATTAAATAAAGAAGGAGAAAGAAGGAAAAATCTTCTTCAATGTCCTTTTTTTTTTTTAAAAGAAAAAAAATTTACAAATCAGTGATATTATTTTAAAATAATTAAGATTCATAAAAAAAAAATTATGACTTTAATTATTAAAATGTATAAAATTTATCATAAAATTATAATTATTTCTTAAGACTGACATTAATTTGTTATTTTCTTTATTTTCGATCTATGTTGGTAGAGGTGTGCGTGGTGCGATTTAGATTGTTTGAGAGTAAAATTATAAATCGAATAGCGGATTAATAGATTGGTGGATCGATAAATTGCAGTTTGGACAGTTTTGGGTGGGTTGACGAAGTGAAAAATATTCTAACCAATTATCAAGCATTCACTACAACAAAAAAGAGTTTTAGGAACCAAATGTTTTGGTCTCTAAAAGTGAAAATTTTGTTGTAAAAGTAAATTAGAAACCAATTTCTATCATTATGAGGATAGTCGCTAAAAGGTCGTCCCAAAAAATAAAAAACAAGACTTTTAACAACAAAATTTTGAAAATGTCACTAATAAATAGATTTTTAGAAACAAAATAGTTTGATCTCAAAATAATTTATTTTTTGAGACAAAAAATTTGATCCAAAAAATATAATAATTCATCACTAATGTCTAATTTTCGTTGCTAAAAATATAATAACGACACTTTTCGCAATAAAAATATTTGGTCCCTAAAAAATAATTTTGTCTCTAAAACTTTAATTTTTTGTAGTGATTTACATAATATATAATAATAATATGCATAATATTTTTCATATATATAACACAAACTAATTTTACATAATATTTTTCATATATATAATTATTAATTTATAATAAATTTCACATCTTAAATTTTTTTTACACTCATTTTTACTTTGATATTTCATTAGAGGTTAAAAAAGAAAAAATTAGCTAAAACTCCTCCATTGGACTCTTATTTGGTAAAAAAGATAATCCAATTTATTTTACTTCATAGAAAACACACAATTGAGTAAGGACAAAATAAAATATATATATTTTTTTTCTTGAACAATATTGGTAGAGCAACATGTTACTGTGAGACAAAATAACATATTACTGTCAAACAGAATAACATGTTATTGCGAGATAAGATAACATATTACTGTCAAATAAAGTAACATGTTACTTTTACTGTGTTACATCAATTTTGATGATAATAATTTTTTTTTTAAAGAATTTCATAGTCAACATGAATCTTATTCAATAGATCTTGATAAGAAAATTTTAAAAATATTAATTTTATTAAAAAATGGCATATACATGAAAAGTTATATTATTTTAAAGTTTAATATTTTGATAATAATAAAAAAAAAAGTTTTTTTTGTGTTTAATAATGCGTTAAAGTTTTATTATGAAAAGATTTTGATTAAATCTTTCTTAAAAAAATATATGTATTACATATATAGCGAAGTTGAACAATTTTAAAGGTAAATTATAAATTTTAATATTTAATTCATAATTAACGAATAAAACTGTATAAATTAATATAAATTGTAAAACTGTATCGATAAACTAATATGAATTGATATTGCCAGATTATATGCAGGAGAGAATGGGAACGCACGAATGTGGCAAGAAAAATGTACTTTCTTCTGGAACACACCTACGTCATCAACGATTAAGACAAGTATACTTATTTTAGGGAGGGCACTTATTAAAGTTACCAGTGGGAGGTTGGATTCACCGTACAACCTTATTGATTACAAACATTCTCATAATTTACGGTTTTCGAAGCAAAACAACAGCTTAAATTCAGGCCTATCTTGACCCTTTTTTTTATATATATAATTTTTTAAACTTTTTAACATCACAATATATTTTTATTTTTATTTAAACAATCAACTTTTAATCTATTTTTCAAAATAAGCCTCATAACCCAACACTCCCAGTCATACATAAATAAAATTAATTTTCCATGTATCCAAAAGATAATTAAATAAAATACATAAATAATATAGTGTTTTTTTTAGAAGGAAAATAATATCATTTTATAAAATTCTAAGTAAAATGTTTTTTATTTTTATTTTTAAAAGAGTCGTCTAGACTGATGTCCTAGTGATGTTTTTAGAATTAAGATGATGTGCTAGTGACGGTTTTAGAATTAAGAAATATTTTAATAATTGTATTTTAAATAATAAATCAATAATTTTTTATAATATCATTTTGTTTATATTTTGTAAACGCATAAGTTAAAAGTAGTAATCATTTTTTTAAAATTTTTCAATAATTATTTTCTTAGCTTATTGAATTTAATTTTGCCTAATCCAAAATTTCATTGATTATACGAAATCTAAATAATAACAATAATAATAATAAAAATTATACCTAAGTTGCAATACATGGGCCTATATCCTCATGTAGAATGATCCTAGTATAGTGACAAAAAAATTATTTTAAGTTTGAGTGACTGAGTATTATTATTTTTAATATACAAGTTTCGTTTGGGAAGAATAGTTGGGCTGGATTTGGGGTTATTTTAACCATAAAAAGACAAAATAAACTTTTTAGCCTAATAAGACAAGACATTACATCCAACACATAATCATTACATTCATTAATTCTCACAAAAAAATCAAAAAAAATTAAAAAGTCATTCCCAAACGAGACTTTTTAACCTCAAACTAAAATAGTCAAAAAGTCAACTCACTTCTCAAATGAACTCATAATATGTTAGCATATTAATAAATTATATTAGTATAATCAAACATTCGAGATTCTCTATAAACTCTAATTGTAAATCTCTCTTTAAAATTTTAGAAATACAATCACTTAAATTATACGATTAAAATGATCACATTTTAATAATGTGGTATACTTTACATGTCCCTAAATACAATTAGAGGTGTGCGCGGTGCGGTTTGAGAGAAAAATAGAAACCGTATGGCGGGTGGCGGATTGATAAAAGTGTCACTAGAATTTGTCATTTTCCTTATCAAAAACCGGCGGTTCGGTTGGCAAATAATGACGGATTTGCCTTGGCAGTTCGGGCGGATTGGCGGTTTATAAAAAATATAATTCAAATTACAAAACTTAAACCAAAGAGTAAAAAAAAGAAGAGAGATACCGTGATGTTAAGCATCTTGCGAAGCTTTTTTCTGATGCAGCAAGGGTAGCAACAACATGATAATATCAACGACTATGACATCAGTTCTTTACAAGCATCTGTGGAAGTTACAATGATAAAATACAATACATAAAATTAATATCATTCAGGATTTACAATATATTGAAAATGTTTACCGTTAAAAAGTATTTAGATTGAAAAGTGAGCTGATGCAAGTTTGCAACATGGCCAGGAAAAAAAAAATTGAAAAGTGAATTGGAATCCAACTTTATTTTGGACTACTGACATCTTGAATTTCCCTCGAGCAGTAATGTAATACTATATTCTAAGGTATAGAACAACAAGTAAACTTAAGTAAAAAAGAATTTTTAGAATCTTATAAAACATGATTTAATAGCGGTGCGGGTCGGTGCGGTTTGGAAGAAAAATAGAAACCGACGGATTTATAAAAATGTCACTAGAATTTGCCATTTTTCTTACCAAAAACCGGCGGTTCGATTGGCAAATAATAACGAATTTGCCTTGGCAGTGCGGTTCGGTACGATTTTGGAGATTTCGGCGGTATTATGCACACTCCTAAATACATTATTGGATACATACCATAAGTGATTAATACTACATATGACATCACATCAAATTATATCCAAACTTAACATCATAGAATTATTTTTAGTAGCTCAATTGTCAATTGTCATTTTGAGTGAGAATGTTAATTCTGTTAACATAAATTTCAGAACATAAACTTTACACTTTGGATCATTTACCATGTGTATTATCAAGAAATCAAGACAAAATGACATACCTGAATCCATTGATGAACGGTTAAACGAAAGCGTCTGATTGTCAATAAAACCTTTGATATTGACTTTGTTAGAGCCTTCTAATCCTTTCCCTTTGGTGCCTTATGTTTCTCCTTTAGAGGATTTAGAAAAACAAAACAGTATTCTTATTTTTTCACCTTGGGAAGGAATAGGGACCATAACCTTTTAAAGGTTGTAATTGGTTTTCATAACTGAAAGGTAATGAAAACCAATAAATTAACCATTATTGGTTTTAAAACTGAAAGGTTGTGGAAGTTCAAAAAGAATGAAAACCAACTTTAACCAATATATTTTAATTTCTATTTCTGCCCCTCATAGAAATAGAAATTATACAACTAGTATCTACACATTAGGTCCATAACACATATACCCTTAAGCCTATTAACTAAATTGAATCACTTAAATTGTAGGCTTCTTATAAATGATAACACCACATTTAATTATGTGGTCCCATTGAGACATTATCTAACAATCTCCCACTGGACCACATATGTATCTTGAAAAATGTGCTTAACTTTAGTGAGCTCAGAAATTTGTTATCATAACTTGAGGGTATCCAAACAATCTTGTCCATTAACTATATTAATATAAGATCAAAGCGGTCTTCGTTACATCAATCGTAACTCGACCCACCAATGGTCACGTATACTAATACAGCTAAATGACATAGATCAATCATGGATGCGTAGCATGGAAATTACATGTGATGTGATCCATACATGCCTATTTCCAACTGGTCTTACTTAACTTTATTGAGATCAATACTTCACAATACGTAACAGAGCGTAATAAACTGAATATTTCATTTCTGCAGAAATTAATCTAATTACATAGATAAAACTCAAGGCTGACATAAAGCAGTAATATAAATACAAACTCCCACTAAACCAGAATGTTCTCAAATAGAACAACACCCATCTGAGCAGTGTGCTCATGAAAGACCTTGGGTGGTAGTCCCTTCGTAAGTGGATCCTCTATCATGGAGTTTGTCCCAATGTGCTCTATGGAAATCTGTCCACTCTGCACTACCTCCCCACATTACCATTTGAATCCCTTTTGGTTTTAAATATCCATTTACAACCTACGGGCTTTGCACCAACTGGTAATGAGACAAGTTCCCAAACTTTATTGTCTTGCATAGACTTATATTCTTCATTCATGGCTTCTATCCACTTATGAGAGTTGGAACTTTCCATGGCTTGACGAAAGTTGATTGGATCATCTTTCGACATTCCATTTTCTACCTCATGTTCTTGGAGATATACAATATAATCATCTGAAAATGCAAATCTCCTTTCTCTGGTAGATCGCCTTAATGGCACAGATTCTTGAGGTTGAGGTTGTAGAGTTTGTTCCTCAGGAACAATTACCTCATCTTGAATGGGGTTTTGAACTATATTATCTTGAACAACATTGTCTAGTTGAGGATCCGAAATTACTTCTCGAGCAATGACAGGTATAGGAACCTGTGATTGGTCAAAAGTAGTAGTAGGAAGTGGGATTACTCCTGCTTCCTCCTCAAAGACAATGTCTCTAACTGGATTTCTCCCCCTAAACTCAACATCCTCAAAAAATGTTGCAATTACCTCATGTTCACATTAAGTTACCAAACAGATAATCTCTAAATAAATTAATTTAATGACAACATCTCAAGATACCTAGCACAACATTAATACCAAGCCTTTGGGTAGTGATATTAACTGTAAGTGGTATTCTTGTTGTAATGATCAAACATTGACAATAAGTTATGTCAAATAACAAATCTATCTTTTGATGGATTTATTATTCACATTAGGTTTCCTTGACAATTGGCACATGTTTATCACCACAAAATGTGTGTGTAATTCTGCCAAGTCTTAATCATGTCTTTGGACCGATAAATACCCGCATGAGATACACAGACATGAACTTCAAAACATTCCATATAAAACAATCTAGACAAGAGAGATCACTTTTGTGACATCTTGTTTGAATTGACTTATATTGAGAGTGTTAGAAAATTAAATTTCTGTAGACGTTGTATGAAATTACATTAAATTTAAAGATTTCTAAATTTGTGACCCCGTATATTTTATATAATCTGCAGCAATTCCAATTATATATATACATATATATAATTGACGGTTCCAAAAACAAATAGTTTTTTTTTTTTTATGATGTTCAAAATGAAACCGATCAAATCGCAAGATATATCTATATATATATAAATACATGATGTTCATCCATTTGAAAAATGAACCGCCCATCCGAATTATGTTCCATTTCCGGAAAACAAAACAAAATTTGCAGCAGAAGAAAAAACAGAAATACAAAAAACAGAATCTGATTCCAGGAAACTAAATAGGATGAATAAAAACATATCTATTCTGATAATACACATGATATAACCGCTCTGATACCATTTGTAACACCCTGTCCCACATCGGAAGTTTGCATGGGTGATCTTGGGCATATATAGCACCACTACCTTGCTACTAAATAACTTGGACTTAAGCTTTTGGGTATTGTTGGTCGACCCACAAGTTATTTGGACTAGCAAGTAGTGGGGCGTTACAAATGGTATCAGAGCGGTTATATCATGTGTATTATCAGAATAGATATGTTTTTATTCATCCTATTTAGTTTCCTGGAATCAGATTCTGTTATTTGTATTTCTGTTTTTTCCTCTGCTGCAAATTCTGTTTTGTTTTCCGGAAATGGAACATAATTCGGATGGGCGGTTCATTTTTCAAATGGATGAACATCATGTATTTATATATATATATATAGATATATCTTGCGATTTGATCGGTTTCATTTTGAACATCATAAAAAAAAAAACTATTTGTTTTTGGAACCGTCAATTATATATATGTATATATATAATTGGAATTGCTGCAGATTATATAAAATATACGGGGTCACAAATTTAGAAATCTTTAAATTTAATGTAATTTCATACAACGTCTACAGAAATTTAATTTTCTAACACTCTCAATATAAGTCAATTCAAACAAGATGTCACAAAAGTAATCTCTCTTGTCTAGATTGTTTTATATGGAATGTTTTGAAGTTCATGTCTGTGTATCTCATGCGGGTATTTATCGGTCCAAAGACATGATTAAGACTTGGCAGAATTACACACACATTTTGTGGTGATAAACATGTGCCAATTGTCAAGGAAACCTAATGTGAATAATAAATCCATCAAAAGATAGATTTGTTATTTGACATAACTTATTGTCAATGTTTAATCATTACAACAAGAATACCACTTACAGTTAATATCACTACCCAAAGGTTTGGTATTAATGTTGTGCTAGGTATCTTGAGATGTTGTCATTAAATTAATTTATTTGGAGATTATCTGTTTGGTATACTTTATTGGCTATGCCGAACGATCACGGGGTTACAAGTTTTATGATCTCACAAATAGGTCAATATTTGAGACGGGAATTGCAACATTTTTTGAGGATGTTGAGTTTGGGGGGAGAAATCCAGTTAGGGACATTGTCTTTGAGGAGGAAGCAGGAGTAATCCCACTTCTTACTACTACTTTTGACCAATCACAGGTTCCTATACCTGTCATTGCTCGAGAAGTAATTTCGGATCCTCAACCAGACAATGTTGTTCAAGATAATATAGTTCAAAACCCCATTCAAGATGAGGTAATTGTTCCTGTGGAACAAACTCTACAACCTCAACCTCAAGAATCTATGCCATTAAGGCGATCCACCAGAGAAAGGAGATTTGCATTTTCAGATGATTATATTGTATATCTCCAGGAACATGAGGTAGAAAATGGAATGTCGAAAGATGATCCAATCAACTTTCGTCAAGCCATGGAAAGTTCTAACTCTCATAAGTGGATAAAAGCCATGAATGAAGAATATAAGTCTATGCAAGACAATAAAGTTTGGGAACTTGTCTCATTACCAGTTGGTGCAAAGCCCGTAGGTTGTAAATGGATATTTAAAACCAAAAGGGATTCAAATAGTAATGTGGAGAGGTAGTGCAGAGTGGACAGATTTCCATAGAGCACATTGGGACAAACTCCATGATAACGGATCCACTTACGAAGGGACTGCCACACAAGGTCTTTCATGAGCACACTGCTCAGATGGGTGTTGTTCTATTTGAGAACATTCTGGTTTAGTGGGAGTTTGTATTTATATTACTGCTTTATGTCAGCCTTGAGTTTTATCTATGTAATTAGATTAATTTCTGCAGAAATGAAATATTCAGTTTATTACGCTCTGTTACGTATTGTGAAGTATTGATCTCAATAAAGTTAAGTAGGACCAGTTGGAAATAGGCATGTATGGATCACATCACATGTAATTTCCATGTTACGCATCCATGATTGATCTATGTCAACGGTTAAACGAAAGCGTCTGATTGTCAATAAAACCTTTAATATTGACTTTGTTAGAGCCTTCTAATCTTTTCCCTTTGGTGCCTTATGTTTCTCCTTTAGAGGATTTAGAAAAACAAAACAGTATTCTTATTTTTTCACCTTGGGAAGGAATAGGGACCATAACCTTTTAAAGGTTGTAATTGGTTTTCATAACTGAAAGGTAATGAAAACTAATAAATTAACCATTATTGGTTTTAAAACTGAAAGGTAATGAAAACTAATAAATTAACCATTATTGGTTTTAAAACTGAAAGGTTGTGGAAGTTCAAAAGGAATGAAAACCAACTTTAACCAATATGTTTTAATTTCTATTTCTGCCCCTCATAGAAATAGAAATTATACAACTAGTATCTACACATTAGGTCCATAACACATATACCCTTAAGCCTATTAACTAAATTGAATCACTTAAATTGTAGGCTTCTTATAAATGATAACACCACATTTAATTATGTGGTCCCATTGAGACATTATCTAACAAATTTCAGTCATGTAAAGCTATCTTTAATTAGGAGTTAATAAAAATGACCCCTTACCAAATCTAAGTAATGTAATGGCTTCAAAACAAATCACTAGGAGGTGAACTCTTCCAAACCTGGGTTTGACTTCTTCACCTAATATTATTTACCATTTTATTATCATTTAATAATATACCACAGGCACACCCAATTCTATTCTTCGAGAAATACCAACTTTTCAGTAACGCACTACAACAAAAACATACTTTAGTGGCACTACACTAGTGGCATATTTTTAGAAAATGCCACAAAAAATGATATTTAGTGGCACATTTTTGAAAAATGCCACAAAACGACAAACATAAAAGGCTCTAGTGACATTTTAATGAACAAGTGTCACAAAACTACAACAAAAACATACTTTAGTGGCACTACACTAGTGGCACATTTTTAGAAAATGCCACAAAAAATGATATTTAGTGGCACGTTTTTAAAAAATGCCACAAAACGACAAACATAAAAGGCTCTAGTGACATTTCAATGAACAAGTGTCACAAAACTACAACAAAAACATACTTTAGTGGCACTACACTAGTGGCATATTTTTAGAAAATGCCACAAAAATGATATTTAGTGGCACGTTTTTGAAAAATGCCACAAAACGACAAACATAAAAGGCTCTAGTGACATTTCAATAAATAAGTGTCACAAAACTAAAACTAAAACACATTTTAGTGACACTACATTAGTGGCATGTTTTTAGAAAATGCCATGAAAAAAATATTTGGTGACACATTTAGAAAATGCCACCGAACCACAAGCATATAAGGCTCTAGTGGTATTTCGATAAAGAAATGTCATATCGATTTTATGGCGTTTTATAAAAGAATGACACAAGAAATTAATTTAGTGACATTTATCAACAAATGCCACTAAACTTTAGTAACAATGACATTTTTTAAAAAATGTCACTAAACTAAGTAGGTGCAAGTTACTTTTCATGGCATTTTGAGAACTGCCACTTAGTCAAAAACTTTCCAAGTTATCTAATGGCATTTTTTTTTAAAAAAAATTGCCAATATACTTCCAAAATTTTTAAAATGCACAAAATAACTATAAACAAATAAATTGAACTCAATATAATACAGTATGTTTTTCAACTGTACTTAGCCACATTTACAAAATTGAACTCAAATAAATTCAGCTCAATATAATAAAATTTGAAATTGGCCTCCCATAAAATGATAAAGTTACTAATTTGAGTCAAAATAAAAAACTTAGTGTCAAAATCAATTTAATTGAAATTACAGGAATTAAAATTAAACAATAGCCAAAAATAGAGGACTAACACTGTAATTTGCCCTAATTGTTAGCATTTTTTTAATGAAAAAAATGCATATGTTATTCTTTTAGAGGCAAAATTATAGATTTGCTCAAATCAATAAATTAATCTCAACCAATTTAGTAATCATTTTTTGTCAAAAATACTAACGGTATTATCAATTAGACCAAATTAATACAAACTTAAGATTAATCTAATTAAGAGTGTAAGTACCCAAGTTGCTATTTATTTATTTTGATACTAAAATGTGAACAAAATCATTTCAAAATAAATAAATTAATTGACTTTTGGTATACCAGTTTAACACTTCATTACCAATTCTCTATATAATAAATAAATTAATTGACTTTTGGTATACCAATTTAAGACTTCATTACCAATTCTCCATATATATATATATATAGAGTATAGATTATAGATTTGATAAAAACAGAGGAACTGAGACTTACGGGAAAGCAAAGGAAAAAAATCACTAAACTACACCAAGTGAATTAGAGTAGCTGTGGGATAAAATTGATTTTGGTGAATCAATCCAATACACGAATCCAACAAATCTGAGATACCCCAATCCACAAGTCGAACAAATCTAAAATTGGTGAAGCAAAATCAGTTTTGGCGGGATAACGAGGCGGGAGTGAAATACTGAAGCCAGGGTTTTTCATTCTTCATCTTTTACGCCACTCTTATCTAACATCTACACCACAAATTTGCAGTTTTTTCATCTTCAACAATCTACTGAGTTTGTTAGGTATTCTTTCTCCCTTTCTCACTCTCACACACAGAAGACCTCTATTTTTCTCTCTTATTTATGATCTTCGTATAAAACTTGATACAATATGAAAATCTAATCTTTTAACCTATGAATGTATTAATTTTCATCTTTCGACATCAAGGGTTAATTGTGATTTACTATTATTGTATTTATGTTGTGATTTTATATAATGACATGCTAGTGTTTGTTTAAATGTCTCAATGAGATCTTGCATAAGTTTGCTCTTATTTTTTTATTTTTTTTTCTCCTGTTGTAAGGATGAATAAGAAAAAGAAAAGTTTAAAAAATAATCATTATTATTAGATTTTGTTTTTATTTTATATTAGATATTTGTTCAATGTTTATGTGGCTGTTGATGAAATTTTTTTTAAACGTTTTTTTTGGGTTTCTATGGATAATAATTTGCTGATATGGGTAGATGAATTCTATTTTTCCAAGTTAGTTACGTGATCCAATGTTTGGGGTACCATGCTATGCCTAAAATTTACTATCATATGCTGTCATATGATGATTTAACTGAAACATACCAGTGGCACATGCAAAAATTAAAACTACATGGGGCCATACTTGATAATGAAGTTATAATTATTTCTTTCGTAGCAACTGTATCGTACGCAACTATATTTAAAGATACATTTTTAGCATAAACAATGAAAAATATCATTAAATCCGCAAATAAAATTGTCAATCACGAAAGAGTATTTTTGGCTCACATCACTCAACACACTCCATAAAAGAGGCCAGCAAGACCTGCAAACAGTTAGCTAACAACATAGCTTGAAACAAATAGTTAGAACCAATCCTAAGAGAGATTAGCAGCAAATTAGAACAAATCAACAAAACCCAAGTTTGGTTTGTGCTAAAACATCATTTAATGCCTTCAATTTTATTTTTTCTTCCCCACTAAAATTGCATATGAAAACCAAAATACATCTTCAAAATATACTGCAAAACAAAATTGGGTGTTGAGGCCAAAAAAGATCATGATAAAGTCTGAGAGGGCACCTATAGGATGGCATCATAAGAAGTCAAACAAAATAGTTTTCTGGTGAGAGTAACAACACTGGACCATTTTCCATTGGCATTAAAAATAGAAAAAACATAGCTGTTACCTTCCATGAGGTGTCATGGAGCATCTAATGGGAATGGGCAACTTTTTTATGAAACTCAAGCTGCTCATATCTCTCACCAGCTTTATGGAAATTTCAAATTAACCTTTTCAGTTACCCTATAGCAGTTTTAAATGGTGGACATACACACAGAGGAAACTGATATAAAATTTCTCTTCATTTACACCATATCATACAACAAAAACATAACAACCCATGGACAAACCAAGTGTTTTTCAACATGACATTCAGTTCAGTAATACTTTGTTATAAGGCTGAAATGAGTCTAAAATAATAAGCACCCCTGTTGACAACAAAATCTGGGCACAACAATATTGTGGCTGTGGCAGTGGCAGCACCTAGGTAGGACAACCAGTGTGATTTCTTCACCTGGGCAGTAAGAACACAATGTTGCAGCAACCCAACCATGTATAAGAAAAAGTATAAGAAAGGGATAGAATACGTTTCTTATCTCAATAGAACAAAAACAATCCTTCTAAATTAGTACTTCATTTATTTAAAAGGAAATCAAGAGCGTTGTGAAAACATAACATGAAGCATTCCTCCTAATCAATTAGTACCCAGTTTTTTAAGTTTTGTTCCCACTTGTTCCAATTCTTAGCATACACATAGTAATCATAAGCAGATTGAAAGATTATGAAATAGAGTAAAATCAAAATCAATTTTTCTCAAAACCAACACAATGACAATATAATGTACTGCCTGTTGCTCTACTTTGGTCTGTGGGTGCCACTGAACAGTCCTATTTCGTGTTGCTAGGGACTGCTTCTAATGTCAGTTCTGTTTTGGTAAAATCATTTTGGTCTGTGAACGCCTTTGCAGTGTTGCTGTTAGTGGTTTTGCTGTTGCTGCTGCTGCAGGTTTGATCTGTTGTGCAATTTGATTGTTGTGTAGTCTGATCTGCAGTTTGATTGTCGTGTATACCTGATTGTTGTGTAGACTGCTCTGCTCTCTTTTCTGCAATCTTGGGTGTTGCTTGGCAGTGTTGTAGTCATTGGTTCTGCTCCTTACGGTTTAGTTGCTGTCTAGATTTATCAGTAGAGCGGATTGATAGCAGCAGTGGTTTTGTTCCTTAAGCCTCATTTCTTGTTCAGCTTTTGTTAGTAGTGTGGATTGGTGATGCTATAGTCTGTAGTGCTACCCTGCTGTGTAGCTTGGGTGAAGTTTTGTTAGTCTGTTATGCTTCTTTTCTGTTTCTTTTTTGTTTTGTTGTTGGTTTCTCACCAACTGGCGCTTGGAGCTTCTGTTAGCTCCAAGCTCCTCCTTATTGATGTCCTGTATCTTTTTTGCATACACTCATCAATAAAGATTTTCTTTGCCGATCAAAAAAAAAAAAAAAAAAAAAACCCTAATGAAAGTCACAATTTTAAAATAAATAAATAATTGACCTCATTACATAAAAATCAATTATATATCATCTAACTAAGAGTTGATCTCATAACATAAATAATTGATCCCATCACATTAAAAATAAGTAAATGAATAAATTTAAAAAAAAAATTACTAATAGTTGCACCATCCCTTTTGCATTCTTAAAAATGTATTTGATTGGGTTAACTCTTTCAATTTTTTAGAAAAAGTTTGTGCTGCCTTTGAATCTCCAATCTAAGTAAACATACAAAGATCCCAAAGAAAAACTGAAAGGAATTATATTCTGAGAAAAATTCAAAAAGAATTTAGATTTTAAATATTTGAAGTTTAAAGTGGAGAAATAAATTGACATGTTGGATTCCAATATTTGGTTTAACTATTGCCAACAAAGCCCCAAGTAAATTCTTAAGATTTGTTTGGATTTCAAGTCAGCACATAGAGTGGTGACAAGGAAGATTATTAAGCATACCACCAAGAACTATGTCCATTTATCTCAAAAGGCTTCCCAGCAAAATGGTTAACGATTATTATTTCTCTATAGATATTTGATTTCAAAGCAAGACTAACTGCTTACTGCTTGAAGCAACTTCGCTAAAACTAATCTTGACAATTTTTCCATATTAAACAAGTGCCAATCAAACCTAATGAGAGCTTGATCCGATCATATGGACTTGTCAAAACAATTGGACAAGCTATTGGAGCTCATGTTGCTTGGCCTGCTCCATTTGTGGTATATTTCTTTCGTAAATACTAATTTTTTTAACAAATTTATATTAACTTAATATAATTTCAATTACCTTCATATGTTTATTTTTTGGATGCAGATTTCACAAGTTATGGATGCTAGCCGAGAATATTTATACAAGTGAGGTTGAGAATTTGGGAACTGATTTTATTTTTGATAATTTTTCTCTCCGGAATATGCATATCACTATGGCTTTTCAGAACTTATGGTTAGAATAATTATCTTTTAAATTGTTTTTGCTTTAACTTTGTTAGTGTGGTAGAATATTTAATAATTTTGGCAAGGGATTTTTTTTTTTGCAATATAAATAAATTTATATTTCAATAATAAATAATTGATTGTGGTTTTTATTTATTTTTTGATGTGATGATCTTATGGTGGTAATATTTGTTTATTATTATGAAAATATTACAGGATGAATGGATGCCAAATTAATATATGATGTGGCAATTAATATTTAATTGTTTATAAAATTGATTCTATTTTTATAGGTATTTACGCATGCATAATTGTAGCTTTTAAAAGTGTCAATGAAAAAAATATATAAGTGGCATTTTGTAGTAGTGATAGTAGCATTGCAAAGTGTCACTAAAATAAGTTCCAATGGCACTTATATCTATTTAATGGCACAAATGAATTGGATTTAGTGGCATTTATGAAGGTGTTATAAATATCAATTGTGGCATAATAAGCGTCATTAAAAATCTATATCGTGGCATTTTTTAAATTGCAAGTCTTCTTTAATGGCACTTGATAGCGTCACGAATAGTGCCTACCATGACATTAAAGTGTCACTGAAAGGTTTTAGTCTTGATAGTGCAATGACACTTATAAGTGTCACTAACTCTTTTTTTAATGGCGCTTGATAGTGCCACAAATAATATCTACCATGACATTAAAATGTCATTAAAAGTTTTCAGTCATTGTAACAAGCCCGCGGGGGACCTCGCTACAGCTCGGACTCGACTTTTCGTAGTCACGGTTCTAAATCTGAACCAAAGAGTCCAAATCCGGCAAATCGTTTTAGGAAAACTGATTTTTGAAAGAAGTGCCAAACATGGACTGCTTTGCCAGATACAGAGTCGCCACCTAAATATTTTATTTTGGGAAATTTAGGAAACCCTGACTCGGTGCCAAAAGGCCACGTGTCCGTCATCACCAAAGTTGCCTCGGCTCGGGAACTTGGGTATGATTGGGGAAGGTCACTTCGTGAGCACCCCCGCTCGCCCGGTCATAGACCGGCCTCTACTAACCATGATATCAATTTTTGAAAACATTGTGAGTTCTTATTCCGGTTATTAGCCTAGATTACTATGTGATGCTCACAGCATATAAGTATAGACCGGGTCGCCCGAATTGGAACAAAACATTTCATGTTTGTTTTTGAAAATGGTTTGCTACCCGCAGGTAGGCTTGAAACATTTTGATGATTCATTCCAATTCAGATAACCCAACCTTCACCCACAGGCATTCAGGCAGATATATCAGATAAGCACATAGCCTCATGGTAAGCATGCTATCATGGCATTCATTCACACGCATGCGAGGATGCTAAAGCATAAAGCTTACCGAGTACTCCAAGCCAAAAACAGAAACTACATTAGAAATCATGCATGATCCTAAATATACAAAAAATGCTTAATGCAACACATGCAAAATGCAACTATAGTAGGCTCGGCTATTCTAAGATGGCATATAAAATGCTACAACTAACATGTATTCAACTTGGAATTGAAAGTACAATGCAGTTAGTATGATGCGCCGAGCCCGATGCATGCAATACAGATGAATGATGCAAACATGCTGTCATACTGTATGCTAATTTAAACATGCCCTAATCTAACCATCATAAGCAGGTAAATAAAAGGGAGAAAGACGTGGGGTTGGAAGACATACATCACACTCACCCACACTTATTACAGTTGTGCCCTCACTCGGAGGGTCCGAATAAATATACAGTCCCAAATAAAAGAATATTACAGAATCCTAATTAATTAATGAATTAACTAAGAAAGCAAATAAAACTGGCGTGCAAGCCAGGGACTGCCTTGCTTCTGATGGATGATGCATGTCCGGATTGTCTTGCGCGGAAATCCACCGGAATACCCCAATTAGCCTCTGTTTACACCTGTTTCTTGAAATGCGTGCCAAGCCTCGAAAAGTTGCTGATTCTGCGTTTTGCTACAACAGAGAGCAGGAAAGGGGCATAGCAATGTATTTGCACAAATATATGCATGTCTCGATCCTCGTGCCACCAATCACGCATACCGAGGCATGATGGCCGAGGAGCCGAAATGCACAACTCAATATAGGATGAATGCACATGAAACTACAGCTAAAACCTAACTCCATCATGGACAATCCGGAGTGTCGGTGACTGGGGGAATTGAGACACATTCCGTCACTCGGAGTACGAAATGTACCTCGTTTTCCGTGCCCGGGCTAACTCCTATTCCGGACACGATGCAATATGCATGATATGCGTGAAATGCAATTAAGATGCAATCCTAACATACACAATGCTATGGAATGATATGCCTCGAAATACGTGCATGCAGGCACGCAAACCGAGAAAATGACAGAATGCAATCTAAGATACAACCTAGTACGCATAATGCTATAAAAATGATATGCCTCGAAATGCGTGCACACGGGCACGCAAACCGAGAAAATGGCAGAATGCTATGAAAATAAAATGCCTCGGAGTGCGTGCACACGGGCACGCAAACCGAGAAAATGATATGTGTCTCGAAATGCGTGCACGCGGGCACGCAAACCAAGGTGATGATATGTGTCTCGAAATGCGTGCACGCGGGCACGCAAACCGAGGCGATGATATGTGTCTCGAAATACGTGCACGGGGCACGCAAACCTAGGCGATGATATGTATCTCGAAATGCGTGCACGCGGGCACACAAACCGAGGCGATGATATGTGTCTCGAAATGCGTGCACGCGGGCACGCAAACCGAGGCGATGATATGTATCTCGAAATGCGTGCACGCGGGCACGCAAACCGAGGCGATGATAAAATGTTATGAAATGACATGGAAATGACAGATGGGCCTATACCAACATGAGAGAGCCTCAGCCGCACTCACATGAGATGCCGATGGCAGAAAATGAGGTGCCTCGAAATGCGTGCACACGGGCACGCAAACCGAGGCAATGCATACGCAATGCAAATGACATGGAAAATGACAAATGGACTTATACTAACATGAGAGAGCCTTAGCCGCACTCACATGAGATGCCGATGGCAGAAAATGAGGTGCCTCGAAATGCGTGCACACGGGCACGCAAATCGAGGTAATGCATACGCAATGCAAATGACATGGAAAATGACAAATGGACTTATACTAACATGAGAGAGCCTCAGCCACACTCACATAGGATGCCGGCGGATAAAAATGAAGCGTCTCGAAATGCGTGCACACGGGCAGGCAAACCGAGGCAATGACAAAATATGATGAAATGACATGGAAATGATAGCAATCATTCTAATGGAATTTCAGTTGTAAAATATGGGGGAAAACAGCCCCGAAATGAGGCGAAATGACATGAAATGCATGGAATTGTCCCGAAATGCGATTATGGCACCCGAAATGGCCTACAGCTATGCCAAACATGCATAATTGGCACATGGAATGTAAATACAGAAGCTAGACAGTCCCAAAATAAACACTTTTCCAGTTTATAACATGGCCAAACAGTAAGTATAGATATGGCAAAAATGGCATGCAAGAATACAGTATTTTCAAGGGGTAATGAAGCAAGTGATATAAACAAAACCCAAACTGAAAAATTTCCTTCTACAACACTGAAGATGGACCAAAAATATGAACATTTACAGTATATGGAAGCCTCAAAATCAGTATACAAATATGCTAAAAATGTGATGCAAAACAAAGCTCAAAAGGTGCTATAACATGAAGTATACAAAATAATCACCAAACAGAAAAAAAGTGTTAATGAAACATGAAGTATAGATCAAAATAAGACTATCTCTAGGCCTGTAAAATGGCCGAAAACAAAAGAATGGTAGGCTAACTAAACATGCAAGAAAACGATCCAAAAGGTAGCCAAAGAGGCAAGTGGTATATGCAATGCTCAAACTGAAAAATTCCCTTCTACAACATTGAAGAGGGACCAAAAATAAGCATATTTCCAGAACTGTAAAACAGCCAAAACAGAATACAAACATGCTAGAAATGCAATGCAAAATTAGGCTCAAAAGTGGCTATAACATGAGGTATGCAAAATAATCACCAAATAGCCAAAGACCCTTAATAAAACATGAAGTATAGGTCAAAATAAGACTATCTCTAGGCCTGTAAAATGGCCGAAAACAAAAGCATGGTAGGCTAACTAAACATGCAAGAAAACGGTATTTACAAAGGGTATTGAAGCAAGTAGCATATGGAGGGCTCAAACAGGGTTGAGCCCTTAATGAAAAGTGACAATGAGCTCAAAAGAGGGCCCTTTTCAGTTAGGGCCGGAGCTTGAAACAAAAAGCATGGATGGCTTAGAGATGGTGCAAGAATGAGCTAGAAAAGAGGGAAATTGGACTTACCTTTGAAGACCAACACTTTTGTTGCTTCTTGGACCAGATTTGGTGACTCTAAGCTGCTGGAATTCTTCCCCTTGCTGCTGGAATGGAAGGGTGGTGGTAGAGCTTGAAGATGATGAAGAAATGGAACCCAAAACTTGAAGGAAATGGGGTGCTATGTATGTATCTCCTCCAAGAAAGCCTTGTAACCCCTTTCTTGAGTTGGGAGGTCAACAAAATTTAAGAGAGAGAGAGAGAAGAGCCTCTTCAAGAGTCTAGTGAAAAATGAGCCTTTTTCTTCTTTCAAAAGGGGCCCCGGATGTAGATATTTTTGGGGGGAAAACCAAGGCACAGCTGGAATGCACTCAACCTGAAGAAGCAGGCCGGCCAGTTACTTTTTCTGCAGATGGCCGGCCAGCCACTTAACATAGCCGGCCGGCTAGGTCAAAGAAACAAATGGCCGGCCGGCCAGAAAAAATGGCCGGTCACCCCCTAGGATGAAGCCCCAGAAGTTAGCTTTCCAATGGCGCAAACCTTGCATTAAAATTCCTCCTGTAGAAAAAGTTATGCCCTTTTCCGTGAAGCCGCGCAGATTCAGTCCAAGCGGACTTCAACCAACCACATCTCGCTCCCCCGGACTTGGACTTGGGAGATTCTTGAGTGAAAAATGAAGCCCCGGAAGTAAGCTTTCCAATGGTGGTGGCCTCATATCTTAATTCCTCTTGTGCAAAGAGTTACGCCCGTTTCGGTGAAGCCGCGCAGCTTTTTCTCCTTCCCGGATTCATGCTGAAACACTTTTGACCAAAAAGAAGTTGGCTTTTTGGCAAAATTACTAGCCTCCCACCAACTTTTGGTGTCCTCTCATGTGTGTAGATCACATATATGTGGTTTGGGGTTGGCAACAGTGACTCCAGGGTGTTCAACATTGCATTTGAAGAGGAGGGGCAAAAATGGAAAGAAAAATTAATGGCCGGCCATAAACTTTTAGGGTCCTCCCAAGTGTGAACATCACAGATATGTGGTTCAAAGTTCAAGAAAGTGGGCCCAAGGTGTTCAACATTGGCCCGGAAGAGGAGGGGCAAAAATGGAAATAACAATTAATGCCCGGCCATGACTTTTTTGGGTCCTCCAAGGTGTGTAGATCACAGTTATGTGGTTGAAAGTTGGCAACACTACCCCCAGGGTGTTCAACATTAGCCCGGAAGTTGGAAAAACGGGCGCCGGGAGGCTCCGGAGGAGAGATAACTGGTTGCTGCAACAATTACTAGCCTCCCACCCTCCAGTGACCTTCCTGGTGATAAAACAGAGGTACCTGCCAAAAATGAACGAAAATCGATGCAAAACGAATGTTCGGGGGCCAAAACACGCAGTTCGGGGCCCCGGAAACTGCCCGTTAAACACCGAAAGTGGCGTTCGGCCACGAAGTGGGTTTCTCAGACCCCAGTGTCCCTCAAAAGGGAGAAAATAAGATGTATGCCAAAAATCAGAGCAAACGGAGATGGTTAGGCGGTCCCGAACCGAGGCACATGGCCTGACGGCTCCAAAAACCGGGAACCGGACTCCGAAATGGGCAAAATGGCCTACGGCCACCAAATGTAGCCTACGGACATTGAGAGATGGTCTACGGGACCTCTCCCTCCCCTTAGGAAAAGAAACAGAGAAAACCGAGTCTGGTTCGCAAACCGAGGCAAGGCACCGAAGAAGGTCCGGAAGTCCGGAGGCGGGGCTCGCAGCCGCGACTCTGAAACTTCTGAACGAGCACATTATGCAATATCACCAAGTGCTCAATCGGTGACGTCTGAGTCTCAAGGTCGGTCAAAAATGGGGTGTCTACAGTCATGATGGTGTAGTGGCACTTGCAAGTATCTACCGTGGCACTCGTATCTACCGTGGCACCGATAGAAGTGGCACTTGTTCAAAATGCCACAAGACCAAAAAATGTCATTAGAAGAATAATTTTGTGGCACTTTTAAATGTCACTAAACTAAGAAAATGTTGTAGTGACGCCCCCTTGTTTCCTCCAAAACAATTTTTATGATATTTTTTTTATGAAAATATTTTCCCTATATTTACTAATTTAGGTCTTGAAAACTAATATATTAGTGGTGGTAGGTGTGACGGAGATTTGGTGGGGAGTGCTAGTGAGGTGGTGGTTTGGTGAGAGTGCACTACAACATTTTCTTAGTTTAGTGACATTTGAAAGTGCCACTAAACTATTCTTTTAATGACATTTTTTGGTCTTGTGGCATTTTGAACAAGTGCCACTTCTATCGGTGCCACGGTAGATACGAGTGCCACGGTAGATACTTGCAAGTGTCACTGCACCATCATAGCTGAAAACTTTCAATTACATTTTAATGTCATGGTAGATATTATTTGTGGCACTATCAAGCGCCATTAAAAAAAGAGTTAGTGACACTTGTAAGTGTCATTACACCATCAAGACTAAAACTTTTCAGTGACACTTTAATGTCATGGTAGGCACTATTCGTGACGCTATCAAGTGTCATTCATGACAATAATTCGTTGTAGAACAATTTGATCCGCTCTTGCAGAGACTCGAACCGCCAACCTTCCGCACCATAAACCTTATACACCACACTCTTCCCACTACACCTCTATAGCACCACATGATTATATATGCAACATATATTATTTAGATAGTACATATATCCATATTAATATAAAAGTATATGTATAAACATAATTATTTTATTGAACATAATTTATGTAAAATAAACTATTTACTATCAAAATAAAAAAAAGACCACTTTTGGCGACTAAAAATATTTTTTAGTTGCCAATTCTATACTTTTAGCTACTAATTATTTTTTAGTTGCTAAAAAACTTAAATTTTGTCGACCAAAATCGGATTTGGTCGCTGAAGATGCACTTTCAGCTACCAAAATTTTGGTCACCAAAAAATTTTATTCCCGCCTTAGGATTTTAGTTCTCCCGCGCTAAAAATGTCTACTTTTGGCGACTAAACTTATTTTTTAGTCGCCAATTGTAGACTTTTGGCTACCAAACTTTTTTTTGGCACCAAAAAGCTTTACTTTTGGCTATTAGAATTTTTTTAGTCGGTAAAACCCATATAATCAGCGACCAAACTTATTTTTAGTCGCCAATTGTAGATTTTTGGCTACTAAATTTTTTTAGTCGCCAAAAAGCTTTACTTTGGGCTACTAAAATTTTTTTAGTCACTAAAACCCATATAATCAGTGACCAAACTTAGTTTTAGTCGCCAATTGTAGACTTTTGGCTACTAAAACTGTTTAGTCGCCAAAAAGCTTTACTTTTGGCAACTAATGCTGTTTTGATCGCTGAAAGCTATACTTTCAGCGACCAAATTTTTTTGGTCAGGAAATTTAGTCGCCGAATATGCTTTTTCCTGTAGTGTATATTGAGTTTAATTCATTTATTTTTAATCATTTACTGCATTTTAAAAGTTTAGAAAATATATTGACATTTTTTGTTTTTTCAAAAATGTCATTATAAGCTTGGAAAGTTTTTGGCTTAGTGGCATTTCTCAAAATGCTATAAATATTTATTTATGACACTTTTCACCTAAGTGCCATAAAAAGTAATTTGCACCTACCTAGTGTCCTGACACTTTTTTTAATTGAAATGCCACTAGAGCCTTGTATGTTTGTGGCTCTATGACATTTTTCTAAAAAATGCCACAAAATATTCTTTTTGTGACATTTTTTAAGAACATGCCACTAGTATGGTGTCACTAAAATATGTTTTTGTTGTAGTGTTGTGACACTTGTTCATTGAAATGTCACTAGAGCCTTTTATGTTTGTCGTTTTGTGGCATTTTTCAAAAACGTGCCACTAAATATCATTTTTGTGACATTTTCTAAAAATATGCCACTAGTGTAGTGCCACTAAAGTATGTTTTTGTTGTAGTTTTGTGACACTTGTTCATTGAAATGTCACTAGAACCTTTTATGTTTGTCGTTTTGTGGCATTTTTCAAAAATGTGCCACTAAATATCATTTTTTGTGGCATTTTCTAAAAATATGCCACTAGTGTAGTGTCACTAAAGTATATTTTTGTTGTAGTGGTGGTGGTAGAGGGGTGGTGATGGTGGGGTTGGTGTTAGTTAGGGGTGTAACTTGGACAGGTTTAACCTGAACAACCTGAGCTCAGTTTGAATTTTTTTAAGGCTTGGACAATATATTTTTGAATTCAGTGTAGGCTTGGGCAAAATTTTAAAAATCTGAATTAAATTTGAGTGAGTTTGGACAAAGACACTAAACAACCCGAGCAATCCGAAACCCGAATTACACGGATTTAAATATATAAAAATATTAAACATACATGCAAATTATTAGTCATTGGATAATATTAAAATAATTTAAATTGTTAAATCATATTGAATATATATTTTAAATTGTTAAATCATATTAAATATATATTATAAACATAAGTAATACAATATAAGACCTCACATTTTTTTTCGTACTCAGAATTTGTAAAAACTACCGTTGCGACACAGCAATTCTTTAATTCCTATCTCTTTTACATCATATAAATTATTTGGTTTAATATTATTAATGATTTTACAAAAAAAATGTTAATAGAGTTTAATTTTAACAAATTAATTCACAGACACAAAAAAAAATCTCAAATTTTGTTCAATTCGGACAACTCGAGCAACTCGGACTTAACCCAAGTCTGGCTTAGGCTTATAATTTGGAGTTACAATTCGGATTTGAGCAATTCTCAACACAATTTGAGTTGGGTTTGGAGAACATTTTTAATTCACCCGAGTTGTACCCCTAGTGTTAGTGGTAGTGGTGAGGTTGAGGTA
Source organism: Camellia sinensis (assembly GCF_055761805.1). Classification (NCBI taxonomy): domain Eukaryota; kingdom Viridiplantae; phylum Streptophyta; class Magnoliopsida; order Ericales; family Theaceae; genus Camellia; species Camellia sinensis. The sequence goes on from NC_138974.1 coordinate 61,335,425, forward strand.
GTGATGGCAGTGGCGGTGGGGTGGTTATGGGGTAGTATGGTGGCATTGGCAAAATTTTAGTTTGAAAAACATTTTCTACTTATCTTTTAATTTTTAAAAGTGGAAAATATTTTGTCTAAATAAATTTATTTTTTCATGAAAAATATTTTTTTTGTTGTCTTTCTTTTTCAATTGTATTAAACATTAAAAAATATTGTTTATCTTAACAAAAGAAACTTAAATGGGTAGTATATAAAACCAAGGACTAAGAGCATGCACCTCTATTGCATGAGTTAAGTAGTGTTTTAGTGTGAGAAGTCAAAAAAAATATATATAAATAAATAATAAAAAATTAAAAATTAAAAAACTAAAAAACTAAAATTAAAATTAAAAAAATAGTGTAGGTTTTGCAATTTCATTAAAATATGTATTAAATAAAATTGAGTCCATTTAAGTATGTATAAAATAACACATGAAATAATGGAGCACATATTCATTCACTAATAAATTAATAAATTATTAACACACAATTGACCCACTTTTATCACTTTTTACTAGTTAATTCCCACTTGAAAACACAATTTAAATATTTTCATTGGAGAAGTTTTAATTACAAAATTAACTTTTAAAGTACGTGTTTTATTTTATTTTAACTATTACTATCCAAATTTGTCCAAATTTGAACCAAAAAACAGTTCTACCTTCGTTATAAGATTTAAACACAAATGGCACTAAAGAACATTTAAATACAAATTAAATAAGTTAAAGACTAAATAAATTAATATAATTAAAATATTATAAACTAAAATAAAAGAGATAACCTAGGAATGGGCGGCATTGTGGTTAAGGCTTGGGGTTTAAGCCCCAAGGTCACAGGTTCAATTCCCTTTTCTCTGGGCCAATCTCTTGGGCGAAGCACAGTTGCTTAGAAGGTTAGACCTCAACTTATCTAATCAGCACTTGGTGTGGGTTCAATGCTCCCCCGCTGTGCGAGTCCTAACTTAAGCGGAGCTTGTTTTGGGAGGTCGGGGCAAGTTCCCAGGTTATAGTCTCCTCGCTCGGAACGGCTAACAGGACACCCTAATGATTTCTGCAAGGGGCGCTGCCTTGGACCTATGGGAGGGTAGAGAGGATTTTCCTGTAACAAAAAAAAAATAAAAATAAAAGAGACTATATAGTTTAGATATCAATTGTTAAGCAATAAGGTAAGCCACTGTTTGGGACGTGGGTTTGGGGTAAAATAGCTACAAAAAATAAAATAAATTTTTTAATCTCAATAAGACAAAATATCACATTTAACCCATAATTATTATATTCTTTTTCTCAAAAAAAAGTAAAAAAGCCAAAAGCTTCCGAAACCAAACTTTTTAATCTCAGGCTAAAATAACCAAAAAAAGTTAAAAAGCCAAAAAGTCAATCCACTTCCTAAACCAAGCCTAAAAATGTAAAATGCCCCTTTGGGAATATAGATTATTTTTATAAAAAAAAAAGAACAAGAAAAAAAGAGAAAAATTATTTATAAGTCCCATTAAAAGAACTTATTTAATGTGAAATCCTGTATAATTTCTTATAGGGTTTCAAATCTTATTTAGATAGGAATGTATTTCACAAGGTCCTATGAGTTGTGAATAAATGGTATTAATATACTATTATACCCTATAATGACAAAACTATATATAAGAAATTGAATGTTACCATAAATCATGTCTATATGAATGTGACTTTGAATTTCAAAATACACGAACAAGTAATATTTTCACATTCAATTTAAAAAATAAAAAACCTTATAAGTTTGCGAAACGTAACGTGACACGTACGTAAACACTGAATACAACAACGTCACAACACAAATTCAAAGAAAAAATACAAAACGTAACACGCACAAAACATGACAATATTACAGATATGGGTTAACATTACAACCTAAATGTAACATCCATACATTGGCACATTTTCATTAGCTTCCAATGACGTTACATTTAGGTTGTAATGTTAACTTACATCTGCAATGTTGTCATATTTTGTGTGTGTTACGTTCGGTTGTATTTGTTTTTGAATTTTTGTTGTGACGTTATTGTATTAAGTGTTTATGTACGTGTCACGTTACGTTTCGCAAACTTAATGAGTTTTTAATTTTTTTAATTCAATGTGAAAATGTTGCTGGTTTATGAAAAATGGTACATCCATACATTGGTACACTTTCATTAGCCTCCAACGACGTTACATTTAGGTTGTAATGTTAACTCACATCTATAATGTTGTCATGCTTTGTGAGTGTTACGTTCGGTTATATTTTTTCTTTGAATTTGTGTTGTGACGTTGTTATATTCAATGTTTACGTACGTATCACGTTACGTTTTACAAATTTACTAGGTTTTTGATTTTTTAAATTGAATGTGAAAATATTGCTTGTTCATGTATTTTGAAATTCAAATTCACATTCATATAGATATGATCTATGGTGACATTCAATTTCTTATATATGGTTTTGCTATTATTTATGATACTAACAACTAATATTGAGGGTAAATATGTATTTTGAAATTCAAATTCACATTCATATATATATGATTTACGGTAACATTTAATTTCATATATATGATTTTGTCATTATTTATGATATTAACAACTAATATTGAGGAAAAATGTGTCAACAAACTTCCTACAAGAGTTATGGGAACATAAGTTTTTTAATAGGACCATATGTAGCATAAGTCTCCCTAATAGGACTTATAAATAATTTTTTCAAAAAAAAGACCATAATAATTATACACATAGACAAAAGGTCAAAATGTCCTTGTGAACCATTTTCACATGAAACAAGATTAGAGCATCTCCAATGGATTGTTAAAACAGTTGCCAAAGCTATAATATAGTAGCTTGGGCAAAAATGGCTTCTCCGATGGCAGGCTATAGCAACTGCCAAATCATGTGCCAAATTTGGCAGCTGCCAAATCTGCCAAGTCACCCAAAAACCAACTGTTTTCTTCATTCACTCCTTCCCTTTCAATTGGAACTTTTCCAGAATGTTTGAAGTTTTTTTATAAAAAAAAAATGAAATCACCATTTTGTTTAAAACAGAATTCACAATTTTTTTTTGCAAATACTGAATTAATCATCTTCAAAAATTTCAGCAATATCAACAGGAATATCAATAGATTTTAGCAATATCAAATTAATCACCAAATTTTAGCAATATCATCTTCAAACAATCAACAGGAATATCAACAGACATTGTATCAAATGAATTTCTCAAATGAAAAATATTAACAAACATACCAACAGGAATATGATCCTCAAAAATACCAACAGAAATATTCTCCAATAATCCAATATGAGTTTTAGAAGAAAAATACCTGGATTTCAAAGCCGAATTTATACTAATTTCTCCAATATTCATCTTCTTCAGAAAGCCAAATTGAAGGAATGTAACCATTGAGGTTGGAGAAGAGGGTTGAAAATGGGGGCTAGGGCTTTGAAGGATAGGTGGATGGGAGGGTTAGGGCTTCAAGGGATAGGGATATGTGGATGATCTGGTAGTGGTTCTAGAGAAGGAAAGAGAGAGAGAGAGAGAGAGAGAGAGAGAGAGAGAGAGAGAGAGAGAGAGAGACGACTTCAGATGAGAGAAGATAGGGGGTGGATGAGAAAAGATGGGGAGTGGATGAGAGAAAATTTATTCGAAGATGAAGATGAGAGAAAGTCTCATCGATCCGAAGCTCATTAATCTGAAGATGAAATTGATTTGAAGCTCAACAATCCGAAGACGAAGATGAAGTTGATCCAAAGCTCTCTCTCTCTCTCTCTCTCTCTCTCTTTCTGATCTTCACTGATCTAAAGAGAGTGATGAAGTTGATCCGAAGCTCTCTGTAACAGCCTTGACCTCTGATTAACATGCAATCCATGATTAAGAATGCTTAATAAGTAATTAAAGTGAAATTTTGCACTCATTACGTGTGTTATATGTTTTATGAATTTATGTGTTTTGTGTAAAAATATATGTCTCTAATTTTGTTCTATCTTGTAAATTAAAGGCTTTATCGGCACCCGATCATGAAATTGACTTGGTTTTTATGTTAGTTGGGATTTTTAGAACATTAAGGTAGATTTAATTAAAATTCGGTTCGGAACGATTAAATTAGAATAATTAATGCTCAATTAAGTCCAAATTAATGAATTTCTTAATCAAGCCTATATAAGGCCACCTCAATACCTCTTATACAGTTGTGCACTCCCATTTCCTCTTGCTTGAACACCAAAACATGAGAGAGAGAGAGAGAGAGAGAGAGAGAGAGAGAGAGAGAAGAGAAGAGAAGTTTGAGCTCAAATTGAGAGGATTGCTAGAGAACTTGAGAATTTGGCTTGGGACCTCTATCCATTGATCATTTAGAGCATCATTGACAAGCCTAGGTAAGAATTCAACCATTGAATTGTACAATTGTAATGTGTAGGACATGAACTCTAAAGAATTAAGTAGGTTGATACAAGAATTGAGTTAGAATTGAAGAGAATTGAACAATATCATACATGCATGCTCATTTCATCACAATTTGAAGTTTTTTCAAAAAAATTTCTCTTGCATGTCCTCATTTTGGCCTTGATCAAAGAATTTAATATGTTTTTGAGTTAGACACCTCATTTGATTATGTTTTGAAAGCTTTGAACTTGCATCTTTACATGCATGATATGTAATGATCTGTTTTCATAATTTCAAGTTTGAGTTTTGAAAATTTGACGAAGCTTTTGGACTTAAATTTGTGACATGATTTTGAATTTGTGACAACCCTCACCACTGATTAGTGCTAATCTATGATTAAGCATGTTAAGTGACTAATTGACTGAAATTCCGAACTGATTGATTGAGTGTATTAGTTTGAATGCAAAACTATCTGTTTGACTAGTAAATGATCTGTTCATGTTTTACGTTTTAAACTGCAAATTGAAGGCCTTATCGGTGGCCGAATCCGAAACTGATTAGTGTTTTATGCTAATTAGAATTTATGTGATTTTATGGTATGTTTAATTGAAATTTGATTTGGTATGATTAAATTGGATTAAATAAGCTAAATTACATTAGTTGAACTTATCTACCAAAATGCCACTTAGTGAACTAGTTCATGAGCCTTTTATTTGATTTCTATATGCTAGCATTATAACATTTCTTGAGCCATTTCTTGAGCCATAACCGACTAGAGAGAGAGAGAGAGAGAGGAAAAAACTTGATTTCAACAAATTTAGCTTGGAGACTTGAAGATTTTGAAGAGAAATTGCATAATTGAGCTCCTAGACTTGAAATTGAGGATCTAAGGTAGGAGAATCATCCTCTTGAATTTGTATTTAAGTTGTATCTTCCATATTTCATGAGCCTTTAGTGATTAGAGTCTAGAATTGGTACAAAAATGTTGAATTAAAGCTTAAATCATGCATGCATGTACATGTTCTAGCATTTTGAGGTTGCTTTCATGGAAATTGCTACATGCATGTCCATATCTTGATTATAGTTCATGAATTCATCATGTTTTTGAAAGGATTGGCTCATTTGTTCTTGTATTAGAAGTTTTGAAGTTGATTAAATTCATGCATGTTGCATGTACACAATGTTCTTGAAGTTTTGTTTGGAAATGGGTTTAATTGAATTACCTTTGGGCTTTGATTTTGCAAATTGCTCTTTGAAACATATCACATTATGAGTTTTAAAGTGTTTTCCAGAAAATTAGCCCAAAAGGATCGAATTTGATGCTTTAAATGTTGAGTTTCATACTTGGAGACAAATATGAAAATTTCAGATTTTGGATCCACGCTCGAGCGAGGAACTTCACGCTTGAGCGTACACTCTGAGTTCATACAGTCCGCTCGAGCGAGTAAAGTAACGCTCGAGCGTGAAATGCGTGTATCCAGTACTTTGCATGTGTTTACAGTCCGCTCGAGCGAGAGAATGCACGCTCGAGTGATGACTTATGTCTCACACTCGAGCGGGGGTCAAGCGCCCGTCGAGCGTGAATTTCATGCATCCAGTACTTTTACAATCTGCTCGAGCGAGGAAAGTCACGCTCGAGCAGAGCTCCTTTGTCTGCATGTCCGCTCGAGCGTAGAAAGCCACGTTCGAGCGAGACCCCTGTTTTCTGAAAATTCTGAAAAGTATTTTAAAGTGCATCTTTGCATCCTCATTCCATCCTAGGCATTCTTAGGCCTAGTTTAAGGCATCTTAATGAGGATAATGCTATAGAACCACACCGAGTCAAGATAGGGACTAAGTCATTGATTCCTAAGTGTGTAACTTAGTGTGTGCTCATCATGTAACTGTGTAGGGTTGGCATCCAAGAACGCTCACTAGCCTGTCTGTAGCCCAGAACTTTGTGAGTAACAATGTAGTAAAGATATATTCAATCATGAATATTTTCTGAACGACCAACTGTATTGCTTTCTAAACAGATATTTCTTACTGAATGAATACTTGTCCTATTTGTGAACTGTATTCGTGGCATCCATACCAATTTACTGTTACTGTACTATACTATTATTGTCACAGAGATCTCTGTCGGTTCCCACGTTTGGAACCACTACTTTTTACTGATATGATGGCCATCAATTGACTGTTCGGTCTGTTAAGACCTATTGTACTATTTGCTATTGGATGTACCACTTATGACTGCTATGATCGAATAACTGATATACTGTTCAAATGACTGTTTTAATACTGAAAGGACATTCATTCCTAACCTCTTTACGCATATGTTATTCACTGGGCCTTAGCTTACTGTTTATATATATATATATATATATGTAGGTGTCCAGGCACTGGATCAGAGCTAGGAGCGTTGGGTTAAACTCCCTTTTTATCAAGCCAACCAACGTGCCTCACTGAGAGGTTCCAAGTGTGTCCAAGCCAAGGCTGCTACGGGGTGTTTTAGATTCCCCCTTTATGTCTCTGTTTTTGTATAGACTGATTGTACCTGTACTGTACTGTTTTAATAGGGATTAGGTCCCTGTCCTGGATGATTGTATATGTATGTATATATGTTTTGCTTATGAATGTGAATGTTCGGAAAAGTCTTTTTGCATACAGACTGTCACAGCTTATTGGACATCTTTTTATTACTGTTTTCGCTTCCGCCAACCCCTATACTCTGTATTACTGTTATTACTGTTAAGCAGGCCTTCGGTAATCACGGATTACTGGCCAGTTACAGTACTAAACCCATAGGGACGGGTTTGGGTCGTGACAAAATTCACTATGTTTTATCAGTTTACAAGTGTTTTCTCAAGTTTTGGGGGCCGAAAGTTGCAGTTTGAGACTTTGAATTTGAGTTTTGCAGTTTAGAGGTGAATCTGGAAATCCCAGAATTCGCTCTCTCCGCTCGAGCGAAAAATCCTACGCTCGAGCGGCTACCTTTGTTTTTGCATACTCACTCAAGCGACCAGAAGTCCGCCCCAGCATGAAATGCAAGCTTCCAGAAGTTTCATGTTTTTTCAGACCGCTAGAGCGACAAGGGTTGCGCTCGAGCGAAGACCTGAGTCTCTCGCTCAAGCAACCGTCGAGCGTTCGTCGAGTGTGAAAATCACACAACCAATACTTTTCAAAGTTTGCAGACCGCTCGAATGAGATAATCTACGCTCGAGCAGCCCCTCACATTTTTGCATGTTCGCTCAAGCGAGGGAAGTTGTGCTTGAACATGACCCATGTTTTCACCAAGTTTGGTTAAGAGTCCCAAAATGCATTTTGGCCTTCACATTGCATCCTAGGCATTCCTAGGCCATGTTTAAGACTCCATAAAAGGCTAAGACTTAGAAACACGCTAAGAATGAAACAAAAGAAGTTAAGTATCAACCAAGTGTGTGTTTCATTATGTGTTTCTGCTATGTGTGTGTAAGTCACGCGCCACAAGTTATCTGATTTGTCTGTTCTACAAGTGAAGCCATCTGTGAGTAATAACTCTATAAAGTTATGTTTAACTTTAACTATTTTCTAATGCTATGAAACGATCAATTTTCTAAAATGTGATGTTTTGTATGAATGAATGATTGTCCAAATTTCTGAAATGTATTTGTGGCATCCTTAGCACAAGGCCCTTAACCGGGAGTAATAATACCGTGGTCTACAGGTACAAGGCCCTTGCCTGGGGGTAAGAATACCGTGCCTTTTTAAGCAAGGCCCTTGCCCGAGGGTAATAATACCTTCGTCTCAAGGCCCTTGCCCGGGGGTAACAATACCATGGCTCAAGTATATTACAAGTTCCTGGTACTTATGGAACTAACAAGCGAGATAACGCTAATGGATGTACCATGCATGATTAAGCATGAATTCTGATTTCCGTATGAAGTTTGAACAAGAATATGAATATACATCTCTTTTTTATTTGAGTTTTGATTTCTGAATCTGTTAAGGACATCGTTCATTTAAACCCATTACCCTGTTATTATTTACTGAGCTCCTGCTCACTATTTATATTATGTATGTAAGTGATCCGGCACGTGACCAGACCCAGAGTTGACGGCCTAAGATTCTCTTTTGTCAGCCAACCACTGCGCCTCCCGAGGAGGTTCCTGTTGAGAGGTCCATGTCAAGGCTTTATTTGGTTTTGTTCTGTTTATCTGTACTTCGGCTAGGTTCCCTTTTGACTTTATCTGTGTAAATAGATGACGTAAGACTATTGTATTTATGACGTCACGTGTATATATATATATATATATAAGTTCATTTTGAAAATTTTGTCTCATATATGTCAGCACGGCTCAATAAACTATGTATGTTTATATATTGCTTCCGCAGCCTCTAATTATATGTTATACTGTCAATAGGCCTTCGGTAATCCAAAGATTACTGGCCGGTTACGATGCTAAACCTATAGGGCCGGGTTTGGGTCGTGACATACTCTCTCTCTCTCTGATCTTCACTGATTTGAAGAGAGTGATGAAATTGATCCGAGAAACTAGGGAAGAGAGAAAGTGAGAACCAGGGAGAGAGGGATGAAAACGATGAGAGTGAGGGAGACAGAGGCAACATTGATTGAAGAGAGTAATGAAGAGAGATGCGAGGATAGAGACATAGAGACAGAAAACAAATCTATCTTCGGATCAATGGATAGAGCATTCTAGATGATTGATCTCAACCGTTGATTAATAACAATCCAATGACTGAGATCCAAGTGTGCTATTTTGTTCATTAAAAAAAAATAAAAATTAAATAAAAACACAAATGAAACCTATCCACAACGGCTATAAACGGTCATATTTTTATGTTACAATGACTATAAAAAAACGGCTCTTTTTCTCTTATATAAATACAAACCTTGAATCTCAATTTCATTTCACAACAAGTCTTTTTCTTTTTCTCCTCTCTTTTTGCTCAATTTCATTTCACAACAAACTTTCTAAATTACATTTTTATTTATAGTGTTTTCACACAATCGCTATGGAAGGTTCATCAAAAATAAAGAGAAGAAAAGCATTCACCATTGCTGAAGATATGGCACTTTGTAAAGCTTGGTGTCACATTTCTGAAGACCCAATTGTTGGCAATTTACAATCTTACGCTCACTTTTGGGGAAGAATTTATGAAAATTATTGCTCCATTCAGAATGATTAGTCAAGAACACAAGTTTCTATCCAATCTCGATAGGGTATAATCATGAAATGTTCCAACAAATTTCGTGGATGTTTAGCGCAAGTTGACAGTCTACACCCAAGTAGGATGTCTCAAGTTGATCTAGTAAGATTTCATCTTCATTTATTACGTTAATTTTTTTTTTTTTCATCTCATATAAAAATTAAATAATTACTTAATTCAATATTTTATTAATACAAATGCTTCAAGCAAAACTTTATACCATTAAGATGAAAAGAAACATTTTGCTTTTGAACATTGTTGGCCAATCTTGCAGAACAATATCAAGTGGCAAGATGTAGCCCCTACGAACATGGTGAAGTCAGGGATACATACACCGTTTTCCCCTGATTCAGCCTCCGATTCCTCTATGGATAACTGCATTTCTCTTGAAGATGAAACCAGCCCAAGTGTTGGTAACAATCCAGCTGTTGGTGAGGGCGGGGTAAAAGGCCTATGGGTAAGAAACCTTCAAAAGAATTATTTCGGAAAAATCAAGTTGTTGAAGTTGAAGTCCAAAAAATGAGCATACAATTGGAGATATAATCAACACCTTGCTGAGAAGGAAAATAAAAAAGATGAAAAAGAAGAAAAAAAGATTCAAGCACTGCAGGAAATAAAAGAACTTGAGATCAGAAAATGAGAACATGAGATAATGACTACGAACATTTCTCTTTTGGACCTTCAGACGAAAGTGTATTACACAATGCAAAAAAATGAGATTTTCGTCAAGTGGTCCTCAAATATCAGCAGCCCAAATTACTACTTCCTCATGCCTCCTAATGAATAATTACGGGATAATGAAATTTCTTTTGTAATGAAATTTCTTTTTATTTTTTATTTTTGAGTATTTTCTACAACAAAGTGTAATATTATTTTTGCAATGTATAATGTTGACTATTTTTGAAATGAAGGCCATAAAAAGATAAAATACATCAACTGACATTAAATGAAGATAATTTTATTATAATAAAAAGACATTTAATATTTTTTTTTCCCAATTTTTTAATTTTTTTTAATTTTGTATATTTATCTAGTCGGGAATAATATAAATATATAATTTTTTTTACAAACAGTTAAAAAAAGGTCACAAAAGATAAAAAATAAACAAAAATAAAATTACAAAAAAGTCTATATCCAAACAACAGCTACAAACTTGGATAGAAAATTGGTTGTGATTTGTCAAAATAACAAATAATTATTAGAGCATCATTATTATAATTTGACAAAATAATATTACTAATTATCAAATTATAACAATAATAATGACAATAATAATATAGCAACAATAGGCACTTACAGCAATCTATAGCGTCGTATATCAAGTGGTGGTTGTGGTAATAAAGAGGATAGTACATTTGAAGTGGGTGAGGATAGTGAGAGTGATTGGATTTAGTATATTGCATAATTTAAAACAAAACAATATATAAAAAGATGGTCCACAAAGAAAAAGATATGACTAACAAACTATAAAAAGATATTATTATCACCTTTTAAAAAGATAAATGAGATTTTTATTAACCCACTTTTAAAAACACATTTAAAAACACATTAAAATGGAGATGGAAGAAGAGAAAACAAATCTAGGATAATTAATGTTTAGATAGGAAAATGATTTAAAAACAATTAGGTCTAGACCCATTTTCTACTAAAATATAAATAAAGATTCAATCATAAAAAGTCACGTATAAAATAATATGTAATCATGTGAAAAATGAAATTAGGTTATGCTTGTCAGCCAAATGTTAAAACCTTATTATTGTATGTTATATACCAATTTTTTTTTGATTTGTGAAATATTAAAAGTTGAAATATTTTATATAATATTAACACATTCTTAATATGTAACTCGTACATTTAATAACGTGCTCGGTACATTTAGGAGACTGATTGCATATTATTCTCTATAATTATGTATTTTTTGTGTGTAATTAGCATTTTTCTCCAACAAACATGAGGCTAAATCCCATTTTTTAATTTACATGAATATGAACATTAATGCTGTGTAAAACAAAAATAATATATATGTGAAAAAATCACTATTTTTTAATATTGTATATTTAAAAAAATCATAATATATATAATTAATATGTAATCTAAATTTATTTTCAATGTTACATTATTTTATTATGCATTTTTAGTTACACTTTTCTGCATGTACCTTTATTGGCAAAGAGACAATCCATATCCAAAAAATTATATTAATGAATCATATTCATTTTAGGGGTGACCCATATCACCCAAACTTTAAATCTATATTGTATATTTCACTTTCAAAATAATTTCAAGGTGTAAATTGTGGTTACATAAAGTGTGTTTGGTACAATTTTTACCAAGTTCCCTATAAAAATTTTTAAAAAATAATAATAAATTTACGAAGTTGAAAAATTAATAAAAACAAAATAGAAATTGAAATCATCTCTCCCATTGTTTTTCAACAATTAATTTTTCGATTTATTGAAATTATTTTACCTCATAGATTTTTTTTTTCTAAAAAAAAAACTGTGCATGCAAAATAAATACATGGTGCAAATGTGGGGAGCCTACTACTTGCCCAACGTGTTACAGCGTTGCCCGTTTAATTTCTATCTGTGTTCCTATAAACCTGTACGCCTGTATATTTTAAAATAAATTGAATTTGGTAAAAACCATATGATAAATTTTAAGTATATTATATACAAGGAGAGAATTAGGACAATATTATTTTCAGTGAAAATTATTAATTATCATAGAACTTTAAAAATATATATCATTTTATATATAAAATGGCCTCTCAGTATAAAAAAATATATGTCATCCTTCTTCCAGCTTAAATTATCTTTCTATTTTACACCAAAAAAAATCTTCATCTTATTAGAAATTGCTTATATGGTATTTAAATTTTTTTTATGTATATATAATTTATATATCATATTATACATACATGTGTATTTTGTGTATATGGTGAATTTTTTTTTTTTTTTTGGCTCCTCTGATAATAAAATCCTGATTCCGCCCATGATTATATATATATATATATATGTTTCCTTGAAACCATACTTCAATAAATATTTATTTTTAAAAATAATAGAAATCATATTAGATCTATTTTTTAAGTCTAATGATCAATCAACTAATTATTTCTTTTTCATATCTTTTTTAATTATCAATTAGCCAACAAATCAAAAACCCAACAAGAAAACAGCAAAATGGTACACATAAATTAGATCTGAAGAAGGGAATAGGAAGAGGGGTAACCGTGGTGAGTGTTGAGCGAGTTCGGAACGGGTAAAAGGTAATAGAAGTCTCTGAAAACCCGTTCTCGCCTTTTGCTAGTCTCCATGGCAGCTCTGGATCAATGAATTTGGCGAGAGAAGAGCCATGGCCGTTGTGGGTTGTAGAGAGAGGAATTGGAGGAGAGAGAGAGAGAAAGAGTGAAATTGGTGAGAATATGATTTAGGGTTTGAAATGGAAGAGTGTGGTGGAGGAGTAGAGAGTAGTAGCAACTTATGCAGATCACTATTAAGTTGAGGAGTTTTTAGCATTCGTGTAGAGAGAGAGAGAAATATGCCCAATTCGAAGAGTATTTCATTTTACCATTTGGTGCCAGAGTATTTTATTTTGGCGTCTATTTTTATTTTGGTCATATTATTCATGACAAAAATTGCGTGTCGTGAAAAGTAAAATAATTTTAACGGCTAGCATATGTACGTCATGAAAAGTGTACTTTTTAATAGCTGCCTTTTTGAGTGTCGTAAAAAGTGTAATATTTTTAATGGTTGACTTTTTGTGCGCCGTGAAATATTTAATATTTTTAACGGTTGGTGTACGCGTGTCATGTATAGTTAATGTATTAACGGCAAGTCATATGCACGCCGTAGAAAGTTTTATTATTTACGGCTAATATTGCAAACCGTAAAAAAATCTTCATTATTAGCATTAATGACTTACATAGTGGACACGACGTGATTGAGAAATTATTTATGACATGCAAAAAAAGTAAGTCGTAAAAGTGAGAAACCACGACTTGTATTTATTATATGTCGTTAATGTGGAGCCGTAAAAACTCAGTCTTGTTATACTGAGATCTAGAGAGTAGATTTCTATATTATTTTTCTAGTAAGTAATATTGCCAGAGTACCACCAAGGGGCGTCCTATTTACTAAGAAAGTTGTTTCTCTCTTTATTAATTAGGGTTTAAATTTTTTACTATTCAAGTTGAAATTTGATAATTTAAATTGATTAGTTAGACCATTTCCAACAGTTCATCAAACTTGGTATCAAATTCAAAATTTGATGAAAAAGCCACTTTTTTGAGCTCCAACCGTTGCACCAGATTGATATCAAAATGAGATTTCAGCAAAAAAAGCATCAAACTGAGAACGAGACACAGATTTTACCAAATCACTGTTACTGACCGTTTGAAAGAGGTACACCGGTCAACCAGCCGGTTGCCCGGCCGGTTGACCACCTGGTCAACCAGTAAAGATTCAAACAGTTCAGTTCAAACCGTTTAAAAAAAAAAAAAAAAAATTTTGCCTAACCGGTCAACCGGCCGGTCAACCACCCTGGTCGTCCCGAAAAAAGTTCAGAAAGTTCAAAAAAAGTTCAGACAATTCGCGAAAAAAAAAAAAAAAAAAAAAAAAAAAAAAAAAATTTGCCTAACCGATCAACCGGCCGGTCGACCACTCGGTTGTCCCGGGATATATTTAGTGAAAGGTGAACCGTTGGAGTGAGTGGTATCAAATTGAATAAAATGAATCATTTTTTATTTAAATTTATTGAAAAATTTGAGTCACCGTTGGAGATGCTCTTAATTTCTCCTAAAAGTAACTCTTAAAAGTCTTTTCTTGACAGCGTTCTAGTCATAAAAAAAAAAAAATAAATATTGTGGGAGTTGTAGACTAGACACTGCTCGGTGCATGTGCTTTTTAAAACTCACGCCATCACGAATAATGAACATGATGGTGCTAAGTAAAAAATAAAAATAAAAATAAAAATAAAAATATATCTTAAACTTATTTAAGTGATTTTAACCCAAGGATGTAGTCTAGTAAAACATTGGTAATTGTCATTTGGGTGACAGTGAGTATCTATGATCGGTATGATGACCTTTTTGGCATTGGTTAATATAATTAATTTTTTTGTATGAAATTTTTTTACTTTGATTTTTTTAATCTTGTTTAGTTTTTGTTTTGGAATTTTTTTGATTTTTGTGAAAAAAAAATGTAATGATTATGGATAAAAAGTAATATTTTGTCTTATTGACTTTTATAGTCAGTTTTATCTTTTTGTAATTATTTAATCCCAAAATGAATACCAAACCGAGGCTTAGTTTGAGCGAATTGTATTCAGTGTTAGGAGCGTGAATTCAAATTTTTATCTATATAGATGTAATTGGTTCGGTACAGTCAGTATTTAGGTAAAAATTTTCACCAAACCGATAATATCGGTTTTATTATTTTTAAAACTGATACAGACTGCTTTTTCTATCAAACTGAACCAAACCACACCAACTGAAATAGTTCGGTTTGGTGTGGCTTAATCGGTTTAAAATTTTTCAATTTTAAGCTATTTTTTAATGGAAAATGAATGGAAGCACTAATTAGTACCACAACTAACAGTGTTATTGTGTCTGCTTTTTTTTTTTTTTTGAAAAATGAATGTCACATCATTAGTGATTGCTTTAGAGCACCACTTTTAGTGGTCTCTATCATTGCCCTTTTTTAATATAGTTACTCATTCATGTAAAAAATATTGAATTAGCCATTTGTCAACAATTTCAAACATATAATATCCATCTATTTTATAAATATTTTACAATTTTTAGATTAACAAAAATACAAACAAAAAAATAATAATAAATATTAAGATTTGAAGAATAGTGAGTTAGAATTAAGATTATATATAATAAGAGTATACTATAACTTAGGTTATAGAGATGATAGGGTTAATTAATTGAGATTAATAATTTATTATACTTATTAATATCATTATATCATTAAATTATATATATATATATATATATATTATAAATACAATATATGTTGAAGTGGTTGATTTCAATTTAATTTAGTACATTGGGTGCTTAAACTGATACCGAACTAAAAATAAAAAAAAAAATCAAATTAAAAAACCACGCAGACCAATTCTTGTTTAAAAAAAAGGGTCCAGCTTGTCTCAAGTTGAGATCAAGATTGGACCCATCCAGTTCGGCCCATGGGGCCCATTTTTTGGGTCCGTTTTGATAATCCGAACCGTTCAATGTGTAGAACTCGTCGAATACTACATGCTTATAAAAATCACGTTGATCAAATTAATCTTGTATAAAAAAAATGGACGGTGAAACAATTAACGGTTGATAAAAAACTGTTTTGTTCATATAGTTATCGATATCCAATCAACGTGATTTTTTACAGGCATATAGTACTCGACAAGTTTTACACATTGAACGGTTTGGATTATCAAAACGCGACCCGTGGGGGCCCCCACGGGCCCAACAGCACTGCCCAGTCCAATCTTGGACTAGACCAAAGCCACTGCCAAAAAAAAAAATAGACCAAATACGAACAGTTTGATTTGGTTCAATTGGTGCGGTCGATTTTTTCGATTTTTCTTATACCCCTATCTGTCTATGTACGATAACTTACCGCTATATAATTACATGACTCTACTATGTAGCATCACTTAAGGGTAATCTTTGAGCCTTTGTTCCTTAGGGTCTAACGCCCTTATATTTTTAGGTCTTTTTATTTAAGTGATTTAAATTGTTTATTTTATTGATATTTAAAGAAAAATTAAAAATTGTTTACTTTATAGGATCAGTTAAGCAGAATGATGCAAAAAAATAAAATAAAAATGATCAAACACTAGTAAATATATAATCAGAACATATTTGTCTTAAAATGAACATAATATACTTGTTATTTACTTTTAAAAATGAATTTGATACGATCATGTATTTATTAATGTTCAATTAACTTAAATTTTTTTTATGAATAATTTTGTTAATTCGCTGTACAAGCAAACGGTGCAAACCATCAAAGTAGGCTCTGAGATAGACCCACCAAGCCCAACATAACCCTCTAGTTGGATGTCTAATTGAAGAATTCATTTTTGTCAATAAATATTGAAATGTAATACTATCATCCTACTTAGTGTCACAAGTCACTAATTTTAATCAAGTAAGAGTAATGATATAGAAATAAAAATTCATACAAAAAAATTATACATAATTGATCCTATCATTTTAAAATAACAGTGGCCAATTTGATGTCTTAAATTATAAAAATAGTGTTGCCATATCATTGTCCTTCAAAATTTTATAAAAAAATTCGGATAGATTTAACATTTTTCATCATGTAATATCTTATTAGCTGGGAATAATCAATATCAATTCATAATAATAAAATTATATAATTTAATTAGTGGAACATAAAATATAAAAAAAAAAAAAAAAATCACCCAACCTCATTTGTAATTTTTTATATTAAGTGATGATATTATACTATAAAATATCGTAGCACTGTTGCCTCAGGAAAAATTACAAATAAGTAGAACTGTTTTAAAATAATTATATTATTGGTAAATTTTTTTTGAATTACAAATTTAACACAATATATGTCCCAAACATAAAATAAAAAAAAAAGTATACCGTACACACCAAAATTTATATCATCATACAAATAAAATTCAGTGTGTTTGGTTTTAGTTTTCTGAATTCAATTTTTTAAAAATTGAGTTTTTTATTTCTCATGTTTTTTTTGTTTTTAGTAAATATTTTTTAAATTTTAGGCATTTTTTTTACTTTTTTAGATGTATCTTACTTAGATGTATCTAAATAGTAAATTATTTGTGAAAAATATTTTAAAAACTTAATAAATACACAAAAATATAAAAAAATGTACTGAATTTTGATATTTTTGGTATTTAGTGATTTTTTCACAGATTCTAAGTATATTTATATTAGGTATGTTTAAAAATTAAAAAAATTATTTAAAATATTAAAAAAATTCAGTGAAAACAGAAAAATATAAAAAATGAAAAAATATTTCTAAAAAGTAAATTCTGAAAGTTAAAAACAAACGGAGTGGTAGTTTTTCATGTAATTTCTCATATTTATTTCACTATCCGTATTCTCTCTCTCTCTCTCCTATATAAATGAAGTAATACCCCCAGTGGCTGGTTGCTTGAAAGAGAGGACTCATGAATGAATGGGGTATGTGACGACAAAAAGCCAGTGGTTCATTCATTCGCTCACTCAAGACTTTGTAGTGTTTTAAAAAGGTGGTTAAAAATTAATTTTTTAATTTTTTTCGTGAGAGAGGAAGGAGATCAAAAATTGAGAAAAGATTTTTAGCCCACTTTTTAATATAGGATTTTATCTTTTCTTTGTTGAAAAAAAAAAAAAATTTCTCTTTCCTGAATATATCTCTCTATTATAACTTCGTTTGGGAATAATTAATTCAACTTATTTTTTAATTAATTTAGCCTAATTAAATTAATTTTATTTAGAATTTTTTTTAATTTTTTTTTTGATTTAGATGTAATATTTGTGAGAAAAAAAATTATTATGATTTAAACGCAATATTTATCTTATTAATTTATTTAATTTATTTTTTGTTTTGTGGTTATTTAGTCTCAAACCAAGTTGCCAAACGGCAACTATGGCTTTGTTTGAGAAGAGCTATTTAGTGTGTCTTTTTAGTTTTTTTGACTAATTCAAACGTACTAAATTAATTTCGTTTAAAAAGAATTTTTGATTTTTTAGTTTGAATATAATGGTTGTAAGAAAAAAAATGAAATAATTATAGTTTAGATGTAATATTTTGTCTTATTAATATGTTTAGCTTATTTTATCTTTTTGTACTTATTTAAGCAAAAAAGTTATTGCCTAATGACAATTATTTTAGCCAAAAAAAGATAAAATAGGTTAAAAAATTAATAAGATAAAATGTCACATCTAAACTATAATCATTTTATTTTTTCTCTCATAAAAGTAAAAAAATTAAAAAAACTCACCCCAAATAAAATTTTTTAAACTTAAATTAAAATAATAAAAAATAAAATCAAAATCAAAAAATCAATTAGCATCCCAAAACGAAGGCTTTATATCTCATGACAATTGCTACTTTTGCGCTTAATTACACTGCTCACATTGGTCCTTCCTCCTGCCCTACGCATGCCGCTACAACATGTATCCCCACACAAAAAAAAATATATATATACATATATTTTTAAATTTTTTTAAATGTATCTAATCTAAATAAATTAATTATATATATATATATATATATATATTTTAAAAATTGTAAATTAGTGAGAGGAAACAATTGAATGTTATGGTATTACTTACAAGTTGCACCATAACACAGACACTTGCCTATTTTCACTTTCACTAATTTGCAATTTCATACCCTTTTTTTTTTTTTTTCTTCTCTCTTTTTGAACTTTGAAGATGATCAAAATTAACAAGAAAAAAATTAGGTAAAATGAGGAACGTGGAATTTTACAAATGAAATCTACATATACCAATATTTTTTCTCATATAATTTTTCGTAGGGGAGAAAGATATCTTCCACATATTTGCGAATAAATCATTTTTTCAATGAACATTTGGGGAAAAAATTAGTATGAACAGTTCATATATCATTTTTTCCGTCATCTTTTATAACAAAATGTTAGTACAATGGTGAGATTGAAACAAATCAAAACATCAAGATGGAAAAAAAAAAAAAAAAAATGAACATGGGTAAAGTATAATTTTTCGAAGAAAAAAGATTGCCCCTTGATGGAAGGCATCAAAATACTTCAAAAAAAAAAAAAAAAAGTCAAGCAGTGGAAGAACCAAACAAGGAATGACAACAGCAGATATTTATTCAAGATGATGATCAAATCAAACATGAGTAGACAATTAACGTGGAATAATTATTATTGGAAATGGGTTTGAAATTGTTCTAATCTGATCAATTAGGTTTTGCAAGTGATTGGTGGGTCTTATGTTGTATAATAATTGAAGTCACAAGCAGATATATAAAAAATTATAAAACAACACCAATGATTATTAATAAAAATAGAATAGAATGGATGCAAGGGTTGGCTACATGTCCTTTTCACGCTGAGGTAGTGGTTCCCCCCAAAAATAAAACAAAATAAAATAAAAAAAAGGCAGCAATCAGTAGGATTATTTTTATTTTTCTTTTTCATTTTCACTGATGTGCTTTGTATATCCCCCCATATATATCCTTTGTGTAGTTGTTGTCACACACAAAATGATACTTTTTTTCACATTACCCAGCAGCCATAATACAGAGTTAGAGAGCTGCACAAGATCAGTTCCATCCCAATTCCCAACCGAAAAAAATAATAATAATAAATTGAATGAAGGTATAAATTTCAACTTAGTGCTGAGAAAGAGATGCACAAGATCATTTTCATCCAAATCCCCTAACAAAAAATTCCAAATATATATATAGAATTTGTATGTATAGTATAAATTTAGTGCACTGAGTTACACCCTAATAAATTTGATCTATAGATTTTAAATTTTCAACCTTAATTCCAAAAATCCCAAAGACCAAAACTAAATAAAAAAATTATTAAATATTTTGAAAGTATCTTTTTTTTTTTTTTTTGAATAGAAAAAGAATATTCTGCGGGATATCATAACATCGGTAAGCTTTAGCTCCGGACTAACTGATTGACGGTTAGATTTAATCAATCCATAAGAAGAGACCCACTACCGGGGTAACCATGGACCTCACCCAACCCCCACAACAAGAGACAAAATCACGATTGAAGTACAACATATTTATCTTGAGAAATTCTTGCTCCAGAATTCAAGCCCTACTCTTCCATGTGGTACAAATAATATTCTCAACAAATGAGAAACTGTAAAAATATACAAGGGTTAATATGGTCTCACAAATTTTTTTTTTTTTTTTTTTTTTGCCACATTGATTAGAAATCAAAGTCTACAACAATCACAATAAATTCTAGATTTGTAATGTTTTTTTCCAAACTCAGAAGCGTAAAAATTAAAGTAGAGAGTGAGTGAGAGTGAGTGATATCCCAATATAAGGGACGCAAAAACTCAAAACCTTTATTACCTAAAAAAAAAAAACACAAAACCTAAAAATCTGAAGAAGATGATGAGTGAGGCACCTGAAACTGAGAGAGAGTGAGTGGAAAGTGAAAAATGGGGGGGATAAAAAAGAGGCCCACGTGTACGTGTGTGTATGTATGTCGCATATGGAAACAGAGATACTGCATGGCTACCCCGAGGTAGAAGCCTCCCTCCCAGTTTCCTAAGACGTCAAACCCACAATAGGGAAGTAAGACTATGGGGGACCAGTTGATGAAAATTAGGTTTTAGAATGTAGGACTATTCCTACTTCACAATATAGCAAATTATAATTTATTTAGAAAGTAATTTTTAAGTAAACTAAATATTAGAACGATCATTATAGTCTATTTTGTTTCATTCCAATGAACATAAGAGGAACACATGCAAACTAAGTAAGTAATATTTGTGCTAGAGAAAAGACAGCAAATGACTAAACAGATTTTCCGGGAATTCTATGAAATTCATTGAAACTTGAATTTCTTAAGGTTATAAGGTTGATTAATTTAATTTTCTCTAATTCTTGTGCCATATAGAGGCCTCTTCATATATAGTCAATCTGTTTCGGTTTTGGCCCGATCAAATTTGAAGATGAGAAAAATAGACTAGAGTCAAAGACTTAGTCCTGGGAGATTACCTAAGACTCAGTTCTTATGTAATTTGATCGCTACATATGTTAATAGAAGGTTAAGACTTAGTCCGAGAGGTCACTTAGGACATTACATCTTCTCTAATGGAACGTACACATGTGGCCCAATCATATGTGAAACTATTAAGAGTCATAAGCATGGTTGCATGTGGAGGTGATTGATAGATGAAAGAGACAAGAGAAATAAACAATAAAATGCTAGATTTACAAACATTGATTTGATTTGATTTTTTTTTTTTTTTTTTCTTTTAAATTTTCCGAAATGATGAGTTTGATGCATATACTACTTCTGAATCTGATCAAAGTAGTTGCTGGGACAGGAAAGAGAGAAAGTGTTGTTGATGGCACGATAGTAAAATGTAGGCGTGGTTTGAAGAAAGGAGAAGAAGATGATGTTGGAGTAGCAACAGTGGGGTCATGCTGTCTGGTGGTGAGTTAGATTGAACAAACAAAAGCCAAGAAAAAAAAAAAGATCAAACGGATGAAAAAGTTGGCTCCTCAAGTCTTCAACTTTTTCTTCTCCATCTCGAATCTCTGTTCACATTAGCCACATATCATCTTCTAAAACGAGAATAGTGTGAACTTGAAGTCAGTCTGTTCTTCTAAAGAAAGAAAGAGAGACATTCGTAACTTCTAACTAAATTTCGCTAATGATATGTGAATCGCCAGTTATATATAAACTCATAATCACAATTAAAAAGCAGATTAATTTTTTTTTTTTTTTTTAAATAAAAATAGAGAAAGTGAAATTTTAGTGGAAACTATACTGTTGTAGTTGTAGAAGCAGCAGTAGAAGATACACTAGGAACAGCAGTCCCACCACCGCCACCGCCACCGTCACCCACCTGAGAAGTACTAGTAGCTTCCGCCATCGTCGACTCATTCTCCTCCACCACCACAGCCGCCGCAACGGTTGTCGGCCTTTTCCGCTTCTTCTTCTCATAAGGGATCCCTCTAGCCTTGGCCTGACTTTCTCTCACCTCCCTCAAGAAAATCCTGACCGCTCTAGCTCCGAATGGGTTGGACTCGGGTCGACCTCCGTTCTCTTCGTAGGCGGCTCGGAGCCTGCCGATGAGCGCGTCGAGGCTGCCCCAAGCCTGCTTGAGCGGGCATGCGCATGGTGCCGGAGGATTTGGGTGCCCGAAGTAAGGGCAACCAGTCACGTGCACCTTCGTCTTCCCGAACTGGTCCAGGTACTTCAAAAACTCGATCACGTGAGCGCCGCTGCACCTCGCCAGCGTCAGCGGCGGCTTGTGGTTCTTCAGGTACTGGAGGAACGTGTTCCAGTCGCGGCGCTTCTGTGACTCGTACCTACTCGGCGGCTGCAGCGGTGGGGCGGCAGCCGTTGACCCACCCTCCCCCGATGCTGTTCCTGCTGCAGGTGCCGATGAGGGACCCTCACCCTCGTTCGGGTCGGAGGCTCCGGCTCCTGATGCTGAATCCATTACCCGGAGTTGTCTCTTCGATCTGCTTGCAGTCTATGATTAGATATATACTTTTTGGCTTTTTTGCTTTAGCTTGACAACTGGGTCCTCTCAATTGGTCATGAATTTCGACTTCACCCACTCGTAACTACAATCTAGTCCTTCAATTACGGTCTCGCTCTCGTACTCTCTCTCTCTCTCTCTCTTCTCTCTGGTTCTCTGTGGTTGTGGGTCTTTGGGTGAACCGTTTTACACAGCAACTGGAGGAGCTGAAGATCTTTCACGGGAAAGATAAGTCATCCCTGTTACTTCCGATTTTGGGTCTATTAGTCCAGGGTTTAATTTACGTTTATTTATTTTTGGCGAGAGGAGAACGTTTTCGGGAGAAGAAATGAGGAGAGAGGAGTTGATGGGACGTAAAATAGAAAATATATTTTACGGAAAACTAAATTATTACAGACTTTTTACTTGGGAGGCCTCGGGATAGAAAAAATTATTCAGCTTGATTCGTTTCATTTTTTAAAAATATTTTTTAGAAATTTTTACTTTCATATTTTTTGTATTTTTTTTACTGAATTGTTTTTAATATTTTAAGTAATTTTTTTTTTTATTTTTTAGACACACCTAACATAAATACCCTTAAAAAGTAAAAAAATTATAATTTTTTTTAAAAATTCACTAAATACCAAAAATACAAAAAAAATACAAGAATTCAATATATTTGTTATATTTTTATGTATTTATTGTTTTTTAAAAATATTTTTTCATAAATTTTTTACTTTTTAGATACATCTAAGTAAGGTATATCTAAAAAAATAAAATAAATGTTTAAAATTTTAAATATATTCACTAAAAACAAAAAAACGAAAACCAAAAAATTTAATTTTCAAAAAACTTAATTTAAAAAACTTAAACCAAATACACTGATTAGTTAATGTTAAGATATATGTGGTCTCACAAACTTTTATTTTTTCTTATGTTCTTCAATTATTTAGGAATCATTTGACAATGACTTTTTTAGTTAAGTTTTTAACTCTTTTTTTTTATTTTTTTAGTTTGAGACTTTTTTATTTGTTTGGTTTTCTTTTTTGACTTTTTAAATTTTTTTAATTTTTTTAACTTTTTAACTTTGGAATGACAAATTTTTTTTGTCCTTTTATGATTTTTGACTTTTTAACTTTTTTAATTTTTTTTTTTTATCCTTTTGTGATTTTGTAGCCTAGAAAAAAAACTAAACCAAGGCTTAATATAAAATTATGAATTTTACTCATTCTATTAATCAGAATATATGCGTCACGTAACGTTATTCATGAATCAGCTAATAACTTCTCTCTAAATAGAGCCTTTGGCTCAGCAATATATACCTTATTTCGTTTTATTTTTTTAAAATTAAATTATTTATTTTTTGTATTTTTTATTTTTAGTTAATTTTTTTAATATATTTTTTTTAATTTTTTAGACATACTTAATATAAATACAATTAAAAAAATAATATTTTTGATTTTCTTTTTTTAAAAAATACTAAATACCAATATATATATATTCAATATATTTTCGTATTTTTATACATTTATTGATTTTTTTTAATATTTTATTATAAATATTTTATTTTTTAAGTACATCTATGTGCATCCAAAAAGTATAAAAAAAATTCTTAAAATATTAAAAAAATTTATCAAAAAAAAAAAAACTCAATTTTTAAAAAATTAAATTTAAAAAATTAAAGCCAAACAGGGTGAAATGTATTTGTTTCTTGGGATAGTGTGAAGGTTAAAGGTTCTCGGTTCAATCCGATAAAATGATTGCGACATGTTTATTATAATCTGATTTATTAATCCCGAACATCTTATTGTATGGAAAAAAAAATACTTGGGAAGGCTCCAGTCTTTTGGCTTTAAGTCTATTTCATAAAATTTATAAATTTAATTGAAATATATTAAAATTTATTTTAAAGTTGATGCTAGATTTATCAGCTTTTGGATAGAAATTTTGAGAAAGTTAGTAAAACATCTCTCTAACTTTTTTGTAATAGGAGAGATTTAAGATATTTTTTTTATTAACTAAGTCCCTCAATATTTTTACAGAGAAAATTTGATTCAAAGAAATTTTTATCCGACTCAGAAAAATTTCAGCCCCGACTCTAAGAAATTTCAATTTTCATAAAGAAATTTTGAAATTTTTCTGTGAAATTAGAGAAATGAAAATTTTCCCTGTGAAAATTGAAATTTCTTTGTGTGGAGAAGTGGTTTTGGAAATACTTTTCAGATCCTGGGAGACGCTAGTGATCCTCAGTTAGTCATCTGAAAAGACACAAACACTCTGGTCGGGGGTGCCGGAATTAGCACTCCGACGGACAAGTCAGTTCTTGTACTCAAAATAGCTTGTCTTCTAGGTTAAGCAAAAAGCGATTGTTACCCCCTTTCTCAATCCATTGTTCCTATATTTATACATGTTCCTTTTGATCCTCGGGGTCAGGGCCTATTTTTTAATCATTGTCCTTTCTCTTATTCGGCTCTAAGGATCTACACTTATTCGACACATGTACTATATTCGACTTCCCATTCTCGTAGGATACAACCAATTAATATCAATCTTCTAAGGTTGTACCTTCTGATTTTGCCATTATTCGGCTCCCACAATTGCCCCCCGAACTCTCCATTGACGGTAGTTAATCGGCGTGTTTGGTCTTGAATTGAAAAAGTGAAAATAGGTCAGGCGGCTTCGCGTACCCCAATACAGATGTCAGAATGCGGATACCTTTTCGGTCATCATTACACTTTCCCGCCTCATTTGTGCGTCTTGCATTTATTGCGATTTGAAATTTCAGTCCTTTCGAGTGCACATTTCATCGAGTATTCGAGACTCTTGAACCGCCAGCGGGTATTCCTTCTCTGACTCGCATTTTCTGCAATTCTTCTCCGTTTATCCTTGCCCCGTTTACTCCTCGTAAGTCTTCTTCTCTCTTCTTTGCAATCGTATTTTCTGTTTGTCATTTTGATTTTGGCGGAACCTTGAATCCCCGCGAAAATGGCTAAACACTTGAAAGACCTCCTTTCTGAGGGTCGTATTTCCGAATTCCGGCGGCACTTTTCCATTCCCGACGATGTCCACTTATCTTTTATAACGGATAATACTCTTGATATGGGGAGGGAGGATCAAAATACGATCGTCTTCCCTCTCTTATCCATAGCGGAGGGCGGAGTCTGTTTTCCCCTACATCCATTGCTTAGGGCCGTCCTTCGCTATTGGAGTTTGATTCCTTCTCAACCCAACGTAAATTTCTTTCGAATCATCATGGAGGTGATAGAGTTGAACCGACGCCTTAGGATCAACTTTGGCATTCCGGCGATTCGGCACTGCTACGCTTTGGCCAAATATTCCCGTCGGCTGGGGCGATACTTTCTCAGGGCCAAGGACACTGACCATCACTTGATAACCATGCTTGCCAGTTCTGGTAAGAGAGTTGACGACGTAATGGTCAATGTCCGAGGTAATTGGGAGTTCGGTGAAGGCGAAGACCGCCTAAACCCTATTCCCAGACGAAAGGGTGATCCAGGTTGCCATGTAACGCCTCGTGTTTGTTGATCTGCCCTTTATTCGATTTTTTTCCTTTAATTACCCCTTGTTCTTTGCAGGTAACAGATTGAAGAAGATTCTTCCCTCAACCGACGACGCAATCCTTGAGGAAATTAAGTCTGTACTCAGATACTTCGGCCGTCCAAACGTACAAAAGCAAGGGAGACCTGCTCACATACTCCTCCGATACGAACCTACTTATACTACAATCTCGGCCACGGACGGCGTTCCAATTCCATCCGGCGATCAACACCTTTCGGCTCTTCTCTTTCCCAGCTTCAAGAGCCTTAGGCAAATTGGCCTCGAAGATTCGGATTTGGGGGAAGATGCGGAGCCGGCGGTAGAGGTAGTTGTCAAACTAACCAAAGAGGTCGCTGAGGAGGCCGAAGAGGTCGACGCGGCAATACGCTCAGCGTTCGAGGCTGCCAGACTTAACCCGCCTTCACCGTCCACTTCGGGTCGGGCAGAGTTTTCTTCTGGAGATATTTTTGCGAATTTGGAAGACCTACCCAGCGATTTTTTCGAAGGTATGGCTGGGGAAAGCCTTACGCAGATGGCGCTAAAGAAAAATGCTGAGCGAATGGCTACTCAAAGGAAAGCCAAGGCTGCCCATTCTGAGCCCACCTTGATAAACTTTCGTACCCGTTATTGAAGAGACGGCTCAAGTTGCGGCGGCCGAAGTGGGGAAAGAGGTTGAACAACAGGTCATTGACGAACGGCTGATTCCGAAGAAGCGGGGCAAAAAGCGTAGTGCTGAGGGAGAGGTTGGGTTGGAGATTAGCCCTGCTTCCAAACAGCCTTGTTTAGAAGAGTCGGACGTGGTTGCTCCTTTTATTGTTCGGCCAAAGATCAAAGATACGCCAATCTCTTCTGACGCTTCAACCATTGAGGATCCAGCCGTGGTGTTGAGCCTAGCGGCTTTAATTTCCTTGCCGGCTGACAATGCAGCCTTTCGCGTCGTGCCAGATGTCATGGCCGTAGCCCTATCTGCGTAGTCGGCACTCCTGGTAAGTGACCATCTCAAATTCTCTTGAATTTGTTTTCATTAAGGTATCTGACAATCCCAACTTGTTTTGCAAACGGTTGGCAGGATCGCGGACCTAGGCCGCCGCCTACATGATGTCCTTGGTAAGATTGATTGTTTCCAAACGAAGGCAGACGGTCAAAAGAGTAGGGCCGAGTTTGAAGTGATGAGAGCCGCAATGGAGAGTGCGCGAGCTGAAGCAGAGGAGGAGAGGGTTCGCTCAGCTGAACAGCTCCGCTCTGACGTTGAGAGTAGGGTAAATGCGAATGAAAAATCGCTCAAGTTAGCCAATGAGGCACTTGCCAAGGTGGAGGTTCAGTTAGAGGAGCTCAAGGCGGCCAAGGAAAAAGCCGATTCTGAGGCTTCTACGGCATTTGAGGCAGGAAAAAGCGTCGCCTTCACGGAATATGTAGATGAAGTCCCCATATTCGAGAATCGGGGGTTCAAACGTGGGTGGCTCAAAGCCCTTGCTGCCGCTGGAGTTACATTGGCCTTGCCAATTCCCTACGAGCAAGTGGACGTTGAGCCACTTGAATCTGACCCCGAGGATTGATCTGGGAGACATTTCAATTTTAGTCGGCCCTAGGGTGTCATGCACCAAAAGGGGGCTCCGAATCCGGAGACTTAATTTGGCCAATCGTAATATCTACGAAGGGCGCTCCAAATCCGGAGTCTTAGTCGGCCCTAAGGTGTCATGCACCAAAGGGGGCTCCGAATCCGAAGACTTTAGCCGGCCCCAGGGTGTCATGCACCAAAAAGGGGCTCTGAATTCGGAGACTTAGTTTGGCCAATCGTGATATCCACGAAGGGCGCTCCGAATCCGGAGTCTTAGTCGGCCCTAAGGTGTCATGCACCAACAGGGGCTCCGAATCTAAAGACTTAGTTTGGCCAATCGTGATATCCATGAAGGGCGCTCCGAATCTGGAGTCTTAATCGGCCCTAAGGTGTCATGCACCAAAGGGGGCTCCGAATCCGAAGACTTAGTTTGGCCAATCGTGATATCCACGAAGGGCGCTCCGAATCCGGAGTCTTAGTCGGCCCTAAGGTGTCATGCACCAAAGGGAGCTCCAAATCCAGAGACTTTAATCAGCTCTAAGGTGTCATGCACCAAAAGGGGGCTCCAAATCCGAAGACTTAGTTTGGCCAATCGTGATATCCACGAAGGGCGCTCCGAATCCGGAGTCTTAGTTTGCCCTAAGGTGTCATGCACCAAAGGGGGCTCCAAATCCGGAGACTATAATCGGTCCTAAGGTGTCATGCATCAAAGGGGGCTCCGAATCTGGAGACTTAATCGGTCCTAAGGTGTCATGCACCAAAGGGGGCTTCGAATTCGGAGACTTAATGTGGCCAATTGTGATATCCACGAAGGGCGCTCCGAATCCGGAGGCTCAATCGGCCCTAAGGTATCATTCACCAAAGGGGGGCATTGAGAAATAAATTGAGCGACGAAGAAAAATGGTTTGCATTGCAGAAGTGATATATATACAAGTATCAAAGCCCACAGGTCGGGTCAGTGATAGGGTTTTCATAAAATCTCTGCTTGTGCCGATTGCGGGGAGCCACGGATTTCTTTAATGCCATGGGCTGTCGGGAAGCGCACAAGCTGATGATAAGTGCTTGGAACGGCCTTCATAATATGTAACTAGGTTCGCCCCATGATGACATTATACGGCGAATGGAGCTTTACGACCAGGAATTCTATATCGACCGTTCTAGAGCCCACTCGAACAGGTAATATGATCTTCCCTAACGGGTACTCAGGATTCGTATTAAAGCCGAACAATGGGTGAGGAGCCGGAGACAGATCTGACTCGTTGAAGCCGAGTTTGATGAAAGTTTTGTAATACATAACCTCTAAAGTACTTCTTGGGTTTATGAGAATGCGTTCAATAGTGAACCGATTTACGCATAATTTGATGACCAACGGATTGATGTGGGAGGCTGTTGTGCCGCTAAGATCAGAGTCATTGAAAGTAATTGTTGGAGCTTCTCTGGGCCATTCGGTCGGAATACGTTGCTTTTGGGGGATTGGATGCAATTGAATTGTGTGCACGGTTGGGGATGTAGGTAGGCTATAGATTATATGGATCATGCCAAGTGGAGGTGAGTCCTGCCTCAAGGCTAATGCCTTGATTGGCTTTCCCTTTCTCACGTACTGTTGCAGTCGGCCATCTTGCACCAGTTCTTCTAGGTGATCCTTTAATGCGTAACAACTCTCGGTTTCGTGGCCGTGATCTTTGTGATACTCGCACCGCCTATCCCTTCTTCGCGTATCGGGTGGCCCCACCATTTTTTACGGCCATTTGAAGAATGGAAAGTGTTGGACTTTGGTCATTATTGCAGTGATTGGTTCTGACAACTCTGTGTACTTCTTGTCGGCACGCCTCGAGCACCTGCTGTCGACTTGCAGTTGTTCATTCGTCCGATGGGAGCATTGATCGATTGATCGGTGAGAGTCCCGCCTTTTGTCTCGTTTAGCACATTGCCATGGCTCAGGGCTCAGAAGTGGCACGGAACTTGTTGGTTGAGCAATTTCAAGGGGGGCCGTTTTGTTAGACATTTGTCCGGTTTTTATTCTCAAGGCATCATCTTCCACTTTGCAATACTCTTCAACTTTCTTCATCAACGTCCAGACTATTTTGGGGGGTCTTCTGGTCAGGGAACTACGAAGAGCACTGTCAGGATATAGTCCCATTTTGAAGGCGGTGATGGCCATGGAGTCGTTGCAAGCGTCGTCGACGAGGTTGAAGCACTTCCAATAGCGCGCCGAATACGCTCTGAGCGTTTCTCCTGACTGGATCTGCATAACCCAGAGAGAGTCGGCCTGTTTCGGCTGTACCTCGTTGGTGATGAACCTGGCCCTAAAGGATTTCTGTAATTGATGGAAGCTTTTGATCGAAGCCGGCTCCAGCTTGTAATACCACTTGACAGCTAATGGCCCCAGGCTGCTGGGGAATATTCGGCACATGAGGGCTTCGTTGTCTGCATGCAATGTCATGGCCTGCTTGTAATGATAGATATGATCAGTGGGGTCTGATTTTTTGTCATAAAGAGTGAATGACAGAGCTTTGAACTTCTTGGGCAGAGCCGCCCTTGCAATCCGTCGGACAAAAGGATCGTGCTGGTCCTCTTCGTCTGAACTGCTTCTTCTGTGCTTGTTCCTTGTATGTAGACTCTTTTCGGAGGAGCTGGAAGTTTCGGATCGTCCCTTCTTGTTGAGCTCCGTGGGTAATGAGTTGGAGTCGCTATCGGTATCCTTTGGTTAGGCTCGAGGTCGTTGTCCACCTGCCCTCAAAGGTCATTCGGGATCTTGGCGCACGGCTTCTCTGGATTTTGCTACTACCAGGGCCAAATCTTGACGGAGATGTTCATTTTCAGCGATCTTGTTCTTCAGCCTTTGTTCATTCTGCTTTGCTTGTTCCATGATCGCTTGCATTGTCTCTTGCGCTGAAGTTGTTGGTGAGTCGAAGTTCAAGGCGCGTCTTGCAGCGATGGTTTCCTTTCCGAGCATATTTGCTGGAGTGAGGTCATCTCTCTGTGCAGTCTCGTCAGTGGCTATCGGAGGATCTTCAGTCACGCCTACCATGGATGTATTTGAGTATTCCCACAGACGGCGCCAATTGTGGAGAAGTGGTTTTGGAAATACTCTTCAGATCTTGGGAGACGCTAGTGATCCTCAGCTAGTCACCTGAAAAGACACAAACACTCCGGTCGGGGGTGCCGGAATTAGCACTCCGACGGACAAGTCAGTTTTTGTACTCAAAATAGCTTGTCTTCTAAGTTAAGCAAAAAGCGATTGTTACCTCCCTTCTCAATTCATTGTTCCTGTATTTATACTTGTTCCTTTTGATCATCGGGGCTAGGGCTTACTTTTTAATCATTGTCTTTTCTCTTATTCGGCTCTAAGGATCTACACTTATTCGGTACATGTATTATATTCGGCTTCCCATTCTCGTAGGATACAATCGATTAATATCAGTCTTCTAAGGTACGCACCTTCTGATTTTGCCATTATTCGGCTCCCACACTTTGAGTCTGACAAAATTTTTCTGAGTCGAATTTTCTCTATGAAAATATTGAGAAACCTTAATTACTATGAAAATATTGTATATCCTTTACATTATGAAATTTTAATATCAGGGACATTAAAAAAAATTCTCAAAAATTTTTGTAGTCTAAGCATAGGGTATATTATTTATCCTATTAGATTATATCATAAATTCAACATAAAAAAATAAACAACATGTGGAATAGAAAACAATGATGAAGCAAATTTAATCTATTTGGTGGTTCTATTTTTTATATTTTGAATAAGTACAATACATTTTGAAAAATCTAGAAATCCCCTAGATGTTGATTTGTGATTATGTATCAATTTTAAGCAGAATATAACAATCCCAATCAAACAATCAAGACAAAGAGACACAACGATTTTACGTGGAAAAAACCACAATTGGACACCTCCAATTGTGATAAAAAAAACCACGGGCAACAGCCACAAAATAATCCACTAAGAAGATTTAAAGGAATTACACATGTATACTCTCAATTACCTAGCGAATCCACACCTAATTGAACCAACCTCTATGTGCCTCTTCCAACCCGTCTTCACCTCAGAATTGTCTTTACGATGAGCCATCCCGGAATCCACCAAAGCTTCAGGCTCGAATTCTTCAGAATCCTCCGAAGAACAACTCTCTCTTTTGTAGAACAAACAAAACCTTTGATGTATACTCTTTAAAACATGAGTTGAATACTCAATCAAAACATCAAAGAAAACTCACAAAGTATCCCCAGATATAAACCCTAGAACCCAAAAAGAAGATCTGGAGTAGTAATCCTAAAATCTGACCCAACATGCGAATTTATAGAATCTGTCCCCCGATTTCCGCTCGAGCACCCAACAGCCCGCTCGAGCGTCTTTAGCAAAATATGCGCGTGATATAACAGACGTTCGCTCGAGCGCTAGAGAACCCGCTCGAGCGCGAAATCACACATCTCAGTACTTTTGCAGGCGACCAAAACTGCTGGAACCAGGGATTCTCCGCTCGAGATGTGTGATTTCGCGCTCGAGCGGGTTGGATTATCCCCGTCATAATCATCGAAGTGGCAATCTTGAAAGCATTATCATCACAAACTTCTCTGAAATGCACAATTCGGGTTGGATTCGCATCTAAACATTTATAGTCTCACTGAAATAAAAGTGCAAAAATAAATACAACTGAAAGGAGTTTTGTCAAACGGGGTTGTCAAGAATAAAACCTAACACATTTGTTTAGAAAAATGTAATAATATTTTTGTGTCCAATTTAGGTCACTCATGCTTAATCCAAGTTCTAAATAAGTTAAAGCAAGTTTGTTATGGTCCTGTTTGGTAGGGTTTATTTTCAACTTATTTCAGTTTTTAGCTTAATTTAAAATATTTTGATGTGTTTGATTCAGCTTAACAATACAGATTATAGCTTTTTGTAAGTCAAAAATCAACTTATTCTTTGAGTAGGGCATGAGAAGTTTAATTTATAAATCAAAAATCAACTTATGTTCATAGTTATAAGGTATAATCTATTAAACTATAATCTATAATCACTTTCTTACTGCTCTAACAAACAGAGCCAATGACTAGATGACTTGAATCCCAAAAAAAAAAAAAGAAAAAAAAAGGGTAGATGTCGGGCTTAAGTCAAGCTAAAGAAGATTCCTCTACACTTTAAACTTGGCGTAGCCAAACCCTTAAATTTATTGAACTCGTGAGGGTTGCATTCCTAACTTTTATGCAACATTTTCATCAAAATGAAGTGGTCACTGATATTTTTGTATTTAAAAATATTTCAATGATTTTTTTTTTAAAGTGATAAGTTGAGAATTCAAGCTTGTTATACTTGTATATGGTTTATAAAAATGATATAGAAATAAATTTTGTACAATATGTATAGTTACTGAGATGCTCTCTCTTAGGGTGTGATGTCTAAATTTGAGCTTTACTATTGCATTATATAATTTTTCCTTCTGTTGTGCCTCATATTTTAAAAATATTGCTGTCACATAATTATGATTTTTTCATATATTATCATATTATGAGTTTGCTGTATAAAAATTATGTGGATCATTTTACTCTGGATCAACATATGAGTAAGACTTAATGTTGTGTTGGTTATTGGATTTGTTAACAGTGTTGCGAGAGGGAGGATAAATTAAATCACCATTCATAGGTTTAATTTTTTTTAGAACAATTAAGCGTAGTTATATTAAAATAAAATAAACAAAGTAGACAAACAAGAACAATAATGAGGTCCCAAGAACAAAATACAAACGTCACCCAAAAAAAAATAAAATTGCAGCATAGAAAAAACCACCAATATTTTCACTGATATGATTTGGAAAAAAAAAAAAGAAGATCTGATCAGAACCAGATCTGAAACAAAAAACAGCCCAAACCTGCCAACGTCATCGCCGGCATTCCTGTTGCCGCTACCATCTTCGATCACCGTCAGAAGTCCGAGTTGAGGAAGGAAAAACCCATATGTATATACAGACGACTAATATTTGTATATATTTAAAAAAATATTTAAGATACTTAATTTATCACCCCTAAACACCACCCTAATAATATGTTTGACGAGTGTCAAATGTACACACGACTAATATGTGTATATACACACACAGGCTTAATCGAACAATATCAAGTTTACCTTGTACCTAATAAACAAATTCAACAACTACTAAATGGGCATATTAGATTTATAAATACACTATGAATTTGGCTAACAAATTGCTATGCATGACACTAGTTAGAGAGGTATCCATATCGCATCTTTAAGATTATGCAACAGAAAACTGAAATCTGTTCTCTTTTTTTTTTCTTTTTTTTTTTCAAGCACTGTACATGTAGAAAATGTAATAAAAATATCAGACTCAGCAATTTTGGGGTGGTCTAAGATTCTCACAAGTTGAATTTATCATTGATTTATTTTACTACTATAGAAGAATGAAATATAAGTAGTGATACTGCATTATCATATCCTAATATTGTGCTTCTGTCGGTTGGGTCACCCGTCCCCGTGATGTTTTGTCAGGTATAAAAAGTTAATTCTATTTCTGAAAATCAAGGTATCATTGATTTCAATTGAAAATTTAATTTAAATTTTTTTTGACCAATCGATAGGAAATTATTTACAAGTCCAAGACAATCGTAATCGAATAAATGTAGAAGCATAATAATCAACTCAACAAAGAAACTCGTAATAAAGAAGAAACAACCGGTTCAACAACCAATCAACTTAAGAAGAGCCTAATAGTAGATGAGAAATAAACAATATAACAAAAGAGCTTCATAATAACAGTGAAATTATCAATCTTACATTTAGTGATGTCTTGCCTTGATGTGTCTCTGCACTTCATACCGCTGTGATGCTTTTGAATTGTATTGGGTGTAACTTAAATCTTAATCAATATATATTTACTCTGCCAATAAAAAAGAAAAAAGCAAATTAATCTTCATTATTTAACCTGTGCTAGTAAATCTACAATAGTAGATACTAGCTTGAGGAGATGAAGATCATATAAACATTCTCTACAATACTATACATTGGCATATAGTTTCACACTAGTTTCACAAACTACAATTCTCCACAATAATTTTTTATAAAATAATTCACCCTCAAAACACAATTAATTATGTAGTTAATTTTGGTTTAAGTAGGTGTTGATTTTGTGGTCAAACAATTACAAGATTATCGCACTAAAAATTATTGCAGAAGAAGAAATTAGGAGTGACCGGTAAACGATCACAGGATTTTCTTAAGCACGATCACTATATCTCAATACTGGAAAAGTTTAGATACATTGTTTATTACTTAATGGCCACTCCACAACCACAAGAGATTATGCAAAGTGTTTTGTGTTAACAGTACAACAGAAAATCTGAAATAAAATCAAGATATCCTGCACTTTGTTTGTTTTTTTTTTTTTGGTTGGATTCTGTTGTGAGGATAAGAAAATTCATTCACATGTCTCTTGGGAGTCATAGGTAGACAACCATTCAATTGATGAAAGTGATATTTTAGTAGACAACTATTTTACAAAGCAAGTAATAATTATGGGATTGTATATAGTTATTTATTTCAGATTAATAAGTGCTGATTGTCGGGCTCAGTTATTGTTAACCTTATAATTTGTTGGATTAGAGGTTAGTTTGATATAATCTTTTTTATATTTATAATTACTTTACTATTAAATAATAATAATAATAATAATAATCTACATTATTATGAGTAAATTCAGAAATCATGTTTTAAATGTTCGAAGATTTTTTCATTAAATTATGGGAGAATGTTGATATATAAAAATCTCGTTATAAATCCAACAATTGAGATTGGAAAAAAAAAAAAAAAATTGAAAAAAAGAAAAGAAAGTACATTTATTGCTCAATCCCCATTTATTGAACCCAACAAATTCTGAATTGGACTGAAACAAGTCATATTCAATGAATTTTTAAGTGTTTCGCATTGATTTTTTTCCCAACTTTGTACTCCACAAAACGGTTAAAAGGCCTGGTTTATTACTAGGTTAAAATATTTAAAAAGTTAAAAGTTACTATACTCTCAATTTTTCTGCAGTACAAAATTAATAAATCAATTAAAATAGTCAATTTCTAAATGGGCTTAAATTTGATTAAATCTAAGTACTAAAATTTTCAATGATATTGTTTTTTCATTCATTATATATAAAATATCGAGCAAAACATTAAAAATACAGATTGATAGTGATTAGTGAGAAGAATAATGGACACTAGCTAATACCATGCAGGCTTTCACGAATTGTTTTTAAAAAACTATGAATTTCAATTTCTTTTTAACCCTAATATATTGAATCCGTAATAGCCTGTAACTAATAGAAATTAGAATACCAACATTTGAATTTGATATGATTAGAAAATAAAATAAAATAAAATTATAAGAGAAAAAAGAGGAGGGCACAAAATTTTCTATTCACCAATTCTTTTGTCTTCGATTCTAAATTATTATCAATTTTAAATTATATTTCAAAATTTTATATTTAAAATTTCATATGATTTAACGAATAAAAATAGGAAAAATATTACATCAGTGAGTTTTAAAAAAATAATTACAAATTAATGAAAAATTTTATAAATATTAATAATTAAATTTGTATACTTTTACAAGAATTTGTATTTTTTTTCTGACATCCAAAGGATGTAACAACTCCATAAAAATATTATAAAACAAATTATCCCCAACAAGTTAGAAAAAGAAACCTCCATTACCCTTCTCCGTTTGACTATGTTATCTATCTATACTATTCTATATGTGAGTATATAATTTAGTATCTAATAATGTGGTAGTTTTTTTCCTCGGTCGCGTAGCAAATTTTTCTATCTTAGGAATAAAAAAATATGGGTAATGTTAGGGATACTTCGTTTGAAAAGTGGATTGGCTTTTTGGGCCTAGGCTCAAAAGCTTGGTTTGGAAATGGTTTTTTGGTTTTTTTGATTTTTTTTGTGAGAGTGGAGTGTAATGATTATGGGTTAGATGTGATGTTTTGTCTGTTGTGGCTCAAATAGTCTATTCTATCTTTTGTGGCTCAAAGAACCCAAATGAGCTCTTCCCAAACGACACCTAAATTTTTCAAAAAATATTATTCAAAGGTATGCGAGATTTGAATCCAAGACCTTGGGTTTCAAAGACCTTGGGTTTCATCAACAACACTCTTACCATTTAGATAACATACATATTATAATATTAATTTTTTATTATTTATTTTTATGCTTCCTTATCTGAATTGCTCACGCATTATGTGTGTCACCCACTAGTTTATTAAAAGGGTCCAGTTGGTCTCTAATTGGAGATTTGTAACAACCCTCATACTGTTTACTGATTAGGGACTGATTGATTACCGATAATCACCGATTACTGTTAAACGAAACGGATAATGACTGATAACTGACTGATAATTGAACTGAGTGAATACTGAACTGACTGATTGAAATTGGAATCTGAATTAACCGAGTATATGTTAGTTAATTGCATTCTATCTGTTTGATTGTCTGATTATCTGTTCATGTTTATATGTTTAAACTGCTAATTGAAGGCCTTATCGGCGGCCGAATTAGAAACCGATTGATGTTCCGTGACCCTCATAATTAATATGATTTTATGGTATAATTATCTGAAAACTGATTAGGTATGATTAAATTAGATTAAAATGAGTTAATTGCAAAGTTTGCCGTAATTACCTAAATGCCACTTAAGTGGCCCACTACTTGGCTCATCTCATTACACTCATACATAAACATTTCATCAGCCTTTCTCCTTGCTTTGCCGACTTAGAGAGAGAGAGAGTGAGAGTTTGTGTAGTTCTTGGGATTTGGCTTAAACAACTTAGAGAATTGAAGGTTGATTGTTGCTTTGTGGTCCTACACTAGTAATTGAGGCTCTAGGTAAGAGAACTCAACCTTTATTGATGTGTTTGAGCTAGTTCTTGCATGATTCATGTTAATTTGTAGAGCTAAGTCATGTTTTGGTCCATAAATGATGGATTGAAGATCATTTCTTGCATGCATGTTGGTATTGTTGCAATTTGAGGTTGATTACATAGACATTAGTGCATGCATGCTCATATTGTTGTTAAATGAAGCTCAATTCTTGCATGCATGTGTTCTTGGTTGAATTTGGAGTTGAGTCATGGCAAAATGTTACATGCATGTTCACAACTATGTCTAAGTCCATGAGTTCATCTTGTTTTTGAAGGTTTGAGCTCTTTTGAAACAGCATTGAAGCTTTGAAAATGATTTAAGATCATGCATGTCATGTTTGAAGATTGTTCTTGAAAATGATTTGAAATTGGGTTTGAATTAAACACCCTTGGGCTTTGATTTCTCAAATTGAGCTTTGAAACATGATATTCTATGTGTTTATAAATGTTTTCCAGAAAATGGGCCCAAGAGGATTGGTTTTGATGCTTTTGAGCTTGGTTTTGAACCTGGAGCTCGAATCTGGATTTTCCAGATTTCGCACTTCCGCTCGAGCGGAGGAAGTGCCGCTCGAGCGTAGAATTCGAGCAACCAGCATCTCTCTGCACTGTTTGGCAGTCCGCTCGAGCGGAGGATTGGGCGCTCGAGCGGAGTCTTGTCTCAAGCTCGAGCGGGCGTCGAGCGGGGATTTCACCCATCCAGTACTTTTACAGTACGCTCGAGCGGGAAAGTTTACGCTCGAGCGTGTACCTTTGTTTGCCTGTACGCTCGAGCGTGGAAACCTGCGCTCGAGCGGGACTCTGTTTTTCTGAAAATCCTGAAAATGCTTTTAAATGTACATTTTTCCATCCTCATCCCATCCTAGGCATTCTTAGGCCTAGTTTAAGACATTTAGATGAGGATATCGTTGTAGAACACACCAAGGCAAATTAGGGATTAAGTTATAAGATTTCCCAACTGTGTAGCTTAGTGTGTGTTCAACCTGTGAACTGTGTAGGGTTGGCAACTGGGGAGGCACGCTCTAGCATACTGTAGCCCAGAACTCTGTGAGTAACAATTGTGTAAAGATATGTTCAACTGATTATCTTCTGAATACTGAACTGAACTGTTTACTGAACTGGTATTATTTACTGAATGAATGTATGTCCTTTATTTCTGAACTGTACTGTGGCATCCTTAGTATCTACGGTTTACTGTTACTGTTACTGTCACAGAGATCTCTGTCGGTTTCCTTGTGGAACCACTACTGTTTACTGACTGATGGCCATCATTACTGTTCGGTCTTTTAAGACCTACTGTTACTGTTATGCTAATGGATGTACCACATATGACTGTTTACTGTACTGAGCAACTGAATTACTGATTGAAATGAACTGTTTTCATTACTATAAGGACATTCATTCTAAACCCCTTTACGCTTTATGTTATTCACTGGGCTTTAGCTCACTGCTCATATATATATGTAGGTGTACAGGCACCAGAACGGAGCTAGGAGCGTCAGGGTAACTCCAGTTTTGTCAAGCCAGCCTTTGTGCCTCACTGCGAGGTTCCGAGCCTACTGTTAAGGCTTAGGGGTGCTTTAGAATTTCCCCCTTTTTGTACTGTTTCACTGTTTTGTATAGACTGACTGTTTACTGTACTGTTATACAGGGATTAGGTCCCTGTACTGTGTGACTGTTAATTTTGTATACTGTGTTGTACAGACGGAATGTTTTCTGTACCGCTATCTAGGGTTGAGTCCCTAGATTGAATGAATGTGAATATTGTACGTACTGTTTATGTATAAATGTGTGAAAACCCTTTTTGCATACAGACTGTCACAGCTCAATGGACACTATTTATTTACTGTATTGGCTTCCGCCAGGCCCTGTACTCTGTTTTACTGTATTACTGTTCTGCAGGCCTTCGGTAATCTCGGATTACTGGCCGGTTACGGTACTAAACCCATAGGGCCGGGTTTGGGTCGTGACAGAGTGGTATCAGAGCGATACTTAACCACGAGTTATACCGCACACACGTGTCCAAATGAGCTATAGGGTGTCCTAGAAAGTTATTAAGGCATCTCATGAGCATGATAAGTGTGTGGTTATGTTATGACTGAATACATGCTAATGTGGTAAACCGTTAAACAAATGACTGCTTATGTTTAAAACTGTTATAACTGCTTATAGTGAAATGGACAATGCAAATGAACCTGAGTCCTCATCTACTGAGGCAAGAATGGAAAGAATGGAAAGAATGATAGAACTGATAACTGCTAGACTTGAACAACAACAGAACCAACCACCTCCTCCTCCTCCGGTTCAGCCGGAACCTAACGTTAATGTGAATGATGGGGATATTATTGCTCTGACCCAGAAGTTCAGCAAAATGAAACCGCCATCCTTTCAGGGAGGCCTTGAACCATTAAAAGCTGAAGCTTGGGTTCTGGAAACGGAAAAGTTGTTCGAAGTGTTTCCGTGCTCAGAAGCAAACAAAGTATTGTTAGCTACCTTCACCCTACAAGAAGAGGCTAGAAGGTGG
Organism: Camellia sinensis; assembly: GCF_055761805.1. Lineage (NCBI taxonomy): Eukaryota > Viridiplantae > Streptophyta > Magnoliopsida > Ericales > Theaceae > Camellia > Camellia sinensis. The sequence goes on from NC_138974.1 coordinate 61,375,790, forward strand.
TGGATGTTAATCCGTGAAACAAACACTGTTATGACTTGGGCTCAGTTCAAGGAGTCCTTCTTTGAAAAGTACTTCCCTCAGTGTGTTAGGGATAGAAAAGTGACTGAATTTGAACAGCTGAAGCAGGGCACAATGACTGTTGCGGAATATGAGACGAAATTTACTGAGCTTGCTAGATATGCACCGCATATGGTGGATACTGAATATAAGAAGGCCAGGAAATTTGAAGGTGGCCTTAATGTGGCAATACTTGACCGGATAAATGTTTTGAAATTACCGACTTTTGTGGGTGTTCTCGACCGGGCATTGATGGCCGAGTCGAACATTGCAGCAGTGAAACAATCTGAAACACCAACGACTGAATGGCATGGAAAAAGGCAGAGTTTCAAATTCAAGAAAGGCAAGCACAACCCAGCCAACAAGAAACAGAATACGGGGTCGACAACTAGCCCCAGCCAAGGGAGTGGTTTCATACCACCCTGTTCTGAATGTGGCAAGAAGCACAAAGGGGTTTGCTACAGAATATCTGGAGCCTGTTACAGGTGTGGCAAGGTGGGCCACATGGTTAAAGACTGCCCCTCTGCTCCACAAGCCAGTGGTAAAGCTGCACCAAGCGCAGCAGCATCAAATGCTCCACCAAAGCCTAACCCCAGAGTTACGGGGAAAGAGCCTATGAGGCAAGGCCGAGTGTTCGCACTAGTACCGGGAGATGTCCAGAATACCGAGACCGTTGTGTCAGGTATTCTCTCTATCTGTACTCAAAATGCATATGTACTGATTGATTCGGGGTCTACGCATTCTTATGTATCGCATGCTTTCTCACGGAAATTGAATAGACCCTTAGAACCCATGAACTATCTGCTAGCCGTATCATCACCCGTAGGGGGATCCATGACATGTGCTTATATGTACCCCGCATGTGAAATTATTGTTGGGGATATGCATCTGTTTATTGATTTACTGCCATTGAGCATTGATCATTTTGACGTAATATTGGGGATAGATTGGTTACAAAAATATCATGCCACTATTGACTGTGTGACCAAGCAAGTTGTTTTCCGTCCACCTGGTTTGCCTGAATTTGTGTTTAATGGGAGTGGAGTAGTACCTCCTCCGTATTTGATTTCGTCAGTAAAAGCTGTTAAATTAATTAGAAAGGGGTGTAAAGGATATCTGTGTTCTGTACTGACTGTGTCTACTGATGATAGTGTTAAAACTGATGTGAATTGTATTCCTATAGTCAGGGAATTTCCAGATGTTTTTCCAGATAATCTTCCAGGAGATTTGACTGATAGGGAGATTGAATTTACCGTTGATATGATTCCCGGAACACAACCAGTTTCTAAAGCTCCTTACAGAATGGCTCCAACTGAACTGAAGGAACTGAAAGTGCAATTGCAAGAACTGTTAGATAAAAAGTTCATCAGACCTAGCACTTCGCCATGGGGTGCTCCTGTTTTGTTTGTCAAGAAGAAAGATGGCTCACTGAGACTGTGCATTGACTACCGTGAACTGAATAAGGTAACTGTAAAGAACAAATACCCATTGCCACGCATTGATGATTTATTTGATCAGTTACAGGGTGCACAAGTGTTTTCTAAGATTGATCTCAGATCGGGGTATCATCAACTGAAGGTTAAACCGGAAGACATTGATAAAACTGCTTTTAGAACAAGGTATGGACATTATGAATTTCTAGTTATGCCTTTTGGAGTCACGAACGCACCAGCTGCTTTTATGGACCTCATGAACAGAGTTTTTAAACCGTACCTTGATGACTTTATTGTTGTATTTATCGATGACATATTGATTTACTCCAAAAGTATAGAACAGCATGAACATCATCTGAGACTTGCCCTACAAACCTTAAGAGAACAGAAACTGTATGCTAAACTGTCTAAATGTGAATTTTGGCTTGACCATGTTATGTTTCTGGGGCATGTTGTTAGCAAAAATGGAATTTCTGTTGATCCGCAGAAAATTGAAGCTGTAGTGAACTGGCCTAGACCAACAAATGTGACTGAAGTCCGAAGCTTTTTGGGATTGGCTGGATATTACAGAAGATTTGTCAAAGATTTCTCCAAAATTGCCCTACCATTGACTCAGTTAACTCAAAAGGGGACATCATTTAATTGGACTGATCAAAGAGAATCTGCTTTCCAGGAGTTGAAAACTCGACTTGTGACTGCGCCAGTTTTGACCTTACCATCAGGTACGGATGGTTATACTGTATATAGTGATGCTTCTCATAAGGGTTTGGGATGTGTTTTAATGCAGAATGGGAGAGTAATTGCCTATGCTTCCCGTCAACTGAGACCGCATGAAAAGAACTACCCGACCCATGACCTGGAACTTGCTGCAGTGGTGTTTGCACTGAAAATTTGGCGTCACTATCTGTACGGGGTGACATGTGAAGTATACACCGACCACAAGAGTTTAAAGTATTTCTTCACACAGAAAGAACTGAATATGAGACAACGGAGATGGCTGGAACTGATTAAAGACTATGATCTACAGATATTGTACCATCCGGGAAAAGCCAATACCGTTGCCGATGCATTGAGCCGGAAATCGATTGGACACTTAGCCTGTTTGCTTACAGGACAGAAAGAATTGCTTTGTGACCTTGAAAAATCTGAAATAGAAATTGTTTTGAGAGAACAAGGTGGAACCTTAGCTGCTATTTCTGCTCAACCGGCACTGGTTGAAGAGATTAAAGAGAAACAGCAACTGGATGACTTCTTGAAGAAGATCATCGAAGAAAGAGAATCTAAACCGAGACCGGGATTCAAATTCGAGAACAATGTACTGAAATTTCATGAAAAACTGTGTGTACCAAATGATACTGAACTGAAAAGAAGAGTTCTGCAAGAGGGCCACAACTCAAGATTGTCTATCCATCCGGGGAATACGAAAATGTATCAAGATTTGAAACAGAATTTCTGGTGGCCGGGAATGAAGAAAGAAATTGCTGATTTTGTATCCAAATGTCTTCATTGCCAACAGGTCAAAGCTGAACATCAACGACCTGCCGGACTATTGCAACCCCTACCCATACCAGAGTGGAAATGGGAGCATATCACGATGGATTTTATCGTTGGATTACCTCGCTCCAGAAAAGGTATGGATTCAATTTGGGTTATTGTTGATAGACTAACCAAATCTGCTCACTTCTTACCTGTCAAGACGATTTATAATGCGGACAAATTGGCTGTTATTTATATTGATGAAATTGTAAGACTGCATGGAGTGCCTGTGTCTATTGTTTCTGACAGGGATTCGAAGTTTACATCGAGGTTTTGGCAAAGTCTACAGACTGCATTGGGTACTGAACTGAGACTGAGTAGTGCCTACCATCCTCAGACAGATGGCCAATCAGAAAGGACCATCCAAACTCTGGAGGATTTACTGAGAATGTGTGTCCTTGATTTTCAGGGAGACTGGGAAAGTCATCTGCCATTAGTTGAATTCGCCTACAACAACAGCTACCATTCGAGTATTGGAATGGCGCCTTTTGAGGCATTGTATGGCAGAAAATGTAGATCTCCAATCTGCTGGGCAGAAGTTGGAGATGGGCCTTTGCTTGGACCCGAGATTGTGTATGAAACAACTGAAAAAGTGAAACTGATACAGCAAAGACTGAAAACTGCACAGAGTAGACAGAAAAGTTATGCCGATGTCAGAAGACGGGACAGAGAGTATGAAGTGGGTGATCACGTTTTTGTGAAAGTGACACCAATGAAAGGCCAGACTCGTTTTGGAGTCAAAGGCAAGCTAGCACCGAGATACGTCGGACCATACGAGATTATTGAGAAAATCAATCCGGTGGCGTATCAAGTTGCGCTTCCTCCTGAAATGGAGCATATGCATAACGTCTTCCACATTTCTATGTTGAGAGACTATCTCCGGGATCCCTTCCATGTAATAGAGCCTACCCACGTAGTGTTGAGTGATGACTACACTTACGAGGAACGGCCTATACAGATTGTAAACCGACGGATCAAGAAACTGAGGAACAAAGAGATCCCGTTAGTGAAAGTTGACTGGCAGAACCATGGTGGCGTGTACGCCACTTGGGAAAGGGAAGATAACATGGCTAAACGATATCCTGAACTGTTTCCACTGAATCCTGTTTTCTTCCAGAATGAAGGTAACTCGAGTTTAGAGGACTAAACTCTTTATAAGGAGGGGAGACTGTAACAACCCTCATACTGTTTACTGATTAGGGACTGATTGATTACCGATAATCACCGATTACTGTTAAACGAAACGGATAATGACTGATAACTGACTGATAATTGAACTGAGTGAATACTGAACTGACTGATTGAAATTGGAATCTGAATTAACCGAGTATATGTTAGTTAATTGCATTCTATCTGTTTGATTGTCTGATTATCTGTTCATGTTTATATGTTTAAACTGCTAATTGAAGGCCTTATCGGCGGCCGAATTAGAAACCGATTGATGTTCCGTGACCCTCATAATTAATATGATTTTATGGTATAATTATCTGAAAACTGATTAGGTATGATTAAATTAGATTAAAATGAGTTAATTGCAAAGTTTGCCGTAATTACCTAAATGCCACTTAAGTGGCCCACTACTTGGCTCATCTCATTACACTCATACATAAACATTTCATCAGCCTTTCTCCTTGCTTTGCCGACTTAGAGAGAGAGAGAGTGAGAGTTTGTGTAGTTCTTGGGATTTGGCTTAAACAACTTAGAGAATTGAAGGTTGATTGTTGCTTTGTGGTCCTACACTAGTAATTGAGGCTCTAGGTAAGAGAACTCAACCTTTATTGATGTGTTTGAGCTAGTTCTTGCATGATTCATGTTAATTTGTAGAGCTAAGTCATGTTTTGGTCCATAAATGATGGATTGAAGATCATTTCTTGCATGCATGTTGGTATTGTTGCAATTTGAGGTTGATTACATAGACATTAGTGCATGCATGCTCATATTGTTGTTAAATGAAGCTCAATTCTTGCATGCATGTGTTCTTGGTTGAATTTGGAGTTGAGTCATGGCAAAATGTTACATGCATGTTCACAACTATGTCTAAGTCCATGAGTTCATCTTGTTTTTGAAGGTTTGAGCTCTTTTGAAACAGCATTGAAGCTTTGAAAATGATTTAAGATCATGCATGTCATGTTTGAAGATTGTTCTTGAAAATGATTTGAAATTGGGTTTGAATTAAACACCCTTGGGCTTTGATTTCTCAAATTGAGCTTTGAAACATGATATTCTATGTGTTTATAAATGTTTTCCAGAAAATGGGCCCAAGAGGATTGGTTTTGATGCTTTTGAGCTTGGTTTTGAACCTGGAGCTCGAATCTGGATTTTCCAGATTTCGCACTTCCGCTCGAGCGGAGGAAGTGCCGCTCGAGCGTAGAATTCGAGCAACCAGCATCTCTCTGCACTGTTTGGCAGTCCGCTCGAGCGGAGGATTGGGCGCTCGAGCGGAGTCTTGTCTCAAGCTCGAGCGGGCGTCGAGCGGGGATTTCACCCATCCAGTACTTTTACAGTACGCTCGAGCGGGAAAGTTTACGCTCGAGCGTGTACCTTTGTTTGCCTGTACGCTCGAGCGTGGAAACCTGCGCTCGAGCGGGACTCTGTTTTTCTGAAAATCCTGAAAATGCTTTTAAATGTACATTTTTCCATCCTCATCCCATCCTAGGCATTCTTAGGCCTAGTTTAAGACATTTAGATGAGGATATCGTTGTAGAACACACCAAGGCAAATTAGGGATTAAGTTATAAGATTTCCCAACTGTGTAGCTTAGTGTGTGTTCAACCTGTGAACTGTGTAGGGTTGGCAACTGGGGAGGCACGCTCTAGCATACTGTAGCCCAGAACTCTGTGAGTAACAATTGTGTAAAGATATGTTCAACTGATTATCTTCTGAATACTGAACTGAACTGTTTACTGAACTGGTATTATTTACTGAATGAATGTATGTCCTTTATTTCTGAACTGTACTGTGGCATCCTTAGTATCTACGGTTTACTGTTACTGTTACTGTCACAGAGATCTCTGTCGGTTTCCTTGTGGAACCACTACTGTTTACTGACTGATGGCCATCATTACTGTTCGGTCTTTTAAGACCTACTGTTACTGTTATGCTAATGGATGTACCACATATGACTGTTTACTGTACTGAGCAACTGAATTACTGATTGAAATGAACTGTTTTCATTACTGTAAGGACATTCATTCTAAACCCCTTTACGCTTTATGTTATTCACTGGGCTTTAGCTCACTGCTCATATATATATGTAGGTGTACAGGCACCAGAACGGAGCTAGGAGCGTCAGGGTAACTCCAGTTTTGTCAAGCCAGCCTTTGTGCCTCACTGCGAGGTTCCGAGCCTACTGTTAAGGCTTAGGGGTGCTTTAGAATTTCCCCCTTTTTGTACTGTTTCACTGTTTTGTATAGACTGACTGTTTACTGTACTGTTATACAGGGATTAGGTCCCTGTACTGTGTGACTGTTAATTTTGTATACTGTGTTGTACAGACGGAATGTTTTCTGTACCGCTATCTAGGGTTGAGTCCCTAGATTGAATGAATGTGAATATTGTACGTACTGTTTATGTATAAATGTGTGAAAACCCTTTTTGCATACAGACTGTCACAGCTCAATGGACACTATTTATTTACTGTATTGGCTTCCGCCAGGCCCTGTACTCTGTTTTACTGTATTACTGTTCTGCAGGCCTTCGGTAATCTCGGATTACTGGCCGGTTACGGTACTAAACCCATAGGGCCGGGTTTGGGTCGTGACAAGATTAAAATCAAACCATTTAGTCGGCTCGGTGGGTTTACTTTTGTGTTCCGCTTCGATGATCCAAACTATTCACACTTTAGAGTTCGTCGACTACATTATCCGTGTAAAAAAATCAAGTCGATCAGATAACGACAACTACGCATTTAAATCAATTTTGTATAAAAATAAAATAAATAGTGAAAAAATAAACGGTTAATATAAAATTGGTATGAACACGTAGTTGTTGTTATCCGATTGAATTGATTTTTTATAGAAATAATGTCGATGAATCCTAAAATGTGAACGGTTTAAATTATCGAAGTGAGACCAAAAAATGAGCTCATGGAGTGAACTAGACGATCTAGTCTTGATCTCCAACTGAAGACAAGCTGGACCCTTATTAAAAATAAGTTTATGAAGACATTAGTTTATTTTTTTCCCTAATGATTTTCTAAAGTGACTAAAGTAAAAAAAAAATTATATAGAAAATGAGTTTAAAAATAAAAAATTTAATCAATAAATTGATTTTTAAGAGAGCCAAATTAATTGTTGGATTTGAATTTTTAAATTTTTTAAATAAAAAAAGTTAATATCAAATATTAAAAATTTATTTTTTGTTAATTTTTAAATTTTTTGTCTTTCTAATTTTTTTTTAAATAAAAAAAATAAAGTCACCAAACAAGCCCTCATTCTCAAAGCCAATGGGGGTGAATTTTTTTTTTTTTTTTTTTTTTGTCTCTTTAGGCCAAAATAACATTAAAAGACAAAACAAACTAAAATAATTAATAAGATAAAACAGCACGTAAAATTCATAATCATTTTATTTTTTCTCTTATAAATATCACATCTAACTACAAAAAAATTCAATCTTCTTTTTAAACATAAATATTTTAGCCTACTAAAATAGCCAACTTCCTAAACACCCGCAATGTGTTGTTGGTTGGGTATACAGAGGGTTGGTTTGAGAACTTCGCTATTTTAGTTATTTTTTGAATTTTTGATTATTTTATTTTAATTAAAAAAGTTATGTTTGGGATAGTAGTTGGCTTTTTCCTGATAGTTGTGAAAGAAAAAATGTAAAATGATTATAATTTAAATGTGATATTTTGACATTGTTTGAAAAATTAGTTATTTTAGTTAGCAAATAGGCTTTTAGCTATTTTAGCTTGACTAACAAATTTGAAAAGTTGATTTATTTTTTTTTTAGTTGATTCGATTGTTGTGATTGAAAAAAAAAAAAATGAAATGTGATATTTTATTTTTTTTAAATATTTTAGCATATTTTATCTTTTAATTGGTTATTTTAACCCAATCTTCTTCCCAAACGCTCCTTTTATCTTAGTGATTATTTTAGTTTATTTTGTCATTATTTTAATCCAAAACATTCCTCTCAAACACCCTAAAGTGGGATGAGTAATGCATTTAACTCACAAATTCACTCATAATAATGTAGTAGATGAATTAGATTTTAATAATGAGATGTATAATAAATCAAAAATTAACACTTATTTTGACATCGGGTTATGCTAGAGATTCTAAGGGTGTGCTTGATTTGGTTTTGGGAGATAGATTTTCAATAAATATTTTAGAGAGAGAGTTTAGAAATTTTTTTAATTTGTTTGATTGTATATTTTGGAATATAATAGTTTGGGATGATTTGATGTTTTATTGTAATTGAGTAGATATGTGTGAAAGAAAAAGTGATTGAGAAGAAGAGAAGAGAGAGAAAAGTGATTAATTGATGTGTAGGAGAAAGAAAATGATTTTGAAATTTTGTTTTCCAAAATCACTAAACCAAACAAAATTTAAAAAAAAATTCTTTAAAGTTTGTTTCTCAAAAACAAACCAAACAAGGCCTGAATGATTTATCAAATTTTGTTAACAAACCTCTTATATGGGTGTGAGACCTAGACACATGTAGGTCTGTGTAGGTCCCACATCCATGTGAGAGATTTGATAAAAAAATTGATAAATTATTTGGGATTTATAATATTTTCCTTTGACATATCATTATAAGTAGAATTGTGGAAAAAAAATTTAGGACTGTGTTTGGTGCGGCTTTGTAATCATAATTTCACTCCTTCGTTTACATGTATTGTTTGGATGAAGTTTTAGAAATGTGATTCCACCACACATTTCAAAGCATATTTCTCTTTCACATTTGGCTACTCTCTCTCTCTTTCGTTCTCTCCATTTTGAAAAGCAGAGGATTTTTGATTTTTGAGTCCTCTCGGACGTCCGCCCGGTCGTCTGATCGGTTGACTGGAACCATGTAAATTTTTTTTTTTACAATTACCAATCGCCAATCGTCACCTGTTATTTGAAAAAAAAAATTTATATTTATTTTTGATATTTTTTAAATATAGAAATAATTTTTTAAAATCAAAATGACAATTTTTTTTTTAATTGAATGTTAAAAAGAGTTTAGTTATATGTTTTGAATAAAATTTTTAATAGGATTTTAAATTGTATGTTTGGTTATGAGTTATAAGTTTCTAAATTAAGTTTTCAAAACTCATAACTAATTTTTTTTTTCATTTTATATGTCATATTAAAAATTCAAATTTTTTTTAAAACCCTTAACTAAATAATTTTTTTCTTTTTAAATTATAATTTTAAAACTTTACTAAAGGCTATTTTGAAAAGATAATTATAATCAATTTTTTGATTAAAAATTAATTATAATTAATTTTTTATAAAAAAGAGAAATAAGTTATAATTTGAGAAATACATTATAATTCATTTTTGAAAAGTCGCCAAAACGCAGCCATGAATTTAATCATTTTACAAATGGGGTCGGCCGTACCAATGGGCTTTTGGCAGTGGGATTCCAAATGTCAGCTAGTGCTCAGTTTGACTGATGAGACGTCCCTTCGTTCTTGTCAATAATCATAATCATTTTATAAAAAGAAAAGAGAAATGTTAGAGATCATGAAAGTTTTATAATGAAAAGGGTCATGAAAAATTTGTGACCCTTAGATTACCTTGATTATTGTGTGGTGCTTTATTGTAAGTGTAATTTAAAGGTCACAAATCTTTCATGACCATTTTCATGAAAAAATTTTCATGATACCTAGCATTACTGAAAAGAAAAAGTCTGAGACCACGTCTATCCATCCAAAAAATTTTAGGCGGATAATTGTGATGGACGTTCAGGTCATGTTTGTTATTCTTTTTAAGTGCTAGGATTGGAATGATAATGAGGATAGCTTTCATGTGGCATAAATTAAACGGCCTGACTTTGGTCCAGCTTATTATCGGATTAGATTGTATTGTTAAATTTATAGAGGTTTATTACGAGTTTCGTTTTAAAAATTTAAATCGTTCAATGTGTAGAAATCGTCAAATATTATATGTTTGTGAAAAATCACGTTGATCGGATATCGATAGCTATGTGATCAAAACAGTTTTTTATCAACCGTTAATTTATGTACCATCTATTTTTTTAATACAAAATTGATTTTATCACATAACTATCGATATCCAATCAACGTGATTTTTCACAAGTATATAGTACTCGACGAGTTCTACACATTGAACGGTTCATATTTTTAAAACGAGACCCGTGGTGGGCCCCACGGACCCAACAGCACGATCCAGTCCGATGGCAGACTGGACCAAAGCCAGACCCTAAATTAAAATATAATTTTTTGGTTAAAATAATCTCAAAAATTAAGTTTTTTAATTTAATATGATAAAATATTATATTTAAATTATAATTATTTTATTTTTTCTGTCACAAAAATTAAAAAAAAAAAAAAAATTATCTCAAATGAGACTTTTTAACCCCAAGCTAAAATAATTAAAAATTTAAAAAGCCAACTCACATTCCAAACGAACCCTTAGACCTGTGAAAGTATATTTGGTTATGAGTAGATTATTAGCCTTCGTTTGGCTAACTTAGGTCTCGTTTGGGAACATGTTATTTTGATAATTTTTTGACTTTTTAACTAAAATATGAGATAAAAAAAATAGTATAACTTTTTAATTTTTTGACTTTTTAACTAAAATATGTTTGAAATGACTTTTTAGTTTTTTACGAAAAGATGTGCAAAAAATAGAAAGAAAATGAAATCTTTGATTTTTTTATATAGGTTATAGGCTTTTTAGTTTTTTTAATAACTTTTTGATTTTTTAACTAAAACACTTGCATAGACCTCGTTTGACAATATCACTTTTTAGTCTAAAAGCTAAAAAGGCACTAAAAAAATCAAAAATCAAAAACTTATACCAAAAAGTCAAAGATTCTATTTTCTTTTTACTTTTTGGACATCTTTTCATAAAAAAGTCATCTCAAACATACTAATTTTTTTTAATCATATTTTAGCCAAAAAGTCCAAAATTACTAAAAAACATGTTCCCAAACGAGGCCTAAGTTGGGCTAAAAAAAGCACAAAAGACAAAATATATTAAATAAGCCAATAAGATAAAATGTCACATCTAAAGTATAATCATTTTATTTTTTCTTTTACAAAAGTCAAAAAAGCTAAACCAAACGAACTTTTTAATCCCAAGCTAAAAAAGTCTCAACTCAAAAAAATCAACTAAAAAAGTCAATACCAAATGACGACTATCTTCATTTGGTATTGACTTTTTTAGTTGGTTGTTTTATATTGAGACTTTTTAATCGTGGCTTTTTTGGCTTCGTTTGGTTTGGCTTTTTCTGTTTTTTTGACTTTTTTTGAAAGAAAATGTGTATGATTATAGTTTGAATGTAATATTTTATCTTATTGGCTTATGTAGTCAATTTTGTCTTTTTGTGCTTTTTAAGCCAAAAATCAAATGCTAAACGAAGCTAGTCTAGCCGGATTGACAATCTTTTTATACAATCATATTAACGAAGTTGGAGAAGGTATGAGATTGAAAAAATAGTAAGGGGATTAAGTGCTATTTTATTATTTTTATTTTTATTACCCAAGTGCAACCTGTTATTTGTATAAAAAAAAAATTATATTTGTTTTAGAATTTTTTTTTAATATAAAAATATTTTTTTAATTTTATATAAAAATAATTTAATAATTTCATCACTAATCATCACTCCTAATATCATCAAAATAAACACACTTTTATTTAAGCTTTTCACTAACCATTCCCTCATTAACAATTTTATCCAACCTAATAAACCAAACAAACATGATCTAATTTGTGTAGTGTGAGATTTATGTAAGGTTCATAAAAAGCGTGGTATGGATTAACTTTTGAATTGATAAGTATAAGTTTGTAATATTACTCTCTATAAAAATAAAATAAAAGTGTAAATCACAGTTCACCTCTTAAAAATGGACTATTTCTCAATTTGGTTCTCAAAAAAATTTACTATTTTGATTCCTAAAATACTTTTCATTTTCTACTTTGGTCCAATTGTCAACTACTGCTACGATTAAGGGAGAATTTTTTTAAAAAAATTAACTTCTCATTTTGGTTTCTAAAAAAATAAACATTTATTAGTTTAATAAAAAAATTAAAAAAAAAAAACACTTTTGTCTATAAATCTAAATCCAGCCTAATCTCAAAATCATTCTAACCCCTAAACTCACCCAATCTTAATATAAATTTTATATAAAATAAAATAAATTAACAAATTACGATGAATATACATCATTTGAAGAGTAAAAAGATTTGAAATTGAAATCCAAAGACTAGTGGACATTAAGTGATGGCCAGTTGTGAGCCTTGTTTGGGAGTGGCTAATATAGTCAAAAAATTATTAAAATTATCACATCACCTTCTTTACTTTTATGTATATATTTTTTTTAATGAGCCCTTATAGAGAAGTGGATAGAAGAGGAGAGAATAGAAAAGGTAATGTAAAAGTGAATATTCAAGTGTTATTATGAGGCAACATTTTAATTGATAAATGTAACAAATTGTAATTAGAAGAATTTTTTATTTTTTGTTTGGAGAGAAAAGTGGAAAAATCTTACTCACCCAAAAAAAAGTGGAAAAATCTTTTTCTTTAAAAATCAAAATGTGAGAATGACCATACGTTAGGGTTTAAAATATAATTTACTATAATTGTGTCATAAAATTAAAATAACATTTAGAGATTGGATCAACATGAAAAGACCTTAATACTTTAGGGATCAAAGTGATAAATTTCTTTAGGTTTCGTTCGGAAAGAAGGGTTGGGTTGGGTTGGATTTGGAGCTATTTTTAGAGATACTTACATGTAGGTCCTAATAAATAGACTTGTCTTAGCCTGTGTTTGGCAAGTGGGTTTGCAGGCTTTTTTGGCTATTTTAGCCACAAAAAACAAAATAGGCTATTTTAGCCATAACAAACAAAACATCATATCTAACCCATAATCATTACATTCTTCTCTCACAAAAAAACTCAAAAAAGTCAAAAAGCCAAAAAGCCCTTCCCAAACCAAGCTTTTAAGCCCAGGCTAAAATAGCCAAAAAAGCCAAAAAGTCAAAAAGCTAACCCACTTCCCAAACCAAGCCTAAAAGGTCCTATAGGAAAAATTTGTCATAAAAAAAGTCACTAATTGTAAGTTTTAGCGACAATTCATAAAAATCATGACAAAAAAAAAGTCATTAATTGTTAATTTTTAGCGACATATATAAAAAATTGTCACAAAAAATTATTTTTAGCGATAATTTTATCAAGATTTATTTTCAATACGACTTGATGAGAATTAAGCCCAACTATTAGGACCTGTTAGGTTTTATTTCTTGGCAAACCCGTTTGACAAAACTCCTTTGAGTTGTAATTTTATTCGCACTTTTATTTCAGTAAGGCTATGAGTGTTTAGATGCGAATCCAACCCGAATTGTGCCATTCAGAGAAGTTTGTGATGCTAATGCTTTCAAGATTGCCACTTCGCTGATTATGACGGGGATCGAGCTGCCCGGTCAGCTCGCGGGGGTCCAGGGGGCAGCGCCCCTTGGCGGGTCCGGGGCAGCGCCACGGCGGGGTCGAGGGGCAGCGCCCCCGAAGCAAAAGTTGCCTGTCCGAGCATGTTATTTTTCTCCAGTTTTTCCAATTTTGGCCTGTCCGCTCGAGCGAGGAAAGGGACGCTCGAGCGTGGATTGGAATCTCTCAGCATCTCTGCAGTCGCCTGTAAAAATACTGGAAGGTGTGATTTTACGCTCGAGCGGATTCTCCTACGCTCGAGCGCATCTCAGTTTGTTCGCACGCAGTTTTTGGTCAGTCCGCTCGAGCGGGCTGTGTTGAGCTCGAGCGGAGATCGCGGGACAGATTCTATAAATTCGCGTGTTGGGTCAGATTTTAGGATAACTTCTCCAGATCTTCTTTTTGGTTTCTAGGGTTTATATCTGGGGATACTTTGGGAGTTTTCTTTGATGTTTTTATTGAGTATTCAACTCATGATCTAAAGAGAGTACATCAAAGGTTTGTTTGTTATACACAAAAGAGAGAGTTATTCTTCAGTTGTGGATTCTGAAGAATTCGAGCCTGAAGCTTTGGTGGAATCCGGAGTGGCTCATCAGAAAGACAATTCCGTGGTGAAGATGGGGTTGGAAGAGGCACATAGAGGTTGGTTCAATTAGGCGTTGTGGATTCGCTAGGTAATTGAGAGTATACCTGTGTAATTCCTTTAATTCTTCTTAGTGGATTGTTCTTGTGGCTGTTGCCCGTGGTTTTTTTATCACAGTTGGAGGTGTCCAATTGTGGTTTTTTCCACGTTAAATCGCTGTGTCTCTTTGTCTTGATTGTTTGATTGTTTGATTGGGATTGTTATATTCTGCTTAAAATTGATACATAATCACAAATCAACATCTAGAGGATTTCTAGATTTTTCAATTGGTATCAGAGCGGGTCGTTCTATTTTTTTTAAAAAATAAATATTTTCTTTTAGAACGAGATCTTGTTTGATTTGTGATAATGGATACAATTCGTGAAGGAAATTCTATGGTTCGACCACCCCTACTTGACGGATCCAATTATCCTTTTTGGAAAGCTCGGATGAGATCTTTTTTAAAATCTATTGATGAAAAAGTTTGGCAATCCGTCATGAATGGTTGGACTGAACCAACAATTACTGTTGATGGAGTTACAATCCCCAAACCAATTGATCAGTGGGACACAACTGATTACCAAAATAGTAGCTGGAATAGTAAAGCTATCAATTCTCTCTTTTGCGCTGTCACACCTGAAGAATTTAGTCGTATTTGTAATTGTGAAGTCGCAAAAGAGGCTTGGGATATCTTACAAATTATTCATGAGGGCACTCCTTCTGTGAAACGTTCAAAACTTCAAAGGCTCACATCTAGTTTCGAAAACCTTTCAATGAAAGATAGTGAGACCTTTGATGAATTTTATGCAAAGTTGAGTGACATTGTAAATTCCAGCTTCAATTTAGGTGAAAAAATTCCAGAATCCAAAGTTGTGGGAAAAATTTTGAGATCCTTGCCCGATCGGTTCCAACCAAAAGTTACGGCTATTGAGGAGGCTCAAGATGTTGACAACCTCAAGCTGGATCAGTTGGTTGGAAACCTTCAAACTTATGAAGCACATAGGAATTTCAAAAAGAAACAAAAAGATATTGCTTTTAGTAGTGCTCATAAAGTGAGAGAGGATTCTGATGAGGATTGTGATATAGATTCCAAGATTATGGCTGCTTTTGTTAAACAATTTAAAAAATCTTTTTTGAAAAAGAATCCTAATCTTTTGGAATCTACTCATTCTCATAAATCTAAAGGCAAAGATAAACTCAAAATGAATTCTATAGCCAAGAAGGAGAAAGGAATGATACAAGGAAACTCTGAAAGACTCCAATGCTATGAATGCCAAGGATTTGGCCATTTTGCTCAAGAATGCCCCACTCGTTTGAAGAAGAAGAAAGCCCTTGCCATCACTTGGGATGATGAATCTGAACCTGATGAAGATGAAAGCGACAACGAAGGTCAAGGCGAAGAGGGTCATAAACAATTTCTTGCTTTCATGGCGGCTTCTGAAGCTGAAGGACAAACAGATTCTCCAAAGAGGTCAGTTGAGAATATCACTGATGATGAATCCTCGGAGAGCGATCATGAAGAGCTTGAGCAAGCTTATGAAAAGTTGTATAAGGAGTCTCTTAAGTTATTCAAATTGAATGACAAACTCACAAAGAAACTCAAAGCATGTGAAAGTGAGAATGTCAAACTTAAGGAGGAGATTTCCGAGGCCAGGATTAATGCCATCAAGGTAGCTGATGATCGACAAGTTCTTTGTGCAAAATTGTTGACTTGTGAGACAGAGAGGAATGAGCTGCTGCAAACCCACGCCATGTATGAAGAAAAGATTGAATCTCTCGAGATGTCACAAGTTGCTTTGGAAGAACTAATGATCAAGAAAGAGGAAGAGCTCAAGTGTGCTATGGCTACCATTGGTCTTTGGAACAGAGGATCAAAGACTTTGGAAGATATCATTGGGTCTCAACAAATGAGTTGTGACAAGAGTGGCATTGGCTTTGGTGGTAAGAAAGAGCAAAAACAGAGTGCTTCCACATCTCATGATACAAGAACTCAAGGAAAGGGAGGACAAAAGATTCAACAAAAGGATGGACTTCTCAAACTTCCTAGAGTTGGTAAGGTAAAAGAAAAGAAGGTACACCCTGTGTTTATTTGTCATCATTGTGGTATGCATGGTCATATTCGCCCTTATTGTTATAAATTGCATGGGAGAGTGCCTCAAAAGGGTAGAAATTCGACTTACATGTCTAGGCGGAATACCAAGATTCATGAGGGTGTTCACTACACCACGACACTTACCAAGACCGCTAGACCTGATTTTGTTAAGACCAAAAAGATTTGGGTGAGAAAACTTGATTTGTGTTAATTTGTTTATTTGTTTTAGTTTTTGGATTTTTGTGTGTTTTTTTTTCGGGTCTTTTAATGTGTGCTTGTTTGTTTTTTGTCTTGCTTTATTCTAGAAAAAAATAAATAAATAAATAAAAAAAAAAATCCCAAAAAGATTTTCTTAGTATGGTTTTGCAAGCTTGAAATTTTTGAGTGGTCCTTGGTACATATTGGAATTGATGAGAATATCTATTACATGTTAATATGTGTGTGCTTTCTGTGGTCATTACTCATTTTGGAGTGTGTGTTCTTTGATTAGTATGTCTCATTCTGTACACATTCTTGGATTAGCAAATTCTGGAGTCTTCAGCCCTAGTGATTATTTTTTTCTATGGACTTCTGTCATTGATCTTTTGTGTTTCTAGAGGAATTGACCTATACTAGCATATCATGGGTGATGTTGAGTCTCTTAACCACCTACCATCTTTTTTGCACCTCCATGGCTTTCCCCTTAATTCTTTGTAGTCCAGCCATGAGGAAAAGGCTACCTCAGAGTCACCAACCAGGCCATCATTATTATATCCATGCTTCTCTGGTTCGGTTTCCATACTCTTGAGCGTGTCAGCCACCAATGATTGTGCAAAAGAAAAAGAAAAAAAAAAAAGAAAAAGAAAAAGGAAAAGAAAAAGGAAAAATACGCACAAGAAAGAAAAGAGAAAATGTGAAAAAGAAAGAAAAGAAAAAGTGTGTGAAAAAAAAAAAAAAAAAAAAAAAAAAAAAGATTCATTGATTGAGGGGGAGCCTCCGCCTTTACTCACCAAATACCCCTTGATTCCTAGTGGTTTGACTTTCCTTTGGCGTGCTTAAGACTCTCTTGTCGGAGGTCCAGCTTTCATATCACTATTAGGATTGAATCTAGTGTTTGTCGAACTCCAAGAGTCACACACACACATTTTATCATGGGATCTATGCTTTTCACATAATGCATCACTTTCTTGCATGAGGAATCTTCTACAGACTGTGCACATTGTGTTTTCTTGTAATGGTGCTTCTTGGATAATCTTATGTGTTTTAAGGTACTAATCTGAAATTCCTTACTTGCTCCACCATATTATTTTTATCATTCTCTTCTTGTTCACTGTTTTTCAGTGTTTGTGGTTGCTTTTAGTAAGGGGGAGTTTGGTTCATCTTGATTTGGGTGTGTAAGTGAGTTTGGTTTTTCATTGCAAGAGTTGTTTAGCATGAACACTTTGTTATGTCTGATAAGGGAGATTGACTATATGTTTTGCATGTTGCTATACACTATTTGCCCGTCTTGTATGTTCATGGTATTTACATCGTCATATCATTGCTTGTGTGGTTTATGATCTTGCTTGTGTTGTTTGAGAGTTGTTTTTCATGAGTTTAAGTTTTCATCTATTCATGTTTTTCATCTCATGTTTCAAGATAATCTTGTCCTATGTTTATTGTTTTTTCATATATTCTTGTGGGACTAATAGTTGTTTTGGAGATTGTGGCACTAATAACTGTTTTGCAGATCTTAATCTTGAAAAAGAAGTTGGCTTTTGTTGGCTGTAATGGGTTGGGGTGTTTAGGCTTTTCTTTGTTAGGTGTGTTTTGTCACGGCATTGCCAAAGGGGGAGATTGTTAGGTTTTATTTCTTGGCAAACCCGTTTGACAAAACTCCTTTGAGTTGTAATTTTATTCGCACTTTTATTTCAGTAAGGCTATGAGTGTTTAGATGCGAATCCAACCCGAATTGTGCCATTCAGAGAAGTTTGTGATGCTAATGCTTTCAAGATTGCCACTTCGCTGATTATGACGGGGATCGAGCTGCCCGGTCAGCTCGCGGGGGTCCAGGGGGCAGCGCCCCTTGGCGGGTCCGGGGCAGCGCCACGGCGGGGTCGAGGGGCAGCGCCCCCGAAGCAAAAGTTGCCTGTCCGAGCATGTTATTTTTCTCCAGTTTTTCCAATTTTGGCCTGTCCGCTCGAGCGAGGAAAGGGACGCTCGAGCGTGGATTGGAAGCTCTCAGCATCTCTGCAGTCGCCTGTAAAAATACTGGAAGGTGTGATTTTACGCTCGAGCGGATTCTCCTACGCTCGAGCGCATCTCAGTTTGTTCGCACGCAGTTTTTGGTCAGTCCGCTCGAGCGGGCTGTGTTGAGCTCGAGCGGAGATCGCGGGACAGATTCTATAAATTCGCGTGTTGGGTCAGATTTTAGGATAACTTCTCCAGATCTTCTTTTTGGTTTCTAGGGTTTATATCTGGGGATACTTTGGGAGTTTTCTTTGATGTTTTTATTGAGTATTCAACTCATGATCTAAAGAGAGTACATCAAAAGTTTGTTTGTTATACACAAAAGAGAGAGTTATTCTTCAGTTGTGGATTCTGAAGAATTCGAGCCTGAAGCTTTGGTGGAATCCGGAGTGGCTCATCAGAAAGACAATTCCGTGGTGAAGATGGGGTTGGAAGAGGCACATAGAGGTTGGTTCAATTAGGCGTTGTGGATTCGCTAGGTAATTGAGAGTATACCTGTGTAATTCCTTTAATTCTTCTTAGTGGATTGTTCTTGTGGCTGTTGCCCGTGGTTTTTTTATCACAGTTGGAGGTGTCCAATTGTGGTTTTTTCCACGTTAAATCGCTGTGTCTCTTTGTCTTGATTGTTTGATTGTTTGATTGGGATTGTTATATTCTGCTTAAAATTGATACATAATCACAAATCAACATCTAGAGGATTTCTAGATTTTTCAGGACCTATTGGTAGTTTATTTTTTTTTTAATCACAAAAAGACAAAATAGATTTTTTAGCCAAACAAGACAAAATATCACATCCAACCCATAACATTCTTTCTCTCACAAAATGTCAAAAAAATCAAAAAGTTTTTCCCAAATAAAACTTTTTAACCCATATTAAAATAACCAAAAAGTCAACCCACTTCCCAAACGAACTCTTAGGAACCTTAGTAAAAAAAAATGGTTTTATTTTATGAGGTGAAAGTGTAATTTAGTCTAAGAAAATATTATACAAATCAATTAATCTGTCTAATTTTGAATTCTTAAAAATAATTTATAACATTTTAATTAGTTGGCTAGTGACCCTATTGCATGAATACACACTTTTGATTTAGGAGTTGAGTTGAAGAAATATTCATTTGGAACAATCTCAACCGTTTATTCTTTTCATTGTATAGCCTTTGATGTATTCAAATAATTAAGAAAAAAGAGAAATGCTTCACTTTAGTCTTCAGAAAAAGAAATATAAAATGAGAAACTAATTTGCCACCCTTTTTATTCAATATTTGGAATTTTCCCAAATTCAGCACACCACACAAATCAACGGTACTGATCTTAGGACGAATTGCACACTAAGAGCACACCAAAATTCCCCTATCATCACACAATGGGCCATAAGCCTAAAATAAAAAACTTTTCCATTTACTTAAATAA
The DNA here is from genome assembly GCF_055761805.1 of Camellia sinensis. NCBI lineage: Eukaryota > Viridiplantae > Streptophyta > Magnoliopsida > Ericales > Theaceae > Camellia > Camellia sinensis. The sequence continues at coordinate 61,395,749 of NC_138974.1, forward strand.
ATTTTAAGAGAGAGAGAGAGAGAGAGAGAGAGTATAAAATACATAAAAAAATTAATTATTAAAGAGTAGTGCAAGGGGGCTGGGATGGTGGTTTGATCGTACATCCCATGCAATCTTTATGAAATTTTTAATTGAATCCCTTTTGTGTAAAAGAAAGAGCATCCAATGCCTCCTCCTCTCACAATTTTTTATTTTTTAAAATAAATAAAAAAAAACTAAAATGAAGATAGATAGGACTATTTGACAACCACGCAATATTTTTTTAATAGTAGCTTATTATAATATACAAATAAATAAATATATATTTATTGATTTGATAACTAGGCTATGTCCCACCACAAAACGATTCCTCTTAATCATTAATCACTTCAAAGCAATCAAAGCTAGCTTTGAAAATGAAACCCCAACACATAGAGAACCCATATCCTATGTCGCACGCTAAGAATATACCAATATATATTGTCCTATAGGTTCTTATTTTCTTACTTGCCCCAAGTGTCACCCAAATAAAAATATTTTAGTTGGGTTGGAGTTGTACTCATTTTAATTTAATTGGTGTTAGTTCATTTATTTGAATTTATATAATTTATTAAGAAATTAAGAGTTTAAACTCTACAACCTTTGCTTATTTTATAATAATAGTTTTTATGGTAATGATTACTAGAAATTACATAAATCCCAATGGGGATTGGCTTTGCTGTTGTTGGCCTAGTTCAACAGCACCGTGCTGTTGGCTTTGTGGACCCCTCCCCGAGCGTTATGTCAATGATCCGAACTGTTGAACTCTTTGAGTGGATTATTTTTATAAAAAAAATTAATTTTGTCGAACATGTAGTTGTCAATTTAAATTACATTTTTGTTGAAAAAAAATAGACGGTCAACATTGTCTAGAATAATGATCATTTTCTTTTAAAGAAAAATACTATTTAAAAATAGAATTACTGATATCGATTAAATTATTTTTTTTGTAAGAATGATCTATTTAACTAATCTCACAAACCCAATGGCTCGGATCATTGGCATGGAGCTCAAGGTAGGGCCTACAAACCCAACAGCACGGTGCTGTTGGGCTAGGCCGACAGTAGCAAAACCAATTCCTTCCCTGTGCATGCGAGGTTGGATAGATGACATAATTTTAATTTTAATAATGCTTGAGACCACTAAAAGTGGTGCTCTAAAAGTACCACTAGTGATGTTAGTGATGTGGCAGTGGACGGGACCCATTGCTTGTGTCTTGTGTTTTTATTTTTTTTTGGTTAAAGTGCTTGCCAACTCATTAGTGGTGCTTTAGAGCACCACTTTTAGTGGGATGTATCATTACCCTTTTAATTTATTATAGAGTTTTGGACAATAAATAAAAAAAAACAAAAAACAAAAAAGTGACTTTTTTAAAATATCATTTGGAAGATTAGATGTGCTTATAAACCAGACTGTCAAGCGTGTTCTGTAGCCGGGGCACAACAAATTCGAATTTTTCTTCTCTTTTTTTTATTTATTATTTATTACCCAAGCTTATTATAAATATTAATTCAATGAAGTATTGAATTCAAAATGGTGGTTACATGCATGGGCGTGATGGTCACATTACACATACTAAAAAACTTTATCTTCACAATATACTCATGTTATTTTGATAATTTTATTAACTTTTTATGACTCGTCCATCCGAGACACTCTAACGATCAAGCCAGTCACTTATGTCATAAGATATCAGCTCAAATCAAGAATTCACAAAATAAATCACATACTTTAGACCTACGGAGTGCCTTACTTTTATAATGATCAGTGTCCAACTTCTGCTATAAGTCTTACTTCATAGACTCTATCCTTTACAACAATATCAATTATCCAAAACGACTCCATTTATATTAAGATAAACCCTCTTACCAATCCAACCTTACCCCAAATAGAGAGTTTGTCATCATTTAGACTCTAGTCCATCCTTACCCAAACAGGTAGTCCTACATCATCTAAGACTCTTATCTTCTATCCGATTATCTTGGATTCCAACATTACCGTACCATATCTCGACAATGTCACAACAACCTTGCTATCATGACTCGCCTACGTGGCACCCAGCCAACACCTCGGCCACGTGACGCGACCCTAAAGATGTGTTCCCACAATACCCTTCGTTTGTTTGCAATATTTTAGTATTTGGTACAAACAAAAACAAAAATCAACAAAATATGTACAAGTTTATTTAGGTGGAAATAGTTTTCACTTTTAAAAGTGGAGAAAAACAAATGTCACTTTTAAAAGGTTGAGGCAAGTCGTTGGTTGTTCAATTTTTATTTGAAAATTTAGTAAGTTTTGAAATATGTTTAAGTTGATTTGAATATGGAACGAATTGATATCACAAGAGTTAAAATCCTAAATTTAATCAAAAGTTTAAAAAAATAAATAAATAAAAATAAAAAAATTGTGATTTGTCGAGCTAAAATAAGAGAATAAAATCCCAGATTGAGACTCCTATAGGTGGACTATAATTGCATGTTTACATAATAGAAGTTTTTGGTTTTTCCACTTGGAGCTTTGGCAAAGGAACAAAATTCAATGTATTCTTGGGTGCTCAAAGCCTTCTATCTAAGCCAAATGCAAGTAAAATATGCAGTCCATTCGTGTAACCCCAATTATGGGTTGTGCTCGTTGTTGATAGCATTGATTTTAAATGAAAAATAATTAACAAACAGAAATTTTTTACAAAAAATAAATCTCAATCTTTGACAATGGTAATGTTGAAGTTATTATCCATAATAATAATTTAATTAAAAATGTAAAAAATATAAAGAATCACATCTCTGTGTATAGAAATTGAGAAAGACTATGCATTTTATAATTACAGAAAAAAATAATATAATTTCATACTTTCTGAGTTATAATTAAAAAAAATCATAAACAAACACAAAAAAGTTATAACAAAATAATATCATAACTAAAAAAGAAAATTGATTATAACTGAAGAAGAAAATGACGTAATTAGAGTGCATATGATATGGGATACGTATAAATTATAATAGAATTTTCCGTAGAAATTTGGAAAGGTACACTAAAACTTATGTTTTTTGGGAAAGACTATGTGTAGCATATTCATCTTATAATTATAGAAGAAAATATCATAACTTCATATTTTTTGAGTCATAATTAAATTAAAATAAAATAAAAAAAAACCCATAACAAAATACTATATAAGGCATAACCAAAGATCTAATGTCATAATTAAAAAAAAAAAATTGATCATAATTAAATAAGAAAATAACGTAATTAAAAGTGCATATGATAAGGGATGTGTATTGTAGAATTTTTCATGTTTTTATATTAATATATAGGAAAATACTATGGTACACACCCTTTAAAGGATGTGCACTATATACACTTTATAATTATTTAAAAAAATGTATAATTTTATACTTTTTGAGTTATAATTAAAAAAAATATCATAACTAAATTCAACTTAAAACATAATTAAATATCTCATAAATCATAATTAAAATAATATCATAATTAAAAAATTAATTATGATTAAAAAATAAACATAATTAAAAATACATACGGTACATTTTTGAAAGGTGTGTATATTATAATGCAGTACACATGTCATTGTTTTATTTATTACCCCCCACCCACCATTCATGTCTTGTGTGTACCCATTCTCGTGTTGGGTCTATTTCCAACTGATGGTCACCCAAAAGTCATGAAAGCTTACGTTCTGTTTGGTTAGAAAATTTAGAGAGAGATTTAAAAAATATATATATATATAAATTAAGTAAAATATAGGTATTTTTATTCATATTTTACCTATATTTTTCATTTTTCTTTTTAAATTTCTCCTCAAATCTCCCAATCAAACACAACATTAGTGTGACTAATTGGATGTATGTCTAATAAACCCCAAAAACGGAAGAAAGTAGGGCAAATTACAAATACAATTCTTCATATTTATTTAAAATATAGATTACTTTTTATGATTTAAAAAATTATAAATGCTCTCTTATTAGAATTTTTTATTTAACAGAATTAACCAAAGAAATGAAATTCATAATTACTCTACTATACAATAATAAAATTACTTAAATTATTAATTGAAACATATTTTTAACATCATTGAAAACTGTTAATTGATTTGATGATTTATTAATAAAAGGAACGATTTGTTATGAAATTAGAAATTTTAGGGGGTGGAATGTAATTTTCAAAACTATAAGAGGCGATTTGTATTTTAATCAAATCTCAAAGATATATTTGTCATTTACCCAAGAAAATAAGAAAAAATAATAAAATATGAATGTGTGGTAATATTTTTGTTTTTTTGTTTTTATTTCTAAAACATATAGAAAATTTAGCTGGTAAATTATTTTTTGAAAAATAAACTAGACACATTTGTACACTTTGTAAGGATTACTCATTGTCAAATATAAAGATTGATAATTTTTTCCTTGAGGTTATTTGTTGAATTGATAATTGGAATTTGATGTGTTCATATTGGGGCTCTTTTATTGATTGTTGGATTCTATAGCTATTGAATTATAATTATTTAGATATAATTCTTTTTATATTTGTAAATAAATTTCTACCAATTGACCCCCCAATAAAAAAAGAAAAAAAGTCTTAAAACAATACACTATTTCAAAAATACTAAAAAAGTGATTTTTGAAATTTAAAAATATAATCTTTGATGTGACAACAGTGTAAAAAAGCTACTCAGTACAATTTTTACTATACGAAGTTTTGATCCAACCAATAGTACCTGAAATTTGGATGGAGTCTAAAGTCCAAACAGGGTCACATCTTTTTGCATGTGTGGAGGAGGCTCATTATCAAATGGTCATATCAATACTTTCGTTTGGAAAGTGAAATATACTTTCTTTTTTTTTTTTACCCATAAAATAAAGTTGAAATTATTTTACAATGAAATAAAAAAGAAAAATATACACAAACATGATTATTTGTATCCTTATATAAATTTTTACTTGCATCTCATCATATCATAGAATAATTTGTACCCTTCATATTTTGGTTTTTTTTTTTTTCTTCTCTCACTGAAAAGCAATTTTCCCTAAAATAAAAAGCATAATAATGTAGTTTTACAGCGTTTTTGGCTGTATCTTTTGGATTGTAATATATGCTTTGATCTTTGGGCAAATTACATATACACCCCTCGAGGTTTGGCTAAATTACAGATGCCCCCTGAGGTTTGAGAAATTACGAATTCTCCCCTGAATGCTATATTTGCATAAGAAATTAGGGGGTAATTTGTTATGAAATATAAACCTCAGGGGCAAATTGTTATGAAAATACAAACCTCAGGGGGCGGGATGTAATTTCCGAAACCTCAGGGGGTATCTGTAATTTAGCCAAACCTCGAGGGGTGTATATGTAATTTGTCCTTGATCTTTCACATTCCTTTTGAAATCTAAAAGTGAAAAGAATTGAACTGATTAATAAAGTTATGAGAAAAAAGAAAAAGTAGATAAAAGATTGCATTTTCTCTCTTTAATTGAAAAAATAGGAAAGAATAGAACGTAATTGTGTCCATGAATGTGAAGTGCAGGCCCTCACTTTTTCTTTTTAATTTTTGGGTCTCATTTTGTTGCTGAGCATGTAAAAGCAGTCTAATCTCAATCAAGAGATGCTGGTCTACGACTACACCGTCTCTCCCATAGCCCCGCTAGAATACAATGGCCAATGTCACAATTCACTCCGTCGTGAGAGACCCGTCTCTAAATATATGATTATATGAGAAACAAACAATATTTAACATCTCAAATTTATACAATTATGTGAGACGCATTTCTAAATACTGGAGTTCATACGATTGCATGGCGCTTGATCATTGGCATTGCCCATATTACATAATTTTTCTTTAACGCTCAACTCAACAGATTACAATAACCACTATAATAAATAAGAGTTTTAGAGATTATAGGCCTTGTTTGGTTTGATTTTAGGAGAATTTTTTTGAAAATATACTCTACAAACACTTTTTTAAGAGTAATCAAACCAAACTGATTTTTCGAAAAAAACTCTCAGTAATGTGTTTGGTTATCCAATTTTCAGGATTAATTACTTTTGAAACATGTTTGCAAAAAGTCAAATCAAACAAGTTTTTGTACTTTTATCTCAAAAATTACTTTATAAAAAGGCAAACTAAACAAGTTTTTGTAATATTTATCTCAAAAATTACTCTACAAAAAGGCAAACCAAATAAGTTTTGTACTTTTTTATCTCAAAAACTACTCTACAAAAAAAACTAAGTTATTTTAGATAGAATATTTGAAAAAATACAAACCAAACAAGTTTTTGTACTTTTTATCTCAAGAATTACTCTACAAAAAAAAAAAAGTATTTTATAGAGAATATTTAGAAAAAAGCAAACCAAACAAATTTTTTGTAATTTTTTATCTCAAAAATTACTCTATAAATACAAACCAAACACACAATTTTTTAATCTCTGAAAGAAAAAATTTCGTTACAAAAGATATTTATGGACCAATTTTTATTGTCGTGAGGATAGTCGCTAAAATGTTGTCCCAAAAAGTCAAAAACAAGGCTTGTAGTAACACAATTTTGAAAATGTCACTAGTAAATAGATTTTTCACAACAAAATAATTTGGTCTCAAAATAGTTTATTTTTTGAGACAAAAAGTTTGGTCTAAAAAAGATAATAATTCATCACTAGTGTTCAATTTTCGTTACTGAAAATATATAATAACAACACCTTTCGTAACAAAAATATTTTAATTTTTAAAAAATAATTTTGTTCATAAATTTTAATTTTTAAAACTTTAATTTTTTATAGTGAAGATTGACCAATTTATATAGGTGTCGTTTGGTAACACTTACGTTTTCAGTTTTCTGTTTATATTTACAAAAATTTTAAAAACTCAAATAAAAACTTGTTTGGTAAAATTTTTGATTTATAAATCAATGGTCTCAGTTTATAAATTTGGCCAAAAAATGAAAACACAAAAAATGTGTTTCCATTTTGAGTTTTCAGTTTTTTTTTTTTTACCACCCAACACTAGCCACCACCCGCCACCATTTTCCACCGCCGTCTTCCGCCACCACCACCACCCACCTGCCACCACCACTCACTACCCACCTGCCACCACCACTCACCACCCACCTGCCACCCACTCGCCACCACCCGCCAGCCACCCACTTGCCGCCACCACCCACCACCCGCCACTACCATCCACCACCCGCCGTCTACTTGCCACCACTACTCACCACCCACCTGCCACCACCATCCACCACCTATCACCACCAGCCATCCACCGCCACCAACCACGTGCCACCCACCCGCCACCACCACCACCTGCCACCATCACCACTACCACCCACTCGCTACCACCTACCACCCGCTACCGTCACCCATCCATCCACCCACCACCACCACCACCACCCACCCGCCACCTACCCGATACCACCTACCATCTGCCACCCACCTGTCACTACCACTCACCACCGGTCACCACTACCACCACCCACTCGCTACCACCCACCACCCGCCACCGCCACCCACCCACCCACCATCACCATCTACCTGCCATCACCACCTACCCGCCACCACCCACCACCACCCGCCATCCGCCACCCACTTGCCACCACCACCCGCCACCACCACCACCACTACCACCACCCACTCGCTACCACCCACCGCCGGCCACCGTCACCCACCCACCCACCACCACCACCTGCCACCCACCCACCACCACCACCTGCCACCCACCCACCCACCACCACCACCTGCCATCCACCCGCCATCCGCCACCCACCTGCCACCACCACCTGCTACCACCACCACCACCACCCACTCGCTACCACCCACCACCGGCCACTGTCACCCACCACCCACCCACCACCACCAGCTACCCACCACCCACCGTCACCACTTTTCACCACCGTCTTCCGCCGCCACTTGCCACCACTTGCCATTTCTCACTCTTTTGTATATTTTTAAATATTTTTAAACATTTTGTCAATTATCAAACGCGTTTGTAGTTTATGTTTTTCTACAAATAAACAAAAAAATAAACAAAAACCAGTTTATAAAATTTTTATAAATATAAACTGAAAACATAAACGTTACCAAACACACCCATAGTGTTTCTTGAAAATCATTTCATTTCAAGCAATTAAAGAGAAAATATGTCAAGCAAACGTGCATGAATCACAATTGATAAGATACTTTTCCTTTCCTTGCAAGTTACAATTATGGATTTCAAAATATTCAAGAGCTATATTCTCCATACCAATCCAAAATCAACTTTCCACTTTCATCTTATCTTATTCTCCCCACTTTCCTTCCTTTTCTTATACCTGTGTGGACTTAGATATACCCTAGCATTAAATGTTCACATTTGTTGGGTGGAAAAAAGAAAAAGCGAAAAAAAAAAATTACAAATTTTTATTGATAATTTCATAAATAGTATTGGCAAGGAAACATCATAAAATTGGGCCATGAGAAGTGTATGTTCTTCCACCAAAATTTTTAATTAGAAAGTGACTCTGCATTGAGTGAATAAATATTTACTGTAACATTTACATCTTTTTATGTAGCGTCATTGGTTAATAAAATATCATAAATGACATTAAATAAATATTTTTTGCCTTTTATTAATTCAATCATGTAGTCTTTACTACGGCAATGTAAGTTTCCTTATTAATTAGTAATTACTATCACATAATATGATCGTCACCCTTAATATTTACTTGTACGGTGATACTACATACACCAATTAATGTACATATTAGTATACTAACTAGTGTTATGCCATTATTACTTATCCTACCTATTATACAAATTATAAATATCCAAAATTTCTAAAATTATGTCACTTCATCTATTAGAATATATATTAATTAGTACATATAGTATTATTCTTATTCATATGTAGCGTCATTAGTTAATAAAATACCGTAAATGACATTAATTTATTTTTCTTCTTTGTTTGCAACAAAAAAGTAGTTTAGCAATTAATGCTACAATCAAACCATATTTACCACCAAATAAATCATCCCCTCTTTTGTAAAGAGCTAAATTTTCGAGAACTTATTCAGGGCTCTTAAAACAAGTTTAGGAGTTATTTTCAAATGAATAACTAAAGGTCTAAACTATAGAACTCATTATTTTTGTATTGAAATTTTAAAAGACAATGTATAATATATCAATTAATAAATAGAATGGAACATTACCTTAAGAGTAGTGAATAATTTTCACGATAAGCCGGTGTTGATGTTAATAAAATGATGTTAGCCTATGTAAAGCAACTTCTATATAAAAAAAAAAAAAAAAAAAAAAGGTACTTAAAATAAGCACGCACTTACAAGAGAGACTTCGATGTTGTTTTTCTTTTTGGATTTTGCCTCAACATGTAGCCCCTCCATGCAGGGGAATATATATATATATATACAAAGATATCTTCCTAAACTACGAGCATACATGATCTTACAATCAAACCATATATATTCTATTAGACAAAGTATTGGTTTTATTCAGTGTCATGTCTTATTTTTTTTACTTTATAAAAATGCTTTCATATCCAATAATTATTAAATATTTTTTATTTATTTATGAAACCCTCTAAAATTGTTAACGATTTTCTTTATGCATCCAAAAACTTGAAAATTTTAGTGTAAAATTTGATATGTATATATATATATATATACATATATGTGTGCTTGTGCCTGTGCAGGGGTGGTGGTGGTGGTGGCTAATAGCAGTCCAATCATGCTATGGTATTATAAGTGGATAGAGGAGAGAGAACTTGATAGAATGGATGCAACTATTTAGAGAGTTTTAAGATGTCATCAATTTTTTTTAAAGTTTATTTATTATTATTATTATTATTATTATTATTATTATTATTATTATTATTATTATTATAGAGAATGAGACGAGCCATCCACTTCTGATCTGAGGGTCTAAATGGGCCGCCACGTAATTTCATGATGTCCCATTGGTTGGATGTTTAGAAACATCAACTTCTGCTTTTGTGAGTGAATTGAAGAAGAAGAAGAAGAAGAAGAAGAAGAAGAAGAAGAAGAAGAAGATCAGAAGAATAAGAAGATGATAAAATAGAAACATCAACTTCTATTTGATTTTGACATGTGGATCTGCTATGACAAATGGATTCTTGTGGCCTCAGCAGGCCTCACAAAATTGACTTCTTGCCCTTTTTTATTGGACAAATTGTGTTCCTAGAAATAATTCTATTTTTCTTATTTTATTAGGATTTAAATATAATTTCTTTAGGGGTGGAAAAAGAGAACTGCTAAGCAATAACAAGTTGTACAAGTTAAAAAAACACTGCTAATGCCATCCAACTCTCGTTTTTTGACACAAGTTGAACTTCTAAGCTCTCATGAATGAGAAATAAGTAATAATAGAGTACAAGTGAAATTGTGCTCGGTACAAGTGAAAGTTATAATACGAGACAACTCAAACTCACTTCTATGAAAGTGTAATTATTTTAAGTTATTTTTATTATAACACAATTCTCCCTTTTTATGTATTTTTATTTTGACAGTGGTTGTTTCCTTTGTTATTCTAACCCTCAATAATCAATAATCCCCAGCTTTATCCTACCTCAATACTACAGAGCAAACCAAGAAAAGATTATTTCTAATTCTAAAAATGCTATTAACTAAATAAGACTCATGATTTTTATCCCCAAATAATAATGACGTGGAAACCTTGTAGAATTAAATTTGTGATAAATAAAAAGTTAATAATTAACATTATTGTGGTCAAATTCAGGAAGACATCTTAAGGGTCTCAAAACCAAGAGTCCCCTCACAACCGAGACGTGTGCAAGATAAAATCAGCACAGAATTGTTAAAAAAAAAACAGCATTTATTCATTTGAATGGGATGCTCAATGCACCAACCCACGCTTGGACAATACCACGATATATTTCATCAGTAAACAATTTGGGGAATGACCTAAAACAAATCCACACAAAAAGAAGAATAAATGTATTTACATATTTCCGGAGGAGATTAATCACAAGAGGCAACAGAAAGTGCTACTCGGAGATCATTTGAGGTTCCACAAATATACATTCGGTTTGTTTCTATTTCTTTTTGATAATTTCTTGGGGTAGAGGCTGCATAGTAACTGCCTCTCACTCTATCACGCACGGAAAATATGATCTCCCTTACAACTGGTTCGTGGCCGTTCAGAAGATTGCCCATGCTTAAAACTTTCCTCCATGACTGGTTGGCAGTGGGCAGAGTGAACATATTCGCAACCACCTCTCTCTCGTGTATCCTCACGTGTTGCTTCTTATCAAACTTCTGAGCAAAATAAATTATAAAATAGTAAATATACGAGTATGCTGTGTCAGCTAAAGTTACTACAGTTGACGGTGTGTTCAAATGTTTTCAACAGCCTATCAAAACCAATATTCCAAAATTTTGAAGGAATTTGTGCCTTTGCCTGGATTTGAAGCCAGATTGGAATTTTCAAGTTCTAGTCATTTTGAAGTACTTCTAGTGCTAAATTCATGCTAATTATATAAGATTCAAACAACAAAGGAGCAAATGCCTAAACCAAATGCTTAAGCTAACTACTGAACTGCTAGACCAAAAACACACGTCATTTGGGAATTTACCATATCACGATTGCCTGCCACAGCGCCTGTCCCCATTGTAGGTAGGTAAAAATCGTAGTAGTCACTGAAAATTACTTCTGACAAGCGTGGTGCTTGCAAAAACTTACGATGAAGAGAAGCTGCAACAGTTAGCAACTTCTCAACATGTTCAAAAACAACACAAAGCCGTTTCACGTCTTCAGTAATCTCACTGTCGACAGAGAGACGATTTGCTGCAAGGAAGAGAGGGGGAAAACATAAATTCTGCAAACTTGCATCTATGTAAAATGGAACTAAGATTCAGGAAAAATAAAATAAATGTCAAGAAAGCACAAAGACAAGCATACCTTGCAAATGCTTCAGTGTAGAAGCCATTGTAAGATAAAGTTGACCCATTTTGGTGACCATCTGCTTTAAGCCACCAAAGGTTGCCTGGTTTAGAGTGTCAGCTGAAGCTCTGAAGGCAGTACAAACCATTTGTTCCAGCAGTAGATGCGGTCGCAATGTTTCCAAATAATGAAGAACCTACAGAGTTCAAAGTGACATGAAAGGTCAATATTCCAAACCAAAAAGATAATGGCACTCAAAGACCCATGCCAACACAATAAAATATATAGTATATGGTTTGAAGAACATATTACTTCTCTTCCAAATACTGAATCCAAACTGCAATTACAAGGTTGAAAAGAGACCATCCAATTAAGGCCAAGTGGTTCGAAATTATTAAGAACAATCACCACATTTGTTTAAATTGCATATTTTATAATTTTAACAGGGTATTTTAGTCAAATCACCCCCAGTAAAATTGTCATAATTACCTTCATTTTTGCTGAACACACGCATACTATTTAGCACAGGTTCGCCAATGATTTATGGAATCTTAACTGTTCGATTTTTGGCATGGTTGGGGTTATGCCTCATTATGTGTGGGGTTTTTTGCTAGTTGTCCTATCAAACCAAAAGAGGAAGGAGTGGCAGACAATTGCATTGTGTGCTTCCAGACTATGGAGGGAGTGTAATTATTTTGAATTGTTCTCATTAAAACCAAAAGGGATCCTTGCTCCTTGTTTATTTATTTATTTATTTTGATTGAGTAGTGTACTATTTCAATTGCGCCTTTTGTGCAGTTCATTGGAGATATGTTTATACCTCTTGATGTATTGTATATCATAGAGCCTTATCTTTTTGTAAAGCCATTTGCCACCTTCATAACACCTTTTAGTTTATACCACTTTTGGTTATCCAATAAATTAAAAATAAAAAACTTGAACTAACAAACAAGAGTATTTCAAGAGACAGTCTAAAAAAAGCCACAACACATAAATAGCTCAACTTATATGGGACACACGAAGTTCATGCTTAGAAGGAATATACTGAATTTGATTTATACTCAGACGGGATACACTGAGTTCGATTTTTTTTTTCTTTCCCCTTTCTTTTCTTTTCTTTTCTTTTTTACATTTATCCAATATGACAAATGTTGAGATGCAAAAAGACAACTTGCATGTTTTAATAACCTTCCATTAAAAGGCAGTCAGCCTTGTGCTTAGAAGTATCCCAATTCCCAACAAACTATACCTTATTGCATTTGAATTTTGAATTCCCATTCCACTTGTTGAACCAAGACATATTCTAGGTAGCATCAGATCTTAGTAGATTATTTTCTATATCTTTCAACAAACAAGAAAGACAATGGTAGAAAGAACCATTTTGGACCGTCAAATCTATTGCTCTGAAACATAAATTGAACGGCATTTCAAAACATCAAATGTTGGTCACCATTTAATCAGAAATTACTGTCTTGTGGTAACACCAGTTTTATGAACTTGAGACCTTCGCTGTAACATCCTACATTTGCTAATATTTTGTTGGGAAACATAAAAACTAGAGCAGTCCAGATATTTTTTAAAAAAAATTGCATGATGTGCACATTTACAAAGAATTTTACCTTTTCTCCTTCTCGATTAGGATCCAAAAGTGGCTTCTGCTCAGAAGCTGGCAAAGCAGGTGCATCATTCCAAATTTTTCGCCACAAATTCCCATGCTCAGACATTCTATCTGAAAGTCGTCCTCGAGGAGGCCAATTGTTTTTTAACGCTTCCATTGCATCATTTGTAGACACTTCTCCACTCTCTTCAAAGTCATCATTCTCCCAATCTCTAGGTGAATGCCAGCGGATAAAATCTTCAAATACAGCAGCAGGATTTGCTGCTTTGAATGCTGACATGTCTGATTCAGATTTTCACAAACATCCAGCACCAAATTAATTTTGAAAGGAAATTAATAATGGGTTAGGTATTTAAAACATTCTTTTTTTTTAATAGGAAAGACATGCATGTTCACATATGATATGATCCATAAATCCATAGCTATGAAAGACGAATCTAAAATGGCAAAAAAAAAAAAAACCAAGTACACAGCCATACAGCTGGGAAAATGCAAAAAAGATTTAACAGTAAAACAAATTCATGTTATGAAAACAGGAGAAAAAATTTGCACATGTTCTCAAATTTTCCGTGAAACAAAAACCAAATGCAGCAAAAGAAAACAAGCTTCAGGTCATGTTTAACAAGGCTGAGAAATAGTAAAACAAACTCATTCTGTATGAGGGGAAAAAACATAAACATTTGAAATGCTATTGAGGGTATGCTCATGTTTTAACTGAATTATGCCCCTTAAACAAGCAGAATGGCAAAACAGGATTCTTGTAGCTGACCCCCAAGTAGTTGGGACAAGACTTTGTCGAGTTTAGTCAGCATTACATGGATTTTTTTAATTTAATTTGTTACACCAAAAAAAAGGTATTTTCCGAATACGTTTTATTTTTTGCCAGCCAAATTTGTAGACGGAAAAGTATGTATGTTCTGTGATCATTAGTGGTTTTTGTTATATGGGCACCAAATGTTACATTATGTTTGTGCGTAAGTTCATGGATTTTTCAGTTTTTACTATAAGACTCTTTAACAAATGTTGAATTACTGGTTTTGGGATTCATCCAATACATTTGGAATCTAATCTGTGCCTTTTGGCACTAGGATGTAGCCTTTCAACCTTGAATCTCCAGTTTTTGTCATCTTCACACCACCCCTAAAATAGCACCTCAGATCAACATCATCTAGAACATTGATTTCAGCTTTTATAAATATGTCCAGGCTTTATGTATGCCACTCTCTCTTTTCATGATTTTGATATTTTTGTTGTTTCAGGTCACTTTGGTCAAGTTCCAATTTTGTCAATTCCATCCCTGAAGTTTCCAATTTCAGTCAACATGATCCGTTTGAAATGGGCCATCTAAATCATCTATGTAACTGTTCCATTCAATGTCATTTTAGTTCCCAAAAACCAAGCTACTATCACAATAAATCTACCATATCAAAATCTACCCGTAATTTTATTCCTTAAGAACTAAATCCAAACCCTCGAGACACTTCTCCAACTTTCCCCCCTTTGCCTGAACAAAGTCTAAAAAGCCAAATCTTAAGTTGAACAATCAATCAGATATCATTCTGGCCAACTAGGAGTTGAGGTAAACATAGAGTTAAAGAAACAATCCTCTATTGTCCTATCAATGTACTGCACACACAAATAAAATAATTACCCGATTATGTATTGAATTCATAGGGGGAGATGTGGATCCACAGGGTTAAGAGTAAGGGAAGACAGGTGGGAGACACAAAAGGGGAAGGAGTTTCAGATAGTGAGAAAGAGAGATAAATGAGTGAGTGAGCCATACGTGCTTTGATGGAGGGTCTCATTTAATAAAAACTGATATTAGATTTAGGGACAACATAGGGGCAGGGAATGTCTATCGATAGGACTATATGAGAATATAATATAAAGGTCTCTGGTTGGTTAATGAGCACACTAATAAATTCTTAACTGACACAATTTTCTCACCTAACCTGCCCTTCCCACTCCAATCACACTCTCAAACTGTGCGGCAGACAAATTTTTTGCATTCCTAATGTGACTAGTAGTGAGCTATGGAGCTTTACTTTCTTAGTCTTCAGCATCCACGGAAGTTTTTGGTTTACATTTACCAACTTCAGAGAGAACAGGATTAGTTGCCTTAGCAAAAGCCTAAGAGGTTGAATTTTTTAGTACGATGTTGAAATCCCTACTCCAGTTGTATTAGCCATGGCAGGGAGGTTGTCAATCAAAGCAAAGGAACAAGGCTTTGATTGAGAGTTTGATGTTGTACCTTTGGAGAGAACGGTATCGGCAAACTTTTGAGGATGTACAGATGGACGTAAACAGATTGAAGATAACACTAGATATTTTTCATTTTTGGCTATAAGGGAAGATTTGTAATTCTTTTTTTGCTTTTATTGACTTTTTAGAAGAGCTTTATTTTGTCGAAAATAGTTTTGCTTTGTACCCCATAGCTGCTTTTTCAATATCTTACAGTCTTACTTATCAAATAAATAATTATGGCTTCTACTTCTTTATTGGAAAGAGTAAAACGAGCAGAAGTAAAAAATGAGCTTATTACCTGAAGATAATATATCTCTCTCCAACTGAGCAGAGAAGTTCTGTACAAAACGGTAGACAATATTTTCTCAGTTGATATCAATGCACTCTTCAAATTTACAGACCTCTATCTACCATGCAACACTTGAATAGGGAAGTTATCTAAAATGCAAAATGAATGTCAAAATAGTTTTCCCACAAGCAATGAGCAACTAACTAAATTAAACTTGTCAAATAAAAAAGGAGTTTTTTAGAGTCTTCTCATTTTTTAGGGCTTCCAGACTTTCATGATCCAAAAATGAAAGGTTTAAATCAAAGTTAATAGCAAGTGAACTGGTACCACTTTACTTGAATCGAAGTTGATGCAAGTGAAGTGGTAACCACTTTATCAAAACATCTAAGATGCAACCATTCAAATATACTTTGAGATAATTAGTGATAGTCATAATATCAACATGTACATGTATATGCGTATCAATAGCATTCCCACAATGGCCATCTTCACCAGAGTCATAATGCATATGACGAAGAGTTTAAGCTTACAAATGAAGAACCCAAGGCTTCTACAGCATTGAGTCGTTCTTCATGCATGTCTTCTGTCATAAGTGGTGCATCCTATAACAAGTATGAAGAACAAGTCAAGATTGTTTCTATTGAAAATTCTAGGAATTTAAAAAAAAAAAAAAAAAAACTGTTAAATAATCTTACTCTACTGAAGCTTAAACAACCTGCGTAAATGGAACATGCAAGTTCTGGTCTGATTTTAGAAGCATCATACCCACAACACCAGCTGATCCCTTCCTGATACAATCTGAAGGCCTTAAATCAGAAGATGTCACAACATCCTGGGCCTCAGAATTAATCCTCGATACAGAAGTTTCAGGATGACATGAATCATCTGACATTGAGCCACTGCATAGTGAGCACAAAGAGTATGAGTGAATCACATGAATGGGATATAAAAAAGGGCAATCAGCAGAAAGTCCAAAATTAATGTAATCCTATCATATCTATTTAGTGCAAAGTTATCTTGTAAGTTCACTACTTTGGTAAGCAATTATTAGTAATAAATACTCAAAAAGAACAAGTACCATAGGCACTAGGACAAGCCATTTACTGCATGTAACTTTCATGTTTAGGGTTTCAAGCACTAAATAGTGCCACTTGCTGTCACTCTAGTTTCTCATATTCCAAATGGTTGTGATATGCAAATTGAGTTTCAGGTTCTCACTGATCTTTAACATCAACATAATAGAAATATGCCACTATAATATTTGAGCAACTCTTCAACAAATATACAACAGAGAGAAGGCAAAAAAAGATTTAAATTCATTAAATTATAGTTAGTCTTTTGGAATATCAAACCAAACACACATCCAGCCTAATCTAAAAGAATCACTGTGTCAATGACATTGTAGGAGTTTCTATTCTTCCTCCACAAGAAAGCCATGAAGACAACCTGAGCGTGGTAATCAAGAATGTCCAGGTAAAATTAAACAAACTTCCAAAACAGAATAATATTCATACCAGAATAATACTCATACTTTAAATGAAGAGCAAAAAATAAAAACAATATAAAAAAAAAACTTCAATAAAAATCCACAGCCTCAATGGATTTGCAATTAGTATTTAATTATGAAAACAAAAGGCTTCTCACTTGCTTAGTTCACCTGTCTCGTTTCCCAACAAAATCCTCACTAGGCATTCTCGTATGAGATAAGTCTCCATTGACCTGACCAGCTTCCTGTATTTACATTTTACAGTCACATAGTACTTCAGGCCAAAAAGCAAAAGAAGAACGATGTTTACTGATTCTCGAACACGGAGACATTATAAGAATATTGACAGCAAAGGTAAAATAAGACACAACCTCAACTTGAGCAGAAACATGATCTTCGTTTTCACCATCTTCAAACTTTTGAGTTAGTTGACGATTCTTCTCAATGCATATTGCAAGCTGAACAATGAAGTGACAAAGAAATACAATTATGGTCTCACGACTCTGACCACAAAATATTCTGGAAAAATCCCAAAAAGTAGAAAAGAAAGAAAGAAAACATCAAAAGGATGCTTAAGAGATCTCAAGACCATGACAGCATGTCATCAATATCAGTTTTCATAAACAATATCCATTGTCAAACTACATAATTGCAACAAAGTCCCTAGTGCTAACCTACTGAAACAATACTATTTGTTTTCAGCAAGTCCTGCAAAATCACATCTATTATTAATTAATTTAAATAAGACTACAGAAAAAGAAAATCCCAACAGAAACCGATCAGACAAAGCGTTTAAGTCTTTACGTCTGAAGTGTTATGTGGATGTAAAATTCCAATTTATAAGGATTACAGGTAGCAAGAGCTGCAAATAGATGGCTATCCAATTGCAATCACATAATAAAACAATGTCCAATTGCAATCACATAATAAAACAATGACGTTCTTACATTTAGAAAAGTGCAACACTCTCGTAGCATAAAGGAACTTATAACTAGTTGGCCCAGTGGAATTTGTCCCCAATGTAGTCCAAAGTTTGGAACTGAGTACTGACTGACCATATCTGGTTACAGTAATATTAGCAGAGGGCAAGTATATATTGATATGCAATTAATACACTCTCCAACCAAACAGACAACTATAAAGATATCTGGAAGGATTCATGTAGCCTACCCCACTTGATTGGGACACAAAGGTTAGTTTCGTTTGGTTTAGGAACACTTTTAGTTATCTTCCAAGTGAACTTTTTTTCTTTTTTTTTTTTTTATTATTTCTTATAAAAGAGTATTTGACTTCAGAGCTTGAATTTCAAGTATTACCACAACATTTTCAGCTCTGCACATTTGGCAGCTTAAAGTCTTCAATAGAACCACTTGCACTAAAATTTCAGGGGCAAATTTTCAATTTTGTCAATCACCATTCACCACCTAACTGCCATGCATAATACCAAAACAAATGGCTACAATAAAGTACATTGAAAGCAATTTACAGAAGCAAATGTTAACTAGCTCATTAGTTACAAGATCCAAAGCATCTTCACAACTTCAGCATTTATAAGAGCCCCCAGGCTTGTATGAAGAACAAGTCTTGAATGGAAGTATCTAAAAGCATGCTATCTAAACATTCTTGAGATATAAATTCTAATTATAAATTAAATGCAATTAAATGAATTATAATTCCTTCTGCACTTCAGGTATGCATGTTTCATTAATAAGGTTCGTAAACTAACTGAAGAAAAGGCCAATTTCAGCAATTTGTCAATACAAATTCAATGATTCAAGGCCTACATTTGTCAAGGCGGAGGGGCAGACAAAGCTTGTGGTCTTTCAGAACCTTCAGTTCTCACAGCATAATGTCCAAGAAATGCACAAGGAACTAACCCTATTAACATTTCTCTAATGAAATGATGTACTATTACCATGTGTAGTTTCTGGTTGACCAAACAAGTTGACAAGTCAATCACACCAGTGGTTGGCATCCGAGGTAAAGGTTGTGACTCTTCCCAACACCAACGAACTTCTCTAACAAATTCTATCCAGAGCACAGCAATAGCTAATCAAACATAAAAGAAAAGCATAGTCAAAATGGGGTGAGTCCACATTCCGAATGGTCTAATACAAACCAAATCCCATGTAGATGATTAATAATTTAATGTCTCTAACAGAGTGTCACCATCCAAAGGAAATCATTCTTGACTTAGATACATACCACGTATGTTGCAGTTGCCAAACCAAAGTGAGTGTAAGCAAAACTGCGCAAAAAGTGAGTCAAGTGGTGCGCCTTTAATAGCTCGAGAATTCTTATGCTCACCCTCAGTGAAATCAAGGAGCTGCACTCCTGCAAGTTGCATGAGGACATAGTCATGAAAGAAACATTAGATATTAAAGTCCATCTGCATTCAATTCTAGAATCTAAATTTTCAACCATACAGCAGTACATAATAAACTTGCATGCAAATTAAATGCATCTCCAAATTTGTGAAATTCACAAATGCATATAAATTCCAGGTATGTTCATTTCTTTAATAACTTTGTTCTAACAATAATGTCCCTTCCGTGAGATCTACAAAACACACACCCACCCATCCATGCACCACTACACATCCCGCAAAAATGTGTATCCATTGTAAGCATGATAAAGGTTACATGTTTCATAACTGCTAAGAGTTTCATGCAATGAACTGAAACAAAAGTCAATGATAGCAAATCAGGCTTAGCCTGCTAGGAGCTTGTCATCTAGGCTTGCAAGTTGCAAGTCTTGCTCAAGCAACAAAACTCAACTCAGTCGACTACCTTACTAATCGTCTTCAATCACATAATTAATAGATATTCTTGGGAATTATCACAGCTACAAAACCTTTAATTTGTTTATGAATAGAACTTTCTAAAATAGATATTAAGAGTTCTTATCCACACTTCTCCAATATGAAGAATGTGAAAAGCAATTTCTAACTATTTTTGTTAAAATGTATTTGTAATAAAACAAATAAATAAATAAAGAATAAATAAATAAATAAATAAAATGTATTTTAGTTATTGTTTTTATGTATATATATCAAAATTTATTTTCATTTATTACCATGTAATAGTGGTGTCTTGATTCTTTTGAAAAAATTGTCAAGTCTGTATGTTCGTATCGTGTTATATCCATATCCGTGCATGTATTCGTACTTTTGTAATGTCAGGGCTTCTCTCATATGGTAGTAGGTTCACATTCTATGCCATCTAATTATATGATAAACACCAGGGTTTAATTACACTTTTCACCCCCATAGTTTGATCCAAATTTCATTTTAGTCCCTATAGTTTCGAATTGAACAATTTTGGTCCCTACATACACAGTCTAGTTTCAATTTAGTCATTCTGTCCAAATTTGAAGTTCAAATTATCAATCACATTAACAGCAGCAAATAAGAGATAAGAAAAGAAAATGGAAGGAATGTACCCTCATGAAAGAGATCTTTAAGCACACGATCAAGAACAGTTGGCGGAGGTATGACTGCTGAAGACTTCAAATTATCAGATCCTGAGTTTTCAACTGTTACCAAACATAAAGAAGAATATAAAAGTGAGAAAATTTTAAGCAACCTGATGTCACATCATGAAATGATACATCCCGGAGCTATCACTTATTAAAACTAGATACATCTATAATAGAAAAATGACAGGACAATCATATAGAGTTTTCAAACCTGACACAAAATCTTCCATAAATTGAGCCTCAAAAGACATATCCAGCGCATTCACCAAAAGATGCAATTGTGAAGCAAATGCAATTGTGTTTCCAACGGACCCATCCGTGCTGAACATCAATGATATTGTGTTATACCATCAAATTCCAAACCCAATTCAGTAACACCATAGGAGAAGGGATGGCTATAATAGGGGACATCCAAACTTAACATTTGAATACAGAAAGAAAGTCCATTTCGTTTCATCACAACTATTTTATGATTTTTCCATTCTATAGTAAAACACCATTGCCAAACATTAAAAAAAAAAAAATTAAATAAAGATCTTTTTTTTTTCCTTTTTTTTTCACAATGAATGCTAGAGTTCGTATATGATATGATCTGATTAAATGCCAATTGATTCTTTCCTTTCCTAATAGGCTCCACATGTGACTAATAGTAATCTTCTTCTTCTTTTTCTTTTTAGGGACAACAGAATATTGTATTGTAAACTTCAACAAATGTAAACTTCAACAAATGGAAACAAAACATGAACAAATTGAATTAATAATTCAAGTTCCAAACTATCTCAAGGCAAAATTTATCTTGAACTATAATTATATTTTTATTTACTTTGAGAAGCATATATATTTGCCGATGCAATTTTAAAGAATTGAGTATAACTTGGATAATATAGAAAAAGATGGAGAGAAGAGAATTGAGAGATAAGAAGAGCAACAGAGAGATAATAGTCAAGCTACATAAACCTTGACATGGATTACTCACCTTCAATCTGACTTTAGAAATCTCATCAAGGCAAGGTAAATTACATCCCAATTAGCATCCAGTGAGATTAAAGGGGAAAGCTCAGACCTCAAATCTTCCAGACCCTGGATAAAGTGGCTAAAGCCTTGAGGAAAAGGCTCCAACTCCATATCTTTCAATTTCAAGTTTCAACAATTTTGGTGGATTAATACAAACCATAGTCCAAGACAACCTTTAACCTCTCAGATTTTCATTCCAAAGGACTTTTTATTAGAGGAATACAAAACGTGGGTGCGAAGTCCAAGGCTAAGAAATGAGTTGAGGAGAAAAGAAAAACTAGGAAGGATTGCTAAATTAAATTTTGAAAGGTTTATTATACTAAAGCTCCAGATTGAGAGGAAGTGATGTATGATCAGAGAGAGTAACACTCTTGTACAAGTAGTGAGCCCAACTTTGATGTAGGCTGCAAAAAAAATAAAAAAACAAGTTTTTTGGGGCCAATTTTAATTGCGCTTGTGGCTGAATAGTTAGTAAATACACAGGTCGCTTAAGGGTTTGTATGGAGGTAACAGAAGGTAGAGGTTTGAGAGTGAACAAAAAGGATATATGGGGCTATTGGGGGACTGTTCTAAATGCTGTGGACAGTGCCCATGAACAGCATCTGTGTTGGTTTTGTATTCCTG
This sequence comes from Camellia sinensis, assembly GCF_055761805.1. Taxonomy (NCBI): domain Eukaryota; kingdom Viridiplantae; phylum Streptophyta; class Magnoliopsida; order Ericales; family Theaceae; genus Camellia; species Camellia sinensis. Next base: position 61,418,430 of record NC_138974.1, read on the forward strand.
TTCTTTTGCAAGTAGGTACTAGGGTTGAAGAACTATGGTGCAAGAAGGTTGAATTGGACCTAATACAGATCAGGTTTTGTGGTTTTATAGGATAAAAGTGCCAAAAAAAAAAAATTATAAAGAGCAAAAATGAAAACTCTACGAACAAATCACTCCTAGAAGCCTCCACACCTAGGCTTTATTGCATCGCATGATCTCAAAGAAACTTCAAAATAAATAATTTTCTAAAACATGTTCTCCATTGAATTAGAGGTAATTACATTACTTTGGAGGCTTTCTATTGCTAGATAGGAAATTAAGCTTTTGACTTCGAAAATTTATTTAATATCAAATAAAACCCAACAATATAACCCATAACACGACACATGGGTGAACCCTCTCAAAAAAAATATGAAATCCAAAATACCCCTAACCTACAAAAAACCAAGAAACATATAAAACCAAACTAAACTAAGCATTGTGTCCCAATCAAATGAGATTGGTGACACGAATTGTTTTTTGCCATTCAGCTCTATCTGGCAACCTATAAAACACAAACCATAATTAAAATAAGACTCTACAAAGTCTAAAAGTTTTAATTAAGTGAGTTTGACTTAAAACTACGTAATTTCTAAACTTTATAACATCTTTAATTTCTTACTCTTTCTTGATCTTCCTATGATCTGCATTAGAAAGAAAAACAGGGAGTACATTTTCTTAGGGCCTTGACCAACAAACTGTCATTCTCTCTTCCATTTAGGTTTTCAGTCAAAGGCACATTATTCATTCCGTAAATGAGACATTTTAGTCATTTGAGCAAAGTGGTCCAAACTTGCAACAACTTTGGTTTTCTAATGGAAAAAGTAATTTTCTAAATAGGAAGCTTATTCTATGACTATTTTGAAGAGAATAATTTTCTTAAATGGGTAAATGTTGCTTTTAATAATCACTGGTAAACAATGATCGAATGAGAAATTCTTACAAATTTGGCACATACTATCATACTACTTTTTTTTTTCTTTTTCATGTTAAGCACTTACACATACCACTTAAATAATAAATTATTTGACTACCATCTAGTAATTAAAAAAAGAAAAGAAAGCTCCTTACAAATTTGGAGACAAGTTTGGAAATATGGACCACTTCTCAGCTTCATGGGGTGAAGCATTCTCCAGTTCAGCCATTTCTAGAGAACTTTCAACTGTCTTCTCTGACCAAATGGTAATCAAGTCAAATCCTGCAAGCATTCAATTCAACAAAAATAACAAACAGATTAGCTTCCTCCATTAGAGAGGTTTGAAGCCAACACATCTTTGAACAAAACATAAGTTGCAATGCAATCCTAACATGAAGATGTTGAATCTTCACTTGGAAAGAACAATCCTCAGCCATCTCAGACATAGCGAATAGTGTATTGCAGCATATAATAGGAATGAAACTATGCTGTGAATATTAGAAGGAGAGACGGATAGAGAAAGAGCTTACCTTTGACAGGGTCCTCTGCGGAATACCACTCACTCCAAGGACAATCGTCATCCCATTGTGTTTTGTTGCGGATGTCACCTCTAGGATTTTCACCAGACTCGGTACTTTCAACATCAATTTCTTGTACTTCATCGTCATCATAGGGAAGAGTTTTGTAGGTCAGCTTCATTCTAAAATGGACTTTGAAAAGATGCATTGAAAGGTCCAATGTGGAGAAGACCTTCAACAGGAAATCCAATAAAAATATTATCACTTCGAAGGATGAGAAACTAAGTTAACCTAGATGACCAAAGAGTAAAAATGAGATGAGGAAGTCAACACCAACAAATGACATGATAAACTTTTGTAAAGACATTCTTGCACAAGCTATAGCACAAAAAAAATTAACAAGTACAGAGGCATGCCAACATGTTCATGCAAAAGTGAAGTTACCAGAACAAAAAAGAAATTAGAAAGATCACACAGGGCTTTCAGGCTCATGAAGAAACAGAGTGTCTCAAATATATTCACAACATATATCACTCTTAGAAATTTCTGAGAAGAACTATTCAAAGGTGCAGGATGTCTCAAATGCAAGAAAAAACAATAAAACTACATCAAAATATAAATATGAAGGAAACTTACAAACTTTGAAACAAATAATTCATGTAACCCTTCCAAATGCATGAGCTTCACTGGAACCTGGCTACCAATACGATCTGCCTCAAATCTTCTAGTAAAAATTGTTCCCATATTCTGGATACCAATGTATGCTTTCCGAGAAGGATCATGCACTGGAACAAATGCTGGCCACAAACTGCGCCATGAAAGTGTAGAAAGATCAAATTTCAATTAATCTCCTCATTACGAAGAGAACAGAACTACAATAGAAATCATATATCTCGCAGGTAAATCATTCGATAACGGAATTTTTTTGAGAATTTAGTAAGTTTTTTCAAAGGAGATTAAAAAAAATACAAAACAAAACAAAGAGAAGGTTATTGATGAGCGAGATTTGCTTTTTATCTTAATGTTTAAAACAAAGGCATTCATAGTTTTTTGATAATTTAGCATCAGCCCTACCTCGAACAATTTGACAATGCAATGGCAACTGCACTTAAAAGCTTGCTAGCCTCAGGTGCATCAAGGACCACACCACTGGCACTCTGAGGTGCAATCATCTGGTAATTCACGCAGAGAGTGAAAAAAAAAAATGTAAATATAGGCATAAATATAATATAAAATGAATGGATTATATAGTGTTATCAGAAATGCAAGATGTCGAGTAAAAAGATACCAGAAATTCCTTCACCCCAAAAGACAACTGCATATCATGCAAAGTGCAACTCCAATCTGCAACTTTTCCTGGAACAAACAAAATTGTAGTCAAATAGGAAAGAAGGAATCTCCAATACTGAAGCAGATATAGCTACAGCAGAATTTCTCATCTACCATCATTGTTGGTTTCAAAGTAGTACTCCATGCAATAGCTCTTTGTAGCATACTTCAACTCAAACTTCACTAGATATAAGCTCATTGAAGAATCCAAACGAACAGCACCTTTTTCCTGCAACCAAATGCTGGAGGACTTGTAACGGAGGCCATCAAATGAAAGGTAATCAAACAATCAGGTTTCTGCTCATATTTTAACAGGATAGGTTATGGTAGTCAGTAATGAAGCCAAATCTGTAATCAGATGGAAAGCCAAATCATTAAAAGTGGCATTAAACATAATATAATTTCTTGTAAGATTATTTATAATTGTTGTTTACTCAGTGTAACCAAGGCAGGAAAAAAACACTGAAATGATTGATGGAACAGAAGTAAAGGAAAAAATGTATGTATAAAAATAAAAATAAAAAAGGAAAAAAGAATAACATAACAACTATATGAAGCATAAAAGCAAAATATGTTTTAATCTAACTTCATGCAATGAAGTAATCAATAACAAGAAAAACAACAAATCGAGAAGTGGGGGAAAAAAGAGTAGTATACAGGCATCACGACTCATCATCACAGATAAAACCACTTGATTTTAAATTTTACATGAGAATATCACATGGGCAACAATCTGGGTCCTCCCCTAAACCCACCCCCCCTTTTATATATCCAAGATTCCCATGCAAACTTCCAATGTGGGACTCACACAGTTGTGTATGCAGGATCGACGATTTCTTCTTTCTTTCTTTTGATAAGCAATAAAATTTTATTAAGAGAGTGTCAAGGGGCTACCACCCTTGTACAAACACAAAAAGTGAAGAAAAAAAAAAAACAAACACCCCAACTGGAACACAAACAAGTACAAGGCAGTAACCTCCAATGACTGAACAATCATCAAAGCCCAGTAAAACAACACAAGGGTGGCTTCCCGTTTGAAGCCATTATATTTATATAAATATTATCTTTACTTATCAACAAAAAATCCAAGTAGAAACAACATTATCATGTATACATAAATTGCAACATATATGAATGATAATCAAATTGTGTGCATATTCATCATTCAGAGAATGTTGAAGTTGATCAAATGGGGCTCTCCAATCCAACCAAGCATACCAACAAATTTTTTGGACCATCAGCCAACCATTGTCGACAAACTGCTTCTACTTCAGATATAAACCTACAAAACATCATCGGTATTATTAGGTTCTTCTACTTCTATCTAAGTTACGTGATGTGAAAACATATCAAGTTAAATGTAAAACGGAAAACCGAAAATGGAGAAATGACATGCACCCTTAGAGCAAATAATGGTTAGTAGAAGGTACCTTTCCCATGAAGATGCAAGAGTGAAATCATCAAATCGTTCAAACTACACCAAGATTGAAACCAAAAAAAAAAATAAATTATCAACTTATCTTGTCCTCCATTGCATGAAAATGATAATAATGTGTGATGGAATATCTTCCCATCTTTTATGATTCTAGAATCCAACCAATTCTGCTAGTGGAAATCAGACCACCACTAAAAGTACTTCAAGCCCGATAAATTGAAGATACATTGTATAACTCAAGCAATGTCTCTTATACAGAAATAATGGATGGAACTAAGTTTCTTCACTCATTTGAATAATTTATTTCAAGTTTTAAAATTAGCATACCATTCGAAATAACACCTGGTTGTGTGTGTGAAGTGTGGAAAACATTGCCCATCAAATTGATTTAGTCAGAGAATAATAGGTAAAGAACACAAACATAGGCTTCTAGCACCTTCCAACAAGAATATGTATATGTGCATATCCACGTTAATTTCTAAATTCTAGTAAGCTATCCTCCTATCTATCTCCCCACCAATTTCATCCATCATATAGATTGAACTATTGTTTCACTACATTGCTTGCCACTACAGCTAACCAACATAAGCATAATTCATCAAAATTATGCCAACGAGTTAAATTTACAAAAATATAGCAGTTTTTTTGCCATACCTGCTCTTCTTGATCTTCGTCTTCGACAGCGCTTTGCATCCCGCTGGAGGACGCCATAAACTATCTGAGAAATTCTTTTGTCAATTTACATGTACACTCACCAAAAACTCTTCACAATCTTGATCATTGATTGTTCTTTGTTTGTGAATAATTCATATGAAAAATCAATTGAAAGTAGTAACTTCACTCATAATTGGTCAGAAACAGAGAATGTCTCCTAGATATCAACGATTTTCTTTAATGTTAATTCATCAGAGAAAAGTCTTACCAGCGGTTGAAATGAATGTGAAGATTGTGGAATTTTTAACCCTAGGTTTTCTTCAATGTACTGACCGTGAGGAACAAAGAGACGAGTGATGAGGTTGAGCCTGTGAGATCTGTTTCTAAGATGAGTGAGAAAGGAGGACGATGACGGTTCGGGTTTAGGGCGTTGTTCGTACGCGATTAAGTGCAGGGTTAGCGGGTGTTCGATTGCTATCTGTGGTTGTACACGATTGGGCCTCTTTAAATGACAGTTTTGCCCAAAATCGGTTACGTGGAAAGCGCTCCTTTCACGCCTCTCGTGTTCATGATCGCAGGCTAATTTTTATTTAAGTTTCCATTAGGTTTTTTTAATTCAAATTATTTTAGTAAGAAAAAGGGGAAAGCACCAATAAATCCTAAATTTAAAAATGTTAATCCATTTAGTCCTGAAAGTTTTTTGTTAGACAAATAGGTCCTATTTCCCAAGAAGCTTACTATAGGCCTTTTTATGATTTTCCTTCTTTTCAAACATCAAACATTATTCATCCAACAATAAACATTAACAACGTCAGGATTATTCATCAAATATCAACCACTAAACATTAAGATTATTCAGCAAACATCAAGCATCAAACACAGATTCTGAACCATTAAACATTAAAATTATTCATCAAACATCAAACACAGATTCTAAACCATTAAACATTAAGATTATTCATCAAACATCAAAAATTATTCATCAAACATCAAACATTACCCTCTCAATTACTGACCCAGATCATCAAACGTCAGAACATCAAACATTAGCAAAATTAAAACTAACGTTGTGAACATCATCAAGCTTTCTTGCGAGCACAGAGATACAAAAAAATAATACAACCCATAAATCTCCTATCAAAGAAAACCCATTTGGTTGTTACACTGAACCAACATTTTCTGTAAAATCCCAATTGAACTCTTATTGGCCATGAAAACCCTATAAACATGGAAACAATTGAACCCCAACAGAGATCACAAAACATCAAGATCCATCCTCAGAACATCAAACATTAGCAAAATTAAAACTAACGTTGTGAACATCATCGCCATCATCAAGCTTTCTTGCGAGCACAGAGATACAAAAAAATAATACAACCCATAAATCTCCTATCAAAGAAAACCCATTTTGTTGTCACACTTAACCAACATTTTCTGCAAAATCCTAATTGAACTCTTATTGGCCATGAAAACCCCATAAACATGGAAACAATTGAACCCCCAACAGAGATCACAAAACATCAAGATCCATCCTAAAAGCCAATTCAATTCAGAAAACAACAGAACCCTAATTCAGAATACCAATCAAACATCACAACATCGCCATTAACGTCGCCATGTGTTGATGATGATGTTTGATTTTTTCCTGAGAAATTGCTACCGAAGAGAGGTACAGAGAGCCGGAAAACCGCCATCGAGGAGTGAAATCCGCCGGAAACCCGGAGTTGGAGTGGCGGAGGAGATCCGGAGGTGAGGTAGAAGACGGGGCGAAGAACAAGGTGAAGGACTTTAAAGCAAGCGCAGGAGACTGACAGGAAGACCAAACCGTACACGATCCGAAGTGCCATTAGAGAGAGAATTCAAAATCTGATCGATTTGTAAAAAGCGATTAGAGTGAAGATCGAGATCTGGATTAGATGCATAGCATATATATATATATATGGAGAGAGAGAGAGAGAGAGTAATGGTATGTGATTGGGTTTTGAATTTAGCCAAATCTGATGGTGATTGCGCTGCAATGGGAGGGATGAGCCATGTGTTGATGATGATGTTTGATGAGCCTATGTTGTTTTGGTGATGATGTTTGATGTTGTTTGATGATGATATTGTGAGGTTTGATGTTGTTTTAATGATAATGTTTGATGTTGTTTTGATGATGATGTTGTGATGTTAAAAAAGGACTAAATGGTTTATAAAAAAACATTCAGGACTAAATGTAGTAACATTTTCCAATATAGGACTTATGAGTAATTTTTTCCTAATAATAATTGATGTAGATAATTAAATATATTATTTTAAAAATGAGATATAATTTTTTAAAAAAGTTGAAAACTATTTTGACGAACAGAAACAACTTACCCCCCCTAAAAAAAAGAAAAATGATTAGTAACATTTGGTAACGTTTATATTTTTGATTAATGTTTTCAAAAATTTTAGTTTTGATTAATGAATGTTGATTAATGATTTTACTAAAAATTTATATTTTCATAAGTCCTGTGGGAAGTTTGTTGACACATTTACTCTCAATATTAATTGTTAATATCACAAATAATAGTAAAACTATATGAAAAATTGAATGTTACCATAGATCACATCTATATAAACGTAACGTAACGTGACACCTACATAAACGTAACGTGACACCTATGATCTATGGCAACATTCAATTTCCTATGAATGTTGCCATAGATCATATCTATATAAACGTAACGTAACGTGACACCTACATAAACGTAATGTGACACCTATGATCCATGGTAATATTCAATTTCCTATAAGAAATTAAATGTTGCCATATATCATATTTACATTAAACGTAACGTGACACCAACATAAACTAGCAACATTTTCACATTCAATTTAAAAAAATAAAAACTCATTAAATTTGCGAAACGTAACGTGACACGTTACGTTTATGTAGGTGTCACGTTACATTTATGTATATGTCATGTTACGTATAAGTGTCACGTTACGTTTATATATGTGTCACGTCACGTTACGTTTATGTAAATGTCACGTCACGTTACGTTTATATAGGATCTTGTGGAATACATTCCTATTTACAATAGGATTTGAGACTCTATAAGAAATTGCACAGGACTTAACCTAGCATAAGTGTCTGAAAAATGACTTGTAAATAAGTCTCCCAAAATTTTATAAATTGATTTTTGTGTATTTTTAGAAAAATATAAAGTACAAACGCATTTAGTTTGAACAAATGTTTAAAATTTTTAAAAGCATAAACTAAAAAATATATTTGTTCAGGTCTAAAACATTTATTTTATTTTTTATTATTTATGACAATGAGATTATACACATTATAATTGAGAAAAAAAATTAATTGGAAAAAAAATTAATTGAAAAAAAATTTGTTAGTCAAAATTTTAAATTTATGTTTAAAACTAACGTAAACTCATTTTTTAAGTTTACGTTTTTTTCTTAAATTTATAAATTGAGACAATTATTTATAAATTAAAAAATTTATTAAATAAATTTTTATTATAATTTTTAAATTTTTTATAAATGTAAATTAAAAATTAAAAATGAAATGGTTACCAAATCCTTAATAACGATGGTTTGTTTTTCTTAGAAAAAATTACTCATAAGTCCTATATTGGAAAATGTTACTCCATTTAGTCCTGAATGTTTTTTTATAAACCATTTAGTCCTTTTTTAACATCACAACATCATCATCAAAACAACATCAAACATTATCATTAAAACAACATCAAACCTCACAACATCATCATCAAACAACATCAAACATCATCACCAAAATGGGTTTTCTTTGATAGGAGATTTTGCAGAAAATGTTGGTTAAGTGTGACAACAAAATGGGTTTTCTTTGATAGGAGATTTATGGGTTGTATTATTTTTTTGTATCTCTGTGCTCGCAAGAAAGCTTGATGATGGCGATGATGTTCACAACGTTAGTTTTAATTTTGCTAATGTTTGATGTTCTGAGGATGGATCTTGATGTTTTGTGATCTCTGTTGGGGTTCAATTGTTTCCATGTTTATAGGGTTTTCATGGCCAATAAGAGTTCAATTGGGATTTTACAGAAAATGTTGGTTCAGTGTAACAACCAAATGGGTTTTCTTTGATAGGAGATTTATGGGTTGTATTATTTTTTTGTATCTCTGTGCTCGCAAGAAAGCTTGATGATGTTCACAACGTTAGTTTTAATTTTGCTAATGTTTGATGTTCTGACGTTTGATGATCTGGGTCAGTAATTGAGAGGGTAATGTTTGATGTTTGATGAATAATTTTTGATGTTTGATGAATAATCTTAATGTTTAATGGTTTAGAATCTGTGTTTGATGTTTGATGAATAATTTTAATGTTTAATGGTTCAGAATCTGTGTTTGATGTTTGATGTTTGCTGAATAATCTTAATGTTTAGTGGTTGATATTTGATGAATAATCCTGACGTTGTTAATGTTTATTCTTGGATGAATAATGTTTGATGTTTGAAAAGAAGGAAAATCATAAAAAGGCCTATAGTAAGCTTCTTGGGAAATAGGACCTATTTGTCTAACAAAAAATTTCAGGACTAAATGGATTAACATTTTCAAATTTGGGATTTATTGGTGCTTTACCATATTATTTCTTTCAAGTGTACTAAATAATTTTTTATATTTTTTTATTTGATTTGTTCTATTTATTTTATAATTTTTATTAAAATTTTAATTTTAATAGGTATAGTCTAGTAATTTCGTCATATTTATTTTAAAAAATTAAAAATAATTTTGATTTTAAAATTAAATCATCATTTTTGAAGGGGGATTTTTTTTTAGGGTTTCTGGTATTAAGATTTTATAGCATAAAGGGCATTCAATATTTTCTTAATGTCTAAGGTCTCTCACACATTGATCCAAAGAAATTTCAATTCAGAGAATTTCTCTGGACTTATTTCTCTGGTTTGCACAAATTTCTCCGTTTTGCAAATTTCTCTAGTTTTCTCTGGACTTTCTAGAGAAATTCTCTCCAAACCAAAGAAATTTTTAAAATTTCAAAATTTCTCTGAACTTCCCAAAGAAATTTTCTCCAAACCAAATAAATTTTCTCTATATTTTGAACAAATCAGAGAAAATTAGGCTGTTTAGAAATCAAAAACAATAACAATTTTCTTTGTGTTTTAAACAAATCAGAGAAAATTGGCTTACTTAGAAACCAAAAAAATCACAATTTTCTATGTATTTTGAACAAACTAGAGAAAATTGAGCTACTAAGAAATCAAAAAACAATCAAAATTTTCTTTATGTATTGAACAAATCAAAGAAAATTGGGCTACTTAGAAACCAAAAAAAAAAAATCACAATTTTCCCTATGATTTGAACAAACCAGAGAAAATTGGACTACTTGGAAATCAAAAAAAAATATTCGCAATTTTCTCTGTGTTTTGAACAAACCAGAGAAAATTGGACTACTTAGAAACCAAAAACAATCACAATTTTCTATGTGTTTTGAACAAACCAGAGAAAATTGTGATTGTTTTTCTCTGTGATTGTTTTTCTAAGAAGCATTTTATCACAAAGGTTAGCTTCAAAGCTCACAGCTATATGTCTTACCGCTCTAAGAAGAGTTGTGTCAAATCAAATATCACAGTTATGTACTTTGGAGTTCTAAGAAGTATTTTGTCAAATAGTTTAACTTCATACTATATATATAGATGTTTGTATGTGTATGAGTTGTGTGAGATAGAGAAAGAGAGAGAGACCTTGTTCCAAGACCGGTAGAGGACTGTGGAGAAGTATTTTATGAATGACAGCACATGGCTAAGGCAACACCGAAGTGTCTGAGGTGCCACGTGGCCTACTCACGTTGCCGAGATGATCTCGGTTAACCGAGGTTATCTGCGGAGATACTGGAATCCAAGATAAGCAGATAAGGGACCAGAGTCCTAGAATAGGGGAGGATCTCAGCTTAGATAAGGATAAGGCTCAAGGAGAGTTTATCCCTATCTAGCTGAAGGTCCAGGATGAGCATTGAGCTTGAGTCCATTGGACTGAGGCTTCTAAAGGGACCAAGTTACTACTAGTTATAGAAGCAAAACACCATCGTGGGTCTGAAATAAGTTCTTTTTTGTCAGTGTAAGTACAATTTCTTATCTTTGAGAGATATTGATTACTGACTTGATCGTCGAAGTGCCCCCGAGTGGACGAACCACCGCCGGATTCTCATCTTCTTGTGCAGATTGTTGGGCTTAATCTATTTTGCCGGTGCTCTCCAACTGAGTTCGCAGTTTAGTTGTGTGGTCAAAAATCAAAACCCACAATTTGGCACCATTTGTGGGAACTTAAAGAGAATAGATGACCAACAACGGGCAGGAAGAAAATATTGGGGACAACATCCACAGTAGGAGTGGTAAGCATGTGGATCCCAACGTCGGGGAAGAAAACCGCAATGATAGAGCACAGGATACGAATCCTAGGAAGAAAGACGTCAGCAAAGAGGGTAACGCCTCGAAGAAAGCTGGCCACAATGAGTATTATAACGAAAGCAACCTCCGGCTATGGAAGGATAGATGCCTAAGGAGGGACGGCGAGATGGAAATGATGGGGTTGTCAACTTCATGATGCAGAACAACGTGATGCAACCATCTTTCCTATTGCAGGACACACCGGTACCAACAGCAAAGACTGACGCCCAGAAAGGGGTGCAGAAAACAATCCCAATAGTCCCGCAACATGGCAAGGAAAAGGAGCGCTCACATCGGCTTTCATGGGATGTCGGGCGAGTAGAATTAGTGAGAGATGATTCGCAGAAGACGTCGTACCAAGGGAACTTATGTCAGAGAACCTCGATATGTCCCAGGAAAGGGCCTGTGTTTTGATACAGTGAATGAAGAGAAATACAAGAGGACACACAATGATAGCCGAGCTCCCGGTTGAACGAATGAGGATCTAAAAGACTACCTCTAAAGGAAGCGACTCAACGCCGAGGTCACATCCCCCATCAAGCCGAGAACGCTGTTCTCAGTGGAGTTGGATAGATTTGAGGTCCCAAAAAGGTTCCATATGCTGAGGTTTCAGATTTATAACGGTAAATCTGATCTGAACTTTCATATCGGCTTATATTTGCTTTGTCTAGCGGGAACGAGCAGTTATTGTGCAAGGTGTTTCCCTCATCCTTTGAGAAAATCACATCGGATTGGTTCCACAAGTTGCCGAAAGGAACTGTGAAGAGTTAGGAACGCCTGACCGAGATATTTGTGGCCAGATTTGTAACAAACAAGTTGCAGCCACTAAGGGTGGACTCCCTACTGGCTTTGAACATTAGTGAGGGTAAAAGCCTCAGAGCTTACGCCAAGAGATATTACAAGGTGTTCAACCGAATTATTGCTTACAACCAGGAGCTGACGGTCGTATCTTTTAAGAATGGCCTGGATGATGAATGCCCTCTTCATGAATGCCCTCTTCAGAAATCGCTAGCAAAAACTCTACCAAAAAGTATGAAGGAGCTCATAGCACGAATCGAGAAGTATGCCAGAGCAGAAGAAGACATGCAGGGGATAAAGGCGCCAAAGCAAGAGAAGATAAACGGCTTGCCGAAGCGAGACCGAGGTAATACTGGTTTTAATAGACAGAAAACAAGGTTGAGGGTTGCACAGGCAGTCACCACTGTATTCAAGATCCTGGTATACCAAGTTCTGGAAAGGATCAATTAGTAGATGCCACATCAGGACATGAAAGGATGAGTTTCCTATACGCATACAGGGGTTACTACCATATAGCAATGTATGCCCTAGATGAAGAGAAGACGACATTCATCACCCCGAAGGGACTCTATTGTTACAAAGTGATACTTTTTAGGTTAAAGAATGCAGAAATAACCTACCACCGGTTAATGATCAAGATGTTTTAGCATCTAATTGGGAAGAGAGTAGAAGTCTACATTGATGACATGGTCGTGAAGACCAAAGAACCTAGGAATCATCTGGCCGACTTGAAGGCAATCTTTGACATCCTAAGAACATAACGGCTTCGACTCAATGCTTCAAAATGTGCATTTGGAGTCGGGTCCAGTAAGTTCCTGGAATACTTGGTCACCATGAGGGGCATTGAGGCAAGCCCAAATCAGATCAAGGTCGTCCTTGACTTAAAGAGCCTGGCGTCAGCCAAGTAGGTCCAGATTTGATCGGCAAGGCAGCAACCTTGAACAGGTTTATCAGCCGAAGTTCTGATAAGTGTAAACCATTTTTTGTTTGTTAAAAAAGGCCACAGATTTTTTGTGGACAGAATAGTGCGTAGTCGCATTAGCCGACTTGAAAAGGTACCTGACAACAGCTCTTGTTCTGTCAAGTCCAATACCTAGAGAAGAGTTGTTCCTATACTTGGCAGTTTCAGATCACGCAGTGAGTGCAGTGGTAATCCAAGAAGAGGAGGGAGAACAAAATGTGGTATACTATGTGAATAAAACCCTAACAAGTGCAGAAACCAAGTACCCGCCCTTGGAGAAGTTAACACTAGCCCTGGTGATGACTTCTAAAAAGTTGAATCACTACTTCCATGCCTACAAGATTGTGGTGCTGACTGAGCATCCCTTGAAATCCCTGTTGCAGCATGGAGATCTGACAGGTAAAGTAGCCAGATGGGCAGTGATGCTGGGCCAATATGACTTGGAATCCAGGCCTAGAACAGCAATCAAGGGCCAGGTTCTGGTTGACTTTGTGGCCGAGTTCACCCCTAGTGCCATCCCACGTCGGGTTCCAGTGAGCCACGGCTTAGGATGTCCAGGGAAACCACAAGAAACCCAACTAAGGCCAAAGGATCCTACGCTAGCAAAACAGAAAAAAGTAGAGCAACCAAAACCTTGTGACATCTACATCGGTGACTCCTTCCTATTTTTTGTTAACAGAAGCTCAAATCGGCAGGAAGCGGAGGCAGGAGTGGTTTTGGTATCGCTAGATGGGCGAATGATAGAGCAATCAATCCGTTTGGGATTCAAGGCCTCAAACAACAAAATAGAATACGGGATACTGATTACTGGACTAAAGCTAGCAACAGCAATGGAACCCGATGAGGTGATAGTCTTCTATGACTCCCAGCTTATTGTAAATCAAGCAACGGACGAGTATACAGCCCAAGATGAAAGGATGATTGCCTACGTAAAGGAGGTTGTTAGGCTACTGGCACTGTTTCAAGATTGTCGTCTACAGCAAGTTAGCCGAGATGACAATAGTCATGTCGACGCCTTGGCTAACCTAGCTAGCGCTATGAAATCAGGGGAGGCTAGGACAATAATAGTGGATTATCTGTCACGTCCAAGTATAGAGCCTCTGATAATGGAGTACGAAGCAATATGTATAGAATTGGGTCCTAACTAGATGGACGCCATAGTTGTGTTCCTCAAAGAGGGTAGGCTGTCACATGACTGAAAAGAGGCACATAAAACCAGGTTGAAGTCGACCAGGTTCTGTCTCTCAATAGAAGGCCATTTATACAAAAGATCATTCACTGGACCTCTACTTCGGTGCGTTCATCTCTCTTAGGTAGAGGACTTTTTGTATGAAATCCATGAAGGAGTTTGTGGAAGTCATGCAGGGGCAAGTCACTTGCCCATAGAGCTATCTCTCAGGGATACTGGTGACCATACATGCAAAAGGATGCTGAAGCCTATGTTAGGAAGTGTGAGAAATGTCGAAGGTTTGCACATTTGATACATCAGCCAGCAGTAGATCTAAACCCAGTGTCCAGTCCTTGGTCGTTTGCCCAGTGGGGCATGGATCTTGTGGGACCACTGCCCCAGGCAATTAGATAGAGAAAGTTCTTGCTAGTAGCCACAAACTACTTTACAAAGTGGGTAGAAGCTGAACCTCTTACGAAGATTCGAGATATTGATGTGAAAAACTTCATCTAGAAGAACATAATAACCAAGATCGGGATCCTAAAGGCCATTACAGCAAACAATGGCACTCAGTTTGACAATAAGTTGATTAAGAGCTTTTGTGCAAAATACAAGATTAAGAACTGTTATTCTACTCCTAGTTTCTTCCAGAGTAATGGTCAAGAAGAAGTATCCAACAAGACCATCTTGGACGAGATCAAAAGGAGGCTAGAAGTAGCCAAGGACAAGTAGATGGAGGAATTACACAATGTGCTGTGGGCATATCGGACTACGCTGAGAAAATCAACTGGGGAGTCCCTTTTTGCCATGGCATATGGCACTGAAGCAGTCATCCCACTAGAGGTCGACATCCCCAGAATCAGAACCCATGGAGTGGAGAATAGGACCAACGAGGCATTCTTGGCCCGAAATCTGGACCTGTTGGAAGAAAGAAGGGAGAGAGCAGCAATTCGACTGGAAGCATACCAGTAGCAGCTTGCTAGGGCTTACAACAAGATTAACCCAAGGGAGTTCAAGGTTTGGGATCTCGTCCTTAGAAAAGTCTTTGGTAATAAGAAGGATCCCAGGGAGGGCAAGCTTGGCCCAAACTAGAAAGGACCTCACAGAATCATCTCAGTTGCCGGCAATGGGGCATATACGCAAGGAGTTGCCAAGACTCTGGAACACTTGCAACTTGAAGTTTTTCTATCATTAATTTTGTTTTTTAAGATTTATGTAATTAGCCAAAATTTTAATAAAATGTTAGCTTGATGTTGTTTTCGTATAATATTGACACTTGTGCGATAGGACTGAAGTAGTCTTATGATGATATTTCCGAATGAAACATGACGAATAACTTAGACTTATCATATGGTAGAGTTGAATTATACTTACCATATGATAGAGTTGAACTAAGTTGGCGATGTTTCCGAATGAAACATGACAAATAACTTATACTTTTCATATGGTAAAGTTGAACTAAAACTTGCCATATGGTAGAATTAAACTAAGTTGGCAATGTTTCTAAATGAAACATGACGAATAACTTAGACTTATCATATGATAGAGTTGAATTATACTTGCTATATGATAAAGTTGAACTAAGTTGGTGATGTATCCGAATGAAACATGACGAATAACTTAGACTTGCCATGACAGCAGAGTTGAACTAAGTTTGATTTAGTTAGATTAACAAAAAAACCGAGGTGGAAAACCTCGACTAATCTTTGTTTGAATCAGGCCTCGGTAAAAAATTGGAGTTACATGCTTAATGTGAACATAAGTGGTACTTAGGTTCACATTAGGGGGCATAAAACAGGAATAGGTTTGACACTTGTTGAAATTTTTCAAAAATTTACAAGTTGAAGTCAACTGAGGTATCCAAATAAGGGACACTCGAATTGTTTGTTACCCGAGATCACCAACCAGATTGTCAAACCTAGAAGGGCTGGAAGGATGAAATCTTGATAAAAGACAGCAAGTACAAGTAAGGAAACAATACTTGTTGATTATTCAAAGAATGTTTTTGAAGTGCCTCGTTGGCCAAGATCACAGCAAAAGGTGAACTCCGAGGTAAGTAGGTCCGAGATGACCAACTAAGGCTGCACCCGAGATGAAATGGGTCCGAGGTGATACATGCGGATGTGTTCCAACCCGAAATGATTACACAGTTAAGATATACTTGGAAAAATTGCAAAAATATTCTAAGTGTGGAAACATACAAGATACAGAAGCAATGAAGTAAGCATACACACAGAGAAACATTCAACACTTAGAGAAAAAAAAGCATATATTCATAAAAGAAACTTGTTCAAACTACAAAGGAGATGGCACATCGGCCAAATTAAAACTTTCATTGTTCAAATCTTCAAAAAGTTACAACTGTTCAAGAAAAAAGTAAAAGTAAAGAAAAAATCCTAAGTACTGGAAACATTGGCGTTAACTTCGGATTGCTCAACCTCAGCTATTGGTTTTGTGTCGGCCTCGGTTGGCAGAGCTCCCTCCTTCTTGGCCGTTATCTCGGCATCAATTTTAAGAAGGGTCTGTTCCAAACTCTTTTCGACAGAAGCAATCTCGGGCTCAAATGCGATTTTTTCAGTAGAGATATTTTTGGGGACCTCATTCTCCTCTTCATCTTGAGTCAAGTCCAGAACTTACTCATTCAGAGTTGGGGACTTGGCCCCAGCAGATTCTTCAGCATTGTCTTCGGCCTCGGCTTGTTCTTTCCCCTCAGTTTCATCTTCTGATTAGCTTGGAGTAAATGAGAATAGTATGACAAGTCGGCTAGCGTCGCAAAGAGGCAAGTCGTCAGGAATTAATAGCTCCTTCAAAGCGGCCATCCAACCAAAGATGTATCCCTTGTTGCACACCTAGTTGACCTGTTTCTTATAGGCATCACGGACATCAGTCGTCCCTTCTATATAGGCCTTCTTATCGGCGGCTTTGATGTCGGCCTCTTTTATGGCGAGCGCTGTCAGAATTTTGGTCTGGGCCTCGGCAACCTTCCCCAAGGTTTCTTTCAATTCAGCCTTAGCAACCTCGGCAACGTTTTTGGTTGCTTCAACCCGATCCTCGGCCTTGTTTCGGGCTGCCTAGGCAACCTTGGCCTGGTCCAACAGACCTCGAATGCGAACCTCAGCCTGATTTAGCAAGGTAAGGAGCTTGGTAGCCTTCTTAGTCTTCTTGGTCAACTCCTTCTTAAACTCATCGATTTTGACCGCGAATGAGTGGCCCTGCTGAATAGCCTACAAGAAAGAAAACAAAAAACTTTGGTTAAGTCCAAATAAAAAATAAGTTAGAAATTAAACGAAAAGAAACAAAGTATACAAGCTTACCAGAACACAATGATGTATCATTAGCGCATAGTTCTCATACTCAGTTAGCTCGGCCATATAGTTGAGGTCCGCTGGTAGTTAAATAACTGTAGAAAGAGTGGCACCAACTTCCACATTGTCAAGGGCACTGTCCCTGGCTAGTAAAGGTTGGTTTCCGATCCTGACGACTGAAACCCAAGGCTCATCAGCATGGAAAGCACCAGGGTGAGTTAAATCTTCGGACCTCAGCCTTTTTGTGGTTTGTTTAATGGCTTGGCCTCGACAGGCCTCTTCTCGGTCACAAAAGTAGTCTTCTCTATTTCAGCCAACTTAGAAATTGGCACTGTGTCATCAGACTCGACCTCTGTAGCAGTGGCCTTTACTTTAGCCCTTTTTACCTTCTTGGCTTTTTATTTTGACTGGGATTGAGATGGTGAAAAAGAATGGACCGACACCGCTCTAGGGATATCGGTGAGAAGATCGTCTAGAACAATTTTTGCATGGCCCATTTCATCGGCAATAGCTGCAACAGTGACTCTGGGGCTGAAATGAATTGTCGGCAGGGAAATTGGAGGGTTTAATAGGTCTATAGCCGGGAAAACAGGACTTCGGCGTCTACGGCTACGAGTTCTGCCTGTAGGGGTGTTAGTAGGAGCTCGGTTTCAACGTTGGCGCTGGGCTGGAGGAATTAACTGGAGGACAGAAATTGATGGCTGCTCTACTGGATCGGATGTGGAGGCCTGGTCTGGCTTTGGTGACGAAGTGATTGGCGGAGTTGTAGCGAATAAAGGAGACTTACTTTTGTGAGGAATGTCGGGCAGGGGACTTCGGTACATCGGGATGTAGTTGAAAAGGAGTGGAGCCTTGCGAAGTTCAATGGGTAGGGCAATAAGTCGAACCAAGTCCTTTCTTGGTATATAAGACCGACAGAAGTTTTTCTCTGGCTGAGAGAGAACTGCAAAGACAAGAAGAAAACATCCGAACAGATAAACAGTAAAAATGCTAAGTAAGGCAGTAAAAAAGGGGACTTTAGGGGAGAACTAAGTCCTTACCCTTGTCGTTCCTAAAAACTTCATGGCACAAGGGAAAAATGTAGAGCTCATCATTTGGCTCAAACTCCCAATTGCCCAAGACAATCACGTAGTCCTCTGCTGTGCCTTTATTGGAGTCTAGAATGTCGGCTATCAATTTGTATTGTGTGGATCTCGGCTTGAGGTAGTACATATAGCCGGTGTTGGTCTTGAGGCCACACATAGTGTAGCAGTACTGGATGTCGAATAGGGTAATTCTAGTATTCTGCCAGTGTGCCAACTCGGCAATGTCGTTGATGATCCTAAAGGAGTTTACGGTTTGTTGCATGAGATTGAGCTTGTAGTAATGGAGGCCTTCCCTAAAGAGGATGTCTAGGGAAAACCTGACTTCGCCCTCAATGATAGAAACTACTAGAAATGGAATGTAGTCCTGACCAGACATAATTAAGTCCTCCTCCCCAGTCAATGTAACAACCCTGACCCATGATTAACGTTAATCCATACTTAAGTGTGCCTAACAAGTAATTAAGAAGAAATCCTGAGTTAATTACTTGTGCATTGCATTATTTGTGTTTATATCTGTTAAACGTAGAAATATCTATTCATGTTTCCGTTTTGGTTTGTGAATTGAAGGCCTTATCGACATCCGATTCAGAAATTAACTTGATATATGTGTTATTTGAGATTTATAGAAATTTGTAGTAGGTTTAATTGAAATTCAATTCGAAACGATTTAAATAGATTAATTTGATGCCCATGTGATTAGACTTAATTAGCTATCATTAGACAAGCCTATATAAGGCACCTTTTTGCCTCAACTCACCCATTTTTCCTTTATTCAACACACTCTTGAGCCTATACACACACACAAACGTGAGAGAGGGAGAACAATGAGGAGATTGAGCTCACTCAAGAGACTTGCTAAGAAGAGATAGAATTGAACCTAGAGATTCAAGAATTAAGTCTCTAGCCCTTAATTTTGGGAAGTCTAGGTAGGGGTTCAACCTTGATATTGTCTAAATATGATGTGTAGGACTTGAACTCAAAGGAATTAGGAAGGTTGATACAAGATTTGAGTTAAACTTGAAGAACTGTAACCTAAATCATGCATGCATGCATGTTTCATAGTATTTTGAAGTTGTTTTCAAAGATTTTGCCTCATGCATGTTGTAATTCTAGCATGGTTTGAAGGATTCACAACATTTCTCACCATTGGACCTCCTTTGATCTTGTTTTGGGAGGTTGAAGTTTATAACAACTCATGCATGTTATGTTTCAACGCTTTGAGTTTCAATGTTGTACCATTCACATGTTCCTAAACCTTGATTTTGCGAAACGATTCTAAATTCACTAAGTTTTCCAAGTTTACATAAGTTGTCTTAAGTTTTCCACCCAAAAAACATGAATTTCATCATTGGATTCAAGTTTGCAGCTTGGGAATGCAATCTGGAAATTCTAGATTTTGCACTTCCACTCAAGCGGAATACCTCGCGCTCGAGCGGCCACCTTTGTTTTTGCATCTTTGTTTAAACAACCAGAAGTTCGCTCGAGCGTGAAATACATACCCCCAGAAGTTTCATGTTTTGCAGACTGCTTGAGCGGCAAAAGTTGCGCTTGAGCGGGGAGTTGAGTCTCACACTCGAGCGACCGTCGAGCGTTCGTCGAGCGTGAAAATCACATAACCAATACTTTTTCAAAGTTTGCAGATCGCTCGAGCGTGGAAGGTTGAGCTCGAGTGGCCCCTCACATGTTTGCTAGTCTGCTCGAGTGCGGAAAGCTACGCTCAAGTGGGGACTCTATTTTTAGAAATTTCACCAAGTGTTTTCCAACGCATTTTGGCATCCTCATTACATCTTAAGCATTCCTAAGTCATGTTTAAAACACCTCAAGAGATTTAAATTGCCTACTCGATTCGACTATTGGAGTCATCTGTTATTTGTGAGTAATAACTCTGTAAAGTTATGTTTAATTTTAATTATTTTTCTGATGATATGAAATGATCAGTTTTCTGAAATGTTATGTTTGAATGAATGAATGGTTGTCTAAGTTTCGGAAATGTATTTGTGGCATCGTTAGCATCAGATGATATGTGTCCCTTTTATGGGTCATCGAAATATCTTTATGGTTGTCCCATCATAGGTCATCAGAATGCCTTTATGGTCGTCCCTTTATGGGTCATCGAAAACGTCTCTGTGCACATGAGTCATTGGAATGCCTTCAAGGCCGTCCCTTTATGGGTCATCGGATTTGTTAGTGCTAATGGATGTACCACGTATGATCATATGCAAAATCTGAATATGAAAATAAATATGAACATATATGTGAATCTATTTTTGATTTGGAATCTGAATGTGCATAAGACTCTGACTCTGATTGTTGACTTTGTGATAGACATCATTTATTAAAACCCTTTACTTGGTTATCATTCAGTGGGCTTCCGCTCACTATTCATATTATGTATGTAGGTGATCAGGTGTGTAACTAGGCTCAAAGTTGATGGCCTGAAATTCCATTTTGTTAGTCACCATTTGCGCCTCCCGAGGAGGTTTCGAATCATGTCAAGTCCCGTGGCCATATTTGTTTTGTACTTCAGAATTTGGTCATTTTGTTTTGACTATGGACAAGTCCTACTTGTATGTATAGTGTATGAAGTGATATGTAATTACTATACCTTTGACGTCACTCGTCAGTTTATAAAAGTTTAAAATTATCTGTCTCATGTATGTCTTCACAGCTCAATGGACTGTGTATATTTGTATATTTGCTTCCGTAGCCCCTAATTACATGAAATTCTGTTAAGACGCCGTTAGTAATCCAAGGATTACTGGCCGGTTACAACGCTAAACCTATGGGGGTTGGTTTAGGCCGTGACAGAGTGGTATCAGAGCACGTGTTCTACCACACACACGAGTCCATATGAGCTTAGGGTGTCCTAGTAAGAAGTAGGGCATTCTATCTGCATGTGTAAGTGTGTGCTCATTGAAAGTGAAGATTAAATCTAATTATAACCATAAGATATGGAAACAAATGAACTAAATGATGTGAAAGAGCTATTTGCCTATGTTTATAATATTTCGTTTACCTATAGCAAATGAAAAATGCAAGAAGTGATAGAACAACTGAATTATCCAAAGCCCAAATGAACAGAATGGAGCATATGCTTGTAGCTCTGACCGAGGCAATAACGTAACAACAGAGGCAACAACCTTTGCCTCCATCGCTTCCGCCAGTACAAGTTGAGCCGGACAACAATGACATTACTAACTTGACTAAAAAATTTTTGAAGATAAAGCCACCAACTTTCCTTTGTGGCATTGAGCCATTGAAGGCAGAAACATGGCTACTTGAGATGGAAAAATTGTTTGAAGTCTTCCTCTACTTAGAGATTCAAAAGGTTCTTTTGGCCATCTATACCTTAAGGGATGAAGCCCGTAAATGGTGGTTGCTAGTTCGGAGTGGTAATGAGAATATGACATGGGCTCAATTCAATGCAATCTTCTATGACAAGTATTTCCCTCATTACTTTTGGGATCGAAAAGTGTCTGAATTCCAAGAACTCAAGCAAGGCAGAATGTCTGTGGCTGAGTACGAGGCTAAGTTCACTGAGTTAGCCAGATTCGCACCTCACATGGTGGACACGGACTACAAGAAAACCAACAAATTTGAGGATGAATTGGATTTGGATATATCAGATCGGATAGGAGTCCTCAACCTACCTACGTATGTAAATGTGTTGGATAGGGCATTGATGGCGGAAGCCATTTTGGCAGCCAAAAAGCAAACTCTTGTCCCAACAAGTGAGTGGAGGGGCAAAAGATCGGGGTCTAATTTCCAAAGAGGTCGATCATTCTCGAAGAAGCAGAACACAGGATCTTATAGTAGCTCAAGCCAAAGTAGTGGATCTTTACCGATTTGCTCATAATGTAGTAAAAAAACACAAGGGAGTCTGTTATCGAGCATCGGGTGCCTGTTTTAGATGTGGTAAAATCGGCCATATGATGAGAGATTGTCCTATCAGACTCGAAAATACTAATCACCCCGCAGCAAGTTCAGCCAGATCCGCATTGGCCTAAAAAATGAATACAAAAGCTAACCCTGGAAAGAAAACCTTAAGGCAAGGTCGAGTATTTGCTCTTGTGCCTGGTGATGTACAGAACACCGAATCTGTGATGTCAAGTATAATTTCTATCTGTGCTCAAAATGCTTATGTGCTGATTGATTCTAGTTCTACATATTCATTCGTATCGCATGCTTTTTCTCAAAAAATGAATAGACCGTTAGAACCTATACACTGTTTGTTGTCTGTGTCTACACCAACTGGGGGTTCTATGATATGTGCTTATGTTTATCTAGCATATGATGTTGTAATGGGTGAAATGACATTGTATGTTGATTTGCTACCCTAAGCATTGACCACTTTGATCATATTATGGGTATGGATTGGTTGACTAAATATTACGCTACCATAGACTGTGTAAGTAAATTTGTTGTGTTTAGACCACCTGGTATACCTGAATTTGTTTTTACTGGGAATGAGGTAGTTTCACCACCATACTTGATTTCATTTATGAAAGGTAGAAAATTATTAAGAAAAAGTTGTCAGGGCTACTTGTGTTGTGTGTTGACAAAATCGTTGGATGGTACTAAAATGGAAACAATACCTATAGTCTGTGAATTTCCTGACGTATTTCCTACTGACCTACCCGGGGATTTAATTGATAGGAAGATTGAGTTTATTATTGATGTGGTACCTGGAACACAATCTATCTCTAAGACTCCTTACAAAATGTCCACTTCTGAACTGAAAGAATTAAAAACTCAACTCCAAGAACTACTAGACAAGAAGTTTATTCGTTTGAGCACTTCGCTTTGGAGTGTTCCAGTGTTATTTGTCAAAAAGAAAGACGGCTCCTTAAGGCTATGTATTGATTATCGTGAGTTGAATAAAGTAACCGTCAAGAACAAGTACCCATTACCCCGAATAGACAATATGTTTGATCAACTCCAAGGAGTCCAAGTGTTTTCTAAAATTGACCTTAGATCCGGGTATCACCAGTTAAAGGTCAAGGCAAAAGATGTAGAGAAAACTGCATTCAGAACTAGATATGGGCATTATGAATTCCTAGTCATGTCATTTGGGGTGACTAATGCATCTGCAGCATTCATGGACTTAATGAACAGGGTGTTTAAACAATTCCTTGATGAGTTTATTGTTGTGTTCATCGATGATATATTGATTTATTCTAAAAACAAGGAAGAATATGAGAATCATCTAAGAATTGCTTTACAGATCCTAAGGGAAAAGAAATTATACGCCAAATTCTCCAAATGTGAATTTTGGCTTGACAATATGGCATTCTTGGGACATGTAATCAACAAGGATGGTATCTCCGTTGACCCACTGTAGACACCCCATTTTTGACCGACCTTAAGACTCAGACGTAATCGATTGAGTGCTCGGTGATTGCGCATGTTGTGCTCGTTCTAAGGTTTCGGAGTCTCGGCTGAGAGCATTGCCTCCAGACTTCGGGACTCTTTTGTGTTTTGCCTCGGTTTGCGAACTAGGTTCTGTTTTCTCTTCCTGAAGGGAGGGAGAGGTCTCGTAGACCATCTCTCAGTGGCCGTAGGCTACTTTTCGTGGTCGTAGACCACTGTTCCCGTTTGGAGACCAGTTTTCGATTTTCGGAGCCGTCGGCCGTGCGCCTCGGTTCGGGACCGCTTAACTTTCTCCGTTTGCTCTGGTTTTTGGCACACACCTTGTTTCCTCTCTCTAAAGGGACACTGTGGCCTGGGAAACCACCTTCGTGGTCGCACACCACTTTCGATGCTTAACAGTCAGTTTTCGGGGCACCCGGCTGCGCGTTTTGGCCCCCGAACCCTCGTTTTGCATCCGTCTTGGTTGATTTTTGGCATGGACCCTATTTTCATTGTTTGGAAGGTGGTACAAGGATGGGAGACCACCTTTTCTCCTTGGAGACCACCTTTTTCTTCGCCGGCCGATTTTCTTGACAGGAAGCTGGTCTCCTTGGTTTTTGGGCCATTTTTACTGGTCTCCCACCTTACCACTTGCTTGCATTTCATGTGGAGACCACCATGGGAGGCTGCCGACCACTTGAACCTTTTGACCCTGGTCGGCCAGCTCCCATCAGTTCTGTCTCAGTGAGTTGATTCCAGCTGTGCCAGTTGGGAGGCACAGACTGCATCCTCCATACACGTGTATGGAGGATGTTTGCCCTTGGTTTTAAGCTTCTAGGAGAAGCTTTAGTTCCTCTTGTCTATAAAGGAAGGGCTCCCCTTCCTTGTAGAGGGTTCAAAAAATTTTTTTTTGTCTAAGGCATACAAGACTTCTCCCTCTATATCTCTACATCCAAGCTCAAAAAGTGCATGGTTCTTGCACCTTTGCATACCATCTCCCAACCTAACCCCTCCACCATCACTCTAAGCATCTTGGAGGCCTTTTTCAGAGGTTGAGAGGCTGTCTTTGTGGTCCAGAGGTTGCTGGTCCTTTCATTCTACAAGGGTAACACACTTTCTCCCTTTTAAGGCTTTATTTTGCTTCATCTTTTAGCTATACTTGCAAGAATATTTGAGCTTTGGTGTAAACTGAAAAAAGTCTTATTTTGAGGCCCTTAACATGTTTGTTTAAGATTTTTTTATGTTGGGGGTCATCTACCCCCTTGCATGTTTCATTTTACCTTGTTTTTAGCCAGGCCTTAGAGCATTTGTGTTGGCCTTTGTTTGGGCTTTTAGCCACTAAAGTCCAGTGGATTTTCAGTGGCTAGCATACTATTTTGAGTGCCAAAATCAAAGAGGGGTGACCCTCTCTCTCCTTGTTTTGTTTTCTAGCATTTTTGGCCTTACAAAGGAGCCCTTATTTGCATGCTTCCAAGCCATGTTTCAGGCCATTTTTGATGAGTTTTAGGACCTTCATAGGCTCTTTTCAGAGCTTGTTTTACCATATTGGATTTCCATCTTGCATGTGTAGAATAACCCTCTTCATAACATATCAAAGGAGCATCTCATTCTTGCATACATTAACCATGTTTCAGTGGGTTTTTGGGCTTTATTTGGCATGTCATACCTCTGAATTTTTCTGGTTTAGTGGCCTCTTGATTGACTCACTTGCTTGTAGTGCAAATCCTCTTTACTAGCTTACATTGCATGCTATTTTGGCCTTTGATTCTAACACTTTTTGGTCATGCCTTAAATTGATTTTGTGCATGTTTTGGACTGCCTTAGCTTTGTTTTTGGGCCTCATGGTCGAATGATGTTTGCTATGCATGGTTGTAGTTCAATACCCTTACCTAGCTTTGAGTTTTGAAGCCTATTGCATGCGTATTTTAAGGTGTTTCCATGTTTTGGCATCATTGTGAATCATATTTTCGAGCTTATATGTATGCCATATTCCCATGTTTTCCAATCTTTAAATGTGTTTGAGAGTTATGCATGAATACCTCATTTTTGGACCATTGCATGAGCTTCATTTCTATGCTTTGCGAGCCATCATTTTAGTCCATATTTGCTACTATTTTGGCCTGCATAGGGACTGTTTGGGGCTGGCTTGGCCATTTGAGTATTGCTTTGCATGCCTGTAGTGTAATCCACTTCACTAGTTTCGGTATTTGGGCCATCTAGCATGCATTGTGTGAGGTGTTTGCATGATTCAAGATCATCTTGCATGTCATTTCAGAACTAGAAAATATGTGATTGTATGCCATATTTCATGCTTACCAAGCTTTGGTGGAGTTGCACTTTGTGCCTTAGGTTTGGTCCCTTGCATTTGTGCATGTTTGCATGTGTGTTATTGCTTCATTTTCATCATATTTGGCCATTGATTTGGGTGTGGCCGAGGTCCATCCATCTTGGTTTAAGTCCATCTTGCATTATGTATGCCATATAATCCATGTTGTTGCATGTTCGATCATTGCATTGAGTATGCCTCGTTCATAACATTGCGTATGTTAGTGCATTGTGTATGCATGCCATATAATCCATATGCATGCCATATAATCCATGTGCATTGAGTATGCCATCGATTAGTTCATAGCATTGTGTATGCCATTTGCATGCTTGCATGTCATCCTTTGCATGTTTACATCACTTAGTCGCATTACATTTAGGATTGCATACTAGAGTTGCATTTTGTACATGCCATGTCATTCTATCTGTTGCATTGTGTTTGGAGTAGAGTTTAGTCCAAACATAGGAAACAAGGAATGTTTTATACTCCAAGTGATCAAACGTGCCTCGATTTCCGGTCACCGACACTCTTGACCATCCATGATAGAGTTGTTGGTTTTAGTTGTTTATATGTGCATTCATGTCTCATTGAGTCGTGCAATCTGACTCCTCGGCCATCAAGCATCGAGATGCGTGATTGGTGGCACAAGGATCGAGGACTACACTCCCTGGAGCTTGTGCATGATGGGGAGAGCGGTCATGCACACATGTGTTGAAAATATTTTGCCATGCCCCTTTCTTACTCTCTGTTGCAGCAAACCGAAAACCAGCAGCAAAAACTGGTATCACGACATAAACACGCCCCTATAGGTTTAGCGTCGTAACTGACCAATAATCCTCGAATTACCAAAGGTCTCTTAACAGATTAGCAAGTAATAAGGGGCTGCGGAAGCAACTAGACAAAATAAACAAAGTCCAATGAGCTGTGATAACATACATGGGACAGAGTAAGTCAAATTTATTTATCTTTATAAGCATGCTAGTCAAGGGACACCAATATTCACAAATATTTACAGACTGTAGTTTCCAGATCCTGACTTTACAAATAGACGGAGACTAGCATAACTACAAAAACAGCCATGGCAATTGACTTCAACTGGAACCTCCTCGGGAGGCACAACGATTGGCTGACAAAACTGGGATATAGGCCATCAACCCTGGGCCTGGTCTCGTACTTGCTCACCTACATACATAATATAAGGAGTGAGCTAAAACCCAGTGAAAAATGACAAAGTAAAGGGGTTTAATGAATGATGACCATATTGAGTACAAAAATCAGAAATCAATCCCTTATTAGTTCGGAAACATAATCATATTCGTATCAGAAAAGAATCACAGTCATATCCATATTCAAATCATGTGTGGTACATTCCCCTTAGCATAACATATCATGTTAGTCAAGCATAGTAAGTCCCATAATGGAACCTCCGGTACCGGGTAACATATCCGTGCCACGGTATTGTTTCTCTTAGACGAGGGCCTGTGACACAGTATTAACCCCGGGCGAGGGCCTCATGACCATGTGCCTCAGTATTGTGTCCCCTGGGCGAGGACCTCGGCTAAGGGTACCACGTTTACATTTCAAGGAAAATTGAACAATCATTCATTCATTCAAAACATAGCATTTCAGAACTTATCATCTCATGTCATTGGAAAATAATTAAAGTTAAACATAACTTTACAGAGTTATTACTCACAAACAATTGGTCGGCCCAACTAGATGGTAGAATGGCTCTTCACTTGTCCTGAGGTGCGGGACCTACACGAACACGCATACAATTATCTGCTTGAAACACACGCTCGAGTTAGACGTAACTTACTTCGTTAATCTTAGTGTGTGCTTAACCATTAACCTCATTATTGAGTCTTAAACATGGCTTAGGAATGCCTAGGATGGGATGGGGATGCAAAAATGCACTTAACAACATTTTTCAAAACTTTACTGAAACAGGGGTCACGCTCGAGCGTGGACTTCTACGCTCGAGCGGACATGCAGACAAAAGGAATCCGCTCAAGTGTGGATTACTCCGCTCGAGCGGACTGCAAGCTACAGTAAAAGTACTGGATGCACGAAATTCACGCTCGATAGGCACTCGATACCCGCTCGAGCGTAAGACACAAGTCCTCGCTCGAGCGTGCACTACCCCGCTCGAGCGAACTGTAAACACAAGCAAAGTACTGGATACACGAAATTTCCGCTCGAGCATAATTTTACCCGCTTGAGCGTACTGCATGAACTCAGTATGTACGCTCGAGCGTGAAGTTTCCCACTCGAGCGTGAGTCCAAAATCTGGAATTTCCAGATTCGAACCTCAAGCTCAAAACTCAACTACAATGCACCAAATTCGATCCTTTTGGGCTAATTTTCTAGAAAACACTTGTAAACTCATAATATGACATGTTTCAAAGATCAATTTGAGAAATCAAAGCCCAAAGGTAGTTCAATTAAACACAATTTTCAAATAAACTTCAAGAACATGAAGAACAATGCAAAATTCAACACATGCATGGGTTCCTTGAAACTCCAAAGTTCTAAAACAAGATCAAATGCAAGATTTAACTTCAAAACATGGTGAGTTCATGGACTATAACAAAAATGTGGACATGCATGCAAAAATTACTATGAAAACATCCTCAAACTTCATGATATGCACATGCATGCAAGAATTCCTACTCAATTCAACATTCAAAACCAAAACTTGACTCTAAACTCTAATTCACCATGAACCATGCAAGAAGTAACTCAAAATCACAATGGAGAAGATGAATTCTCTACCTTATGTCTTGAATGTTAAGGTGTAGGAGCCTAATTATACAATCCTTTCTTTAATTCTTCAAATTTCCTAGCCAAATTCTTGATGAACTCAAATTCTCCTACTCTCCCTGTCTCTCTCTCTCGAATTGGTCTTGTGGATGGAGAAGAGTGATGAAAACAAAACACCTAATTCAAGTCTAAACAATGGTTTAGATAGTGGCCCACCAAGTGGAATTTTGGTAATTTACTCAAACAAGTATAAATTAACATGATTTAATCTAATTTAATCGCTCCGAACCGAATTTTAATTAAACCTACCATAAAATTCTATAAATCCTAACTAGCACATAAATCAAGTCGAATTCTAATTCGGACGCCGATAAGGCTTTCAATTCGCAGTTTAAAGTAAAAAACATGAACAGATCATTTTATGGCAAACAGATAGGAACACAAAAACAATGCAATACACATGCAAATAAGATCCAAATCCTTCCTAAATTATTGTTAGGCATAATTAAGCACGAATTACGTTAATCAGGGGTCGGGGTTATTACAGTCTTCCCTCCATTAAAAAGAGTTTGGTCCTCCAAACTCGAATTACCTTCATTCTGAATCAACATTGGGTCCAATGGGAACAATTCCGAATATCTTTTCATCATGTCTTCCTCGGTTTCCCAAGTTGCATAGGTTCTTCCGTGGTTTTGCCAATCAACTTTTACCAACGGTATTTCTTTATTTCTCAACCTTTTGATCTGGCGATTCACAATCTGGGTAGGTCTTTCCTCATAAGTGTAGTCATCTTTCAAAAGTACATGTGTCGGTTCGATGACATGGAGTGGATCTCTCAAATATTCTCGTAGCATCGATACATGAAAGACGTCATGCATATGTTCCATTACTGGAGGCAAGGCTACCCAATACGATACTGGATTGATCTTTTCGAGAACTTCATAAGGTCCAACATACCTTGGCGCCAACTTGCCCCTAACACCAAACCGAGTTTGACCCTTCATCGGGGTCACCTTTATGAACACATGGTCTCCAACTTCATATTCCCTATCTCTCATTCGAACATCGACATAGCTTTTCTGCCGACTCTGTGCAGTTTTCAGACACTGCTGGATCAGCTTCACTTTCTCGGTTGTTTCTTGCACAAGTTCCGGTCCTAACAAAGGTCTATCATCAACTTCAGCCCAACATATCGGAGAACGACACTTCCTTCCATATAAAGCTTCGTAAGGAGCCATTCCGATGCTTGAATGGTAACTGTTGTTGTACACGAATTCAGCTAATGGCAAGTAGGTCTCCCAATTTCCCTGGAAGTCTAACACACACATTCTGAGCATATCCTCCAGAGTTTGATTCGTTCGTTCAGTTTGGCCATCTGTCTGTGGGTGATAGGCACTGCTTAGTCTCAATTCAGTTCCCAAAGCCTGTTGCAAACTCTGCCAAAACCTCGATACAAACTTCGAGTCCCTGTCAGACACAATAGATACTGGCACTCCATACAATCTCACAATTTCAGTCATGTAGATATTAGCCAATTTATCAGCGTTATAAATAGTTTTAACAGGCAGAAAATGGGCAGACTTAGTTAAACGGTCAACTATAACCCAAATAGAGTCCATACCTCGAGAAGAACGAGGCAATCCCATGATGAAGTCCATGGTAATGTGCTCCCATTTCCATTCCGGTATTGGGAGTGGTTGTAGCAAACCAGTGGGTCATTGATGTTCAGCTTTAACTTGTTGGCAATGTAAACATCTAGCCACAAAGTCTGCAATACCTTTTTTCATTCCAGGCCACCAAAAGTTCTACTTCAAATTATGATACATCTTCATGTTCCCCAGGTGCATGGCAAACTTACTGCTGTAAGCTTCGATCATCACACGTTTTCTCAGGTCACCACAATCAGGTACACAAAGACGGTTCTGAAATTTCAGCACATTATTTTCAAATACAAACCCTGGCCTCGGCTTGGAATCAAGTTCTTCCATGACCTTTTTCATGTATTCGTCTTTAAGTTGCCTTTCTCGAATTTCTTCAATGATCGCAGGTTGAGTGGAGATAGTGGCTAGTATTCCGCCCTGTTCCCGTATCACAATCTCGATTTCGTTTCTTTCCAAATCACATAACAATTCTCTCTGGCTGGTAAGCAGGCATGATAAACTTCCCATTGATTTTCAGCTCAAAGCATCTGCCACGGTATTAGCTTTCCCTGGGTGATACAAAATTTGTAAGTCATAGTCCTTGATCAGTTCTAACCACCGCCTCTGTCTCATGTTCAATTCTTTTTGGGTGAAGAAGTATTTCAAGCTTTTATGGTCGGTATACACTTCACAAGTTACCCCATATAAGTAATGACGCCAGATTTTCAAAGCGAACACTACAGCCGCTAGTTCAAGGTCGTGTGTCGGGTAATTCTTTTCATGAGGACGAAGTTGTCGAGAAGCATAGGCGATGACTTTCCCATTTTGCATCAATACACAGCTCAACCCTTTATATGAAGCATCACTATAAATCTAAAACCCATCAGTACCATTAGGTAAGGTTAGGATTGGTGCAGTTACCAGCCTGGTCTTTAGTTCTTGGAAAACTGATTCACGCTGGTCATTCCAGTCAAACTGTACATTCTTCTGTGTCAATTATGTTAATGGCATTGCAAGCTTTGAGAAATCTTTCACAAATCTCCTATAATACCCAGCCAATCCCATAAAACTTCTAACTTCTATCACATTCGTCGGTCTAGGCCAATCCATAATAATTTCAATCTTCTGGGGGTCTACAGAAACACCATCCCCATTAATTACATGGCCCAGGAATGCTACACTGTCAAGCCAAAATTTGCATTTGGATAATTTAGCATATAGCCTCTTTTCTCTCAAAATCTACAAGGCAGTTCTCAAATGGTTCTCATGTTCCTTCTTGTCTTTAGAGTAAATCAGAATGTCATCAATAAACACAACAATGAATTTATCAAGATATCGTTTGAAGACCCTATTCATTAGGTCCATAAAAGCTGCGGGTGCATTTGTTACCCCAAAAGGCATTACTAAAAACTCATAATGTCCGTATCTAGTTCTGAATGCAGTTTTCTCTACGTCTTCTACTTTAACCTTTAACTGATGATATCCGGATCGAAGGTCAATTTTTTAGAATACTTTGGCCCCTTGGAGTTGGTCAAATAAATCATCTATTCGGGGTAATGGATATTTGTTCTTAATGGTTACCTTGTTCAATTCCCGGTAGTCAATGCACAATCTCAAGGATCCGTCTTTCTTTTTAACAAATAATACCGGAGCACCCCAAGGTGAGGTACTTGGACGAATAAATTTCTTGTTTAGGAGTTCCTGAAGTTGGGCTTTCAGTTCTTTCAGTTCAGAAGTCGGCATCCTATATGGAGTCTTGGAGATGGGTTGTGTCCCAGGTGTTACATCAATGGTGAGCTCTATCTCCCTATCAATCAAGTCCTCGGGCAGATCATCGGGAAACACATCAGGAAAATCACAGGCCACAGGGATAGCTTCTACCTTAGTGTCATCAGGTGATGCAGTCAGTACACAGCACAAGTATCCCCTACATCCTTTCCTAAGCAATTTTCTGGCTTTCAGGGCTGAAATCAGATATTGGGGAGAAACTACCCTGTCCCCAGTAAAGGTAAATTCGGGCATACCCGGTGGCTTAAACACAACAGACTTACTTGCACAATCAATGGTAGCACAGTATTTAGTCAACCAGTCCATTCCCAAAATACAATCAAAGTGAATAATGTTCAAGGGTATTAAATCGACATACAATGTCATCTCTCCAATTACAAGATCACATGCCGGATAAACACAAGCACACATCATGGAACCCCCAGATGGTATAGATACAGATAGTAAGCAGTTCATGGGTTCTAACGGTCTAGTTAATTTCTGAGAAAAAGCATGCGATACGAATGAATGTGTGGAGCCAGAATCAATCAGCACATACGTATTCTGAGCACAGATAGAAATAGTACCTGACACTACCGATTCAGTATTTTACACATCTCCGGGCACTAAAGCGAATACTCTCCCTTGCCTCAATGCTTCATTCCCATTGTTACCCCTGGCATTACTTCTGAAGTTTGATTTGGTCACTGAAACAGACCCTGCTGAACTGGCTGCGGAGTGACTGGTATTCCCTGATCCCATTGGACAATCTTTCATCATATGGCCCACTTTGCCACACCGGTAACAGGCGTCTGACGCGCGATAGCATACTCCTCTATGCCTCCTGCTACAATCTGCACAAGTCAGTATAGACCTACTACTCTAGCTGGAACTACCGGAGGATCTTGTGTTTTGTCTCTTTGAAAACGATCGGCCCCGTCTAAAATTGAACCCGGTCCTCTTGCCCTTCCATTCGGTTGGTGGGTTTACAGTCTATTTCTTTGCTGCTATAGTAGCTTCTGCCATTAATGCCCTGTCAAGTACCTCCACGTAAGTAGGCAATTTCAGGACACCTACTCGATCAAATACTTCTAAATCCAGGCCTCCCTCGAACTTTCGTGCCTTCTTGTAATCTGTGTCAACCATGTGTGGAGCAAAACGAGCCAGTTCGGTAAACTTAGCTTCATATTCAGCTACAGCCATTCTGTCTTGTTTAAGTTCCTGAAATTCTGAAACTTTCTGGTCTCGGAAGCACTGAGGAAAGTACTTGTCATAGAAAACTGAGTTGAATTGAGTCCATGTCATGTTCTCATGACCATTCCGAACTAGTAACCACCATCTTCGAGCTTCGTCTTTCAGAGTGTGGGTGGCCAACAAAACCTTTTGTACTTCAGAGCAGGGAAACACTTCAAACAATTTTTCCATCTCTAGTAGCCAAGTTTCTGCCTTCAGTGGTTCAATGCCGCCTAAGAAGGTTGGCGGTTTCATCTTCATGAATTTTTGAGTCATGTTAATCATGTCATTGTTGCCCATTTCAACTTGAGTTGGTTGGGGCGGAGGTGGCGAGGGTTGTCGCCTCTGTTGTTGCATTAGCTCTTCAGTTAAAGTGGCAAGCATTTGTTCCATTATGTTCATTCGGGCATCCGAGGAGCCCGTTGTGTCATCACCTCTTGTATTGTCCATTTGCTATAGGTAAACACAAATTTATAAATATTGGCAATTAATCTTCATTATTTTATCCAAGTTCACATGAATATGCTAGGTTACACTTTCACTTTCCGACAATGCTCAAAGACATGCAGATGAAATGTCCCTACTTCTTACTAGGACATCCTGAGCTCATATGGACTTGTGTGTGCGGTATAACTTGTGCTCTGATACCACTCTGTCACGACCCAAACCTGCCCCTATAGGTTTAGCGTCATAACCGGCCAGTAATCCTCGAATTACCAAAGGCCTCTTAGCAGATTAGCAAGTAATAATGTACAATGTGCTACAACTAATAGTAAAAAAGGCAAATAAAGCAGGAACATCTGCATCAGTGCTCTCGGACTCAAGATCGGGAGGCCCTCTTCATCCTCTTCGCCTGAGCAGTCTCTGCAATACCTCCACCAGCACCATCATCTGAATTGGAGCTATCATCCTCGGGATCCTCCTCAACATCACCTCCACTCTCAGAACCAGAACTGGAGCCCTCCTCTCTGTCTGCGGATGTCTCTGACTGAGGATACGCAGACTCCTCTTCACTGGACTCCTCGTCATCTATGACGGGTGCTCTACGCCTGCCTCGTCTGCGAGACGAGTCCCCTCTCACAGCTCCTCGAGAAGGCCTGGATGGCCCGGCCTGTAGTGGTGGCATCTGAAAGGACAATTTGAGTACATTAGCCAACATGTATATCAGATGCAGAGACAAGAATGCTACACAGAGTGGGTGTGTGCAGATATAATGTATGAATATGGTATGTGTCAGATGTGCTATACGCATACAGTCAAACAATGTAGTGAAATGGTTAAATACAGCATGTCATCAGAAGTATGATAAATACGAGAAAATTAAAAAATACCATAACACTGGTGATGAGCAACTGTGTCTCCCTCCGCAAGACCATGCCCTCAAGTGAGGCCACCAATCCAAGCAGATCATCAGAATACTCCCTGGGAGGCTACAGATACAAGCTCAAGTCATCAATGAATAAATGAATGCCTAAGTATCTGAGTGATAAATGAAAAGCAGTGGAACATACCAGTGGTGAGTCAGGATCACTGACATATCGGTGATCGGGCATAGAAGGCTCTATTGGAATCGGGTAAGATGACCCGTATCGCCATCTAGTCAACTCGGTCAGAAGATCTGGCCACCTGGCCTGCTGATAAGTCGGGGGAATCGGGGGAATCTATTTAGCCCCACTCCTCGATGTGCCGGTCCTGCTAGACGAAGGAACGTCTACAGCCTGGGCTCGAGTTGACAATGATGCACCAACAGCCCTCCTAGTAGGAGTACGAACACCCATCAGTGGGGTAATCAAGTACGTGTGGCGGTAAGTCGCATACTCCCCTTCCTCCGTGTGCAGAGCTGTATCGGTACCCAACATAGTGACATCAACCTCCTCGGGAGTGAGTCTCTCAGCGGACCGCATGTCATCTACAAGTGCTGAAGGGACACTCTGCTCAGGGACACCCATCGTCTGGCGCATGAAACGATCTCCCAGAAACCAGGCCCTGCCAACTGGCCCCTCAAACAAAGTCCTATACTGAGAAGAAGCCCATGCTCCCGGGAATTGGAAACGGATATCTCCTCCCAAGGGTGCCCAGGGCCGCCAAGCGATCTGAGGATAACAAGTGCATGAGCCAATCAGATGTCATAAATATGCGAGATGAATCAAAGCTGAAAATATGAAGAATTGAGAGTTCTGAAGTACCTCGGTCGCCCGCACCATGTCAAAAAACTGTCGCAAGAAGGGCAGAGTCTCTGGAGCCTTCGCCCGGCATCGACCCTCAAATACGTGAGAGTAGGGGATCGTAAGAGGCACCTCCACCTCGAACTCTGGGGCTAGCATCGGAAAGTACGCGTAAACCCATAACTGTGGAAAACAGGGCAGTGGCCATCAGAATACAGAATATACAGAAAATACAGAGTGCCGAATGCAGAATGTAGAATACAGAATGTAAAGTGTGCCGTGTGCAGTGTATAGATAATGAAAAGCAGAAATGTAAATTAAGAGAGCAAAAGGTACCTCCCAAGCTCT
Source organism: Camellia sinensis (assembly GCF_055761805.1). Classification (NCBI taxonomy): domain Eukaryota; kingdom Viridiplantae; phylum Streptophyta; class Magnoliopsida; order Ericales; family Theaceae; genus Camellia; species Camellia sinensis. The sequence goes on from NC_138974.1 coordinate 61,454,629, forward strand.
CCAGTAGTCGCCAACTATGTTCTCTCGTCCATGGGAGGTTGCACTCATATAGCAGTAGAGGGTAGCAAGGCCGACGCCACCCCAGTCATACTGGCTGACCTGTGATAGGTCCACCAAAGCACTAAGTAGATACAGTCCAACTGTGTTCCCCCTGTCGGAGAACAAAGTGGTCCCAAGGAGGAACATCAAAAAACCTCGAGCGTACTGCTCTATCTCTTAAAGAGTCTTGGGCATACTCTCCCTATACTGCACGGGGAACCAAGTGTACCTGAATCTGCCTGAAGATCGGTCAATCGGTGTACGAGCTCCCAACAGATAGATCTAGGTAGCCTCCCACTCGCCCATATCCTCGTTGTAGGGGACTGGTCGGCCGGCCACATCAAGGCCAGTCAGCATCACAAAGTCGAACGGGGTCATCGTCATATCCCCGGTGGCTGAGAAGTGGAAAGAGTTGGTGGTGTCCCACTATCTCTCTACGAGTGCCCCCATCAAGGTCCTGCTCGCAGGGTAGCGAGATAGCCTCGCATAGAAGGGCCCAAATCTTGCCCCGTCCACCATGTGATGAACAGTCTCTGGGAGCTCTGCATACCACTCCCTAGCGATAATCGAGCCATAACCTCGCATAGAACGAGAGGGTACCTGCATTCAAAATGAACAGATGTATTTAGTTTCAGAATGAAATGTATAAGCTGCGTACAAATGAAATGAATGAGCAGTGAGTTCAAAAGTGAAATATAAGAGCTGTGTGTTGAATATGCGCTGCGTGCAAATGAAATAAATGGGCTGCGTGTTCACCATCAAGAGTTTGGGCTGCGTGTTTAACTTTCAAAAACAGTGGACTGAGTGTTCACCTCAAGAGTTTGAGCTGCGTGTTCAGATTTCAAAAATTGTGGGCTGTGTGTTCACCTCAAGAGTTTGGGCTAAATGTTCAACTTTCAAAAACTGTGGGCTGTGTGTTCACCTCAAGAGTTTGGGCTGTGTGTTCAAATTTCAAAAACTGTGGGCTGTGTGTTCACCTCAAGAGTTTGGATTGCGTGTTCAGATTTCAAAAACTGTGGGTTGTGTGTTCACCTCAAGAGTTTAAGCTGCGTGTTCAGATTTCAAAAACTATGGGCTGTGTGTTCACCTCAAGAGTTTGGGCTAAGTGTTCAACTTTCAAAAACTGTCGGCTGTGTGTTCACCTCAAGAGTTTGGGCTGCGTGTTCAGATTTCAAAAACGGTGGGCTGTGTGTTCACCTCAAGAGTTTGGGTTGTGTGTTCAACTTTCAAAAACTGTGGGCTGTGTGTTCACCTCAAGAGTTTGGGCTGCGTGTTCAACTTTCAAAAACTATGGGTTGTGTGTTCATAATCAAGAGCTTGGGCTGCGTGTTCGGATTTCAGAAAAATGTGGGCTGTATGTTCACCATCAAAAGTTTGGGCTGCGTGTTCAACTTTCAAAAAAGTGGGCTGTGTGTTCACCATCAAGAGTTTGGGCTGTGTATTCAACTTTCAAAAACTGTGGACTGCGTGTTCACGATAAAAAGTATGAGTTGCGTGTTCAGAAATTCAAGTGATTGACCTGTGTGTTCAAAATGCAAACAGAATGCTATGTTATAGACTAGGTGTTCAGAACAAGCTATGTGCCCACTCAACAGAATTCTGTGCTATGAGATATGTGCTAAAATAAACAAAAATATGGTGTGCAAATGTGTTCAGAACGAGCGGATAAGCATACATAGCGAAAGTATGAAATGTACATGAAATGCAGAATACATTACAGAGAATGTAAAAGTTAAGTACGTACCTCTCGTGCCTGATGAGAGAGATGAGTCTCTGGCTCCCGCAGCAACAGATCCGCAGGCGCTTGGTCATCAAAGTTAGTGAAATGGTAGAAAGTGGCCTGAGGAAGGACGTGCTCCCGAGGATGATACCTCTCGGGATCAAACGACCGAACTCTCGGGGGCAAGGACATGATGTCCGGCTCACCCTCGGCACCTGGAGGACCTCCACCATGAGGAAAATGACCCGTCATTTGAAGAAATCTGCAAAAAGGAGCAAAAATGAGCAAAACGAGCCAAAATTGGAAAAAGTCAACAAAAGTCAACTCTCAGGAAATGAAAAAGTCAAACAAAAGTCAACAAAAGTCAACCCCTGAGAAAATGTACCAAATGTCGAGACAAACTTACCTCAAGTGGTGAAAATGAAGAATGAAGCTCTGAAATCAAATTTTAATCGGTTCAAAGTGAAGAAAACTGAAAGATTTCGCGAAACAACTTTGTGTGGGGCGTTGGAAAACGCGTATAAAGCTCAGATCTGAGAGAGAAAATGGTCTAGGAAGGAAGGAGAACTGATTTCGGCCTTGAGGGTGTGAGGAATAGTGATTGGGACATGTGGATTTAAAGAAACAAGTGTAAAAAGACAAAACTGTCCCAAATTTGGACAGGTGGTCGGCCGACCACCTTTCCTGGTAGGCCGACCACCCCCTTGCACAAAACCTGGTCGGTGGCCTCCCTAGGTGGTCGGTGGCCCTCTTGGTTGGTCTCCAATGACTCTTTGTTCTCCCTGCAAATTTTGGTGGTGATCGAAGTCCCCGACTCTCAAGAAAGTATAAGGAAAGTGCACTTTTCGGCGCAAAATCCCTCCGCGGGAACTTCAAATCCAATCCTCGACGCATGGCTCATTGTTACTCGCCAAGAGCCAGGTGTATCCTTTTTTAGTACGTTGCGACCCCTCCAAGAGGTAAACCGGAGGTCGCGTTTGAGTTACCCTCGTCGAGGCTTGCTTTTCTTTGCTCAATGTTTTGTTTCAAACATGCTTTTGAAGTTGCGCTTATCCTGCATTGTTATGCACGTCACTGGCATTATTATGTGCATTGCTTGCATTGTTGTGCATGTTTCACTGGTATCGTCATACCTCCATGCTTAACTTGCGTTGTCACGCACATTTCTTCTTACATTGCAATGTACTTTTTCATCGGCACCATGTTTGTCTGCGTTCGATATAGCGTTGAACATATGTTGCTAACTGTGTTGTGCCTGTTAGGTTTCTCTCTTTTGCAGACATGATATTGTATATACGGTTCATTTGAAGCTAGTGCGACCAGACGAACCGGACAGGTATTGTATCTTCTCTGTGTGCGACGTAGCGAGAATTGTAATTCTCTTACATCCTTACTGCATCAAATGTAGTTTTGCTTTGCATTCTTACTTAAAACTGTTGCACTTATTGTGAATATTTGCTTCATTACAGTTTGCTGCTTTGCATGATCATGAGTTACGTTCGACTTTGTGCATGTTGTTTTGCATTTTGCCCCTGTCTGCGGGCACGCTTGCGAGCCCATCTCTTGTTTATCTCGCCTGTTTGTCTAAGTCTTCGGCCTTGTCAAAAATGGGTCGTGTCTGGGCTTTGACATTCACTCCCGTCACTTATGACTTTCGAGTTCTGTCAAAGAGGGGCAACTGTAGACACCCCATTTTTGACCGACCTTAAGACTCAGACGTAATCGATTGAGCGCTCGGTGATTGCGCATGTTGTGCTCGTTCTGAGGTTACGGAGTCTCGGCTGAGAGTCTTGCCTCCGGACTTTGGGACTCTTTTATGCTTTGCCTCGGTTTGCGAACTAGGTTCTGTTTTCTCTTCCCAAAGGGAGCGAGAGGTCTCGTAGACCATCTCTCAGTGGCCGTAGGCTACTTTTCGTGGTCGTAGACCACTGTTCCCGTTTGGAGACCAGTTTTCGATTTTCGAAGCCGTCGGCCGTGCGCCTCGGTTTGGGACCGCTTAACTTTCTCCGTTTGCTCCGATTTTTGGCACACACCTTATTACCTCTCTCTAGAGGGACACTGTGGCCCGGGAGGCCACCTTCGTGGTCGCACGCCACTTTCGATGCTTAACAGTCAGTTTCGGGGCATCCGGCTGCGCGCTTTGGCCCCCGAACCTTCGTTTTGCATCCGTCTTGGTTCATTTTTGGCATGGACCCTATTTTCATTGTTTGGAAGGTGGTACAAGGGTGGGAGACCATATTTTCTCCTTGGAGACCACCTTTCTCTTCGCCGATCGGTTTTCTTGACAAGAAGCTGGTCTCCTTGGTTTTGGGGCCACATTTACTGGTCTCCCACCATACCACTTGCTTGCATTTCATGTGGAGACCACCCTAGGAGGCTGTCGACCACTTGAACCTTTTGACCCTAGTCGGCCAGCTCCCATCAGTTCTGTCTCAGTGAGTTGATTCCAGCTGTGCTAGCTGGGAGGCACAGACTACATCCTCCATACACGTGTATGGAGGATGTTTGCCCTTGGTTTTAAGCTTCTAGGAGAAGCTTTAGTCCCTCTTGTCTATAAAGGAAGGGCTCCCTTTCCTTGTAGAGGGTTCAAAAAAATTTTTTTTATCTAAGGCATACAAGACTTCTCCCTCTATATCTCTACATCTAAGCTCAAAAAGTGCATGGTTCTTGCACCTTGGCATACCATTTCCCAACCTAACCCCTCCACCATCACTCTAAGCATCTTGGAGGCCATTTTCAGAGGTTGAGAGGCTGTCTTTGTGGTCCAGAGGTTGCTGGTCCTTTTGTGCTACAAGGGTAACAAACTTTCTCCCTTTTAAGGCTTTATTTTGCTTCATCTTTTAGATATACTTGCAAGCATATTTGAGCTTTGGTGTAAAATGAAAAAAGTCTTATTTTGAGGCCCTTAACATGTTTGTTTAAAATCATTTTTCTGTTAGGGGTCATCTACCCCCTTGCATGCTTCATTTTACCTTGTTTTGAGCCATGCCTTAAAGCATTTGTGTTGGCCTTTGTTTGGGCTTTTAGCCACTGAAATCCAGTGGATTTTCAGTGGCTAGAATGCTATTTTGAGTGCCAAAATCAAAGAGGGGTGACCCTCTCTCTCCTTGTTTTGTTTTCTAGCATTTTTGGCCTTACAAAGGAGCCCTTATTTGCATACTTCCAAGCCATGTTTCAGGCCATTTTTGATGAGTTTTAGGACCTTCATAGGCTCTATCCAGAGCTTGTTTTTCCATATTGGATGTCCATCTTGCATGTGTAGAATAACCCTCTTCATAGCATATCAAAGGAGCATCTCATTCTTGCATGCATTAACCATGTTTCAGTCAGTTTTTGGGCTTTATTTGGCATGCCATACCTCTAAATTATTCAGGTTTAGTGGCCTCTTGATTGCCTCACTTGCTTGTAGTGCAAATCCTCTTTACTAGCTTACATTGCATGCTATTTTGGCCTTTGATTCTAGCACTTTTTGGCCGTGCCTTAAACTAATTTTATGCATGTTTTGGACTGCCTTAGCTCTGTTTTTAGGCCTTATGGTCGAATGATATTTTCTATGCATGGTTGTAGTTCAATACCCTTGCCTAGCTTTGAGTTTTGAAGCCTATTGCATGCGTATCTTGAGGTGTTTCCATATTTTGGCATCATTGTGAATCATATTTCAGAGCTTATATGTATGCCACATTCCCATGTTTTTCACTCTTTAAATGTGTTTGAGAGTTATGCATGAATACCTCATTTTGGGACCATTGCATGAGCTTCATTTCTATGCTTTGCGAGCCATCATTTTAGTCCATATTTGCTACTATTTTAGCCTGTATAGGGATTGTTTGGTGTTGGTTTGGCCATTTGAGTATTGCTTTGCATGCCTGTAGTGTAATCCACTTCACTAGTTTCGGTATTTGGGCCATCTAGCATGCATTGTGTGACGTGTTTGCATGATTCAGGACCATCTTGCATGTCATTTTAGAGCTGGAAAATATGTGATTGTATGCCATATTTCATGCTTACCATGCTTTGGTGGAGTTGCACTTTGTGCCTTAGGTTTGGTTCCTTGTATTTGTGCATGTTTGCATGTGTGTTGTTGCTTCATTTTCATCATGTTTGGCCACTGATTTGGGTGTGGCCGAGGCCCATCCATCTTGGTTTAAGTCCATCTTACATTGTGTATGCCATATAATCCATGTTGTTGCATGTTCAATCATTGCATTGAGTATGCCTCGTTCATAACATTGCGTATGTTAGTACATTGTGTATGCATGCCATATAATCCATGTGCATTGAGTATGCCATTGATTAGTTCATAGCATTGTGTATGCCATTTGCATGTTTGTATGTCATCCTTTGCATGTTTACACCACTTAGTCGTATTACATTTAGGATTGCATACTAGGGTTGCATTTTGTACATGCCATGCCATTCTATTTGTTGCATTGTGTTTGGAGTAGGGTTTAGTCCAAGCACGGGAAACGAGGAATGTTTCATACTCCAAGTGATCAAACGTGCCTCAATTCCCGATCACCGACACTCTTGACCATCCATGATGGAGTTGTTGGTTTTAGTTGTTTATATGTGCATTCATGTCCCATTGAGTCGTGCAATCTGACTCCTCGGCTATCATGCATCGAGATGCGTGATTGGTGGCACAAGGATCGAGGACTACACTCCCTGGAGCTTGTGCAATGATGGGGAGAGTGGTCATGCACACATATGTTGAAAATACTTTACCATGCCCCTTTCTCTCTCTCTGTTGCAGCAAACCGGAAACCAGCAGCAAAAACTGGTCAGCAGCTTTCTGGAGCTTTGTACAGTGTTCTGAGACCAGTTGCAAATAGAGGCAAATCGGGGCATCACGATGGATTTCCCGACAAGGCAATTTGAGCATGCATGCATCCCTATCATTCGGAACAGAGCTGAGGCAGTCTATTTTGTTTAATTTGCATGCTAGTTTCCTTACTTACTTAGTTAATTCGTTAATTAATTAACGTTGTGTAATAATTAGTTTAATTAGCTTAGATTAGCTAGTTTATTCTGTACTATTCATTCGGACCCTCCGAGGAGGGCAATGTTGTAATAAGTGTGCGTTTGTGTGTGATGCATGCCTTCCAACCCCACGTCTTTCTCCCTTTTATTTACCAGCTTATGATGGTCAGTTTAGGGCACGTTTCAATTAGCATACTTATACTCGCATGTTTGCATCCATTTATCTGTCTTGTATGCACCAGGCTCGGCGTATCATACTAACTGCATTGTATTTTAATTCCGAGTTAAATACGTGTATCAGTTGTTGCATTTCATATGCCATTTTAGAATAGTCGAGCCTATCTTAGTTGCATTTTTACATGTGTTGCATTAGGCATTTCAGCATGGTTAGGATTCCTACATGATTTCTAATTAGCTTCTTTCTTTGGCTTGGAGTACTCGGTAAATATTTATGCTTTAGCATCCTTATATGCATGTGAGTGACTGCCATGATAGCATGCTTACCGTGAGGCTATTTGCTTATGTGATATAACTGCCTGAATGCCTGTGGGTGAAGGTTGGGTTATTTGAATTGAAATAATTCACCAATTGAGAGTTTTAAGCCCACTTGAGAGTGGCAAAATCATGTTTTCTTAAGCCCACTTGAGGGTGGCAAATCCACGTCTTAGCCTACTTGCGAGTAGCACCATCAAACCATCTTTCAAATAAGCAAACATGAAATGTTTTGTTCTAACTCAAACGATCCAGTCTATACTTGTATGTTGTATGCATCACACAGTAATTCTAGGCTAATAACCAGAATAAAAGCACATAATGTTTTCAAAACTCGATATCATGGTTAGTAGAGGCCGATCTTTGATCAGGCGAGCGGGGGTGCTCACGAGGTGACCTTCCCCAATCGTACCCAAGTTCCCGAGCCGAGGCAACTTTGGTGATGACGGACACGTGGCCTTAGGCATGAGTCAGGATTTCCTAAATTCTCCCAAAATAAAATATTTAGGTGGCGACTCTGTAACTGGCAAAGCAGTCCATGTTTGGTACTTCTTTCTGAAAATCAGTTTTTCAAAACGATTTGCCAGATTTTGACTCTTTGATGATTCATCGGTCTTGCATTGCGCTCTGCGAGATTAGATACAGGACCGTGACATTGAGTCCAAACTGTAGTAAGCCCCAATGAACAAAACGGGATTTCTCCCGGGACATTCGGGGACGTCTACACCCACAGAAACTTGAAGCTATTATGGACTGGCCTAGACCGACAAATGTAACAGAAGTTCGAAGTTTTTTAGGGCTTGTAGGCTATTATCGCAGATTTGTAAAAGATTTTTCCAAACTTACTTTACCGCTCACTCAATTGACACTGAAAGCTGCATCATTTGATTGGACTGATCAAAGAGAGACTATTTTCCAAGAGTTGAAGACTAGGTTAGTAACTGCACCAATTCTGACTTTGGCTAACGGTACTAATGGGTTTCAAATTTACAATGATGCTTCCTACAAAGGTTTGGGGTGTGTGTTAATGCAAAATGGGAAGTTGATTGCTTATGCTTCTTGGCAACTTCGCCCTCATGAAAAGAACTATCCAACCCATGACCTTGAATTAGCCGCTGTAGTTTTTGCTTTAAAATTTTGGCGCCATTATCTATATGGAGTGACTTATGAGGTATACATAGATCATAAAAGCTTAAAATACTTCTTTACCCAAAAGGAACTGAACATGAGACAAAGAAGGTAGTTAGAATTGACCAAAGACTATGATCTGCAAATTTTGTATCATCCAGGGAAGGCAAATACCGTAGCAGATGCATTGAGCCGAAAATACATTGGGAATTTGTCATGTTTGCTCACTGGCCAGAAGGAATTGTTATGTGAGCTGGAAAAAAATGAAATTGAGATTGTGATGCATGAACAGGGCGAAATTTTAGCTGTTATCTCCGCCAGCCTGCAATTATTGAAGAAATTGAGGAGAAACAACCGCAAGATGAATTCCTAAAAAAGATCATGGATGAAATTGACTCAAAACCAAGGCCTGGGTTTGTACTTGAGAACAATGTGTTAAAATTTCAGGGTTGCCTTTGCGTGCCGAACTATGATGATTTGATGAAATGTGTTTTGACTGAGGCCCATAATTCCAAATTTGCTATGCATCCGATAAACACAAAGATGTATCATGACTTGAAACAAAATTTCTGGTGGCCTGAGATGAAGAAATGCATTGTAGACTTTGTGGCTAGATGCTTGCATTGCCAGTAAGTTAAAGCTGAACACCAACGACCCGCCGGATTACTTCAGCCACTCCCAATACCGGAATGGAAATGGGAGCACATCACGATAGACTTTATCGTCGGTTTGCCTCGCTCATCTTGAGGTATGGATTCCTTATCTGTCATTGTTGATCATTTAACTAGGTCTGCCTATTTTCTGCCTGTTAAAACTATTTAAAATGCAGACAAGGTAGCTAACATGTATATGAATGAAATTGTGAGATTACATGGTGTACCAGTGTTTATTGTATCTTACAGAGATTCGAAGTTTACATCAAGATTTTGGCAAAGTTTGCAATAGGCTTTGGGAACTGAATTGCGATTGAGTAGCACCTACCATCCACAGATAGACGGTCAATCTGAAAGAAACAATCAGACTTTGGAAGACATGCTACGAATGTGTGTGTTGGACTGCCAAGGGAATTGGGAGACTTATCTTTTTTTAGCCGAGTTTGTCTACAATAACAGCCATCATTTGAGCATCAGAATGGCTCCTTATGAAGCTCTATAAGGAAGGAAATGTCATTCTTCTATCTGTTGGGCTGAAGTAGGTGACAGACTATTATTATTAGGCCCAGAATTTGTGCAAAAAACCACTGAAAATATGAAATTGATTTGACAAACGTTGAAAACTGCACAAAGCTGCCAAAAGAGTTATGTAGATGTCCGAAGGAGAGACAGAAAATATGAATTTGGGGACCATGTGTTTATAAAAGTAACTTCCATGAAAGGACAAGCGCGGTTTGGAGTAAAAGGCAAGTTGGCACCAAGATATATTGGGCCATATGAAATTCTTGAGAAGATCAATTCAGTAACATACTGAGTAGCTTTACCTCCAGTGATGGAAAACATCCACAACATTTTTAATATTTCAATGCTTCGAGATTACTTACGGGATCCGCTCCATGTGATAGAATCGACCTATGTGCTTCTGAAAGACGACTATACGTATGAAGAGAGGCCAATGCAGATTGTTAACTGGAGAATCAAGAAATTAAGAAATAAAAAAATTCCATTGATGAAAGTTGATTGGCAGAATCATGGAGGAACCTATGTAACTTGGGAGGCAGAGGAAGATATGATGAAAAGATACCCCAAATTGTTTCCTTTGGACCCTGTATTCTTCCAAAATGAAGGTAATTCGAGTTTGGAGAACCAAGCTCTTTAAGGGGGGAAGACTAACAACCCCGACCCATGATTAACGTTGATCCATGCTTAAGTGTGCCTAACAAGTAATTAAGAAGAAATCCTGAGTTAATTACTTGTGCATTGCATTATTTGTGTTTATATCTGTTAAACGTAGAAATATCTATTCATGTTTCCGTTTTGGTTTGTGAATTGAAAGCCTTATCGGCATCCGATTCAGAAATTAACTTAATATATGTGTTATTCGAGATTTATAGAAATTTGTAGTAGGTTTAATTGAAATTCAATTCGGAACGATTTAAATAGATTAATTTGATGCCAATGTGATTATGCTTAATTAGTTATCATTAGACAAGCCTATATAAGGCACATTTTTGCCTCCACTCACCCCTTTTTCCTTCATTCAACACACTCTTGAGCCTATACACACACACAAATGTGAGAGAGGGAGAACAATGAGGAGATTGAGCTCACCCAAGAGACTTGCTAAGAAGAAATAGAATTGAACCTAGAGATTCAAGAATTAAGTCTCTAGCCCTTAATTTTGGGAAGTCTAGGTAGGGATTCAACCTGTATATTGTCTAAATATGATGTGTAGGACTTGAACTCTAAGGAATTAGGAAGATTGATACAAGATTTGAGTTAAACTTGAAGAATTGTAACCCAAATCATGCATGCATGCATGTTTCATAGCATTTTGAAGTTGTTTTCAAAGATTTTCTCTCATGCATGTTGTAATTCTAGCATGGTTTGAAAAATTCATAACATTTCTCACCATTGGACCTCCTTTGATCTTGTTTTGGAAGGTTGAAGTTTATAACAACTCATGCATGTTATGTTTCAAAGCTTTGAGTTTGAATTTTATACCATTCACATGTTCCTAAACCTTGATTTTGCGAAACGATTCTAAATTCACTAAGTTTTCCAAGTTTACATAAGTTGTCTTAAGTTTTCCATCCAAAAGAACATGAATTTCATCATTGGATTCGAGTTTGGAGCTTGGAAGTGCAATCTGAAAATTCCAGGTTTTGCACTTCCACTCGAGCAGAATACCTCGCGCTCGAGCGGCCAGCTTTGTTGTTGCATCTTTGCTTGAATGACTTGAAGTCCGCTCAAGCGTGAAATGCATGCTTCCAGAAGTTTCATGTTTTGCAGACCGCTCGAGCGGCAAAAGTTGCGCTCGAGCGGGGTGTTGAGTCTCACGCTCGAGCGTCTGTCGAGTGTCTGTCGAGTGTGAAAATTACATAACTAGTAATTTTTCGAAGTTTGCAGATCGCTTGAGCGTGGAAGGTTGAGCTCTAGCGGCCCCTCATATGTTTGCTAGTCCGTTCGAGCGTGGAAAGCTACGCTTGAGCAGGGACTCTATTTTTAAAAATTTCACCAAGTGTTTTCCAACGCATTTTGGCATCCTCATTGCATCTTAAGCATTCCTAGGTCATGTTTAAGACACCATAATGAGAATAAAGAAGTAAAAACACACCAAGACTAAGAAAAACTAAGTTAATGTTTCTGGGAGTATAATTCTGTATGTATTCGTTTTGTACCCGTGTAGGTCACGCGCCTCAAGAGATTTGAATTGCCAACTCTATTCGACTATTTGAGTCATCTGTTATTTGTAAGTAATAACTCTGTAAAGTTACGTTTAACTTTAATTATTTTCTAATGATATGAAATAATCAGTTTTCTGAAATGTTATGTTTGAATGAATGAATGGTTGTCTAAGTTTCGGAAATGTATTCGTGGCATCCTTAGCATCATATGATATGCGTCCTTTTTATAGGTCATCGGAATATCTTTATGACTGTCCCATCATGGGTCATCAAAATGCCTTTATGGATGTCCCATCATGGGTTATCGAAATGCCTTTATGGTTGTTCCTTTATGGGTCATTGGAAACGTCTCTGTGCACATGAGTCATCGGAATGCCTTTATGGTCGTCCTTTTATGGGTCATCGAAAACGTCTCTGTGCACATGAGTCATTAGAATGCCTTCAAGGTCGTCCTTTTATGGGTCATCAGATTTGTTAATGCTAATGGATGTACCACGTATAATCATATGCAAAATCTGAATATAAAAATGAATATGAACATGTATGTGAATCTATTTTTGATTTGGAATCTGAATATGCATAAGACTCTGTTTCAGATAAGAATCTGTCACTAATATAAACTCTGATTTCTGACTCTGTGATGGACATCATTTATTAAAACCCTTTATTGGGTTATTATTCATTGGGCTTCCGCTCACTGTTCATATTATGTATGTAGGTGATCAGGCGCGTAAACAGGCTCAAAGTTGATGGCCTGGAATTCTGTTTTGTCAACCATCCTTTGCGCCTCCTGAGCAGGTTCCGGATCATGTCAAGTCCCGTGGCCATATTTGTTTTGTATTTCAGAATTTGATCATTTTGTTTTGGCTATGGACAAGTCCTACTTGTATGTATAGTGTATGAAGTGCCGTGTAATTACTATACCTTTGACGTCACTCGTTAGTTTATAAAAATTTAAAATTATCTATCTCATGTATGTCTTCACAGCTCAGTGGACTATGTATATTTATATATTTGCTTCCACAGCCCCTATGCCTTGGATTACTGGCCGGTTACGACGCTAAACCTATGGGGGCGAGTTTGGGCCGTGACAGTCAACCTCAAGTGGACATCGGCTAGAATGGAGAACTCTTGCCTGAAGTGTTCTAATTTGGTTGGGGTATCCACCCTCTACCTGAACATCCTCACGATGTAGGCTTAAAGTATTTTTGTGCTAAATATTTCAGAGAAAAGTGGTTGAAATGGGTCTAAAGACCTCGGCTAAACCCTAAAGAGCTCTAAGGTGAGGGCTTTTAAAGGTCAGGGGGAGGATTTTGTTTCAATTTTCCTAAATTGTAAAGATTTCTATCAAATCTTAAACCTAAATTTACAAAGATGAACAAGAATCAGAGGCAAAGATCTGGAAACAAGCAAGAAAATGAGACATGATTCAGAATAAAAAAAAAGCAGTGTAACAAGTGCAATGATGAGAAATGACGATCCAAAGAGTACAAAAAATTCCAAATTCATGAACAATGTATAGGTGTGTGTGCAAGAACCACGAATAGTGTACATAGCAACAAGGGACAAATTGAACAGCACAAAACCAAAAACAAGAATTTGTTTATAATAAAGAAAAACAAAGTATGAGTATGGATACAGATTCATTTGCAACACAAGAATAATTGCAGATACAATGCAAGGCAGATCTAAGAGCAAGAGATATTGCAGAACAAACAACCAGTACACGTAAACAAAGAACGTGAATTAATTTGCAATGACTTAGGTTCTTCATGAAAAAATGACAAGCAAATTAGGGCATGGGCGTGAAAATTGATATAGGAGGCAACAAGAGTGTACAAATAGTTCACAGTAATGACATATTTGATGAACAGTAGAAAGCTAAAAATGGAAAGGAGAAATCAGAGACTTACCAAATGAAGTCGAGGAAGTGGACGCCGAGATGAGGTTCACTGAATTTGGATAACATGAATAAATAGAAAGGGGCGATGAAAAGTTCACCGGTGGTGACAAATGATGCAGTTCTAGTAGCTCAAAAACACGAAAATGATAGTTTCCGTAGAGAGAAAAAGTCTAAATGTAGAGAGAGAATGAGAACTGAAAGTGAAGAGACTGAGAGAGAAAAGAAGGTTTTGTTGCGGCTAAAATGCAATGAAATGCCTGGGATGATGTGCATGTCAGGCGGCGCGGAAAGAAATGACGTGGCTTGTTAGTGCGTGTCGTGTACGAACCAGTGAAGAAAAGACACGTGGAGGAAAGGATTGAAAAGACTGTGCGTGACAGCTCGTGCGTAGTAGAAACGCTTGTAATTCTTGAAATAATGAGGTCCTGATCTCGGCCAAGGAGGCGATCTCAGTTGAGATGCTTAGGGAACTTGATTCTTGATTCTTGATCCTAGATAACATGGACAACTGAGTCCAGGTTACTTGAAACCGATGAGTCATAATCTCAGTCGAAGAGAAAAATGAATTGTAGCCGACATGAAGTGTGGTCAAACGATATAGGTTCCATCACTTCAAGTTGTTAGGGTAATAGAACCTAAGGGGTAGTTGTGGGAAAGTATTTTATGAATGACAGCACGTGGCTAAGGTGATGTCGAAGTGTCAGCCGAGGTGCCACGTGGCCTGGTTACATTACCGAGATGATCTTGGCTAGGCTGAGGCTATCTGCGAAGATACCGAAATCTGAGATAAGCAGATAAGGGACTAGAGTCCTAGAACAAGGGAGGATCTCAGCCTGGATAAGGATAAGACTCAAGGAGAATTTATCCCTATCTAGCTAAAGGTCCAAGATGAGCATTGAGCTTGAGTCCATTGATGTGAGGCTCAGGTCACCACTGGTTATAAAAGCAAGGCACCCTTGTGGGTCTAAGGTAAGTTATTTCTTGTGAGTTTAAGCACGATTTGCTATCTTTGAGAGATATTGATTACTAACTTGATCGTTGAGTGCCCCCGGGTGGATGAACCACCATCGAATTCTCATCTTCTTGTGTAGGTTATTGGGCTTAATCTATTCTGTCGGTGCTCTCCAGCTAAGTTCTTTGTTTGGTTGTATGGTCAAAAATCAACACCCACAAGGACAAAGCCGGAGAAGGAAGAACTAAGAAAAGCTTACTAGGGCTTTCAAACATGAAAGTGAAAGTATCACTTCCATCATCAGCCTTGATGGTAATGATATCGTTGTTCACTCCTACCATTGGGTTGTCTTCTCGTCGCGGTACGCTTCGATTCTAATATCAGTGAAATCTGTAATAACTCGAAAATTTAAGTTGTCCCTTAAATTTTATACTAGTATAATGGTTGTGTGAGATGATATATTATTAAATAAATAATAATAAATACAGAATCTAATTTGACATTGGATTATCAAATATGGGATTAATATTTGGGGCCAAATTAACAGAAATATGGAATTATAATACTAGTTGGACCAAATTAAAATTAAAGATAATAAATAAATAAACATAAAAGTACGAATAAGTAAATAATAATATTGATAACAATAATAATGATAATAATGAATGTGGTAGTAAAATAAATAATTAATTTTCCGTTGCTATACGATATAGTGTAATTTAATTAATAATTAATTCATTTATATAGTTGTATTAGAAAACTGGGTCAAACTGTAGTTATCTTAAATATTTATAAAAAATAAGTATAAATCTATATAATTTATGAATCAAATCTGTTGGAGGATTCGCTGGCCACGCGTTGGCCTGTCAATGCTGGTACCTCCTATAAATAGGGAGGAGGTGATTCACCTGGAAAGGAAAGAAAGAAAGAGATGAAGGAGAAAGGAAAGAAAGGAAGAAAAAATAATGGAAGTCGAGAGGGTCTTTGATAGTGGAAAGAAAGAGTAAGGTATTACCTTTAAGCTGAGTTATATTATACATTGAGTCACCATAATATATTTTACGTATGTTTTAACTTACCATAATTTTATACAGGTTATATTTTATTAGTTGTTTTAATATAAGTTATGTTTGGAAGTTAAGAAGATCCTTGAAAGTGGAAAGAAATAGTGAAGTATTAATTATAAGGTGAGTTATATTATATCTTAAGTTACCATTATATATTTTACGTATTTTTTGACTTACCATATTTATTTTATACAAGTTATGTTTTATAAATTATTATAAATTATATCAATATTTCAATTACGTGGATTAATTTCTGAACTCTATTTGTTAAAATGAAACCCATGGATATATTTGTTTGTATTTTAAAGAATATTTGACTATGACCTTATAAACAATTATGTTTTGTAAGTACTACCACGGGAGTCCCACGCCTTGGGGGACTTAAATAACCATCGGCTTCTGTTTGGTCACTCTGTGACCCTCTATCTATCATGGATCGATTGACCCTCTAATTTCTGGTGTGAAGCAAAGTGCTGTACGGAGCTAAGTGTTACATTGTTGTAGGAGCCACCTCTAAAGTTCGTACGAGCCAACTCTTGAGTCCGTGCATCTGTTCTGTTCTGTTCGGTACCCTGGCTGTCGTTATTTATTTACATAATCTCAGTTTTGCCGCTTAAATGGTCATTTGTTCAGATTAAGCTATTTTAAATATTTTAGTTACATAACTATCCATGATTATTTTGTATCCCTTATACTCTTGGTATAATATTTCTCACTCTGCCATGTGCTTATAGCTGTTTACCAATTTTTAGGAAATAATGCAATTCAGAAATAGGTTTTGGGAAGTCTTAGATGCGGGGCTGCAGAATAGACACACACAGCACTTTTATGGATATATTTATATGTAAATATCGGCTTTTTTTGTCGATAAATTTTGTAATAAAAATAGAAACTTCAATGATTATTTTGGTACCTTCACTTAAATATTATGTCCGTTCGCGTTTATTTATTTGTTCAAGAATTGGCCGAAGGTAACTTCAGTTACTGACCATTACAATACTTAACCCTTTGGTACAGGGAGCGGGTCGTGACAAGTGGTATCAGAGCAATGGTTTATAAAAAAATAAAAAAATCATCATTGGAGCATAGGATACATACACATTTAAGAAGTAGGATAGCGGGTAATTAGTACCTAAATATTATATTTTATTAGTCGATTTAATTATATTATAATTTTATATGATTTTATATATATATTAATTTTTTTTTTTTGTGTGTGTGTGCAGAATTTGTGAAAGATATTAGATATAATTTATATTTGTTATAGCAAAAGAAGGAAAAGAAATAGAGGGTGTCGGACTAAAGCACGTACCAAAATTATAATATAATTAAATACATATAATTTCCAGCTTAGTATTCAATTTTTTTTTATATATTCCGACCCTTTTTTAAAAGTGGGTTCAAATTCTAAAAATACTAATTTTGAAATTATTTTTCATCAGTGAAAAGTTCATAGACAAAAGAAATAGGAGTTCATTTCAAACCCCTTCAACTTTTGCATGTGATTCTGTAATTTCATTTCCTGTCACTTGTTTAATTATGTTCTCATTTTTTTTCCTTTTCATAAATAAAACCAATGAAAAGTTTTTAAAGTCACTGGTTGTTTCTTAGTTTGGCCCAAAATAATTTTTGACAACTAGACTGTGAGTTGTTTTTGGATAAAGTTTTTTTGAGGTAATATTTTCTATCAGATTAATCATTTAATATATATTTATCAGAGTGTGCAGCGGTTAGTTTACACATATGACAAATTTCAATGACAAAATTTTTAAAAAGAGGAAAGATTGTAACCCGAAAATTTAAGTTGTCCCCTTAAATTTTATACTAGTATTATGGTTGTATATGATGATATATTATTAAGTAAATAATAATAAATACAGAATCTAATTTGGCAGTGGATTATCAAATATGGGATTAATTAGGGATTATTATTTGGGGTCAAATTAATAGAAATATGGAATTATAATACTAGTTGGGTCAAATTAAAGTTAAAGATAGTAAATAAATAAACATAAAAGTAAGAATAAATAAATAATAATATTGATAACAATAATAATGATAATAATGGGTGTGGTAGTAAAATAAATAATTAATTTTCTGTTGGTATACGATAGAGTGTAATTTAATTAGGAATTAGAAAACTGGGTCAAACTGTAATTATCTTAAATATTTATTAAAAATAAGTATAAATTTATATAATTTATGAATCAAATATGTGCACGCATTGGCCTATCAATGCTGGTACCTCCCTATAAATAGGAAGGAGGTGATTCACCTAGAAAGGAAAGAAAGGAAAGGAAACAAAGAAAAAGAGGAAGAAGAAAAGAAAGAAATGAAGAAAAAATAATAAAAGCCGAGAGGGTTTTTGATAGTGGAAAGAAAATGTAAGGTATCACCTTTAAAGCAATTTATATTATACCTTGAATCACCATAATATATTTTATGTATGTTTTAACTTACCATAATTTTATACAAGTTATATTTTATTAGTTATATTAATATAAGTTATGTTTGGAAGTTAAGAAGATCTTTGATAGTAGAAAGAAATAGTGAGGTATTAATTTTAAGATGAGTTATATTATACCTTGAGATACCATAATATATTTTACATATGTTTTGACTTATCATATTTATTTTATACAAGTTATGTTTTATAAATTATAATAAATTATTTTAATATTTCAATTACGTGGATTAATTTCTTAACTCTATTTGTTAAAATGAAACACATGGATATGTTTGTTGATATTTTATAGAATATTTGACTATAACTTTATAAACAATTATGTTTTGTAAGTACCACCACGGGAGTCTCACGCCTTGGGGGACTTAAATAACCATCGGCTTCTGTTTGGTCACTTTGTGACCCTCTGTCTGTCATGGATCCATTGACCCTCTAATTTCTGGTGTGAAGCAAAGTGCTGTATGGAGCTAAGTGCTACACTGTTGTGGGAGCCACCTCTAGAGTTGGTACGAGCCAACTCTTGAGTCCATGCATGTGTTCGGTACCGTGGTTATGGTTATTTATTTACATAATCTCAGTTTTGCCACTTAAATGGTTATTTGTTCAGACTAAGCTATTTTAAATATTTTAGTTACATAACTATCCATGGTTATTTTGTGTTCCTTGTATAATATTTCTCACTCTGCCATGTGCTTATAGCTGTTTACCAATTTTTAGAAAATAATGCAATTTAGAAATAGCTTTTGAGAAGTCTTAGATGCAGGGCTGCAGAATAGAAACACACAACACTTTTATAGATATATTTATATATAAATATCGGCCTTTTTGGTCAACAAATTTTGTAATAAAAATAGAAACTCCAATGATTATTTTGGTACTCTCACTTAAATATTATTTCCGCTCGCGTTTATTTATTTGTTCAAAAATTGGCCAGAGGTAACTTTAGTTACTAGCCATCACGATACTAACCCTTGGGTACGGGGAGTGGATTGTGACAAGTGGCATCAGAGCAACGGTTTATAAAAAAATAAACAAATCATCATTGGAGCATATGACACACGCACTTTTAAGAAGTAGGATAGCGGGTAATTAGTACCTAAATATTATATTTTGTTAGTCGATTTAATTATATTATAATTTTATATGATTATATATATATATATATATTTTTTGTGCATAATTTGTGAAGGATATTAGATATAATTTATATTTGTTATAGCAAAAGAAGGAAAAGAAATAGAGGGTGTTGGGCTCAAGCACGTACCAAAATTATAATATAATTAAATACATATAATTTCCAGCTTAGTATTCAATTTTTTTTTATATATTCCGACCCTTTTTTAAAAGTGGGTTCAAATTCTAAAAATACTAATTTTGAAATTATTTTTCATCAGTGAAAAGTTTACAGACAAAAGAAATAGGAGTTCATTTCAAACCCCTTCAACTTTTGCATGTGATTCTGTCATTTCATTTCCTGTCGCTTGTTTAATTATGCTCTCATTTTTTTTCCTTTTCAGAAATAAAACCAATGAAAAGTTTTTAAAGTCACTTGTTGTCTCTCAGTTTGGCCCAAAATAATTTTTGACAACTAGACAGTGAGTTATTTTTTAATAAAGTTTTTTTGAGGTAATATTTTCTATCAGATTAATCATCTAATATATATTTATCAGAGTGTGCAGCGATTAGTTTACATATATGACAAATTTCGAGGACAAAATTTTTAAAAAGAGGGAAGATTGTGACAACCCGAAAATTTAAGTTGTCCCCTTAAATTTTATACTAGTGTTATGGTTGTATATGATGATATATTATTAAATAAATAATAATAAATACAGAATCTAATTTGGCATTGGATTATCAAATATGAGATTAATTAGGAATTATTATTTGGGGCCAAATTAACCGAAATATGGAATTACAATACTAGTTAGGCCAAATTAAAGTTAACGATAGTAAATAAATAAACATAAAAGTAAGAATAAGTAAATAATAATATTGATAACAATAATAATGATAATAATGGGTGTGGTAGTAAAATAAATAAATAATTTTCTGTTGGTATATGATAGAGTGTAATTTAATTAGGAATTAATTGATTTATATAGTTATATTAGAAAACTGGGTCAAAGTATAATTATCTTAAATATTTATTAAAGATAAGTATAAATCTGTATAATTTATAAATCAAATTTGTGGGAGGATTCGCTGGCCACGCGTTGGCCTGTCAATGCTGGTACCTCCCTATAAATAGGGAGGAGGTGATTCACCTGGAAAAGAAAGAAAGAAAGAAAGAGAGGAAGGAGAAAGGAAAGAAATGAAGAAAACGAAGAAAAAATAATGGAAGCCGAGAGGGTCTTTGATAGTGGAAAGAAAGAGCAAGGTATTACCTTTAAAGCGAGTTATATTATACCTTGAGTCACCATAATATATTTTACGTATGTTTTAACTTATCATAATTTTATACAAGTTATGTTTTATTAGTTATATTAATACATGTTACGTTTGGAAGTTAAGAAAATCTTTGATAGTGAAAAAAAACAGTAAGGTATTAATTTTAAGGTGAGTTATATTATATCTTGAGTTACCATAATATATTTTACGTATGTTTTGACTTACCATATTTATTTTATACAAGTTATGTTTTATAAATTATTATAAATTATATTAATATTTCAATTACGTGGATTAATTTCTTAACTCTATTTGTTAAAATGAAATCCATGGATATGTTTGTTTATATTTTAAAGAATATTTGAATATAACCTTATAAACAATTATGTTTTGTAAGTACCACCACGAGAGTCCCACGCATTGGAGGACTTAAATAACCATCGACTTCTGTTTGGTCACTTTGTGACCCTCTGTCTGTCATGGATCCATTGACTCTCCGATTTCTGGTGTGGAGCAAAGTGCTGTACGGAGCTAAGTGCTACACTGTTGTAGGAGCCACCTCTAGAGTTCGTACGAGCCAACTCTTGAGCCCATGCAACTGTTCTGTTTGGTACCGTGGTTAGGGTTATTTATTTACATAATCTCTGTGTGAGTGATTTTCCGATCACACTGCCCAACTCAGTATTCAGCTGGAGAGTACTAGCAGAATAGATGACACCTGGCTGACCTGCAACAGAAAGAGAAGATTCCGGCGGTGGTTCATCCACCCGAGGGCACTTCGATGATCAAGTCAGTATATCTCTCAAAGGTAATCAATAGTGCTAAACTCACTATCCAAAATATAACTTGCGTAACTTAGACCCATTGGGGGTGCCTTTCTTTTATAGTTACCTCACTCCTTGTCCCTATAGAAGCCTAGCTTCAATGGACTTATGTTCAGTGCTTATCCAGGACTCTCTAATAGATAAAAATAAACTCCTTAAAAGTGTTATCCTTATCCAGACTAAAGTCCTTCCTCATTCAAGGACTCTTGTCCCTTATCCGCTTATCCCGGATTCCGATATCTTCGAAGATAACCTCGGCCTTTCCGAGATCACCTCGGCGTCATAACCTGGACACGTGGCACCTCAACTGACACGTCGATGTCACCTTGGCCATGTGCTGGGACTAAGAAAATATATCCCCACAACTGCCCCCTAGGTTCTATTACCTCAGCATCCTGAGGTGATAGAACCTATATCAAAACTTCCTGTTAGTACATCGGCTTCAGCCGAGATCATCATTATAGGCCGACATGCCCCCTTAAGGTTTTTAAAAGTTTCTAAGATCTCCTTCATGCGTATGAGCTGTCATACATCACAATTCAACTGGTTTAGCCACATGTCCTTCCCTCACTAGATCGTACTTGGTACGCTCTTCTAAATCATCTATCGCATGTGTGCACCGTCTGACGCTCACGTTGTTTTAGGCGCATTAATTCTGTTTTGCCGCCGTTTCAAGTTTTAACAAAACTTTTTTCCCCCTTTCCTTATTTTCTCACTTTTCTCCATCGTCTCTGAAGCTTTCTCTCTCTAGCTTTTTCTTCAAAACCCCCCATTGTTCAAGCTTCTAAAGCTCTGCAATTTGTTTCGTCCACCTCCTCCGGCGAGGTTCTTGTTAATCCTTTCTGTAGCTCCCGTTCGTCAGACGTTAGCGAACTCAACACCGGCTTCCTCTCTTCGGTGAGTTTACTGTTTCTCCTATTTTCAGTTTTTTAATGTTCTTCATTACTCGTTGCCATTACTGCTTTGTTCAAACATTCGTTTTGCGAATCATATATCTGAATATGATTGTTCCACGACTTTGTTCTTGCTCACGTCTTGAATACACGCATTGTTCACAACTTTTTTACATCTTTGCTACTGTTCTTGATTTCATACCCTTTGTACTTGCGATGTTCTTGATAGTCCATCTTTGTTCTTGAATCTGAATCGTATTCTTTTTTCTGTTTGCCGTGTTTTTCCAGATTCTCGCCTTCCATCCTTGCTTCCATAGATCTAGGTTTGGGATTTGTCTGTAGAACCCACGAATTTTTAGGAAAAACTGAAACGATTCCCACACATTCTTACCCCAATATTTACTTAAGTTTTTGCCAAAGTCCCAATGTCCCTCTAAAATGCTTTCTTTTGAAATCCATCTTCTTCTCATTAAACCGACATTATGGGTATGTGGAAACATAGGGTAGACACCCCAAGTAAATTAGAGCATTTTAGGCAGGAGTTTGACATCCTGGCCGACGTCCATCTGAGGTTGGCTGGGGAAGACGACTCTATTATGCCAATAACTGACTCCATGCCCTTCCCTGTCGTAGCCTTTATTGAGTGCGGACTCCGGCTTCCACTCAACATCCTTTTCCGCGAGATGATCCACTACTATAAGTTGAACCCAATGCAACTTGCCATCAACTCCTACCGAGTCATTAATGGCATAATAACCTTAGCCAAACAAGAAAACGCTAGGATCACCTTAGCCGATACCTAGTACTGCTACACCATGTGTGGCCTCAAAAGAGATACGGGCTACGTTTACTACCTCAAGCCAAGATCTACAGAGTACAAAATCGTAGCCGACCTCCCAGACTCCAACAAGGGAGCTGGAGACGACTACTTTATTATCTCGTGGAACTGGGAGTTCGCTCCAGATGAGGACCTCCATCTTTACCCTCTTCCTCGAACCGTTTTTATAGAGGGCAATGGTAAGAGCCTTGCGTCCATACTTACTTGCTTTCAAAAAAAATTCATAGATTTTAATATTTTATCTGTTGCTAACGTCTGTTTTGCTTGCAGCTCTTCCTCAGCCACCAAAGGGCTTCCGTTAGTCTTTCTTTCCCAGCAAAGACTTGAGGAGACTTTTGGATCTGCCAGTTCTCAAATGGAAGGCCTCTCCGTTGCTTAATTTCATTCCGACGTATAAGTCAACTCTTCCCGACGTCCCAAAAAATAAGAAAAAAAGCCTTTATCTTCCTTCTACCACAACTCCTCATATTGCTTCCACATCTCGGCAAGACCAAGGATCGACCTCTGATCCAATCGAGCAGCCGTCAACCTCGGCTTTTTATCTGATCCCAATATCTCAGCGCCAACGTTGGCGACGAACAATTTTCACTGCTGAAATGGGCCGCCAAAAAGCAGTTGCTAAGGATCTCTTAGCCAGCATCCCTGCTGATGTTGACGTTCAACCAACGCAAACCCAGCCTCCACCAAAATAAAAAAGAATTAAAAAGGCTCAACCAAAGGCAAAGGTGACTCAGGTTGATACTGAGGATACTTTGCCAATTTCTAAATTAGCTGAGAGTGATAAGTCCCAATCTGTTGCCGAGAAGAGGCGTGCCGAGGCCCAACCATCTGATTCCCCAAAATCAAAAAAGTCGAGGTCATTTAATACAACCACCTCGGGGTCTTCGAAGCATGATGCCCCCTAGGCCCCTCAAATCACACTGGAAGACAAGCCAGTCAAGGCTAGCGACAGTGCTGACGACATAAATGTCGATGTTACCCTTAGTACCGCTCTCCTCCTTCCTGGCGATCTTGACCGGAACGCCGAGTTGAGTGAATACGAAAACTACGCTCTGATGCTCCAGCGTTCTGTCCAAGTAAGTGTCTTTATTTGGTCATTTTTCTTTCTTTTTTGTACTTGGAAAATTTTTTAACAACTTTTGTTTTGTCAATTTTCGGGCCATCCAACATGCCCATTCCTTCTCAATACAATCCTTTGAGGGCCGACAAAAAGAGAGAAGTTACCAGTCTGCAAAAGGCCAACAAAAGTTTACAATCCAAGATGAAGAAATTGGAAGACCAGGCTGAGGCTGCCATCAAGGCCCAAAATGACGTCGAAGAAAAAACGGACTTTGCTGAGGCCATCAAAAAGGTGCTTGAGGCCGAAAAGAAGGATGTCGAGGAGAAAACGGCCCAGGCCTAAAAAGAACTGCAAGACGCTCTGGCCACAAAAGAGGCCAAAGTCAAGGCAGCCGATGAGAAGGGCTACAACGAAGGGGTGGCCGATGTCACAGCGGACTATGAAAAGCAAGTGAAGTAGGCATGCAACAAGGGTTTCATCCTTGGTTGGATGTCTCTTCTAAAAAAGTTTGAAGTCCCTGCGGACTCGCCCCTCAGGAACGCCGACGTCATTCCTCTTCTATTCCCTCCAACTCCAACTCAATCTGATGACGACTCTGAATCTGAGGAGGAGATTTTGGTGAGGAAGCCCAAGGAAGCTGCTGGGCCAAGTCACCTACTCAAAATGAGCAAGTCCTGGACTTGACTCGGGATGAGGAGGTTGAGGAGGCTCACAAGGATGCTGCGCCTCAAAAGGCGATATCGGACGTGCCCATTGCCGACAAGAGCCTTGATCAAACTTTGCAAGAAATTGACGCCGAGCTTGCGGCTGAGAAGGTCGCCAGATGCCCTCTCAGCAGTCTTCCTAGATCCAGCCCCAGCCTGCTAATGATGCTGAAGAATCTTAGCCTTATGTTTTTCTTTTCCTTTCATGTACGTTGTTTCTCCCTTCAAAGTAATGTAAACTCTTTAAGTTGCCGATATGCCTTTTCATGAATACAACTTCCTTCTTTCTTAAATGTTTGCATTGTTTCTTTTCCCTTTATTGCTTCTTGTATGTCTTTCATACTTAGAATAATTTTGTGTATCTTTAATATATACCTCAATCTTGTGCAACCTTCTCGGGGTGACATACCTCGGTTATACAAACTAACGATTTACTTCGGCAAGTACCCAAATACCTTTCTTGGCGCGACCTTGGTTTCAACTTGTAAATTTTGCATAAAATTTCAACAAGTGTTTAACCTCAATCTGACTTCAACTTCAAATTTTAACAAGTGTTAAACATCATCTCGGTTTATCTTCAACTTGTAAACTTTTCTTAAGTTTCAACAAGTGTTAAACATCATTTCAGTTTAACTTCAACTTGTAAACTTTTCTCAAGTTTCAACAAGTGTTAAACATCATTTCGATTTAACTTCAACTTGTAAACTTTTCTCAAGTTTCAATAAGTGTTAAACATCATTTCTTCTCTCTGCCCCCTAATGTGAACCTAAGTTCCACTTGGGGTCTCATTATGCATGTATTCCAGAAACAACGTTATGTATCTTTATCAGTCACAAGTATAGAAGAATTCTGCTAAAATTTTATTCATTGCGTCGGCAATCAACAAGGAACATCTAATGATAGAAAAACTTCAGATTACAAGTATTCCAGGGTCTTGGCAACTCTTTGCCCTCATTATCTTCAAGTCGATATACCCCATTACCCAATACCGAAGTGATTATGTAGGGTCCTTCCCAGTTTGGGCCAAGCTTCCCCTCCCTGGGATCCTTCTCGTTGCCGACGACTTTTCTCAAGACTAGGTTGTCGATTTGAAACTCCCTTGGATTGACTCTTTTATTATAAGCTCTGGCAAACTGCTGCTAGTAGGCTGCGAGCTGAATTGTAGCTCTCTCCCTTCTTTCTTCTAGTAGGTCCAGATCTCGGGCTAAGAGTACATCATTAGTCCTGTTCTCTACTCCCTGGGTTCTGATCCCAGGGATGCCGACTTCAAGCGGAATGACAACTTCTGTGCCATAGGTCATGGTAAAGGGGGATTCCCCCGTTGATCTTCTCGGCGTAGTCTGATATGCCCAGAGCACACTTGGTAGTTCATCCACCCACTTTCCTTTTGCTGCCTGCAGCCTCTTCTTTATCCCATCCAGGATAACTTTGTTGGATGCTTCTGCTTGCCCATTGCTTTGAGGAAAGCTTGGGGTTGAAAAGTAGTTCTTGATCTTGAACTTTGCACAGAAGTTCTTGATTAGCTTGCTGTCAAATTGTGTTCCGTTGTCAGCAACTATTACTCTTGGAATCCCAAATCTGGTGATGATATTTTTCCAAATGAATTTCTTCACATCCACATCTCTGATCTTAGCAAGGGGTTCAACTTCTATCCATTTGGTGAAGTAATCTGTGGCCACCAGCAGGTACTTCCTTTGTCTAGTTACTTGGGGCAATTTCCCAACGAGATCCATGCCCCATTGGGCAAATGACCAAGGACTGGATACTGGATTCAAGTCGGCTACAGGTTGGTGTATCAGAGATGCAAACCTTTGACATTTCTTGCACTTCTTGACAAGGCCTCTATATCTTTCTCAAAAGGGGTCCAGTAAAGGATCTTCTGTAGAGGTGTCATTCTGCTGTCAGACTGAATCTTACCGACTTCAATTTGATTTTATGTGCCTCCTTGTGGTTATCTGGCAGCTTTCCTTCTTTCAGGAATGCAATAATTGCATCCATCTAGCTTGGTCCCATGTCCATACACATTGCTTCATGTTTTGTGGTTAGTGGTTCGATGCTCGGGCCCGACAAATAGTCAACAATTATTGTTGTTGCTTTTCCAGGTTGTACCGTACTAGCTAGGTTGGCCAATGCATCGGCGTGACTGTTATCATCTCGGCTTACCTGAAGTAGTCGGCAGTTCAGAAACAAGGCCGACAACCTGATGACCTCCTTTGCGTAGGCCGACATCCTTTCATCTCGGGCTGCAAACTCGCTTGTTGTTTGGTTAACTATGAGTTGCGAGTCACAAAAGACTATTACCTCGTTTGCTTGTATTGCTGCTGCCAGTTTCAGTCCTGCAATGAGTGCTTCGTACTCTGCTTCATTGTTTGAGGCCTTAAACCCCAAACGAATTGATTGTTCTATTATCTGCCCATCTGGAGATATCAGAACTACTCCTGCCCCCGCTCCCTATCGGTTTGAACTCCCATCAACGAACAGTCGAAAGGAGTCGCTGATGTAAATGCTGCAGGGTCTGAGTTTTTCCTCTTTGCTTTGTTCTTTCGCTTTTGGCTGGGCTCCTTCTTGTTTGTTTGGACATCGTTCACCTTGGCTCAATGGAGCCCAATGTTCAATGGATTTCGGTGTGAACTCCGCCACAAAGTCAGCCAAAACTTGGCCTTTGATTGCTGTTCTGGGTCTGTACTCCAGGTCATACTAGCCCAAAGTGACTGCCCATCTGGCTATTCTCCCTGTCGAGTTTCCTTGTTGTAGTAAGGACTTCAAGGGGTGCTCAGTTAGCACCACAATTTTATGGGCCTGGGAGTAATGGTTCAGCTTCTTTGAAGCCATTACTAAAGCCAGTGCCAATTTCTTTAAGGGTAGATACCTTGTTTCTACATCGGCCAGGGTTTTGCTTACATAGTAAACAGCCCTTTGCTCCCCTTTTTCTTCTCGAATTACTACTGCACTTACTGCGTTTTCTAAAACTGCTAAGTATAAGAACAGCTCCTCCCCAGGTTATAGATTTGAAAGAATTGGAGCTGTGGTCAAATACTTCTTCAGGTCGGCCAAAGCGGTTTCGCACTCCTCAGTCTATAAGAAGCCTGTGGTTTTTTCACTAAGTTGAAGAAAGGTTTGCACTGATTTGAGCTTCTGCTGATGAACCTATTCAGGGCTGCGGCCTTTCTAGTCAACATTTGTACCTGTTTTGCCGATGTCGGGCTCTTCAATTCCAGGATGGCCTTAATCTGATCTGGGCTGGCCTCAATACCCCTTCTAGTCACCAAGTATCCTAAAAACTTACCTGATCCCACTCCAAATGCACACTTCGCTGCATTGAGTCGGAGCCGATATGTTTTAAGGATGTCAAAGATTGCTTTCAAGTCGGCCAGATGACCTTTAGGTTCCTTGGTCTTTACGACCATGTCATCAATGTAAACTTCCACCATTTTGCCAATCAGGTGTTTGAACATCTTGGTTACCAGTCTTTGGTAAGTTGCTCCTGCGTTTTTCAACTCGAAAGGCATCACTCTGTAACAGTACAGCCCTTTGAGAGTGATAAACGCAGTCTTCTCTTCATCTGGGGGGTACATTGCTATCTGATGGTACCCCCTATATGCATCCAGGAAGCTCATCCTTCCATGCCCCGAAGTGGTGTCTACCAGCTGGTCAATCTTAGGTAGAGGAAAGCTGTCTTTGGGACAGGCTCTGTTCAGGCTGGTAAAGTCCACGATGACCCTCCATTTACCATTCTTTTTCTTCACTACTACTGTGTTTGATAGCCATGTCGAGTAATCTACCTCTCAAATGGCCCTGGCCTCGAGAAGTCTGTCTACTTCCTCCTTCACTGCTTCGACGTGTATCAACGTCGGTCTTCTTGCTCGTTGGATTACAGGTTTGGCCGACCTGTCAACGTTCAGCTTATGGCAAGTGACCTCGGGGTCAATGCCAGGCATTTCGTAGGGCGTTGTAGCACGTCCGCGAGGGACCCAGCTACAGTTCGGACTCGATTTGTGTCACGGTTCTTAATCTGAACCAAAGAGTCCAAATCCGGCAAATCGTTTTGAGAAACAGATTTTTGAAAAGAAGTGCCAAACATGGACTGCTTTGCCAGATACAGAGTCGCCACCTAAATATTTTTATGGGGGAATTTAGGAAACCCTGACTCGGTGCCAAAGGCCACGTGTCCGTCATCACCACAGTTGCCTCAGCTCGCGAGCTTGGGTACGATTGGGGAAGGTCAGTTATAAGCACCCCCTCTCGCCCGATCCGAAGATCGGCCTCTACTAACCGTGATATCCTTTTTTGAAAACGTTATGTGTTCTTATTCCGGTTATTAGCCTAGAATTACTATGCTATGCGCACAACAAACAAGTATAGACCAAATCGCCTAAATTGGAACAAAACTTTTCATGTTTGTTTTAAAAATGGTTTGCTACTCGCAAGTAGGCTAAAATGCAGGTTTTGCCACCCTTAAGTGGGCTTTTAGAAAAGATGGTTTTGCCACTATCTAGTGGGCTTAAAGTTCACAGTTTTAACGCGTTATCCCAATTTAAGCAATTCGACTTCCATCCACAGGCATTCAAGCAGTTATATCACATAAGCAGCTAGCCTCATGGTAATCATGCAATTATGGCAACACTCACACGCATGCGGGGATGTTAAAGCATAAATACTTATATCGTACTCCATGCCAAAACAAAGAACTCGTTAGCAATCAATGCATGATCCAAGTCCATGTTTAAATGTCTAATACAACGCATACGGAATGTCACTAAAGTAGGCTCGGCTAGTCTATGAATGACATGTGAAAATGTACAAGTAGCATATATTGAAGTTAGATTTGAAATACTAATGCAGTTAGCATGATGCGCCGAGCCCGGTATATGCAATACTGACGAATGATGCACGCATGCATAGCATAAGGTATGCTAAATTAAACATGACCTATTACTAACCATCAAAGCAGGTAAGTAAAAGGGAGAAAGAAGTGGGGGTTGGAAGACATGCACACACTCACCCACACTTATTACAAATTCGCCCTCGCTCAGAGGGACCAAAAGAATAATACAATTCGAATAATGAATTAACTATCCTAGCTAATTAATTATTACAGACCAACTAAATTAATTAAATAAATTAATTAATTTAAGAAAGCAAGAAAGAGGGCCTCGGGAAGAGGGTTCAATGCACGCGTGCTCGGGTCTTGCTCGGAAGTCCACTGCCATGCACAAGCTGCCTCTGTTTTCCCTACTCTGCTTCTCTGAAGACTGCCAAAGTCTCAGGATGTGCTCACTGGATGTTGGGGAATGCCACCGGCTGGAGGGAATCATCATCGGCTGTGATTTGGTGTCGATCGGCCAAAAATGAATCCATCGGCCACATATGGATTGCCGGTCGGCACTCTGTGCAGTCAATCGGCAAAAAGTTCCTGCAGAATCTGTTTGACAGCAGCAGAGGATAGGGCTTTGCATGGCAATGCAATTCAAGCAATGTATGCATCGACCATATCCCTTATCATGTTTATGACTCAAAGGGACATGGTCCTTGGTTCTCGGACCATCAATCGCGCATTTCAATTCATGATGGCCCAAGAGACCAAGTTATGCATGTTGATTTCAAATGCAATGCAAACCAACAAACAAAGGCCCAACTCGCATCACTAAATCAAGGAACAAGGCATGCATGCTAGATGGAGTGCAACCTAGGCATGTGAACTAGCATGCAACATGGGCATACAATGCAAGTATGCAAGCAAATATGCAAGGTAAGCATGCCAACAAGCAAAGGATGGACTTAAGCACGGTTTAGGCAACCCTTACTAGGCCTAAAACAGTGGCCAAGGTGCTCAAAAATAAAGGACTAATAGGCACACAAACATTCATGCGAATGATCTCCAACACTTCAAGCATTAAAGAGCAATTCTCAAGCACACTCAAGAGGATGCAAACATGGACATATAGCATGCATTAAGCTCTAAAATCATGTTAATGATGGTGCCAAAACAAGCAAACAAGACAAGCATAGCATACAACAAATGATCTAAAGCCTAAGGCTCACTAAAGAAGCATTGAACTACACTTAATGCAACCACACATGGCATGAATTAAGTGACTTAAAATAGAGATGTGACATGCTAAAATGAGCCTCAAAACCCACCTAAATGGCATCTAAATGGCTTAAGTATGGAAGCATGCACAAGGGCCCAAACAAGAAGCATAAGACAACAACCTTTTAACATATTAAAGGGATGTCAAATGCAAGCATATAGGCATGCCACAATGACTGAAATAACATGACAAGTGGTTCCAAACCACTGAAATGATGCAAGGATGGCATGCTAGAGGGGTTAATGCTCAAGGTATACAAGAGAGTTCGCATGGTAACTATACAAAGCAAAGCATGGATGACTCAAATGACCAAAAACAGTCCCTTAGCATACTAAAACAAGCATAAAAGCTTCACAAAGGTAGGCCAAAACACATGAGCATGGTAGTCTAAATGCTAGGCACATGTTGAGGCAAATCATGGCATTACAAGGCATGTATGCTAAGCAAGCATGGTGTACCAAAACCAACTTAAAACAATGCTATTTCATGGCAAAATAAGCATAAATAATAGCTAAGGCATGGTCAACAAGAGCCTAAGCGAGGTGCTCCCTTAAGAGGCAAAAATGGTCCTTTTCAAGGACAACAAGGAGAGGGGGTGGCCCTCTCCTTCTTGGGACCTCAAGGCACCATCCTTATCACTGAAATCCCTCAAGATTTCAGTGGTGAGGAGGCCCAAACACCAAAGTCCCGGAGCTCACACAAAATAGCACAAAACAAGGGCCAAACAAGGCTTAAGAGGGGTCAAACAACCCCAAAGCTTAAAACACTCTTAACAAACTATTTAGAGGCCTTAAAAACAGAACTTTTATGTATTATATGCAAAGCCAAAAAATAGTTGCAAGATAGGTAAAAGTGGTGTGCAAAAATGGGGTAAAAAGGGCTAGTTTCTTACCCTTGAAGTCCTCCTTCACAAATGATGATCTTGTTGCCTCCTTGAGCTCAAATCCATTCAAGAACACCAAGAACAACCCTCTGGTCCCTCAACAACCAAGAGAAGGTGTAACACTGTGTTTGTGTGCAATAGTATGGACAAACACACACTAGACACACACAAGAGAGAGATATAGAGATAAGAAATATGTATCAACCCTAACCCTAATCTAGAACTCCCTCTGAAATTTTGTGTAACCCTAATGCCAAGAGAGGAGCCCTCTTTTTATAGGCAACTCCCTCTTGTAAAGCTTCCAAAACAAGCCATCAAAGAGGGAAATCCCTCCATACACGTGTATGGAGGGGAGCAGAGTGGGTGCCAGCTATCACAGCTGGCACAAAATATCTACTAAAAGTAGATGAACAGTGATCGACCATTCAAAATTTCCATTTTGGCAAAATAAATGGCTAACCGGCAACAAAGAGTGCCGACCGGCAATATACATTGCCGATGGCATAAAATCACTGGCCGTTGGCCTCAAGCCATGGCCGGTGATGTGTGGGGATGCCTCATAAGGTATTCCCTGTCCCTCCAAGGCAAAACACAAGTGTTTGGTGCAAAACCAGATACAACACGGTTGAGTCGAGAGATCCCGAGGCAAGGCGCGCAACCGAGACCTCCGGGAACTCAAGACGAACACAAACAAGGGTAATCACCAAGTGTTCCAATGGTGACGTCCAAGTCTTGAGGACGGTCAAAAATGGGGTGTCTACAGGCGTCCACGCGAACACCTCAATATTTGCTCTCAAGAAAGCTTCCATCTCTCTTTCTTCTTCTTCGGCTAAGCCCGAGCCGAGAAGAAAGAAGCGTTCTTCATCCCCCTCCTGGACGAGGATTTTCTACAGTATTTCTTCACTCTTTTCTGCTGGCTCCTTGCCGACATCCTCTAGGACCTCCACGTCCTCGTCTTTGATATCTGCATTCTCTGGTTTTCGAATGCTGCAGGTGGATTTCATTGCTGCCATGGAGCAATTCTTTGCCTGTAGCTGATCTCCTCTGACCTCCTCAATTCCATACTCTGTTGGGAACCGCAATAGTTGATGCAAAGTTGAGGGAACAGCCCTCATTGCATGCAACCATGGCCTTCCCAAAATGATGTTGTAAGGAGAGGATGTGTCAATTATGGTGAACTCTGTTGTTATCTTCCTGGTGCTTGCCTGCACCTCCAAGCTGGTTGTTCCCAGTGGCCATGTCGGCGTTCCATTGAACCCGACCATTAGGCTATTGGATTGCTCCATATCGTCTGGGTGAAAGCCAAGCTCCTTGTAACATCGAACGTACATGATGTCACAAGAGCAGCCTTGGTCAATCAGGATGCGCTTTACTTGACATTCCCCAACCTGGAGGGATACTACCAAGGCATCATTATGCGGATGCTGCACCATCTCAAGGTCGGCTTCAGAAAAGGACACTACTAGTCCTTGGCACTCCTCTGTCCGATGTCTCTTCTCCCCGACTTGGTAGACATGCTGCAGGTGTTTTACCTTCTAGGTCTCCCTCCGAATCTCGTTTTCGTTGACCTTCGAGTGAATTACATTAATTATCCGAGGTCCTCCTGCTTGTGGTTGTTGTGCTGGGGGAGGTGGAGCTGCTGTCGCCTGAGGCAATCTTGCATGTTCTTCTCTTGTTTTGGCCTCATCGACAAGGTCTCTCAGATGGCCTTGCCGCACCAGGTTTTCCAAGTGTGTTTTTAGGGCTCTGTAGCCCTGAGTCATACGCCCGTTTTCATTGTGGTAAGCACAATGCCTGCCAAGGTTTCTTCCCATGAATTCTTCTGGTGCCTTTGCTGGTGTTTTGAAATAGGGTTGATTCCGAATTTGATCCAAGACTTTGTGAATTGGGATTCGAAACACAGTTGTCACTGCTTGTGTTGCCCTCAGTTCTATTTCTTGCTTGCTGGGTCCATTATTACCTCGGCCTCGCTTCGGCGAGCCATTTCCCTTTTCTTGCTTTGCCTCCTTGGTCCCCGATGTATCTTCTTCGACTTTGGCATACTTCTCGATCCTCGCCATGAGCTCTTCCATGCTTTTTGGCAATGTCTTTGCCAAAGATTTTCGTAGTGGACAGTCGTCTTTTAGGCCGTTCTTGAAAGATACAACCGTCACCTCTTGATTACACTCTGGTATTCGGTTAAACACCTCATAGTACCTTTTTGCATAGGCCCTAAGGCCTTCATCCTTACTGATCTTCAGAGCCATTAATGCGTCCACCTTTAATGGCTGCAACTTGTTTGTCACGAACCTGGCCACGAACATCTCGGTCAGGCCTTCCCAGGTCTTCACGCTTCCCTTCGTAGTTTGTGAAACCAATCTGATGCAATCTCCCCAAAAGATGAGAGGAACACTTTGCAGAGCAACAGCTCGTTCCCACTATACAATGCCATTGAGTTCAAGTATAATCCAACGTGGAAGTTAGGGTCTGATTTACCATCGTATATTTGGAACCTCGGCATACTGAATCTCTTCGGAGCCTCAAATTTGTCTAACTCCACTAAGAATGGTGTTCTCGACTTTTCAGGGGAAGTTACCTCGACATCGGCATTCTGCTGCTTTCTCTTGAGGTAATCTCTCAAGTCTTCTCTCCTCCGCCCAGGAGCTCAGCTATCTCTTGACTTCAGTCTTTTTGGCATACTACTCTCAGCCTCATGATGGGTCCTTTTCGATCTTTCTCCGTGAGTTGTGTCGAAGCAGAGCGCCTACCCCTGAACATGCCAATGTTTTTTGGGGTCTGCCTCATTGGCGTAATGCGTCCTCCGCGACTCTTCTCTCCTCGACGCTCCTCGTCCGACCTCCCTTGAAGGCCGGCGAGAGTGTTTTTCACTCCTGGTGTGCTGAGGGAATTCTGGGATTGGTTTCTATCCTCCCTTCTGGGCATTGGCCGCTGGAATCGGCGTGTCCTACAGCAGGTATGGTGGTTGCATGACATTGTTTTGTATCATGAAATTGACGACCAATTGCAGGTCTGCCAATTTGTTGAGTCCATGTATCTGTTTTGTTCGGTACCGTGGTCATGGTTATTTATTTACATAATCTCTGTGTGAGTGATTTTCCGATCACACTGCCCAACTTAGTATTCAGCTGGAGAGTACTGGCAGAATAGATGACACCTGGCTGACTTGCAACAGAAAGAGAAGATTCCGGCGGTGGTTCGTCCACCCGAGGGCACTCCGACAATCAAGTCAGTATATCTCTCAAAGATAATCAATAGTGTTAAACTCACTATCCAGAATATAAATTGCGTAACTTAGACCCATCGGGGGTGCCTTTCTTTTATAGTTACCTCACTCTTTGTCCCCATAAAAGCCTAGCTTCAATGGACTTATGTTCAGTGCTTATCCAGGACTCTCTAATAGATAAAGATAAACTCCCTAAAAGTGTTATCCTTATCCATGCTAAAGTCCTTCCTCATTCTAGGACTCTTGTCCCTTATCTGCTTATCCCGGATTTCGATATCTTCGGAGATAATCTCGGCCTTGCCAAGATCACCTCGGCGTCATAACCTGGACACGTGGCACCTTGGCTGACATGTCGGCGTCATCTTGGCCACGTGCTGGGACTCAGAAAATATATCCCCATAATCTCAGTTTTGCCACTTAAATGGTTATTTGTTCAGACTAAGCTATTTTAAATATTTTAATTACATAACTATCCATGGTTATTTTGTATCCCTTATACTCTTAGTATAATATTTCTCACTCTGCCATGTGCTTATAGCTGTTTACCAATTTTCAGGAAACAATGCAATTCAAAAATAGTTTTTGGGAAGTTTTAGATGCGAGACTGTAGAATAGACACACACAACACTCTTATGGATATATTTATATGTAAATATCGGGCTTTTTTGTCAATAAATTTTGTAATAAAAATAGAAACTCCAATGATTATTTTGATTCCCTCACTTAAATATTATTTCCGCTCGCATTTATTTATTTGTTTAAGAATTGGCTGGAGATAACTTCAGTTACTGACCATCATGATGCTTAACCCTTGGATATGGGGAGCGGGTCGTGACAAAATCGTCCATGGATAAGGATGCTTTGAGCTTCGCTTGACGGAGGAGAGAGTGTTAAAGAAGACAACGATGACGATGAACTCTGGCGATGGAGATGGAGTTCGTTAGAGAGAAAATAGCAGAGAGAGAGAAGAAGAGAGGGAGAGGCATTTTGATTTGAGGGGATCAAATTTCTCTGTGATATATGGGTGTCGGGGATTAAGGGTTCAAGTTAATGGAGGTAGACGATATAAAAACTGGGGTTGTTGAAGGTGTTTCCGACGAACTCCACCTCTCGCTGATCTGAGCCGTCCATTGCTGTACTTATGGACACGTGTATGGATGTAGTAAAAAGGAAGTCACACCCGGGCCTAGGTGTGAGTGGTGTGAGTACTTTTGATTCCTTTGCCAGATAGTGCTATACACGTGTCGCTCTTCTAGTGGTTTGCATGGTTGTAAAGAAAATATTTTTGCAGAATGATAGACATAAAGCAAAGGCGGGAAAATAAATACGTTTGAATTATTTTGAATGGGGTATCTTCGTCCTTACACGCGGGCCAGTTTTGCTATATATTTGGTACCAGAAAATATTTTATGGCATAGAGGAATATGCTTTTGCAGTGGGATAACTATTGTAGTGAAGTTGCTTTCTGGTACCTTATTTCGTCCCTCCTTTTCTTTGTCTTTTTTGTTGATTTATTTGGTATACAAAGTTGTACTCCTTAGAAGAGTATCCCGAGAATTACGGGCAGTTCACTCAAATGTGTGTAGATCGCTTTTTGACGTGGCAAATAGGGCTGTGGGAAGAGAGCTGGCGGTCAGCTCCGGCGAAGTTTGTTCCGGTGTACGAGGAGCAGAGGGCAAATATATCAAAGTTAAGGTGTCTGAACAGAAGGGTTAGCAAAGGTAAGAGAATCAGCAGAATTTGTAGGATAAAAGATTTGGAGTGTTTTATAAAAAATGGAAGGAATAGGAAGCAGCCAGTATCGGACCCCCTTTGCGTACCGGAGGTCAAGGACACCGGCGGTCAGTGGATATAAGCGGAGTTACCGTGGTCGTGCACCTTTTAAGGCGACGTACATTCGCCGACGGTACGTTCAGAATATTCCGCGTTATATTAAGAAGACTAAGAGAGGAGTAAGGAAGTTGCAGTTGTACGATGAACAATTAAGGGACGTTAAATTTGATAATAAAGGTGTGGCCAGATTGCTTAATGGTATTGAGTTGGGTAATAAGAGATGTGACCGTAAATCAGACAAGATCGTGGTTAAGGGTATAAAATTAATTGGGAATGTTCAATTGGGACAAGATGCTAAAGACGAAGCTGTGGTCCACCACATATTATTTTTCATCATAAGTGATAATAGTCCGTCAGATTTCGTCCCCACACCTGACAAGATATTTATTGGAGTTGGGGAGGGTAATCTTGAGACCTGGATTGTCGATCCTGACCAGTCCGACCGATTTCGGATGCTAAAGAAAATGAGATTCAAGCCCGTTGGTGGCAAGGACAAAGAGTACGTTCGTCACGGGATAGAAGTTGTAGACCGGTTCTTCCCAGTTGATGTTTGGACGGACTACAAAGATACGCTGTTGGAAAATGTTGGAAGTATTCAAAAGTGTGCCATATATTTAGTGGCTGCTACTGTTAGTGGAAAGGAATGCAAAATTACTTTAAGGAGTCAAATGTACTTTAAAACTGTTTAGAATCGTAATTTGATGTATTTTATTTCTAATGTTCAGGTTAATGGAGGTGGACGATATAAAAACTGAGATTGTTGAAGGTGTTTCAACAAGTGATTTCAGTTGTATTGAACTTGCGTTGCCTAATTTATTTTCTCAATTAAGGTTAAGATACAAACAAAAAAGTATTAAGGTTGATAAAATATTGATAAAATATTCCCCCTTTGCATACCGGAGGGATTTTAGACATCACAAAATAATAATGTGAATTTATTTCATTACTAAAAATGGGAGAGAGACCTTAGACTAATTTTTCCTTTTTGAAGATAAATATAATGAAATTATATTGTATTATTATGATTATCAAACTAATCTAAATATTTTATAAATTATTATATAAATATACGCATTTACAAAATGCATTACGTATAATAATATATAAAACAAGAGAAAAAAATTATTTCTTGTGGTGACAAATTGAAGTAATTTTAATTTAAACCCAATTTATGATATATAAAGGTTGATAAAAGTTTAAAGATAAAGGAGTAAAGGTTATTTGGTCTTGAAGTTGCGATAAACGTGTACAAATGGGTATGGGCGAAGATGATTGTTTGTTTATGTTTTTTTACATACATTATAGAAGTTTTTTTATTATTATTTTAATTTAGTGGATACAATTATAATAAATTTACCAAGCATGGACAGTGTAATAATCCGTTTGTTTTATTATTTGGTGTAAAAGCATTTTTTAAAAATTAAAACTATGCTTTTAATGTTTATTTTTTTTAAACTAATTACTATTATATTTTTAAAAAATATTATAAAAATAAACAACATATAACCAGCAAAAGAAGTGTGAGCGGCAATATTCGAGAGTTCGAATCCTCTCCAGCCATTCTCTCATTCCCTTCCTCCGGGGGACGGGCTAGATTTAGCCACGTCAACCCACAATAAATCTGGGGCTCAGATTAATTCAAAAAAATAAAAAAAACCTACTGACACATCTGTCTCAGATGTCCCACTAGTACACACTCTCTTTCTCACACACACGCTCTCTCTCTCTCTGTCTCTCTCTCTCTCTCTCCCCTAATAAAAAATTTAAAAAACTATTTTAATCTTTTTCATTTTATTTTCATAATATATATAATTTTTAATATAAAATTTTAATTTTATAAAAATAAAATATCATATATAATATATACCTTTAAAATAAGACTAATATTAAATATATTTAATAAAAAAAATTAAAATAAATAAAAACTGATTATTATGTTAAGTTATCTTTTAAAATTATTATTTTTTAAATATAAAAATTAATTTGATGAAATAAACACACAAAAATCATATATTTTTGAAATTCTCAAAAACAATCTTCATTCCAAAAAAAATCCTATGAAAATAAAAAAATATGATCATATCATCTCTCACATTTTTTACATGTTTTTTAAAAAAAAAAATCAAAAGACTATCTTTTAACTATCTTTCCAAAATTCCTTTGTATTTGATTTGTATCTATGCACAGATTGGATTTGTGTGTTTTTTTTTTTTATTTCCTTTAAAAAAAATTATTTTCATATGATTTTTTTTTTAATGATGATTGTTTTTGAGAATTTCAAAAATATATGATTTTTATGTGTTTATTCCATCAAATTAATTTTTATATTTAAAAAATAATAATTTCAAAACATAACTATACATACTTACTTTTTATTTATTTTAAATTTTTATTAAATATATTTAATATTAGTCTCATTTTAAAAGTATATTTTCAATGATATTTTACATTTATAAAATTAAATTTTTATATCAAAAATTATACATATTATGAAAATAAAATAAAAAAGATTAAAATAGTTTTTTCTAATTTTTTATTAGGGGAGAGAGAGAGAGAGAGAGAGAGAGAGTGTCAGTGAGTGTGTACTGGTGGGACGTATGAGACAAAGGTGTCAACGTGATTTTATTTTATTTTTTTTGAATTAATCTGAGCCCTAGATTTATTGTGGGGTGACGTGGCCAAATTTGGCCCGTCCCCTAGAGGAAGGGCAGCAGAGAATGACTGAAGAGGTTCCGAACTCAATATTCGATGCTGCCCGGGCAGTGCCCACATGGTATCTAGTCATGCCCGATAGCCACTCCGGCCGGCCCACACAAAAACGTGCGTGTGCAGGACTTTTATTATTAAACCAAACGTGGGCCTTGTGTGGATTTTAATAATTTTTTGAATTTTTAGTTAAAATATGAGGTAAAAAAAAATTAGTATGTTTAGAATAATTTTTTGATTTTTTATGAAAAGATGTGTATAAAGTAGAGAAAAAATTGAATCTTTAATTTTTTTTGTATAAGTTGTTGGCTTTTTAGTTAGTAACTTTTTGACTTTTAAGCTAAAAAGTGATGTTGTCAAACGAGACTATAGTATATTGGCCCCGTTTGGTAGAGTTGTGAGAAAGTGATTATAGTTTATAGTTTAACAGCTTATAGCTTATAACTGTGAACGTAAGCTGATTTTTAACTTATAAATTAAGTTTCTCCTCCCCCACTCAAAGAATAAGTTGATTTTTGACTTACAAAAAGCTATAAGTTGTATTGTTAAGCTGAACTAAATACATCAAAATAGCTTAAATTAAGCTAAAAGTTGAAATAAGTTGGAAATAAACCCTACCAAACAGGGCCATTATATGCATCTTATAAGTATAAAAAATAAAAATAAAAATTAACATAACTTTATACTTTTTGAGTTATAACTAAAAATTTTATAAAAAAAAAATCATAATCAAATATCTTAAAATAATATCATAATCAAAGAAAAAAAATTGATCATAACTAATAATACATATGACATAAAATGTGTATAATAGAATTCTTCATTTCTTGTACACAAAAAAAATATGTATCTCTTGTACATATAGATAAAACTCACAATTACCTCCCTTAAAGTTTCTAATAATTACAGAGATCTCCCGCATGGTTAAAATAATTATAGTAATATCCCTTACTTTTGAAATTATTATCAGGATTCTCTCACTATTAGGCTATTTAACAAAATTTGCTAATTTCATTGGTTATAGTACAAAAAATGAGGAAATTACCAATTAGTTACCTTAACTATTCAAATGATAAATTGTACACACATCCCTTAAGGTTTTGTATATATATATTATCAAAGATCTATACATATTTTAGCATTATTTAATAAAACTCTTAAATTTCATGCAATATTTAACAAAACTCTTAAATTGTTAAGACATTATTAAATCATTTAATAAATAAAAAAAACTTAATTTTCATTGATAAAATACTTAAAAATAAACAATATCTCTAAAATTAATGTTATATAACGTCTTAATAATTTATATAAGGCTTATTCCATACTACATAATGTCACGACCCAAAACCCGCCCCTATAGATTTAGCACCGTAACCGGCCAGTAATCCTTGGACTACCGAAGGCCTCTGAACAGATTAACAAGATTAAGAGCCTAGCAGAAGCAATTACATAAATATAGTTGTCCAATGAGCTGTGCTGACTTATATGAAACGGAATATTTAAAAACTTTATATACATGATCAAAAGTCATTCATACATTATACCCACACACATTACAATATTTTAAGTACAGCCAACGACATCAAATCAAGTCTTAAATAAACAGAAAACCACAGAACTTAAACACAAGATGCTTCGGGAACCTCCACGAGAGGCACAATGGTTGGCTGACAACGGAACACAGATCCAGACAAAAGCCTTCAGGCTCGGGCTCCAGAATGCTCACCTATACATATATATACACACAATGAGCTAAAGCTCAATGAATAACATTAAGATAAAGAGTTTAGTGAACAAAATCCGAATATATTATAAGCAGAAAACAGACCAGAGCATAATCATTCTCATATCAGAACATAATAATGGTACATCCCGTAGAACACATCACAGAATGTCTTCCGACTAGAGTAACTGGTTCCGGATACCGATTAAACACATATATCACCACAATGAAGTGGCTAACGAGATCTCGTAATTACTTGTATGTCATGGACCCGCATTTTCATGACGTCTCCCATGACTTGGGACTATCTATGGATGCCATAATAAATTTCAAACATGGAATATTTGTTCACGAAAACAGATATCATTTCAGAAATCAAAACTTATCATATTTCATTTGGAACATAATTCATATCAGCATATCTTTACAGAAATGTTACTCACAGTGGTTCCCGTAAATGGTCAATCAATTCTCGAGTTTGACCTACAACCACAAAATACATAACACAAGCATGTCTTATCATTACACATTCAAGTGGCCAACACGGCTTAGCTTACATTACGTTGGTTCTTGTTAATTCTTAGCCCATTGCTTAAAACACACCTACTTGCATTCTCTTAACTTAGTACATTTATTCCTCAGTGTGTTTCTAATCCATAACCTCATTACTATAGCTTAATTAAGGCTTAGGAATGCCTAAGATGCAATGAGGATGCCAAAACATGCCTTGGAACACTTAGGCAAAATTTCTGAAAATAAGGTCCATGCTCGAGCGTAGCTTTCCTCGCTCGAGCGGACATGCAAAATGTGAATGGTTGCTCGAGCGCACATTCCTTCGCTCGAACGACCTGTAAATGACATGAAACTTCTGAGAGCTTGCAATTCACGCTCGAGTGGACTTTTGGTCGCTCGAGCGGAGTGCACGCACTCAGAGTGGTCGCTCGAGCGTGAACTCCCACGCTCAAGCGTAGATGCAAATTCTGGAATTTCCAGATTGCACCTTCAAGCTCAAAACTCGAATTTCAACCTTCAAAACACATCTCTTGGGCCCCAAAACTTGAGATAACATAGTAAACTTGTAAACACATGAAGAATTTAGGATCATTTCATAAAATCATGGCCCAAGAGTTTGTTAAAAACTCACAATTTCAACTTAAAACATG
Source organism: Camellia sinensis (assembly GCF_055761805.1). Lineage (NCBI taxonomy): Eukaryota > Viridiplantae > Streptophyta > Magnoliopsida > Ericales > Theaceae > Camellia > Camellia sinensis. The sequence goes on from NC_138974.1 coordinate 61,497,050, forward strand.
ATGAATGTTCATGAACACAACATGCATGAATTTTTCTTGTATCAAACTTCTCAAAACATGATCAAACACCACAAAATAACTTGAAACTTGATGATTTCCCTAAATGAAGATGAATTTCAAACATGCAAGAGAGGATTCATGGAAATCATGTCCAATTTGTAACAAAATGTACATGCATGCATGAATTGCAACTCAAATCTTCCAACTTCTTGACCAACATATGTAAATTACATGCAATGATCTTAACAACTCCATGAATTCATCTCTACAACACATAACTCTTTGAATTAATAGTCAAAAGCTTACCTAGAGTCTTGAATTACTCTTGTTCTAGTACAATCTTGGTGAATTCAACACAAAACCTTCAATTTCTTCCTTTCTCTCTCTAGAATTGTGCTCTCTCTCTCTCTAAAATGAATTCTCAGATTTTTCCACTCAAGGGAGATGAAAGAAATGAGCTCAAATGAGCTTATTAGGCTCATATAAACTTGTGGTGCTAAAACACATTAATTAGAATATTAGGCTAACCAAACATGACTTAACGAATCAGACTGAATCAATTTTTAATAAAATATGCCATATGGTTCTAAAAATTCCAAATAACATATTGACGTAATCAATTTTGGTTTCGGATGCCAATAAGGCTTTCAATTCACATATTAAAGTGGAATTCCAAACAGATATTTCTATAAGTAACAGATAGAAGGCCAAAATCATGTAAAATTCCATAATAATCCCATAATTTATTTTATTCACTTAATTAACATCCTTAATTGCCGATTAGTGGCTAATTATGGATCGGGGTTATTACAGTCTCCCCACCTTAAAAAGTTTGGTCATCCAAACTCAAGTTATCTTATATCAAAATGAATGATGTTCATCGAAAATATAACTACAATTCTTTACAAAACAGAAGCATAACCATATTCATAAATATGCTCATAACCCAATCTCGACCTTAGCTTCATACCGAAACAGAATCACAAATCATATACAGAGATTAGGATTCGTATCAAAACAGAGTCTTATACGCATTCAGTTTTAATAAAAAATAGATTCATATACATGTTCATATTCACACTCTTGTCCAGATTATACACAGATGTCACAATTCTTGCTTAAGCATACGTGGTGCGTTCATTAGCACGAACAGAGCAACTACAGAACAGATGCAGACACGTGATGGTTATGAATAACCAATTCCATAAAGGAACCTCCGGATCTGGGCAACTGAACAGAACAGAAGTTGAGCCCCCGTGACAGGGCCTCCAGTACGGGTAATAGAGTGCAGACAGAAATAAGTTCCATAAAGGAACCTCTGATATCAGGTAACAACTAACAGATATCACATAATACCAAGAGTCACACGAATACATATCAGAGATTGGACAATTATTCATTGCACAACACATAATATTTTAGAAAACAGATCCCCTTTAGACATGCAGAAAACAAATACAATTGAACACAACTTTACTACGTTATTATTCACATTACTTATATCAAGTACTTATCAGGGTCATAGATTCACATTGTTTCCATTTTCATAAGTAATTTTCCCTCGTTATTTATTCATTTCCGAGTCATTCATCCGGTCTTTGTTCAACTTGGTTTTCAATTCGGTAATCCATTACAGTTAGTTCAGGTCATCCAAAGTATAGCAGAAATACAAGGTAATTTCGTATATTAACCCTATAGTAGTAAACGAAATTTCGAAGTAATCATTCATATACTATTCATCAGCCTCAGTTTCCACAGATTCAATCGTACTATGTGTCAATACAGAAACAGTCATATTGATTACGTATCCTCCCAAGTAGTTAGAGTTTATAATCGAACCAGTCTGCTGTCAATAAATTCCATCAGTTTTGAAGTACAGTAACACAAAAGCAATCATTCTCTTAGTCAAACAAGTTCATGGTAGTAACGGTAATACCAGAGTAATTAACCACGTGTCATGTATGCGGTATTCTCATATTCCCCAAGCACAAGTTACCAAATTTCATAATCTCATTCACGTGTTTTCTCAATCGGTTACAGGCATATAGTAAGAAGCTATTCGTAATCACATAGTCTGCTGTTGACGGTTCACATTCTTCCTAATGGTTCAAGGTTGATTCTAATTCTCATTCGGTTAGTTCCCTTAGCAACACGGCCCTGTCATTCAATCATAAGCAATTCACAATCCCCCATAATGTAACCAATCAGATAATAGCTCTCAATAAGGGTTTTCGCAGATCAAATCAATGAAAGTTCAATCGGGTCATATCAGATGAAAGTTCTATCCAGTCATATCAAATAAAAGTTCAAAGCGTGAGTCATTAAATAGAAGTTCTCTCAGGTAAACAAAGGTCTCATCAAACCATAGCTCAATCAAATTTAATCAGGTAAAAGTTCTACCCTTATCATTTTCAAATGAAGCACATTTGGTTCTATAGTTCGTACTCCATTCGCTTAGGTGCATAGTCAGTAGTTCTACAGTTGTTCTAAGTTCTTCGGTTCTCAAATCACATCGGAGTTATGTATCACAATAGTTCATATTGGAGAGTCCAGGTCATATACAATGTTACATTCTCCAAGTAAGTTCACATGTGGGTGCACAGGTATGTAATTGTTCATATCACGAGGTAAGCATCACAGTCAATATAACAAGTTCCCAAATGAGTTTTCATGTAAGCATAAGGTACACAATGGTGTATCACATAAAGTTTCTCTGTGGTAAACAATAGCAGATCGTTATACAGAAGTTTCAAATCTATCGTACAGTCGCTAAAGTATAGGCTCACTAGTCGAGTCAAACAGTCTTATCAAGTTGCAACAATCGTAGTTCACAATTTAGAGTTTGTCGCTCAGGGTCTTTACTTAATCACACAATTTTAGAGTCATAATCCCAACGGTCAAGTTATCAACAAATAATCATATCAATCATTCTAGCAACGGTTTAGTCATACGTATACATGTCCAGAGTCTAATAACCTTCCCAATATCGATTTACGAGGTCTATGTACAGATGAACACAAAACAGTTTTCCCCAGATATAATTGCTAAGGCAACAAGTCATAAGTCCACTCAGTCTAGATACAAATGTAGCGGACACAAAGAGTGTGTCGAGTTCAACTAATTAACATCCCACGCAAAGGTATAGGCATATGTAAGTCCAAACATGTTCCATATTCAATCAATAATAGTGTGTCTTCCTATTTAACAGTTCGAGCATAGTTCAACAGGTCAATCACGATAGTTCATATCAACCGGTAAGTCTCTAAGTGTTCATTAACCACGGTTCAATCCCATCAATTCTAATAGTATTACAAGCATTGAACATTCAGACAGGTACGAGTCCAAAATCAATTATCTTTTAGGCATTCATTCACAATTCATAAGCAAAAGTTCGTTTTTCCAAACTGACATAGGTTCTCAATTTCAGAAGTTCCATACACGACGGTTCACGTATATAATTCGAGTTCATGGGTCTAATCATTCAATGATGTCAGTCAATTTATACGGTTCAGTTCAAGTCACGGTTATATAGATTTCCCAAACTATAGTCAATCATGATGTGTTCCCATGCTAATAGTTCTAGCGTAGTTCAAAAGGTCATACCTAACAGTTCATATTAAATCTTTGCAATACGGTACAAAGATTTAACCCAGCAAATTCTCATTGCCCATAAGTCACAACAATTCCTAAAGCTCAGGTAATTCGTCATAGGGCTTTGGGCATCTCACATAAAATTAGCAAGTTTCGAGGCAGTCAATAACTAAGGGTTCATAATTCTAATAATTCAATTGGTTCAATTAACATGTCCACAATCTATATCAAGTTAAGGAATGTACACTTCCACACGAATTCCCATATAAACAATTGCACACAGTTAAGGTAATACCTGCATCAGTTGTTTCAGTATTTCGAGCCTTTTCTGGAACTAGGGTGTAGGAACAGAACCAGTCGTACTAGCATTAGGCCTAGTGTTGTTCGGATGAGTTTGCGGGCAAGATTTAGCCAAGTGCCCTCTCTGACCACATCTAAAATAGGCCCCTGACAGGTGGCGACAGATGCCCTAATGTTGTTTCCCACATTCTTTACAACTAGGTATACCATTGTTCACATTGCTTCCCCGGCTTTCTTTGTTCACAGTTATTGCCCTAGATTTTTCATTCGCAGAGATCACTGAAGTACTAGTCATTTCAACTTTCTATTTCTTCTGTTTCTTTTGTTTCGCTCTTTCTGATTCAGTTGACAATGTTGATTTTGATATTTTCAAGGCTGCTATGTTTGCCTCAGACATTAAGGCCCTATCAAGAACATCCATGTATTTTGGCAATTTTAAGACGCCAACTCGATCAAACACATCTAAGTCAAGCCCACCTTCAAATTTTCTAGCCTTTTTGTAGTCAGTGTCTATCATGTGGGGTGCACATCGGGCTAACTCGGTAAATTTTGTTTCATATTCAGCCACAGTCATTTTGCCTTGTTTTAGTTGTTCAAATTTGGATACCTTCCTATCCCGGATGCATTAGGAACGTATTTTTCGAAGAAAATTTCTTTAAACCTCTCCCACGTCACACCTTCATTATCATTCCGTACTAACATCTACCATCTCCTAGCTTCTTCTTTACGTGTGAATGTTGCTAACAAAACCTTATGCGTCTCAGTACACGAAAATACCTCAAATATTTTCTTAGTTTCTAAGACCCAAGCCTCAGCTTTCAACGGTTCAATACCCCCCTGAAATTTCGGTGGTTTCATCTTATTGTATTTCTGTGTCAGTGTTATCATATCATAATTAGCTGGTTCAGGTACATGTATTTGTCCTTGTTGCTGTTGTTTCAAATTTTCAGTTAAGGCTTCAACCATTCTTTCTAACCGGCTAATTCTAGCGTCAGAAGATTCAGATTCGTCTACATTCCTTGTCTTTTCCATTGGCTACACACAAACAGGGTGCTTATTAATATAAGGAAAGTTCTCACTGTTCCACATTTCATTTCATATCAGACGCGTTTACACTTTTATTTCAATTCAGATACAGTCACATGATCCTTTACTTTCATACGTTCATGTTCACATAGATTCCATATTCGGTATTGAAATTAACATTACATGTTATTTCACTTAACTTCTTTGATCATGCACAAATAAGGACGTGTTCGTAATAGTTCATACACTTAAACATGGTAATGCAATGTCCCTATTTCATTTCTAGGACATCCTATAGCTCATATGGACATGTGTGTGCGGTATAACTCATGCTCTGATACCACTCTGTCACGACCCAAACCCGCTCCTATAGGTTTAGCATCGTAACCGGCCAGTAATCCTTGGACTACCAAAGACCTCTGAACAGATTAACAAGATTAAGGGGCTAGCGGAAGCAATTACATAAATATAGTTGTCCAATGAGCTGTGCTAACTTATATGAAACGGAATATTTAAAAACTTTATATACATAATCAAAAGTCATTCATACATTATACCAATACACATTACAGTAATTTAAGTACAGCCAACGACATCAAATCAAGTCTTAAATAAACAGAAAACCACAAAACTTAAACATAGGACGTTTCGGGAACCTCCACGAGAGGCACAATGGTTGGCTGACAACGGAACACAGATCCAGACAAAAGCCTTCAATCTCGGGCTCTAGAATGCTCAGCTATACATAAATATACACACAATAAGCTCAAGCCCAATGAATAACATTAAGGTAAAGAGTGTAGTGAACGAAATCCGAATATATTATAAGCAGAAAACAGACCAGAGCATAATCATTCTCATATCAGAACATAATGATGGTACATTCCATAGAACACATCACAGAACGTCTTCCGACTAGAGTAACCGGTTCCGGATACCGATTAAACACATATATCACCACAATGAAGTGGCTAACGAGATCTCGTAATTACTTGTATGTCATGGACCCGCATTTTCATGCCGTCTCCCATAACTTGGGACTATCTATGGATGCCATAATAGATTTCAAACATGGAATATTTGTTCAGGAAAACAGATATCATTTCAGAAATCAGAACTTATCATATTTCATTTGGAACATAATTCATATCAGCATATCTTTGCAGAAATGTTACTCACAGTGGTTCCCGTAAATGGTCAATCAATCCTCGAGTTTGACCTACAACCACAAAATACATAACACAAGCATGTCTTATCATTACACATTCAAGTGGACAACACGACTTAGCTTACATTACGTTGGTTCTTGTTAATTCTTAGCCCATTGCTTAAAACACACCTACTTGCATTCCCTTAACTTAGTACATTTATTCCTCAGTCCATAACCTCATTACTATGGCTTAATTAAGGCTTAGGAATGCCTAAGATGCAATGAGGATGCCAAAACATGCCTTGGAACACATAGGCAAAATTTCTGAAAATAAGGTCCATGCTCGAGCGGACATGCAAAATGTGAATGGTCGCTCGAGCGCACATTCCTTCACTCGAGCGATCTGTAAACGACATGAAACTTCTGGGAGCTTGCAATTCACGCTCGAGCAGACTTTTGGTCGCTCGAGCGGAGTGCACGCACTCAGAGTGGTCGCTCGAGCGTGAACTCCCACGCTCGAGCGTAGATGCAGATTCTGGAATTTCCAGATTGCACCTTCAAGCTCAAAACTCGAATTTCAACCTTCAAAACACATCTCTTGGGCCCCAAAACTTGAGATAACATAATAAACTTGTAAAACATGAAGAATTTAGGATCATTTCATAAAATAATGGCCCAAGAGTTTGTTAAAAACTCACAATTTCAACTTAAAACATGATGAATGTTCATGAACACAACATGCGTGAATTTTTCTTGTATCAAACTTATCAAAACATGATCAAACACCACAAAATAACTTGAAACTTGATGATTTCCCTAAATGAAAATGAATTTCAAACATGCAAGAGAGGATTCATGGAAATCATGTCCAATTTGTAAGAAAATGTACATGCATGCATGAATTGCAACTCAAATCTTCCAACTTCTTAACCAACATATGTAAATTACATGCAATGATCTTAACAACTCCATGAATTCATCTCTACAACACATAACTCTTTGAATTAATAGTCAAAAGCTTACCTAGAGTCTTGAATTACTCTTGTTCTAGCACAATCTTGGTGAATTCAACACAAAACCTTCAATCTCTTGCTTCCTCTCTCTAGAATTGTGCTCCCTCTCTCTCTAAAATGAATTCTCAGATTTTTCCACTCAAAGGAGATGAAATAAATGAGCTCATATAAGCTTATAGTGCTAAAACACATTAATTAGAATATTAGGCTAACCAAACATGACTTAACAAATCAGACTGAATCAATTTTTAATAAAATATGCCATATGGTTCTAAAAATTCCAAATAATATATTGACGTAATCAATTTCGGTTTTGGATGCCGATAAGGCTTTCAATTCACATACTAAAGTGGAATTCCAAACAAATATTTCTATAAGTAACAGATAGAAGGCCAAAATCATGTAAAATTCCATAATAATCCCATAATTTATTTTATTCACTTAATTAACATCCTTAATTACCGATTAGTGGCTAATTGTGGATCGGAGTTATTACACATAATTAACGTAAAATTTATCATTTTAAGTAATGCATTTATTATTATTATTTTTTTAAGTTGAAATAAATGGATTTATTTTTTTTTACAGCAATTTGAATTACTTATTTATTCATATGTAAAAAAATTATTATTTTATCTTTTGTCAATCATATATTATTCACAAATTTTAATTTTTTTCGTTGAGTTATTAAACTTCTAGTTGATGTATATTTAAAAAAAAAAACAAGTTAATATTTCTTACATGATTAAAAAAAATTAAAAATATAGAAGTAAAAAAATTATAATCACCTAACAATAAATTAAAATTAGTTGATAGGGAATGAAGGACCAATAAATCATTTCAAAATAATAAACAATTCAAATAATTTATCATTAATTTCTTGCTCCTAAAATTAAAATTAATCTTTACTTGAATGGAAAAATTATTTGAGTATAATAAAATACTCAGTTAATTTGTTATGTATGATTCTTAAAATCTATTTGTCCATCTTTATTTATCTCATTTAAATTGTTTTTATTAAATTAAATCTTAAAATTAATTTCTTACCTTCATTAATGGATGAATTTTTATTTTATTTTTTGTATATGAAAGTTTAAAAATTTGTTGTGGAAAAACATAGTCAAGAAATTACATTTATATTTTTGAAACAGTTATGAAAAATGAATAATAATTTCATATATATATTTAATAGGATAAATCAAAATTTAGAGCATTTAGGTTTAAGATTAATATTGATAAGTTTGGTTTAATTGTCAGAACCCTTAACAGAGGTAAGATTTTTTTTTTTTTACTTTTATATTTATTTTTAATTTTTTTTAATCATGTAAAAACTATTAACTTACACTTTTTTAATGCATCGACTAGAAGTTTAATGATTTAAAGATAAAAATTAAAATTTGAGTATAATATATGATTGAAAAAAGATAAAATATATATATATATATACATTTTTTTACATATGAATAAATTAGTAAGGCAAATTACTGGAAAAAAATTTATGCATTTCAATTTAAAAAATAAAATAAAATAATAAATACATTATTTAAAATGATAAATTTTATGTTATTTATGTAGTATGGAATAAGTCTTATATTAAATTATTAGAATGTTATCTAATACTAATTTTAGAGAGATTATTTATTTTTAAGTATTTTATCAATGAAATTTTTTATTTTTCCATTAAATGTTTTAATAATGTCTTCACAATTTAAGGTTTTATTTGCCATGGAATTTAAGAATTTTATTAAATAATGCTAAATATATATGTATTTTTGATAATATATATGCAAAACCTTAACGGAGACAAGTCTAATTTGCACGTGTTGATAATCAATGAGTTGGTTTATGGGTATTTTTATCTTTTCACGTGCAAATCAAAAGATAATATTGTCATTTTCACACCTAATTAATGTCGTTTGTACGAACTTAACAAATTGAGAGAATCTTAATAATAGTTTCAAAAGTAAAGGAGATTAGTGTAATTATTGAAACTATATAAGAGGTTCCTGTAATTGTCAAAAATGTCAGGGAGGTAAGTACAATTTACCCAAACATTGTTTTAATGTTTTAGAAATAAAATTACCATTTTAAGTCTCCAGAAATTATCACTACTATTATTATACTTTTATAATATTTGTAGATTATAAATATCTAAAATGTAAACAGATGGAAAAAAGAAAATTAAAAAAATACCACCTAAATTTTTTTAGGATAAATTACAAATACATCTCCTGAGATTTGTTTAAAGTACAGATTGCAATCTGTGGTTTAAAAAATTACAAATATCCCTTTATTAAAAAAATTTATTTAACATAATTAAGTAAAAAAATAAAATTCATAATTGCTCTCCTATACAGTAATAAAATTGCTTAAATTATTAATTAAAACATATTTTTAACATTATTAAAACTGTTAATTGACTTGATGATGTATTAGAAACATCAGGGGATGGAATGTAATTTTCAAAATTATAGAAGTGATTTGTATTTTAATCAAATCTCAGAGAGTATATTTATAATTTATCTATTTTTTTAATAATAATTTTATTATTTGAAAAAATTATTTGTCAGCTCCATCTTACAAATGCGGAAAGGAAAGAATAGATCACCAAACCAATGGTCCCACGTAAGAGCCATGTAAGTCATGAGTCGCGACTCACGACCCACGGGTTCGAGGTAGGCCCAACATGCCACATCGCATCATATCATACTCCCCAACCAGTTTGCCCCAAAATGGACCACTCATAAAACTAATTCGTGCGGCAACGTTGTTTCTGAAATGCCTGTAATTGGATGAGTTCAAGCTACATGTCCATTTAACTTTAATCCAATCTTTGGCACAAATAATGTGATACAGATTTGATGAAATAATTAGAACATAATTTTTTTTATAATAATTTTCATCAAATTTGATTTTGATAAAATAAATAAATAAATGGAAGATTGGAGTTGTAGGTATTCCAATTTGGTTTGTTGGAATTATGGCATATTTTGATAAGTTTATTAAAACTCACTTCCTAACTTTTTACTCATTTTTGATCACATCATCTCTCACATTTTTTACACTTTTTTTTAAAAAAAAAAAAAAACTAAAAAACTAACTTTTTAACAATCTTCCCCAAATAACCCTATAATCTTAATAGAGCAAATTACATTAACAGTCCCTATAATTTGGGACTCGTGTCACTTTGATCCCTGACTTTTTAATTGTGATACGTTTGACCCTGAATTTTGAATCTTGTTCCAAATAAGGACAATTGAAGATACCATTATTTAATTTTAATGGCAAAATCGTCAATTTAATAAAATATAAACTAATTTGACAAAAATAAATGTCAAAAAAATATTTTTAATTTTTTTAAAATTATTTTTATCCACCAATGATAAAATTATGTAAAATTGATAAAAATTAATAAAAATTACATGATTAACTTTTAAAAATTAATTTTACATGATCATCATCTAACCACTTAATAAAAATTAATTTGGTAAAAAAAAAATAAATATCTAAAAGATTTATCAATTTTACATAATTTTATTTTTAGTGGGTAGAAATAATTTTTAAAAATTCAAAAATATTTGTTTGACATTTATTTTTGTCAAATTAGTTTATATTTTATCAAATTGACGATTTTACCCTTGAAAAATCTAATTATATATTCAATTGTCCTTATTTGAAAAAATATTCAAAATTCAATGTCAAATGTGTCACAATTGAAAAGTTAGGGATTAAAATGACACAAGCCTCCAAACTATAGGGACTATTAGTATAATTCACCCTAATTTATATATTCTTTTAGAATTATCTTAAAAAATATTTTGTTGACTAAAAATAAACAAAGTTGGTTTGAGTAGTCATTTAGCAAAAATTTTTGTAGTTGGCTTTTTTAATTGAGATTTTTTTAGGTCGCGTTTGGTAATGTTATTTTTTAGTTTAAAAATAAAAAAGTTATAAAAAAATAAAAAAGTCAACAATTTATACAAAAAAGTCAAAGATTACTTTTTATACATCTTTTCGTAAAATGTCGAAAAGTCATACTAGTTTTTTTTATATTATATTTTAGCAAAAAAATCAAAAAGTTACTAAAAAAGCCTGTTCCCAATCCCAAGTGAGGCCTGGGACTAAAAAATTTGTTTTAGTTGACTTTTTTGGCTTTTTTTAACTTTTGCGAGAGAAAAAATAAAATGATTATGGTTTGGATGTGAGATTTTGCCTTATTAATTTATTTAACCTATTTTGTCTTTCGTGTTGTTTTAGTCCAAAAAGCCCTAGCCAAACGAAACCTTAATAACTTTTTAACTTTTTACGAAAATACATATAAATCGATAAATAAAGGAATGATATGATAATTTGTAATAAGTTAATAAACAGCCTATTTAGGTGGTTGCCAAACCATCTAGATATTAATACTGAGAGTTACCCATAAATCTTAAATGTTGAACTTGTGTTCTATTTGGTCCCAAATTATTACTTGTGATCCATTTGATCCTTTATGATATGTAAAAGACAGAAGTGCCATTGTTGGGGTTTTTTTATGCGTGGCAGCTGTGAGACATAATTCGAATGTGTGGGGCATTTTGGTTGTGGGTTGTGTTAGTCACGTGGCATTGTATGCTGATCACGTGGCACTTTGTGTGTGTGAGTGGTGCCACACAACACAAAAGTACACTATAGCGTTTTATAATTTTTGTAGTTAGGGTGGTGTGTTGCACTTGCTGTGAACCCATTTATGGGAATCCTGATTTGAGTGTGACGGGCGTTCTATATTTCTGAGTTAGATATGAGGGACTAATGGTTTGATTGTGTGGGTTTGTTGATTCGTTGTCACAAGTGTGGTGCTGCGTTGGGAGATAGTGACAAAAGAGGCTGAAACAGTGTGAGGTTTGTGTTTATTGTAACAGTTGGTGCTCATGGACGGGACAATGACGGCGAGAGGTAAGTAATGTCACACATTTCTGCATTGTACTCGTTTTGTAATGTTTTTTGTTTTTTTTGGGTTGAAGGGTTACGAAATGTGTATGTATGTTGTAACACATGTACCATTTTAGATTCGTTAGGATTGGGGGTTATGTGTGTGTCAAATATTGTTGGGGGGTGGGTTTTTGTTGGTATTTGTTTGTTTGCAAGGTACGTTGAGGGTTTGGTTGCAATTTTGTGTGGTGATAGTGTGACAGCATGTGTTGCGAGTAAGGATTTTTGTCTTCTGTTATTTTGCATGGTTTGTACTGTGTCTGTTGTGGTTGTGTAGGGTGTGTTGATTGTGTTTGACAGTGGCAATGTTATGCTGTATTGGTGTGTCTTGTTTTTTTATGGGCCATCTTGGTTGGTGGGGATGGTGCATTTTTCTTTGTAATTTGTTTGAGATTCGCTGTTAATATGCCATACATACACTCAGGACGCAGTCCACACACACACCCCACCTATGCAACCCCCCAAAACCCTAACACAGTGCAACGAACATCCAACTAATAGAATATATGAATTGCCAAATGTGCACAACTAATCCCAATAAAAACGGATGTGCGTGAAAGGAAGGGCACAATTGTCTCACTCAATTATGCCAAACAAAGGAAATAGGATCAAATGGGAATATATTTCTCCACTAATAGGACTAATGAGAACACTAAAACAAACCTTGGAACCAACTGGTAAAACTGTTTGTAGGATGGGATTTATCGGTAAATATCCCAAAAACTAATTAGTTTAGCATATTAGTTTTTGTAACTTTTTCAAGTTGACATTTAAAAAAAATATATTTATAAATTACAATTACATTCCCAAGGTTAATCTAAAATAAATTTCTTCTTTCGGGTCTAAAAAAATACATTTAACTCCTTAATGTTTCAAATCACATAGCAAATACTCTTTCCGCGCTAGTCAATTGTTAGGTCTATTAATTGATTTTGCTGAGATTAACAAATTTATATCTTAAAATATCTAGGGAAAATTATTTATAAGTCTTATTAGGGAGACTTATGCTACATATGGTCATACTAAAAAACTTATATTCCCATAAGTCCTGTGAGAAGTTTATTGACGCATTTACCCTCAATATTAGTTGTTAATATCATAAATAATAGTAAAACCATATATAGAAAATTGAATGTTACCACAGATCATATCTATATAAACGAAACGTAGCATGACACCTACATAAACGTAACGTGACACCTATATATGTAACATGACACCTACATAAACGTAACGTGACACCTATGATCTATGGTAACATGCAATTTCCTATCATATCTACATAAACGTAACATAACATGACACCTACATAAACGTAACGTGATTCCTATGATCTATGGCAACATTCAATTTCCTAAATTATGTTACGTATATGTAGATATGATCTATGACAACATTCAATTTCCTATATAGGAAATTGAATGTTACCATAGATCATATTTATATGAAACGTAATGTGACACCAACATAAACCAGTAACATTTTTACATTCAATTTAAAAAAATAAAAACTCATTAAGTTTGCGAAATGTAGCGTGACACGTTATGTTACGTTTATGTAGGTGTCACGTTACGTTACGTTTATATAGGTGTCACGTTACGTTACATTTATGTAAGTGTCACGTTATATTACGTTTATGTAAATGTCACGCCACGTTACGTTCATGTAGGATCTTGTGGAATACATTTCTATCTAAATAAGACTTGAAATTATACAGGACTTAGCCTACCATAAGTATTTGAAAAATGACTTATAAAAAAGACTTCCAAATAAAATAGATATTTGGGAGACTTATTTATAAGTCCTTTTTCAGACACTTATGGTAGGCTAAGTCCTGTGTAATTTCTTATAGAGTCTCAAGTCCTATTTAGATAGGAATGTATTCCACAATATCCTACATAAACGTAACGTGACATTTACATAAACGTAACGTAACGTGACACCTACATAAACGTAACGTAATGTGACACCTATATAAACATAACATAACGTGACACCTACATAAACGTAACGTAACGTAATGTGTCACGTTACGTTTCGCAAACTTAATGAGTTTTTATTTTTTTAAATTGAATGTGAAAATGTTACTGGTTTATGTTGGTGTCACGTTACGTTTCATATAAATATGATCTATGGTAACATTCAATTTCCTATAGGTATCACGTTACGTTTATGTAGGTGTCACGTTACGTTACGTTTATGTAGATATGATCTATGGTATAGGAAATTGAATGTTGCCATAGATCATAGGTGTCACGTTACATTTATGTAGGTGTCACGTTACGTTATGTTTATGTAGATATGATCTATGGTAACATGCAATTTCCTATAGATAACATGCAATTTCCTATGTAGGAAATTGCATGTTACCATAGATCATATGTGTCGCATTACGTTTATGTAGGTGTCACATTACGTTTATGTAGGTTTCACGTTACGTTACGTTTATACAGATATGATCTATGGTAACATTCAATTTCCTATATCTAGTTTAGCTATTATTTATGATATTAACAACTAATATTGAGGGTAAATGTGTCAACAAACTTCTTACAGGACTTATGAGAACATAAATTTTTTAGTAGGACCATATGTAGCATAGGTCTTCCTAATTGGGCTTTGTTTGACATCTTTTAATCCAAAAATAAGAAATAAAAGATAAGTACGTAAAACTAGTAGACCAATTAAAGATCAGGCTAGGGCAGAGGATTGAAGAAATGAGCGGAACTAACCTGTTGAAAAAATCAAGCAACAGTTTTGCTTCTTAATATCCAAAATCTGAAGGTATGTAAAGAAATCAAGTTAGGAATTGTCATCTTCTCATTGTTGATAATCTCTCATTGCTCATCTTCTCTCATTCATTTTTTTTGAAACTCTGTAAAAAAAGTTATTTACAAATTCAAATAAAAATTTAAAACAAAATGAATTTGTATTTCAAATTAATAAAAAAATATTTTTGAAAATAGTGAAAAAAAAAATGTGTTATACATTTTAAGTGTATTTAAATTGAGTGGATCTAGAAATTGAAATAAATAAATAAAATTGTATATTTTTTGTGAATTTGTTAGTATTTAGTGTTTAAAAAAAATCATAAATTTTATAAGTTCTAAGTGTATTTAGATTGAGTAGATCTAAAAACTAAATTTTCTTTTTTATATTTTTTTGGAAGACTTATTTATAAGTCATTTTTCAAACACTTATGGTAGGCTAAGTCCTGTATAATTTCTTATAGAGAATCTCAAGCCCTATTTAGATAGGAATGTATTCCTGTTGGCTTTTTGGCTTTCGAAGGTTATTATTGTAATTGTGAGCGTGCCAGCAAGGATCAATCAGCCCTTACAGAAAATTAATTGCCAACCAATTATCAGACGATTGTGTTTTAGTTCTTTCAGCCTCACTGAAGAGGACTTTTTACTGGTGACTTGATTTAGGAGAATTAAGCAAAATGACAATTAAATGAAGAACAGTTGAAACATTTCATTAAAATGAAAAACTTACAATAATCCAAACTCAGCTTCGTAGAGATTTACAGCAACAATCTACTTGAAACTACTCCTATGAACGAAGTACAATGCAAGAATTTAAAATACAGGAATGTAAAGAACAGGAAGTGTAAGACTGAAAATGTAGAAACTGGAAAGGAAAATAATAAATATAATATGACTGGTTTTTTGGATCTGAGTCTGGGGTCCTTTTTCTGGGCCTTCTCTGCTATTTATACTTCTCAAGGATGACCATCGAACTGTATTTTCAACCGTCGAACTGCTCCTCCATGATCGCTGATCATGTTGTCTTATAATTAGCTCCATTGTGCCATCACTTGCAGTTAGGCTTCCCTCCTAAATTTGAATTCAAATGTGAGTAACCGTTGAAGCCACATCACCTTACATCTCTTTGTTGATCCACTACTACTCAGATCTCGTAATAACCAATACTATCTGTCACGTGTACGATCAGGATCGAAGACTTGAATAGTCTTCTTGTATTACCCTTATTCTGCCACGCGTCGAATTGTAATTGGCTTGTACAAAATATGTAGCCAACATTACCCCTCGCACTAATATACCCAATACTTGGTGATATTAGTGGATCAAGGTCTTTTATCCACGTCTTAGAATGTGCATGGGCATTGCATTCTTCCGAAAATACAATTCTCATTTATCATCTGTATTAAACTCTCCTTCAATCTTTTGAACACCCCCACCACCTTAGTATTCGAACAGACTGATACATTTTTTATGGCTGAATTAATTTTCTCCTCCATTGATCGAGCACACGAAGAGTTATCTGATGATATTGTTTCTTCTCGAAAGAACCTCCATTCATTAGTTAGCCACCTTTACCCACCTTTCTATATTCAGGTCATGGATGCCTTTGTAAATTATCAACCCTTGGACTACGAACACATTGCCCTTAATCCTTTGATTCAGAAACTTACAAACATGGACATGGGAAGTTCTTCTTCTGACTCACCCTTGGACTACGAACAAACTGCTCTCAATCCTTTGATTCAGAAAGTCGCAAATACGGACATAGAAAGTTCTTCTTCACAACCCTCTGCATGGGGTAAGGCTGTAACTTCTTCTTCCTCTGGGGCTTCTAACTGGACATGCTGGTAAAAACCTGAGGTCTGTGATTTAAGGGAGCAAATCAACCATCACTTTGTTGAGTTTACTAACCCTTTAGAGTTCCCTTCCTATACGCGAAGCTCGGTGGTCTATCCTTACGTGCCCATCGACCGTCGACGCAGTTTGGAGGAGAATCTGCTTGTAGCATGGTACACATCCTCCATGCCTACAAAGATAGTGCCCACTGCCCGACGCCCAAAAGAGGCACAAGGGTACAATCCATCGTTCTTAGCCTAAAAGGTGAAGCTTTGCTCTTCTGATTGGCTCGATTATATTAATGCCCCTGTTCCTTCTGTCCTTGCTCCTCCTCCTGAAGTGGAGGCTTCCATACTTTCTCCTCCACCAACTCCTTGCTGGATAGAGAGACTGAGGCTTGCTCTCTTTGCGGATAAGGTCTTTCCTCCTTACAAGCCTCCACTTTCTCCTACTCCAGCTGAGCGGAAGCAAGCCCAACTTCTGCTTGCGGCCTTCTCTTACTTGCCTTTCAATGTTCTTGAGGACGACATCCCTCTCAAGAACCTTCGATGGGCTTGTGACATTCTGACTCGAGGTCACGTCCTCAACCCTCTTGCCCAAGCAGAGCTTCACATGTTTTTGGACCAACTTCCATTATTCCTCCACTGGCATCGGACCTCTGTGGCCACTACTCAGTCTTTGGACCAACTCTCATCCCTTCGAGTTCACGCTCAGTACGAAGCAGAGAACTTCATTGAAGAATTCGAAAGCTTCAACAATAAAGATTCTGCGTACTGGGATGACTTGGATATAGACGAGTTGGAACAAGGATTGAGAGAAACAACATTTGAAATAAAGGCTGAAGAGCTCTTTTATGAAGTGAGATCACATCAGCTTATGCAGCCAATCCTAGAAGAAATAGAGGATAGAATAAAGAAAGAACATAAATTCATTGATCATAGTTGGACCAAATTTCATAATCTTGTTATTTATTCTATTCCCTACTTTTATGAGCTTGAATTTGTACTCAAAGAGGGCCATTCAATGTAATTGCTTTTGCTTTAATACAACTAAGACGTTTCTTTGTTCGGCATTGTTTCATCTTGTCTCCATTTGTCTTTAAAAGCAAATTTAGGGCTTTGAACTGGACAATCTTATCCTTCGAATCCGAACTCAATCGTTTTAAATGAAACACTAAAAAAAACCAACATGAATTTTTCCAATTTATGGAATAAAGTTGACAGTTTTGCTAATTTTCATTTAAAATCAGTGTTTCCAATTTTAACAATCTTACCCCTTAAAGCTTGTTCTAATCATAACTAACATATGGTCGTGGTTAGTATAATTAATCAATTTTAAATTGACCTTCTTTCCATCGAACAACAGTTCATACTTTCAAAAATATGGAAGCTCTTTTTGAGGGTTGCACTGTTTTAGTTCGAAAAGACAATCTCTTTCTGTATATATATATAAGCCAACTAATGGTTTTGATGCTTCAAACACCAATTCCTATCCTTAAGGGGTCTCAAGTTTTGTTTCGAAGGACATTACTCTCATTTAAGAAACCTAAAACAGGTCTTTAATCCATTTGAAGTAAACAAATACTTGAGCATTTTTACATCCTTAGGTATGTAATGTGCTTCGAAGTCAGCTTCTCTGTTTCGAAGCCGCTGTTATTTGACTTTTGGCCCCAAAATCTGGTTTCGAAGCCAAATATTTTACTTCGAAGCTGGCATCAACATCTGGGATGTGTTTTTCCCGCTAAAAGTATCAATATTGAAGGAAACTCTTCGTATCTGTACTTTTAGTACTTCACGAATCACGCGATACATTTTCCAGACACAAAGGTTTTTAAAACCCTTTTATTTCGTGTTTTGAAATCATTCGCTCGCTTAACACACAAACCCTTTATCTCTATTGACTCTTTACTCCCTTTTCCAACTTCGTCCTCTGAGAAAGCTTTCAACCAATGGCTTCTTCTTCATTGAAAGTACCAGTTGTAGAGCGCGCGAGCCCGTCTGTAACCCTGAAAAGGATCATTGAGGCAGAATGTGAAAAGTACAAGGCCGGTGAGAAAAGCGCCATCGATGGACGCATCTTCATCCCTCGACGTCATGAGCAACAGGACTATGTGTTTGGGCCCATCTTCAAGGAGATTCTTACTGAGCTTTCAGCGTTATATCCACGTCTAGAAGACCACTGTCTCCTTTACGAAGGTGGTCTTGACTGGGGAACCTGGAGGATGAACCGTCCCCACCGATGCTGGCCCACGATGAGACCGAAGTGGCAAGAATGGTATGAACGGGTTGTCCCTGTTAGGACTTTGGACCTTCAAGAGCTCTGCCTTCTCGATGCCCTTCAACTATCAAGGTTTACCATCTCAGAAGACCCTTTCCTAATTCCTGCTACCCTTTGCTTCTGGAATTCTGCTTTTAATTTTTTTCAATTCAAATGTGGAATGATAGCCCCTACTGTTCTTGATATTTGCCATCTATTAGGATTGTCTCCCGTTGGTACCTCCATTGGACCAGATTATCCTAACTTACCAGTCCCTTTTTCCCTTTCCTCCCCTCCCTTAACTCGTCCTACAGTGACTTTGTGAAGGCTGGGAATAGAAAGGAGGGCCCTGTAACTGATAAGGAATTCTTTTCTTTCATACTATGTTGGCTTTGCAAATTCCTTTTTTACACTTCTTCTCAAAGAATCATGCCTGAATTTGCCCCTCTTGCCAAAGCTCTTGTCCTACAGAAAAAGGTGGCCTTAGCTCCATATGTTTTAGGTCATGTTTATAGAGTTTGTTCTCTTTTTTGTGAGAAACCCTTGGATGCCAATCAAGGAGGTCCATTTTGGATACTTTAGCTTTGGCTTTTTGCTTATTTTGCTGAGCTACAATCTAAGTGCCTTAAATTTTTTGAGGCAAACCCTCTTACTCATGGCATGAGGCTAGCCAATGCTTCATTTTATCCTTCTACTTTTGCTTTTTACTTCTCTTTCTTCCACCAACTTCCAGCTTCCCTTTCTTCTTACAACTTTCGTCCCTTCGAACCCATTACTATTGGCCCATCTTGGTTGAAGAATCTTCTAAGTGATAGGTTCTATGCTTCACCTTCTCACAAAGATATATGAGCTTCTATTCTGATCTCCAGAGAGTTATTCATTGGGACTATGAACCCCAGAGCCTATAAATGCATTGTTGAGCCCTATTGTCCTGCTCAATTTGCTAGACAATTTGGCTTCTCACAAGGGGTCCCAATACCTCTCTGCAGTAACACCAATCTAAGTCTTACTAGCAGGGATTTAAAGGTTCGAAGGTCCAAACTAGAAGAGGCAACTTCTAAGTTTGTACAGGACTTGATCGATTTTGAATATATCCCTTTCATTCCTCAAGGTAACCTATTGAAGAGGTACCAAAACTGGTAGGTGACCAACATGGAAGTATACTTGGCCATTACTCCTCAAGACTTATTAATGGTGCTGGATGTGCCTCAATCCAAGCCCAAAGGAGCTGGAGTTGCCACTTCTTCCACTGTTCTTACCACTTCAGTTCCTGTGCCTACCACCACACAGTCTACTTCTGCTGCTTTCACTCTTCCTAGAGTTACTCGAGCTGCTTCTAAGAAAGGTATATACCCTTGTTTCTTCTCCTTTTTGTCTTTTTATTTTATTTTATAATGCTTCTTAATCTTATCTTTAGTTCTTCTTTTGTGAAGGTTGTGCGGGTGCTTTACAGAGAGATTCTCCTCAGAAGACCCAAGCTTTACATCTCCTCAGGAGCAAACAGCAAAAGAAGAAAAGGAAACTCCTGCCTGATCTTGAAAAGGAAGCACCTGAAATTCAATCAACAGAAGAAGAAGAAGAAAAAGAAGAAGATCAAGAGCAAGAGACACCCTTACAAAGAAGAAAGAGAGCAAATATCTCTTCTTCTGGTTTGGCTCAAGATCCCACTCATGAGACAACTGCCAAAGTAGTAGCAGAGGAACTCACTTCTAAGGAATCTGAATCCCAAATTGAAGAGAGAGAAATTGAGAAGGAGTAGGCAATACCAATACAGAGAAAAAAGAGAAGGAAGATGACTGTCTCCCCTTTTAATTTGGTCGAAGACCCTATTCGTGAGATAGCTGCCAAGGCAGTAGAGCAGGAACATTCTAAGGCCATAATTGTTTTTGAGAGAGCTGAGAAGAGACGACAGCAACAATTCTTAAGAGATGAAGCTGCTGCTGCTGATGCAATCCAAAGGGAAACTGCAAGAACGCAACATATTGCTGAGCACTATTCCCTTCGTAGCTCTCTTATTGTTGCTATCACTTCTGAAACAAGTAATTTCTTCCAAGCCTCTACTGTTTTTCCTTGTCAAACTTTTGGTATTGAGACTTGACATTACTTTGTACTTCTTCTTTTGCAGCAACAACTACTGAGCCTGTTCTTCCAATAAGGACTCCCTCAGTTTCAGTTGAAGTTGATCAATTGCAAAATGTGAGATCCATTCAGATAATACTCCCACTTCCTAGGTCTACATTCTCCGTACCCTCCTTGAGGCCAAGTATTCCTGCATTTCTTTCTTTTGGTTTAAATCCATACCTCCCTTACTTGTCTTTTGATCTATCTCAATTTAACTCTCTTTCAAGCCTTGTTCTTCCTTCTCCTCCTAAGGAAATTCCAGCTATTACCCTCTCTTCGATGGTAGCTGATTCCCCTATAGAGGGTGCTGGCAATTCTCCAACTCATAGTTTATTACCTCTACCTAGTTCTAGCCCTTCTTCCCTCGACTTGTTGGTAGCTAGAACTATAAAGACTGCTGTAGATGCCCTACCCATTTCTCCTATTCTTATGCAGTCCTTCGTGCCCTCCACCAAAGCTCTTTCTGCACCTTTCATGTCCACGGACGAGGTAGACATCTTCGAAGCAAGACTAGCCAGTCTCTTCGACATGCCTTCTACCTCTCCAATGGCTAGTGATGAGACTGAGCCATTAGTTTTGGCTGATTCCTTTTTTGAGAGCTCTCCCTCCAGTAGTAAGCCTTCTTCACCTCTGATGGACTTGGACAGCAGTTTGGAACTATTGACATCCTTTTCGAGGCCTTAGAGAGACCTATAATGAGAAATGGCTTCCTTCAATGCTGCAAAATTGTTGAGCAATCCGGCATGAATGTCTCAAATCATTTGTCTCAGGCAGCAGCCACTATTGATTTTTACATCAACATCTGCCATGCTGCCAAGACTGCAGAGGAGAAATTGGTTAGAGATTAGAGCTTTGTTTCCAAAGTACATACTGAAGTATCAGAGCTAAAGGAACAACATTCCTCTATTTCTCAGTTTTGAACTCAACTACTAGAGAAGAAAGCTTAACTTGAGGAGGAGCTATCTGCAGTCAATCAGGCCTTAGTCCGAACTGACACCAAGTTACTGATTACCATTCAAGGACTGCCCGATCGAAAGCAAGAAATGACCACAGCCATCCAGTTATTTTCATCATTCAAGAATAGAATATCTGTTGTAAAAGAACAACTGAGGCATTGTACTGATTTCTAGGCCAATTTATGGCAAAATGTATTCAATTCTTTATGAAAAACAAATTCTTATTTATCATTTGACTATTCTTATATTCTTTTATTTAGCATTTATTATGTTCCTTGTGTTTCCCAAATGGTTAGAAAATAAGGCTTCAAATATCTGTCATTAATCCTTTTGGAATGTACATACCCATTTAAATTTCTCAAATGGTATGCTCCAAAAGGCAGGACTCGATGAACTTGATAGGGTCCTTCCCAGTTAGGTGACCATTTACCAAACTTATGGCTCTTGATCCCTATTGGGAGTATTGTCTTCCATACCAAATCACCTTCATCAAAGCCAATGTGTTTGACTTTTTTATTATAGTTTTTGGCTGCTCTCTTCTTTTGAAAAAGAACGCTATTCAATGCCAAAATTCTAGCTTCATCTATGCTTTCTAATTCCAAGCACATACTCTGATGGTATTGCTCAAGATCCAACTGGTCTTAGCATCTTACCCTCAAGGACTTAACATTAATTTTCACAGGTAACACTGCATCATGCCCATATACTAACACTACTACAAATATAGATAAAGATCACACTTTTTTGGTGTGATGTATGTTTTTTAATCACTCTTTTTAAGTTTTATTAAAGTGTGGTCTTTAGGAGTGTGATTAAAAATGGTCATTTTTAATCACACTTTTTAAGTGTCATTAAAAAATACTTTCATCACATCTTTTAAGTGTGATTAATAATATTTAGATCACACCTTTTAAGTGTGATTAAAAACATTTAGATCACACCTTTTAAGTGTGGTTAAAAACATTAGATCACACCTTTTAAGTGTGATTAAAAATATTTAGATCACACCTTTTAAGTGTGGTTAAAAATATTTAGATCACACCTTTTAAGTGTGATTAAAAACTTTAAATCACACCTTTTAAGTGTGATTAAAAACATTTAGATCACACCTTTTAAGTGTGGTTAAAAACATTTAGATCACACATTTTAAGTGTGATTAAAAACTTTAGTTCACACCTTTTAAGTGTGATTAAAAACTTTAGATCATACTTTTTAAGTGTGATTAAAAACATTTAGATCACACCTTTTAAGTGTGATTAAAAATATTTAGATCACACCTTTTAAGTGTGGTTAAAAACATTTAGATCACACCTTTTAAGTGTGATTAAAAACTTTAGATCACACCTTTTAAGTGTGATTAAAAACATTTAGATCACACCTTTTAAGTGTGATTAAAAACTTTAGTTCACACCTTTTAAGTGTGATTAAAAACTTTAGATCACACCTTTTAAGTGTGATTAATAACTAATAAAACCTGTGATAAAAAAAAATTGACATATTTAAAGAATAATCAATATTATTTTTGCACGCGCATTTGAATAATGTAATACACACTATATACTATATTTTGAATCACAACCATATATTGAATGAAATAATATCATATATTTCATAAATAAAAGTTAAATGTTTAAAAGTATATACAAAGAAATTAAATAAATAAAAAATTAACTGTGATTACATACATTAAAAAATAAAAAATAAAAAACTTGAAAAAAGTAAGTTCTTGAATTCTTTGACCATATTTTGCATCTCTCCAAGAAATTTCTGACCTGAAAAATAAAAAAACAAATTAATTTAAAAACCGCCAGAAGCATATGAATAAACTTACTAATTAATTTATAAACTTACATTTAGATCACACCAAAAATAATGTAATTTATCCAGTTGTTAAACTGCCCCAATCCTTTCCCCACAGCCACCAAAAATGACATAATTATTTTGATTCTCCACACAAATAGTATAAAGCTACAAAAGATATTGATACCCTTGTAGAAGCCAAGCCAAAATAAATCATCAAGGCATGAATGATTTCAAACTTTCTTAAGCTAGAATAATTTAATAATAAAACAAAAAAGTGATCTAAAACTCAAGATATGCACTTGTAGAAAATGACAATATTATTTGAGAAACAAGACATTTAATAAAAGATTAGATACTATTATGTTATTATTATGTTTGAAATTCAAAACTTGAAGAAGCAAAACAAACCTTGTTGGATCCATTTTTGCAGTCAAGGATTTAAGGGAAAAAAGTAGACCGAACATGAGCTTGTGGTCCTGCCGGTATGTTAACATCCAATGAAGAAAATTTCCAATTTAACCATCACTGATTTAACTTGAGACTTTTACACCCCACCATGAAAAAATTTCTTCACCCTTGCTCCCTATATAAACATCATCATCAAATAAAAAACACCATCACTAACATCATCCGCTCTTTCCTATCATAACCATATATATATATACACATACCCATATCAGACATGATGCCTCAATTTTTTCCCAAACTAAAAATACAACTGTTACAATGAAGGGAAATTGGACTAAGAGGACACTTGACGACTTCTAATAGTGTCAAAATATGCCAAAAGGGAAAGAAGAAAAATATTGTAACTACTAAATACATTCAACAGATGCAACAACTATTAAGACTACATTACTAAACACTGCTAGAAAATTTATGATTGCTATGAAAGAGATTATTACACTATACACCCACAACCCGTCTCTATTCTTACTCACAGATATGTAAAACGTAAACAAAATCATGAACCACCAATATATGATGCTACCCAACTCAGTTTTGTCATATATTCTAATAATTGAACTTCCTAATGATATCACAGCACATACAGTATACCATCTGCAGTCTTTTGTGCATACATACCTGTGTACCTATTCTCTCATTTGCACGCTGTAATGTTCACAAGCAGCACTATACTGTCCTATTTTGTTATGTAGATACATGTACTGATTCTGGATTATCACTGGAGTGGAGGCATGAAGAAATATATTGTTGATTGTATTACGAATTTGTCCTTCACTCACATGAAACGATCACCGCTGTTGTCACCTTCATTACTTTGTTTCAAACTAAGATTGGCGAAAGCCCTCGACAAATATAAAATGATGAAATTACATGTGCTCGAATTGGCATACCTTTTGCGCTTGCTCTTCAAGACTGTAGAAGTGGAAGAATTGCTGTGCCAATTCCTTTTCCTCTGATTAATGAACCAATTATTTATCTGTTTCAATTGCAACCCTGTTTCCTGGACCAATCTTGCCTTGTCTTCCTCCTGAAAGAACAACAATTAACCACGGTGATTTAGAAAAACTCACCACTTAATTCTTGCGGCAAGCAGTATCAACAAACTCACCACTTAATTCTTGCAGCATGCAGTATCACAGATCAATTTAGCCAAACAATAAAAGGCAAATTCAGTGTCCTTTTAATGTTATGGAGAGCACATGAGAGCAAACTTGCCCGAAACTTTTAGCACAAGTCCAAACTAATAACCATGGTTAGTTGGAGCTTCATGCTTACCCATTAGTGCTTTAACCTACCAAATTTGAAACTAATAGCACGAAAGCAACCCATTCAAAGCCAAAGGTCATTGTGCTTCTCAATCATGAAAACTTACAGTTGGGTACGGCCACTTAGAATGTGATTGCCACCAAGCCTTCAACATAGAAGTGGTATCACCAGGGAGCTTTCCTGCCCTTCTCTTGCGTAAGATTTCCTCCCTAATGTCAACGATTTTCTCCTTGTAACCCTATAAAAAAAAAATTAAAAAAAAAAAGAAAAAAAATATTAGTTGACGGCAATATATGTATAGAAAAGTGTCCACAATCAAATATTTGTCTCTCACCTGTTTCAGTTCATGCTTCAGCTCTTGCCTCACACGCTCCATCAAGGATCTTTCACTCTCTGTTGGGACGAGAGGACCAAAACCCAAGATGTCAGCACCCTCCAAACTTCCATCAAACAAGTTTGTGTCACTGTCTACTTGGTCATCGTCATCATCAGACATTGTTGCCCCTGTGCCTTCTCCAGGAGAAACACCTGTTCATATACCATGTTAAGCAGAATTTGCTTTAGTATTTCAAGATTAGACAGCATGGAGTTCAACATGGTAAAGTACAATTCCATTTTATAATTTTTCATTATGCTTTTGATTCTTGAATCTTGCTACTTTACCATAAGAACAGGTTTATCTGCAGAAGAAACAAAGCAATAGGTGTTCCTTTGACAATTTTTTTTTTTAGATATTGTATATTTATCTCAATAAGGACAAGTGATTTACATTTGGTCAGACCAAAAAAAAAAAAAATCAAACGTAACCAATTCCGTGTTATAAAAATGTATACGCATGTATCATGGTTCTCAAGGGTCATCACAGCCACACTAGGTATTCAGTTACAGGTGCTTCTTGTGAAATGTCATAAACCGTCATACGGAAAGGCTTAAGAATCAGATAGATACCATGCAGAGTACATTTTTTTAAAGCAATCACTAATTCCTCTATAAGTAATAGAAAGAATATTAGCATGCCAGACACAGGAGAATTTGGTAGTAAAAACAATGTAATGAGAAATATCCATGAAGATATTTTTTTTTTTTGGGTGGGTTATATCCATGAAGATAGATAGTAGCATTGAAGGCTTCGAAATGTTAATTACAGATAGAATGGAAAATATTGAACATGAAGTAGTCCAGAAGCAAGGGACTCATATCACTAAGTGTTATGGGCTAATACAGCATTCTCATGCATATAAAAATTGTGCAGCACTGCACCCAAAACCTTTATCTCAATACTTTCTCGCAGCACTTATATATGCTTCCTCATTTGTCCAGCTTCAAGCTGGTTCTCAGAGGGTTCAATTATTAATAATCATCTGTTGAAAAACAATTCCACACTTCCAGTTTCCTTCT
This sequence comes from Camellia sinensis, assembly GCF_055761805.1. Classification (NCBI taxonomy): domain Eukaryota; kingdom Viridiplantae; phylum Streptophyta; class Magnoliopsida; order Ericales; family Theaceae; genus Camellia; species Camellia sinensis. Next base: position 61,523,973 of record NC_138974.1, read on the forward strand.
GCAAATTCAGCAATTATGCTACAAAAAGGATTTTTTTTGAAAGGTATTTTATTATGTAGATCATATTAGAATGCATTCACTAACAAGTAGCAACACAACATAATTTTAGGAGTAATGGAAGTGTTGATTTGAGCATCTAAAAATCGAAGCCTATTGATGCTTGTGGGAATTTTAATCATAGTTTTTTTGCTTCATGCTTCTCAATGGAGTTGACATAGGAATTATCTCACACACAATAAGTAATCAACTGCTCGACAAGAGTTTGTGCCTAAATGATTTTATATTCTCTAGGCCTCATTTGGAAACAGACTATTTTAGTAAATTTTTGGTTTTTTGGCTAAAATATGAGGTAAAAAAAAAAACTAGTATGTTTAGAATGGCTTTTTGATTTTTTACGAAAAGATGTGCAAAAAGTAGAGAGAAAAGGGAATCTTTGACTTTTTGGTATAGGTTATAGGCTTTTTGATTTTTTTAGTAACTTTTAGGCTTTTAAGCTAAAACATTGACATGCCAAACGAGGCCTAAATATAAGTCTAGCCACCAGAGGAGTTAGAAAAATAATCTACATGGAAAATACATTATCTTCACTGAAGTAAATAATAAGAATAAGAATAATAATTTAAAAAATAAAAAACCAAATTCTTAGCTTTGACCTGCCAGTTAACTGGGTCACAGCATGAAGTATCTATGTGCTCATGTGTAGTTAAGCTGAGGCTGAGTATACATATGCATTGAAAACTAAGAATGAAGTGCAAAGATTTCATGAGGCCTTGGGCTTTAGGGCAAATTATTGGATTTAGTCAAGATGCCAATGGTGGTGGATGACAAGCAATAAACTCATTCAACCTAGTAAAGGGCTATGCTCTGAGAGTCCAGAGGATTCTTTGGATTTGGAAAACCAAATTAGAAACCTTCCCAGTAGTCCTGTTCTTTGTTTTGAAGTTTTCTTCTTCCTCAAAATCAAAATATCACTACCTACCTACCAAGGAAGGTGATATGTACCATTCTTAATTCATATCAACAAACTAAAGAAAAATGTAAGGTCATGAGAAGTCATGTAAACTCCAATGTAAGTAACAGCACTAAAGGTCTCGAACTGTCAAAAAATTGTATGATAATCAACATCATTACAAGAAAGCAAGTAAAAATTGGCCTGCGGAAAAAGGATTTCAAATTCTGGGGAAACCTGGAATCTATTGGAGTACACAAGAAATCTGAGAAATGAACAAATCTAGAAAGAATAAATAATGAACATACCTGTTAAGCTTTGTAAGGATTGCTCAATCTCCCAGCAAGCCATTACTGCTTTCATTGCATGCACACGAACATGTTGTTGCAGTTGTTCTTTAAAAGAACAGAGCAAGAGTACATAATGTGTCTACATTATAAGAGGAAGATATATGAAAAATAAGATACATTTAAAAAAAAACTTTCCTTTTGAATGTAGAACATGTTTATGTATCAAAATAAGTCTTAAAATAATATAATGCAGTCATTTTATGACCATGACAGTTGCTCAAAGAAATTAGCAAATGAAAATTTTTGAAACCTTATAAGCGTATTACTTGTATTATAATCAGTGTCTCAGAATATGCTCAAGTATCTGCCACCAAATACTGACTTTGGCATTCAAAAAAAGTGAAATCGGATAATTGAAAGAACTAAAACAACTCCTTAACAAGGCACATTAGATTCCAAATTATGTTCTCATTTTGCATACCATCACTATCCATCTTTAAGGCAAGATTATCACTTCTAAACAAGTTTCAATCATAATACACCAGTTTAATACCTTGCAGAAGATGAAAGTTATGACTCTGTCATTCCTGAAATTGTAACCTTGGAAGTTTCCATATCATTGAGATCAATAAAGATCACTCATTACTGTTCTAGTATATAGTTTGAAATTGAGAGCAGATTCAATCCTTCGTGCACACAATCCAATTTTCCTCTGCTGGGGATTTATCATAAAATACTATTTAGTGCAAAACTACCACAGGGAAAAATAGAAGAACTCTTCTACTACCACATCCATGAGTTATTTATATGAAATATATCCATATAAAATTCATCCACCCATGCAGAATAGTAGTTTTATCTCTAGGAAAGTTTCTTCCTACAAATTTATAGGTACAAAAAATGAGAAACCTTATTATTATCAAGAAATTCTGCTTTCAAGTTCTTTAACCTCTTTCCATTTAATTGACAGGGTTGCAGGATGTATGCCGCTATGTTTACACAATATAGCTGATGTACAAGTGTAGACTCTTGTCAGTGACGAAACACCTTTCATGACTCTCAATTAAAGCACTCAAACCTCGGAGAAATAAATTAATTAATTAACTAAAAATCCAAAATGTATGGCATTAAGAAAATATAACTACCATTCAATCCAAGTTCTCTAGATGTGGGAACCAATTCAAGCTCTTGTAGAATTTCCAATAGAGAAAACTCAAATTCATCCACAAGAGCCTAAGAATTGAAGCAGTTTTAATTCAACACAAAATAGTTAACTAATGCATTTAGTTGTACTACCTTCTTAAGGAAACTAAAACCCTAAAATTGGAGTTAATCAATGAGTTCATGTTTTTCCACATACTCGTCGTACACCTAACCTAATCATTATTAAAATGCCTTTATTCTCATTGTTAATAGGTCTACAGTTTGAAATGTCCAATTAAGATGCGACGCAGAGAGACAATAATGTGTTTGGTTATCTTGGAAACGACTTTACTTGGAAATGACTTTAAAGCAACAGAATCATCTAGTAGCATATGCTGATCATCTTTGACAGTAAAAAATATTTAATGAAATTGTTGCTTCAACTTTCAGATTCATTGAAAATGATCTTGGCTTTGAGTCACATCATCATCACTTTCTACATCTTTTGATTTTGTGAATGCATTACACTCTTAAAACTTTATTTAGATGTGTTTTATATAAATGGTAAAATTAATATCACATTTCCCTAATTGATTAACTAACTAACTTCAATCAAATATGAGTTCAGGGTATCCTCAATTGAAAAATGCAAAAATTATATTATCATAACAACTTCAAAGCTTTCTCAATCAGAGGTTATGAGATTTATTGTTCGCGTCAATTAATTTCTTAAAGAAGAACAAGAAGAAGAAAGCGTTGCTATTGATTCTAATCGTATCTAAGGTCAAGAGCAAGGCTCACAGACTCTTAGGTTTCAGGAGAACCTTAGTTTACAGCAATCTCCATCATCAGCGGTGCATTTTGTAGTCATTGCTCATAGAGTCAGTCCATTATTGTGAGAAGTATGCTGTTGAAATTTTTTTACTACGTAGTTCCAAATTTAAATTTTTCGCCCCCATGTAATCCAAATTCAGTAAATATTTTCTCAAAACTGCAGTTCAAAGCTTCTCAATCATGAGTAACACTCAATGAATAAGCAGCAATATTGGCCATTTTTTCATATCAACAGTCTCAGCTCCAATAAGTAATTGTCTATCACTGCAAATCAAGACCTCTCATATAATTTAGTAAAACAATACTTTAAAGTTCCTACCAAGAACTTAATTTAAGAGCAAAGACAACTAATCAAGACCTCTCATCCAATATTTAGTATAACAATACTATAAGTTCCTAAAATAACTTAATTTTATGAGCAAAACGTTTGATGCCCTTGTTTCAGCCACTCTTCACATTACAATGCAGATCCATACGAACGCAACAAGTACAGAAAGAACAAAAATAACCAATATTTTCCCTATAATATTTACTTGTCAAGAGGATATTGATCAAAATTGATTTAAAAAAATAATCTATAGCAAGGAAAATTTTCGCCCTGATGAATTGTTATCTAGGAAGCACGGGTGCGGGTACGAGTACGGTACGGGTATGAGTGCGGGTACGCCGATACGGCAAAACCCCAAAAAAGTATGATACGGGTACGGCTGCGGTACGCCGATATTTTTTTTTTTTTTTTATAATTATGGTTAAGGGATCCAACCTACAGGCAGATAACTTAAAACCATTGTTGAAATTAACCAATGTTGAAACAGGCAGATAACTTAACTTAACTCAAAACCAATGGTTATGCATCACAAATTAATGCTCTGTTTTTCAGTTACAAAATCCTCATCACTCCCCCTCAAAATAAATAGCTACCAAAGAGAATTTAAGGTGTCAAGGGATTTTAATTTGTCATCAAGCTTTACAACCAATATCATATTGCATATATATATGACATATATCAGAAAAAAAATAAGGACAGATCTTAGTTAAACAAATCTGGACAGATTTTAGTTCAAAAATCTGGACATATATCAGAAAATAAATAAATAAATTAGGACAGATCTTAGTTCAACAAATCTGGACAGATTTTAGTTCAAAAATCTGGACAGATTTTAGTCCAAAAATCTGGACATACATCAGAAAAAAAATAAAATAAATAAGGACAGATCTTAGTTCAACAAATCTGGACAGATTTTAGTTAAAAATCTGGACAGATTTTAGTTCAAAAATCTAGACATACATCAGAATTAAACCTTATGAACAAAGTTTCCTTTTTGATTAAGAATTAAACCTTATGAACGAAGTTTCCTTTTTGATTAAGAATTAAACCTTAATCAAAAAATAGTCATTCAAGTTTTTTCGGTGTCACTTATAGATCCACTCACTTCTCTCAAATTATTTCCCAGCAAAATACACATTAAACTCCCCTTGCTATTTTTTTGCTTCTTCAGAATCTTTGCTAATTGAATCTAGGTGTGAAATGATATACATAAAACTATGACAAACTCTAGTTCTATCAAACCTTATGAACAAAGTTTCCTTATATATGTCCAAAAGAGTCCCATGTAAATCATACAATCATTGAACACTAACCACAACCAAAATAATTAAAAACAATGTCTGGCACAACATTTGGACCTCAATGAAAAAATTAGCTCCAAATCCAAACAAGTGATGAATCATGAATCTATTACAGTGTGAGACTCCAATACCAAACAAAATATGTCTAACAAACATATGCCAATTTCAACAAAAATTTAATCAATCTCCAAGCTAGGAATAAATATGGAGTTAATAAGGCCAATAGATGATACTGGAAGAGTTTTCTGTTACAGGAATCAACATATCACATATGGCATTAGAACCAGTTATAGTGTTTCTAATACCATCTTATGGATCCCAAAACAAACAGTATATGCATGTCAAATTATTAGTTTTCTTTGCACAACCGAAACATTTTCTGTTTTATATAATCAAATAAATTTTTTTAATTTCTATGGGAAATCAAAATACTCACGCAAACATATTATGTTTGAAATTCAAAACTTGAAGAAGCAAAACAAACCTTGTTGGATCCATTTTTGCAGTCAAGGATTTAAGGGAAAAAAGTAGACCGAACATGAGCTTGTGGTCCTCACCTAACATCACATGAATATGATAAACTAAGATTAAAAAGACAATTACATGCATTACATATATTTATGTACCTATTTGCACATATTTGCTCATAGGGAATAACAACCTTTAGAAGGTACTGAAAATATGAGAATCGTCGGTGCTGATTCTTGTTTTTGTATACAATTCTATCAACAATTTCAATCTTTGAACCCATATATTCACCTGTTCAGGAATATATTGCACCAATGTGACCAAACACAAAGCTAATTTCCTTTAAAGAAAAGAAAAAGAAAAACAACAACAGATATTGATGTCAACTGAAATTGGAATAGGTTCTAGTATGAGATCAGTTCATCTAAATATGAACTATAACACTATTTTTTCTCTTTTTTTTCCTTTTCTTCTAATGTTCTAGCAACAAACTCTCTCTCTCCCTCTCTCTCTCTCTACATATATATATATATATATATATGAATTTGAGTGTATTTGGGTTCTGCTCTAATGAATGCCAAACAGGGATCTTGAGCAGTGCCTCTCAAGACTCACTGGTTGTTCCTCTTTTTTTATACTAACAAATTCTTTGATTCTTGAATTCATGGATTCTATCAAATTCTCTATAAAATCTCACTCAGTTCTGTTTTTTTTGTTTTATAATTTCCTAGATGCATTTATGTTTTTCTTATAGAAGTCCATATATTTGATTCATGACATCTTATCAAAAGTGAATAGACAAGAGAAATCAAATAGAATCTTGTGTGTGATACAACTTAAGCAACCAAAACATACATAGGTTACCATAAATCTATCCTTCGGTGTGTTCAAATGTCTAAATAAGCCAATGTACCATTTTTTTCATTTCTATAATTGTACCTAATATTTGATATCATTAATTCTAATAAATTGCCACAATTTTTCACTAACACTTCAGTCTAGAGAGCACTGAATCTGAAGATTTCAACTCACCAAATGGCAAAATTGAAGAAAAGTCTCACTTGGTTATGAAAGAACTATCTAGGTTCCAGGTTTTTTCAAAGCAATTATTCCAAAAGAGTGCACACTGCATATATAATAACAGAACTATTTCAATGGAGTTGAAGCATGTCTTTTCTTATTTATATCTTCTCTTACCGTAATAAGAAATGTAGTGAAAGCAATTCAAGTACAAAATGAAATGCAATTCATTTTCACAAAGAGAAAAGGCACTCTTACACGATCCAAGTTCCGGTACTTGGAAACCAAAGAATAAGCTTTCGTAATTCCAATTCCAGGAACAGATGGAAGAAAAGCGCAGCCAGCTAAGCGCACATGCCTGTGAGAAAGCTAGAAGATAAGTGCGTCTCCTGTCTCAAATTAGTTCATATATATGATAGAAAGGAACCGCAAAGGGTTGTATAATTTTTAGTGTTATAAGTTTGTAAATAAATTTGAAGTGTCTCAAATCACCTGTGAAAAGTTCTTTATCAAAACATTGGAAGGAAGGCACACGAGATGCAGACTCAAAAACCTTGTTTTGCACTATCTCTTCACCATTGCCATAGCGGTCCATCTTGAAGACAACCTGCTTGCAACCAATGCAAAACATAAAAAGACAATTAGTGCTAAAAATGAGGCTTGAGTCATCAATATCAAAGTTCTGTTGAATTTCTTACAGTTGGACAGCCATATGCCAGTAGATCACTGTCCTTTGAAGTCACTGCTACAATTCCACCTTTTTCTGCTTCTAGGCTGGATAGGTATGCTAATTGTGCATCAGCTTCACATGGAGATACTACAAATTCAATGTTCTCTGATCTCAGAATCTAAAAAATCAACAGTTGAAAGAATCAAAGATTATAAAAAATGGCAAATTGGTACTTTTAATTCACAGTAGGTAATGGAAAAACACTAAATAGTATTCCAAGTTGCAAATAGCTGATAAAGAGTCGCAATTTGGTACCTGAATCAGTTGATGTGCTGTTGATGGAGTGATACTCACTGCCCTTTGCATGTGAAAACAGAAAAGTGAGTATGAATACTTGATTGTTTCGATAATTTGCATATAACACATAATTATCAGAACTAGTGAGTTGTTTTTTGTGCATTTAAAAATTTTAAAAAGTGACTAAAAAATCACCAAAAATAGAAAAACTAAAAAACAGTTTGTGAAGACAAAGTCAAACAAGATGTGATGGATTTGGTCAAAAAAAAGATGTGATGGATTCAGAATCATACCTCCTTTGTGAAGCCGTGAATAAGCATCAATACCCACCTGAAAAAAGAATGCAAAAAATGTAACTACGAAGAATCTGACATAGATAGATATATATGAAATGAGAGGAGGTGATTATATTACCCGCTTGCCCGCATACTTCTTGATGTGAATGGGTTCAATATGGGGTTTCATGAACCTGAGAAGATCTTTGATACCCATTACTTATAAGCATTTTATCAAACAGTTGAAAGGCCATTATGCAACAGCATTAAATTGTGTTCTATGTTATCCAAATCCGAAGAAACATCAAATACTAAACCAAATTCAACAATTTCAAATATATGCAAGATGTAATCTTTGATTTTTCATGAATACTTTTTACTATTAGCCAGAAACAAAGAAAGAAAATAGTCTGTATAAATTTTCTTCTCTGTTTCATCAATATTTTCTGAACCCATTGAAGCAAAAATGAACAAAATAAACAGAACCCATTGAACCGATCGATCTGTGTTCACTTTAACATAAATTAGTGTACACACACATATATATATATATCAAATAGATCTAAGATCGTAGATACAGATCTGAGTTCGTATATAAACAATCAAAAAATCAGAGAATGAGACTCACAAAATTAATCTTCAAATCGGATTGATCGAGAGCTTTGAGCCAAGATGGAGAGAGCCGGATAGAGATTACGATCGTGAATCGGAGCTTTGAGCCAAGATGGAGATCGTGATCGTGAGTCGGAGCCGGATGGAGAGCTCGATCTAGTGAACTTTCACCATAAGAAAGAGGAGTGATGAGGGGACAAAAAAAACCCTAGATCTATCTCAGGACTGAGAGAAATGGAAGAATGAAAAACGTGTGGGCTTAAAGGGGAAATATGTTATACAACTAGCACGGTGCTTTTTTAAATGAGTTGGCTATAAAATATTTTGAAAACCTTTTAAACAACGATTTTTAAAACAACGCCATAACAAAAACGTTGTTATAGGCCAATTTTTTTTTTGTAGTGTGACTGTTTCAATTAAATTTATAAAAAAATATTTTTAATTATTCGAATGATAAAAATTATATAAAAGTGATAATTATTTTTTATTTTTTAACTAAATTAATTTTTAAAGATAAAAATTATATAAAAGTGATAATTATTTTTTATTTTTTAACTAAATTAATTTTTAATTTTTAATTTTTTTTTCTAAAAATCAAATCATACATAGCCTAAGAATCTTTTAATAAGTCATTTCTTATGTTGGTAACTTATTTAATTATTTATTAATTTTACAACATTTTTACCATCATTTTCAATTTTTAATTTATATTTACAAAAATTTTAAAAACTGTCATAAAAACTTGTTCAATACTTTTTTTGATTTATAAATGGACGTCTCAGTTTGTAAATTTGAAGAAAAAGCGTAAATTCAAAAAATGAGTTTATGTTGGTTTTTAAACATAAATTTAAAAATTTTACTAATAAATTTTTTTTTCAATTAATTTTTTTTCAATGAATTTTTTTTCTAACTGATACTAACCAAGGGGGCAATTGGTAATGCTACTTTAAACCTTAGGGAGGAGATTGTAATTTCTAAAATGTGAGGGGTGGTAATGTAATTTACCCACTGAGGACAAAATTAGTATTCAAAAAAATTAAATTGCTAAAGGGGAAAATTCGTAATGAAACTTTAAACCTTAGGGGGGAAATGTAATTTCCAAAATGTGAGGGGGAAACTGTAATAAACATAAATCTCAAGGGGTGTTAGTGTAATTTACCAAAAAAAATTAATTGGAAAAAAAATTATTTGAAAAAAAATTAATTGAAAAAAAAATTAAAAATTTTTAAATTTCTATTTAAAAACCAACGTAAACTTATTTTTTGAATTTACATTTTTTCCTCAAATTTACAAACTGAGACAATCATTTATAAACCAAAAAAAATTATCAAACAAGTTTTTATGACAGTTTTTTAAATTTTTGTAAATATAAATTGAAAATTGAAAATGAAATTGTTCTGTTTGGTAACGTTTACGTTTTCTGTTTATATTTACAAAAATTTTATAAACTGGTTTTTGTTTATTTTTAGAAAAACATAAATTACAAACGCGTTTGGTAATTGACAAAATATTTAACAAAATTTAAAAATATAACAAAGAGTGAGAAATGGCAAGTGGTGGCGGAAGATGGTAGTGGGAAGTGGTGATGGTAGGTGGTGGGTAGCGGGTGGTGGTGGGTGGTGGTAGTGATGGGTGGGTGGGTGATGGTGACGAGTGGTGGGTGGTAGTGGTGGTGGTGGTGGCGGCGGGTGGTGGGCGATGGTGGTAGGTGGGTGCCGGAATGGCAGGTAGTGGTAGGTGGTGGTGGCGGATGGTGGTAGGTGGGTGGGTGGGTGACGGTGGTGGTGGTGGTGGTGGGTGGGTGGGTGGATGACGGTGGCAGGTGGTAGCGAGTGGGTGGTGGTGGTGGTGGTGGCGGGTGGTCGGTGGTGGTGACAGGTGTGTGGCGGGTGGTGGCGAGTGGGTGGTGGTGGCAGGCAGGTGGCGGGTGGTGATGGTGGGTGAGTGGGTGGGTGATGGTGGCAGGTGGTAGGTGGTAGCGAGTGTGCGGTGGTAATGGTGGTAACGAGTGGTGGATAGTGATGACGGGTGGTGGGTGGTTGTGGCAGGTGGGTGGCGGGTGGTGGTGGGTAGTGGTGGGTGTAGGTGGGTGAAGGTGGTAGGTGGTAGCGAGTGGGTGGTGGTGGTGGGTGGTGGGTGGTGGTGGTGGGTGGGTGGTAGGTGGTAGGTGGTAGGTGGTTGGTGGCTGGTGGTAGTGGGTGGCTGGTGGTGGATGGTGGTGATAGATGGGTGCTGAGTGGTGGTAGCGGGTAGGTGGCGGGTGGTGGATGGTAGTGGCGGGTAGATGGCAGGTGGGTGGTGGTGGCGAGTGGGTGTTGGTGACGGGTGGTAGGTAGTGAGTGGTGGTGGCAGGTGGTGGTGGGGGATGCGTGGCGGGTGGTGGTGGCGGAAGACGGTGGTGGAAAATGGTAGCGGGTGGTGGCTAGTGTTGGGTGGTAAAAAAAAAAAAAACTCAAAACTCAAAACGGAAACACATTTTTTGAGTTTACATCTTTTGGCCAAATTTATAAACTGAGACCACTGATTTATAAATAAAAAATTTACCAAACAAGTTTTTATTTGAGTTTTTAAAATTTTTGTAAATATAAACAGAAAACTGAAAACGGTGCCGTTTGGTAACACTTACGTTTTCAGTTTTCTGTTTATATTTACAAAAATTAAAAAAACTCAAATAAAAACTTGTTTGGTAAAATTTTTGATTTATAAATCAGTGGTCTCAGTTTATAAATTTGGCCAAAAATTAAAAACACAAAAAATGTGTTTCCGTTTTGAGTTTTCAGTTTTTTTTTTTTACCACCCAACACCCGCCACCACCCGCCACCACCACCTACCACCCACCCCCACCACCACTCACCCCCACCACTACCTGCCACCACCACCCACCACCCACCTGTCACGCACTCGCCACTACCATCCACCCCTCGCCGCCACCACCACCATCCACCACCCACCTGCCATCCACCCACCACCACCCACTACCCGCCACTACCATCCACCGCTCGCCACCACCACTACTTGCCACCTACTTGCCACCACCACTCACCACCCACAAGCCACCATCACCAGCCACTCACTACCACCAGCCACCTGCCACCCACCCGCCACCACCACTACCACCACTATCACCCACCACCCACCTGTCACCACCACCATCATCCACTCGCTACCACCTACCACCTACCACCCGACACTGTCACCCACCCACCCACCCACCCACCCACCACCACCACCACCCACCACCCCCCGCCATCCGCCACTTACCTGCCACCACCACCCGCCACTTCCACTACCACCACCACCACACACTCGCTACCACCCACCACCATCACCCATCCACCCACCATCACCACCACCCACCACCTGCCATCCGCCATCTGCCACCCGCCACCCACCACCCACCACCCGCCACCCACCACCCACCATCTGCCACCCACCACCCACTCGCTACCACCCACTACCCGCCACCGTCACCCACCCAGCCACCACCACCACCAGCCACCACCACCCATCCGCCACGACCCGCTACCACTCACCATCTGCCACCCACCTGCCACCACCACCCGCCGCCACCACCACCACTCACTCGCTACCACCCGCCACCCGCCACCGTCACCCACCCACCCACCCACCATCACCACCACCACCACCACCACCCACCACCACTAGCTACCCATCACCCACCATCACCACTTTCCACCACCGTCTTCCGCCGCTACTTGCCATTTCTCACTCTTTTTTATATTTTTAAAATTTTTTAAACATTTTTTCAATTACCAAACGCGTTTATAGTTTATGTTTTTCTAAAAATAAACAAAAAATAAACAAAACTAGTTTATAAAATTTTTGTAAATATAAACTTAAAACGTAAACGTTACCAAACACATTGGCACCTTAGAGCTTTAGATGGTAAAAATGTTGTAAAATTAACAAATAATTAAATAAGTTACCAACGTAAGAAATGACTTATCAAAAGATTCTTAGGCCATATATGGTTTGATTTTTAGAAAAAAATTTTAAAAATTAAAAATTAATTTGGTTAAGAAATAAAAACTAAAAAATAATTATTATTTAAGGGTAAAAAATAATTATAATTTTAATTTTTGAGCAGGTTATATACATACGTATGACTGTTTCAATTTAATTTGTAAAAAATTATTTCTAACCACTCGAAAGATAAAAATTATATAAAAATGATAATTATTTTTATTTTTTATTTATTAACCAACTTAATTTTTAATTTTCTTTTTAAAAATCAAACCATACATAGCCTAAGAATCTTTTGATAAGTCATTTCTTATGTTGGTAACTTATTTAATTATTTGTTAATTTTATGACATTTTTACCATCTGAAGCCTGTTTGGTAACCATTTCATTTTCAGTTTTCAATTTATATTTACAAAAATTTTAAAATTTGTCATAAAAATTTATTTGATAATTTTTTAATCTATAAATGGTTGTCTCAGTTTGTAAATTTGAGGAAAAAACGTAAATTCAAAAAATAAGTTTATGTTGGTTTTTAAACAGAAATTTAAAAATTTTACTAACAATTCTTTTTTCAATTAATTTTTTTTCAATGAATTTTTTTTCCAACTAATACTAACCGACGGGACAATTGGTAATGCTACTTTAAACCTTAGGAAGGGGATTGTAATTTCTAAAATGTAAGGGGTGTCAATATAATTTACCCAGTAAGGGCAAAATTAGCATTTAAAAAAAATTAAATTGCTAAGAAGGGAATCTGTAATGAAACTTTAAACCTCAGGGAGGGAGATGTAATTTCCAAAACGTGAAGGGGGAACTGTAATAAACATAAACCTTATGGGGTGTCAGTGTAATTTACCCTATATATATATATATATATAATCGCACTTAATTAGAAAGTGACATTAAAAATAAATATTATCACACTCAATCAGATTAAGTGTGATTAAAAATTTGGGAATTGTATATTTTATATAAAAATCAATTTAAAATATTTTATACAATCACACTTATTTAAAAAGTGTGATTAAAAAGTAGTAATGTATATATAATCACATTTTAATTACCTTAAAAAATATATAAATAATCACACTTATTTAAAAAGTGTGATTAAAAAGTAATAGTGTATATATAATCACACTTTAATTAGAATGTGTGATTAAAAAATATATATAAATAATCACACTTTAATTAGAATGTGTGATTAAAAAATATATATATAATCACACTTATTTAAAAAGTGTGATTAAAAAGTAGTAGTGTATATATAATCACACTTTAATTAGAAAGTGTGATTAAAAAATATATAAATAATCACACTTTAATTAAAATGTGTGATTAGAAAATATATATATATAATTACACTTATTTAAAAAGTGTGATTAAAAAGTAGTAGTGTATATATAATCACACTTTAATTAGAATGTGTGATTAAAAAATATATAAATAATCACACTTTAATTAAAATGTGTGATTAAAAAATATATATATAATCACACTTGTTTAAAAAGTGTGATTAAAAAGTAGTAGTGTATATATAATCACGCTTTAATTAGAAGGTGTGATTAAAAAATATATAAATAATCACACTTTAATTAGAATGTGTGATTAAAAAATATATATATAATCACACTTGTTTAAAAAGTGTGATTAAAAAGTATATAATCACACTTTAATTAGAAGGTGTGATTAAAAATATATATATATAATCACACTTGTTTAAAAAGTGTGATTAAAAATATATATATATAATCACCCTTGTTTAAAAAGTGTGATTAAAAAGTATATAATCACAGTTTAATTAGAAGGTGTGATTAAAAAAATATATATATAATCACACTTAATTGAAAAGTGACATAAAAAATAAATATTATCACACTCAATCAAATTAAGTGTGATTAAAATATCAATCTAATTTTTTTTATCACACTTCCAATAAAAGTGAGATCTTTTTTTTTATCAAAGTGTGATCTTTAACTATTTTTGTAGTAGTGTAAGGCATAAGGAGTGACTCATGTGCTTGACCTTGGGGAAGTTCTATAAGCCCACAATACATCCAACAATAAGTTATGACAATCCCTAGGATTGTCTTCCACAACCTTTTGTATTCATTTTTTCAAGGATTTATTGGATGATTCAGTTTGACCATAGGCTTGTGCATAATAGGAAGTGGAATTAATAAGGCTAATTCCAAACTCTGCCACAAAAGACTTCACCATTTTCCCATCGAATACTGTCCCATTATCAACAGTTATAGTCTGTGGGATACCAAATTTATGAATTAAATCCTTAATGAATCCAATGACCTCAGTTTGGTCTACAGCTTTGTATAGCTTAGCTTCGACCCACTTGGTGAAGTAATCAGTAACCACTAAAATGAAACAATGATGCTTCGAAGAAGGTGGGTGTATTTTTCCTATCATATCCATGGCCCATCCTCTAAATGGCCAAGGCTTCACTACTGCATGCAAGTCAGTTATAGGCACATGCCTTATTGTGCCATGCTTTTGACATGCCTGACAACCTCTTGCATATTCTATGCAGTCTTTAAGGATAGTTGGCCAATAGTAGAAATGCCTTCGAAACAACCATCTCATCTTCACACCAGGCTGATGAGCACCACAGATTCCTTCATGAACCTTAACCATAGCTGTCAATGCTTCTTTTGGGCCTAAACATTCCAGCAATAGACCATCTCCCCCCTTTTATAGAGAGTATTACCATATATCATGTATTGCATAGATTGCAATTTAATTTTTCTACTGACCTTTGAAGATGGGCCAGCCAGATATTGCATTATTGGATGCCTCCAATCTTGTTCTTGTAAGCCATTATGATTGACTTCCAAGACGACATTCCTTTTATTTAAGGGTGATATTAATTTCTGAAATGTTGTTTGGTTTATGTCCCTTTGAACATTAGTCATTCTCTTGAAATTCGAAGCCTTTTGAGCCACATCATTAGCTCTATTATTCAAGAATCTTGGGACGTGAGTTACATTTACTATTTGAAATTGAGAAAGCAAATGTAATGCAACAACATAGTATGGCAACATGCTTATACTTTGACATTTGAAAATCCTTTTCACTTGGTTAACCACCAATTGAGAATCTCCAAATATGTCAACTGTATGAACTTGCAACCCAATAAAAATTTCTAGTCCCACTATTAAGGCTTTATATTTAGCTTGATTATTAGAACAAGTAGTTTCATCCACCCTGAAACCATGTGTGGTTTCTACTCCTTGTGGTGATTTAATCACAATACCAATTCCAATTAGGCCATTGGCTTTTGATCCATCGAATCAAATTTGCCATGGCTCAACACTAGCCATACCAAGTTCCATTATTTCTTGGCTTTCTATTTGAGATGGATGGTTTGCCAAAAAATTAGCTAAAACTTGTCCTTTTACTGCCTTTTGGGGAACACATTGTAAATAAAATTCTGATAAGGCTACTATCCATTTGCCAATTCTTCCCCTCAACATAGGTCTAGCTAACATATACTTAACTAAATCTGTGGTTGCAATTACCAAGACAGTTGTAGGCAAAAGATAGTATCTTAATTTCATTGCAACAAAATACAATGCAAGGCTTAGCTTTTCTACAGTTGAGTATTTACATTCACAAGAATTTAAAAACCTATTAAGGTAATAGATAGCTTGCTCCTTGCCTTCTTCATTGTCTTGGGCTAAGAAAGCTCCCAATGAATCCTCTGCTGCAGCTATGTATAACTTTAAGGGCTTCTTACTCTTTGGTGGCATCAGCACAGGAGGGTTGGCCAAGTAGGCTTTGATTCCTTCGAAAGCAATTTGATGCTCTGCTATCCATACAAATTCTTCTTCATCTTTTAGCCTTAACAAGGAAGAAAAAACTTTAGTTTTCCCTGCAGTATTAGAAATGAATCTTCGAAGAAAATTAACCTGTCCAAGGAACTTTGTAATTCTTTCTTACTTGATATAGGTCTGGCTTCAATGATGGCTTTGGCTTTATTCTGGTCAATCTGTATTCCTTTCTTGTGTACTACATAGCCCAAGAAGTTTTCAGATGATTCGCCAAAAGCACACTTAAGAGGGTTGAGTTTCAACTTGAATTTTCTCATTCTTTCAAAAGCTGCTTCTAAGTGAAACAGATGCTCTTCCATGGATTGGGATTTCACTACAATGTCATCAATATAACACTCTAAATACCCTCCAATGAGGTCATGAAAGATAGTGTTCATAGCCCTCTGATATGTAGCCCCAGCGTTCTTCAGGCCAAATGGCATTTTAATCCATTCGAAGGTGTCAATATTCCCAGGACATCTGAATGTTGTCTTCTGAACATCTTCTTCTGCAATGCAGATTTGGTTATAATCGGAGTGCCCATCCATCATTGATAAAATTTGATGCCATGCTGAATTGTTTACCAATAAATCCACTACAGGCATAAGATACTCATCTTTGGGAGTTGCTAGATTTAAGTTTCTGAAATCAATGCATACCCTCATTTTACCATTTTTCTTAACTGCAGGTACAATATTGGATAGCCATTCAACATACCTAGCTGTCCTAATAAAGCCTGCCTTGAGTAGTCTAAGAATTTCCTCCTTAACTTTCTGAATCACTCCTGGACTCATTCTTCTTGATTTTTGCTTGTATGACTTGAAATTAGGTCTCATAGGGAGCCTATGTTCTACTAATAACCTATCTAATCCTGGTAGTTCATTATAAGACCATGCAAAACAATTTTTATATTTCTTAAGAACAACCAACAACTGGTTCCTGTCAAGAGCATTCAACCAGGCACTTATGTAGATAGGCTGTTGTATAGAACCTTCACCTAAATTTATTTCTTCTAAGGGGTCTTGTATTTGAGAGCTTATTGAAGCTCCTTTTTTGATTCCTTCTGAATTCAAAGCAATCTTCTTGCTTTGTTCTGCTCCCAGGTTCTTTGATTCAACATTTTTACCCTCCTTCTCATAGACAAAGTCTGTCCACAAAACTTCTTCTTCATGTATCTCCTGGACTTTTGTTTCAATGTCCAATGCACAGAATTTATCAAGGGCCAAAACTCTAGCCTGTTGCTGCTCCCGCTTGCAGCCAATTATCATGGCTTCTTTCTCTTGCTCTTGCACTTTCTGGACTATTGATTTTACATCCAATATTGAGAACTTAATTAGAGCCAAAGACTTAGATTCTTGGGCTTCATTTCTTTGTCTACAACCAGGCATCATTGTCATCCTTAACGACAACCTCTTCATCAGCATTCTCTTGGACTAAGTGCTTCAGGTGTGTCACTTCCTCATCCGCCGTCACTTCGGCTGAGCCATCAGGTTTTCTCAGTATACTGAGTGGTGTCACTCCCTCAATATACAATTTAGCCTCCGCGAAGTCTGCACAGACTATGAAGGGTTGAAGATCTGCATCAATTTTCTCTGTCTCTCCATTGCCCAAGGCCATCATTATTTTCTGATGCAATGAGGAAGGCACACACTTGTTAGTGTGAATCCAATCTCTACCAAGTAAAGCATTGTACTTATCATTGCTATCGATAACGAAGAACGCCGTCATGTAGTCCCTGGTTCCCACACTCAGGTTGATGGGCAGAATTCTCTGAGCCATCTGTTTGTCTCCAGCGAAACCAGCAATGGTTGTGCTGGTTGAGATTAACCTGGGGTTCCTTTTCCCTAGTTTCTTCAATGAAGATTTCGGTAGTAAATTCACTGCTGCCCCATTATCCACCAAGACTCGGTTCAATTGTATCTCATCGAAGAAGGCCTTGATATGCAAAGGTTTGACATGCTGTGTCATAGAATTCGAGGGATACTCAAAAGGATATGAGAGGTTGATACTCACCTCTTCTTCACTCTCGTATTCAGTTTCCATTAGAGTAGCCATTCCAGATTCATCTTGCACCATACTCATTTGTGAGTCTTCACTAGAGACTAGAATTGGGTCCATTTTTTGACCCCCTTGGTTCTTATCTCCAGTTTGGAATTCATGCGGTAGTATGTGTACCATATTTACTGATATTGGGGGAAACGAGCTAAATTGGATGGCTGGTTGTACCTGTTTCTCCTCTTGGCCACCTTGTTCAGTTACTTCAGAAGCATCTTCCATGCTGCATTTTGGCATTTCATCCTTCGAATGGTCTTTTTTGACTGGTTTTTCAACCAAAAACGTCTGTTCAGCCATGAAGGCTTCGAACATTTCTTCCTCAACCACTTCTTTCTTTTGGCCTAGGCCAAGTTCTTCCTCTGTCTCGCTATCACTCTCCATCAAAGCCTTCTCCAATCCTGCTAGACTGGACTTCTCTCTGGCTTTTAGTTCAGAGTGAATTTGGGCCAATTGTTCTCTGCTACAACCCATTTTGTCTTGTAGAGTTGTTTTTGTAGTATGGTCTGACTTTGGATTCTTTTTTCCTTCTGTCTGGACCAATGACGAGCTTTCTCCACTTTCTTTTAAGTCTTTCTAGTACTGAGTGTACCTATGCTGAATCTTCCTCCTTTGTGATCTATAAATTACAGGGACCATATCTGGTTCCTTCGTTTTTGGGTGTTTAAGCAATACCCAATTGTTTGGAGCTACCAAAGGAGGCTTGACCATCCTACTTTGGTTTCCAACAACATCTCTTTGGGTAGACACTTCCCTAGGTTTGTTCTGCATCACAAACCAATCTGGAACTTTAGATACCCACGAACTTACTGACTCAGCTGTTGAACTGTTTCTTTCCTCCTTCGAAGCCATTTTCAAAGTTGGCTGTGAAGGCCACTGCTTGGCCGTGACTTCATGTTTTGGGCCTAATTCAGGCCTTTGATGAAGGTAGCCACTTTCTGTCCTACGTGAGGCTAGTCTAGCGGGCCAATTTCTGGCTTTGATCCCATAACCTGAGCTTATTTCAGTCCTTCTTTCAGGATGATTGCCTTCCACTCTGTAATAGTTGGCAGGTCTGGACTTATGCATAGGCCTCTTATCCTTGAATTACACTCTAGTAGCTGCTGATTCAGCCATGAATGGCTGCTGCCTGGGAGCAGTCGGATATGGCCTTTTATTATAAGCGCTGATTGGTTTAGGACGTCTCTACACATCCCTGTAGTATTGTTTCCCATCAATCGGGAGCCCCTTCAGCCACTTATAGCTCAACCTACACCTTGGACACATTCTTTGGATAACTGCTGCCTCTAAGGAATCATCATCCAGTGCTTCTTCATCAGAGTCTTTTCCCTGACTTGTAGAGCCTTGTCCAACAATTGGCAGACTTCTAGTGTCTTTCTTAACAATAGCCTGGCTAGCAACATGCATTTGCACATTGACCTCTTCCAATTCCTACAGAGATAAAGTCTGGAAGTCTGGTACAACAATATTAGCTGCACTTTCTCCAACTTCTGGAAATAGATTACTGTCGATCCCCATGGCCTTTTCTGCTTTAGCTGAGAATTTTAGACTTCCTTTCCGAATTTGTTCTTGGATCTTGTCTTGAAAAATAATACAGTTTTTAGTCGAGTATGACCAAGAATTATGCCATTTACAATACATTTTTCCTTTAAGTTCATCGGGAGATGGAATTTTGACTCCTTTTGGTAACTTAAGGAAGTTGGCCGCAAGCAAATGATAAAAAAATGCCATCTGCCTTAGTTAAATCGAAAGAGTATTTCCTATAAAGGTCTTTCTTTTTAAACTACTGGTCAATTGTTGTATCCTTATGAATTAATGCCTCACTGATCACAGGTTCTTTCCCCACAATCTCTGCTGCATCAATCTCATAATTAGGATCTCTATAGTATGTCTTGTACGATGCATTATTTCAATCTTGTTCTTCCTCTAATAATGCTTCATACCTAGACACCTTATACATTAGTTCCACTAAGTCTCTGAACTCAGTTGAGTCAAACTTCTTTCGAAGCCTAAACTCTAAGCCATTTTGAGCCAACCTCACGAATTTTGGCTCTGGCAGGATAACTCTACATTTGTTTTGTGCTCTTTTAAATCTGGCAATAAACTGAGTAGCCTTTTCATCAGGCCTTTGACTCAATCTTGCCAAGTCTGCCATGGAAACCTCGGCTCCGATTGGAAGAATTGGGCATGAAATGCCTCTTCCATTTGTTGTCACGTTTGGATAGAGCTTGGTGTAAGGTTAATATACCATACAAATGCTCTCCCAGTTAGAGAATTTGGGAATAATCTTAATTTCATATAGTCATTATTAGTGAATTCACCGCATTGAGCAGCAAACTTAGCAATATGCTCCACTGTTGACTAGTTTCCATTCCCATAAAAAAGGGCAAAATCTGGTATCTTGAAACCTCTTGGGTATTCATGTACCCTGTCTACCCATTCTGGGTACGGTTTCCTATACACAGAAGTCTGGACCACCCGAGCCATCGGTCCACACATCTCTCTAACAATATCAGCAATTTGGTCCCTAGGGACCATATTTTGTGCCTGTTGAACCACTACTTGAGGAACAAACACAGGGTTTGGTGAACAACCTTGTGCCTGGGGTCTTCTTGGTCCATAGGGTGGTATATTTGGGACTGGTTGTCCATGTGGTGCCGGTTGTTGAGGGTGTGGGTAACCCCTTTGAGCTTGTCCTGCGAAAGGGCCTGCGAAAGGTGCTGGAACAGGTGTTGTGTCTCTTCCATTTGTAGAAAAACCTTTCAACCTCCCAGGCATGAATTCGAATAAAGGACTAGTAAATCCCCTTGTGCCAGGTATGGTTTCGAACATGGAATTTGGGACCAATCTTATGTCATTTTCTCGTACTAGGCCCGATCCACCAACTTGCATGGCTTCACTGCTAAGTACTGATGCATTTTGACCTACCATAGGCCTCGAAATAGGTTCATACCAAGACTGGGGTGATAGTGTTTCATAGTTTTGATTACTAGTTTGACCACTAAAATGTCCATTAATTTGCATAAGCTGTTTATCTTTAGCCAATCTTTGCTAAGGGACATTTGAAATTTCCTCCATGTGTCTTGTGTTTGTTGGTTGGTGGGTGGGTATTCATTTGATCCAAAAAGGATATTGCCAATCTTTCCATTGTGCTCATTAACTGTTGTCCCATAGCATCTACTAGGCCACTCCATGGATTCATTGGCTAAGTAGATGGAACAGTGGATGGTCCAATTCCTTGACCTTATCTAATATTCTGGACATGTGGTAGTTGTTACGAAGTGCTGGTCTGTTCGACCATAGGTTCTGATGAACTAGGTGCTTCCACAGGATGTGTTATCACATTATCCTCTGGATTGGGCACTTCTAACCCTCCTTTCACACCTTCTTCCAAGCGTTCATTTTCTCCTTGTCTCCTACGTCTAGCCATTTCAATTAGTCCCACTGGGCGTGCCAAAAATACATGTTGGCTTTTTGGCTTTCGAAGGTTATTATTGTAATTGCGAGCGTGCTAGCAAGGATCAATCAGTCCTTACAGAAAATTAATTGCCAACCAATTATCAGACGATTGTGTTTTAGTTCTTTCAGCCTCACTCAAGATGACTTTTTACTGGTGGTTTGATTTAGGAGAATTAAGCAAAATGACAATTAAATGAAGAACAGTTGAAGCATTTCATTAAAATGAAAAACTTACAATGATCCAAACTCAGCCTCGTAGAGATTTACAGCAACAATCTACTTAAAACTACTCCTATGAACGAAGTACAATGCAAGAATTTAAAATACAGGAATGTAAAGAACAAGAAATGTAAGACTGGAAATGTAGAAACTGGAAAAGAAAATAATAAATATAATAAGACTGGTTTTTTGGATCTAAGTCTGGGGTCCTTGTTCTTGGCCTTCTCTGCTATTTATACTTCTCAAGGATGACCATCGAACTATATTTCCAACCGTCGAACTACTCCTCCATGATCGCTGATCATGTTGCCTTATAATTAGCTCCACTGTGCCATCACTTGCAGTTAGGCTTCATTCTTAAATTTGAATTCAAATGTGAGTAACCGTTGAAGCCACATCACCTTACATCTCTTTGTTGATCCACTGCTACTCAGATCTAGTAATAACCAATACTATCTGCCACGTGCACGATCATGATCGAAGACTTGAATAGTCTTCTTGTATTACCCTTATTCTTCCATGCGTCGAATTATAATTGGCTTGTACAAAATATGTAGTCAACAATTCCACAAGATCCTACATAAACGTAACGTGACGTGACACTTACATAAACGTAACATAACGTAACGTGACATCTAAATAAACGTAACGTAACGTGATACCTACATAAACATAACGTAATGTGTCACGTTACGTTTCGCAAACTTAATGAGTTTTTATTTTTTTAAATTGAATGTGAAAATGTTGCTGGTTTATATTGGTGTTACGTAACGTTTAATATAAATATGATTTATGGTAACATTCAATTTCCTATATATGAAATTGAATGTTGCCATAGATCATAGGTGTCACGTTACGTTACGTTTATGTATAGAAAATTACATGTTACCATAGATCATATGTGTCATGTTACGTTTATGTAGGTGTCACGTTACATTTATATAGGTTTCACATTACGTTATGTTTATATAGATATGATCTATGGTAACATTTAATTTCCTATACATGATTTTACTATTATTTATGATATTAACAACTAATATTGATGGTAAATGTCTCAACAAACTTCCCACAGGACTTATGTGAACATAACTTTTTTAGTAGGACCATATGTAGCATAAGCCTCCCTAATAGGACTTATAAATAATTTTCTCATTTTATTTTCAGTACTCTTTCTCTCTGAAAAAAAAAATATATATATATATATATATATATTATGGCTCATCACGTTATTCTTTATCTCTTCTTTCACTGCCTTTGTTTTTCTTTTATTTGTATGTCTGATAATTTGGAGAGGGGGAAGATGTGGCCATCGTGTTGGTTTTCAGTGAGAAATACTAACGAAAAGAATATACGAAGAAAGAGAAAGAAAATAAGAGAATGCGAAAGAAATAGATGAATAGATGAATATTTTTTTAACATATTAATGGGTAATTAAGTAATTTAAGTAATTTAACTGTTACCGTTCGTACAGTTAAAAGTCAAACATTAACCATAGTTCATTTGTAATTTTTTTGAATTATAAAAAAAAAATTATATTTTAAATAAATTTTAAGAATTGTATTTATAATGGGGTAAATTACAAACACATCTCTTAAAGTTTACTTAAATTACATATTACTCATGTAATTTTAGAAATTATATTATATTCCTAAAGTTTTTAATTTCATAATAAATAGGTCATTTTATTAATAAACCATTAAGTTAATTAATAGTTTTTAATAATGTTAAAATTTTATTTTAATTTATAATTCAAATATTTTATTATTATATAGTTGAACAGTTAAAAATTTTACTTTTTCAATTAATTCTATTAAATAAAAAATTTTGATAAGAAAATATTTATAATTTTTTAAATCACAAAAAATAATTTATATTTTAAATAAATTTCAGAATTTTTATTTATAATTTACTCTTAATAATTTATGAAAATAATAATTTGTCAAACGGTTTACATACTATGGGTTGGTTTGAAAAGTAAGTTGACTTTTTAATTTTTTGATTTTTTTAACTATTTTAATTTAGATTAAAAAATTTAATTTGGAAAGGATTTTTTGATTTTTTGGTTTTGTTAAATTTTTTTGTGAGAGAAGAGTGTAATGATTATGGATTGAATGTGATGTTTTATTTTTTTGGTTTAAATAATTTATTTTGTGTTTTGTGACTAAAATAGTCAAAAAAATCCCCATATCATTCTTCTCAAACGGTGCCATGAAACACACCAGATAAAAATCTCACTTGCATTGCAATCACACCATTGTCAGTCATCATCTAAAAGTTATTGACGGGTCTTGGATATCGCTGCGTAATAGTGGTGTTACACGTGTATTTTAACAGAAGTGATGGGGAAGCCCTAAATACTACGGCTCTGTTTGGGTGTGCTTTGTAATCAATTTTTTATGTTGGAGCATGATGTTTGGTTTCGTTTTTAAATCAATTTTCTACACTCTGTAGAGAGAACTCTGATGCATAGGTGCCTTTTTTGTCCACCCGGTTGTCCACCCAGTAGACTACTCGGATGTCCACCCGGATGTCCGGCTGATTTCCAGATTTTTTTTTTTTTTGGCAATTGATTTACATAATCGGGACAAATATTTTCTGAAAATTTTTAAATTTTTTATGTGCTTTAAAATAATTTTGAGTTGTATGTTTAGTTATGAGTTATAAATTTTTGTATCACATATCAAATGTCACATCAATAATTCTCCACTCAAATCAAACCTCTTTTCCAAAACTATTTTCAAAACTCTTTACCAAACAAATTTTCTACACTCAAATCATAATTTCACAACACACAAACTCAAAATACAACTCATACTCTCAAATCACATTTACAAAACACAACTAAACGCTACCTACAGTATTAATAGTTTTAACGAGGTGAAAATAAAAAAAAAATAAAAATAAGAGAGACACCCATCATACTGTGAGAGAAGTCGGCTCATTGGTGCTCCATTTAATGGTCTCAAATATTTTTGATATTTTAATTGATGGAAATAATAAAATCATAATTTTAAGGATTGTTTTGAATGATATTTTTAATTTTTATAAAAAAAATATATAAATTTTTTAAAAAAAATAAAGTGACCTAAATATATTTATATTAATCATATCAAATAATTTTTAAATAATTAAAAATATAAAAATTTGTGATTCACCACTACACAGAGCGATCAATAATTTTTCCTCCATCATCAGCATCACAATCTAACTGCAGGAGCATCACATCGTGGTCATCATCACCACCCTCGATCACACCCACCTCTCCTCATTTATTTCCACTCTCACTCAACCTCCCAAATCAAAACAAACAAACAACTCTTTCATGTCAGAGAGAAAAAAATGGTAACCCACTCTCACTCCCTGTCTCTCTCTCTCTCTCTCTCTCTCTAACCCTGTTGGACAACCACATTGGCTCTGATTGAACCACATTCGTCTCGCACTTCTCGAGCCATGGCTGCAGCACTGGAATGCTGGTCGAGCCGCGCGAGCACCGACGAGGACATGGTCGAGCAAGTCTTGATGCGAACCCAAGACCGATCGGAAGGCCTGCCGGAGAACTCATCGTCGTCGTCGTCCTCCTCCTCTTCCTCCGCCACCGCCGCCGCTATCGCCGCCGTCAAGGAGTCGTCGGCGATGCAAAAGCGGTTTCAGAGGCTGAGCCGCAACGTTTCCGAGGCCATCGCCTCGCTCAAGAACTCACTCAATCTCGACTCGGCTCGTGACTCGCCTCCGCCGCCGCAGTCTCGGATAGAGAGCTGCCGGAAAGTCGTCTGGGGCAGCGTTGTGAGGAACTTGACTCAACTCTATCCCGGTAGTCAGCTTCCAGAGAAGCTCGTCTCCAACATCCGCAAACACTACGATTCATTACCACTCAGGTTCGAACTCACTTTCAACACACTCGATCTTTCTCTCTCGGTTTGGTTGCTCAGAAAGTAACGGTTTTACCGAGAATCTGGACCACAGTGATAACGATATTAGATTCCGATTCCAAATGATTTTAATTTTCCAAATAGGTTCGATTAGTTGATTCGATTTGTATATCTAACTTTGTGCTGTATTGTTTTCTGGTGTTATTGTTCTCAACAGCTATGCACAGGCTGGATTTGATATGAAAGATGTGTTTATGCATATCAAATTGATAGAGCAAGCTTCCGTGGATGATCAGCCGGCGATTTTGATTCAAGAGGTTTCTGATGATGAAGTTCAAGGCTCTGTTTTTAAGCTTACATTTGCTTGTAACTCTGCAATTTCTTGGGCAGCCATGTCCGGTGCCCTGGATAGCGCTTCGATTTGTTGCAAGAAGATACAGATTTTTGAGAAAAAGGGTTTCACGCTAGGAATTGTTTTGCTTCTAGTTCAACCTGGGCAAGAGAAATTGTTCAAAACCCTGATCGAAAATGCTCTGAAATCGTCTTTGAAGAAGCCAAAATCTACAACAATGAAGCTTGCATTTGGTTTATGTGGGTGTCAAGAAGAGAATACTAGAGGGAGAGAGCTTGGAGAGATGGATGAGGATTGCAGCGAACCCAATTACAGGAATGGGATCGAGAATTCGAGTGTGAAGATTCAGCTTGAGATGCCTTTACCTACTTCATCTTTTGTTGTTTCTGTTGATGAATGGCAGACGGTTCAATCGGGTGGGGCCGAGATCGGGAATTGGTTGCTCAACTCTGATAGTCTTGAGTTTATTGATCAGATCGGACACAATACATTCAAGGGAGTTTATAAGGGCAAGAGGGTCGGAATTGAGAAGCTCAAGGGGTGTGATAAGGGAAATTCGTATGAATTTGAGCTCCGAAAAGATTTGCTGGAGTTGATGACTTGTGGACATAAGAATATTTTGCAGTTTTATGGTGTTTGCGTAGATGAAGTTCATGGATTATGCGTCGTGACTAAGTACATGGAAGGTGGGTCAGTTCATGATATTATGCTGAAGAACAAGAAACTACAGACTAAGGAAATTATAAGGATTGCTGCGGATGTGGCAGAAGGGATGAAGTTCATGAACGACCATGGTGTTGCATACAAAGATCTGAACACACAGAGGATCTTGTTGGATCGTCACGGGAATGCTTGTTTGGGAGACATGGGTATAGTCACTGCTTGTAAGAGTGTTGGGGATGCAATGGAGTATGAAACTGATGGTTACCGGTGGCTGGCTCCTGAGGTTTGTTCCCCCACATCATTTTACTCAAATGAAAAAAAGAAGTAATTCCATTATGTTCATGTAATACACTTAGTCTATCCAAATGGTGATACACTAGTTAGTCCAAGCAATGAGCTTAATTTCATCAATTGGAATGATTCGTATGCGTCTCCAAAAGCATTTTAAACAAGTTTTTCTAAAAGTGGATAACCAGGTAGGGATTTGTGTCTTCAAATCCAATGAAAACAAAACGAAATTGTTCATCCTCCATGGGATACTCAGATATGCATTGAACAACTTGATTAATCTTTTTTTCCAAGATTTCATTTGAAGTTTTAAGGCAAAGAGTGGAACCTGTTGGGAAATGAAACTGCTAAATTTTGGGTTGCATAAGAATGGTTTTTGTTTCTACTTGGTGTTTTCAAACTGTTCTGGTTTGCTACATTTGTTTTATTCTTTTCTAGATTTCAAATAATGGCATCCTTGACTAATTTTCGGTTATTATTTAAGTGGTTAAGGATTTTGAAAGGCATTGGTGTCTTTGTGTCAATTGTTCGATTCTAAAATTTTGGCTAGTGACAAAAGAGAGAGAGATATAATTGGATAATTAGTTGGATAATACAATGGTTTGGTACTTAATCCAATGGTTTGGTACTTAATGTTGTAGAAACAATAGATGATTTAATCTGAACTTTACTATGTTGATGATGTGTATTTTCTGGTGATGATACCACTGTAGACCATCATTATAAAGTGTTTGTGAATCATATCTTGCTCTATTGTGGTTTATTAACTCATCATTGTCTATCAAGAGTAAAGTTCCTTTTCACAGGAGATATATTATAGTTTAACTATACGTTCAAGTGCATTACTTGGATTCAATGTATGTGAATGGGGCTTTTAAGGGCCAGTCTTATTCAAGGAGAACTTTATGTCACTTATCTAACATCATTGTTTGAGCATGCGTAACATGGCTTCATAATTGTTTTGCTTTACATTTAAATAGTTGTTTACCTTCATTTAAGAACTTGTATATGTTCCATAAAACAAATATACTGGCTGTATCTTATTGGAAGAATTACTTCCATGAAATTGCTCTAATCAATGCCATCCACTTATCTGATCTTTCAAAACTCAGCACTGGCTTTTCCCCCCAAAATAACCTAGTCTGTTTTTAGACTTGTTTGTTGAGCTTTTGGAGGCATGATCCTTTTCAACATTCATTGGCTTCTTGAAATTGATATCATGGGTGTGTGTTTATGAAGCAAGTCTTAGAACTACACAAGGGACCACAATATTATATCTGGAGGCCTGCTTTATTATTATTTTTTTAAAAAAAAGAATGTATAGATAAAAGCATTATCAACTTTACATATAATTTAATTTTTCGAACCACCAAGGTAGCCTGTTAACTCCGTCAAACATCAGAAATTATTTCAATAATGAATTTCCTGAACTCAAAACCTTGTTCTTTTTTCTTTTTTTTTTTTTTCTTTTTTAATCTTTTCGGCTGGAAAAATTTGTAAATTGGACATGTCAATTAGTAGTTTGTCTACCTTGAAATGGCTTTTAAGTTTAAATAGAACACAAGTGAATAAATCTTGTGAAATCTTCCCATCATCTAAGTTTGCTGATCTCTCTTTGATTGTATGTATAGTGAGTTATGGAAGTTATGTAATGGTGTTTGCCATATTTTTTGTTGTAAACAGATTATTGCAGGTGACCCAGAAAGTGTTACAGAATCATGGATGAGTAACGTCTATAGTTTTGGGATGGTAATCTGGGAGATGGTGACTGGTGAGGCAGCCTATTCTGCATATTCACCCGTACAGGCAGCTGTAGGGATAGCTGCTTGCGGGCTTAGGCCTGAAATCCCCAAGGACTGTCCACAAATCCTCAGAACTTTGATGATGAAGTGCTGGAACAATTGCCCTTTGAAGCGTCCCCAATTCTCTGAAATTCTGTCGATGTTGCTGCGGCCCAACAACAGCAACAACAACAGCAGTAAGTAAAAAGTCCCGATGATCTCTTACGAACCTAATCTACTGATACTAAATGTTTCTGTACAAAGAGCCTCCTATCATATAGGTGCTGCCATTTCAATATGTAGATGTAAGATGTTTGATTTTCTCGACAGAAATGAAGATGTAAATCTTCTACTTTAGCTTTGAAATCAACCTTTTTTACCAGAGTGCAGAAAAACGTAGAAAAGTGAAATATTATTTTGTGTTCATTGTTTTCTCTAGGTTGGAATGTGTTTTATTCTTGATGAAGATGTGACTGGTGGGAAATCAATTATGTTTTTTCCTCGTATGTGTGCCGTTTGGGTGACGCATTTCAGATTACTAAGGAAAATCAATAAAATACAGAAAAGGGGAGAAAAAGCAAAAGAAAGGAGATTGTGGTTTGATGGGCCTACAAGTTTTTGAGTAATCTAAGGGTGTTTTGTATTTAGCTCTTCTTTTTTGTTCCTCTAGTGGGTCTCCGAGGGGCCCAAGAGACCCTCCTGTTTTTTTGTCACAAGGGAGGTGAGAAACTATGGGACACCTCTCCTTTCCTCTCCCATCTTTCAGTCTTCAAGTGTCAATTTCTTTGGACTAGCTGTCAATTTATTTGGTCTAATCAACCTTGCTTGAAAAATTCCAAATATATGACCTTTTTTGTACTCATATAGTTGGGGGGGCATTACAAGTGACAATACGGTCAGGGTGTCACAAGTTTTTCCTATGTGTCTGCTAGTTATGTTGGATCAAGCACTGCCATTTCAGACCTGAAATTGGATTAGTATATTAGTTTCGGAGCTCAGCTTGTCTGAATGGATCACATTGGATTCTCTGGAATACCATAGCTTGCAATAATATTGCAATGCTTTTAACCACAACTTGCTTTTACGTATCAAGATCTTTGCAAGCTAGGGCATTGTAGAGAATCCAAGTCCGATCAGAAAATGGTTTGGTCGGCTCTAAATTCAGCACACTTAAAATGATTTGGCTATAGATCTAAATTTGATACCATATTGATTGTGATTGTGATTATGATTATGATTATGATTATGATTGTGATTGTGATTGTGATTGCGATTGCGCATGTGCATGTGGCTACGCAATTGCACTATTTGGAGGGGTGCCACTGTCAGGTGCTGTCTCAAGGCATTGTGAATTTCAGAATTGGATTATATGATTGTGAAATATGTATATAGGTATTTTAAAATTTTGGCACTGGTGAACTCAGTTTGATTCTTTGATGGTTGCTCATTACTTAATTTTTAGGGTTCTAGATTCCGAATCCAATCACTTTGAAACGCCAGGGCTGAAAAATACAAGAGAACATTGGTCAACTATCTGGTTATAGAAAATGGGTTGGCCGGGTCTGTTGGTTTACTTATGCCCAAAACTGAATTTGCAAAGTAGACTCGTATAGTATATTTAATTTTTTTTATTTCTCAGATTATTTCCACTTAGGCTACATTTGATTTGTGGATAGAATTAGGGATAAGTTATTATTGAGATATCATACAATGACTAGCATTTCTGAAATTATGTGACAAATGTTATTTTGAGACGAGTGCCTCATTCATTTTCTTTGGACTATATATTCATTTTGGACCTAGTTTGAACCGTTCATCTTGTTAAACATACCGAATATATTATTTATGTAAAAAATTAAATTGATCAGATATCAACAATCATATGATTGAATTATATATCTTCTAAACAAATTAAACAACAAATTGACTGTGATAATAGACTTCCTAAACTTTTAAAAATCATTATGATCTGACTATAAAGTTAACAATATTTGATAACTTGATTTTTTTTATAAATCATCTGCTTCACATAAACAGTCTAATAATCTTGATGGATGGTGTGGCAGCAGCACCCAATCCCATCACATGATCCTGTTAATTATGAAAAAGAGGAGCACATGAAATAGCATGTGTGGGAGGGGCGACTCTAAAGTCAAATGCCCGTAGCTAAAGGTTGTTTTAATGCAATTATATGCAATAGATAGAGAGGGCTTGTAGACCGTGGGGGCCAAAACTAAACATCAATAATGAGTTTGATTGCCACATTATATGGGGCATAATAATAATAATAATTTATAATGACTCCATGTGCTATTGACATGTACTGCTCTTTGTCTATAGATAAAAGGCATATTAGGTACAATAAAACGTGTTTGCCCTCAAATTGTTGTCCAACCTATGTCATATAAATGATGATCAAATCTAGCCCTTCTTGTTAGGGAATCCCAAGATTAAAGGTTACATACCCCAACTATAGGTGTGGCAAATTGTGATGGATTCCAATCTTAGTCCAAGGTGTGAATTGCTTGTTGCCTAAGAACTTGAGTCCTTAGAAAAGAAACTAAACGTGTCGTACAAGATTACTTGTATGTACCAATTCAATTTTACCAAATAATTGTATTTTTTATTTTTATCAAACTTGGTGGGTGAAGTTTTAGAGATTTTGAGAAATTTGTAAAACTCATCATAGGATCCATTCCAATAATCTAAATCGTTTATTACACAAGTTTCTTTGTATATATCATTCATGAAAATGATTAGATCAATATAATAATTATAACATTTTCACTATATAGTGTTTCTACAAAAAAAAAAAAAAAATATATGATTTATTTTTAAAAATATAATTATTATCCATTTTTTTTAGAAATAAACGTGATAAAATAAAAATGTTATAATTATGACCTAATATATACTAAGAATCTTACAAAATGAACCTTTCGAATTATCGAAACGAGACTCGTGATGAACTCCATGCGGCCCTCAATTTTTTTTAAATTTATATTTAAACTTGATAACCCTTTGCTTTAACCATGGGAATAATACATCCCTTACAAAAACCATAAAATATATATATATATATATATAAATAAATTAGTCATCCAGTAAAATCCAATTAGACCACCAATAATCAACTGCAGTTGGAAGAGAGGGGGGGAAATTTTTAACTCTGTTGGCCACTCCGCTTTCAACGAGTAATTATCTTGTATTATATAAATTCTATATTGACAATTTGTCTAATTAATGATAATATGTTATTGGATGGGCACACAATCACCTAATCTTCTTAACCCGTATATGATAATTTCTCAAAATCTGATAACTCGCCAAACATATTTTCTTAATTTTGTTTTAAAAATATTTTTGTATACATAGGAGTAATATATTTCATGGTTTTTTAAACGAAAAATAGAAAATTGTTATCTTATTATTTCTATTGAAAAAAATGACAACATTACCAAATGCAAAGCTACTTTTTGGGCCGAAAACAAAAACAATTTTGTTTTTTGTTTTTTTGTTTTTTTTTGGTTCAGTTTGGATTTCAATTTAGGATGTGGCAATGGCAAGAGGGCTTACAAATGCATGTGCGTCACAATGGGACAAGACCTGTTATTAGGCCCAGTCCATACTATTATTGCTGCAACAACACGCCCCTTTCAGGCCCATCTTTAGTAATTGAAACGATATAATTTCCAATAGTTTAAAATAAATTACATTTCACTCATTTTTTTTTTGGTAAATTACAAATACATCCTTTGAGATTTGTTTAAAGTATAGATTATCTTCTGTAATTTTAAAAATTACACATGCCTCTTGTTAGAATTTTTTATTTAACAAAATTAACTAAAAAAATAAAATTCATAATTGCTCTAATATGCAATAATAAAATTACCTAAATTATTAATTGAAACATATTTCTAAGATCAATAAAAACTGTTAATTGACTTTATAATTTATTAATAAAGGGACAATTTGTTATAAAATTAGAAACCTCAGGAGGTGAAATGTAATTTCCAGAATTATAAGGGGTGATTCGTATTTTAATCAAATCTCAAGAAGTGTATTTATAATTTATTTTTTTTTCTTTTTAAAATTTTAATTAAATTAATAATCCAAACATAGTTTAAAAGTAAAAATAGCTATCAAAGTTTGGCCAACTTATAATACATTGAAGAATTTGTTTCTAATGACATTAGGCTTGTTTGGTTCAGATTATTGTATGTTATAAATTGATAATTAAAAAATATAAGTAAAAAACACTTCTTCAACTTCCAAATAATCGTTTTTTTATTTTTATTTTATTTATGTAAACTTTTTTTTGCCTAATAAATTATAAACAAAAACTACACAAAATAATATGATACAAATTTTCAAAATTAAAAAAAATAAAATAAAAATAAAAACAATTCAAATAAATTACACTAAACAAACGCATACCTTAGGGTCATATACCGCAGGGCATACACCCTGTTTTAGAAGGCTTGTTCGGGTGTAGGGTTGTTTGAGATGTGTTATATAAGTGCACTTTTTGACTTTTTGGCTAAAAAAGTAGAAAAAAAGAAGATATATGTGCCTGTTTGACACAGCTTAAAAGGTGCTTGTTTCAACTTTTAGCTTAATTTAAGCTAAAATATTGTGTTTGGTATAACTTAACTCAACAGATTATAGATTAAGTTAAGCTATTTTTAGCTTATTTTCCGAAGTTGCTCCAGGGGTGCTTAAAAAATTCAACTTATGCAGGCAGCTAGTATGGAGGCTGAAATGACTTAAATGCCCCTCCAAAATTGAGAAAATTACGAAACTACCATGATATATACCCTCTTTGTAGTCGTCCTTAGGGATGCAACTCGGGCGGGTTCGGTTGGGTTGGGAGGTTGTCAAAGCCAAGCCCAGCCCAGCCCAAGTTGTGTTGAGACATGCTCAGGCCCGCCCAAGCTCGAATTGTAACCCAACGTTGCCTACCCAAGCCCGACCCGAGTTAAACCCGAATTGCCCGAGTTGCCCGAATTGTAAATGAATTTCAATTTTTTTTTTTTTTTTTAGCTGCATTATTAAATTATTAAAATTTGACTCTATTTACAACTTTTTTTAATAAAAAATCATTAATACCATTAAAACAAATAACTTATATAATGTAAGAGAGATGTCGTTATAGTAGTCTTTACAATTTGTAAGTGAAAATAAAAAAAGTAAGATTTTATGTTATTTGTATATATAATTGTTGGCTACATATTTTGCATAAGCCAATCACAGTTCGACACATCGTAGGTTGAGTGCAATACGGGAAGACAATTCAAATCTTCAATCGTAATCACACACGTGGCAGTTAGTATTGGTTATTGTGGATTTGCGTAGCACTAGATCAGCAAAGAGATGCAAAATGACGTGGCTTCAACGGTTACTCATATTTAAATTCAAAATCAAGAGGGAAGCCTAATTGCAAATAAGGCATAGTGGAGTTAACTGTAAGACAACATGATCAGCGATCATGGAGGGATGATTCGACGGTTAGAAATGCATTTCGACGGTTGTCATTGAGAAGTATAAATAGCAGAAAAGGCCCCAGAAAGAAGCCCCAGACTCAGATCCAAAAAACCAATTTTATCTACTTTGTTTTTCCTTCCAGTTTTTACATTTCTTGTTCTTTACATTTCTGTACTTCAAATTCTTGCGTTGCACTTCGTTCATAGGAGTAGTTTCAAGTAGTTTGTTACTGTAAATCTCTACAAGGCTGATTTGGATGTTTGTAAGTCTTCATTTTACTTAATGAAATACTACAATTATTCTTCATTTAATCATTGTTTGCTTAATTCTCCTAAACAAAGCCACCAGTAAAAGTCCTTTTCATTAAGGCTGAAAGAACTAAAACACAATCGTCTGATAATTGGTTGGCAATTAATATTCTGTAAGGACTGATTGATCCTTACTGACACACTCAAAATTACAACAATAACCTTCAAAAGCCAAAAAAACCAACATATATTTTTGGCACGCTAATTGAAATGGTTAGACGTAGGAGACAAGGAGAAAATGAACGCTTGGAAGAAGGCATGGAAGGAGAGGTAGAAATGCCTAATCCAGAGAATAATGTGATAACACATCCTGTGGAAGTACCTGTTTTATCAGAACCTATGGTCGAACAGACCAGCACTTCAGAACAAGTACCACATGTTCAAAGTATTAGACGAGGCCAAGGAATTGGACCATCCACTGTTCCATCTACTCAGCCAATGAATCCATGGGGAGGCCTAGTAGATGCCATGGGACAGCAGTTAATGAACACAATGGAAAGATGGACAACATCCTTTTTGGATCGAATGAATATTCATCAACCAACTAACGCAAGGCATATAGAAGAAGTTTCAAATGTCTCTCAACAAAGATTGGTTAGAGATAAATAGCCTATGCAAAGTAATAGACATGCTAATGGTCAAACTAGTAACCAAAACAATGAAAGACCATCACCTCAGTCTTGGTATGAGCCTCTTTCGAGGCCTAATGTCTCATTATGTAATAATGAAACGATACAAGTTGGCGGATCTGGGCCAACACAAGAAAATGGCATAAGGATGCTCCTAAATCCCATGTTCGAAGCCATACCTGGCACAAAGGGGTTCACTAATCCTTTGTTC
The DNA here is from genome assembly GCF_055761805.1 of Camellia sinensis. Classification (NCBI taxonomy): domain Eukaryota; kingdom Viridiplantae; phylum Streptophyta; class Magnoliopsida; order Ericales; family Theaceae; genus Camellia; species Camellia sinensis. The sequence continues at coordinate 61,559,282 of NC_138974.1, forward strand.
GAATTTGTACCCGGGGGGTTGGAAGGGTTTCCTGCGACTGGAAGAGACATAACACCTGTTCCAGCACCTTTCGCAGTACAGGCTCAGAGGGGTCACCCATTCCCTCAACAGCAGCCAACACCACAGGGACAACTAGTCCCAAATGTGCCACCCTATGGACCAAGAGGACCTCAGACACAAGGTTGTCCCCCAAATCCTGTGTTTGTCCCTCCAGTAGTGTTTCAACAAGTACAAAATATGGTTCCTAGGGACCAAATTGCTGATATTGTTAGAAAGATGTGTGGACCGATGGCTCGGGGGGTTCAAACTTTTGTGTACAAGAAGCCATATCCAGAATGGGTAGATAAGGTACATGAATACCCAAGAGGATTTAGGATACCAGACTTTGCTCTTTTTTATGGGAATGGAAACCAGTCAACGGTTGAGCATATTGCTAGGTTCGCTACTCAATGTGGCAAATTTACCAATAATGATTACATGAAGTTAAGATTGTTCCTAAATTCTCTAACTGGGGCAGCCTTTGTATGGTATATTAACCTTACACCTGGCTCTATCCAAACTTGGCAACAAATGGAGGAGGCATTTCATGCCCAGTTCTTCTAAACAGAGCTGAAAGTTTTCATGGCAGACTTGGCAAGGTTGATTCAAAGACCTGATGAGAAGGCTACTCAGTTTATTGCCAAATTGAAAAGAGCACGAAACAAATGTAGGATCATCTTACCAGAACCTGAATTTGTGAGATTAACTCAAAATGGTCTAGAGTTTAGGCTTCGAAAGAAGTTTGACTCAACTGAGTTTAGAGACTTAGTGGAACTAACCTATAAGGTGTCTAGGTGTGAAGCATTACTAGAGGTAGAGGAAGAACAAGATCAAAGTAATGCATCATACAAGATGTATTATAGAAATTCTAATTATGAGATTGATGCAGCAGAGATTGTAGGAAAAGAACCTGTGATCTGTGAGACATTAATTCATAAAGACATAACAATAGACCAACAGTTTAAAAAGAAAGACCTTCATAGGAAATACTCTTTCGATTTAACGAAGGCAGATGACATTTTTGATCATTTGCTTGCGGCAAACTTCCTGGAGTTACCAAAAGGAGTCAAAATTCCTTCTCTAGAGGAACTTAAAGGAAAAATGTATTGTAAATGGCATAATTCTTGGTCTCACTCAATTAAAAACTTCATTGTTTTATGAGACAGAATCCAAGAGCATATTTGAAAGGGGAGTTTAAAATTCCCAGCTAAAGCAGAAAAAGCCATGGGGATTGACACTAATCCATTCCCAGAAATTAGAGAAGTGGCAGCCAATGTTATTGTGTTAGACTTCCAGAATTTATCCTTGAGAATTGGAAGAGGTCAATGTGCAAATGCATGTTGCCAGCCAGACTACTGTCAAGAAAGATGCTAGAAGTTTACCAGCTGTTGAACAAGGTGTTGCAGGCCAGAGGGAGGACTTTGATGAAGAGGCACTGGATGATGATTCTTTAGAGGCAGCTGTCGTGCAAAAAATGTGTCCCAGGTGCAGGTTGAGCTACAAGTGGTTGAAAGAGCTTCCAATTGATGAGAAACAATATTACAAGGATGTGCAGAGGCGTACTAAACCAACCAGTGCTTATAACAAAAGGCCATATACAACTGGTATTAGGCAGCAACCATTAATGGTTGAGCCAACAACCACTAGAGTACATTCCAAGGGCAAGAGACCTCTACATGAATCTAGACCACCCAACTATTACAGAATAGAGGGCAATCATTCTGAGAGGAAACTTGAAGTGGGTTCAAGTCATGGGATCAAAGTCAGAAATTGGCCCCCTAGACTAGCCTTACACAAAAAGGAGAGTGGCCACCTTCATGTAATGCTTGAATTAGGCCCAAACAGGTAGTCAGGGCCAGGCAGTGGCCTTCACAGCCAGCTTCGAAGGAAAATAGACAGTTCAACAACTGGTTTAGTGGGTTCATGGGTACCTGGAGTTCCAGATTGGTTTGTCATGCAGAACAAACCTAGGGAAATGTCTACCCAAAGAAATGTTGTTGGAGACCAAGGTAGGATGGTTAAACCTCCTTTAGTGGCTCCAAATAATTAGGTGTTACTTAAGCATCCAAAAACAAAGGAACCAAATATGATCCCAGTGATTTCTAGATCCCAAAGGAGGAAGATCTAGCGAAAGTACACTCCGTACTAGAAGGATCTGAAAGAAAGTGGAAAAAGGTTTTCATTGGTCCAGCCAAAGGGCTAGGCAGATGGAGAAAAAAGTTCAAAGTTAGATCATAATCCAAAATCTTCTCCTCAAGACAAAAAGAGTTGTAGTAGAGAACAATTGGCTAAAGTTTATTCCGAACTGAAAGCCAAAGAAAGATCCAGTTTAGCCGGATTGGAAAAAGCTTTGATGGAAAGTGATAGTGAGACAGAGGGAGGAGTTGGCCTAGGCTAAATAAAGGAGATGATTGAGGAAGAAATGTTTGAAGCCTTCTTGGCTGAACAAACATTTTTGGTTGAAAAACCAGCAGAAACAGACTATTCGAAGAAAGTGACTAGTACTGAAGTGCCAGAATGCAGCATGGAAGATACTTCTGAAGTAATTGAGCAAGTTGGCTAGGAAGAGAAGTAGTTACAACTAGTCGTCCAATTTGGCTCGTTTCCTCATGTGTCAGTGAATATAGTGCATATACTACCCCAGGAGTTTCAAGCTGAAAATGAAAACCAAGGTCAGGAGATTGACTCAATTCCCGTTTCTAGTGAAGACTCACAAGTGAGTATGGTGCAAGACGAATCCGAAGTGGCTACACCAATGGAAACTGGAGAAGGAAGTGAGGAAGAGGTGAGTATTAACCTCTCATACCCTTTTAAATATCCCACGACATCCATGACACAGCATGTTAAGCCCTTGTATATCAAGGCCTTCTTCGATGGGATACAGATGAACCAGGTATTGGTGGATAATAGGCTAATAGTAAACCTGCTTCCGAAATATTCTTTGAAGAAATTAGGAAAGAGGAACCCCAAAGTAATCCCAACCAGCACAACCATTGCTGGTTTCGCTGGAGACAAACAAATGGCTCAGGGCATTTTGCCCATCAACCTGAGTGTGGGAACTAGGGATTGCATGACGACATTCTTCGTTATCGACAGCAATGCTAAGTATAATGCTCTACTCGGTAGGGATTGGGTTCACATTAATAAATGTGTGTCTTCCTCTCTACATCAGAAGATCATGATGGCCTTGTGCAATGGAGAGATAGAGGAGATCAACGCAGACCCTCAACCTTTCATAGCTTGTGTAGATTTTGTAGAGGCCAAATTGTATACTGAAGGAGTGGCACCACTCAGTGTACTGAAAAAACCTGATGGATCAGCCGAAGTGATGGCTGATGAGGAATTAACACACTTGAAGCACTTAGTCCAAGAAAGTGCTGATGAAGAGTTTGTCACCAAAGATGACAATGATGCCTGGTTGTAGGCAAAAAGATAGAATCTAGGAGGCCAGATCTTTGGCTTTAGTTACGTTCTCAGTATTGAACATAAAATTGATAGTCCAGAAGGTGCAAGAGCAAGAGAAAGAAGCCATGGTAATTGGCTGTAAGCAGGTACAGCAACAGGTCAGGGTTTTGGCCTTGGATAAATACTGTGTATTGGACATTGAAACAAAAGTCCAGGAGATACAGGAAGAAGAAGCCTTATGGACAGACTTTGTCTATGAGGAGGAGGGCAAAGATGTTGAATCAAAGAAGCTGGGAGCAGGACAAAGCAAGGAGATTGCTTCGAAAACAAAAGAAATAAAAAAATGAAGTATCAGTGAATCCTCAGATGCAAGACCCTTTGGAAGAAGTGAACTTAGGAGAAGGTTTTATACAGCAGTCCACCTATATAAGTGCTTGGTTCAATTTTCTTGACAGGGACCAGTTGTTGGTGGTCTTGAAGAGATATAAAAATTGTTTTGCATGGTCCTATGACGAACTGCCAAGATTGGATAGGTCATTAGTAGAACATAGGCTCCCTATGAAACCTAATTTCAAGCCATACAAGCAAAAACCAAAAAGGATGAGTCCTGAAGTGATTCAGAAGGCTAAAGAGGAAATTCTTAGGCTCCTCAAGGCAGGCTTTATTAGGACAGTCAGGTATGCTGAATGGCTATCCAACATTGTGCCTGTAGTTAAAAAGAATGGTAAAATGAGGGTATGCATCGATTTCAGAAACTTGAATTTAGCAGCTCCAAAAGATGAGTATCCTATGCCCATAGTAGATTTATTGGTGGATAGTTCAGCAGGGCACGAAATTTTATCAATGATGGATGGGCACTCTGATTATAACCAAATCTACATTGCAGAAGAGGATATCCACAAGACAGCATTCAGATGTCCTGGGAATATTGGCACCTTCGAATAGGTTAAAATGCCATTTGGCCTAAAGAATGCTGGGGCTGCATATTAGAGGGCTATGAACACTATCTTTCATGATCGCATTGGAGGATATTTAGAGTGTTACATTGATGATATTGTAGTAAAGTCCCAATCCATGGAGGAACATTTGTTTCACTTGAAAGCAGCTTTTGAAAGAATGGGAAAGTTCAACCTGAAATTTAATCCTCTCAAATGTGTTTTTGGTGTATTAGCTGGAAACGTCTTGGGCTATGTAGTACACAAGAAGAGAATACAGATTGATCAGAATAAAGCCAAACCTATCATTGAAGTCAGACCTCCATCAAGTAAGAAAGAAGTACAAAAATTCATTAGGTAGGTTAATTTTGTTCGAAGATTTATTTCTAATACTGCAAAGGAAACTAAAGTATTTTCTTCCTTATTAAGGTTGAAAGATGAAGAGGAATTTGTGTGGACAACAGAACATCAAACTGCTTTCGAAGGAATCAAAGCCTACTTGGCCAACCTTCCAGTGCTGATGCCACCAAAGGGCGATAAGCCCTTGAAGTTGTATATAGCTGCAACAGAAGATTCACTGGGAGTTTTCTTAGCCCAAGATAATGAAGAAGGCAAAGAGCAAGCAGTTTATTACCTTAGTAGGTTTCTAAATTCTTGTGAATATAAATACTCAGCTGTAGAAAAGCTGTGCCTTGCATTGTATTTTGCTGTAATAAAATTAAGATACTATTTTTTGCCTACAACTGTATTGGTAATTGCAATCACATATTTAGTTAAATATATGTTATTTAGACCTATGTTAAGGGGAAGAATTGGCAAATGGATACTAGCTTTATCAGAATTTCATGTAAAATATGTCCCCCAAGAGGCAGTAAAAAGACAAGTTTTGGCTAATTTCTTGGCAGACCATCCATGTCAAACAGAAAGCCAAGAGATAATGGAACTTGGTATGGTTAGTGTTGAACCATGGCAAATGTGGTTCGATGGATCAAAAGCCAATGGTCTAACTAGAATTGGTGTGGTGATTAAGTCACTACAAGGGATAAAAACCACACATGGTTTCAGAGTGGATGAAATTACTTGTTCCAATAATCAAGCTGAATATGAAGCTTTAATAATGGGACTAGAAATACTTATTGGATTACAAGCTCATGCAGTTGACATATTTGGAGATTCTCAATTGGTAGTTAACCAGGTGAAAGGGATTTTCAAATGTCAAAGTGTAAGCATGTTGCTATACTATGTTGTTGCATTACATTTGGTTTCTTAATTTCAGATAGCAAATGTAGCTTATATCCCAAGATTCTTGAATAATAAAGCTAATGATGTGGCTCAAAAGGCTTCGAACTTCAAGAGAAGGGATAACACTCAAAGGAACATAAGCCAAACAACATATCAAAAGGTAATGCCACATTTGAATAGAAGGAATATGGTCTTAGAGGTCAATTATAATAACTTATAAGAACAAGATTGGAGGCATCCAATAATGCAGTATCTAGTTGGTCCATCTTCGAAAGCCAGCAGGAAAATCAAGTTACAATCCATGCAATACATAACGTATGGTAATGCTTTTTATGAAAGGGGGGCAAATGGGTTATTATTGGAATGTTTAGGTCCAAAGGAAGCATTGACAGCCATGGCTGAGGTTCATGAAGGCATCTGTGGTGCTCATCAGCCTGGTGTGAAGATGAGATGATTGTTTCGAAGACATTCTTACTATTGGCTAACCATCCTTAAGGACTGCATAGAATATGCTAGAGGTTGCTAGTCATGCCAAAAGCATGGCGCGATAAGGCATGTACCCATAACTGATTTGCATGCGATTGTGAAACCTTGGCCATTTAGAGGATGGATTATGGATATAATAGGGAAAATACACCCACCCTTTTCGAAGCATCATTGTTTCATCATAGTGGCCATAGATTACTTCACTAAGTGGGTCGAAGCTAAGTCGTATAAGGCTGTAGACCAAACCGAAGTTATTGGATTCATTAAAGATCTGATCCACAGATTTGGCATCCCACAGACTATAACTGTTGATAATGAGACTATATTTGATGGGAAGATAGTTAAGTCTTTTGTGGCAGAATTTGGAATTAGTCTTATTAATTCTACCCCCTATTATGCACAAGCCAATGGCCAGGCGGAATCATCCAATAAATCTTTGAAGAAAGGAATACAGAAAGTTGTGGAAGACAATCACAAGGATTGACATAACTTACTGTTGGATGTACTATGGGCTTACAAGACTTCTCCAAGATCAAGTACAAGAGTTACTCATTATGCCTTAGTATATGGGCACGATGTAATATTACCTGTAGAAATTAACATTAGGTCCTTAAGGGTGAGAGGTCAGGATCAGTTAGTTCCTGAACAATGTCATCAAAGTATGTGCTTAGAATTAGAGAACGTAGATGAAGCTAGAATTCTGGTATTAAATAGCATTCTTTTCCAAAAGAAGAAAGCAGCCAAAAACTATAATAAGAAAGTCAAGCACATTAGTTTTGATGAAGGTGATTTGGTATGGAAAACAATACTCCCAATAGGGATTAAAAGCCACAAGTTTGGTAAGTGGTCACCTAAGTGGGAAGGACTATATCAAGTTCATAGAGTCTTGCCTTCGAGAGCATATCATTTGAAAAATTTGAATGGATATGTACATCCCAAGAAGATCAATGGTAGATATTTGAAGCCTTATTATCCAACCGTATGGGAAACACAAAGAATAAAATAAGTGCTAAATGAAAAAAACATGAAAACACTCAAATGATAAATAAGGATTTTATTTCATAATGAGTTGAATACATGTTGCCATAGATTGGCCCAAAAGTCAGTACAATGTTTCAGTTGTTTCTTTACAATAGATTTTCTACTCTTAAGAGATGGGAACAACTGAATGGCAGTAGCCATCTCCTGTTTTCAATCAGCCAGTCCTTGGTTGGTGATCTGCAGCTTGGTGGCAGTTCGATCTAAAGCCTGATTGACTGCTGATAATTCTTCTTCAAGCTGAGCTTTCTTCTCCAGTAGTTGAGCTCGAAATTAGGAGACAGAGGAATGTTGCTCTTTTAATTCTGACATTTCAACATGAATTTGGGAAATAAAACTCTGGTCTCTCAGCAATTTCTCCTTTGCGACCTTGGCAACATGGTAGATGTTGATGTAAAAATCAATGGTGGCTGCCGCCTGAGATAAATGACTAGAAACGGTCATGTTGGATTGCTCAACAATTTTGCAGCACTGGAGGAAGCCATTCCTGATTATAGGTCTTTGTAAGGCTTCGAAATGAATCCTTGAGAAAGATGTCAACAACTCCAAACAGCTGTCTAAGTCTATTGAAGGCAGGGGAGTCCTAGCACTGGAGGAAGAGCTCTCAAAAATTTCTAATAGAGAATCAGCTAGGGCTAATGGCTCAGCTTTATTGCTAGCTGTTAGAGAGGTGGAAAGTACGTCAAAGAGACTAGCTAGCCTAGCTTTGAAGATGTCCACCTTATTCATTGACATGGAAGATGCAGAAAGAACTCTGGTAGAAGGAAGAAATGACTGCATAGGAATAGGAGAAGAATGTGAAGTATGCTTAGCAGTTTCTATAGTTTTGGCTACCAGTAGATCGAGAGAAGAGGGACTGGAGCTAGGCAGAGATAATGAGCAAGGAATTAGAAAGTTACTAGTGTCTTCTCTATGGAAATCAGCTATCACTAGAGATGATGTAATAGCTGAAATTTCCTCAGGAAGGGAAAGAAGCAGCAAGGCTTAAAGGGAGAGCAAATTGAGTAGAGTTGAAAGATAGGTGAGGAAAGTATGGAGTTAACCCAAAGGATAGGGATGCAGGAATGCTTGGCCTCAAGAAAGGTATGGAAAATATAGGGCCCAGAAGTGGGAGTATTGTTTGAATTGGTTCCACATTTTGAGGTTGTTCAACTTCAGTTGAAACTGAATGAATCTTTATTGGAAGAGAAGGCAAAGTAGTTGTCGCTGCAAAAGAAGAAATACAAAACAATGTTAAGTTCCAGTATCAAGAATTTGACAAAAGAAAGTGGAGACATGAAAGGAAATTACTAGTTTCAGAGGTGGTGGCAATGATGAGAGAACTACGAAGGGAATAATGCTCGGTAATGTGTTGTCTTCTCGCAGTTTTCCTTTGGATTGTATCAGTAGCAGCTGCTTCATCCCTTAGTAGTTGCTGCTATCACATTTTTTAACCCTCTGTAAAATAATTATTTCTTTAGAGTGTTCATTTTCTACTACTTTGACAGCTGCCTCATGAGTAGGGTCTTTGACCAAGTCAGAAGAAGAAACGGTCATCTTCTTTCTCTTTTTTCTTTGCAGTGGTACTTCCTGCTCTTTCCCTGCCTCTTTCTCTTCAATCTGAGGCTCAAACTCCTCAGGAGTGAGTATTAGTTTTCTTTTCTTTTTCTGCTGGTGTTTGTCTTTGAGAATAGCCAAAGGTTCAGCTATTTTTGGAGATTCTTCTTGTGGAGACCCTACACCAAGTAGTATGAATATGAAGAAAACAAACAGGAAATTTTGAAAGAAAAGAAACCTAAAAATGCATACCTTTTTTTGAAGCAACTCTGGTAACTCTAGAAGGAGGGAGTGAGACTCCAGGAATAGTCTTGGTAGTTGTAGAAAGAGAGGGGATGGTCCCAGCTTCTTTTGGTTTAACCTTAGAAGGCACACCCCTATCAGTAATTCATGAGGATGTATTGCTAGATGCACTTCCATATTGGTTGTCCACCAATTTTGAAATCTTTTCAAAACTAAGCCAGAGGGGAGGAAGGGGACAAATTTAAACTCACTCAAATCTTTCAACAGTTTAAATGTTGCCTCCTCTAGTTTAGATTTGGCTACTCACAGGTCTCTGGCTGTGAGATGGACATTTGAGAGACTGCAGAGTGGAATGGGAATTCCTTAGGTAAACTCAAATTGCCTGGCAAACTGGGAAGGGTAGTATACCTCAGATATGCACTTATAAGCTCGAGGGTTTAAAGTACCAACAAAAAGTTCTCTTGACAACAAAATAGAAACCCACATGTCTTTGTATGATGGGATGGAACACTGTCTATCAGCCAAGAATGTCCTTAACCAAATTGGTCCTTTATTGGCATCGAAGGGGGAAAAAAAGGTGGCAGCTGGAGAAATAGGGAGCTGGTGGAAAAAGTTAAGATAGTAGGCGAAAGAAGCGGAATAAAGGGCAATTCTAGCATACTTTTCTCCATAAGTGCTAGGGTCTTGAACTAAGAATTTCAAGCACTTGGGATGCAAATCAGTAAAGTAAGCAAAGAGCCAGAGTTGAAGCACCCAGAGGGGACCTCCTTGGTTGATATCAAGAGGTTTCTCACAGAATTGTGAGCAGGCTCTATAAACATGGCCTAAAAGATAAGGGGCCAATGCTATTCGCTTCTTCAAAACAAGGGCCTTTGCGAGTGGGGCAAATTCATACATGATTCGTTGAGATGATGTACAAAAGAGAAATTTACACAACCAATATAAAATAAAGGAGAAGAGTTCTCGATCACTCACAGGGCCCACCTTTTTATTTTCAGCCTTTATGAAGTCACTGAAGGAAGAATTCAAAGGTGGAAGAGAAAATTTAACCGAAAGGTCTGGATAGTTGGGTGTAAAGGGGGTACCGAGTGGTGAAAGCCCTAAAAGATGGCAGATATCAAGAACGATGGGAGCCATCATACCACAACGAAACTGAAAAAAGTTAAAGGCCATATTCCAGAAGCAAAGAGCGGCAGGAATCAAAAAAGGGTCTTCAGGAATGATAAACCTGGAAAGACGAAGGGCATCGAGAATGCAGAGCTCTTGTAGGTCCCATTCTCTTGCACGCACGACCTTGTCATACCACTCTTCCCATTCCATCCTCAATGTTGGCCAGCAACGGTGAGGTCGGTTCACTCTCCAATTTCCCCAGTCAAGCCCCCCTTCATAGAGAAGAAAGTGGTCCTCCAAACGAGGGTACAAAGTTGGAAGTTGGACGGGAACCTCTCGAAAGATAAGACCTAGGACATATTCTTGTTTGTCGCTATGGCGAGGGACAAAGAGGCGTCTGTCTATGGCACTCGATCCATCAGCTTTAAATTTAGCAATCTCTTCCTCAATACATCTTTTCAAAGCCGTTATTGGGCTTATACGTTCGCTAGTTGGTACTTTCAAAGAAGAGGACTCCATTGGTAACAAGCAGCGAAGAAGAGAGGGTCAGTAGAGATGAAGGGTTTGTGTGTTAGGCAAACGAGTGAATTCAAAGCACGAAATAAAATGGTTTTTTTTTTTAAAACCTTTGTGTCTGAAAATATACCCAATTGTGGAATTCATAAAGAAGTACTAAAGGTACAGATGCGAAAAGTTTCCTTCAATATTGATAGTTATGGAGGGAAACACATATCAAATACTGATGTCAGCTTCGAAATAAAATATTTGGCTTCGAAGCCAAATTTTGGTGCCAAAATCAGATAACAAACGGCTTCAAAGGCAGGAAGTCGACTTCGAAGCACATTCCATACCTAAGGATGTAAGAATACTCAAGTATTTGTTTACTTCAAAAGGATTAAGGACCTGTTTTTAGGTTTGTTAGTGAGAGTAAAATCCTTCGAAGCAAAACTTGAAATACCTTTAGGTTAGAAATTGCTTGTTCTAAGTTTCAAACCAATAGTTGGTTTGATAATATACAGAAAAAATATCTTTTTAGAATAAATAGTGTAGTCCTTAAAAGAAGTTTCCATATTTTGAAAAATATGGACTGTTTGTTTGAAACAAAATTAGTTGATTTGAAATTACTTGATTGTATTAACCATATGTTGGGGAATTGAATATGATCAAATTAAGTTTCGAAGGGCAAAGTTGTTTAATTCGAAGCTGATAGTTGAAGAATTATGTTAGGCCTAGGGTCGGTATGTGAGACGATGATTGTTTTCTTAAAAGAAAGACTTCACACTTTGGAAGAGTTTGAGCTGGGATGGAATTAAAGCACATCAACCATACAATTAAGTTTACAAATGGAGTGATAAATCAGAATATGACAAATGAAATTCGGAAAGCTTATTGTTATTGATAAGTGTTGTTTCATTTTATTACATTCTCGATTTCATAAAAATATGGAATAGACAGAGTTACAAGGTCATGAAATTTAGTTTAACAAAATTCAATAAATGAATACTCTTTTCCTACTCTATCTTCTATCTTATCCGGGTTTGGTTTATCCAATTGGTAAGCCCTTAATTGAGAAGAGAGTTGTTGGGCCTTCACTTCGAATTCTATCTGTTTTAGAGTTTTATCTGTGGCGTCCATCTCCTCTTTTTCATACACTTCGTTCATAGCAACATCCTCCACATACTCAGAATCCTGGCTCTTGAAGGCTTCATATTCATCAAGGAGGTTCTTTGCCTCATACTGAACCTGAATTCGAGCAAAAAAGGCTTCATCCAGAACTTCACTAGTAATGGAAGCCTGGAAGTGGCAGTTGAGCAGGAGAGGAAGTTGGTCCAAAAAGGTATAAAGTTCTATTTGGGCCACAGGGTTGAAAAGATGACTTTGAGACATAATGTCATAGGCCCATAGAAAGTTTTTGTGGGAATGTCATCTCGAAGGACTTCAAAAGATAAATGGGAAAAGGCAGAAAGCAAGGTTTGAGCCCTAAATTGTTGATAAGGAGTTGGAGACACTGAGGCCTGGTAGGGGGTGAAGTATTGGCCCTTAGAAAGAGTAAGCTTCAATTCATCAATCCAATTTGGATTAGAAGGCAGAAGGGAAGCAGTCGGAGGTTCCTTGATCGAATCTAGGAATTCAGGTCTGGCCACACATTCTAGCCAATCGGAGGTATAAAGTTTTTCTTTTTTGGCTAAAAGTGCAGGGCTAATCCCTAAAGCTTCATCAGGACGATGAACACTTCGAACCATCCGAGATGGCAAGGTAGAAGTATACCATGATGAAAGCAGATTGTCCTCAAGACTACGTATACAGTCAATAGGAACATATTGATATACTACAGAACTGCGTTTAGAAGGAGGGATTCCAAGAGGGTCATCGAATTTTGGGAATCGGTGATGAATACGTTCCCTCGTCTGAGGTTGAGTAGGGATAGGCCAAGTTCTCCAACTAGAGGTCGTAGAAGAAGAAGAAGCAGCAGCTTCAACCCATGCGGAAGGCTTTGTTGCAAAAGAAGAGCTTCCGATATCCATGATTGCAAATTTGTGTTCCAAAGAATTGTAAGTAGTAGGTTCGTGGTTCGAAGGTCGGTGATTTGCGAAAGCTTCCATAACTTGTATAAATGGAGGTGCATAATGGTGGCTAATCAATGCATGGAGGTTCTTTCGAGGACGAACAACATCATCAAATAACTCTTCATATGCTTGATCAATGTAAGAAAAGACTAGCTTGGCCATAAAAGATGTATCAGTCTTTTCGAATGCTGAGATAGTGGGAATGTTCAAGGATTAGAACAGAATTTAATGTTTCATTGATGAATGACGATTGCATTTCTAAAAAATGCAAAGCCCATGCACGTTCTAAGACGTGGGTAAAATACCTTGATCCACTAATTTCACCAAGTATTGGGTATATTAGTGCGGGAGGTAATGTTGGCTACATATTTTGTATAAGCCAATCACAGTTCGACACATGGTAGGTTGAGTGCAATACGGGAAGACAATTTAAATCTTCAATCGTAATCACACATGTGACAGTTAGTATTGGTTATTGTGGATTTGTGTAGCACTAGATCAACAAAGAGATGCAAAATGACGTGGCTTCAACGGTTACTCATATTTAAATTCAAAATAAAGAGGGAAACCTAACTGCAAATAAGGCATAGTGGAGCTAAACTGTAAGGCAACATGATCAGCGATCATAGAGGGATGATTCGACAGTTAGAAATGCATTTCGACGGTTGTCATTGATAAGTATAAATAGCAGAGAAGGCCCCAGAAAGAAGCTCCAGACTCAGACCCAAAAAATCAGTTTTATCTACTTTGTTTTTCCTTCTAGTTTTTACATTTCTTGTTCTTTACATTTTTGTACTTCAAATTCTTGCATTGCATTTCGTTCATAAGAGTAGTTTCAAGTAGTTTGTTGCTGTAAACCTCTACGAGGCTGATTTAGATCTTTTTAAGTCTGCATTTTACTTAATGAAATGCTACAATTATTCTTCATTTAATCATTGTTTGCTTAATTCTCCTCAACAAAGCTACCAGTAAAAGTCCTCTTCATTGAGACTGAAAGAACTAAAACACAATCGTCTGATAATTGGTTGGCAATTAATATTTTGTAAGGACTGATTGATCCTTACTGGCACGCTCAAAATTACAACAATAACCTTCGAAAGCCAAAAAAGCCAACAATAATATATGTTCAATATGATTTAATAATCTAAATTACTTTAATATCGTGTAATGGTTAAAAATTTAGGTGTATATTTAATATTTTTATATATCTATATATGTATAATTTGGGTTTCAGATTGCTCGGGTTGTTTCACACCTTTACCCAAGCCTGTCTAAATTTAATTCGGATTTCTAAATTTTTATTCAAATCCGTACCGAATTTGAAAATATCTTATTCAAATCTTAAAAACATTCAAGTTGAGTTCGGATTATTAGAATTGAGCCCGCCCAAGTTGCACCCCTAGTTGCCCTCTCCTCTCACACTACACTCCTCTCTGCTTCTCCTCTTCTCTCGACGACCGACTCCTCCTCCTCCACATCACAAAGATCGCAGCCGATCGTTTAGTTTGGCCCTCTTTTTTCCGTTGATCTGCACAAAAAATATAAGATTTCATGCCCTTTGTATATTATATATATACACATTGATTTAGAATTTTTTTTTTTTTTTTTGGTTGTGAAATGGTATGTGAGTTCTAGGGGTTTGTCCTTTTTTGTAGGACAAAAAATTTGGGGGTTCTCTTTTCTTGGGTATTCACCCCTTTTCATCACGGGTCGAACCTTTTCCGTAGGTCTAAAAATTGATGCTTGTAGGAGTTTGGGATTGATTCTAAAAAGCAGGGGGTTGGGGTTCTTTTGCCCAGAACAAAACTATTCAAAGTCCTACTGAAACTCATACGTAGATCCACTACAAGCTAGATTTGAATCTTTCATGAAGATTAATTCTCTGTTAGGCATGGGTTCTCTTTGAGTATATTTTATTATTCAGTTAGTTCCTTTATCTATTTCTAGATTATTGCCTTGTTGTTATCAGATCTATATATCGCAAAATGAGCTAAAAATCTATCTTTTTCCTTCAATTTTTTCAAATCACTACCCCTTCATTTTTTTTCCCCTGGAATAAGAGTCATCCCAATTTTGAAAAGTAGTCTTTCTTTGTTATTTAGTTGTTTTTCTGAACTGGGTTTTTGAAATTTCAAACAAATCTTTGGTTTTCTTGCTTAATCTGGAAAGAAAACTATATCTTGGGAGGTGGGTTAGTTTTTCTAAGAATGGAAAGTTCTAGAGGCAGGAGAGTGGAGAAGAGAGTGTACGAAGAGAGTTTGGAGGATCAAGATGATAGGATGCTTCATTTGAAGAAGCCAAAGCTACAGGGTTTAGCTAGGTCTGTTGTGCTGTTTCTGTGTATATAAATGTTTCTACTTTTGAATTTCTTGATTCTGTTCATGGGTATTGCTTTGATTCTTTCATTTTCTATTCAGATTTGGATTTATGATATTACAAGTTCGATATTTGCTGCATATATACACATATATTATGTTATGCAAGCGTGAACATGTGAATGTATGTGTACTGTTATAGTTTAACCTGTGATTACTGTGGAAAAAACTGGGATAACCATTTAAAAAAAAATAAAAAATAAAAATAACGAATGAACTATTAAAGGGTTTTTCCCTTCTTTATTGGCATCACCATCACCATCACCATCATTGTTGGCATTGATTTGGGGTTGGATGGGGGCTATGTATTGATTCTCTCTTCATTAGCATCATCAATTTCAACACCATAACCATCATTTTCATTGATCTTGGGGTTGGATGGGGGCCTTGTCTTCATTTTAGATTGGATTTGATAATTGCCTTGGTTGATTGTTCTTGTTCGTGTAGGATTTCATTTCATCATCAAAAGCCCTTCACGAGTTAAAAAGTTACAAATTCCTTGCGGAAGGCCTAAAGATTGCTAGTCAAGTTGGGGCTGCCATTGGAGTTATTCGGCATGAATTAACAAATGTGCAAAAGAAAACTCCAGGAGAGGAGTCATGGCGATTGGTCTTCAAGCAGGAAATCGATGAGGTGACTGCACTGCTAAAAAAGTATGAACATGAGAATGATTTTGTCTGGCGTGAGAAGATTCCGGATCAGGATGAGTTGCCAATACGGGAAGGTAAGAAAATCGTGAGTTACATAGCTTATCATCCTCAAAGATGGGAGAGATCACTTGTTTTTAAAATTTGAGTGTACAAAAATAAGGTTACAGGGTATTATAGTTATATTTTAGGGGAAGCAAAGGTCATCACGCTTTTTGATGTTTTCTCATTTTCTCAGTTTGCAAAATGTTGGAATGTAATTTAAGAATAATGGTACTGTTTTTGTGAGGAAATTAAGTTATATTTTTATTTACAAGAGATTGGCAAAGTTTTGTTCAGTTGTATGAACTAGAGGGTTTTTGATGAAAATTCACACTCTCTCTCTCTCTCTCTCTCTCTCTCTCTGGGATTATCATTAGTGCTTATCAGTGTCTGTTTGATGAATTACTTGCAAAATTCAGGATACATGTTGAAGTAAGACATCAATGTATGCATGAATCTTTTCTCTTTTTATTTATTTATTTAAATAGAAAGTATTTTTGTACAGTGTTTTTTTTTTTTTTTTTTGAACTATGCTACTTCTGAAATGCAAAAGGCAATAATATGTATGGTTAAAAAAATTGAATAAAACGTAGGCCAAAAAAAGAAAAAAAGAAAAAATTGAATAAAATGATTTGAGCATTGTGTCTTTTTTTTTTTAAAGAAACAATTTTGTCAAAGCTACTTTTGAATTGCAAATGGCATGCATGGTTATCAACATATTGAATAAATAAAAATGATTTGAACATCATCTGCATCTGTGAAGTTAAAGAACTACAATTATTTGATTGTTTATGTTTGTGTTTGGTTTATGAATTTAGAGATAGATTTAGAAAGAAGAAAGAAAAAGTTAAGTGAAACGTTAATGAAATATAATCTCTCCATAACTTGTACATATGTGCCAACTTATCACCCTGACTAAAGCCTTGTAATAGTAACTAAGCCTTTAAATAAGTAGGTATTTAGGTAAGGTAAAAATGTATCAAATTAGGTACTAATTAATTAACTTTCATTAATGAAATAACTTTTTCAAAATTTAAAGTGAAAAAAATGATAAAATTACAATTTTTATATTCATAAGGACAAAAATGACAATTATACAATAAAAATTATTTTACAGTTTATTTACCAAATACTATTTTGCTGTTTAAATCTATAATCCCACAGCTACACCAAATAGGTTACCAGCTTATGCTCACAGCTGTAAGCTATAATCTGTTAAGGTATAATCTATAATCACTTTCTCATAGCTTTACCAAACGGGACTTATGTTTGGAAATTTTTTTTGACTTTTTACCAAAAGATTTGTAATAAAATTAAAATGACCATTCTACCCTTGTTAACTTGTTGAGTTTTAACTTTTTGACTTTTGGATAGTTGAATTTAAACGGCAAAATAATTCCCCGCAAGCTTCTCCTAAATAATATGAACTTTTTATTTTTTTTAGTAACTTTTTGATTTTTATAAGTTATCTCAAACCAACCCTAGTGTGGTACGCTTAAACTGGCCCATGATACTCTAAAAAAATTAAAAATACACCCGAGTTCAAATTAGTCAGACTACATTTTTATTTATTTTTAATGGGACTTAGACTTCATTTCAGCATAATAAAAATCATAAAAGATACTCCCTCCGTCCCAAAATAATGGTCCCTTTTGGGGAATCCAACTTTTTTTGGTAGTACAATTATTGCATTTGAAAAAAGTTGATTTTCCAAAATTATCCTTTTGATAGTACATTTTTTGGGAATATCAATGCATAATTGTACTTTTTATGTTGTTTATTAATTTAAAAGAAGGGTAAAATAGGAAATTTATATTATTTTTGTACTTGATTTTTGAAGAGGGACTAATATTTTGGGACAATGAAAAATGGAATAAGGGACTAATATTTTGGGACGGAGGGAGTAAAATTTTAAGTTTAAGGCCCTGTTTGGCAAATTACTTTTTTAAGGCCTGGTTTGACATACCTGGAAAAATTCAAAAAGCTAAAAAGATACTAAAAAATTTATCGCTATTTACAAATTAAAAATATAAAAAAATTAATTTCCCCAATATTTTAATACAAACAACGACTGGACAACGTTGGTACTGTCAGTACGTATTGGTCTGTCTAAATGAACCAAAAAAAAAAAAAATTTAGATGTATATATATATTAAGTTGGAGAGTAATGTTGGGCCCATGGGGGCCTAACACAGGTCTGTTTTTGATAATCCGAACCGTTAATGTGTAGAGCTCATCGAGTACTATATGCCTGTAAAAAATCAAGTTGATCGGATATAGAGAGCTATGTGATCGAATCATATTTTTTTTCAGCCGTTTATTTTTCACCATCCATTAATTTCATACAAAAATTTTTTGATCACATAACTATTGATATCCGATTAAATTGATTTTTCATTGATGTATAGCACTTAACGAGTTCTACACATTCAACGGTTCGGATTATCGAAATGGGACCCTTGGTGGGCCCCACGGCCCATCAGTACCCGTGAAGACTAATGCACCATTTCAACCCAGTCGTACTTTCCTCTGCCGCTTGTCACTGATGATTTTGGCAGGTACGGATAAAAATATAATTTTGCCATTTTATATAATATTTTAATACATATTTTTTCGTAAAAAGACCAAAAGTTATTCCAAAAATTATATTTTTTTCTTCAATTTTTTAGTCCAAAAATGTACTTATTTAGGACACTCCAAACAATCCCTAAATATAAGGTGTATGGCATGTACTAAAAAAATATACTTTTTTTTCATACATACACTTATTTGGGTCACTTCAATCAACATCTATCAACATTTCTTCTCTATTTTTCTACCAATTTTCTCTATTTTTCTGTAATTTTTTTTTTATAAAAAGTAAAAAAATACACTTATTTAGAATATCCCAAACCATAGCTGAAGGATAAAATCATTACCGCTATTTAAATTTAATTTTTATGAATTATAAATAGACTTTAGTTTGTTTTGACAACTCAGTTAAAAACAGTTATAAAATTTTTTGACTTTTTTATGTCACATTTTTTTGATTTTTTTTAGTTACATTACCTTTTTACTTTTTACACATCTTTTTATATAAAAAAATAAAAAAACCAAAAAATTAACTTTAACTTACTTCCCAAAACAAGTCAATTACTCAAGTTGGCTGTGTGAATGATGGGGTATTTGACAATATTTAAAAAATAATATTCAATAATAATAATATATTTTATTTATTTATAATATTTATTATTATTTTTAATTAATTAATTTTTTTTTTTTGTAAACGAAAATAAAATAAGGCCTTGTTTGGTTTGTGTTTTGAGATATTATTTTAAAAACAATTTTTTGGAAAGAGTTTAAAAAATTAGAAAATTTATGTAGTTGTATATTTTGAAAATAGTTTTTAAATTTTCAAATTTGGAATAATTTGATATTTTTTTATAATTGAATAGATAGTTGTGAGAAAAAAATGAGTGAGAATGAGAGAGAAGAAAAAAAAAACGATTAATCGATGTATAGCAGAGAGAAATGTAACTTTAGAATTTAAAAAAAAAAAAATTTAAACCAAACATATTTTTGAAAGTTTTTTTTTTTTTTTTTTCTTTCTAAAAACATGTTTTAAGAGACAAACCAAATATGCCCTAAAATTTTTAATAAAAAATAATTAAACGTAAATGTTATGGGCCAATCATTCTGTTTAGTTAGATATTATCATTAATTTTTAATAAAATTTAAAAAAATTTCCCCTCTGTTTTGTACACCTTCCTCATTCAGCACATAATTAGCATGAAAGGGTGCAATCATATGCACCACGAACCACATTATCCACTACTCAAACCGACGTCGTTACTACATTATACAATCTAAGACTTCGTATCAGTATCATGTACGTCACCGTGTTGCCTCACCACACACAGGCCCACCATAACTGTATGGGCCGTACCCAACGAGAAGTTATTTCCATGGTCCGGTGTACCACATTGGCCGTGTACAAATACATAGAAAATAAAAAATAAATTAAGATTTATTAAAAATATAAATTATTTTTTCATATTTAAGATATTACATCTCATCTGTTGAGATTTTTAATCACAAAACAAATCAGCTCTCCACATATTAATCGTTAAATCAAATTAATAGAGTACATGACGCAATAAACATAATTTTTATAGTAATGTCACGCACACAGAGATTGGAACACATAAACTAAATATAGAAATTGTGTACTGTTGTCCGCCTAAATGATCGGACGACACCATGATAACCGCAATCGACAAGCTTTGGCCGGTCGTCTGGGCGGAAGACCAAATGCACAATTTGTGTACTTAAATCTATGATCCATCCTTTGTGTTCCTAGATTTTTTTTGTAATTTTTACCTCCCTATAAATACTTTTATTAACTTTGTCAAGTTAAACATTTTATTTATTTTTCATATTTCATATTTCACATTTCTTATTTTTCATTTATTTACAATTATAAGTATGAGAAAATTAGTGAAACATTTCTGTTCAACTTTGGATAGTAGAAGAAGTCCAATTTATTTTTTATTAATTAAGGTCCGTTGATGAATTTGTTCTATAATCATATCAGAGAAATTTTGAAATTTCTCTGTGTCGGGATAAAATTTTTCAGTGAAAATAATGACGAACCACAACTACTATGAAAAATTATATATCTTTTATCTTATAAAATATTAATACCAAGGACCTTTAAAAAAATTCTCCTATAAATATTTGATATATATTTGTAATTTACAAAAAAAAAAAAAAAACATAGTACGTGGAAAAATTTTAGAAAATTTTCCAATGTGTTATTAATTTAAAAAAATAACTATAATATTTTTAAAAATTTTATTGATTTGTTACACCACGTTAACATGATGACATGATGTATTTGATTTACTGAATAACTTCTTGTGTTGAAGTCGCTCACTGTGTGTCATCGTTTGACATAATTGGTTGGGGTGAGTTAGGGTTCATAAAAACATAAAATAGATTTTTTAGTTTAATAAGATAAAATATTATATTTAAATTATAATTATTATTATTTTTTTTTTACAAAAGTTAAAAAACAATCAAAATATTCATGCCAAACGATACCTTTAATCTTAGATTAAAATAACTAAAAAATCAACCCATATTCAAAATCAACCATATTTTGACCCACACGGGTAAGGGTAGTGGTGGAATTTGATTTTATTCAAACACATACTTCGGAAATGAATGCGGTTCGTAATTATAATAATTAAAATATATTTGGGCCTTATTTGAAGGGTAATTATAATAATTAAAAAGTTAAAAAATTATTATATTACTTTATCTATTTTTTATTTTTGTAAAAATTAAAAGGAAAATTAAAATTCAGTGTATTTTTCAAAATAAATTTTAAATAAGTGGTAAAAACCTACCAATGTTAATAATTGAAGTGATAATTTTTTCATGACTTTGTAATTTTTTCAAAATTAAAATAGTCAATTCTAAAACTAACTTTTATTCAGTATGAAACTTAGATTATTTTTGTTGTGACGTAAAATATTTTTATTGTTTGGTTGAATAAAAAGTATTTTCCATCATTTTTTTAAAAATGATTTCCTTAAAAAATTTTGTAAGTCAATTTACAAAGTTACATTTTTAACATATTTAATATTGTTCAAATAAATATTTTAACTCAATAAAAATTCATATATAATATTTTATTACATTAAATTTTCTTTTTAAAAAATAAAATATTTTTATTTTAAATGTTAATCAAACGTAAAAAAATAAAAATAAATTGGATAAATTACAAATACACTCCTGAGGTTTGCTTAAAATACATATTGCTCATTGTGATTTGAAAAATTACAAATATCTCATTATTAGTATTTTTTATTTAACAAAATTAATTAAAAAAATAAAATTCATAATTATTCTTCTATACAATAATAAAATTACCTAAATTATTAATTGAAACATATTTCTAACATCATTAAAAATTATTAATTGACTTGATTATTTATTAATAAAATAAATAATTTGTTATGAAATTATAAATTTCAAAAGTAAAATGTAATTTTTAAAATTATAAAAATAATTTATATTTTAACTAAACTACAGAAGATGTATTTATAATTTACCTAAATAAATTTGGTTGTATAAAATATTTTATGTCGAAGCCTTAATGTTTTTTTTTACAATAACTTAACAAATTAATTTTCGTAGAGGTGGGGTGGGTCTGTGGAGTGGACCCAGCCCCTGCACACAGCCTCACCTTTTTCGACTTTACATCTCTCCCTGTCTCTCTCCGTCCATCGGAAACAAATGGAACTGACTTGGGCGATGCAAATGCATTACCACCTGTCACCCCTAAACCCTACCAAATGCAAATCCATAAATACCCTTCTTCCTCTCTTTCTCTCTCTCAAAACCCAAACACCTCTCTCAAAATTCCAAAACCAAAAGCTAACCCGCTCTCGGCTCTCTCTCATTCCATTCTTATCAGCACCGGAGCTCCAATCGGTACGTTCTCTCTCTCCCTCTCTCTCTATTAATCTTCATTTATTCGTCATTCTCTTCTCTCGAATCGGTTTCAAATGACGCCATTAACGAGGCTAGGGTTAGGGTTTATAGTGATAATAGCATTGGTCGTTATTGGATTGGTATGTAATAAAAAGTGTTTCGATCTTAGTTTGATGAATACATTTCTTCTGTTCTTGACTGTGTCGATGGGGTTCAGCAGTTTGTTGCACTTTATGCTTCCTAGAAAGAGACCTGAGGTGTTTGTAGAAGACGACGACACTAGTGAAACACAGAGCTTCATCAAGAAGCATCGAATCGGTAGCTTGACCTCCGCCACCGCAGCGACGGCGAACGACGGAGACGATAGCGGCGACGTGAAAAGCAACGCCGGCTTCATAGGGAACATCAACAGCAGTAATCACAGCAGCGGGGGCGGTAGCGTCTTGCCGGAGATGGCTTTGGGAGATGGAAATCCGCCGGACATCGACGAGGATCTTCACAGCCGACAGCTCGCTGTGTACGGACGCGAGACTATGCGGCGGCTTTTCGCCTCTAACATCCTTGTCTCGGGGATGCAAGGCCTTGGCGCCGAAATCGGTATGAAGATTGATTACTTTCTCGAATTGTTCTTCACGAATTTGCTTATTTCATTTGATATTGATTTTTGAACTGTGTTTGGTTGTTATTTCTTTGGTAATTGTAGTGCATAACTATATGGTGAATTTAGTGATTTTTATATGTAGACCAGTTCTCTGTCATTTGATAATGGAGTTGTAATTATAAACTTCATGATAGTTAATGAATTCTTTGATTGCTTGCTTGTTTTTGTTGCCACTCATTAAGAGCTCCTACTTTTGTGTTGTATAATTGTTACACGTGTTAATGATCATTTTCAACGAGCTATCACCGGCGAGATGTGGATTCTTAATTTGGAGATCAATTTTCAGTATCAAGTAATCTTGTTTCGTGTTTTGTATCCTCTTGCAGTGAAGAACCTTGTACTTGCTGGTGTCAAGTCTGTGACGTTGCATGATGAAGGGGCAGTGGAGTTGTGGGATTTGTCCAGCAATTTCATTTTTTCAGAGAATGATGTTGGTAAGAACAGGGCACTTGCATCTGTTCAGAAGTTGCAAGAGCTCAACAATGCTGTGGTCATTTCTACCTTAACCACAAAGTTGACGAAAGAACAACTTTCTAATTTCCAGGTAATTTACTTTCTCTATATTTTATTTCACTGATTCATCAGAAACTTGCTAACTTGCTTATATATATGTATATATTTCTTTTGTGGTAAGAAACTTTGTTATCATTCTTTAATGTACAACAATTGTAACCCGTAGTTTTATGTCTGCAAATGTTGAAAGCCATTTGATCTGGTAATGATCTGTAAGTACTACATTTTGTGATATTTGTAGACATATGAGCTACCCGGCAGTTTTTTTAAAAAATGTTATATTAGTTTAGGCCTTGTCGCCTTGATATATTAGAAACTTATTGGTTCTCTTGTTGCATATTCCCCTTCATGCTGGTTCAATTCATATTTTGGTTGATACTTAGTGGTCCTTGAACTATCATGTTACTTCAACACGTCCAACTCAAACCACCATGTTCTTTTGTGGGTGCTTTAATACATGGAAGTTGTGTTTTGGCCTTGATTGTTGTTGTCTGCAGACAATGGTTATTGCTCATTGATGGTTGGCTCCATATGTGGAAAACTGGAAATTATTATGTTGCCTTGATTCGTATTCCTTGGTGCGTGTTGACATATCACTCCTACTAAAACTACCATACTACCTCAGTATGTGGTTTTTAATATACTATTTGCTGTGTTACATAGGAGCTGATTGCCTCAATTGTTGTGCCGGAAGTAACATAATTTTCTATTGGTGGTGACACTGTCTATGTGGGAATTTGCTTGTTGCTCAACATGTCTTCTGGCTGGGTGAAGGGTTTAATATCTGGGATTTCTGTTGCTTGTTTTTTGTATTGTTTGCTGTGTATACCTCAATTAGAAGATTATGTTTGTATTGTTGGTTTCTTAAGTTTTGTAATAACATTATTATCGATGCAATTCAGAGATGGCTGCTGCCTGCATTTGTATGATATGGTGGACATGTTGCTGTTATTGAAACTCCTCTTTTCAAAATGTGATATCGCATTTTTTAATTTTCAAGTTTCAGAAACTATTCATATTTCTCTTATTCATGCTTGCATTTTTGTTGGTATTCTTTATATATATATATGTTTAATTTTTTGGGGGGTGGGGGTGGGGGTGGGGGATGGGGGATGGGGGCACCAAGTATTTGCGTGATTGCAGTTTTCTTGTTCAATTTATGTAGCTAAAAGTTGAATCTTTTATGCTTTCTGGTGTTGCAGGCTGTGGTTTTTACTGATGTTAATCAAGAGCAAGCCATTGAGTTCAATGATTACTGCCATAATCATGGGCCTCCTATTGCATTCATAAAGGCTGAAGTTAGAGGCCTTTTTGGAAGTGTGTTTTGTGATTTTGGACCAGAGTTTACAGTTTTTGATGTTGATGGCGAGGAACCACACACGGGTATTATTGCATCCATCAGTAATGATAGCCCTGCACTTGTGTCATGTGTTGATGATGAAAGGCTTGAATTTCAGGATGGGGATCTTGTTATCTTCTCGGAAATTAGGGGAATGACAGAACTCAATGATGGAAAGCCAAGAAAGATCAAAAGTGCAAGGCCATACTCATTCATTCTTGAAGAGGATACTACAAATTTTGGTTCTTATGAGAAAGGTGGTATTGTCACACAGGTGAAGCAGCCCAAGGTGTTGAACTTTAAGCCATTGAGAGAAGCACTCAAGGATCCTGGTGATTTTCTTCTGAGTGACTTCTCCAAGTTTGACCGCCCACCTCTACTGCACTTGGCATTCCAAGCGCTGGACAAGTTCATTTCTGAATTGGGATGCTTTCCTGTTGCTGGCTCAGAAGAAGATGCTCAGAAGCTGATATCTATAGTCAGTGACATCAATGAGGGTTCTGGAGATGGGAAACTGAATGATATTAACCCAAAACTTTTGCAGTACTTTACCTTCGGTGCCCGGGCAGTTCTGAATCCCATGGCTGCCATGTTTGGTGGTATCGTCGGACAGGAGGTTGTGAAGGCGTGCTCTGGAAAGTTTCACCCACTTTTCCAGGTTACTTCTATCATTAGAATGCTTGTTTCACAATTAAATTCTGTTATCCTTGTCTTTTTCCTCTTCTCTGTAGAATTAACCCTTTTCTTTGTAGTTCAATATATTTGACCATTTACTTTGAGTGATATGAATTTGGTTGGCGTTAAAATCCACCTACTCTCCACCTACTTCACCCACTTAAACCTACTCCACTAAACCTAACCCACTACACCACTACCACCTCACCTACTCCACTACCCACTACACCACTACCACCTCACCTACTCCACTAAACCTAACCCACTACACCACTACCACCTCCACTTCACCTACTCCTTACCTACTACACACTCACCCTCTTCTATATATAGGAATCATGAATCATTGTAATAGATATCAATATAAATCAATCAATAATACAATTCTCTATTTCTCTTTATACATTAAATTTCTACATGGTATCAGAGCAAGGTTAAGCACTTAGTATTTTTCGTTTCACCGGCGGGCGGCAACCTCGCCTTGGCCGCCCGCCGGACCTCAACCTATTCCGCTTATTTTCTACACATACCTTCCCATCACTGCCTAAATCCTCTCTCTTGAGGCCAATGTGAATTCCTCTTCTTCATAATCTGCACTAACTGTGGCATCTTTTCCTGGGGCAAACTCTGCAACCCAACACTCAATCTATGCTTCTCCTCCATGCTCATTTGCCTCTTGTTAGGATCCTTTGCCTTCGGCTTTGGTTTGGGCTTCGCCACAGCCTTGAGCTTCACTGCAGCTTTCAGCTTCACGGCAGCCTTCGGTTTCACAGCAGTTTTTGGCTTCGCAGCTGGCTTGGCCTTTGCCGCTGGCTTGGGCTTCACAGCGGCTTTAGCTTTTGGCGCAGCAGCTTTTGTCTTAGCCGGAGCCTTCTTTTCCTTTTTCGCTTTTACAGCCTTCGGCTTTGCAGCAGCCTTCGGCTTTGCTTCCCTCTGGTGGCTCCCCAGGTTCCACCTGAGCTGCATGATTCATTTATAGCTGCAATTGATAAGGGAAGTATTAGAACAATGCCCAATAGAAGTATGCCAGCTGCTCCTTACCCTGCTCCTTACCCTACTCCTGGAGCACTATTAATAGGTGATGCTTTCAACATGCGTCATCCTTTAACTGGTGGAGGAATGACTGGAGCCCTGTATAAGGTGTTTTGTGCATCTCCTGATCAAGCGAGGAAGGAAATGCGTGAAGCATGTTTTGATTATTTGAGCCTTGGAGGTGTGTGTTCAACAGGACCAGTGGCTTTACTCTCTGGTCTAAATCCTAGCCCATTGAGCTTGATACTCCATTTCTTTGCTATAGCCATATATGGTGTTGGCCGTCTCTTGCTACCATTTCCTTCCCCTAAGCGCCTGTGGATAGCAGCTAGATTATTTTTGGGTGCATCGGCTATCATTTTTCCCCTCTTTCTCTCACATGGGCTTGTCCCCTCTCTCTCCTCCGTTTGATTTCAAAATCCATTATTTTTATTTATTTTCTCCAAACCACTTTCCTTATTTCCCCCATCTTTCATTTTGATTTCAAATATATTTTTATTATTTCTTTCTTTATTTTTCTTTCACATTATTTTTTTAATCTTTTTCAAATTCCATTCAACCAAACCATCTTTTATTCATCTCAGGGATCAACCCCGATCACAATTTTAACCCAAAAAAAAAAAAAAAAAAAAAAACCACAACACCACAAGATTTGTTTTCTTTTCTGCAGACGGTCACCCACCGACCTCACTTTTTCGCCTATTCCGCCGGTCTTTTCTTCTTGCCTCCGTCCTGGGCGGCCCTTGACGGTGTTGCCTCCGTGTTTCCCACTCCACTGGGCACGATCACTCCACCCTGCTCCTCCACTACAGCATATGGCGGACCTCCAAATCGGAACATAACGGTGGCCTTCCGCTTCAGCTCCTTATTTTCTGCCTTTAGCACACTTATCTCTGCTCGCGCATCCTTATACATGCGTTGGAGCAGAGCCAGTTGGGCGTTTAACTGCTGCACCTCATTTGTCCTACTCTGCAGCCGGTGCGACAAGTTTGTGACCGTAGTCATAGTTTCAACACAGGACTTCAATGTATACTGATTAGCTTCAATATCCGTTTGCACTGCCATTTTTTGCTCCACCGACCGCATCAGAAAGTTCAACGGAGCAAAACCAGAGGTGTTTGGTTGAGGTTCACAGGCCACCACACCAGTTATCTCTCTTGTTGACTCGTTGAGGTCGGGAAAGAGAGTGAGCAGACCACGGGAAGAAGAGGCTATGTTCTGGGTAGCTGAACGGGAAGAAGAAGCCATGTTTTTTGGGTTGCTGAGTGTTTCAGAGAAGGGTTGGTTACAGAATGTTACAGAGAACGAAGAGGTTTCAACTGGTTTGTTATGCTTCCAAGCCTCAGACTTCGCTTTGGTTTATAAAGACAGAGACGACGAGGCCGACACGCGCTCTGTCAATCACGTGCATCGCCGCGTGTCAGGCGCCCCTTTTGATGGCTCGACGCTTTCTGTCGGGCACGTCTTTTGATGAAGTGGGCGCGCCTTTTGATGGCACGCCTTTTGATGGCACGCCTTTTTATGGATTGGGCACGCCTTTTGATGTGCGCCTTTTGAAAGATTGGGCACACCTTTTGAGGGTGCGACTTTTTAAGGGTCCGACAAGACTCTGTAAACTGTCCCGACATTGATTCCGGTTAGCTCCTTCATGGGTCCGACAAGACTCTGTAAACTGTCCCGACATTGATTCCGGTTAGCTCCTTCATGGGTCCGACAAGACTCTGTAAACTGTCCCGACATTGATTCCGGTTAGTTTCTACAAGGGTCCAGCAAGACTCCGTAAACTGTCACCACAACTGTCACAACATTGTCTGCTACAACGGTCCGACATGACCCCATAAACTGTCTTCTACATCGGTCTGACACCGCCATCCAGTGTCCTCTACACCGTTATGACACCACCATACAGTGTCCTCTACATGGTTATGACACCCCCATACAGTGTCCTCTACAACGTTATGACACCACCATCCAGTGTCTTCACCAATGGTCTGACACGACCATACAGTGTCTCTTATCCTCTTTTATTTTTATGTATTTTCTTGTTTTGTTACTCTCTCCAAACTCAAGTTGGTTAGTTCCTATCCCCCTTGAGTTTGCGGGGGGCTGTTAAAATCCACCTACTCTCCACCTACTTCACCCACTTAAACCTACTCCACTAAACCTAACCCACTACACCACTACCACCTCACCTACTCCACTACCCACTACACCACTACCACCTCACCTACTCCACTAAACCTAACCCACTACACCACTACCACCTCCACTTCACCTACTCCTTACTTACTACACACTCACCCTCTTCTATATATAGGAATCATGAATCATTGTAATAGATATCAATATAAATCAATCAATAATACAATTCTCTATTTCTCTTTATACATTAAATTTCTACATTTGGTGATAACAAGTCTTGACTTTTCTGTACTTGTTGAATTTGATTTCTATTACGGTAACCCTAAAATTATTTATTTCAACATGTTTCTACAGTTCTTCTACTTTGACTCAGTTGAATCACTACCCACAGAGCCTATAGAACCCAGTGATTTTAGACCATTGAATTGTCGTTATGACGCACAGATTTCAGTTTTTGGGTCAAAACTCCAGAAGAAACTGGAAGATGCTCAGGTGTTTGTTGTAGGATCCGGCGCACTAGGCTGTGAGTTTTTAAAAAATTTAGCTTTGATGGGAGTTTCTTGCAACAGCCAAGCGAAGCTAACAGTTACAGATGATGATGTCATTGAGAAGAGTAACCTCACTAGGCAGTTTCTTTTTCGTGATTGGAACATTGGGCAGGCAAAATCTACTGTTGCTGCCTCTGCTGCTGCAACTATAAATCCTCATCTCTGTATAGAAGCTTTGCAGAGCCGTGTGGGCCCTGAGACAGAGAATGTCTTTGATGATACCTTCTGGGAGAATCTAAGTGTTGTTATTAATGCCTTGGACAATGTCAACGCTAGGCTTTATGTTGATCAAAGATGCTTATATTTCCAGAAGCCACTTCTCGAGTCAGGAACCCTAGGTGCAAAGTGTAATACTCAGATGGTCATTACTCACCTGACGGAAAACTATGGTGCATCGAGAGATCCACCAGAGAAACAAGCACCCATGTGTACAGTTCACTCGTTCCCTCACAACATTGATCACTGCTTGACGTGGGCTCGATCAGAGTTTGAGGGCTTGCTTGAGAAAACACCAGCTGAAGTGAATGCTTTTCTTTCAAATCCAAGTGAGTATGCATCTGCAATGAGGAATGCTGGTGATGCACAGGCCAGGGATAATCTGGAACGTGTTCTGGAGTGCCTTGACAGAGAAAGATGTGAAACTTTCCAAGACTGCATAACTTGGGCTCGTCTAAAGTATGTACTTCGCTAGATTATTGATCTTCTTGTCATGTTCTTTCATTTGTAAGAAAGAAGAGTAATGTTCGGTTTCTGACATTATGTTCTCTCCCTTGTCTCCAGGTTTGAAGATTACTTTGCTAACCGTGTGAAACAGTTGATTTTTACTTTCCCTGAGGATGCCGCAACCAGTACCGGGGCTCCATTTTGGTCAGCCCCTAAGCGCTTCCCCCAACCACTGCAACTCTCTACTGCTGATCCCAGCCACCTCCATTTCATTTTGGCAGCATCAATACTACGGGCAGAGACATTTGGCATTCCAATTCCTGATTGGGCCAAGACCCCTAGGAAGTTAGCTGAAGCTATGGATAGAGTGATGGTTCCTGATTTTGAACCTAAGAAAGACGTGAAAATTGTGACTGACGAGAAGGCTACCAGCCTCTCCACTGCATCTATAGATGATGCGGCAGTCATCAATGAACTCCTCATGAAGCTAGAACAGTGCCGGACGAATCTGCAACCTGGGTTCAGGATGAAACCAATTCAGTTTGAGAAGGTATTTTTCATTTCATCTCCATAAATTTTAAACTTGCACCTCTTCTGGTCCTCCACTTGAAAAACAATTTTATTCAATTTTCCCCATTTGAAAATGACAAAAACTATGGTGAAGATTCGGATCTCTTTCTGAGATTCAGGTTCATAATGTTGTCATGTGAATGTGCAGGATGACGACACAAATTACCATATGGACATGATAGCGGGGCTTGCTAACATGAGGGCAAGAAATTACAGTATTCCTGAAGTTGACAAGCTGAAAGCCAAATTCATCGCGGGAAGGATTATCCCTGCAATTGCAACCTCCACAGCAATGGCCACTGGTCTCGTCTGCCTGGAGCTGTATAAAGTTCTAGATGGAGGACACAAACTGGAGGACTATCGGAACACGTTTGCCAACCTAGCTCTCCCTCTGTTCTCCATTGCTGAGCCGGTCCCACCTAAAGTTGTAAAGCACCGGGACATGAGCTGGACTGTTTGGGACAGGTGGATTATAAAAGACAATCCAACTTTGAGGGGGCTTCTCCAATGGCTTTCGGAGAGGGGGCTGAATGCATATAGTATTTCGTGTGGAAATTGCTTGCTCTACAATAGCATGTTCCCTCGGCACAAAGAGCGGATGGACAAGAAGTTGGTGGATTTGTCTAGGGACGTGGCGAAGGTGGAACTTCTGCCTTACCGTCGCCACTTGGATGTTGTGGTGGCATGCGAGGATGACGAAGATAATGATATTGACATCCCTCAAATATCAATTTACTATCGGTAGCTACTCTTGAATATCTTCCAAGTGCTTTTAGGCAATTGACTTTTGGAAGAGCACTCTTTTGTTCACATGATCTTTTAACTCTGGTGGTCAGTTGATGATGAGCGCACAAAATCAGTGTTTTCTTACTACAGCTTCACATTACATATATAATTTGAGAGTTACATTAAATACCCAAGTTGGCTTAGGATGTTGTTTGCTTGCCTAATAACCGAGCTTTTTGGTTGTGCAGTTGGTGTTATTTTTCGTATTGGTTCGAAGCTTTATCAACCCTTTTTTAAAGGTGGAAGGGGGTGGCTCTTGACAACACTCTCTAGGATGTGACCATAGGAGTCATTATTTGTTGGGAGCCAAGAATAGAGAGTCTAGAATGCTCCGGTACTGATCCATAGGTATTCTTCCTAACTGATCCGTAGTTTAATCTCAATCTTTTAAGGCAGGTTTGATTGATAGGACCAGAGCATGGGATTGAGATTATTAATTTGTGGGCTTAATAATTCTGTGTTTATTTTGAAATTTTTTTTCAGGATTATTAATCCAATGGATAATTGATCCGACAAATTTGTAAGATTATTATTAATGGGGTAGGGGTGGGATTATATATCTTGAATTGAGAAATAAAATAAAGACTCTTTTACCTTTGATTGAAAATTAAAACATTTATTATTTTTATATAATTTTATATTTTAGAAGGTTAAAAATAACTTTGAAAAATTTTAAAATAATTTTTGATATTTATTTTATCAAATATATTTTATCAAATTAGTTTATATTTAAAAAAAAAATTAAAAAAAAACCAAACATGGCCTTTTTATTTTGTATTTATTTATTTATAATTTTTTTTTCAAAATCACGTTTATGAAGAAATTTTGATAATCTAAAGATTGCGAAGAAACATTGATGAAGTGTAAGATTGGAAAAAGAGATAAATATAGTTGTAATCCTATATTTATAAGTTTTTACTAATTTGATGAAATCATTAATACTTTCATTATTAATCTTATGAATCAAACATGATCTAAAGGTATAGTGAAAAAACCTGATGGTGTAGTAGGATTAATGGACCCTAGTCTTGCCCAACCACTGGCCCTTATTTATCAAATCACTTGAGAGTAAGCGTTGATTATTGAGTTGAACTTCCATATTGTATCTAACAAAGGTGCCAGTGAATGAATGAACAGTTGCGATGATGATTTGTAGGTATTTATTATACAATGAAAAATCCCTGGTACGTGTGAAAACTAGGTATTGAAGATTAGATTATACATTCTCTAGTTCGTGTGAAAACATGATATTGAAGATTAGAATATACATATTCTGTAGTCGAGTGAACTTGTAACATTCATAATGGTTCATCAGGTGGAGTAGATAAGTCTCGCCCTCGTTGAACTCGGCACATTCCCCAACTCTGAAAAGTAGTTACTTATGATATTTTAAGCTATATTCCTCTATAATTTTTCTACAAAATTATCTACCAGAGTGGCATAGCAATGGTTTTTGTTTTTTGTAAATAAAATATATCTTGATGGTTTAAAGTTTTAAAATGCCCACCATTGAACACATCATTTTGTATCATACATTAAAATTGACTTAAAAAAAGTCTCAAACACTTGGGGTATGTTTGGATTACGAATTTATATAATGATTTGGGTAGAGAAAAGAAAAATGTGAGAACAATATGAGTTAATTTTTTTTTTTTTATTTTATTTCTCTTTTTTCTTTGTAAAATTTTATTCAAATTCATAATCTAAACATAACGGTGGGAATATGCAAGTTACTTAGCAGAAAAATTGTGAATGTTAACAAAGAAATATATGTTGAAAAAAGAAACTTTAAAAAGGATAAAATTCGGTGGATAGGGTGTAGCAAAGTTTACCTATGAGCTATATTGTTTTACGTGTAAAATTTAAATTTATTTATAGTGTTTAATCTATTTCTATACATTTGAAGTATATATATGTTTGGTGTGTAGTAAAACAGTTATATATATATAATCGGGGTGGTTGTTAGTTCTTGAAGAAGAGAAGGGTAAGCACGTGAGTTGGATTCAGAAAGACACGCCTCCACTTTTGTTATCTGCTACTGCTACTGCTTCCTTGGGCCTTCAGAGAGACACATGACATGAAACTTTTCAGAAACCACTCACTCTCCTCTGTGAGAATTATTTAGCCTTTAGCTTTTAGCAACAATTACAATGCACTCCTTCCTTGTCTCCTCTCTATAGTAAATTAATTGTTTGTATCTAACTACACACATGTGTCTACCTACAATGGTCCCCATTGCCATAATTATAAAAATAGAGATATGCTAGTGATTCCCTGTTATGATGCGAGTAAAAACTGTGACTTGTGCTATTCGGTAGAATGTTAATAGAGTTAGATTATTATAATAGATTGATATTACGTTATTGTCTTAAACTTGAGATTATACAAAAACAATATTAATCATATTTTGTCTCTTTAGTAAGGGAGTAAGAAGCTAGAAGTAGAGTGACAACATAACTACCACTGAATTTGTTACATTATAAATCAGCGTTAAGAGGGCACTTCTGTTCTTAGCCAAAGACTATTCCTATGTTATTAGTTTTCGTGTACAATGCATTTTGTTCTACATGAATGACTGCGGATCAAATCTTAAGGGCACATATTTTGCGCTTTATTTCGATTGATACTCGGCTCCCATTGTGGTGTGTGAATGTGGTGGTTTATTAACTTCTTTGGTGATAAATCTCTTTGTATGAATTAAATTAAATCTAATTGATAATTAATTATTTTAAAATCAGAATCCGTGAATGTGGAGATATCTTAGTAGAATATTTTTTTTTTCATAAAATAAATTACAATCAAATGCTAATGACGTGACTAGTCTTTTATTTTTTTGAACTTGTAGCTTTATCTCCACATTTTTCAGTACTTTTATTTTATTTTTAAAATTTTTTTATGGATGTTGACAGAGAGTGGGGTCTCTAGAAGAAGTTTAAGAACAATTATGATGATTATTTTTTTTTTTATATAAATTTTACAAGATTTCATTTTATTAAGTTTTTGACTTTTATACCAATGCTGAATAGAGATGCAGGATTAGAGGGAAAAGTACACGTAATTTCTAATTAAAGAAATTGGGATAAATTATACTTTATAATATTAAACTATCATTTAGTATTATTTTATTCTCTTCAATTAAAAAATATTTTTTTATCATATAAAATTATTAATTTATATCAATATAAACATATTCTTACAAATTTGTTACATAAATAGAAAGATAATTGATATGTGATTTGCACATAACAACCTACTTTGGGATGTGTTTTTTTTTTTTTTTTAATTTATTGATTTATTATGAAAAAACGTATAAAAAAGAAAAGAGATGATCTGATTTAAATAAGTTAATAAATTAGTTTTTTTTGTCTTATCAAAAGAGACCAACATATCA
Source organism: Camellia sinensis (assembly GCF_055761805.1). NCBI lineage: Eukaryota > Viridiplantae > Streptophyta > Magnoliopsida > Ericales > Theaceae > Camellia > Camellia sinensis. The sequence continues at coordinate 61,593,747 of NC_138974.1, forward strand.
AGTTTGAGCCTTCCAAAAAAAATTTTAGAATGAATCTTTGAGCAAAAAATACAAGCCTTCTAGCAAAAAATTTACAAATTTTTTTTAGAATAAACAATATTTTGGTTTACAATCAAGAATAGTGATATACAAACAAATTTTTTGAATATAATAAACTGAATTTTTGTGAACTCTTTATTTATAATAAAAATACTCATTATTGTGACATTTTCCTCATAAGTTATAAACACTCGATTGATTCCATTTCATGTGATCATGACCTTTGATCTCTCAGCTTATCCCCTTTAAACATCGTTAAAAGCGAAGCAAAATGCTAATTGAGACCTCTCAACCCTTTGTTTTGCTTCCTCATTAAAGCAAACAATAACTTAAAGTACGCGAAAAAAATTACTTAGGATTTTAGCTCGCCAATATATATATATATATATATACATATATAAATTCAATCAAAATATGAACTCCATCATATAAAAATTAAATCTTAGGCCTCGTTTGGGAAGCGAACGGTTTAGTTAAAAAGTCAAAAAGTTACTAAAAAAATCAAAAAGCCAACAACCCATACCAAAAAGTTAAAAATTCTCTTTTTTCTATACTTTTTGCACATCTTTTCGTAAAAAGTCAAAAAGTTATCCCAAACATATTAGTTTTTTTTAGCTTATATTTTAACTAAATAGCCAAAAAGTTACTAAATTAGCCTGTTCCCAAACGAGGCTTCAGTCAAAACATTATTTTTTTGAATAAAATTTTAGACTTTTTTTTATTGATTATCTAGACTTACAATAAAGCGAACCCACTTTGTTAGCTCAGTTGGTACATTCAATCGAAAGGTTAGAGGGTTAATTTTTATTAAAAGTTAAGATTGATTATTTCTATTTCATTAAAGAGTTTTTATTTAGTTGTTTGTATCTTATTAGTAGGGGTGGGTAGCGGATATACTAATCCGTCTAAACCGGTTGAGCCATACAGTGATTGTGATATTTTTTTTTTTATTTTTTTTTGAAGAAGTGTATAAGCTGAATTATGTTAAAAACTTATAAAATTTTAAATCGCCAAACCGATTCGCATCCATCTGTTAATCTGCTCAATCCACATCCGTTAGATTGGCGGACAGATACGAGTTGACTTTCTCCAATCCGCCAATCTGATGGATGGATGGCGAATTAAAGGTTTCGTGACCGCAACCAACCCGTGCCCACTCCTACTTACTAGGCCCTTAATTGTTAATATTAAGCTAGCGAGTTTATATTGTTAGATTTTATTAGTTATCCAATTTGACATAATTATTTTCATACATATTAAAAAGTATAAATACTTTTTAACCATTTTATTAAAAAATAAAATAAAAAACACCTCACAATGGTTGATAATAACAACCCTCTCTCAACAAACCTAACCAGTAACCACCCGCCTAACTTAACCTTCCCGGTTGGTCCCCCAAACCGATTCTTTCTCCGCCAAAAGTTATCATTTCACTTCAAATCTCTCTCTACTATATTTTAATGTGTTAACAGATTAAATTCATATTATGTGATTTTGACACTATATATATATATATATATATATGTATTTGATATATTTGATTGGGATATGTCAAATTCTTGACCAAGTGAAGTATACGGATTTTGATTATTGAATTAATTTAAGTGGTTGATTTACTTATTTTTCATGTTGTTAATTCATGTCACTTTTGGATTCACACGCACACAAAAATAAAAAAAATCAATTCTAACGCGCTTACTTCGTGCTTAGTTTATATCATATTATGTTTGATCTCTATTCTTTTTCTTTAGTTACTCTAATAATAGAAAAATTCCACTTCAATGCAAGTTTCTAAAATTTTTTTACAAATAAATGAAAACGTTTGTTGGCTTTTTTGGCTTTCAAAAGTTACTATTGTAATTGTGAGCGTGCCAGCAATAATCAATTAATTCTTACAGAATATTAATTGACAACCAATTATCAGACGATTGTGTTTTAGTTCTTTCAGCCTCAATGAAGAGGGCTTTTACTGGTGGCTTTGTTTAGGAAAATTAAGCAAATAATAATTAAATGAAGAACAATTATAACATTTCATTAAGAAAAATGAAAGGCTTACAAAGATCTAAATTAGCCTCATAGATGGTTACAACAACAAACTACTTGAAATTACTCCTATGAACGAAGTGCAATGCAGGAATTTGAAGTACAGAAATGTAAAGAACGAGAAAAATGTAAAAACTGGAACGAAAATAAAGTAGATAAAACTGATTTTTTTTATCTGAATCTGGGGACTTTTTCTGAGGCCTTGTTTGCTATTTATACTTCTTAATGACAACCGTCGAAATGGACTTCTAACCGTCAAACCATCCCTTCATGACCTCTGATCATGCTTCCTTGCAGTTAGCTCCACTATGCCATATGCAGTTAAGCTTCCCTCTTGATTTTTGAATTTAAATATATGAGTAACCGTTAATGGCCATATTACCTTGCATCTCTTTGCTGATTCAGTGCTACGCAGATCTATAATAAACCAATGTTGACTGCCACACGTGTGATTATGATTGAAGATTTGAATTGTCTTCTCGTACTGCCCTCATTCTGTCACGTGCCGAACAGTGATTGATTTGTACAAAATATGTAGCCAACAATGTTTATCAATTCTAATAATTAAAGTTATAAATTGTTTTTATATAAATATTTTGTAGAAATACACTTCTTTATAATTTTTCCTATAATAATTAACATAGGGAAAATAAAGATTCTTTCTAGTTTTGATTATACAACAATCACAAACGGCAATGTGGTGCAAATACCAATTTTGTAACGCTAAAAACTTATTTTTTCTCAGATGGACTTCTCTTGTTGGGTTCGATGATTAGAATTGTTTTAACGTGTAAATCTTATTGAGTATTTAAATTTTGTAAAAAATTATATTGGTCAGATATCAATAGCTCCTTAATTAGAACATATTTTTGTTAATAATTTATTTTTAAAATCATATTTATCATTGATAAAAATGTACTCCAATTAATGTGATTTTTTGTAGGGATGAAATACTTGGCGAGCTCTACACATTGAGCAATTTGAATCATAAAAATGAGACCTGTAATTAGCTTCACGAGCCCAACAATATGCTCTAGTTTACTTTATGAATTGGAGAGAAGCCCAATCACTTTTTTAATACCAATTTTGTAAAGCTAAAAACTTATATATTTTATTTTATTTTATTTTAAATGAGAGGTATAGCTACCCTTTTTATATTTAGAATTAATTTTACTTTTATTTTCTAAACTATCATCATTCTCGCTATTTTATTCTTAAATTATTAATATGTAAGACATTTGATAAAAATTTTAATAATTTTTTTAAGATCTCTAAGATTGTTTCTAACCATTACTTAGATTTTTCATCAAATTTAAATTTGATGAAATATGCGCACCTTTTCTACTTCAATCATGGCATCAAATCTATATCAAATAAGGAAAAAAAATCAAAAATTTCATCTTTCATCAAATTTTGTAAATAATTGTTACTTTTGCAGAGGCTTCACCGTATACCGGATGATTGGCCAGTTGTACTTCTAGTCAACCGATTGTTTGATGAAAATTCACACAAACCGGATGACCTCCTGGATATCTGCCTAGACTTCTTCTTAATCAACTGATTGTTTGATGAAAACTTAACATTAGAACACATAATATTAAATAGTTTTTTTTATCAAATCTGTACTTAAATTTAATAAAAAAATTTAAATAAGCATCGGAGATGCTCTACCATTACTCTGGCCATTTGAGAAGTTGAATATTGTAGTAAACTATTTTCATAGATGGCTAACTTAACTAAAATAATTATGTTTGAGGAAAGAGTTACATTTTTTTATGATTAAATATAATATTTATGAAAAAAAATAATTATAAATTTAATAGAACATTACTTTTACATATTTCATCTTTTAATATTATTTAAAAAAAAAAAAAAAAACCAAAAAGAGCCTCTTTCCATAAACTGTCATTTCGCTTCTCATTCCATGTACTTTTCATATATTTTTTTTAATAAATAAAATAAAATACTCCCTCCGTCCCAAAATAATGGTCCCTTTTGGGGAATCCAACTTTTTTTGGTAGTACAATTATTGTACTTTTAAGAAGTTGGTTTTCCAAAATTACCCTTTGATAGTACACCTTTTTGGGAATACCAATGTTATAATTGTACTTTTTATATTATTTATGAATTTAAAAGAAGGACAAAATGGGAAATTTATATTATTTTTGTACTTGATTTTTGAAGAGGGACTAATATTTTAGGACAATAAAAAATGGAATAAGGGACTAATATTATGGGACGGAGGGAGTAAAATAAAATAAAAACCATGAGTATCAATCCCCTTATCTCTTTCACTCCCCCTAAAACGCAAATCCAAACGAGGTGTGGAAAAGAAAGGAATAAGAGCTGACCCACCCTCTCTACCCCCCGCGCTCTCAAACCCCTCCGTCTCCCGCCCCCGTCTCCCTCGCCTTTGCACCTCCCTCCACCTTCCACCTTCAACTCTCCCCAAACCCAACACCTCTCTCTCTCTCTCTCTCTCTCTCGATTCTCAATCTTCATCCTCCGCCGCCACCGCCACCGCCACCGCCACTAATCTAGATCTCTCACCTCATGTGGCTGCAGCGGTCAAAATCCAAGGTTCACGTTCGCACCACACCACCAAACTTCTCTTGCTCCTCCTTCAAAGACATCCAACACCTCTGCTCTGACGATTTCAACAACTCCTCACAATTACACGCCTCCAATTCACCCCGAGCTTCCATCTTCCACCGCGTCCGCATCGCCAACTCAGTCCTCCGCGCCTGGTCAACTCGTCCCCCCAATGCCTCACCCTCCTCCCCACCTCAACAACCCTCTCCCCTCCAATCTCAGCCTCCGATTCTCCTCCCCGGGGACCAGAATCGCATAGTCGTCTACTTCACGAGCCTCCGCGTGGTCCGCTCCACCTTCGAGGACTGCCGGACCGTCCGATCGATTCTCCGCGGATTCATGGTCTCGATCGACGAGCGTGATGTTACGATGGACTACAAGTTCATGGAAGAGCTACAGGGGATCTTGGGAAATCACATCAAGGCCAAGCTGATCTTGCCTAGGGTTTTCATCGGCGGTCGGTACATTGGCGGCGCCGAAGAGATCAAGCAGCTCCACGAAGCTGGCGAGCTGAAGAAATTAGTCGATGGCTTGCCGCCGGCTGAGCCCGGCGTTTGCGAGGTCTGCGGCGGCTACCGATTTATCCTCTGCGACGAGTGTAGCGGAAGCCACAAATGCTACTCTGAGAAGAGCGGTTTCAGAACGTGTACCGCGTGCAACGAGAACGGTCTGATCAGGTGCCCTTCTTGTTCTTGCGCGTCGCTTTCAACCGTCTGATTAGTATTAGTAGAGAAAATGTTTAAAAAAAAAAAAGAAAAAGAAAAAAAAAAAAGAGAAGAGATTAAAAGAAAAGAAAGTTAGAGCTTATAATATTTTCTTTTTCAAGTGTTGTAATATTTTTTTTTTTTCCAACCTAAAATTGAATTATTTTTTTTAGTTGTGTGGTTGTAATAGTTTAATTTTCTTAGAATTGGGAGACAGGGTAAGCCAGGTAGACATGCAACCATTGGAGTGGTGCCCTCAAGTATCCATTAAAGTTTGTGGGATTAATTTTGGTCTTAAAAAAGTAGTACATTAACATGTGGGAATGGAGGGGCCATTCACATGCTCTAAAGCTTTCTTTTACATGGTGGGATTGTCAGTTTGTCACACTGGGAATTAAGAACCCATCACATGATCTTTTTCAGATCTTTTTGACTTTTAATTTTCTTAATTTATTTGTTATTATTTCTGTTTTATTTTTTAATAACTCACACATGTCACACAAACAGAATTAAATTAGATTCATTTATAACATAATGTTATCCACAAGAAGGAATTAAAGATGAGAAATGATAGTTGTGCAAAACTAAAATGTACAGAATGTACAAAAAAAAGAAAAAAAAAATGTAAGGTGTAGTTGAGATTCTTTATATTTAAAATAAATCAGTGCACCTTATGTATATGTTTTTATATTTTAATTCTGTACATATTGTATTGTTGATTGAAGATATATGGAAGAGTCCATTAATTGAATTTGAATTGGAGGTTTAGTTGAGGGGCTGTGGCATACTCTGTGATCACTCTTGAATCACTTTGTTGATCCGAGCGGTCTTTGTAGGCCTTGTCGTGCAAATCATTTATGTAAAAAATAAGGTGATCTTGATAGTCATATAATCGGATCACATTTATTAAAAAATATATACAGTCTATGCTCAAATCATACTTTAAAAAAAAAAAAAAAAAAAAAACTGATCATCATCTGATGATGTAGTTACAAATATTTGATTAATTTTATTTATTCATTTATTTTTTACAAGAATGTTTTTTTTTTATATATATATTTTTTTATAAGATGAAGAAGGGGGAAGATGACCAGAGTGTGCCTATTGCTTCTCAACTGAACCTTCAATTGACGGTGCATAAGCTGTTAGGTTTGGGCATATAATGTTAATAAGATAATGCTAGGGATACAAATAGAAAATTTGGATCTATAGCATTTTCCGTCATTTATATGGTCTACCACTAGCAGATCCGGATGGGTTGGTTGAGTTCCAGTTCCTTGACCAAGATAGAAAAATCCAAAAATCAAATTGGCATATATATATATATATTTAAAAAATTTCTTTTGGGTTAGGGTAATCAATGTTGTCACATTCGGATTTTTGTATGGCCTTTTCAAATGGGTTTGCGTTTTGGGTTTCTTTGACGAAGAGGTTGGGGAGAGAGAAGTCTGCAATGGACTTGGCTTCTTTTTCTACCTTTTGGGCTTGTCTCCCAGAAAACTGATAGGGTGGGATACAAAACGGAGATTAAAAGGTTATTTGTGATGATCTAAATAAATATATATATTTTTAATTTTTTACAAAAGATCTATAGAAAAGAAGAGAGATGATGTGTAGAAAAAGTTTCAAACTAAACTGGTTAGTATTTTGCCACTCTTTATTTAGATCAATCCAAACGCAAACACATGATAAAATACACAATCCGAGAATTAATAATCTTAGAAATGTTAATCTTATGTAATTCATTTTGCACAAGCAAACATGTTTGGCTAACCGAACGAGTGTATTTAGTAAATCCATTAAACACGTTGAACACAATTCATACACGTATGAAACACGAATTATTTATTAATCAATCTCAATTAACTTTTTATTTGTTTTAAACACGAAGGTCTTCAATGATGAAAATGATAGTTTGACTCAACGAGTTGGTGGATACGTTCATCTTTCAACTCCTAATCCACCATATGCAATATTTTGTTCGGTTTCCCTTGCTAAGATTGAAGGACTAATGCAGCCACTATAATATATAAGACAAATGGGAATTTTGTTGAAGGCACCAAAAACATGTAAATTGATATGTATGTTTTTTAGATAGGATGTAAATTGACATGTATGAATGGTCTATTATTGTGTACCACCAAGGAAATTATTTAGGGTCCGTTTGGGAAGAAGATTTGTGGCTAAACTAGTTACAAAAGACAAAATAGGCTATTTTAGTCACAAAAAACAAAACATCACATCAAATCCATAATCATTACGCTCTTTTCTCACAAAAAAAGTCAAAAAAGTCAAAAAGTTAAAAAGTCCTTCCCAAATTAAGCTTTTTAGCCTAAGCTAAAATAATCAAAAAAATTAAAAAGTCAAAAAATTAATCCACTTTCCAAACCAACCCTTAGTTGTCTTGGTAAAAGAGCTATTCGGTGCAATTTATTTGCCTACAGTTCATTACGAATAGTAACTTATAAATTTTAAAAAATTAATTATATAAAAGTTAAAAAATGTATTTTTAACTTTCATTTTTTTATTTTTAATTTTTAATTCATAATAAATCCCACCAAATAGGCAAAGTTTGTTATGTAGATTTTATCATCTTAGATGGCTTTTCAAAGTTGGCCTATCCTAGAATTTTATTGAAGAGAAGGCTTTTCAACTTTGGCGTTCACTTTACTGCTTTGCAATAGCTGTTGTGTTGTCATTGGGTCTGCAAGACAATGATGCTAGAGACCAAATGCTAGAGACTAATTTTTGACTTTCAATTGGTTAATATTTTATTTACAATAATGTTAGAGAGCAAATGATTTATAAAAAAATTACTATGTGAGTATGAGTTTTACATTCATGTAAGTATTTGGTAATTTTTTTTTATCCTTAGCATTATCTATTTTTTTTTTTTTTTTTTGGTAAGAATGTAAGATTTTCATAAAAATATGATTTACCAAAAAAATAACCAAATACTTATATGAATGTAGATTTCACATCATGTGAGCAGCATTACTCATTTTATTTTTGTAAGAATGTAAGGTAACGCTTGGTAAAAATTTTTAAATATGATTTGGAAATAGGAGTTATATTTTGAGTTTGTGAGTTTTAGAATTATGATTTAAGTGTGAAAAATTTGTTTGGTTATGAGTTTTAAAAAGAGTTTTGGAAAGAGATTGAAATAAATGATGTGACATATGATATTTAATTCAAAAACTTACAACTCATAACAAAAAACACAATCCCAAATTCTATTCAAAACTGATAAAAAAATTTTAAAAAAAATTGAAAATATTTTTTATTTAAAATATAAAAATAACAGGTTCAAAAAAAAAATGTACACTGTTTCGATCAACTGGCGGAACGTTCGGGGGATGACTGGGTAGGCCAAATTTTCTCTCCTGAAAATGAATTTTCAAAAGTAGGTGCAGAATTAATTTTTAAAAATTACAATCAAACATCACGTGCAAATAAAGAGGTGAAATTATAATTCTAAACTCTTTCAAATAAAGCCTAAGATTTTCATGAAAATGTGGAAGAATCGAATTTCTACTTAATTTGAGGACGTGAATTTTGCTGAAATAGGTAATGAGAAATCAGAGTATTATGCCAACCTTTTTACAAATGTTCTGGTCATGGGAATCAATTTACATATTTATTTTTTGATCAAAATTTCAGCCATATCCAAACTTAGGTCTATAATTTTTTAGAAGAGCTCAATTTTGAGTTCTGAAGTGGATTCGTGGATTTGACGTTTGATCGGATGATAATCACTTATCATTAACCTTGTTTTAAAAAAATAGACAATGTATTTTTAAAAATTATACTCATCATATATTTTTTTAATATTAATATAGTGAAATTATGTAATTATAATTATTAAATAAGAATATTTTTTTTTTCAAATAGATGATTTATATACAAAAATTTTAAAATAAATTAATTGAATCATCTAAAAGTGGCCAGAGGCTTCAAGTGTTCACTAAATTATGTTTTAAGTGCATCTAATAGGCCCGTTTGTTTCACTGTATATAAAATGGTAGATATAATATGATGTGAGGTTAGTTAGGATATATAATTCATATGATATATGTATTGGAAACACTGGATATATCTTATCCAGGTTTGTTATTGTTGGGCCGGTGGAGGCTCACCACGAGTCCCGTTTCAATAATCTGAACCGTTTAATGTGTAAAACTCATCAAATATTATATGCCTATAAAAAATCACGTTGATCGGATATCGATAGTTATCTCATCGGACCAAATTTTTTTCAACCGTTTATTTTTTTCATCGTCCATTTGTTTTTATTATACAAAACTAATTGATCACGTAGCTATCAATATCCGGTTAACGTGATTTTTTACAAACATGTAGTACTCGACAAGTTTTACATATTGAACGGTTTAGATCATCGAAACGGAACCTGTGGTGGGTCCTCACGGGCCCAACAGTACTTTCTAGTCCATCGGACTAGAGGGAAGCTAGCACCTCACAAAATATAATGTGGGATGTAAACCAGTAATTTTTAAGATTACCCTCATAATATATTTTAATACACATATTGCCCTGCCCATCAAAGGGGGGCACTGTTTAATTCTAAAAAAATACACCACTTGCAAAACTAATGCAAATAAACAAATTAAAATTTTATATTATTTTTTATTTGAACAAATTAAAGATTCATATTAAATCTAATAAATTCCCCTCTCCCCCCTCCCCCCCCCCCAAAAAAATTATACTAATGCCAACTTGATAATGATAAAAATATATAAATATCACAAAATCATTTTAAACAATTATTTTGATTTTAAAAATAACCATCACTCATTTATCACCCCACATTCTTACCAAAAATCCAAGCAAATAAATTATTTGAAAACAAAAAATAACCATTATTCATGCTAAAAAATTCTATCTTACAAAAATAATTATCATTGAATGTGTGTATATATTAGATATACAAGAAGGGTAAATTAGTCTTTTAAATTCTTGTCCCAATGAGAGGATATGATATAATAGGGGGGTGTGATATTGTATATCCATCAATTTTTGAAATATACAACCTCACAATAGATTATATTCTCTCCAAAAAAAATTACAAATATAAGATATATTTAACTCCAGTATATAATATTCAATCCAATCTTCTATATGCAGGGATCAAATAGGCCCTAGGAATTTAACCTACGGATTTACCTCTTGTACAGGTTTGGTGAATTTATATTGTTTTTTAAAAAATAATTTTCAAATTATCTCTAATTATTGATTCAGAACCTAGTTGATAGTCAAGATAGGTTCCATCTACTATTAAATTGTGAAGATAGTTATCCTTTTACTTGAAAAAAAGAAAAAGAAAAAGAAGAGTTTATAACAGAATTCTTATTTTGGACACAAATTAATTTTTGGGGTAAATTGAAAAATAAAATAAAATATGATATAAAAGGGCAATTTAAACCAACCCCCCCCCCCCAAAAGAAGACAATATGACAACATAAGATATAGGGTTAATTACACGAATAGTCCCTATAGTTTGGGACTTGTGTCACTTTGGTCCCTGACTTTTCAATTGTGACACATTTAATCATGAATTTTGAATATTGTTCCAAATAAGGACAATTGAAAATATCATTAGATTTTTCAAGGGTAAAATCATCAATTTGATAAAATATAAACTAATTTGACAAAAAAAAAATGTCAAAAAAATATTTTTAATTTTTAAAAAATTATTTTTATCCACCAATGATAAAATTATGTAAAATTAATAAAAATTACGTGATTAATTTCTTAAAATTAATTTTACATGATCATCATCCAAACATATAATAAAAATTAATTTGATAAAAAAATAAATAAATGTCTAAAAGATTTATCAATTTTACATAATTTTATTTTTAGTAGGTAGAAATAATTTTTAAAAATTTAAAAATATTTGTTTGACATTTATTTTTGTTAAATTAGTTTATATTTTATCAAATTGACAATTTTATCCTTGAAAAATCTAATGATATCTTCAATTGTCCTTATTTGAAACAAGATTCAAAATTTAAGGTCAAATATGTCACAATTAAAAAGTCAGTAACCAAAGTGATACAAGTATTTGTGTAATTTGCCCAAAGATATAAGTTTGAGTTGACAACAAGGCCTAATGGGTTCCCAAAAAGATTTTCTTGCATGACAACAAACCTCATATTGTGTGGCTTAAAAATGGGCTTCCCAAAGGTTTGCTTTCAGGGCCCAGTGATGTGGGGTTTTCAGACCTAAATCTCATTTAATTACTTTAATTAATAATTTTTTCAATATATATTTCAATAATGCTATTTATTTTAGTTATTTTTTTATTAAAAAATATTCATTTAATATTTTTATAAGAGAAAATGAAAAAATAAATGATTTACAAATAAAAAAAAGTTCTTAGTCACTATTTACAAAATTATTTTAACGAGTCTACTGAAAAGACTTCTCTTAAATTTGTTTAATTATTTTAATTAAATTGATAATTTGACTAATTTGTTGTGAATGCTTTAAGTCGGTCCTCAAGTATACTTTCCATTTTTGGAAAGAGAAAATTTTAATCAAAAAGTTAAAAAGCAACTATAAATTTGCAACTCATTATCTCTATTTTTGTGTGTGCATGTTTTGTAAAAAAAATAAAAAATAAAAATAAAAATGTTAAATTCTCAAATGAGCGAAAACAGAATAATTTACAGAGAGAAAGTAACAAACTGGGCCCATGTGAAGAATCACTGATGGATTGTATGAGGCCCATTGCAATTACAGAGTACTTCCTCTTTGGACTCTACCCGCCTAGTGGTCCCATCTGGGCCTAATCTGGAAAATCTAAAATATCCACTTCATTTGTTCACATCCAATCATCTCTCCTGCTTTTACCAAACCTTTTATTTGACTCTCTCTCTAAATATTTTATGGTAAATTACATTTTTTTTATTTGACTATCTCTCCTCTTTAATTTTTAATATTTTAATTTAAACAACTTTGTTCTTATATTTTAAGTCTAATTTTAATTTGATCATTATGTTCAGATTTGTATTAATTTTTTTTTCTAAGTGTACACTTGAGAAGATTAATAAGTGTTTTAAAATCGTTAACTTTAATTTACAACATGAACGGAATGACTAAATTGAAACCAAACTTAAAATACAAGAATTAACTTGTTCAATTTAAAATAATAGTGTTAATCAACAATAATGTTACATTTATTACTACTATTTAGGTCCTATTAATATTGAACAAGGTTATAGGGTGCCGCATCAGATATATAAAAGGGAAACTATACATCAGTGGAGTTTTAAAAAAAATATTTACAGCGAGTGAAATTTTTATTTTTTATAAACTTAATTATTAATATTTATAAATTTTGTCATTGATTTAATTTTTTTTTAAAAAAAAAAAAATACACTAAGTTGTAATTTTCCCTATATAAAACATGAGTATATCCTTTTTCACACATTGAGGATCTTGGAAGGAACCTACATATCATATTCGAGGAAGCATTAATTCTTTAGAAGAAGACTTGGACAATGGACAATGGACAATGGACAATGAAAGGATACCTTCTTGGAATTTTACTCCAATATATATATTCAAAATCTGGAGTGAATAAGCAAGGTGACCATGACACTGTACCTTTGCTCTCTTTCTGTCTGTCTGTGTCTCTGAGAGAGTGAGTGTAAATGGGTCATTGAGCATTTTGTATTGCAATTGGAGGAGGTTAGACTGTCCTTCTAATGGTGACCACCAAAGAAGTCCCACTTCAGCTAACAAGTCTGACTCCACTCAAAAACATGAGTGGGTGGGTCCATATCTGACCACCCTTGCTCCACCGTATGCTGGTGGTTGTCCTGGGTCCGACCTCCAATCCTTTTACCTTTAAATGTAAGGAGATTGATTCTCTTCGTATGGAAGCATTTGATTGGAGTGATCCTTTAAAATTTGGAGGGCTCATCTCGATAATTTAAATGATTTCCGTGTATTATGTTTAGTGAAAACATGAATCATATTTTTCAAAATTATTCTCAACGTTTATTTTTTTAAAGACAAAATCTGAAATTATCATGTAAATAATGACATCAGATTATCTTGATTTTTTTCATGAATGTTTATTAAATCTTACAAGAATAGACTATCGAAATCTAACTAGATCTCGCAAGTTGAACGCCTAAGACAAAGTTTGACTTTTGAATTTGAATAAAAGTTTGTGAAAGAAAAAAAAAAAATGAAATAGAAACTAAAAGTTCATCAATTTTTTCTTTTATTTTTCTTTTCTTCTGTAATTTTATTTTTAAATTTTAAATTTAAACATAATCTAAATGTAATATGACATGGAAAACACATAAATAAGATGACATGTTATAAAGGTATTAAATGTTTAGGTCCCCTCATTGCTAACCTAGAAAGCATACAAAAACAAATTTATTTGTTTTTACGTATTTTGGGAGCATTACTTCTTGGCCCATCATCTAGTGTCATAATGTGCACAAGTAGTAGGTGCATGAAATGGCCCGTCACCTTATTTCAAATGGATATTATAGCTCTTGCATTATCTCAAAGTGCATGCATAAATGAGATTTTCACATAATAATAAGAAATTAATATAAAATAAATTCTAAATTCTACACCATACGTAGAACCTTTTTTTTTTTTTTTTAATTTTTTGTTTTTTGATAGATAGGTATTCGGCTTAATTTACGCATAACTCGACTATTCTCGTGATCTTAAAACTAATGAAACTTTTTAGAATGATTGAAATTCAAGAAAATAAATATTGTCAAAATGTAATTATCTGTCTTTTGTTCTATAAAAATTTTCTATACACCATGCTAAAATAGAAAGGGAAGGGAAATGATGATGTGCCAACTGTCTATTAAGACATTCCAAAGCCGGTCATTTGATGCATTCAAAGTATATTTACTACATCTCTTTTATCATAATTGATGAAAGAACAAAATAACAAGTATGTAATATTATTTTATTTATTTTGTTGATGAGGAACTTCATTAAGAAAAGACAACATTGCACCTAATCCCTCTAGAGAAACCCCAATAGCCACACTAATTTGCAGTCACAAGCTTCTTGTATAAATTAAGAATCGACAGTGCAATAACAATCAAGCTTAGAGAATTCATTCCAAGATAAACTTCTTTAGATATTAATTTTTGTTTCTTTTAAACAAAAGATCAAACCTATTACACATCTCAAAAGGACTAGTCTTACTATTTAGAAAAGGACTGTTGCTATTCTCATGATATGAGATAAATAAAATTAATATTATTATTATTATTATTATTATTATTATTATTATTATTTTTTGAAGAAAGATGGGTGCATTTGTATTGAATACAAATATAAGGATTTTATGAAAGTTAAATCTACTATATACTCTAAAAAGATGAGTCTAATTTTTAAGAAGATGAAAGACCTTATCTACTCCTAATCTTTTTTTTTTTTAATCGTCCAAAATCAATAGTTTGTTGTTAAATTAACACTTAGGGAGAGTAGTTAAATTTACTCCTTATCTAAAGCGCTTACAAATCAATGTGAGAAGAATGCAAAGTTATTTCAATAATTTTTTACTGGTTTTTTTTTTTTTTTTTTTTCCTTTTGTTTGTCCCCTTAATTTTTAACAAAGATAAAGTGTGTTTGGTTTTAATTTTGTAGATTCAATTTTCTAGAAATTGAATATTTTGATTTTGATTTTTTTTTTAGTGAATATTTTTAAAATTTTAAGCAAAATTTTAAACTTTTTTAGATGCACCTTACTTAGATGTATCTAAAAAATAAAATATTTGTAAAAAAATATTTTAAAAAATTAATAAATACACAAGAATACAACAAATGTACTGAATTGTAGCATTTTTTTTTATAAATATTTTTGATATTTAGTGAATTTTCTAAAGATTTTTTCACAAATATTATACTTTTTAAGTGTATTTATGTTAGGTGTATCTAAAAATTAAAAAAAATCAATGAAAACAAAAAATAAAATAAAATAAAATAAAATAAAAAATTTAAATTTTTTAAAAAATGGATCTTAAAAATTCAAACCAAACAAGCCGCAGCATTCATATTTTAACATAAATACAAAATAACCAATAGAAATTTTGAAATATCAAATCCATTACACACCCAAAACAACTGGTCATAGGTTAATGCAGAATAATGAGAGAAACAAACTAATAATTGACATAATACCTAGCTTAATGTATATTTACGACCTCGTACCTAAATTAATATGATAACTCTTTTATGTGGAACAACCCACTGAATTATACCATATAACTACCTCATGAATTAGTTAAATACAATGTACGCGACTGTATAGCCTTGAGACTTACTTCATTGTCCCATGTGTCCTCGACGAAGTCATAGAGTACACAGTGACATATCAAACCAATCAAATATATAGTGGTTAGATATATAAAATTTAATATTATTACAAATCCAACTATATATTATTACTTTTCTTTAAAACTATTGGAGGGCTTGACATATTCCAGGAGTAGACTATATAGTATAAGAGAATTAATTAATATAAACAATTAGGGGATGATTGTTGCTCGATGTTTGTCAATGGGTTTTTCTTCTCTGTGCAGGCCAATAATCTCATTCTCATGAAATATAAATATACAAAGTGTGTATACATGTACCGGCTCAAATACACCGGGCAGGTAAAAATTAATTAATTTGTTATTAATGTGTCTTTATTAGATCTTCAAAAAGCATACATGTTCATACTAGAGTTTGGCCCATGTGATGTGAGGCATGATTTAGTGGTATGTATGTATAACATGTTCAATACCTATTCTATTCTTATATAAAATATATAATTTACTTGGCAAATTATGTTTGGCATGTTTTGTTATGCCCAAATTACTCTTGACTGTCAAAGTTATATATATCTTTTAAATATTAGAAAACAGTTATCACCATCTTTCATTTCTTCACACACATCATGTTTATGAATACTAGTCTAATATATATTTATACAAACATAAAAATGCAACATGGAGATATATAATTTTTTTTAATCAAATAAGTTTAAACTCAAAACATTACACAAAAAAAGATTTGGAAAATACATAAGGTGCAAAAGATAAAAAGATAGCAGAGTCTGATTATGGACACACAATTTTTTTTACCCCTATTTACAAAGGAAGTAGGGCTCACGTATCATCATAGCATGAACCTCACTCCTACTGTTAGTAGGTGATAGAATATGTAGTTGAAAATAGGGTGTCCCTAATTGCTCTCAAGATAACGGGATTGGCTTGATGTGTGATGATATGGTTATTTTTTGGCCAAATTTTGTATAATTTTTCAAAAGTTGGAATTGTTTTTGAATATCTTTTTGACTAATAATTCTTTTTTGAATTTAGAATTTTCAATAATAAACTAAAATGGACCGATTAGAAGATGGATGGTGAGAGTTAATAAAAAGGGAATATTAGTCATACGTTAATGGAAAATAATCATGGATTAACCTTTTTATGAAAGCACTTTTGTTCATTCACACAAATTATATTTATAAAAACCTTTTATTTTATAAGATCGGTTTTATTCTAAATATAATAAATCTCATATATAAATTTTTGACACTTATTACATGAATATACATAAAAAGTGAAGCTGATGGGAAGATAAATTGTATTTTTCTAATAGGAAAAGTTGGTGAAAATCTATTTATTTGTGTGGGTGTCATTAGGTCTAAAGATGGTTTGTTTCAGTGATAACGACATGATTAATGATATTATCTGCGAGAATGATAAATTATTCAACAATGATTCATCCCCCCTTTTCCTCCCACCCCCTTTGACCCCCTCTCTCTCTCTCATTGGTTACATTTTTTTTTTTTTTTTTTTTTTTTTCCAGCTCCTCCAATCACCACCCACCACGTGGCAAAGGGGGGTGAGGGGGTAACCCCCCAAAAGAAGTCCCAAGCATTATCCTAAATTATTATTTTGACTTTCTTTTTTGGGGTCATTTTTATCTAGTATCACTGGATTACCACCATGGAAAGAGAACCAAAAAGTCAGTGGTATTTACAAGCTACCGATTACAACTGATGCTGGTGATGGACAGATGGATGATAAGTGAACAAGAAGAAAATAATATGTACATAAATAGGAGATAAATAAGAGATAAGTATGAGAAATATAGGTTCCGTCTGGTAGAGTTTTCTAGAGTTAATTTCACCACTTGATTTACAGTTTTTAAAAATTAATTTGATACTCATTTTTACAAACACATCTACTCGATCATCCCTTATACGTCTCCCGGTTGATTGGGACAGTGTTCAGTTTTTTTTTTTTTTTATATATATATTTTTTAAATAAAAAATATTTTTAGAATTTTTAAATTTTTTTTATGAGTTTTGAATAGAATTTTGAGTTATGTATTTAGTCATGAGTTGTACGTTTTTAAATCAAATATCATATGTCACATCATTCATTTCAAACTCAATTCCAAACTCTTTTCAGAACTTATAACTAAATAAATTTTTCATATTCAAACCATAATTTTAAAACTCACAAACTCAAAATATAACTCTATTTTCAAATCATAATTCTAAAAGTCCACCAAATGGTACCATAAATTTTTTAATGTATTTCTGACTTCAAAAGAAAAGAATTTGGGACTATTACTCAAAAACTTCGAAATTAAACTTATGAAGTATCTATTATGGTGATGCTACTAGCATCAATTAGTGTATTAATTCGTGTACTAACACTAATTATGATATTATTATTGCCTCTACTCATTATATAAATTATAAATATAAAAAATATCTTAAATTATATTATATTATCAATTAATATATTAATTAATGTATTAATTGATATATATACTATTATGAGTAATGTTAGATGTCCCAAATAATCTACCAAATGTTTTACCAAATCTCTCACATGGATGTGGGACCCACACACATGTGGGTTTGTGTGGATCCCACACCCATGTGAGAGGTTTGATAAAATATTTGATAAATTATTTGGGGTCTCTAGCATTTCCCTACTATTATTCCATCCATTAAGAGTATTAAAGGAAATAATCAAGGGTAAAAAACAGAAGAAGAAGAAATAAACGGAAAATTACACAACGGCGCGATTATAAGAGAGAAGAGAGAGAGTCGCCGCAGGCGCGCAGGAAAACGCGGAAAGAAACAAACTACCATAACTGTAATCTCGGTCAAGTTCACCAATTGGCCGATATTTCGGTCTGTTGTGTCGGCAAGTTTCAGTTCTTTAGAATGTCGGTCCGTAAACTATTATTGAAAAAATTAAAACCACTTTCTACATGTGGGACTCCACTTAAATATTTAAATCAATTCTTTCTTTTATTTATTTTTTGAATAAATTATAAACACATCTTTTGAGATTTATTTAAATTATAAATTATTTTTTATGATTTTAAAAATTACATTATATCTCATAAGGTTTTTAATTTTATAATAAATAAGTTCTTTTATTAATAAATCATCAAGTTAATTAACAGTTTTTAATAATGTTAAAATTTTATTTAAATTAATAATTTATAATTTTATTATTGTATAAGTGAATAGTTAAAAATTTCACTTTTTTAATTAATTCTGTTAAATAAAAAATTCTGACAGAGAGATATGTCACTATGCTTGGTTACCACTTTTCAAAAATATTTTTCAAAAAATTCTACTTTTTTATTTTCCGTATTTTTTTATTTTTACTAAATTTTTTTAATATTTTGAGCAATTTTTTTAATTTTTAGACATACCTAACATAAATATACCTAAAAAGTAAAAAAAAAATTGAAAAAAATCTTTTTAAAAATTCACTAAATACCAAAAATACAAAAAAAATACGAGAATTCAGTACATTTTTTTAAATATTTTTATGTATTTATTAATTTTTAAAAATATTTTTTCACAAATTTTTTACTTTTTAGATACATCTAAGTAAGGTGCATCTAAAAAAATAAAAAAAAATGTTTAAAATTTTAAAAATATTCACTAAAAACAAAAACACGAAAACCAAAAAACTCAGTTTTCAAAAAACTTAATTCAAAAAACTCAAACCAAACACACTGATTTGTATTTTTCCAAATTAAAAGGACAATTCGTATTTTAAACAAATCTCAAAAAATATATTGTAATTACTCTTTATTTTTTAATTATCAATCATTTATTTTATTGACATAAATAAATTTAAAAAATAGACATATATTATTTTTCTTACCATATATGATATTTCAAAATAGTATAGTTAGTTAAAAAAAGTAAAATATTAATTATTTATATTAAATAATTGAAAAACATAAGATAACATAATATAATAAATACTGATTAATAAAAAAATATGACCATGTAATAATTCGCACTATTGTATAATTTGCTGCAAGAGTAGTTCTCGTATCGCATCATTTAAAAATCTCAGAAAAATCACCGAATTACGCGTTTCTTCTCTCTTTCTCTAAATTAGCTTGCACTTACACAGACGCCAACAATCTCTCTCTCTCTCTCTCTCTCTCTCTATGTATAATAAGTCTCTTTCGACCCATTCTGCTCTCACTTTCTGTGTCTATTTTTCTCAACTCTCTTTCTCTATCTATATATCTGCCTATATATATGTATATAGGTATGTTGATACACATTTGTTTAATCATTGATTGATTGGACTACAGAGACCAATCGTTTTTCTCCAAAATTATTTGAAATGAGTGAAAGATGGAGATTCAAGCTTCGCATGGCGATGGTGTTGGTTGTTCTTCTCATGTTTCATCACAGCTCGAGTCTGTGCTGGTCTCTCAACAGCGAAGGTACGTACAAGAGCTCAATTACACTTTGGAAACTATCTCTTTGTTCGTCTTCCTCTTTTTGGGAGGTAATGTGAATGAACTTGAATATTCATGTTACAGGCTTGGCGTTGTTGGAGTTTCGAGAGAGAGTGGTGAGAGATCCATTTGGTGCGCTATTGAACTGGAATGATCTTGACGGAGACATCGATCCCTGTTCTTGGTTCGGAGTTGAGTGCTCTGACGGAAGAGTAATTATCCTGTGAGTAATTCATTCTTTCGTTTTTGTATTTGGAAACGCACAAGTAAATACATTCATGTATGTATGTATCTATTGATTTGTTAGAATACATCTTAATAAGGAAATTGAGTTCTATAGAATTCGGATTTTCTTTTGATTGATTGAATTTTATGTCCAGTTCCTCCATGTGAAATCTGAATTTAAAATGATATCAATGATGAATAATTTGTGAAACTATGTAGTGTCTATTGTTGTTTTAATGACCTAAACTTCATTACTATGCAGACTTTAGGTAGTATTGATATGGATGTTTCAAATGAAATAAGTATCCAATCCACCCGTTGTTTCTCTTGAAATTTCAATGCAATTCAGTCAAAACAAGGTTACACATCCATTTCTCAGAGATACCCATTTTCTAGATCTCTTAATAGCTAAAATGTGATCAGTTCCAGATGTTGTGGACATTGTTTAATTTTCCCCTATCACCTTTCACTGACAAACCATGTCTACAAGACTTCTGGTATTCATTCGAGGCAAGGCCATACACTTGTTTGGCTCCTCGCATAGTATAGCTCACATCCAAAAAACTGATTGGGGGATGGGGCAACGCCCATGAAGCTCTGGTGGAAAGGGAAGCCCTACCCGGCTGTATGCCCATGGGTACACCACGGCTCTTTGAAAAAGCGTGGGCTGACTCAGAGACCTGGGACCTTGGCTTAGCAATGAATGAAGGGAAGCTCGAAGAATAGATCCCACTTGTGAATTTAAAAACATTTTGTCGAATGAGATGGAGACAAAGTCAATTTATTTTTTAATATATTATATTTTTTGGGAAGAGGTGGAATATGTTAAAAGATGGGGAGGCTGATGATATTATAGTTGTAGCAATTTTTTAGTTCTATAATGGGGACTGAGTTGTTAGGTTTGGTTTGTCCACCTTTGAATGGTTGTTCACGTATTTTTCTGAAGATTCTCTCTAAACCTGCCACTTTCAAAATAACAATAGTTGGCTTCATTTCATTTCATTTGGCTAACAGATGTCGATGAATACTTGGCTTCCTGGCTTATAATATTCATGAAAAGTTTAGGTCAACTAGGCGTCTTTTATATATATATATATATATATATTATTTTAAATTAGAGAAATCAGAATAATCCTAGTTAGTTCTGTGCATAACCTCTTATAATCCTAGTTTTGGTCAACTCTGTTTTTCAAAATCAGAATAATTCACTCTGCATTCTAAACAAAAACAAATCACTTAACAAAGCTCCCATCATGCCATGCAACTTGGAACACAAATAAACAATTTTCCATTCTTGCAAGATGAAATGCCGGTGCAATAATCCTCATTCCAATAATCTTGCAATACTAGTTTAAGCCCAAAACACAAAACACAATTAATTATGATTTAAGTAAATGGTTTAAGCTCTCAAAACACAAATTATTGCAAGAAAGTATTGCAGAGAATCTTTTCCCCTTGTTCATTTGGTAAATGTCATGCTGTTGTGACATTGGCTGTTGTGTAAACAACAATGCTAGAGGGCCACAATTTTTGTGGTCACAATGGCTCAAAACTGTCAAAACGGTCGTTTTGACAGTTTTGAGCCATTGTGACCACAAAAATTGTGGCCCTCAAATATTTTCCTTGTGCAAATGATTCAGCCGTGTTGGCATTTCATATTACCACTGTAAGTGAAATGGAACTACCTGAACCTAGTTGCTTAGGAGGATCACAGAGCCCTTCAACTGATAAGATTCAAAGCAATTTAATTGTGCACCTAGTGATGCTATGACAGCTAGTTAGGGGTAGTCTAGGCTTTGATTATTGCATATTATGATTGCACTTTTCTCTTAACCTTACAGTTATTTTTGTTCAAATTGCAGGAACTTGGAGGATCTTTGTCTTGAAGGAACATTGGCACCTGAGCTGGGGAGGCTGACACACATGAAATCCATGTAAGCCTATATGAAACCATTTTATGGCCCCATGTAGTTAATTATTCTCTGTCTTCATGCATTTGACACTATTTCAATGCAGTACTTTACGCAACAACTCGTTTTGGGGAAACATTCCAGTGGAGATTGCTGAATTGAAGGAACTGGAGGTGTTGGATTTAGGATACAATAATTTTAGTGGGCCAATTCCATCTGATCTTGGCAATAACCTGTCCTTGTCAATTCTGTGAGTCAATCCGTCTAATTTTTGATATCTTACATTGACTGTGCAACCTAAGCTTGTGTTAACTAGATCTTGTGGTTATTATTGCAGTTTACTGGACAACAACAAGTTTCTTGGTAGCTTATCTCCTGAACTTTATAGACTTATGACGCTTTCTGAATTTCAAGTAGATGAGAATCACCTCACTAGTGCTGCTTTAGAGGCTAGTTGCAACAGCAGAGCTAGTGCTTGGTAAGTCTGGACAAATATGAAGCTCTTTTCCTTCCAGTTACTGTAATTTTGCATTTCTCTCTTTCCAATATGCTTGAATTGTTGAATAATACATTATATTGGGGGTTTCCATAAACTTGATGGAAAAATTTATTTGGGACTAAGAATTTTAAAAGTGAAAAGAAAAGAAAAGGTTTATGACTGGGATTTTTCCGTTTGGGAAAAATGGTAGTTCTTTCACATCACCTGCATATTTGCTCTGTGATTGATGAGGAACATTAAAGCAATTTTTTTTAGCTCTTCTTGATGAGCTTCTTTTACTCGCAGGAGCACAGAACGCGATGGAAATGTAGCGCAACGGAGGCTGCTGCAGATGGCCCCAAATTCACCCAAAGCTAAGAGCAAAAGACAAAATAAGAGGGATTCCAAGTCATCACCATTTCCTTCTCCCTCTGCATCACCTTCAAATTCACCATTGCCATCAATATTTTCACCTTCACACTCACCCTCAGATTCACCAATTTCATCTATTTCATTACCCCCATCAGCATCTACATCATTACCACCAGAATCTCCAGCTGCTTCCCCATCAGACTCTTTGGTCCCTTCACCGTCACCTATGCCACCACCAAGTCCAGCTCCATCAGCTCTACCAAATCCACCTCTTGATTCTAAGCCACCAGTGCACGATCCTTCTCCCTTGCTGCCTTCTCCATCAACTCCTAGCCAAAATGTACCACAGAGTTCCACGTCGGATAAGGATCGTAAAAATCTGACAAGACTGATGTGGTCTGTAATGCTGGGGGGTTCTGTATTCATATTTTTTTCGGTCCTTGGCTTTTTATTCTGTCGAAGTAGTAAGGTGGTTACCGTCAAACCTTGGGCAACAGGATTAAGTGGGCAGCTTCAAAAGGCGTTTGTAACAGGTTATTCTTTTTCTCATACTGATAAATGCTCATTTTACATGTTCGTACTCTAGGTGAATCTAATGCTTAAAAATGTGGACAGTTCAATGACGCTCATGATAGTCTTGAAAGGTTGCATTTTGGAGGATGAATCTTCTTGCCTCTAATACATGTTCATTTTAAGAATCCATTTTGATGTTACATCAATGAATCGGTTTCTTTGTAATCATGTTTGAGAATTTGAGAGTATGATTGCATTCCAGGTGTACCGAAGCTCCAGCGATCAGAACTAGAAACAGCTTGTGAAGATTTCAGTAACATAATTGGTTCTCTATCAGATGGCACAGTGTACAAAGGGACTCTTTCAAGTGGAGTTGAGATAGCAGTAACATCCACTGCAGTGAAGTATGCTGAAGACTGGTCAAAGAAATCAGAAGCCCAGTTTCGAAAGACGGTATGCTAATCGTAAAATTAAAAAAACAAATAAATTTAAGGGCAATGATATTTACACTCCACTTTCGGCTATCGCTTATTTGTTACTTTTTGGTCATTTTTCAGATAGACACACTATCAAAAGTGAACCACAAGAACTTTGTGAACCTTATTGGGTTTTGCGAAGAAGAGAAGCCTTTCACCAGGATGATGGTTTTTGAGTATGCTCCAAACGGGACGCTCTTTGAGCATCTACACAGTGAGTTTTGTGATATACTTGTAGCATTTCATGATTAGTTGCCCATAAGCTGAAATGAAACAACAGGCCTTTCTGGATGGTCAATGCGGACCTTAATTCTTCGTAGACCCATTTTGAATGTTGACAAGTCCAGGGATGTAATCCCTGCATAGATTAAGATTTCAGTTTTTGTTGTCGATGAGGCTGCCATTATTTCATGTCTCATGTTTGATTGCTGAAATCACTGCTTTCATGTTTGAATGCCATGATGTGAGGAGTTTGGTGATTGCATTAATCATAGCAGATATGTGATGTACACGCACTTGATTTGCAGTATTCAATTTCTGGTTTAGTTGATGTTCAATTCCGGAACACCCCTAGTTATAAAGCTGAATTAATCGTCTCTAATCATCTCTGCAGTAAAAGAAGCCGAGCACTTGGATTGGGGAATGCGACTGCGAATAGCCATGGGCATGGCGTACTGCCTCGAGCATATGCATCAGCTCACCCCGCCCATAGCCCACAGAAACTTCCATTCTTCTTCTGTGTATCTTACTGAAGACTATGCAGCCAAAATATCAGATTTCAGTTTCTGGAACGAACTCACTGCAACAAAGATGGGTTCAGCCGCCGCAGCGCTCTTGGAGACACCATCCGGAGATCCAGAGAGCAATGTTTACAGCTTCGGGGTGATTTTGTTTGAAATGGTAACAGGTAAGCTTCCATACTCCGTGGATAATGATGGTTCTCGTGTGGACTGGGCATCGGATTACTTAAAGGGGGAACAACCCTTGAGAGAACGGGTCGACCCGACTTTGAAATCTTTCCAAGAGGAAGAGGTGGAGAAACTATTTGAAGTAATAAAAGATTGTGTTCATTCTAACCCCAAACACAGACCAACAATGAAAGAGGTCACAGCTAGGTTGAAAGAGATCACAACTATGGGCCCTGATGGAGCTACACCAAAATTATCCCCTCTTTGGTGGGCTGAACTTGAGATTTTGACTACTGAAGCAAGTTAAAGAGGTCAAATTGCGCTGCAAAGTATAAATTTAATTCTCTTTCCAATTGTCTATTGCATTTTTTTTTGCCCTTAATGCTGTTGAGCTCGAAGTTACTGGTATCTAATTTGTTCGATACATATTTTTTTATTATATTTTTGTTGGAAAATGGTTGTATCCAATATAGGGTACAGGAGTATATCTGTATATACTGATAAGGGAAGTCCTGTGTTGATTTTGTTTTTTCCATGCCAAGGATTTGGCATTTGATTATCTACAAAAATACTATTATGAAATCAATAAATATGATTTTTCAAGACATTTTCCTGATGCCTTGTTGATACTTTTGGAGGTTGTGTTGTGGAATTTGAGTTTTTGTTTTCACCATTTGCATTTGAGTGAATGGCTGCCTTATCTTCAAAACCCCCCTTGCCCACTTTTCTATTATTGCCTCCAACTAGAGCCACTAGTTTTGAGTTAACGCGACAAAAAAGTTTTATCAAGTTTTCCACAAAGTGAAGCTATCAGATTCTATATGCCAGACAAAAACAAATATGAAATTTGTGGCACCTAAAACTCTGTTGGCCAGACTACAAATAAACATGCCGTTCAAGGGTTCATAACAGTTTTATGATTTCACAAGGTTGAGGGTTTTAGCATCACATGGATTTTTCCTCTAGAGCTCCCTTTAAAAAAATCCTCCATCATTCATGTGGGTGTTTCCATTCAGGTCGAAGGTAATGGCTCAGCAAAAAATATTTCCGAAAGAGAGTTCAGAGCAATAGAGGGCAATTCAACAGAAAATAAAAACACCCTTCCCATCCACTTCTCTTTGCAACCAATCCATCTTAAAAAAGGGCTTAATTGGGATTCCACATTCCTACGAAATCATCAAAAGCATTGAATAAACAACACATGACAGAGATTCACAGTATACATACATATATGCGAGCATATGAGGCCCCTAACAGCAAGACCAGATGTAGCTTGACCGTAATAAAAGAAGGAAAAAAGGAAAAAAGGAAAAAAAAGAAGAAAGAAATCCAAAGCGAAATGGAATAAGGAAACCATAAGAACATACCTGTAACATACATATACAGCCTTTCTATATCATCTTGCTACAAGTTCTTGATTATGTTTACAGCATCCACCATTTACACAAACTATTTGAACTCGAGAGCAAAACACTCACCATCATCGCACTGCTCTCTGAGCCACTCAAAACTATACATATTTATAAAAAATGTTTATGTAGAGACGAAGTTGTGCTTGTAAGATCTGGACCTCTTTCTCAATACAAGGTTCAGTATCCTCACAACTTCTTGTCCAATTCATCAAAGCATTTTTATTATCCACAGCTTATAATTCTTCATGTATGTATAAATGAGACAAGGCCCAGACAGATTTTCATTGGAGAGGCGCTTGCACAGCTTGAGATAAGTTTCCAAATTTCCCGATTGTTGAATCCTTTTTCTTAGTCCCTGCATCACAGCTGCCCTGTCCAGAAACTCTGGATATAAACCAGAGTCCAGCATTTTAATTATTGTATCTGCAGCATCATCGAAATGACCGCCTTTGATGTACCCTCTCAACAACCACGATAAGGTTTTCTTCTTACGCATAGGACTTGTAACCTCCATTCTTGACAGCAATCGTGCAATTGAACCGGGCTCCTTTTGGGAAGCACAGATCGCTAAAACAATGTCGTAGAGATCTCCATCAGCTTCCTTACCCACAAGCTTCATTGCCCACAGCTGTCTTTCAGCCTCAAGTCCACGACCAGCACAAACGTACATGGCAAGTAGTCTCTCATGAACCATCCCATAAAGTGACGGCCCTCCCTCTCGACTCGCCCAATTGGACAAGCGTACTCCATCAGCTAGAAGATCTGACTGATACCCCTCAACAATACCAACATTTTCTGAATCTAATTCGACAATTAAACCAGCCTTGCTGAAACCTTTTAACTTGCGTAAAACTTTTGCGAATTCATTCAGCTCTTTCACCACGGCCGTCATACCAATTAGGTAGCTGTAGACCTCTGGCTTCAACCCAGATTCTCTAAGGTGAATCACAAAGTTGACTGCATCCCGGTATTTACCATCCGCCTAACATAGCACATTTTTTTTTATAACAGTGTTTACCATTAGACACACAAAATAATTTCTCAAATAAATGCATGCACAACAAAATAACATCACTAGTTAGTAAGACATTCAAAATGTACAATTGACTAAAAGTAAGCTGACTCAGACTGTCATAAAACAAACCCGAGTTCATTTTATCATATATTAGGTATGAGCTAGAGTCCAATCAAAATCTTTTAGCATCCTGAGCTTGAGTTGAGCATGAAGGTGTCCACTTTGGATCATTTCCTTTGGCTGCATTATGAGCCATTCTACAGAATAACTCTATGTATTCTACAAACAATGATATGTGAGGCCGACCGCATTTTTATACAAGAAATTTGTAACATATACAACATTCCCAACCTTTGCAGGTAAGCCTAATAGACTAATCAAATCCAACAACACAGATAATGGACTAAGAAAGTCTCTTTTTAAGACATAATAGATGGTATAATGGACTTGTTCTATGTCTTGTTCTGCAACCAGGTCGAAGCACATTGGAAAAGACTTTTTTATGCAACATAAAATTTCAATATAACCATTCTAAAATGTCAATAAAAGCAACCATATTAAGATAATTGTGTCATGATAGATGACTGGTAAGATAAAGAAAAAGCAAATTAGATATGACAATTACAAATGTAATAAGGTAGATATAGCATGGCACTGATTAGAGGGAAAGTACACGAAATCAATGAAGATAATCTGGCAATGCAATCAAGTCACATCACTACAAGAATTCATGAAAGAGACCTAGCAAAAAGATAAGGTGTTACTCATCTATATTGACAATGTCCTCCTCAAGTGATCCACATAATATTTCCAGCTGACTAAACCTATTGGATTGAATAAATCCAATAGCACAAACTGATCAACTTTCTGAGTGCTGACTTGACTGAAGAGATTTGCAAAGAAAAGCAATCACAAAATACATATGTACTTGTGCATGGGCCAATAATTTTAAGAGGAAGAAAACATTAAAGTAGAACATCCAGCATAAGAATATGAAGGTAGATTAACTATTAATGATGGACAAAATTCAGCACAAATATATACTTTTAGTGCTCTAATATGCCATAAAACAAGTACATTATTATACAACCCACATAAAGATGGCTTGGTATCCACATATGAAATACCTTGCAACAAAATCAACTCAACAAAGAAACACCACATAGAATACTCGACATGAGATTGTGGCATCCAAGACAAATTCAGGGTGTGAATATAAAAAGCGCATTAAGTCAAACCTATCAAAGAACAAGCAATGTAAAATCTAGAATAAAATTTAATAACAAGTTGATGATATTGAGAATTATAGATGACAGAACCTCACCATCATCTTCCAAGCAAGATACCCAGTGGGGCCTCCCTTATGCCCTTCCCCGCCATCCTCTGAGTAAGCAATGTCCCGTCTCAAAACCTCTTTCACAAACAAAACAGCACTCTCCTTCTCCCCCACGTCCCAATACATAGATATCACCTTCTCAATCATACTAAAATTTGGTTTCAACCCAACACAATCCATATCCACAAGAAGGTCAACCACATCCCCAACATCATGTTTGGCTTCAATCAATTTCTTAACCCACCCACACATTAAAGAAACCATAAGCTCCATTGTTTCCTTATCGACTCGATTCTCCTTCTGAAGCCACTCAAACACCTCCAATGCACACCAAGAGTCTCTCCCCTCATGAGAGAAATACACCAACACAAGTTGCAATTCGCGAACGGAGAGCCGGTCATTCATTTCCTCGAGAACATCCGAGGGCTCCCTCGTCATCCGCTCTAATTCCTCAATTGCCTCAAAAAACCCCTCACTCATTTCATCCTCATCATCACTAGTTAAAAACCTATCCAATTCAACCGACTTGAAAGACCTAAAATCTCGAATTTTACTCCGATTAGCCACAACAAAACTAGGGTTTTGGCTATTGCAAGCCGTAACTGAAACCCTAGAACAAGAATCAGTAGTAAATTTCCTGTAAAATTGAGGAACAAGAAGACGATACCGACGGGACGAACAATACGTCAATCCCAAGTTGGAAAGAGAAGCGAATCCGTGGGCAGAAGCCATTTTTCGCGGAAATTTGAATCCAGGGAAGCGAATTGGGTTTAGGGTTTCTGTAATTAAATAAAATTAAATCTCAATTCTAAGAAAAGAATCAGAATTGTCAATTCTAAGATAGTTTCCACAAGTTCTTTTGTTTTTTTTGTTTTTCTTCTGGGGAACCAAACGGGGAGAGAATGAGAAGAAAAAGAAGAAGCTGCCCTAGAAAGAGGGTGGTTGTGAGATGAGAGTGAAAGAGAAGCTGTGATATGAGCAGGTGATTGGTGAAAGTGAATTAGATTTTGAAGTCAGGAAGAGTGAGTTCTTGCAATGGAAGCACTGCAACTACTGATGAAAAGCCAAGAAGAACAAGAAGAAGACGAAAAACAAACATAGGAATCGGATTGACAGGGTGATGACTAATTCATTCGTTGAGTAAGGTGTTGAAACGTGTTCCAACGGTGGTTACTAATCATAACGAATCTATCTCAATTAACGACAACGCCATCGAACCACCTAATAATTTTTCTTTTTAATTTTTAAACCATATTTGTTACATCGGATCAAAGGGATGGGCCGGCATTTCCCGATGGCCCTCAAACCCATATTTTTATGATGGCTAACATGCTTGGTTGAGTGGTCTCATTAGCTGTCTATCTAAATTTAGATGGATTGAAAAAGATATATTTATATCCGTCCATTAAAATTATTAAAATCATTCATCTTGTGAGGGATTAATTTGAATTATTCAATTTTGACGATCTAGTGGATTATTCAATTTTGACCATCTAGTGGATGCTTACTCACTCATAATCAACATTGAATGGATAGAATTTGCATACATATAGTAAGAATGCCAAAACTTCTCTCCAGAAATTGGATTGGACAATACTATTGGCCTGTGTTGGGCTTGATTTCGGACCCATTTTGATAATTTAAATCGTTTTAATGTATAGAGATCATTAAATATATCATCCTTATAAAAAATTACATTAATTAGATATCGATAGTTATTTGATCAATTTACATTTGTTCAAACGACAATTATAATTTTTAAAATCAATTGCAAACAGAAATGCAAGCTGATCAAATAGTTAGCGATATTCGATTAATGTGATTTTTTATAGGTGTACTCGACGAGATCTATACATTAAATAGTTTAAATCATCAAGATAAGTCTAAAATCAAACTCACTGCGACCTAACAGTACCGTCCAATTTGTTTTCAGATTATCATTTCAAGTTTGACCTGATATTAAAACTAAATTTCAAAAGAATTTTGAAAAACTTGCCCACTTAAGCTAATAAATATTTTTTGATTGGTCTTGGAGACTATTGAATGAGTTGGACCCTTTTAATATATATATATATATATATATATATTAATTTAGCTCACTAATAAAATATAATAATAGTAAAATAATTTTGAGTCTTCTAACAAATACTTGAATTTAAATTACGGAAAAAACATATATTTACACTTTCTTTATTTTTTTTTTATTTTTTATTTTTACATGTATAAATAATGTTAAAATTTAAATTAGAGTGATGATGATATATATATATATATATATATATATTAATTTAGCTCATTAATAAATGTGGAGATAAGAATTGGAAATACTCTCTAGATCTAGTAGGATGTTTTTGATCCTCTGCTAGTCACCTGAAAAGAAACGAACGCTCTGGTCGGGGATGCCGGAATTAGCACTCCAACGGATAAGTCAGTGTATACTCTCTAGGTTGCTTATACCTCAAGTTAATCTTACTTTTTCTCACATACCTTTCCTTAGCTGATGCTCTTCTTATTTATAATCGTCCTTAATGTTGATGGTTGGGCCCACCTTTCCTCCAACGAACAATCGCTCATTCGGCTACCTGTTCATATTCGGCCTGATTTACACCCGACTCTTCGGCCAATCTGGTTATTCAGTCTGTCCCTCCGGGATAGAGCCATATAGTACATGACTTGATTTCCTTCTCAAAATTATTCGGCTTACCTACGTAATAATATATTCAGCCCCAACAATTGTCCCCCAAACATCCTACTAATGTCAGTTAGTCGGCATATTTGGTTTTGGACTTAGAGGGTCAAAAAATACGGCGGTTTCCCTTATTCCAATGCAAGCGTCAGAACGCCTACTCTTTTAGGCATGATTACAATTTCTCGCCCCTTCGTACGCTTCATTCATTTAATACGATTTGAAACCGTGTTGTCTCTTTGTTTGTATGTTTTTTCGAATGCACAAGGTTTCTCGTTGCCTGTCAGCTCACCTCCCTTGCGTCATGCCCTCTGCAACTTCTTTCCGTTCTTTATTGTCCTCCTCATTTCTTGTAAGTTTCTCTCTTCCATTTCAACTTATTTTCCTTGTTTGTTTGCTGTTTAAAGTGTCCACTTTAACTGCTATGATGGCGAAACATTTGAGAGCCCTTCTTTCTGCAGATTGAGTCTCTGGTTTCCGTCACCATTTTTCTATTCCTGACGACGTCCATCTGTCACTCTTGGCAGAGAACGTGATTGACACGGAGAGGACCGATGAGAGTACAATCATCTTTCCTCTCTTGTCAATTGCTGAGGGCGGAGTCCGTTTCCCTCTTCATCCACTTTTGAGGGCTGTCCTTCGCCATTGGGGTTCAATCCATTCTCAGCCGAACGTAAATTTTTATCGAATAATAATGGGAATTGCAGTACTAAACCGACGCCTTATGCTTAACTTTGGAATCCCTGCCATTCGGCATTGTTATGCCTTGGCCAAATCCTCTAGCCGGCAGGGGCGCTATTTCCTCAGGCCAAGGACATCGCCTATCATCTGATGACAATGCTTGCCAGCTCTGGCAAACATGTTGACGATGTTATGGTCGTTGTCCGTGGTAACTGGAAATTCGGCGAGGGCGAAGATCGTCAAGATCCAGTGCCCAGGCAAAGGGGTGAACCAGGTGGTTGTTTAATGCCCCACGAATTTTTATTAAATATTTACTTGGTTCAAATCCTACATACTTACCGTTTTATTTGTGCAGGAAACGATTTGAAATTTTTTTTCGTTTCGGCCGATGACACTATACTTGCGCAGATCAGAGCCGTACTCCAGTTCTTCAGCCGTCGGAATCTTCATAAACAAGGGAGGGCGGCCCACATTCTTTTGAGATACGAGCTGACCTACATTACTTTTTCGATCGCAGATAACATTCCGATTCTGAGGGGTGAACAGCACCTTACGGCGCTTGTTTTTTCGAGCTTCAAGAACCTTAGGCAGATTGGTTTTGAGACTTCAGACTCAGAGCCAGCGGACGAACAAGCAGCCGAAAGGGTCGCTGAGCAGCCGAATCAACCATCCCAGGACGGATCCGACGGATTAAATGAGAAGATTGACGCGGCACTAAGTTTGGTTTTCAAAAAAGCCGGCCTTAATCCTCTATCCATTTCTGGCCGAGCGAACGTGTCCTTCGAAGATATTTTCACCGACATCGGGGACCTACCCGGCTCGTATCCCAACAGCATGGCTGGTGAGTCGCTCACTCAAATGGCTATGTGGAAAAATGCCGAGAGGATGGCTGCTCGCAGGAGAGCCGAAGCTGAGGGAAATGAACCTTTGCCCCCTCCACCCGACGTTAGGGTAGAAACTCCACTTGCTCCTGTTGAGGAGGTGGTTCAGACTAATGTGGCTGAAACGGAGCCTGTTGTCGATCAACAGGAGGGCCAAGTGACGGAGCAAAGGGGGAAAAAACGTCTGGCCGAACAAGAAGTTGGTTATTCGGAAGACCTAGTGGATAAATGGCCACGAATGGAAGAGTCGGACCTGGTCGTGCCGCTTATAATACAACCAAGGATAAGGAACACGCCGGTTGCTTCCGATGCATCGGCTGTAAAAGACCCAGCTGTGGCCTTGACCTTGGCCTCCTCTATTTCTTTACCGATTGGCAGGGCAACCTTTAGGGCAGAGTACGATCTGCTGTCCATCGCATTAGCTGCTCAATCAGCGATATTGGTACGTGATCCTTGTTTGTAATTTTGCAAGGCTAACCAAAAGAAAATTTTACATTGGCTTACAGATTTCTTGTTTTGTAGGCGGCAAGAAGGATAGCTGAGATTACCCGTCACCAACATGACGCTATCGAACAGATCGGCTTTCTGACAGCCGAGGTGGAAAATGAGAAGGGGAAAGCAGCAGAGGCCTTCCTCAAAGCCGAATTTGAGGCCATAAAAGTGGAGGTAGGAAGAGCGAGGGCCGATGCCGAAGCAGATAAGGCCAAGACTGCTGACCAGCTGAGATTAGCCACCGAGGAGAGAGCGAATGCCAGTGAAGAAGCACTCAAATTGGCCAACGAGACAATTTTCAAGCTGGAGGCTGATTTAGAGGAGTCGAAAAGGGCGATGGCAAACGCCAAATCCGAGATTTCCAAATCATTCCAAGCTGGCAAGGATGCGGCCTTGGAGAATTATGTAGAAGAAGTGCCGAAGTTCGAGAACCTGGGGTTCAAACATGACTGGCTCAAAGCCTTAGCTACCGCTAACGTGGTATCAGAGCAGCCAATTCCATACGAGCAGGTAGGCGTTGAGCCGCTGGCGTCTGACCCTGAAGACTGACCTAGAGTCCAAGTATTTTTTGTTTTGTTTTGGTATCCTGTGTATGTAGGTTTTGTTAGATTTTGTTAGATTTTTTACTATTATTTTTGTGAGAAGTTGATGTAGGGTAGTTTTCATTTGTAAAATGATTTCTGTTATGCTCAATTTATGAATGAAAATTACTTTTGCCTTTCTGCCTGATGCATGTACTTGTTAACGGCTAAGTAAGATGTAAAAAAATGAAATGAATGGAACAAACTATTGAATTAATCCAACGCAAAAAAAAAAACTGTAGAGCACTGCGACTTAGCCGAATATATTAGTGAATATGCTCTTGCCCAGCAAGTTGATGAACAGGACCACCGAAAAACAACATTTCAAGGATTTGCTGGGGCACACGAACGTCTTAACGTATAGCTCTGATATTTAAGCCGAATAGATTTATGAATTTGCCCTTGCCCCAGCAAAATTGAACAGAACCGCCTAAAAACGGCAGTTCAAGGATTGGTTGGGGCATAATAACAATTCGGCTAATAGTTCTGATATTTTGGGCCTAATAGATTGATAAATCTGCCCTTGCCTCAGCAAAATTGAACAGAACCGCCTAAAACAACAGTTCAAAGATTGGTTAGGGCATAATAATAATTCGGCTAATAGCTCTGATATTTTGGGCCGAATAGATTGATGAATCTGCCATTGCCCCAGTAAGCTGATGAATAGGACCGCCTAAAAATGGCAATTCAAGGATTGGCTGGGGCACAATGACAATTCGACTAGGAGCTCTGATATTTAGGCCGAATAGATTGATGAATCTGCCCTTACCCTAGCAAAATTGAATAGAACCGCCTAAAAACGACAGTTCAAGGATTGGCTGGGGAACAATGACAATTCGGCTAGGAGCTTTAATATTTTAGGGCGAATAGATTGATGAATCTGCCCTTGCCCTAGCAAAATTGAACAGAACCGCCTAAAAACGGCAGTTCAAGGATTGACTGGGGCATAATGACAATTTGGCTAGGAGCTCTGATATTTAGATCGAATAGATTGATGAATCTGCCATGCCCCAGCAAAATTGAACAGAACCGCCTAAAAATGGCAGTTCAAGGATTGGCTGGGGCACAATGACAATTCGGCTAGGAGCTCTGATATTTAGGCCGAATAGATTGATGAATCTGCCCTTGCCCTAGTAAGCTGATGAACACAGCCGCCAAATTAATGAACAAGACTGCTGATCCACGTCAGCTCGTGGCGTGGAGCATTGAAGGGAACGCTGCACTTGTGATTAATAAAGAGGGTGGGGGCTGCGTTCGTTTAGGGTCCATATTGGTATCCAAATTTGGCAGATCACAGGAGGGAGAAGAGTAGTGGGTCTGAACTAGTTGTCTAGAAGGCTATTTTTCAACAGCAGAGGAGAGGGTAAGACACTAGCTAAGCTGGATTTAGCGATGAATCGAGGTGGCAAACCGTTGCGAACGGGAAGTAGGATGTCGAGAGAGCGCGAAAAACGCCATTCTTCGCGTCGTTGAAGCAAGTCACGTAGGAAGGAAAGGCAATAGCGGGGGAACTCCCCTCGCTCGCGCAGTGAGACTAGTGGGCCACCGCGCCCGCTGAGCTTTTCAGTCTTCGTAGGGAACAAACCGATGACAAAGGCGGATTCGATCATTCACGATCCAATCGTGGCAGTGGAATTCGCCCGACAGATTTTTCCGTCAGAAGTCCGGCAGTCGATGGTTGGGCGACCTGATTTTGAAGTTTTTCGGGAGGTAGTGAAGGGACTTTACACTTCATATGAAATCGGCATGCGCCTGCGTGTCGCGCGAAGAGAGATAGAGCAAAGGGATGCTCGCATTCAAAGCTTACTAGCCCGCACGGAGAGGGCCAAAAATGAGTTGAAGAAGATTAACACCTCTGGGACTCATTCGGCGAGTGAAGTGAATCCAATTCTTTGCGGAGCGAGTAAATCACCGAATTTTAGATCACGCGATCATCGACCGAGACACGGCCAGCATGTTTGCAATCGAATCGGCGAAGGCTAGGTCCTACAAAAAAGGCTTCCATGACGGTCGCAAAATTGGAATAAACAAGACAAAGGAAAAGCTAGCCGATGAGGTCTGTCGATGCAAAAATCGCAGATTTAAACATGGATGGACAAAGGCACTCTAGGTTGCGGGCGTTGATCCGGCGTCACCCTTATACTAGAGTTACACATTTTCGTTCGAGGCTTTTGATGCCGAGAAGACTGACGATGAGGGCAGCCCCAAATAATTTTGATGTATTATTGTTGTTATTATTATTATTTTTTTTTGTGTGTGTAAAGCGTGTACTTATGATCTGTTGAATAAAACACGTTATTCTGAATGTAGACATGTAATTTCGATCAATGCTTGTAGATTTACTACTTCACGCCGTTCATGATAACCATGAAAGGCGCTCCGGATTCGGAGACTTATTCGGCCCAGACGTGTCATTCACGTAGGGCGCTCCTAATTCGGAGTCTTTTGTGATGGCGAATCGTGTCACGAAGGGTGCTCCAAATTTGGAGGCTTTACTCGGCCTTAGCTTGTCATTCATGAAGGGCGCTCTGAATTCAGAGTCTTTTGTGATGGCCAATCGTGTCATTCACGAAGGGCGCTCTGAATTCGGAGGCTTTACTTGGCCCTAACGTGTCATTCACGAAGGGCGCTCTGAATTCGGAGGCTTACTTTTTGTGTTGGGCAATCGTGTCATTCACGAAGGGCGTTCCGAATTCGGAGGCTTTTGTGATGGCCAATTGTGTCATTCACGAAGGGCGCTCCGAATTCGGAGGCTTTATTCGGCTCTAACGTGTCATTCACGAAGGGCGCTCCGAATTCAGAGGCTTGCTTTTTGTGTTAGCCAATTGTGTCATTCATGAAAGGTGCTCCGAATTCGAAGGCTTTATTAAACAATCATAGCTAACTAGGCAAGGGCAAGAAGACATTATATTGAAAAAAGAAAGATACACATGGCGTAAAATGAAAGCAGGCTGTCGTGCCGTACAAGTTAATGATAAAATTTGCGCAAGTGTGTGGAATTCCACGGGCGCGGCAAGCTTCTTCCATCCATGTCTTTGAGCCGATATGCCCCCGTTCCTGCGATTGAATCAATCTGATAGGGGCTGTCCCAATTAGGACCCAATTTTCCGTCAGCCGGATTCTTGGCAACGGGAAGCACTTTTTTGAGGCCCAATTCTCCTGGTGTATAACGACGTAACTGAACACGTTGGTTATACGACTTAGCGAGCTATTGCTGGTACCGTACCATAAATGCAAGGGCACGGTCTCGGCGTTCCTCAATCAGAATCAAGTCCAAAGCCAACATCATGTCATTTTGGCCCATATCGAAAACTTTCAATTTCAAGGTTGGGAGGCCGATCTCTAGTGCGATGAGCCCATAACACACTGCGCAGCTCTTTGACCCATCTGCCTTTAGCCTTCTCCAGCCTTTTCTTGATGCCGTCCAAAATAATCTTGTTGGTGGCTTCTGCTTGACCATTGCTCTGGGGGTAAGCAGGCGAGGAAAAGTAGGGTCGGATACCATAAGTGTCACACAATCTCGATATACGCCACAATCAAACTGGGTACCGTTGTCAGAAACAAGTGCTCGTGGTATGCCGAATCTTGTTATGATATTTTTTCAAACAAAACGCTTTACGTCGGAGTCTCGAATATGTGTTAGTGCCTCCACTTCGACCCATTTTGAGAAATAATCCGTTGCAACAATTAGGAATCGCCTGTTGCCCGGGGCCTGTGGTAATGGTCCAACGATATCAAGGCCCCATTGAGCGAACGACCAAGGGCTAGTGATAGAATTTAACTCCTCGGCTGGCAAGTGACTTAAAGGGGAGAACTTCTGGCATTGACCACATTTCTTCACATAACACTCGGCGTCAGTTCGCATTGTCGGCCAATAGTATCCTTGAGATACGGCGTGGTGAGCAAGAGAGCGTCCGCCCGAATGGGTACCACAACTGCCCTCATGTATTTCAATCAAAAATTCCTCGACTTTATTCAGGTGAACACACTCTAAGTACGGCCCGGAGAGAGATTTCTTGTAGAGCTTTTTTTGCGGATCCAAATAGTATCGGAGGGCTTTATTTCGGAGTTTGTGTGCTTTTTTCTTATCCATCGGGAGCCGTTTTTTAAGACAAGAATACAGCGATAGGGTCCATCCAACTCGGACCTGGTTCGATAACGTTGACCTGAACTGATTCTGAAGAGGCAATGCTAGGCTCGGAGACAAACCCTACTACAATTGTCCGTTTAATTTATGAGTTGATAGCAGAGGCTAGGCAAGCCAGGGCGTCTGCATGCGTGTTCTAATCCCGGGTTATTTGATTCAATTCATGATGGTCGAATTTTGCTAGCAAAGAATTCGCTATTTTCATGTAGGCTGCCATACGGTCATTTTTGGTTGCATATTCCCCCTTCAATTGATAGATGACTAGTTTTGAGTCGCAGAAGATAAACAAATGCCGAGCACCAAGAAAAAGGGCATTTCGCAAGCTGGTTAACAATGCTTCGTATTCGGCCTCATTGTTCGATGCTTTGAAACCCAGTTTGACAGCTTGTTCGATTATTTCCCTGTCCAGAGCCATGATCACTACGTCCGCCCCACTGCCACGTTGGTTGGATGACCTGTCACAATATAACTGCCAAATGTCCCCAACGTAAGTTCTCCAGTTCGGCTTAGGTTGAATTTGATCAGACTTAAAGTCGGCAAGACAACCAGTGAATTCGGCCACAAAGTCGGCGAGCACTTGCCCCTTGATTAAGGTTCTAGGTAGAAATTGGATATCGTACTCTCCGAGTTCGAGAGCCCATTTTGAAACGCGCCCTGACGCTTTCGCGCTACGGAGCATTGATCGGACGGGGTAGTCCTTTAGTACCCCGATGGTATGCTTGTGAAAGTAATGCATCAGTTTTCTTGCTGCCATGATGAGAGCAAGGACGAGTTTTTCCAACAGAAGATAGTGTGTTTCGGCGTCAGTTATTGCTTTGCTCACATAATAAACTAGTCGCTGCTCCTCTAGTTCTTCCTTTACCAATACGGCGCTGACTGCGCGGTCAGAAACTGCCAGATATAAAATGAGCGGATCATCTGCCGAAGGCGTTGTCAAGAGAGGAACTGATCGGAGGTAAGTCTTCAAACCGTTCAAAGCGGCTTTGTACTCGGGGGTCCATTCAAAAGCTTTAGCCTGCCGAAGGGTATGAAAGAATTGCCGGCAGCGATCTGTGGAACGACTGATGAATTTGTTGAGTGCGTCGGCCATTCCCATTAGTTTCTAAATCTCTTTGACCGACTGAGGAGAGCCGAGTTCAAGAATTGCTGTGATTTGCCTCGGGTTGGCTTCAATTCCGCGGTGGTTAACAATGAAGCCAAGGAATTTGCCGGATCCGATGCCAAATGCACATTTAGAAGCGTTCAGCTTCATTTTGTATTTGCGAAGAACGCCGAATGTTTCTTCCAGATCGGCTTGATGAGTTTGCTCTTCTTTGGACTTCACCACCATATCGTCGATGTATACTTCCATGGTACGACCGAGTTGCTCCTTGAACATGGCAGTCACTAGTCTTTGGTAGGTTGCCCCCGCATTCTTAAATCCGAAAGGTATAACCTCATAGCAATAGGTTCCTCTTGGGGTGAGGAATGCATTTTTTTCCTGGTCTTTCGGATGCATGGCAATTTGATGGTAGCCTCTGTAGGAATTCAGGAAGCTCATACGTTGGTGATGTGCCGTTGCATTTACGAGTTGGTCTATTCTGGGGAGAGGAAAGCAATCCTTGGGACAAGCTTTGTTTAAGCCCGTGAAATCCACACAAACGTGCCAAGTTCCATTTTTCTTCTTCACAACTACAGTATTTGACAGCCATGTGGGATAGGTTACTTCGCGGATTGCCTCGGCATCAAGCAACCGATCAACTTCTTTAACAACGGCAGCAATGTGTTCTACGGCAGACTGTCGTCTTTTCTGAATAATTGGCTTACATTTGGGATCAACATTTAAACGGTGATGGGACACTGATGGATCCACCCCCGACATCTCATAAGGTGACCATGAAAATGCATCAAGGTTGCCGAGTAAGAAGGATATTAGCTCTTGTCTGTCGACTTTATTCAGGGAAGCACCGACCATAAAGAACTTGTCAGGATTCCCGTCAATTTCTACCCAATCTAAGGCTCTGGTTGCCTTTTCACTTGGGAGCCGCCCAACGTCGTCGAGGCTCTCCTGATCTGGCACCTCAATTGAATTCACTTGCAGATCTCTTGGTTTCTTTGAAGCAAGAAGATAACACGCCTGCGCCGATTTTTGGGAACCTCGAATTTGCTCTATGCCGCGTTTAGTCGGAAAGCGAAGTAGTTGATAATATGTGCTTGGCACGACCTGTATGGTATGCAACCAAGTTCATCCCATGATGAGATTATACGGTGAAGGAAGCTTGACAACCAAAAATTCTACATCCACTGATCGGGAGCTTGCCCGAATTGGTAGTGTGATTTTGCCCAACGGATATTTCGGATTAGCGTTGAAGCCGAATAATGGATAGTCAACTGGAGACAGGTCCGACTCAGTGAAGCCAAGTTTAATAAAGATCTTGTAATACATTACTTCTGAAGTACTTCCCTGGTCAATGAGAACACGTTCAACGGTGAATCAGTTTACGCGTAATTCGATGACTAGGGGATCAGTATGGGGAAGCGTTACGCCGACCAAATCAGAATCATCGAAAGTAATACTCGTAGCTTCATGTGACTGTTTTGCTAGTGTGAGTTACTTTTGGGGATCAGGATGCGACTAAATTGTATGTATCGTTGATACCGTCGGTAAGCTGTATATCATATGAATTACACCGAGTGGAGGTCAATCCTGCCGTATAGCTACTGTTTTTGTTGAATTGATCTTTCGAACGTGTTGTATAAGCCTACTATCTTACACCAACTCCTCAAGGTGGTCCTCCAACGCATAACAACTGTCGGTATCATGACCGTGGTCTTTGTGATACTCGCACTACCTATCCTGTCTCCTCGTGTCGGGAGGTCCCATCATCTTGGGTGGCCATCATCTTGGGTAGCCATTTAAAGAAAGGAAGGTGTTGAACTTTAGACATAACCGCACTGATCGGCTCCGTTAACTCTGCATATTTCTTGTCCGCGCGCTTTATGCACGTGCTATCCACTTGAAGTTGTTTGTTAGCTCGATGTGAACACTTGTCATTTGATCGGCGTGAGTCTCATCTTTTGTGTCGTCTAGCCCGATTCTGTGGTTCAAGGCTCCATGTTGGTACAGAGTTTATCGGCTGAACGATTTCAGATGGGGCCGTCTTGTTGGCCTTGTGTCCGGCTTTGACCCGCAGGGCATCGTCTTCTACTTTGCAATATTCCTCGACTTTCTTCATTAACGACCAGACTATTTTGGGGGGCCGTCTGGTCAACGAGCTACGGAGGGCACTGTCAGGATGCTAACCCATCTTAAAAACGGTGATAGCCATGGAGTCATTACAGGCATCATCTACTAGATTAAAGCATTCCCAATAGCGCGCTGAATATGCACGAAGGGTTTCTCCTAGTTGAATTTTCATTGCCCAGAGAGAATCGGCTTGCTTTGGCTGGACCTCATTGGTGATGAACCTTGCCCTGAAGGATTTTTGGAGTTGGTGAAAGCTCTTAATCGATGCCAGTTCCAATTTATAATACCATCTGACGGCCAATGGTCCCAAACTGCTAAGAAATATTCGACACATGAGGGCCTCGTCGTCTGTATGAAGTGTCATGGCTTGCTTATAATGACGGATGTGATTAGTGGGGTTCGATTTTCCATCGTGTAGGGTGAACGATGCAGCTTTGAACTTTTTAGGTAGCACTGCCCTTGCGATCTATCGCACAAAGGGGCCGTGTTGATCCTTTTCGTCTGAATCATTTCGTCTTTGCTTATTCTGCGCACGCGGACTTTCTCAGGAAGAACTAGAGACTTCGACTCGTCCATTCTTTTTGGATTCTGGAGACGATGAATCAGAATCACTATTACTATCATGTCTCCGAGTTCGAGGTCGTCGACTATCCTTTTT
This sequence comes from Camellia sinensis, assembly GCF_055761805.1. Taxonomy (NCBI): domain Eukaryota; kingdom Viridiplantae; phylum Streptophyta; class Magnoliopsida; order Ericales; family Theaceae; genus Camellia; species Camellia sinensis. The sequence continues at coordinate 61,635,927 of NC_138974.1, forward strand.
CAAAGGTCGTCCCCGATCTTAGCACGCGGCCTGTCGGGATTTTGTTACCTCCAGGGCCAAATCCTGTCGAAGGCGCTCGTTCTCAGCCATCATGTTTTCTAACATTTGTTCGTTTTGCTTGGCCTGATCCATAATCACTTGCATTGTCTCATGTGTTGATGTCGAGGGTGAGGTCTGGGCAACTGAGTCGAAGTTCAAGACCCTTCGTGCGGCAATGTTCTCTGGCCCAAGCATGTTTCTCGGGGTGGTATCATCTCGTGGTGTAAGGTCGTCAGCGACTACCGGAGGATCTTCTGTCACGCCCGTCATGGATGTGCTTGAGTATTCCCATAGACGGCGCCAATTGTGGAGATAAGGATTGGAAATACTCTCTAGATCTAGTAGGACATTCTTGATTCTCAGTTAGTCACCTGAAAAGAAATGAACGCTCCGGTCAGGGGTGCCGGAATTACTCCGACGGATAAGTCAGTGTATACTCTCTAGATTGCTTATACCTCAAGTTAATTTTACTTTTTCTCACATACCTTTTCTTAGCTGATGCTCTTCTTATTTATGGCCATCCTTGATGTTAATGGTTGGGCCGACCTTTCGTCCAACGAACAATCGCTCATTCGGCTACCTGTTCATATTCGGCCCGGTTTACACCTGGCTCTTCGGCCGATCTGGTTATTCGGCCTGTCTTTCAGGGATAGAGCCGTATAGTACATGACTTGATTTCCTTCTCAAAATTATTCGGCTTACCTACGTAATAATATATTCGGCCCCCACAATAAAATATAATAATAGTAAAATCAATTTGAGTCTTTTAACAAATACTTGAATTTAAATTGAAAAAAACATATATGTACACTTTCTTTATTTATTTTTTATTTTTTTATTTTTACATGTATAAATAATGTTAAAATTTAAATTAGAGTGATGATTGAGATCCTAACTCTCACAAAACCTTACAAGACTCTCACAAATTTGAACCATTCATGACGTGAACCCCACATATATATGAGTGGGCCCCACACATATATAGAGGGTCAGAATCACTTTAGGAGTGTGGGAGTCATCCCAAAAAAGGTTCCAAACATTTCCTTTTTTAAATTAATATATTTAAATAGAAGGCCAAGCTGGGCTATAATTAATCATTCCAAGCTTAATACAAAAATTAACCAGACTCAAAGTTTGAATCCAGTCCAACTTTATGAGTTTTATCCCAAACCCTAAGGTCATGTTTGTTTAGATGGACATGAGTTTGGAATTAGATTAATAGTCTAATAAAATTATTAATCCGATGTTTGGTTAAACAATTGGAGTACGGATTAACAATTCATCCGAATATAATATCCCACATATCAACAATGCTAGGGATACTTACACATTTACTAACAATCTTACTAACACACTCACAAGTTTTGATAAGATCAACCATCACTTGGTATGGAACCTACATCAACTTGTGAGCGTGTTAGTAAGATTGTTAGTATCCCTAGCATTTTTCTTCACATATGATGAACTATTCAATCCCACAGAGGGGGTGCGATATAAATTGAAGGACTAAACCAAAGTTTGGACTATTAGTCTCTCGTTATAATCCTAACTCAATCTAAACATAAGATATGATATACAATTCAAAGAGATTTGTAATCTTAAGACTATTAGTCATGGAAATACTAATCCAACCTAATCCAATCCGTCCAAACAAACATGGCCTAAAATTATTGTGGCGGGCTGGATTGGACATAAGCTCATTTCCATCCCAATTTAGGATAAATATTTGGCCCATAACAACCAACCAAATTAAATTTTAACCCAACCTAACTATCTGATTTACGATTTTCCTCTTCAAGGCTCTCACCTTCACCTTCACCTTCACCACTTCAGATAACCAATCCAATTTTTATTGGTAGGAGAGGAACATTTTATCCCCATAATCACTTTTAATTGAAATACAATTCTGTTACAAATATAAAAAATAAAAATAAATAAATAAATAAAAAATCATTCGCTTTTCCTTTTTAACAACCCTTCTACCCGTTCATTTTTATAGTGTTTTGAGTTTCCATAAAGAGCAAGTAGGTCTCCTAGTTCAGAAAAAGTATCAGAATTTTGTCAAAAATTTAATTGCGTAGTGGAGATTAACTTAGGTTTTGTTTGAAAAAAGGGTTGGGTTGGGTTGGGTATGAGGCTATTTTAGATATAAAAAGATAAAATAAATTTTTTAACTTAATAAGATAAAACATCATATTTAATCCACAATCATTATATTCTTTCTCTCACAAAAAGTCAAAAAAATCAAAAAATTATTTCCAAACGAGATTTTTTAGCCTCAGGTTAAAATAGTAAAAAAGTTAAAAATTAAAAAGCCAACGAGACTTTTATTATAGGGTTTATGTGCTCAATAAATTTGAATAACATATTAATAAATTTCTAGATATATAATATTACGGGATAATAATTTTTATATAAAAATATCAAGGAAAACAACCTTTGTACTACTCTTATATGAAATATGCCTATTTTATTTGTGGACCTTGTACTTTCGAAATGCATTTGTGGACCTTGTACTTTTGAAATGCATTTACGAAACATTTAAAGGTTTAAAAAGAACTAAAATATTATATTTGGATTTAATGGCATAGGTAAAAATTACATTACTGCTTTGCAATGGAGAAATATAATTTTTTGTTTAAAGGGGATTTTAATTCAATCATTTATGGCTAGGCTACAGCTCACTGAATTTTTTTCAAAAATAATTTTTTTTAGAGGTATTTACACGCAAATTATAATTTATGAACTCATACTCTATTAAGTCTTAATTAAGATTGTTTAGACTTTCAAGTCCTATCAAATTTTTAATAGTTGGAATTGCCCTTCAAATAATGATTATTTATCATTTATGATTATTTATAAAAGAACATGATGATTTGACATTTATTTTGATTTTCAAAACTTTAAAACATCAACTTTTAAATTGAAAAAATTGAATTATTTTTTTTTGTACAAAATTGAAAATTTTGTGTCTATAAAGGAGTATGATAATGGAACATTGATGTGCAAAATTAAAAAAAAAAAATTAAAATAAAAAAACTGATAATGTTCTCAGTTTTAAAATTGAAAAAAACTGTTAATGTTATCAGTTTTATTGGATAATCAAACCAACAAGTAGAAAGGTAAAAACGTTTAATCTCATGCTCTGTTTTTTTATCAGTTAATGAAACAATTATCTGAAACATTACTATGCAAAATTGATAATGTTCTTAGTTTTAAAAATTGAAAAAAATTGATAATATTTTCAATTTTATTAAACAAGACTTATTGGTTCAAAAAATTTAAATATGGTCTGAGCTACTATAACATTTGTAAATAAGACTTTTAAGTAATTAATTCATTTTTTTATTAGCTCAAACAGAAAATAGCCCAAAAAAAAGTTGAAGCGTCATTGTAGGACCGTCTTAAGGGTTGGTTTGGGATGGGTGTTTGCTTTTTGACTTTTTAGTTTTTTGGCTATTTTTGTCTGAGATTAAAAAGTCTCGTTTGAGAATATTTTTTGATTTTTTTGATTTTTTGTAAGAAAAAGAATGTAATGATTATGGGTTAAATGTAATGTTTTGTCCTGTTAAGTTAAAAAACCTATTTTATTTTTTTTAGACTATTTTAACCAAAAAAAAAAAAAATCCCAACCTCAACTTCCCAATCAGAGTTTTAAGATTTTTTGGGATGAAATCAGCAGCTTGTATGAGCTACTATAAAAAAAAAATAATAATAATAATAAAAAAATAAAAAATAAAAAATTTACAAATGTACTTGTATCATGTGAAGATTTTATGTTTTACATTTTTGCAGTGTAGTACAAACTTTAAAAAAAAATTACAAAATGTGGTAATTATGCAACAAAAATTGAGTTTCTTTGAAACAGAAAAATCACACAAAAATTTATACAAAATGATGTAAGAGATTTTGGTGTTAAAACTTTAAACTAGAAGATCCAACAAGATGGTAATTCAATTTTGAAAATTCTGCAGCCATATCATCTTGATTAGTATTTTATATAAAATTTTCCATCTTAAGGCTAATTTATGGGTTCTCTAAAAATGAATGAGAAATTTCAAAGTTTCAAGGAGTTACATCTAAAATTGCAAAATCAATTTGACCAATTTTTAATTTTTTTTAATGTTTTGGTGAATAAAAAAAATAGAAGCTAGATTAATTCCTTGTAAATGTTAATTGTGACAATTAATGTTGTAGCTATAATAAATGATTCATATAACGGGATAAAATAAAATAGTTGTCTCCTAATCATCCTAAACATTAATAATAATAAATAAATAAATAGATAGAGATTCCTAATATTTGGGTCCCACATTAATGGGTCCAAAGGAATTAAAAAGACTATTCAAACAAAAAATTCATAAATATTTTTTTTTGTTTTTTACAAAATGATATGATTTATTGTGAACCTTTCACATTAAAACAAAATACTATTGAAGATGAGTTTATTTATAATAATAACATTAGTGCATCATTCTTGTCAATGTATAAATTTTATATATGTATAAATCTTTCCATACTCGAAATTATTATGTTAGAAAATTTGTTTTCTTTCAATGTTTAACCATCTCCCTGAAATGGAACTCCCATGCGACCAAGCTTTTGATAGAACTAGTCTTTGACAAACCACACAAGTTCTCATTAATGTTTTTTTTGGGGGGTACATGAGAATGGAAAAGCATATAGTACAAAAAACAATTACAAAATAAAGTAAAATCACACACTTTTTTCTCGCACACAAACAGTCCAACATTTTATGATAACATACACAAAGTCCAATGCACACAAACACACAACCTTAACCTAGGAAACAACCGCATGTAGTTCAATGCACACAAGCACACAACCTAAACAATAGGAAACAACATAGATAATCACATATGGAAAAAATCAAATAACTGAAGCCTTTCATATCAAGCTCTTCGGAGGATCGACGATCAGTGACAAAAAGCTTAGAGCTGGGTCTTCCATGGGCGGCTGTGGTCCAACTCCACGTGAGCTAGAATTTGCCGTCCGCTCAAACCCTTTATTGTTCCAACTAGGTGTCCATCGCCCTTCTAATTGCATTTGCATCTTTTGTTGAGCAAAATAAAGTTCTTTCAACTCCTTTATGGTTGCTTGATACTCTTTAAATTTCGCTGCCCAAAATATATATATATATATATATGTATCAACAATTTTTTTTTTTATATTTATTATTAACTCAAAACTTTAAAATACATCAAGGTAATAAGGATTAAGAAAAACGACTTCAAAGCCAGAATTCATTTATGAGAAAGAGAGGTTACCTAGTGATATTTTGACTTTTTCCTCGCAAACACTCATCTTTTGCTTTAGAGTACCATTCTCCATTTGCAGTAATTTATAATTTTCTGTCTCACTTTCTATACGAGGATTAAGAACCGCGATGTCAGCCTGCAAAAAATATAGTACATAAGAAATAAATTGAATGCTTCTATGTTTGAGACTTAAAATCTTATTTGATAAAATTTTAGAGAGATATCATTTGTTACCTGTAGATCTTTCATCGCCTTTTCTAGATCCTTGGCGTATTGAGCCTTTCTCATTCTAGTTTTTTGCGCAGAAATTCGATTTGATAGTATCCTACAAGCAAAACACATAAATATTTGGACATGCTTCTCATAAATCAAAGTTGATCTTTATTAAAACTCATTAGTGATAGAAGTTAGAGAAGTGTATATATATATTTAACATAAATAAATGAGAACTAGGTGAAAATTACACCTTCTGAGCCTTTTTGTGTCCATGTTAGGGTCCACGATACGACCCCATTTCATTTCATAGTCGATCCCTTGCTCGGTTTTGACAACGATGCCACCATTCTTGGTAGATGATGGTTCAACACTGGTGATTGGATTCCTAGAAAGTGGAGGAGGAATCTCAATGATCTTGTTTGAATTTTCTAGATTATTATGTTTGGTACCACTGCTACTAGCCCCCATGCCATGGTTCATGAAGTAGGGTTGTTGTGGCCCTTGATATGAACCAGGCGCCATGGGAAGCACAATGGATGGAGGAACCATGGTGAAGCTTTTGGGACATACCGGTGGCTTGCTAGCAAACCTTGGTAGCTCTGGGACACAATTCTTGCTCTTGCTCTTGCATTTTCCCTTGCTTTTGTCCTCCATTTTTCTTAGTAGAAAGAGGAAACTCTAATATAGAAATAATCTTCCTATAGGGTGTCACACTAACCCTAAAATGGTTTGTTTGAGGAAGATTGAGGCCTAGTTAGTCACATTTATACAAAAAATTTCAGTCACCCCCTAGTGCCGGTTATCTTTGTCCTTTTTATCTCTCCATTTTCCTCCTTATTTCAAAATTTGAATTTACAAGTTGAATTTAAGAGCCACTTCTTACATCATTACTTAAAATGCCTTGTTACAAAGCCTGCTCTTGGGTAAAGTTACAAAATTACCCTCATATCACATGACGAAACATGTGACTAAACTTTCTTGCTTTGGGTAGTAATGTAAATTTGCTAAATCCTTGTAGGATTATTGCTGGTTTTACCTAAACCTATCCTTAATAAAGGTGTGGTTAATGTCCAAGCTGACACTTATGCTAAGTGGAGCGCATGCATTGGATAGATGCTGGAATCCAAAAAAGTATTGTAACAGAAATAGAATGGCAATCATGACATTATTAGCCAACCAATTTATGCCATGTGGAATTGTTTCATACATTTTCTGTAACGTTATTTAAAAAATTGTTATAGATCCCTTACACGACGAGATTATTTATTTTTATTAATTATAAATTTTTACTTTAATGGTGATATAAAATGATAATAAAATATGTGTAACATATAATATTTTATAAAAAATATGGTCCAATTAATGGTTGAGTGTGTCTTATTACTGTCTATGTTTTAAAAATCAAAATATTTGTCACTATTATTTATAATAATAAAAATATTATTGTTGTATTATTTAATATGAATATTTTATATAATTTTTCTATATATTTGGTATTTTTTAATTTTAATTTGCCCTAGTAATAGAAAATGCAATTTATGACGATGAGATAGAGACGTATCAGACTTACGTACCTTAATCAATAATTTAAATTTCAATAATGATTTGTACAAAATTATTTCTAAACAAAGAAAAAATTTATTATGAACTTGACAATATGTAATGTACCAAAGCCACTATAATATAATGCCAAAAATGTTGCTCTTAGAAAGGAGAAGGTTTGAAGTTCTTTCTCTCTTAAATAATAATCTTTGGATTGAAGATTTTCAGTATTTTATGGGTTAACTATATTTAATATTCCTAGATCTTCATAAAAATTTTATCCTTTCATTTTCAATTGACTGACAATCAACCTATTACATTTTATGGGTTAATTATATTTACTATTCCTAGATTTTCATAAAAATTTTATCCTTTCATTTTCAATTGTCTGACAATCAACCTATTACATTTTCAGTTACGTTGTAATATCAAATTTCCATTCATCATTACAACAAAAGTAACCTATAGTGACGAAAACTAGTGAAGAAAATAAAATTCGTCACTAAATAAAAATAATTCGTGAGGAATTTATAAATTTTGTCACATATAATAAAAAAATAAAAATGATAGGTGACAATTTATTTTCGTCAATAAATACTTCATTTTAAGTGAGGAAAAATTAAGTTTCGTCATCAAAAAATTTCCCGCTATTTTTTTTGGGTAGCGCCAAAATTTTGGAACATTTGGTGAGAAAAAAATTTGTCACTAATTATAAAATTATTTGTGAGGAATATATTTTTGTCACCAAAACGTTTTAATATTTTTGATATAGTTTGGTGAGGAAATAATATTGTCACCAATTTTGGTGGGAAATTTTAGATATATTGAGCGGCAATAAAAAAAAAAAAAAGGTATTAATTTTTTTTACTCTTTTTCTATTTATCATCTCTCTCTTTCTCTCTCTCTCTCTCAAAATAGGGTATTAATTTGTCTCACCTCTTGCTCCTCCACCACGCCGATCGCCATCGTCGCCTCTATTAGCCTTGCCAATCGTCGCCGCCACTAGTAGCCTTGCCTGTAACCGCCACATCTTATTCACTCGGTGATTTGGTACGTGATTTCTCTTTGTTCTTTTTCTGGTGCCTCTTTATCTTATTCTGTGTTTTGGTATGGTGACGAAAATTAGTGAAAAAAACAAATTTCGTCACTAATAAGAATAATCCATGAGGAATTATAAATTTTGTCACGTATAATAAAAAAATAAAGATAATAGGTGACAAAATTTATTTCCGTCAATAAATATTTACTTTTAGGTGAAAAAAAAAAATAAGCTTCATCATCTAAATTTTTTCGACTAATTTTTTTTTATGGTGCCAAAATTTTGAAACTTTTGGTGATAATTTTTTTTTTCAACAATTAAAAAATTATTAATGAGGAATATATTTGCATCACCAATAATCTAATTTTTTTTTTGAAAAACTTTATTTTAAATATTTTAAGACCATTTGGTGAGAAATATATTTTCGTCACTAATAATTTTTAATATTTGTAGGCCTTTTAGTGAGAAAATTATTTTGTCACTAATTTTGAAAGAAGAATTTTGACATATTAAGCGGTAATGAAAAAAATAGTCTATTATTTTTCCCTCCCACCTTTTTTTTTTTTTTTTTTTGAGATCTGTTTTCCTAGATTATTTTTCCTTTTTTTTTTTTTTTTGGGATCAGTCTTCGTATCAGTCTCTATCTCTATCTGTCTCTCCCTCTCAAAACAAAACACAAGTGCTGTGTGTTTTGTTTAGTGACGAATCAGTTTTCCTATCAATCTCTATCTCTCTCCCTCTCCCTCTCCCTCTTAAAACACAAATGCTGTGTGTTCTTCTCCAGAGCCCTTTCAGTGTGTTCTTCTCCAGCGCCGTCCTTGTTCTCTTCCTTCAGTGTCGCCACAGACGTCGTATCTCCTTTACTGCTGTGTGTTCTCTTCCATTAGGTGTGGATCCTCTTTCTCTCTCTCTCTCCCTCTCTCTCTCTCTCACTCAATTTCTCTATTTTTCTATCTCTGTTTTCCCTAATTTTCAAAATTAATGTTTTCTCTAATTTTCGAAATTAATTTTCAGAATTAATGTTGTATTTTATTCTTTTCAGCAAGGTTTCTCTTCAATAAATTGTGAATATGTAAATTGTAAACTTTTGCTTGTTTCTGCTATAAACTTGAGAATGAATGTCCTATTGATTACAATTAACAGTTTGAATTTAGTAAAAGCCCTTGACTAAGTGTGAATATTCACTACAAGAAAAAACACCTTTGGCGATAGTCGCCAAATGTCAAAATTTCACTTTTCACGACAAAAAAGTTTAGTCGCCCGTGTTGTCGCCAATAAACGGTCGCGAATGCCTTTGGCGACTAAAACACTGTTAGTCGCCAATATATATGTCTTCAGCGACTAAATATTTCGTCGCCAATAGTCAATTTATGTATTGGAAATTATACCTTTGCCGACTAAACTTTTAGTCGCCAATAGTTCATTTTTATTTTATTATTAATACCTTTGGCGACCATTCACTTTAGTCGCTGAAAGTATTTTCAGGAAAAAAAAAATTTTCGCCTCCGCTGCTCCCAACAGGTTTCGAACTTGCGACGCCCCTTTGCACACGCCAAACCCTTTGCACAACACTCCCTCCACTATGCCAGGACATCATCACATGATCATATATGCAATATATATTATTTATATACTATATTAACCGCAATTAATACAAAATAATATTTATAAATATAATTTTTTTAATTCAATATAATTTTTGTCAAAAAATAAATTATTTAATAAAAAAAAATTAGGCGACTTTTGGCGACTAAAACCATTTTTTAGTCGCTAATTGTATTATTTTGGGCTACTAATTATTTATTTGTCGCTAAAAAAACAAGTTCTCAATTAAAAATCAGCACTTTTGGCGACTAAACAGAAATTTCGTCGCCAAAACCACTACTTTGGGCGACTAAAATGGATTTTCGTCGGCAAAACCCCCACTTTCAGCGACTAAATTGCTTTTAGTCGGCAAAACTGCTATAATCAGCGACTAAACCTGTTTTTAGTCGCCAAAACCATCACTTTTGGCGACTAAATTATTTTAGTAGCCAAAAACTGCCACATTCGGCGACTAAACTACCTTTAGTCGCTAAAACCCCCAGATTCGGCGACTAAACTGCCTTTTAGTCGCTAAAAACCTTGTATTCGGCGACTAAACTGTTTTAGTCGGCAAAAGTGACCAATTTTGGCGACTAATTCCATTTTAGTCGCCAATTCTACTACTTTCAGCGACGAAAAAAGAAACTTTAGTCGCCAATTCTGCAATTTGTTGTAGTGATTTTATATGGTTTGGATTGTTTGTCTGTATTTTTAATAAAATTAGGGTTCAACTCCTCTCTATATTTGAATGTTTGTTTAATATTTGTTTATTTTATAGGTTTTTCTACTTAGGTTATTCATAAAAAAATAAAATTGATTACTTACGTCATGATATCGATCGATTCCTTTGCTTTTGTGATCATCCTCCTGATTCTTCTTGGATACCATGCCTGGCTATTTGAGGATCCTTATACATGCCTGATGCTCTGCTATTGCCATTTTTTCTTGCCTTTGTTTTAGTTGGTTGTGGGCATCTTATCTTTATTTTTTTTTATTTTTTTCAGATTGTGTATTTTTTTTTTTCAAATTGCTGATATAGTTTTGTACCCATTACATATTACATTTTCTGGAATGGAGCTTAATTGGAAAGCTGTATGTGAAGATGAACAGAGAAAAGATTAAAAGAGATCCATTTTCTAGAATGAGAAGATGGAATGATTGAATAATTTAAAAATAAAAATAAATAACTAAATAATGTGTTGTTCTGTACCCATTCCATGATTTATATGTTTCTTTAGGATAAGTTTGAGAGATTCATTTCAGTTTGAATGTAGAGTTTTCTCCAGTCTTTATCTCTGCTTATTTTCTTCTTGGTCTTCCTTTGTCTCCTCTTTTTTCTTTTTTCCTTTTTGCCGTTCAAGTGAAATGATGTTGTTTTGAACTACTCCACGAAAATTGCAGAGTGTGAACTCTAGAGGATCCCAACATGTTCTACACAACTGATAAGAACCGAATTCTACAACCACAATGTGATTAGCTCCCGTTAGGTACTTCTTATGATATTATTTGAGGTGCGTGTAAACTAGTCTGGATATCGGTCATAAAATATATATACATATATTTATATATATATTGGCTTTATTAGGTGATAATGCTAGGCTAGCACTCTAAAACCAAAGAGTCAAAAAAATCAAGAGCATTTTATAAATAAAAAATAAAAAATCACAATGATTCCTTACTAAAGACGATTTGATCAAAGCTTTTGTTGGGTACAAATTCATAAATAAGAAGGCATTGAGGGGCTTTAATGGTACAACCCAAAAGTCTTACAAGGTTCTTATGTTAAATTTCATTGATCAAATTTACCTTATTGAAGAAGTCATCGGCCCATTGTCGTGAATCAAATGTACCTTAATGCTACGTTATATTTTGGAGCTATTATATATATATATATATATATATATTCTGCCATTAGTGATAGTGATATATGGTATTTTTGCAATTTTTTGGCATCTTATGTTATCTATGTTGCTTTATCATCAAGGATCACCTCAACTCTTTGAAATTTTGATTTGTTAGATACATTTCTACTAAATTGGTTTATAAAATAAAATTATTTATATATGAGTTTAGATGTAATTGATAATATATTAATGTTTTCTTTGTTTATTTTCTTTGCAGATTGGTTTTTGATGACGTTGGAAGTATATTTGCAAATGAAGATCAACTGTTGAATTTTGTTTCCTGAACTGATACTAGTTGTAGTTGCAAATCAAGATTGAGTGTTGATTTTTTTTGTGGATTCCACGTTAGTTCATTTTGAGATTTGCTTTGATGATTTTTTTGTTATACTTAATGGTTTATATTATTATAGTTGTTTGATGGATACATTTTGATTTGTAATATAAATTGTTTACTAAATTTTTTTGTGGAGTGATGTATAATAGCTAGTGGATTTCTTAGTACAATTAAAAGGCTATTGGGATATGAGTAGGGATATTTGTAAAATAATAATTGAAATTGAAACATAAAATATGGAACAGGTTTAGTGACGAATTTGTTTTGTCATTTGTACTTGTTATTATGACAAAGTGATTATTTGTCGTTAATAAACATTTTTTGTGACAAAATTTATTGCATCGCATATATGAAAGTTTTCATTGATTTTGTTGTTTGTGACGAAATATATTTCGTCACGTATATAAATATATTTGCGACGAAATATATTTTGCCACTCATGTATGACTTTTGGAGACAAAAAATTTCATCACCTTTACATCTTACCGTGACGAAATTATTTTCTCTTCAATGATCAACATTTGTGGCAAATTTATTCGTCAAGTAAAATTATAAATATGGTACTGAATAATTATTTGATGACGAAAATGAGAATTTTTTGCGACAAAATATTGTTTTATTGGTGACAAAAAATTTCGTCACTGAACTAATTTCATTGGTGACGAAATTATTTTTCGTCACGGTGGTTTTTAGTAACAAACGTTCAATGACGAAACTGGTGATGAAAATATTTCATCACAAATATCTATAGTGACAAAATTAGCGACAAAAAAATTTCGTACCCAACTTGTTGCAGTGCATCTGGATAGTGACAAAATTAAAAGTAGAAATAAAAGCGAAATTGCAGTGAAAGTACAATGACCAGAGTGAGTTTTAATAAAATATAAAGGTATTAATTGGGTTAAAAAAATGTCAAGTATAGCTCACTCCCCAATTTTTTTCAGATTCATTCCTAATAAATGGATGGAAGAACGATACTGAAAATTGACTTAAAATACAAGGATTGATTGTCACAATTTAGAGGGGTTGCAGGGAATGGCAATTGCCTTAAATCCCCTGATTATTAATACTTCTACTATGTACAAAGTTGTTTTTAGAAAATTTGTTAATGAATAAATGATTGGTATATCATGCAAAAATATATGCTTAATTAACCGATTACCGGCTTTTCCATGATTTCTTAAATATACTTATCTCATCTTTTCCAAATGTGATTTGTCGTTGATTGATCTTCTCGTGATATTGGTAATACGTTAGTCGTTAAGTTACTAATTAAGAAGTTAGTTGCGCCATAATCAGGAAGTGTGGACATAATTATGCGGATTACATGTCACAGTTACAATAATGGTGGGAAAGTTAATATTACCTATCGACATTCTGAGATGGATGTAGATTCATTGGACAAGAGTAGTTATTTCAATCCTGTATTGTCCTTAATCAATATACATATTAGTCATTAAATCACTAACGAAGAAGTTAGAGCATCTATAATGGTAGTAGGCATTTTACCTATCTAAATATTACTATAAAGTATATATTTTATTTTGCCTATCAACTATTTTATATTTTTACTTCAATCATGCTCTTTATTTTAGCTATTTATCTAAATACTATTAATTTTATAGAATGTCATATCAACAACAAAGATGGAGGGAAATGATCCTAATGATTGAATACATTTTGCCTAGCGTTGAAGGCTACCTACATGTAGCTAGTGAATATGAGTTGAGCCAAAATGCCTAATCATATGCCTAGTGCATTAGAATTGAAAAAAATAAATCATACTAGGTATTTTAACTAACAAATATTATATGTCTAGTGCATTAGAGATGCTCTTACTCGCTTCATGATCATTCATTTACTTTAGTTAAACCAAGCGAAACCATGTGTGCATGCCTGGAGTTTCTTTCAAAACAGAAGGGCTTCCCCTCGTTGACTAGAGAGTCTTATTTAGTACTTTTCAATTGGGTTTGTCTTAGAGATTCAAACCATTTAAATTTTAATTTTTTTAATAAATTATTTATATAAAAAATTAAGTTAATAGGAGGATATCAATAACCAAATAATTTTTTGAAAGAAAAAAAAAAAGTGAATGGTGAATGTGATATAAAAAATAAATCATTTTTTTATTTATTTAAACAAAGATGATCGAAACATGTGATAACTAATATTCAATTAACTTGACTTTTTATATAAATAATCTACTAAAAAAATATTAAAATTTAAATTATTAAAACGGACCTAAAATGGGCTGCAAGGTGTTAAATTAATCCATCTAGTCCAAGGAAAAGCCTATCTGCTTTTAACAAAGAGACCCATTTCAGCCAACTCAGGGGTGGGTATGTATCAACTCTTCATCGTAGGGTTGTGTATTCAATTAGCTGTATAATTGTATCAATAGTTAGTATAGCATCAAGCTGTTGTGGTTATCAAACAATTAAGAAAAAGTCTATGCGAATTGAACACAAAATGTATATGAAATAAATATTTATAATTATAAGTGTGGGGATATATTTTCTGAATACCAACACGTAGCATGGTGACGCCGACGTGTCAGCCGAGGTGCCACGTGTCGTGGTAGTTAGGCCGAGATGATCTCGGAGTTGCTGAGGTTATCTCCGAAGATATCGGAATCCGAGATGATCTCGGAGTTGCCGAGGTTATCTCCGAAGATATCGGAATCCGAGATAAGCGAATAAGGGACAAGAGTCCTAAGACGAAGAGGGGACTTAACCAAGATAAGGATAAAGCTCTTAGGGAGTTTATCTTTATTTCTTAAGGAGTCCAAAGTAAGCACTGAATTGGAGTTCATAAAAGTCATACTTCTAGTAGGACTTGGATTGAATATATTATAAAAGAGAGGCACCCCCGTGGGTCTAAGGTATGCAATTTATGTTTTGAGTATTAAGTTTAGCACTTGATTATCTTTGAGAGATATACTGACTTGATCGTCGGAGTGCCCCCGGGTGGAAGAACCACCACCGGAGCCTTTTCTTTCTGTTACAGGTTGCTGAAGCCATCTATTCTGCCTGTGCTCTCCAGTTGATCACTAAGCAGGCAGTGTGGTCAGATTTTCACCCACACAATTTGGCGCCGTCTGTGGGAACGAAGGAAGAATAGATGGCCAGTAACGGACAGTAGGAAAAAATTGGGGATGACGCTCCCGCTGGGAGTGGCAGACCAATTGACCTTGACATTGAAGGAGACAACCACAATACAGAAGCCCGTGACCAGGGTCACAGAGAGAAAGACGTCATCCAGGAGGGCGACATGTCAAAAAGGACAGACCAAGGAAAGTACTACAATGAAGATAACCTCCAGGTATGGAGGGACAGGTGCCTACGGAGGGATGAGGAAGTGAAAGAATTGGCGAACAAGTTGGCAGACCTTCAGTCAGTCGTCAACTTCATGATGCAGAATAATGTTATGCAGCCACCATACCCGCTGCAAGATACGCCGATGCTAGCAACCAACACCCAGAAGGGCGGAAGAAAAAACATCCCCGAGGTCCCTCAGCATACCAGGAGCGGAAGGCATTCTCACCGGCCTTCCAGGGAAGTCGGACAAGAAGAGCCGAGGCAAGAAGAGTCCCGAAGGACGCACCACATGAAGAATCTAGAGCCCAAAGAACATCGGCATGTTCAAGGGCAAGCACTCTGCTTTGACACAACCCATGGAGAAAGATCCAAACGGGCCCACCACGAGGCCGAAAGCAGTGTACCAAAAAGACTAAAATCTAAAGACAGCCGAGCTCCAAGGAGGAGCAAAGAAGACCTGAGGGACTACCTCAGAAGGAGGCAGCAGAATGTTGAAGCCGAGGTAAACTCCCCAGTAAAGCAGAAGACAGCCTTCTCGGTGGAACTGGACAAATTCGAACCACCAAAGAGATTCAGTATGCCGAGGTTTCAAATTTATGATGGTAAGTCAGATCCAAACTTTCATGTTGGACTATACCTGAATTCAATGGCATTATATAGCGGGAACGAGCCGTTGCTCTGCAAAGTATTCCCCTCATCCTTTGGGGAAATTGCATCTGATTGGTTCCATAAATTACCAAAGGGAAGCGTAAAGACATGGGAAGGCCTGGCCGAGATGTTTGTGGCCAGGTTCGTGACCAATAAGCTGCAACCCCTGAGGGTTGATGCTTTGATGGCTCTAAGAATCACCAAGGAAGAAGGCCTTAGGGCCTATGCGAAGAGGTACTACGAGGTGTTCAACCGAATACCCGAATGCAACCAAGAGGTAGTGGTCGTGTCTTTCAAGAACAGCTTGAAAGATGACTGCCCACTACGGAAGTCTTTGGAAAAAATATTGCCAAAAAGCATGGAAGAACTCATGGCAAGAATTGAGAAGTACGCCAGAGCCGAAGAAGATACATCGGGAAACAAAGAGGTAAAGCAAGAAAAGGGAAACGCCTCGCCGAAGCGAGGCCGAGGCAACAATGGGCCGACCAAACAAGAAACAGAGTTGAGAAGTAAACAGGCGGTAACGACGGTATTCCGAATCCCAATCCATAAAGCCCTAGATCAAATTCGAAACCAACCTTATTTCAGGGCTCCGGCAAGAGCACCAGGGGAATTCATGGGAAGGAACGTTGGTAGACGTTGTGCCTACCACAATGAAGAATGGCACCCAACTCAAGGTTGCAGAGCCTTGAAAGCACACTTGGAGGACCTGGTGAGACAAGGCCTTCTGAGGGACCTGGTCGATGAAGCCAGGACAAGGGAAGAACAGGCAAGGTTGCCTCAAGCACCAGCAGTGCCGCCTCCCCCAGCACAACTACCACAAGCAGGAGGACCGAGGGTGGTTGATGTGATCCACTCAAGGGTCAACGAAAACGAAGTCAGAGGGGAGACCTAGAGGGTAAGACATTTACAGCATGTCTACCAAGTCGGGGAGAAGAGACATCGGCCAGAAGAATGCCAAGGGCCGATGATAGCCTTTACTGAAGCCGACCTGAAATTGGTCTAACATCCGCATAATGATGCCTTGGTAGTATCCCTCCAGGTTGGGGAGTGCCAAGTGAAACGCATCCTAATAGATCAAGGCAGCTCTTGTGACATCATGTATGTCAGATGTTACAAGGAGCTGGGCCTTCACCCTGATGACTTAGAACAATCCAGCGGCCCGATGGTCGGCTTTAATGGAACGCCGACATGGCCACTGGGCGCAACAAGCTTGGAAGTACAAGCCGGCACTAAGAAAATCGAGACGGAATTTCTGGTAATTGACACGTCCTCACCATACAACATCATCTTGGGAAGGCCGTGGTTGCATGCAATGGGGGCAGTTCCCTCAACGTTGCATCAACTACTACGGTTCCCAACAGAGCATGGGATTGAAGAAGTCAGAGGAGATCAACTGCAAGCAAAAAATTGCTCCATGACAGCAACGAAGTCCACCTGTAGTATACGGGAGCCAAGGAAAGCAGAAGTTGAAGATGAGGACATAGAGGTCCTAGAAGACGTTGGGAAAGAACCAGCCGAAAAGAGCGAAAAGGCGCTAAAAAAAGTTTTCGTCCAGGAGGGCGACGAAGAGCGTTTCTTTCTTCTCGGCTCAGGCTTAGCTAGAGAAGAAGAGAAAGAACTGGAAGATTTTTTGAGGGCAAACATAGAGGTGTTCGCCTGGACACCTTACGAAATGCCTGGCATTGACCCCGAGGTCACTTGCCACAGACTGAATGTCGACAGGTCGGCAAAACCTGTGATTCAACGAGCCAGAAGACCGACGTTGATGCACATCGAAGCAGTAGAAGAAGAGATAGACAGACTCCTGGAGGCCAGGGCCATCCGAGAAGTACAGTACCCAACATGGCTGTCCAACACAGTAGTAGTAAAAAAGAAGAATGGCAAATGGAGGGTTTGTGTAGACTTTACCAGCCTCAACAAAGCCTGCCCCAAAGACAGCTTTCCTCTGCCCAAGATCGACCAACTGGTAGATGCTACTTCAGGACATGAAAGGATAAGTTTTCTAGATGCATACAGAGGGTACCACCAGATTGCCATGTACCCTCCAGACGAGGAGAAGACCGCGTTCATCACCCCTAAAGGCCTGTACTGTTACAAGGTAATGCCTTTTGGGTTGAAAAACGCAGGAGCAACCTATCAGAGGTTAGTGACAAAGATGTTTAAGCACCTGATTGGCAAAACAGTAGAAGTCTACATCGACGACATGGTCGTGAAGACCAAGGAATTAAAGGGTCATCTTGCCGACCTAAAAGAGGTCTTCGACATACTCAAAAGATATCGGCTCCGACTCAACGCCTCGAAGTGCGCCTTTGGAGTTGGATCAGGTAAATTTTTGGGGTATCTGGTAACAAGAAAGGGCATTGAGGCCAGCCCAGACCAAATCAAGGCCATTCTGGAACTACAGAGCCCGACATCGGCAAAGCAAGTTCAAATGCTTACTGGAAGGGCCGCAGCCCTAAACAGATTCATCAGTAGAAGCTCAGATAAATGCAGACCCTTCTTCAACCTGGTGAAAAAAGCCACAGACTTCCTATGGACAGAAGAATGTGAAGCCGCCTTAACCGACCTAAAAAAGTACTTGACCACAACTCCGGTTCTTTCCAACCCAGTACCAGGGGAGGAACCGTTTTTGTACTTAGCAGTCTCAGAACACGCAGTCAGTGCAGTGCTAATCCGAGAGGAAAAAGGAGAGCAAAAGGCTGTTTATTATGTAAGTAAAAACTTTGGCCGACGCAGAAATAAGATACCTACCACTGGAAAAATTAATGCTGGCCTTAGTAATGGCTTCAAAGAAGTTGAACCATTACTTTCAGGCACACAAGATTGTGGTCCTAACAGAGCACCCACTGAAATCCTTGTTGCAACAAGGAGACTTAACAGGAAGGATAGCAAGATGGGCAGTAACCCTGGGCCAGTTTAACCTGGAGTTCAGGCCGAGAACAGCAATAAAGGGCCAAGTTTTGGCCGACTTCGTCGCAGAACTCACACCTGAAACCATCGCACATCGGACTCCGTCGAGCCAAGATGAGCATTGTCCCAACAAGCAAAAAGAATCCCACCCAAAGACAAAAAAGTAAGAGAAGGAGAAGCTCAGACCCTGCAGCATCTACATCGGCGATTCATTCAGACTATTCGTCGATGGAAGTTCAAACCGCCAGGGAGCAGGGGCAGGAGTACTGCTGATATCTCCAGATGGAGAAATAGTAGAACAGTCCATTCGTTTGGGGTTCAAAGCCTCAAATAATGAGGCAGAATATGAAGCATTAATTGCAGGGCTAAAGCTGGCAGCAGCAGCAGAAGCAGATGAGGTAATTGTTTTTTGTGATTCACAACTCATTGTTAACCAGTCAACAGGAGAATTTGCAGTCAGGGACGAAAGAATGTCGGCATATGCAAAGGAAGTCATCAGATTGGCAGCCCTATTTCAGAACTGCAGATTACTCCAAGTTAGCCAAGATGACAACACCCACGCCGATGCGTTGGCTAACCTGGCCAGTTCAATTCAAACTGGAAAAACAAGGACAATTATGATCGACTACATGTCGGCCCCGAGCATAGATAAACAGAGCACCGAACAAGAAGCAATGTGCGTGGACTTGGGACCAAGCTGGATGGATGCAATCATTACATTCCTAAAAGAGGGGAAGCTGCCAGAAGACCATAAGGAAGCACATAAAATCAGACTGAAGTCGGCCAGATTCAGTCTAACAGTAGAAGGCCATCTCTACAGGAGGTCCTTCACTGGGCCGCTTTTAAGGTGCGTACACCCTTTGCAGGTTGAAGATTTTCTTTACGAAATTCATGAAGGAATTTGTGGAAGCCATGCTGGGGGCAGATCATTAGCCCACAGGGCCATTACCCAGGGGTATTGGTGGCCCTACATGCAAAAGGATGCCGAAGCCTATGTGAAGAAGTGTGAACAGTGCCAAATGTTTGCACCTTTGATACATCAGCCAGCTGCTGACCTGAACCCAGTATCCAGCCCTTGGCCGTTTGCCCAATAGGGCATGGATCTGGTTGGACAACTTCCCCAGGCAACTGGGCAGAGAAAATACTTGCTGGTAGCAACAGACTACTTTGCAAAATGGATAGAGGCAGAACCTCTTGCCAAAATCCGAGATGTGGACGTCAAGAATTTTATATGGAGAAACATTATCACCAGATTTGGGATTCCAAGAGGAATAGTTGCCGACAACGGAACACAGTTTGACAGCAAACTCATCAAGAACTTTTGTGCAAAATTCAAAATCAAGAATTATTTCTCAACACCAAGTTTTCCTTAAAGCAATGGGCAAGCAGAGGCATCCAACAAAGTAATTCTGGATGGAATAAAGAAGCGGCTGCAGGCAGCAAAAGGAAAGTGGGTAGACGAGTTGCCCAACGTACTTTGGGCATATCGGACTACGCCGAGAAGATCAACAGGAGAATCCCCCTTTGCCATGGCTTATGGCACAGAAGCAGTCATCCCATTGGAGATCGGCATCCCAGGGATCAGAACCCAGGGAGTAGAGAATGGCACCAATGACGTACTCTTAGCCCGAGATCTGGATTTGTTGGAAAAACGAAGAGAGAAGGCTGCAATTCAGCTTGCAGTATACCAGCAACAGCTTGCCAGAGCTTACAACAAGAAGGTCAATCCATGAGATTTTCAAGTCGGCGACCTAGTTCTGAGAAAAGTCGTCGGGAACAAGAAGGATCCCAGGGAAGGCAAACTTGGCCCAAACTGGGAAGGACCCTATAGAATTACTTCAGTATTAGGCAATGGAGCTTATCGGCTTGAGGACAATGAGGGCAAAGCATTGCCCAGACCTTGGAATACTTGTAATTTGAAATTTTTCTATCATTAGATGTGCATCATTTTTTGGCCGATATCATCAATAAAGTCTTTTTAGAATTCTTTCAACACATATGATTGATAAAGTTATGCATTGATGTTTATTGAAGACATAATTAATGTGAACCCAAGTCAAACTCAGGTTCACATTGGGGGCAAAGAAAAGGCAGAGATTATTCCTTAATTCACTTGTTGAAATTTGTAGCAATTTACAAGTTGGAATTAAGCTGATTCCTTATCTTCACTTGTTGAAATTTGTAACAATTTACAAGTTGAAGTTAAGCCGAGATTATTCCTTAATTCACTTGTTGAAATTTGTAGCAATTTATAAGTTGGAATTAAGCTGATTCCTTATCTTCGCTTGTTGAAATTTGCAGCAATTTACAAGTTGAAGTTAAGCCAAGATTATTCCTCAATTCACTTGTTGAAATTTGTAGCAATTTACAAGTTGGAATTAAGCTGATTCCTTATCTTCACTTGTTGAAATTTGTAACAATTTACAAGTTGAAGTTAAACCGAGATTATTCCTTAATTCACTTGTTGAAATTTGTAGCAATTTACAAGTTGGAATTAAGCTGCTCCTTATCTTCACTTGTTGAAATTTGTAACAATTTACAAGTTGGAAGTTAAGCCGAGATTATTCCTTAATTCACTTGTTGAAATTTGTAACAATTTACAAGTTGGAATTAAGCTGATTCCTTATCTTCACTTGTTGAAATTTGTAACAATTTACAAGTTGAAGTTAAGCCGAGATTATTCCTTAATTCACTTGTTGAAATTTGTAGCAATTTACAAGTTGGAATTAAGCTGATTTCTTATCTTCACTAGTTGAAATTTGTAACAATTTACAAGTTGGAAGTTAAGCCGAGATTATTCCTTAATTCACTTGTTGAAATTTGTAGCAATTTACAAGTTGAAGTTAAGCCGAGGTTATTGCT
This sequence comes from Camellia sinensis, assembly GCF_055761805.1. Lineage (NCBI taxonomy): Eukaryota > Viridiplantae > Streptophyta > Magnoliopsida > Ericales > Theaceae > Camellia > Camellia sinensis. The sequence continues at coordinate 61,657,604 of NC_138974.1, forward strand.
TAAGTTCTCATAGCAATATATGGGTTGCTTAACCCTAAGGAAGATGCTTAACACTTGTTGAAATTTGTAGCAATTTATAAGTTTATGATCACCCGCTGAGGTATACAGAAATTTACAGGTTGAAGTAAAGGCTAAGTATATTGTTTAAATACTTGTTCAAATTTGTAGCAATTTATAAGTAGGTTAGACCGAGATCACTATTTAATACTTGTTAAAACTTGAGAAGAAGCTTGCAAAGTTTACATTAAGTAGTATATGTTTTATACTTGTTAAAATTTATGAAAGGTTTGCAGGTCATTATCTTGCCGAAGTAAAAGTTTTGTAGTTATACCCGAGGTATGTAACCCCGAGAAGATTGCACAAAGGAAGCAAAATGAAAAAGCATGCAAAAATTTCTAAGTATAGAACTATGCAGAAGCAATCAACAGAACATCCCAAGACTAAAAACATCCATAGAAAGAACAGTTACAGTTACATATTGAAAAAGCTACGTCGGCCATAAGAAGGAGTTTTGCATTGTCCAGAAATTAAAAGAGAGTACAAAGTGCAAAGTGTAGAAAAAGAAGGAAAAAGTACAAAAGACATTTTAAATCAAGACTCTTCAGTATTAGCAACTGCAGGGACTGGGACCTCAGACGATTCTGGTGGAACCTCCTCGGCAACCTTTTCTGCTTCAATCTCAGCACCAATCTCAGCCAGCGTATTGTCCAGATTTCTTTCAGCCAAAAGAAGGTCGGATGATAGTTGCCCGATGGCAATTTCCTTGGGTGCCTCCCCAACCTCATCACCCTCCTCATCCAAGGTTAAATCCAACACTTGCTCAGCAGGAGGAGGGGACTTAGCTTCAGCAGCATCCTTGGGTTTTCTCACCAAGGCCTCATCATCATTGTTCTCTTCATCCCCATCCTTGGCATCAGCCTCAAGCTCTGACTCGTCTTCAACCTGATTTGGAGGAGGAAATGGTAAAGGAATGGCATCGGCATTACGAAAGGGCGAGTCAACAGGGAGATCAAGTTTTTTTATCAGGGACATCCAACCAAGGGAAAATCCCTTGTTGCATGCCTGTCTGACTTGAAGTTTATAATCCTCTGTGACGTCGGCCATGCCCTGGGCATAGGCCTTTTCATCAGCCTTTGACTTCGGCCTCCTTGGTGGCCAAAGCCTGCTGGAGCTCCTTCTCAGCCTGGGCCTTTTTTACTTCGGCCTCATTCTTCTCAGCTTCAGCTACTTTTCGGATAGCCTCAGCAGACTCCGCTTTCTCTTCGGCCATCTACTGGGCCTTAGTAGCCGCCTCGGCCTGATCCTCCAGTTTTTTCATCCTTGATTCAAGAGATTTGATCTATTTCTTCAGGGAAGATGCTTCCCTCTTTAAATCAACCAATCTTTGCCGATTTTCAAAAGATTGCATTGAAAATGAATGGGCGTGCTGAATGGCCTGAAGAAAAACAGAAGTGTTAGAAAATATTCTCAGTAAGAAACAGAAGGAAAAATCACAAGTGCAAACAGGAACACTTACTTGAACGGAGTATTGGAGCATGAGAGCGTAATTCTCATACTCACTGAGCTCAGCATTTCGTTCCAAATCCTTCGGAAGGAGAAGAGCAGTGCTGAGGGCGACACCAACGTTAATATCGTCGGCACTTTCACTGGCCATAATAGGCCTATCCTCCAGAGTTAGTTCAGGGGCCCATGGAACGTCGGGCTTCTTGGACGCCGAGGTCGTCGCAGACAATGACCTCGGCTTTTTTGATTGTGTAGACCCTGAGGGTTGGTCCTCAGCAGACCTCTTGGTGGAAGCAGAGGTTGATTTTTTGCTTTCTGCCAGCTGAGAAATAGGCAAAGCATCCTCAACCTCGGTGTCAGTACCCTTGGCCTTGGGCTGAGCCTTTTTTACTCTCTTCAGCTTTGGTGGGGGCATCACATGCGTTGGTACAGCATCAGCGTCGGTTGGAAGGTCGGCAAGAAGATCTTGAACGACAGGCCTTGGACGAACCATCTCGGCAGTCTTTACAAGTCTTCGTCGACGTTTACGTTCTGGAATTGGTATTAAGTAGGGGGCCGAAGTGGATGGAAGATCAGCTGGGTCAGAGGTGGATCCTTGATCTGTTCGGGATAAAGACGCGGTTACAGTTGTGGCAGTAGGTGGAGAAAGACTCTTTTTCTTCCTCTTTGGGACGTCGGGTAAAGTGGATTTATATGTCGGAATGAAGTTCAGCAATAGGGGAGCCTTGCGCTTATGGATTGGAAGACCGAGAAGCTTCTTTAAGTCTTTTCCAGGGAAAAATGATTGACGGAAGTTTTTTGGTGGTTGATGAAGATCTGCAGGACAAGCAAACAGACTTTAGAAACAGAAAAAATTTTAAAGACTTAAATAAAAACAACTAAGCGTTGGCACTGGGCTCTTACCCTTGCCCTCTTTAACTGCTCGAGGAAGAGGGTAGAGGTGGACATCTTCGTCTGGGCCAAATTCCCAATTTCCCGAAGCAATAACAAAGTCATCCCCAGCCCCCTTGTTGGAGTCTGGGAGGTCGGCTACAATTTTGAACTCGGTAGACCTCGACTTAAGGTAATAAACAAAGCCCCTTTCCTTCAGGTTGAGGGGGCACATTGTATAACAGTACTGAAGGTCGGCTAGAGTGATCCTAAGATTCTCCTGCCTAGCTAAAGCTATAATACCGTTAATCACCCTATAGAAGTTGATAGTAAGTTGCATAGGGTTCAGCTTGTAGAAATGAAGAACTTCACGAAACAAGGGATTAAGTGGAAGCCGAAGTCTACATTCAGTAAAGGCTACTATAGGAAAGGGCATCGTATGGTCTGTGGGCATGATGGTATCATCATCCCCAGCTAGCTTAAGGTGAACATCGGTTGGGATAGAGAATTCCTGCCTGAAGTATTCGAGTTTTGTTGGGGTATTTACCCTATGCCTCCACATACCCATTACGTTGACTTAAACAAAAGAAGAATGTGTTTCAGAAGATGGGCGTTTAAAGAAGGGTTGCAAGAACCTCGGCAAAGACCTGGGAAAGGACTGACAAGGCTTGTTTCAGTTTTCCCTGAAAAATTGAAGATTCTACACACAACTCCCAAGCCAAAGAACTATAAAGATTAAAATCGAAGGCACAGATCTGGAACAAATACGAAAAAAAAAAAAAATAAGAAAACGATGACGCTTCAGAATCAAAGAACAGAAGTATGGTTCTCAGAAACGAAAGAAATACAGAAGTGAAAAAAATCAAGAATAGTGGCAAGAAAAGTGGTGAAATAGTACAAGTGTTCAAGATGCAGCCACGATTCAAGATGCAAACAAATCCAAGGCTTTGAACAAAAGCAATAATGACAACAGGCAGACGAAAGCACATAAAGAGAACTAAGAGTGAAAGGAACAGAATCTTACCAGAACAAATGAAGCCGGGGCAATATTCGCCGAGATCAGATATCAGTTGTGACAACAAAGAAAGCTTCGCAAGAATGGAAGATTAAAGACAGTTTCAGAAGAGAGATTGAAGCAATCGCAGATTCGAAGAAAAAAGAGCTTTCGGAGAGAGAAATAGCAAGAAATCAGAATGAAAAAGTGAAGAAAGAAAGAGGCAAAGAAAAGTTTTTGTCAAAAACTTGAAACGGCGGCAAAAATAGGGCATTTATTACGCCTGGAGCACCGGATACGTCAGACGGCGCAGACGGATGAAAAGACAGCCTTAAGGCACGTCGCAGGAACGGGCCAATAAAAATAAAGCATTTGAAGGGAACAGTTACAAGTGCATGACAGCTCATGCACGTAGGAGAGTACGTTCGAAACCTTGTTCTCCGAAGAGAACACATCGGCTGGAAGTGGATTATCTCGGCTAAACAGTTTTTGAGCCATTACTCAGAAAAGAAATGTCGAAATATCGATATAGGTTCCATCACCTCAGAATGCCGAGGTAATAGAACCTAGGGGGCAGTTGTGGGGATATATTTTCTGAATACCAACACGTGGCATGGTGACGTCGACGTGTCAGCTGAGGTGCCACGTGTCGTGGTAGTTAGGCCGAGATGATCTCGGAGTTGCCGAGGTTATCTCCGAAGATATCGGAATCCGAGATGATCTCGGAGTTGCCGAGGTTATCTCCGAAGATATCGGAATCCGAGATAAGCGAATAAGGGACAAGAGTCCTAAGACGAAGATGTGACTTAACCAAGATAAGGATAAAGCTCTTAGGGAGTTTATCTTTATCTCTTAAGGAGTCCAAAGTAAGCACTGAATTGGAGTTCATAGAAGTCATACTTCTAGTAGGACTTGGATTGAATATATTATAAAAGAGAGGCACCCCCGTGGGTCTAAGGTATGCAATTTATGTTTTGAGTATTAAGTTTAGCACTTGATTATCTTTGAGAGATATACTGACTTGATCGTCGGAGTGCCCCCGGGTGGAAGAACCACCGCCGGAGCCTTTTCTTTCTGTTACAGGTTGCTGAAGCCATCTATTTTGCCTGTGCTCTCCAGTTGATCACTAAGCAGGCAGTGTGGTCAGATTTTCACCCACACAATAAGTATGGGTATTTTAAATTATATGCGCAAGGCTAGAAAAACAATGAATATGTGCTATTACTCATTATTAGATATGAGTCCGAATCTTCTGTGGTTTATTTTTGTAATGCACTTTGTAGTGCTTCTAAAATGTCATTTTGAACCTTCTCTTTTTTTTCCCACTTGCTTTTTCCCTCTTTCTGTGTTGTACGTGTCTATCTTGCCATGCCCACAACCTAACCAAAGCGAAGCAAGGTCAAAGACGGTGAGCAGCGAACGATCGGTGACAGAATGAAAAAATTGATGAATTGATCTATCATCTTGCACCAAGATAGTGTTGTCCAAATTGTGAAATTAAATAAATAGATTTATGAAGAAATCAAAATTATATACCAAGAACATATGCTGATAATTACAACTAAATTTCAACAGAAATATACAAAATAATAAAATGATAAAGAAACCAAACCGAAGCCTGCACGGTAGCAGTTTTCTTAAAACAGATTTCGCCGCCTCACGGGTTGAGTGCTTGAGGAATTCCGGCGTCTGTCTCTCAAGATACGACGGTCGAAAATCAGCTACGGCAGAAGCACTTTCTGTCTAGCTTGGCGAATAAAAACAGTGGTAACACTCTCTCACAGTAGGAACTTTCTGTCAAACTGACTTGTAAAATGGAAGCAAAAAAAATTTATGTATAGAGACTTGACAAGAGGGTTTTAATTTATACATGTATAGGGGAGAGAAGAAAAGCCTCCAGCCTTTAAGGCTGGTCATCAAAACACTATTAACAAGTATCCATAACCCCTTTTCAAAAAATTGAAAAGTTTGGATACCCAAAAGATTCACACCCTTTAGCCAAGAAAAAATATTTAAATACCCTTTAAAATCTTATTCATGAATCTAACATCATGAGGCAATTTCTTATTCAAAACCCAATGATTTTTTTTTGGCCCACTTGGACCCAACACAATAAATGGTTGGGACCCACTTTAATATTTAATTAAAGTCATCACATTTTAATATTAGATTAAAGTCACCAAAAATTATTTTTTCCAACAATCCCCCACATGAATAAAAATTGACCGAATGACTCAGCAAACGGACACCGTTCAACAATAAAGGCTCGGAGAGAGAGTATAACGGACTAACCTCGACATCAGAGAAGGTAACTTTTGGCTTTGAACCTCTCCCAATGAAAACCTATCGAGTTTACTGGCTGATCAGTGAATATGATATCTTGAAATGCTCTGCTGTTTATATAAACTGAGACAATAGATCTCACACGGGAATTACTCCTACCACCATTCTGTTCTCACTGGTGTGCCCTGTATGGCCCTGGGCACTACCTTGGTTCAGCGAGTGGTTTCAAAGAATCTTGGCCTGCCCAATTCTTCTAGAAGCGGCCTCATTTCAAACTCACATAGATGACTTTACTTTAGTAGCCTGCTATACTTAGCTCAACAGCTTAACACACTAGAGTCATTAAAAGCTCAGCTTAACCTCTACACTTGCAGGTATCACTGATAGAAGGAATGGCTGGAGGTTTAACCTCCTCAGTGACATACCACCGTTACACGCAATTAGGTTATCCCATTGAACCTAGATCTTGGGATCTCCAGTCAACTAGGTTGGGTTTCCATTCCGGTAACTTCTAAAGGCCTCAACCCTATTCCTTTTGACGACGTTTCGACTAACACTCGATTTAACCCTTTGGTTAGTGGATCTGCAATGTTGTCCTTAGACTTTACAAAGTCTATAGAGACAACTCCATTCGAGAGTAATTGTCGTATGGAATTATGTCTACGACGGATATGTCTAGACTTTCCATTATACATATTGCTCTGTGCCCTACCAATTGCAGATTGACTATCACAATGAATACAAATAGCTGGCACAGGTTTAGACCAACGTGGCAAATCTTCAATGAAAATGGCGAAGCCATTTAGCTTTTCGCGCTATTTTATCAAAAGTAATAAACTCTGATTCCATCGTTGATCTAGATATACATGTTTGCTTGGAAGATTTCTAAGACACGACTGCCCCACCAAGAGTGAACACATATCCACTAGTGGACTTTGAGTCCTTTATATCTGATATCCAATTTGCGTTACTATAGCCTTCAACCACCGCTGGATATCGAGTATAATGCAACCCATAATCCCGAGTGTAGCATAAATACCTTAACACCCGCACAATGCCCTTCCAATGAGAAACATCGGGATTACTAGTGTATCTACTAAGCTTGCTAACCGAATAAGCTATATCCGGCCTAGTACAACTCATCAGATACATTAAACTTCCAATTACCCTAGAATATTCTAACAGAGAGACATTCTCTTTAATATTTTTGGTAAAATGTAGACTTAAGTCTACAAGTGTCGATGACACACTCGTATCTGATCCACTAAACTTCTCAAGTATCTTATCAACATAATGAGACTGAGAAAGTACAATTCCGCCAGATATTCTGGTAATCTTAATTCTCAGAATAACATCTGCAATGCCCATATCCTTCATGTCAAACTTAGAGTTTAACAACTTCTTGGTAGTTTTGATCATTTCATCGTTACTACCTATATGAGCATATCATCAACATATAGACACAAAATAGCATAACCTCTGTCAGTGTCTTTGACATAAATACACATGTCACATTTGTTGAAAACCCACATGACAACATTATGTTGTCAAACTTCTCATGCCAGATTTGACAAGGTTACAGACTTTCTTGGTTTGCCCTGGAGCTGAAAACCCTTCAGGTTGCTCCATGTAGATTTCTTCATTTAAATCCCCATTTAAGAAAGCTGTCTTTACATCCATCTGGTGTATCTCTAGATTGCGCAAAGCTGCTATCGCAATCACCATGCGAATGGATGTTATCCTAGTTACAGGCGAGTACGTATCAAAGTAATCCAGGCATTCTCGTTGCTTGTACCCTATGATAACGAGCCTCGCTTTATACTTGTCAATAGACCCATCGGCCTTCATTTTTCTTTATAAAAATCCATTTGCAGCCTAAAGGCTTGTAACCTGGAGGTAAATCTACCAACTCCCAGGTGTGGTTCTGTAAGATGGAGTCAATCTCACTTTTGATCGCTTCTTTCCATAAAGGACTCTCAGGAGAAGTCACAACTTCGTGAAAAGTTTGAGGTTCGTTCTCAACCATAAAAGTCAAGAAGTTTGGATCAAAAGACTTGGACATCCTAGCCTTTTTACTCCTTCTAGGCTGATCATCACCTTGATTCTCAATTTGACCATCAAAATGATCATCATCACTAGCAAGCTCACCAAATTGCTCCAAAACCTCAGAACCCCTTCTTAGGTTCGGCAAGGAAAAATGTCTTCAAAGAAACATGCATTCCTTGACTCCATGATGATATTCTTGTGAATGTCTGAAGTTTCAGACTTATGTACAAGAAACCGATATGCACTACTATCATGTGCATAACTAATGAATATACAATCCACGGATTTCGGGCCTATCCTAACCCGTTAGGGTGTAGGAATCGCCACTATTACAAGACACCCCCACATTCGTAAGAATTTATAAGAAGGCTTAACGCCTTTCCATAACTCATACAGGATCTTGTCCACTTCGCTTCAACACAAGTTTCACACTTGTGTTTCGTCAGAACGACCTTGTCAGACTCAAAAACCATGCGAAAACATGTTTACTGAGAAGAGACCTAGAGACAAGATTCTTACGAATGTCCGAAACATATAGGACTTCGTTCAAGGTTAGCTCTTTTCCTGAGGTTAACTTCAGGACCACCTTTCCCTCAACAAATGAGGTAGTAGAGTTTCCCATAAACAACTTTTTACCATTTGTAACCTGTTCGAAAGTTGTACACAGCTCCTTCTCGGAGCAGATGTGGCGTGTAGCCCTAGTAAAACTAAAAGCCTCGTTACCACAGTTGTAGCACTTCCCAAAGAACCGATAACCAGGTTCTCGCGGCTTGTATGCCAGCTTCTTTGCAACACCACCCTTGGCCCCAACTTAGAGCCCTTATTCAAGAAGGGGGAGGCTTCTTCCTCATCCCAGAAAATTTGCCATGCTTAATGACATCGGCCTTCACTGAGGAGGTACTCCCTCATTTCTTTCTATTATCCTCCTCATTACGGAGTCGGATAATCAGGTCTTCTTTGTAGAATTTATACAAAGTTTTAAACAAATCCTTGTGTCATAATGATTATGAAACTCTCAAAATCATATTACAGTAAATACATTCCCAGAATGTCATCAACCGAATTAGGCACCCAAATATATTAGGTCCGACCTATCACTCTGAAGCCAATAGTCTTACTATTAGGAAACACAAATCCAGTGTTCAATAGTCTACTATTCGGAACTTCATAACATGGCCAATAGTCTTATCACTAGGAATCACTAATTTTTTAGCATGTGGTCAGTAGACTTTCTACTACTAGGAATCACAATGTCTTAACTTGTGATCAATAGTCACTTTACTAGTAGGAATCACAACGTCCTGACATAGGATCAATAGACTCTTTCATTACTAGGAATCATCATGTCTTGACATATGACCAGTAGCCTCTCCACTACTAGGAACCATGATGTCTTGACATGTGATCAATAATCTGTTCACTAGTAGGAACCACAATCTCATAACTGTGTAGCCAGTGGTCTAACACCTCCTAGGAACCACCAGTTTTCTATCTCTGTGATTAGTGATCTTGTACTCACTAGGAGCCACCAATTTAAGAATATATTTGGAATTTAAAAATCCAAAAAATATTCACCCACTATAACAGGTTGTCTCAACTTTGCTTTCAAGCAAAGTCACGTAGCAATCATAAATACTATAAATAACACAAGGATACTATACTAATTGCCTCTGATTAATTCAGAGATATTTTAATGCAATCTTATGATTTCCTTAATCATACTTGATCTCTCAAGATCTTCCTTTAAGAATCTCGCGAGGCTAAGATTGTCAGGTGGAACAACATTTATGTTTGTCACCTTTTGAAGCCATTTCTGAAACATCACAACAGAATTTTACTTCTGTGATTCCAGAAATTAAACTTAACCCTTAGAAAATCCCTCAGATAGAAATTTAATTCAAAACTAGTCTCACCATTTAACCTAGCATCGAACATGGTCAGGAATGTTCCCAGGAAAACTGGTGGGGTCACATCGGTTCTACTTAAAACCCAGTTAAACTTTTGACAAAACATTCAAGAGCATGTTGACTCCTAGTCCATAGGAAACAATTTAAAAATTAAGATTTTCAGGGGATAAACCATGTCATAACAAACCGATTCCCAAGCAAATAAAATTTGCTATCAGAATTACACCACTCATAAAAGTTAACTGGTACTCCCGGAACTAAACCCATTATTTCTGAATAAAATCAAAAATATTTTAGCTAATGCTAAAATTTGGTTTCCTTTCTCAAAACCAAAACACTTTGGACATAATCAGATTATAACCAAAGACTTTCTCCAAACACGATTTTCCAACACTTCGGGAATAAAATGATTAAACCCAAAGACTTCCTCAAACTCCAAAGGTTTGAAACCAAATTTGTCTTAGTTGTCATTTCTGAACAAATAAGAATTACTCTTTAGCCAAAGCTAAAACTTTGGTTTCTATCACAGAAAACCAAACCAAGTTCCAAACTTACAAGCAATTTAAAAATTTCTATAACAATTACACGCATATAAAATACTTCTAACAAAACAAGCAAATAAAATTTGCTATTACAAATTGGTAAACAAACCAACTACATCTCAAGCAAACATGTTTCAAACATTTAAACAAAATAGCCAATCCATAAGGATTCTATTTAGTCTAAAAGCCTTTCCACACTTAGCTATTCTTATTCAACACAAAAGTTAGTAGTCCAAACATTTTTGTTTTTTTTTTTTACATCCCAAATACTATTAATTTGGTTTTATATTTGTTTTTCCATTTCCTTTCGCATAAGTATTCCTGTAAAGAAAGTTGGCAGAAAAAATCATAACAAAATACAAACAAATAATCTAAACAAAAAAATAAATATAATAAATAATTGAAACCATCTAGCCAACTATTTATAAAATTAACTAATGAATTAAAATGCCAATTTAATTAAAACTTTAAAATAAAGTTCAATACTCATGAGTTATGAATGAAATTAATTCATAATAAACGTTTAAACTAACAACTCCAAATACATAAGTTAAATTCAAAGTTAATGCACCCAATTAAATAATTCACATTAATGCACCCAATTAGATAATTTAGATTAATGCACCCAATTAAATTCAAATTAATCATGTACACAATTCATAAAAACTCTATAACTCCAAATACATTAAACTAAAATTAATAAGCAAGAGTTACAAACCAATAACCATTTAGCAATTAACATATGCAAATAATTCTAAAAATATTAAATTATGCAATCTAGTCTAGAAAATAATAAGCATGTAACAAATTAAGAACTAGAATAGAATTAGCATGTCAAAATTGCAACATTCATAAATTATATTTTATAACCTTAAAATTCATGCAAATCATGGTAGGGGAATGATGAACCATACGCATAAAATAAGATCATACTAATACAATTAAGTATGCAAATTATGATAGAGCATTCTAATTAAACTAAGCAATTAGAGAATAACATTGCATAATTTACAATCATTGAATTTTCAAAGGAAAAACAAATAGTGGACTTTCTCTTTAGTACAAGTCGTCTGCTTAAATAACAGAAGCAATAGCATGTAATATGTTTAAAACACATATGGATCTATTCACTAGCAAACACAAATATATTAATTTACTCAGAAGGATGAATCAGTGCAAGAAGGCATGAAAATAGTTTTATGTGCATGCAAAGAAGCAAAATCATGAACCGGCAATTAACCGACAAAAAATGAAACAATGGCCTATTCATATAAATTACTTGAATATCTAAACATGCAAATTTATATTTTATATCATTGAAACAGTGAGCAATTCCGCAACAGTTCCTAATAACATTATACAAAACTAACCTAATTGTCTATATAAATCTATTCGATCAATTTCATAGAAAATATATAAAAATCTATTTTAAACTTGTTGTCCAATTGTGAAATTAAATAAATAGATTTATGAAAAAATCAAAATTATATACCAATAACATATGCTGATAATTACAACTAAATTTCAACAGAAATATACAAAATAATAAAATGGTAAAGAAACCCAACCGAAGCCTGCACGGTAGCAGTTTCTTTAAAACAAATTTCGCCGCCTCATGGGTCGAGTGCTTGAGGAATCTCGCCGTTTGTCTCCCAGGATACGACGGTCAAAAACCAGCTACGGCAGAAGCACTTTCTGTCTAACTTAGCGAACAAAAACAGTGGCAGCACTCTCTTACAGTAGGAACTTTCTGTCAAACTGACTTGTAAAATAGAAGCAAAAAAAATTTCTGTATAGAGACTTGACAGGAGGGTCTTAATTTATACATGTATAGGGGAGAGAAGAAAAGCCTCTAGCCTTTAAGGCTGGTCATTAAAACACCATTAACAAGCATCCATAGCCCCTTTCCAAAAAATTGAAAAGTTTGGATACCCAAAAGATTCACACTCTTTAACCAAGAAAAAAGATTTAAATACCCTTTAAAATCCTATTCATGAATCTAATATCATGAGGCAATTTCTTGACAATTTCTTATTTAAAATCCAATGATTTTTTTTGGCCCACTTGACCCAACACAATAAATGATTAAAATCCACTTTAATATTTAATTAAAGTCACCACACTATAATATTAAATTAAAATCACCAAAAATTATTTTTTCCAATAGATAGAACTTCAAATCCACCTCACCCGATGAAAGATCAACAAGGGTGATGTGATAGCGTCAAATAAGTGTCAGATAATATTGATAAGTCTTTTAAATTTCAAATAATTTTTCTAAATTTTCTTTTAACAATTTTAATTGTTGGAATAAAATTTAGTCTTTCTGTATTTATAGTTTTTCTAAATGGTAAATTACACTATGCATCTCTCTAATTTAAACAAAATTGAAAATTGAGAAATTATAAAAAAAAAAGAAAGAAAAGGAAAAGCCCTCAAACTAAAAGGGCCAATGGCATAATTTACTTTTAAAAAAAAACTTCGATCTTATCCTTTTGCAAGAGTTATTTAAAAGTTGAAACACTAAAAGGGTAATTTAATTGTTCCCAAAAAACAAAAAAAAAAAAAAAAAAACAAAAACAAAAAACAAAAGAGTAGAAACTGACATACACAATCACCCCTATCTTTTTATTTGTTGTGAATAAAACAAAAACAGTAGTTTCGTGCTTTTTTTTTTTTTCAAAAAAAAAAAAAACTTTAAAATCTACATGGTTTTTGTCTGTATTTTCTACCCCAAAATTGACATCTATTTGGTTCCACCGACAATCAGTTTCCATGCTTCAAGCTTTACCTCAGATGGAATTATACAAATTTTTGATTTCTTTCCATAGAAGATGATCACACAACGAATTAAGGAACAGACCACAATATGATAAATCAAAATGGCTGATTGATCCTTTTGTCCACCCACTGTTTGGGATCCATTTTTTTTTTCAATCAACAAGAGAATGACTATGGCTGATTGATCCTTTTGTCCACCCACTGTTTGGGATCCATTTTTTTTTTCAATCAACAAGAGAATGACTATAATGGCAAAATTTACCAACTTGTGGTTTGAGTTATGAAGTGCGGTCATAGATATGAGTATTGGTACTGATATGATACGGGTATGTTGATATGATAAAATTTTAAAAAGTAAAATATAAGTACGATTTGGTACGTTTGTAAAAAAATATATATATATTTTTAATTTGAAAGGATATAAAAATTGATAAATAATTTAATTTATTAAGATCCAACTTACAATTAACATTTAATATCAAAAGCAACAGTATAAAAAAAAAATTAAATATCATTAAATTATATGACTTATAAGCCATAACTTAATTTTAAAATCATGCTAAAATAAAACTAAAAATTAAAAAAAAAAGATCTAGTAAAAATAATTTTATTTTTATAGTAGAAGAAAATATTGTTTCGACTAAGTTACGGTACAACTTAAGTATATACTAGGTACGTTTAGATACACCAAAAATTACGAATTTTTTTTGGATACGTGTTTGTCAAAGTACCCAAGCTTCATAGGTTCGGAGCAATGGTTCAAAATTAGGTAGACAACTCCTTTGTAATTTTGGACTAAATTGCAACCTAACTCCGGTAATGAAAAATGTGAAATTACCTCAATACCCCTATGATCTTCTATACCTTTTTTGCTTCTCTTATTTTATTTTTCCCTCCTCTCTTCCGCATATGATTTCTAAGTTAAACAACAATAATTTCTCATAAAAATAATAATTAATATTAATTCAATTAGATCACAATTACCAAACCAACAAAAATGTAACTTTAAATCTCAAATTATTTATTTTAATTTCTAACTGTTGAAAATAATTTTCATTCAATTATGTTTTATACAAAAACAAATACATAGATACATATATACATATATATGATATAATATATGCAATATTCATTTTTGAACTTCTTTGGAGAACACTATAACTGTCGTAAGCATATATGTATGTATGTATGCATATGCACACAACAGGCAATTGGTTCAGTGGATAAGACTTTTAAATCACTCGCTCAAGGCTTGAGTTCGAGTTTCTATAGCTCCTATTGGAGTTAAACATACACCTTAGCATATGGAGCATGCGGGGCCTAACCTTCAACCTCGATGTAGTGCGGTGCGGATATGTTAGAGTAGCCTATCTACATATTCATTTCTGAATGTCCTCCCCTGATATGTATATGCACAGTGAAGAAATTGGAATCAAAGAACGATTTTGATCAATCAAACATCACCAAATCATGTAATTCATCGTACCTTAATTCAACACAATTTAACAGAATCACTACTATTGTGAATCAAAAATTAATTTCTTACCCAAAAAATTATTAGATGAAAAAAAATAAAAATAAAAATAGTGAAAATTGAAAAACAGAGAAAGGATGAATGAATGCTCCTCCACGGGAAGATGACGGTGAAGGCAGTAGCGCAGCCAACAAAGACGAAGAAGCCGACAGTTTATTGTCTGAACCACTGTCATCGTCGGTATTAGAACTAGATGATGAAGAACTTGCACGCGAACCACGAGGTAAAATCTTTCCCATTGACGTCAAGGCTAGAGACGACAATGATGTGGAGCTTGGGAAGGGAGATGGAGTGGCTGGAGGCGTTTGGGAGGAGGGTGGGGGTGACTAGTTTGAGTTAGGTTGAGGTTTTAGATGAAGATGAGGGTAAAAATGTCATTTTAATTTTAATTTAAAAAAAGAACAGAAAATTATCATAGGTCCTTATAATTGGATTTAATTTCATTAATTTCAATTGAAAATAAGTTTTATTAAAATTGTCTATAAAAATATTTTTTTAATGATTTTTTCGTATATGTTGCTAAAAATCGACAATTATTGATTTTTTTTGTCACAATTTTTATAAATTGTAGATAAAATTTATAATTATTGATGTTTTTATGTGATAATTTTTTCAAACTATCACTGAAAATTAAAAATTAGTGACTTTTTGTAACGATTTTTTTAAACTGTTATTAAAATTTATAATTAGTGACATTTTTTGTGACAATTTTAAACTTTTATTGAAAATTAATAATTAGTAACTTTTTTTTAAACTTTTATTGACAAGAAATATACCATAATAATATTTTTCATTGACAAAAATTGACCTCCTAGCCTCTCTGATCGAACAGTCTAAAAGTCCAGTATGTAATGAGCTCAATGCTTTTAAAATCACCCTTACATGTATTTTTTTTTTTTTTTTTTTGAACAAGAGAAATTTTCATGAAGATCAGCCAAACGACACTTATAGAATGAGTCTATCCAACAAAATGAACTTGCATCATACAAAATAAAAATCAACAAAGAAACACCTAAGAGAAAAATTATGAAAATATCTAGACGCAAAGGTTGCACTGCGAAGTAGACGCCGATCATAGAGTTCCACAGACAGAGTAAGCCGCAGTCAAGTACTGGTAAATATGGTAGAGATGGGTTTGAGGAGATTGTTGATCTAGTGAGTGGTGGCAGATCTGGTTGTGGTGTGGTGGTGCCAGCGTTGGTGTGAGGCAGATAAGAGGGAGATGGTATCTAGTGAAGGCCATGGTTGGGTAAGGCAGTGAGGAAGGAGAGATGAGAGACATATATAGATTCTACCAAAAGGGGATTGGCACCTAACAACGGAAAGATAAGATGGGAAAACAAAACTTTCAAAACTTAGTAAAACTGAAACAACAAAGAAAAAGACAAGAAAAATGAGGTAGAAGGAGGAGGGAGGAGGCCGGAGCCCCCCTTCTCTACCACAGGCGGCGCCCAAGCAAACCCTAAAAGAAGAAATTAGAGAGAGAAGCTCTCAAATTTTAAAGAGAGATTCACCCTCACATGGTTGTTCTTCTCGAACATAAAACAATTTTAAAAAAATATAAAATAAGTGAGAAGGAATTGTGAGTTAACAAGATTACATACATATTATATGATATGTGTACATATAATATAAAGAATATTGAAGCACTTTCTCAGTTACACATGGATGCCTAGGTTCCCAACTAAGTACACTTAATTGGTCATGGTGCATATAATCCATAACATAGTAGCAGCAAATTTTCACGGGTCTCTCAACTGATGTTACACTTGGCTGGGATTGCAAATATGGCATCCTCAAAATTTCTCCAAATAATTGCACAATAATTTTTAATTTTTATTTGTTAACAAGAAGTATCTGAATGAGAATTCCAAAACCTGAAAGCTCTAATAATAGCTTCTCCTCAACTGATGATCATCTTTCAATCCTGATGGCCTCTCCGGCGAGTAGTGGTCTGTTTCTTTAGCATCAGAAGATTCAAGTTTAGCAGTGAGAGCACGGCGGCGTCTGAGGTAAGGTACAAAGATGAGAGAGACAAGGAAGAGAGAGAAGACGGCTATGACCGTGAAGGCCATGAACTTGCCTTGCATCGCATAGTGCTTGTCACGCAATATTTGAAGCTGACCATCTTCTTCTTGTTGCTGATTGTAACTCGGAGCCATGGCTGGTGAAATCTGAAAACCCTTAGCTACCCAAGTCATTGCTGTTTCCTCTCTTTTTTCCTTCACAATCTTTGAGCTTCAATTATTATACCAACACTTCAATTGCCAATTGATCAAATCAAAACTTCCTTAACAAAGCAATACACAAGATGACTCTATATGTGAAAGATGCAAATAAAGTTCTGGCACAAAATTATCAAGATGCTGGTTTTCTATGCTATTTGTTGTTTCCTTGTTGGACCAATTCACAGAAAAAAGTTGGACCAATTCACAGAAAAAAGAAAAGGAAAGAGAGAAGAGAGTCATTCTCTATCATATGGTATGGATATCTAAAATAAGGACAATTGCACACCGCATCCAATCTTGCTATAGAATTATGTAAATTTTTATAAATTTACATATAAGTAATCTCACAAAAATATGTAAGGTAAACATAAATTCGTGTAAGTTTTAAATTTTTATGAATTTATGCGAATTTATTTTCAACATATATATATTTTTTAGATTACTTATGTAAATTTATAAAAATTTACTTAATTTTGTGAGAAAATAATATACGATGTGCAATGCATATCGAAACATTTCTCCTAAAATTACTGAGTCTAGTCAAAGTTATTTTTTGATGTACGAAGCAATCAACTCGGATTCTGAATTAATTTCAAAATTATTATCCCAAATTACTTTTGGTTATATTTGATAGGAGTTTCCAATATGAAAATCTTTGAATGTACTTATGCAATCGAAAGATTGTATTTGCATATTAAGAGAATGTTTAAGGTGGTCTAAATAAGTACATAATTTGACTTTTTTATAAAAAAAAATATAAAAAATTTAAAAAGTAATGTAACTCAAAAAACTAAATAAATAAATAAATAAATGGACTTATATAGTGAGTGTTTGGAAAGTGGATTTTTTTGTTAGTTTTTTTAGTTGTAGGATATTATTGGAGAATTTTTTTTTTTTGTGTTTGGAAAGATAGTTGGGTTTTTTTTGTTGTTGGATGTGATGTTTGTGAGAGAAAAAGTGAAATGATTATGGGGTTTGATGTAATATTTTGTTTGGATTAGTTTTTTTTATTTTGTAATCAATTTGTCTTTTAGTGAAAAAAAATAAATAAACTTCATTCCCAAACACTGCCATAGTGTACCCCAAATTGTGCCTAAATTAAAGTAAAAGAGAAAATTTATGAATGAAATAGAAATTAAATTTTTGAGCAAAATGTTTTTTTTAAGCTGTGATTTTGGTTATTTGCACTTCAATCCCTATACTTGATAATAGGTAGAGAGTGCTTTTGTGATTTTGAAGGCTTTGTTTGGCATAAAAAGCCTGGGCTAAAATAGTCACAAAAAGATAAAATAAGTTAAAAATTTAATAAACAAAATATCACATTCAAACCATAATTATTTCATTTTTTTTTCTTCATAAAAGTCAAAAAAGTTAAAAAGCCTATCCCAAATGAAACTTTTTAACCTCAGGTTAAAATAGTCAAAAAACTAAAAAGTCAAAAAATCAACTCATATCCCAAACGAAGGCTATTAACACTAACTTTAACATAAGGGACTCCTCCACAAGAATAAACTACAAACGAAGGCTTAATATTAACACTAACTTTAACATAAGTGATTCCACAAGAATAAACTAGTAATTTTTATCTCCCTTAAAATTTTGCATTTTAGTTTAAAATTATAAAAGGATTCTTTACCTACTTCTCCTTTTTTTTTTCTTTTTTTTTTTAAATACATCGGAATGAAAAACATACAAACAGGGACTAAGCCCTTTCCCTAGCTAACCCAACCATATCAGAGACCAAGAGCTCTCTGATTTTAGTAGGTGGGTCGTTTACAACAAGGATGTCCTCAGGTTGGTCAACTCCAAGTTTAGCCATTGCATCGGCACATAGATTTCCTTCTTTGTAAATGTGTTGTATAGTGCATTGACAGCCATTGAAGATTATCCTTGCGTCTTCCACTAGGCCTTGGAGAAGGTGTTTGTCTCCAGGACCTTCTTCAAGCAGGTTTACTACTTCAGCCGCATCTGTTTCAATTATCACTTTGTTGAAACCTTTTTGGAGGATGATGGTGAGGCCTTTGTATACAGCCCATAACTCTGCCTCAAGGCTGGTACAAGTCTCAAGTTTTCCATAGAAGCCATAGATCCATGCTCTTGTTCATCTCTGATCAGGCCTCCAAATCCTCCAGGTTTAGCCATTTTGTAGTAGCCATCAGTGTTCAACGTGAGGGTACCTGAAGGGGGACAAGTCCACTTGATTAGCATAAGTGCTGGTCTTGGATTAGTAACAGACAAAGTGAAAGCTTGATTGATCTCTTTGGAAAAATCTGATATGAACTTAACGCTGTCAAAAATGTTGGTAGTTTTGTTTTCAAAAATTTTTAAATTTCTATTTTTCCAGATTTTCCAGAGAGTGATTGAAAATATAGTGTACCAAGGAATAATTTTTCCAATACTGTTTTTCTTTTTCAGTTTACATAACAGCCAATTCTTCCAAGATGAATTTCTCATCTCAAGGTACTAGTTTTTTATGAAAACTGCCACCCACACATTCTTAGCTTCAGAACAAGTTCTAAAGAGGTGATCCAAATCTTCCATCTCATTGCAAAAAGGGCATGATGGGTTTTTAGATAACCCTCTCTTCACCCTCATACTATTGGTCAGAGTTTTTCCCTGGCGCATCACCCAGAGGAAACATTTGGGTAGTGTTTGATAGAGTTTTAGAATTATGATTTGAGAATAGATTTGTATTTTGAGTTTGTGAGTTTTGGAATTATGATTTGAGTGTAGAAAATTTGTTTGGTGAATGAGTTTTGAATTGAGTGGAGAATTTTTGATGTGATATATGATATTTGATACAAAAACCTATAACTCATAACTAAATACACAACTCAAAATTTTATTCAAAGTTCATAATTTTTTTTATTTAAAATATAAAAAATAACATGTGCCAATAGTAAAAAAAAAAAAAAAATAGCATTGCTTCGGTCAACCGGTTGGACGTCCAGGAGGACGACCGGTTAGCCCAAATATTCCCGCATCGAAAAGAGTTTTCAAAAGTGAGTGAAATTAATTTTTGAAAACGCTAAACACACACTATACTCAAATGTGAGTGTAGAATTATGTTTTGAAAGCTCTACCAAACAATGCCTTAATCTTTTGAGGAACTTTACATTTCTAAAGCCACTGCCAGTTTTCGCTTTGTTCATCATGCTCCATGAACAATTTATAGGCACTAGATGTTGAGAAACAACCATCCAGAGATC